>NC_090931.1:79449047-80699047 GCF_040938575.1 Ambystoma mexicanum
ACAGGCATCAGGGCACTGTACAATGGACGGACACACATGACAGTTGCACATGAGTGGCAGTGTCAAACTTCAGACATGGCATCACACTCCCTAACACACATGTCATTTCTACTCACACACATGAGCAATTCCACAGCAATATTGCACCAGGCAGCACCATCCATACACATCATCATCAGCATCCAAAGGTGAGCCTGACATCACATGAAACACGGGGAGTACACAACACATGCATACACACCAACACACTTACATGCATGTGTACATTTCCACCAACTGTCAGAGTGATGAGATCGCCATCCATGTCACATCTGGCATTCAGCCTTCTACATGTCAGTGCCACATGCATCCATGTTGCATCACAGTTGCACACTTGTCAAATACACACACATGCACATGTACACAGTGCAGATACATGCAGCTGGAACCAACATCCATGTGTGACACCACAACCATGCCAACGTACATACACAGTAATTCAAACGTGTGCTCCCACATCTGCATTTGGCCTGCATGCTTATCCACACATACACCATCCATGTGTCTCACAAATGAGAGGACTTGCATGCGTCAGCCTCACGCCCCTGTACATACACATCCATACATAGCCCTACAGAAACACATGTGCAACCTGCACACTACTGGCACACCACGACACACACAGCGCCCAACCAGTATGCATGAACACTTACTGCTCGACTCCAGACGGGTCTGCCTCTCAAGGACCTGGGAGTGGAGCGCTGGGCTTATGCGTTCCAGGACCCTCATTTGGTGGTCGGACAGGTGGCCCTGGCGCCCCTTGGCATCTGCTGCTTTCAAGAGGCGCCGGGCCTTGTTGAGGGTCCTGGACCTGAAGTCTTCCCAGTGCTTCTTGACATGTTTGATGTCACGGACTACCACCCCCTCCTCGTTGATGGCAGTCACGATGTCCATCCAGATCATGGTCCTGGTCCGTCCTTCATAGTCGGCGCGCGAACCTCCAAAGAGGGCATCATACTGCCCCAGGACTTGCTCCACCAGGACACCAACTTCCCTGGCACTGAAGCTGGTGGCCCTCTGCCTCTCTGGCTGGGCGTTTCCAGTGGTTGGTGCCAGATGGTGTTGTGCCCGAAATGGCAACCCCAGAGGCAGGTGTGGGTGGGCAACTGGGTCCTGGGGCTGGGCTGTGGAGCGATGGTATCCCAGTCGGGAGTCTTCAGTTCCAGCAGGAGTGATCACAGCAACTTCACCCCTGGCTGATGTGCAGGCAGCAAATAGCAGGGCACTTGGGCAGCAGGCAGGCAGCAGGTGGGAACGTGCTTGGGGCTCTTGGGGGTAGTAATTCGGCCTTCTGGGCAGGAGCGTGGTCTTCCGTGTGTTGTTGCGTGGCCAGCTTGATACGGAGTGATTTGGCACGTGAAAAAATTGCACGTCAGTGTGTAATTCGAGGAAAGGGCCTTAGCGCGTAAACATGTCTGTGACGTTACGCGCGGGTGTTTCCCTCGTGACGGGTGCATAGTGAATCAGCACGTGAATACACCGCACGTACGCGAATTCATTGGACCAAAGGCCCTTTAGCGCATAAGCGTGTCAGTGACGTGACGCGCAAGGGCGTTTCCCTCAACACGGGTGCATGTTCATCGTACACGTGCAAAAACTGCACGTCCGAGTGTCAGCTCGTGTAATTGGAGCAAAGGGCCTTAGCGCGTACAAGCATATGTGACATTGTAGGTGTGGGCCGGTTTAAAAGGTACGTGTAGGATGCCATTTACTTGTACGTGCTTTTTGTGGAGAGCGAGTGGGTGAATTTTGTACTTCTTGTCAGTTCACACGCGATTACTTCACAGCGTTTCAAGTTCGTACTCCCTGTTACCTCTGACAGCGTTTATTTTCTTTTGTTGTGCCTGTTTCCTCAGACAGCATACAATTCTTCTTTTGGCAGGGGTGTTGCCAAGGCTCACACGTGTGTCTTTTTTCACGTTCTTTTTCCAGGCATACGGTGAGTCGCGCACGTATTTACCAACTCTGCTTGCCCCGTGTGTCGCGTACCCCTTCAGAGGTCATTGTAGGCTGCGTGTATTACGCATACGCTTATTTTTGTGTTTCTGGGTGCCACCGCGTAGTGCAAGTTCATTTCTCCACGCACATGGTCTTTGAGGGGTTGCGTACACGTTCATTTTTGTTTTCGGGGTGCCTGTGCGTTGCGTGACCCGTCATCTTCCCCCAGGGGTCACAGACAGCCTTGCTAGAGCACTAGAGTACGAATTCCATCTAGTACCCTACCCCTTTCACCCCCAATTGCCCAGGACAATAGTTTACTGCTACTCCCATACGCACAACAACATCAGTGCCATGGTTGGGAGGCGACCAAGCGGTAAAGGAGGCAAAGGTGGCCGCCCTGCAAAAGGTGGGCGTGGTGGGCGCGGTAGGGGACGTGGCCAGGATTTGCATGGTGCCCCTAGACCCCCATGTGTGGAGGACCAATCAGGGACACCCATGCCCCACACCCCCATGGTTGTGGGAAACGTAGCTAACACCATCCCAGCTCAGCCCTTGTTGGACCGGCCCATTGTGGCACCTGAACCGGCACAGGAAGACTCCCAGGCTGACTTCCAGGTCAGCAAGTCTAAGCCACGTGTGGCGGTGCAAGTTGGTGTCACCAGGCCACGTGGATCTGGGGCAGCAATGTCATCTGCTGCCCCAAGTAGACAGGGTGGGGAGGCTGCAGGGGAAGCTGCAGCTCTATCCACCCCAGCTCTGAGTCTCCTAGCCGGGAGAGTATCGGTCCAGGTCCATCAAACCGACGTTGCCCCTGCCAACAACACCCTGCACCCAATGCCTGCACCAAGACCTATGGTCATTGTGCCTTCGCACACTCCTAGTACACAGTCCTCCGGCGCTTCTGCCTCTACTGACAAGAGCGGCATAAGCCACCTTCGAAAAAGAAGGGTGCTCTGGCACTACAGGCTGAGACCCCAGACACGGCTACACACTCTGGCACGTCAAGGGAGCCTAGATTAAATGACGCCGAACTTGATGCACTTGGGGCCTATGTGACTGCAGGGTGCAAGACCACACCTGGTCAACGTAGGGCACACTGGCAGACCATCGTGGACCACATTAGTGCCCTTTGATTTGTGAGTAGCAAAACTGATGATTGCTACAAGCGGTGGAATGACCTGAAAGACAGAGCAAAGAACAAGCTGGTCTCAAATCATGCCTCTACTCTGGTGTCTGGCGGTGGGTCTCCACCAGAGGACAACCAACTCACTGAACATGAGTCTATTGCTGGAGCCTTCATCAGAGGAACAGATCCAAGGCGTGGGAAACCTACCTGATTATGACGCATTGTCCGGTGAGTGCCCATGCATGTGTGTGTAATCCATGTGTATGTTGTTTGGGTGACGGTTCTGATTGAGTGCCAGGTGAGGGTGTGTACTCCAGAGTGGTATGGGTCACCCATGTGCTTCCTCCAATACATTCACGTGCCTTGGATTTGGGTACGACAGTATCCCTTCTGCCCACAGTAGCCAATTAGCGCCACAGTAGCCAATTAGCGCCACATTACTGCAGTTGCCCTTGAACTGTCATCTTGCAACAACATTGCTCAGATTTTTTCAGTGTTCATTCAGGCCGATTGTTTCAATTCTCCCATTTTTGCTACGCATTTTTCAGCCCTAATGCCACATATGTGACATGCTTCTGTCATTGATTACACCACAAATTGGGCCACAGTTGTTACCTGGTTATGTGAATGATTAGACCATTCAGGCCAATAAGAGTATTGGCCTACTCACATTTATTTTTAGGGCCTGTTTGCATGTGGAACATGATAGTTGTTTCCTGTCATGTTAAAGTGACCAACCATTGATGTGTACATCTGCCTACAATCACTGTATTATTGTACACTGGATGTGTTGCAGTGTGTGGCACATCCATATTTTGCCACACTATTTAGGATTTTTCATCTCACCATGTCCATCTCACATGGATGGGTGACAGTACTCATTCATTGACATATCGCTGTAGTTGTGTAATGTACCATGGCTATGCTACATGCCATCTGTGTGCTGGCATGTGTCATGTATGTGTATTGGACATGCCACTCACAGGCTAATGTGTGATGCCAGTGCTACCCACCATGCAGCAAGTGTGTTGCTTTTCCATCTTGGTGTCCTCAGTGTCTGCTTTTTGCCTCCCCTTCCAACTCATTGACAGTGCATGCATGCCAGGGTTATAGTCATGTGGGACATGTGTAAATCATGTACAGGATCTCTGTCTTGTCAGGCCTGTGTGTGTGCTATGGTGCTCATGCCAGTTTCCATTTGTTGTATTTCATGTTTTTGCAGGTGATGACGCACTTGATGCTGGTGAGGTTGAGGAGATGGTGCAGACCCAGGAGGTATCTCAGCCACGTCCGGGCACCAGTGGAGGACGTAGTGTGGTGGTGGGTGAAAACCCTTTGTTACTGCAGACCATACTGTCCAGGAGTGTCTCTGGGTGCACCTACCCAGACCTCTATTCAGTTGCTGAATCTGATGATGAGACTTATGTGCTGTCGCAGGTGAGTGCTTCTGGCAGGGATTCCGTTCTGTCCAACCCACCTGCACCAGGGGTAGAACCCTCTATGGGGATGTCAGTGTTGGTAGGTCCGCCTTTGGCGGTTACGGATGCAGGGTCACACTCCACAACATCTGATCCTGTTCCTGGGCCAGCAGATCAAAGGAGGAATGCAGTCCTGCAGCCTCATGTAGTGCCAGCAAAGCAGGGTGCACATCGCCTTGCCCCAAACAGGTGTGGTGCCCGCCAACGCGGTGGCCGTGCGCCACCAGGCAATACTGTATCGGAAAACTCCATGTACGGTATGGCAACCCAACAGGCAGCATCAGTTGAAATGATGGCTCAGGCAATGGAGAGGGTGGCCACTTCCATTATCCCCCCTGAAAGGCAGATGGAGCAACAACAGCAGGCAAAAGACTCCATTTGCCAATCAATCACACAGGGAAGACATGTTGGCGTCCAACAGGGACGGACGGGCGGCACTGGAGACTCTGTGCGAAGCCATATCAATAGAGTCACAGGGAAGCCCTGAGGGTAGAACTCCATAACGTCAGGGAGACTCTGCTTGAACTTGAGGCTTCCCGAAATGTTAGGGCAGAACAGCAGCGGGAGCAGCTCACACGTTCGCTCACAGCTGAGCTGCAGACAACCTGTGAGGAGATCCAGGCATCACGCAAGGCCATGCGTGAAGAAATGCAGGCAACCCGGGAGGTGCTGCATGGGCATCTCCGCACTATCATCTTCCAGAACCGCATGCTTGCTGCCATGGAGGACCATACCAGGGCTTTGCATGGGCTGCCTCCCATAGCACCACCACCTCCTAATGCAGCAGCAGAGGGTGAAGAGAAAGACAGCAGTTCTCCCACAATGGCATAGCTGTGCAGGCCATGAGCCCATGGAGGTATTTTTTTTTTCGCAACATCCACGCAGGTGGGTGTTGGTGTGCACCCTGTCCTCGAACCGCCTGGGTAGCCTCCCCCCTCCCCGGCCCCCACATGGCCATTTTTGATTTTTTCAATTTTTTTTTTTTTTTATTTTTTTTAACAGTGTTACCTTGTGTGGCTCCCGTGGGCATCCACAGTGTATTCCGGCTGGGCACATGCAGGCTTGTCCCGAGTTTGGGTTAGATGCTTGGGTTTGTGACACACACACCCCTCCTGCTTCCCATTTCTATGGGCTTGCAAAGGGTGTGACCAAGTGACAGTGACTTACACTGTGACATTGGGCTCCCATGAGCTGTGTGGGCAGTCTGTAGTCAATACTGTGTGGACATCCCTAGTGGGTATTGTTGTATTGAACACTGCATGGTGTATTGATATATGCTTGTGCATCCATGTCTTCCTCAAAATTCATTGTACTGTGCAGCTCTGCCACTGCAGGGCAGTAAGTCTCCACTGCAGGGTAACGTGCAGCTCTTCCACTGCAGGTTAATGTGCAGCTCTTCCACTGCAGGAGCTTCCACTGCAGGGTACTGTGCAGCTCTGCCACTGCAGGGTAGCAGCTCTTCCACTGCAGGGCAGTAACTCTGGCACTGCAGGGTAATGTGCAGCTCTTCCACTGCAGGGTAATGTGCAGCTCTGTCACTACAGTGCAGTAACTCTCCATTGCAGGGTAGCAGCTCTGCCACTGCAGGGTAATGTGCAGCTCTGCCACTGCAGGACAGTAACTCTCCACTCCATGGTAGCAGCTCTTCCACTGCAGGACAGTAACTCTGCCACTGCAGGGTACTGTGCAGCACTTCCACTGCAGGGTAATGTGCAGCACTGCCACTGCAGGGCAGCAACTCTCCACTGCAGGGTAGCAGCTCTGTCGCTGCAGGCAGGGCAGTAACTCTCCACTCCAGGACAGTAGCTCTTCCACTGCAGGGTAATGTGCAGCTCTTCCACTGCAGGGTAATGTGCAGCTCTGCCACTGCAGGGTACTGTGCAGCTCTGCCACTGCGGGGCAGTAACTCTCCACTCCAGGGTAGCAGCTCTTCCACTGCAGGGCAGTAACTCTGCCACTGCAGGGTAATGTGCAGCTCTGCCACTGCAGGGCAGTAACTCTCCACTGCAGGATAGCAGCTCTGCCACTGCAGGACAGTAACTCTGCCACTGCAGGGTACTGTGCAGCACTGCCACTGCAGGGTAATGTGCTGCTCTTCCACTGCAGGGCAGTAACTCTCCAATGCAGGGTAGCAGCTCTGCCACTGCAGGCAGGGCAGTAACTCTCCACTCCAGGGTAGCAGCTCTGTCACTGCATGGCAGTAACTCTGCCACTGCAGGGTAATGTGCAGCTCTGTCACTGCAGGACAGTAACTCTGCAACTGCAGGGTACTGTGCAGCTCTGCCACTGAAGGGTAGCAGCTCTGCCACTGCAGGGCAGTAACTCTCCACTGCAGGGCAGCAGCACTGCCACTGCAGGGCAGTAACTCTGCCACTGCAGGGTAATGTGCACCTCCGCCACTGCAGGGCAATAACTCTCCACTGCAGGGTTGCAGCTCTACCACTGCAGGGCAGTAACTCTGCCACTGCAGGGTAATGTGCAGCTCTGCCACTGCAGGGCAGTAACTCTCCATTGCAGGCTAGCACCTCTGCCACTGCAGGGTAATGTGCAGCTCTGTCACTGCAGGGCAGTAACTCTCCACTGCAGGGCAGTAGCTCTGCCACTGCAGGGTAATGTGCACCTCCGCCACTGCAGGGCAATAACTCTCCACTGCAGGGTTGCAGCTCTACCACTGCAGGGCAGTAACTCTGCCACTGCAGGGTAATGTGCAGCTCTGCCACTGCAGGGCAGTAACTCTCCACTGCAGGGCAGTAGCTCTGCCACTGCAGGGTAATGTGCACCTCCGCCACTGCAGGGCAATAACTCTCCACTGCAGGGTTGCAGATCTACCACTGCATGGCAGTAACTCTGCCACTGCAGGGTAATGTGCAGCTCTGTCACTGCAGGACAGTAACTCTGCAACTGCAGGGTACTGTGCAGCTCTGCCACTGAAGGGTAGCAGCTCTGCCACTGCAGGGCAGTAACTCTCCACTGCAGGGCAGCAGCACTGCCACTGCAGGGCAGTAACTCTGCCACTGCAGGGTAATGTGCACCTCCGCCACTGCAGGGCAATAACTCTCCACTGCAGGGTTGCAGCTCTACCACTGCAGGGCAGTAACTCTGCCACTGCAGGGTAATGTGCAGCTCTGCCACTGCAGGGCAGTAACTCTCCATTGCAGGCTAGCACCTCTGCCACTGCAGGGTAATGTGCAGCTCTGCCACTGCAGGGCAGTAACTCTCCACTGCAGGGCAGTAGCTCTGCCACTGCAGGGTAATGTGCACCTCCGCCACTGCAGGGCAATAACTCTCCACTGCAGGGTTGCAGCTCTACCACTGCAGGGCAGTAACTCTGCCACTGCAGGGTAATGTGCAGCTCTGCCACTGCAGGGCAGTAACTCTCCATTGCAGGCTAGCACCTCTGCCACTGCAGGGTAATGTGCAGCTCTGCCACTGCAGGGCAGTAACTCTCCATTGCAGGGCAG
Organism: Ambystoma mexicanum; assembly: GCF_040938575.1. Taxonomy (NCBI): domain Eukaryota; kingdom Metazoa; phylum Chordata; class Amphibia; order Caudata; family Ambystomatidae; genus Ambystoma; species Ambystoma mexicanum. The sequence goes on from NC_090931.1 coordinate 79,457,093, forward strand.
CAGCTCTGCCACTGCAGGGCAGTAACTCTGCCACTGCAGGGTAATATGCAGCACCTCCACTGCAGGGTAGCAGCTCTGACACTGCAGGGCACTAACTCTCCACTCCAGGGTAGCAGCTCTGCCACTGCAGGGTAATGTGCAGCTCTGCCACTGCAGGGTAATGTGCAGATCTGCCACTGCAGGGTAATGTGCAGCTCTGCCACTGCAGGGTAATGTGCAGCTCTCCCACTGCAGGGCAGTAACTCTTCCACTGCAGGGTAATGTGCAGCTCTGCCACTGCAGGGTAATGTGCAGAAGGGCAGTAACTCTCCATTGCAGGGTAGCAGCTCTGCCACTGCAGGGTAATGTGCAGCTCTGCCACTGCAGGGCAGTAACTCTCCACTCCAGGGCAGCAGCTCTCCCACTGCAGGGTAATATGCAGCTCCTCCACTGCAGGGTAGCAGCTCTGACACTGCAGGGCACTAACTCTCCACTCCAGGGTAGCAGCTCTGCCACTGCAGGGTAATGTGCAGCTCTGCCACTGCAGGGCAGTAACTCTCCATTGCAGGCTAGCACCTCTGCCACTGCAGGGTAATGTGCAGCTCTGCCACTGCAGGGCAGTAACTCTCCATTGCAGGGCAGCAGCTCTGCCACTGCAGGGCAGTAACTCTGCCACTGCAGGGTAATATGCAGCACCTCCACTGCAGGGTAGCAGCTCTGACACTGCAGGGCACTAACTCTCCACTCCAGGGTAGCAGCTCTGCCACTGCAGGGTAATGTGCAGCTCTGCCACTGCAGGGTAATGTGCAGCTCTGCCACTGCAGGGTAATGTGCAGAAGGGCAGTAACTCTCCATTGCAGGGTAGCAGCTCTGCCACTGCAGGGTAATGTGCAGCTCTGCCACTGCAGGGCAGTAACTCTCCACTCCAGGGCAGCAGCTCTCCCACTGCAGGGTAATATGCAGCTCCTCCACTGCAGGGTAGCAGCTCTGACACTGCAGGGCACTAACTCTCCACTCCAGGGTAGCAGCTCTGCCACTGCAGGGTAATGTGCAGCTCTTCCACTGCAGGGCAGTAACTCTGCCACTGCAGGGTAATGTGCAGCTCTGCCACTGCAGGGCAGTAACTCTCCACTGCAGGATAGCAGCTCTGCCACTGCAGGACAGTAACTCTGCCACTGCATGGTACTGTGCAGCACTGCCACTGCAGGGTAATGTGCTGCTCTTCCACTGCAGGGCAGTAACTCTCCAATGCAGGGTAGCAGCTCTGCCACTGCAGGCAGGGCAGTAACTCTCCACTCCAGGGTAGCAGCTCTGTCACTGCATGGCAGTAACTCTGCCACTGCAGGGTACTGTGCAGCTCTGCCACTGAAGGGTAGCAGCTCTGCCACTGCAGGGCAGTAACTCTCCACTGCAGGGCAGCAGCACTGCCACTGCAGGGCAGTAACTCTGCCACTGCAGGGTAATGTGCACCTCCGCCACTGCAGGGCAATAACTCTCCACTGCAGGGTTGCAGCTCTACCACTGCAGGGCAGTAACTCTGCCACTGCAGGGTAATGTGCAGCTCTGCCACTGCAGGGCAGTAACTCTCCATTGCAGGCTAGCACCTCTGCCACTGCAGGGTAATGTGCAGCTCTGCCACTGCAGGGCAGTAACTCTCCATTGCAGGGCAGCAGCTCTGCCACTGCAGGGCAGTAACTCTGCCACTGCAGGGTAATGTGCACCTCTGCCACTGCAGGGCAATAACTCTCCACTGCAGGGTTGCAGCTCTACCACTGGAGGGCAGTAACTCTGCCACTGCAGGGTAATGTGCAGCTCTGCCACTGCAGGGCAGTAACTCTCCATTGCAGGCTAGCACCTCTGCCACTGCAGGGTAATGTGCAGCTCTGCCACTGCAGGGCAGTAACTCTCCATTGCAGGGCAGCAGCTCTGCCACTGCAGGGCAGTAACTCTGCCACTGCAGGGTAATATGCAGCACCTCCACTGCAGGGTAGCAGCTCTGACACTGCAGGGCACTAACTCTCCACTCCAGGGTAGCAGCTCTGCCACTGCAGGGTAATGTGCAGCTCTGCCACTGCAGGGTAATGTGCAGCTCTGCCACTGCAGGGTAATGTGCAGCTCTGTCACTGCAGGGCAGTAACTCTCCATTGCAGGGCAGCAGCTCTGCCACTGCAGGGCAGTAACTCTGCCACTGCAGGGTAATATGCAGCACCTCCACTGCAGGGTAGCAGCTCTGACACTGCAGGGCACTAACTCTCCACTCCAGGGTAGCAGCTCTGCCACTGCAGGGTAATGTGCAGCTCTGCCACTGCAGGGTAATGTGCAGCTCTGCCACTGCAAGGCAGCAGCTCTCCCACTGCAGGGCAGTAACTCTTCCACTGCAGGGTAATGTGCAGCTCTGCCACTGCAGGGCAGTAACTCTCCACTCCAGGGCAGCAGCTCTCCCACTGCAGGGTAATATGCAGCTCCTCCACTGCAGGGTAGCAGCTCTGACACTGCAGGGCACTAACTCTCCACTCCAGGGTAGCAGCTCTGCCACTGCAGGGCAGTAACTCTCCACTCCAGGGCAGCAGCTCTCCCACTGCAGGGTAATATGCAGCTCCTCCACTGCAGGGTAGCAGCTCTGACACTGCAGGGCACTAACTCTCCACTCCAGGGTAGCAGCTCTGCCACTGCAGGGCAGTAACTCTCCACTCCAGGGCAGCAGCTCTTCCACTGCAGGGCAGTAACTCTCCACTCCAGGGCAGCAGCTCTTCCACTGCTGGGCAGTAACTCTGCCACTGCAGTGTACTGTGCAGCACTGCCACTGCAGGGTTATGTGCTGCTCTTCCACTGCAGGGCAGTAACTCTCCACTGCAGGGTAGCAGCTCTGCCACTGCAGGGCAGTAACTCTCCACTGCAGGGTAATGTGCAGCTCTTCCACTGCAGGGTAATGTGCAGCTCTTCCACTGCAGGACAGTAACACTTCCACTGCAGGGTACTGTGCAGCTCTGTCACTGCAGGGCAGCAAGTCTCCACTGCAGGGTAATGTGCAGCTCTTCGACTGCAGGGTAATGTGCAGCTCTTCCACTGCAGGTTAATGTGCAGCTCTTCCACTGCAGGACAGTAACGCTTCCACTGCAGGGTAATGTGCAGCTCTGCCACTGCAGGGCAGTAACTCTTCACCCCAGGGTAGCAGCTCTGCCACTGCAGGGCAGTATTTCTCCACTCCAGGGCAGCAGCTCTCCCACTGCAGGGCAGCAACTCTCCCACTGCAGGGTAATATGCAGCTCTGCCACTGCAGGGCAGTAACTCTTCACTCCAGGGTAGCAGCTCTGCCACTGCAGGGTTATGTGCTGCTCTGCCACTGCAGGGCAGTAACTCTCCACTGCAGGGTAGCAGCTCTGCCACTGCAGGCAGGGCAGTAACCCTCGACTGCAGGGTAGCAGCTCTGCCACTGCAGGGCAGTAACTCTCCCACTGCAGGGTAATGTGCAGCTCTTCCACTGCAGGGTAATGTGCAGCTCTTCCACTGCAGGTTAATGTGCAGCTCTTCCACTGCAGGGCAGCAAGTCTCCACTGCAGGGTAATGTGCAGCTCTTCCACTGCAGGGTAATGTGCAGCTCTTCCACTGCAGGACAGTAACGCTTCCACTGAAGGGTACTGTGCAGCTCTGCCACTGCAGGGTAGCAGCTCTTCCTATGCAGGGCAGTAACTCTGGCACTGCAGGGTAATGTGCAGCTCTGCCACTGCAGGGCAGTAACTCTTCACCCCAGGGTAGCAGCTCTGCCACTGCAGGCAGGGCAGTAACCCTCGACTGCAGGGTAGCAGCTCTGCCACTGCAGGGTAATGTGCAGCTCTTCCACTGCAGGACAGTAACACTTCCACTGCAGGGTACTGTGCAGCTCTGCCACTGCAGGGCAGCAAGTCTCCACTGCAGGGTAATGTGCAGCTCTTCCACTGCAGGTTAATGTGCAGCTCTTCCACTGCAGGACAGTAACGCTTCCACTGAAGGGTACTGTGCAGCTCTGCCACTGCAGGGTAGCAGCTCTTCCACTGCAGGGCAGCAGCTCTCCCACTGCAGGGCAGCAACTCTCCCACTGCAGGGCACTAACTCTCCACTCCAGGGTAGCAGCTCTGCCACCGCAGGGTAATGTGCAGCTCTGCCACTGCAGGGTAATGTGCAGCTCTGCCACTGCAAGGCAGTAACTCTCCACTCCAGGGCAGCAGCTCTTCCACTGCTGGGCAGTAACTCTGCCATTGCAGTGTAGTGTGCAGCACTGCCACTGCAGGGTTATGTGCTGCTCAGCCACTGCAGGGCATTAACTCTCCACTGCAGGGTAATGTGCAGCTCTGCCACTGCAGGGTAATGTGCAGCTCTGCCACTGCAGGGTAATGTGCAGCTCTGCCACTGCAGGGCAGTAACTCCACACTCCAGGGCAGCAGCTCTGCCACTGCAGGGCAGTAACTCTCCACTCCGGGGCAGCAGCTCTCCCACTGCAGAGCAGCAGCTCTCCCACTGCAGGGCAGCAGCTCTGCCACTGCAGGGTAATATGCAGCTCCTCCACTGCAGGGGAGCAGCTCTGACACTGCAGGGTAATGTGCAGCTATGCCACTGCAGGGTAATATGCAGCTCTGCCACTGCAAGGCAGTAACTCTCCACTCCAGGGCAGGGCAGCAGCTCTGCCACTGCAGGGCAGTAACTGCCACTGCAGGGTAATGTGCAGCTTCGCCACTGCAGGGTAATGTGCAGCTCTGCCACTGCAGGGCAGTAACTCTCCATTGCAGGGTAGCAGCTCTTCCACTGCAGGGTAATGTGCAGCTCTTCCACTGCTGGGCAGTAACTCTGCCACTGCAGTGTACTGTGCAGCTCTGCCACTGCAGGGCAGTAAGTCTCCACTGCAGGTTAATGTGCAGCTCTTCCACTGCAGGTTAATGTGCAGCTCTTCCACTGCAGGAGCTTCCACTGCAGGGTACTGTGCAGCTCTGCCACTGCAGGGTAGCAGCTCTTCCACTGCAGGGCAGTAACTCTGGCACTGCAGGGTAATGTGCAGCTCTTCCACTGCAGGGTAATGTGCAGCTCTGTCACTACAGTGCAGTAACTCTCCATTGCAGGGTAGCAGCTCTGCCACTGCAGGGTAATGTGCAGCTCTGCCACTGCAGGACAGTAACTCTCCACTCCATGGTAGCAGCTCTTCCACTGCAGGACAGTAACTCTGCCACTGCAGGGTACTGTGCAGCACTTCCACTGCAGGGTAATGTGCAGCACTGCCACTGCAGGGCAGCAACTCTCCACTGCAGGGTAGCAGCTCTGCCGCTGCAGGCAGGGCAGTAACTCTCCACTCCAGGACAGTAGCTCTTCCACTGCAGGGTACTGTGCAGCTCTGCCACTCCAGGGTACTGTGCAGCTCTGCCACTGCAGGGCAGCAAGTCTCCACTGCAGGGTAATGTGCAGCTCTTCTACTGCAGGTTAATGTGCAGCTCTTCCACTGCAGGACAGTAAAGCTTCCACTGAAGGGTACTGTGCAGCTCTGCCACTGCAGGGTAGCAGCTCTTCCACTGCAGGGCAGTAACTCTGCCACTGCAGGGTAATGTGCAGCTCTGACACTGCAGGGCAGTAACTCTCCACTCCAGGGCAGCAGCTCTCCCACTGCAGGGCAGCAACTCTCCCACTGCAGGGTAATATGCAGCTCCTCCACTGCAGGGTAGCAGCTCTGACACTGCAGGGCACTAACTCTCCACTCCAGGGTAGCAGCTCTGCCACCGCAGGGTAATGTGCAGCTCTGCCACTGCAGGGTAATGTGCAGCTCTGCCACTGCAAGGCAGTAACTCTCCACTCCAGGGCAGCAGCTCTTCCACTGCTGGGCAGTAACTCTGCCACTGCAGTGTACTGTGCAGCACTGCCACTGCAGGGTTATGTGCTGCTCTGCCACTGCAGGGCATTAACTCTCCACTGCAGGGTAGCAGCTCTGCCACTGCAGGCAGGGCAGTAACCCTCGACTGCAGGGTAGCAGCTCTGCCACTGCCCGGCAGTAACTCTCCACTGCAGGGTAATGTGCAGCCCTTCCACTGCAGGGTAATGTGCAGCTCTTCCCCTGCAGGACAGTAACACTTCCACTGCAGGGTACTGTGCAGCTCTGCCACTGCAGGGCAGCAAGTCTCCACTGCAGGGTAATGTGCAGCTTTTCCACTGCAGGGTAATGTGCAGCTCTTCCACTGCAGGGTAATGTGCAGCTCTTCCACTGCAGGACAGTAACGCTTCCACTAAGGGTACTGTGCAGCTCTGCCACTGCAGGGTAGCAGCTCTTCCACTGCAGGGTAGCAGCTCTGCCACTGCAGGGTACTGTGCAGCTCTGCCACTGCAGGACAGTAACTCTCCACTCCATGGTAGCAGCTCTTCCACTGCAGGACAGTAACTGCCACTGCAGGGTACTATGCAGCACTGCCACTGCAGGGTAATGTGCAGCACTGCCACTGCAGGGCAGTAACTCTCCACTCCAGGGTAGCAGCTCTGCCACTGCAGGGCAGTAACTCTCCACTGCAGGGCAGCAGCTCTACCACTGCAGGGCAGCAGCTCTGCCACTGCAGGGTAATGTGCAGCTCTTCCACTGCAGGGCAATGTGCAGCTCTGCCACTGCAGGACAGTAACTCTCCACTCCAGGGTAGCAGCTGTGCCACTGCAGGACAGTAACTCTGCCACTGCAGGGTACTGTGCAGCACTGCCACTGCAGGGTAATGTGCCGCTCTGCCACTGCAGGGCAGTAACTCTCCAATGCAGGGTAGCAGCTCTGCCACTGCAGGCAGGGCAGTAACTCTCCACTCCAGGGTAGCAGCTCTGTCACTGCAGGGCAGTAACTCTGCCACTGCAGGGTAATATGCAGCTCTTCCACTGCAGGACAGTAACCCTGCAACTGCAGGGTACTGTGCAGCTCTGCCACTGCAGGGCAGTAACTCTCCACTCCAGGGTAGCAGCTCTGCCACTGCAGGGCAGTAACTCTGCCACTGCAGGGTAATGTGCAGCTCTGCCACTGCAGGGCAGTAACTCTCCACTCCAGGGTAGCAGATCTGCCACTGCAGGGCAGTAACTCTGCCACTGCAGGGTAATGTGCAACTCTGCCACTGCAGGGCAATGTGCAACTCTGCCACTGCAGGGAAGTAACTCTGCCACTGCAGGGTAATGTGCAGCTCTGCCACTCCAGGGCAGTAACTCTTCCACTGCAGGGCAGCAACTCTTCCACTGCAGGGCAATGTGCAGCTCTGCCACTGCAGGGCAATGTGCAGCTCTGCCACTGCAGGGCAATGTGCAGCTCTGCCACTGCAGGGCAATGTGCTGCCCGCCTCCAGTGAACATCACTTTCGTCTTTGGGTATCCGGACATCGTGTGCTGCTGCTTCTAATGACCACCCAGGGGTGGGAAGAGGCCTTTTAATCGACTCTCTCCAATGCCGGCTACTAACAGCCGAAGGATGCCCTGGGGTGGTCTTTATGGTGTGACGTCATTGCCATCCTTCGTTCAAGACCAGAACCACAAATAAGGTGACCAAAATGGAGCAACACACTTAAAACCGAAAAATGCATTTCGGTAACACAATCAAAGTTGTATGTGGGCGACAGAACGGAAATAGGGTTAAGCATAAACGCGGGCTGGGGGGGGGGAAGGGCATTGAGCATGGGAAGCAAAGAGCAAGCGCACATTAAAACCGATGAAACTGTTAGGAAGCTTCATCCAACATGCATTAGAAAATAAAAGCAACACTCCTGGAAGATGGCTAGGCACTCACACCGCCACAGTGGTGACTTGGCACGGTATGGAAACAGAACATAAAGGCAGCGATGGACAACGTCATCACCTTCCCAACAGCAGTGCGGTGGGGGGGGGGTCATTAATGGGTGCTCAAAGGACAGATGGGGTGTGCAGCTCAAATGGCGCCCTGGGAGACGCAGCAGGGAAGCTCGCAGGTTTGCACCGAAGCTCGAGAGGCGCCCACCCACGCTTAGAGGGGAGGCGTCGCTAGTGAAGCACGGCCTCCCGTCTACTCTCCTCCCCAGTCCCTCGCCACTCTTACACAAGCAGTGGCACGGCCAAGTCTGGGATGCACATTTGCTGGGTACTGCACAATGCTGCTACCTGACACAAGATGGCAACATCTAGTCTTTGGAGCAAGTACCTCCACATTTGATAACACAGTGCCTGGCAAATGCCAACCTATAACAAGCCAAAACTACTGGATTTGCCAAGATTTTCTTGCAAGGAACAGATGCTTCTAAAGCCAGTGGCCGAAGGCACGTTTGCATACAGCATTGCCCTTCAGCAGTAGCGCCATTGCCTCTGCAGTGACGTCTTGGAAACAAGCCTAGCGGGCGATAGACAGCTCAATGTTTGATGCTACTGCTGGACAGAGCTAGCTATAGCTAAAAGGGAGGGCAGATCGGCGGTGGGAATTGCACCAGGGATTACAATGTCCATGAGCAGCCAATGGGCGGGTAAATGACCAACCCCCCCGAGTCCCTCGCATATATATATATATATATATATATATATATATATATATATATATATATATATATAAAAAAATCTCTCACTCCCCAAAAGAACGGAGCGGGTACTGTGATGTCATACATCTGTAAAGACCAGTGTTTATCTGCACAGGAACACCGACACCCATGCCCAGAGTGCAACCTGTACATGCTGCAGGAAGGGGCCGGAGAAGCCACGGGTACCTGCACTGGGTCATGAAAAGGAGTGTAAAGAAGGAGTGGACCCCATGCAGAGTGTTTAGAAAGCACAGTCCAGAGCAAACATGATCTCAAGAAAAAAACGGCATGCTCAGGGCAAAGTGTCTCCCCCCCACCCCCCCCCCCCCACCTATGAGGCCAAATACGATGGAGACTATACAGAGGTAAACGAACGAAACATGCCAAGGCCATGAAATACTGGGCTCTCTGGTGGAACCAGCAACACTGGCCGTTTTTAGTGGCACTGCGTGCAGCTGGTGAGGGTGTGCATAGCCTTGGCCCAGCAGGATACTCTTGTTCTGCAGTGGCTGGGGGGCAGGCGTTAGATCCACGGAAGCTTCTTTGGCTAGCTAGATGGGAGACGGGAAACCTGTAGCTTGCGCTGACACTGCTTCACGTATGAGGAGGACAAGCCCATCCTTCTCTATGTGACCAGTAACTTCCCCGTGCCTTCTGGATCCAGGCAACAGGGGCTTGAATGTGCACCCACTGGTGATGGCTGACCCCCCCCCCACCCCCACTAAGACTGAGGCTCTGCTTGTGGGTGAAGACCACCCACCCAATTTTTTCTCAGTGGGATTCTACCGGACCCCCTCCGAAGAAAAGATCTCCTTTCTCCATGAACCGAGACCCCTTATTTAACGCTGAATCAGCCCACCCATGGGCACTTGTTTCTACCCAGCACAACTCGTTCTAAAGCAGAGTTTAGACTGTGAATCTAACAAACTCTCCGCGTCTGGAGTGGCGTCTAGCTGGGCCATCGTCAAGTTGCCCAGCTAGACCATCTCCAAGGGCTGGTTTCAAAGCGCTCATCTGTCCTGCCAAATCTGGCCCCCATCACAAATCAAGTCACATGTACAACTGTGTGCATCAGCCACCAAGCCACCTGTGCAACCGTGTGCATCAGCCACCAAGCCACCTGTGCAACTGGACCAGAGCGACTGGATCCACAAGTCCCGCCAACCACTGCGCTCTATGGATCGAACCCACCTTTGTGCGCCCCAAGGCGGCCGTGCAGTTCCTGGTCCGAAATTGGAACTATGGTTGCGACAGACTGCGAAAGCCCAGTCTTTTCTTGAAATAAAATTATGCAGGCAATTATTTTACTGAAAGGGTGGTCTGCTAATCCGACCCGTGTCCAGTATGCTCCCCGATAAAAATGACAGTCAGAGGTAAAATGTAACCGTCAGCACAAGCCATGCCTGGTTTGGCACGATGACTAATAATCGCACAAGAGATCACTGTAGTGTGCAGCATGGGAAGGGGGTGGGGTGGGCTAGGAGTATCCAGAGGGGATGGTAGGCCTGGAGAAGGGTCCCACCACCTTACTCTGCTCTCTCCCTTTTCCTGTGCTCTCCAGGTACTCGGGTGTGAGGTCATAAGGCAAAAATCTAATTGTTAAAACAACCTGGATTGGACCCCTAACAGGAGGTTTGCTTTGGAGCAAAACCTGGTGGCATTTCTTTAGTTTAAAAAGGTAGCGGGTTGCATTTTATGCTTTCATTAGAGTCAATGGGCCTCATTACGACCCTGGCGGAATGGGTTTAACGGCGCCGGGAAAGGTGCTGGCGTCATTAAACCCCTTCCGCCTCATTACGACGTTCCCTCGCAGGACCCGCTCTGGACGTCTGGTCAGACAAGGCGTCCTTTGCAGGTCCTGCGAGCGGCCCAGCATGCTACCAACGGGCCGGTCATTGACGGGCCCATTGTTAGCATCATCCCCATTCCCATTGACCCTTATGGGGGCTCGGATGGGGATGGTACAGATCCGGGTTCCCCGAATGGGGAAATACCGGGCCCTCCTAGGTCGGAATGGTCCACTAATTCCCCCTTCAGTGAACCCGGACCAGAGTTTGGAGGCAGCCATGCCCTTATTATGGGCATGGCTGCCTCCAAACTCATAATGAGGCCCAATATTTTCTATAGAACCTTGACTGGACATTCTTCCATTCTGGGACCATTGTACTTAAGCCTTCGGGTTGCTACTGTCATCAGCTCGCATCACCCCTGAAGAGAACGGCTTGGCCTGTGCTACCACATTAGGCAAAGGAGGTATACCTTTCGGCCTGTGCCAGTTGCACTTATGATTGGCATTGCTGCTGGTTTAGTAGTAGTGTGGGGTAGAGTAGGCGGTTTAACCAGTATTAGCATAATTAACCTAAAAACATTTGATCGCTTTTTTTGACCTTTTTTCCATCAAATTTAATTAAATATATATGTGGTAGGTAAGGGTATACATAATGTTGAGGGGAAGTGTGGAGGGTTGTGGGGGTCTCCCCCCCCCGCATTTTAGACCGGAAAAAAGGTCAAATAATAGCCAGCGTCATATCTGTACTACTGCGAAGCCATATTCATTTGGCCACAATGGTAGTCTCTGCAGTGGTGTGTACCTGCGCCTCCCTGCCTCTGCTCACCTGCACGCTGAAGCTCTGCGACTCCAGGAAAGGCAGGGTGATGCTCCTGTAATCCTCCCCGCTCTCATGAATTAGATGCACCTCTTGACGTCGGTACTTTTGAATGTGTTTTTCTGTCGCTGGGAAAATGAGCGTCGTCTTGATCTCTACAGAAAGAAGGCGGAAGCGCGGTCAGGCATTGATGAACTCCAAATCCTGGGCTATGTACACTCGCACACAGCAATGCACAGGCCCGGTTTACCCAGCATTCATTCTGCACTCAGAGCAATCATTACGCACAAGTCAAACAGCGAGGAGGTCAATGGGCGCTACTCTGCAAACAGCGGCGCGTATTTACAGCAGGGCGAGACAGAAGAGGACTGCTTGCTAGATTTGGGGGTGCGGTTGCAGGCGAGCTATTGACTCAGTGCAGTAACACGAGAATCCACGCAAAGCCAACAGAGCATGGACGTGCACTAGCGTGGCAAGGAGGCCGCTGCACAGGGCACCCAAGGTCGGGTGTGGACGCCCCTCATATGCATGACAAGCCGTTATGCGATTCACTGCGCCTGAAATAGAGGCTCTCAAAGGGCAAAGACCAGGACATGACAGAGCCAAGGTGACGCGCGCGCATCTAAGCCCCCTTTCCCTTTTACAATAACAGCCCGCTGCTTGCTGGTGTCAGCACTTCGTGTTTAGAAATGCCTTTTCTTTTAATCCGAAGTGCTGACACCTGCAGGCAGCTCCTGTAACCGTGCAGCCACTACATTGACTGCCTCGGGTGTCAACATGGCTGGGGCTAGTCGGGGGTGGGCCCCGGCAGCGCCCCGGCTCGGGAGCCTTTTCTAGAGAGTGCTGGGGGGCTCAGCCCCCAGCTAGCTCTGGTCCACTTAAAGCACTGCTTAGAGCCTTATGAAGCTTCCGAAACCCTCCCTCCCCGAGTAGTAGTGGTAAATAGTAAGCGGTAGCAGGAAGAGGGGAGGTAGTAGTGGACGTTAGTGAGTGGTAGCAAGAAGAAAGGGAGGGAGCAGAGGGAGATGTGGTCGTAGGAGTGGTAAGAGGAAAGGCAGCAGAAGTGGTAGGAAAGGTAGTAGGCACAGTGAGGAGCTAGTAGCAGAATAGAGAGGTGTTAGTTGTAGCACAGGAGTAGAAGTGGTGTAGAGGAGAAGTGGCAGTAGAGAAAGCGAAAAGAGAAGTAGGAAGTAAAAGAAAGTGGGTTAACATCTAAGGACGGAGGCAGGAAGGCAGAGCATCAGATCGGAGGGACAGAAGCGTGGCGAGGAGGAGCATGCAGGAGGAAAGCCAGAGTAGAAGGGCAAGGCGAGACTGTGCGTCTAACGATTGATTCCAACGGGGCTAGAGCAAGGCACCATTACACAGCTCTATAGAACAGTAAGCGGGTCAAGGAAAAGACCCCTAGGGAGTCCGTTAGCCAGCACTTTAGGGTTATCAGAGCCATAGCCTTAAGTTAAGACATTAGGGGTTTCCAAGCCATAGAACTAACAGGGGTAACAGATGCATGGGTTAGGTTGGCGGTAGCCCAATGGAGACGATAGAGCGCGGGCGGTCCCTAGCTCCAAATTCTGGCAAAACATTTTGGTCCCAAATTCTCGCTGACTCAAGCTAAACTCACCATTCTTGTAATGTCAAAAATAAACACCCTTGGAAGAGAGTGTTGAGTGCCTTCCAGTGATGCCCCATCACAGTTATTATGGTATTTATTAAGCGCGGACCAGGTTTAAAAAAACTAGGCACTTCAACAGAAGTAGACAACAGTACAGATACATAACGGAGCGCTTTTCAGAGGTAACAGAACAGATATTCAGCGCTGGGTGGGATACAGAGGGTCACAGAGAAGGGGTACAGCTGTATAGGGTGATGGGGAATAGGGCAGACGGCATCTAGCAAGTTACGTGGCGCAGGAGGAGACGTGATAGCCTAGTTGTTAAGGAGAGGCTCCTTAAAGAGGTTGGTCTCCAATTCTTTTCAGAATTGTGGTGGCGAGTCTGATGCACACAAGGAGGTGGTTCCATAGTCTTGGGGCATAGGCAGAGAAGTCTCGTTTTCGGGTCCTTTCCTTCTTGCAGTGGCAGATTTCCAGGCTGCACATGTGATTGTTTCAGGAGGTGGCGGTCCGCCGGAGAATGCAGAGTTTCTCTGCGAGGTAGCTGGGGGACTTGCGTGCAACTGCCTTATAGAAGACGCAGCAAGACTTGAAGGTGATTTGTGCGTGCAGTGGGAAGGTCGATGAGGATCGTGGTGATGTAGTCGTATCTGCGTGGACCCTTGATGAGGCATGCGCCTGCGTGTAGGACACTTCTCTGGGGCTTAAGGGCGGACGACGGGAGGCCTTTGATGAGTGCATTGTCCTACATACAGGTGGGATATAACCAGTGCTTGAGCGGTGGATCTAAAGTTGTCCAGAGGGAGGAAGGTCTCGACTTTCTGCAAGAGAGAGCCGATCCCAGCGTAGCTACACCATTGCCAACAGCGAGATGTTTCTTTGCATTTCAGAGCACGCTTTTGGAATTGTCATATGATAAACCATCCCATCATTAAACAAGCTTTGGCAAAGCCAATAGCTCACGCTTTTGTGGAGGCATGGGATACGAGTTTTCCAGGCACTGCCATAATAGTACTGTCTGGCCATAGGATGGCGAGAGCTGGCAAATGGTGCTGGTACCCAGACGTGTTATGGCAGTGCCTGACAAATATAAATATATGGTTAAAGATATTGCTCCACACTTCAGGAACTGCGCCACACTGAATACTGGTGAGAAAGTTGGTCTCCAGACGACAGGAGATTGTGTGCGACTCGGAGGGGGATTTATCCCGTGACGGTTTGTTTCATTAAATTGGAAAATCTAGATTTGGAATATAGCTTTGCTAATAGCCCCGATTTGAAAGAGACACTGGTGTGTCGAAACACGCATTATCCATAAAGGGCAATACAATAAATACCAACTTTCGCACCAGTATTCAGTGTGGCGCAGTTCCTGAAGTGTGGCGCAATTTCTTTAACTGCTTCCTAAAGGGGTTGGGGTCAAAAGCCCTTTTTCTGCCCCACACCAACTGCGACATTTGTTTAAATTGCAATAATAGCCTGGCGCATGGAAACGTCTTTAGTTGGCACAAAACTCAACCCCAGACTTGTGGTATAAAATTTAAATATATATCTTTTTTTTTTTTTTTCACTCAACAACTGGTTTATAGCTAGAATTAAGCCATTAACTTTCAGAAGGCGCCTCAGAAAGCACAAAGCTGGACTCAGAACCCAGGGTATCTGCTTTTGGGGGAGAAGGCAAGGTAGTGGGTGGGAATGGCAACAGGGACCAGCATGGCCATGGTCAGTCAATGGGCGAATAACCAACCAACCACTGCAAGCTGTGTGTCCCTCTTCACGTTCCATCTCTCTCCTTTCCTAGGGCAATTGTTTCAACTTTTAGGCAGCGCTTTCTGAGCACTACCACCTAGCCAAAACAAAAAAGAAATGACCCATCAGGCCTTCTATGTACAGCAACAAAAGCTATCCTGGATATGTATCACTCCGCCCCCCCCCCATCCTTATAGAGCATGTGCAGTTTGAGACCCTTAGCAAGCGAATGAGCCACATCGGGTCAGATCAGCCTGCTGCATTAATCGTTCTGCCGGGAGCTCAACTCCACCTCGAACAGTTGGTGAGGCACCACTTTTATTTTCAAAGTAGATAGCACATTATACACCAAAGAGCTTTAGGGTGGAAACGCTGACATAATGCGCTCGTCATTGCAGCAGAAACAGAGCAGTCGAATAAGTGGGAGGCTGGGTTGACTCTTACAAACGTCAGTGATCCAGGCCTGACGGTTGTGTCGTCTTCCAAGCAGATGTACAGTGTTAAGACATATCATGATACTGATGTGTTTTTTCATTTAGTGCTTCCGCCAAAGCGCCTTACATAGAACATATTTACATACAATATCACCCAACCGAAGTTGGTACACATTTATCAACATCAGAAAGATGAAAAGCTGAGTTGGCTTTGCCCGGATCAGAATCTACAACATGCAGATCACACACAAGTCGAATCAAAGAGCGTTCAACCTGTCGCACTAGTGACTGAACCTTTAGCGGTGCTGCTGAGGAATACACTGTCATGGACGGGATTCCACTGGGCCAGTGACTGGGAAGATAGAGTCTCCTTGTACGCTGATGACTTACGATCTACCTTAGTAACCCGAAGGAATCTTGTCCTGTCATTACTCAGCTGCTGCAAAGATATGGAATGTTTAGCGGGCTGAAAGTGAACTGGGCCAAATCAATAATATTTCAGATTAAAGGGGCAGCCAACCTGATCCCAGATAACTGCCCATCCAGGGTGGGAGCGGGGCAATTCCGCTATCTCGGTATACTAGTCACGCCCAACCTGGAGGAGTATGAGCCGAAAAACGTATGCCCGATTATAGAGCGGTTTGCAAATGATGTGAGACATTGGATACCGCTACCCCTCACCTTACTGGGAAGAGCGGCATTGTTTAAAATGCTAGCCCTCCCACGCTTCTTATACATACTACAAAATACACCATTGTACATTTCAGTGAAAGAGTTCCGCAAAATCGACAAGATACTGAGGAAGCTACTATGGGGGGTGGGCACCCACGAATAGCCCCGAGCACCCTACAACGATCCATTTGGGAGGGGGGCATCGGACTCCCACACCTGCAAATATACTACTGGGCTTCACAAATGGCAGTCGTAAACGATATCCTACACGGTAACCCCGAACTCCCACACATTTGAGCAGATACGCGTGCTAGACAAAATCTCTCTCCACTGGAAAGTCTCCATCAGAACATGACACATCCACCCCCACGCACAATGGCAACCCACAAAGCACAGATATGGGCGGAGACACACAAACACATACACGTGGAAGGGAAATCCCCCCAGCACAACCCCTATTTAGAAACAGAAACCTGCCTGAACTGAATAGACTTCCGAAGTGGGCCAGCTGGGAGATAGCGGGAATAACTAAAATCGGAGACGTGATACAAGAAGGCAAAATAGTACCCTTTGAACACCTAATGAAAGAGTGTGGATTACTCTAGACAGAAGACTTTCACTATAGGCAAATGTCTCATGCACTGAGTACACACATGCCAGCCCTCTCTGACATGCCTGAATGCACACCGATTGAAAGGAATATTGTACTAGACCGAGTGGATGTGAAAACAACCTCCATAATGTACAGTGCAAGCTCCTCATTTGCAACAACAACCCTCGACTGCCGGAATGCAAAGTGGGAAAAAGACGTCGGCATAATACAGCCTGAGGAATGGACTGCAGCCTTGATGCACCCCAGAGAGGTTGCCATTTCTGCCAGAATCAGGCTTGTGCAACTCAAAACACTACACAGAATATACTAGCCAACGGTGGCGCTATTTAGATGGGGGAAAATAGCAGACCCCAATTGCCTGAGATGCACACAAGAGGAGGGAACCTTCTACCATATCTTGTGAGAATGCCCACAAATCCAGTCCTTCTGCGGAAATGCTGCGACAGGCTCTCAATGGTAATGGGCCAAGCAATACCAATGGAGCCCAAATGATTGATAATGGGAGTGGAAGAAGACAGTGAGATGTCTCGCTATGAAAAACTAATGTTAGACGGCAATAGGGCTGGCCAAAAGGAATGTGGCGCAGTTATGGGGTTCAAATATCGCCCCGAACAATGGATGAACGACGTGGATGCATGCATTGCAATGGAAAATAAGGTTTATACAGCCAGAGGTTGCCCCGGAAAGGTGAAGAAAATCTGGCACAAATGGGAGAACTAGAGAAACACAGCAGCGTCGAGTTGAACACCAAAGCATAAACGTAGTAACAGTGAATCAAATAAATAATCCACCACAACTGATCGAAATATGTTGAATTACCCAAGAAAGGCATTAAACCTGTGACTTATGTATTGTGTGTTTGCACAAAATAAATAAAACTGGTATACATTTTTTATTTTTTTAAAAAAGAGCGCTCAACCCGCCGAGCCATTTTAGTGGCTAGATCTTAACGGATGATCATTTGTTTGCGAGTTCCATGATCCCATTTCAAGCAAGCCAACAGCAGCAGCGATGTTTGTCATGGTCTCCCGGGGGTTGCGTTCAACACCTCCTCACGCCAGATGTTAGACTCCAGGCACACCCTGGTCTATCCGGGTACAATGGCAGTGACATCTGCCAACCAGGAACCAAACGTCCAGGATATTACTGTGCCAACCCCAATCTGGCTGCTACGTCTCATGGAGCCCATCTGGCACATTCAGGAGGAGTTTCTCCTTGCGCCATAACAAGAGATACCGAAGGAAGCTAAGATCTGCGTCACTACTTTGTTGAGCTGTGCTGTTTCTCCTGCCATTCTACTCCACTGTTCCTTACTGCCGAATCCTCCTTTCAGCTTTAATCTTTCCTCCTCGAATCCTGTTGCCTCGTCCAGTACTGCTACCATTATTGCTTCACGCTGATCTACACTACGCCGCCATCAACGTGTCTGACCAGCTCAAGGTTTTCATCTCCACAGGAGGTTTTGCTTTGGTCAGGACTTCCTGTCAGCCCGGGAATGTTTCAATTCGTGCTGCCCTGGCTTTCCGAGAGGATTGACTTAATCTTTCCAGAGAAAATCCTATATCAAATCTCAGGTAAGGCCACAGTCGCTGAAAGCCTGTGACGCCCGCTGCCTGCCTCAGACATGGCTCAGCCACAAGATCTAGTGACTGCAGTCCAAAAACTCACTGCTAAAGTTCAAACATTGAAAAACGAAAACATTAATTTGCAGCAAGCCTTACAAGCCCAGTGATACACTACCTACAGCCCCGTCTGGCTTGGCTAGGATGGTAGATACATTTCAAGGGGATCCAAAAAGTGTCTGGGCACGTGTATGGTCCATTTCTCTTTCATTAGGCATCATTCTAAACCGATAAATCGAATTTGGGTTCTCTTATCACCCACATGTCTGGAAGTGCTCGGTCTTTGGCTTTGACTAACATTGATCCGATTCTCAATTCCTATGATGTCTTTTTGCAAGCCCTCAAGAACATTTGATAGACCCGACTGACCTTTATGAACACAGCTAAAGAATAACTTCTGGGCTTTCGTCAAGGTCCGTTGGACCTCTTCACTTATATGACCAGATTTAAAGAAATGGCTACACAAGCAGTTTGGTCTTACGAGGCTCGTTTCAGCTTGTATCGCAGGGGTCTTTCTGAGGACTTGAAAGACGAGTTATCCAGGGTTCCGCGCCCAGTGTCCTTGGAAGCACTCCTTCAAATTGATTTCAGACTACAAGAGCTGGGAAAAGACAAACCTGAAGTACAACCTTTTGAGCTACCCTTTTACCTCCCATGCCTTCGGAAACCATTAGAGACATCCTCATCAATGTCTCTAGTGGTTTCTATGAGATAATTTCACTTTTGGTCACCCAACAAAAAGACTGATTTCTTTTGCCCGATTTTGGGCAGCCTACAAAAGCAAAAACCCACATTGCCTCGCCCCCCAGAACCCCACCGACCCTCCATCCGCACCCTCCCCGTCCTTTCCCTGATGAGATTTGGTCAAAATTGGGGGCAGAGTGGGGGTTCACCCCCACAAGCCCCGAAAATAAACAAACACACACACACACACACACACACACACACACACACACACACTTACCGTTCTCCGTCACGGGGGCTTCCGGGTCCTGGCGTGCCTGTCAACCCCTGCGCGCACTCGTGTTTTTTTTTTTTTTAAATCTCCATTGACCTAATACCGTTTCCAAAGGCATGCAGATTGGTACAGCCTGGGGACCGATGACCTCAGAACAGAGGACTAGACAACGGACCAATGGGTTATGTATGTATTGAGATCCTCTTCTAATCTCCACAGGAATTGCCCATTAGCTCCTCCACGAAGAAAGGAAAACTTCACCTCCTGATCCTAGATGGGACCCAGGATGGGGAGCCATTGTCCTGTCCCACCAAATAGGAACATAACGCGATTCATTCCATCTTGACCGAAACTACTCTTTTGGTTTTGAAAGTCCCTTTGAAATTACCCGATGGAAGATCTTTTAAGGTTCCAGCTCTTTTGGATTCAGGTGCTGCAGGTCTCTTTATGAACTTTTCGTGGGTTAAACAAAATGAACATAAAAAGAGCACAAGTCGAGTCCTGTTCCAGTTGAAGGGGTTGATGGGCAAGCTCTAGAAAGGGGTCCGCATTAATAGCACTTACCCGTTACAGATGCGGATTAATCATCATGCAGAAATTCTTACTATTTACATCATTCAAGCAGCCTATTTTCCCATTATCTTGGGAATTCCGTGTCTCTCTCCACAGAAACCTATCAATGGGAGGTATCATACAATCTTTCTTGAATCTGAATATTGCATGAGCTCCTGTGTTAAGGAAAAGAAACCAGTTTCTGTGGTCACTGTTCCTTCTACTGAATGTGCAGCCGTCCCTAGTGCTGTCTGTTGTACTATTTCTCTACAATAGCAAAACTTGAGAAGGTAGTTGGTAAGAAATCTGTGAAATCCTTGCTACCTCATAGGCCAGAGGATCGTGCTATAAATCTACTTCCTTAATCCTGTGTACAATTCAATAGGATGTTTCATCTTACCCCTACTAAGAAAGTTGCTTTAAAGGAATACTTCAAACAGAATTTAGCCAATGGACTCATCCATTGGCCAAATTGGATGAGATACAGAGCTATACAATCCCTCAAGCCCAGGGATCGTATCTCTCCAGCCCTGAAATGTCTCCACTGGCTCCCTGTAGCTGCACGGATCAAGTTCAAACCCCTCAACTTCGTCCACAAGGCTTTCTGGGGCCGGGGACCACACTACATACAACTTTTCCTTCCTAAGCATATTCCTTCTCGAGCCCTCCGCTCATCCACCTCCAACTTTGAGGGTCAGACACTTCTCCAGGCAGAGAGTGGGGGGTAGATCTCTGCCCTTGGCTGGGGCCTCCCTCTGGAACAGCCTCCTTGCCTCTCTCAAACTTGAGCAGGACAACCTAAGGTTCAGGTAGCAACTCAAGACCTTCCTTTTCGCTTCCGCTCTCCCTCTCCCTTGCTGATACGTGGCCACCCACTGAACTTACGAGACCAGGCTCCTGCACGACCAGTTTCCCTTGCACTGCCCCTGGGCCCCCAAACCACTTAGGGACTGTATCTACAACCTTACAGTCCCCTGACCCTCTGAATTTATGAGCCACCTTGCGGGCAGCACTTGTGAATACCTTTGCACTCTCCCCTCCCACTCTCCCTGGCACTTCTCTCCCTCCCTGTCCAACGCACTTGCGTGATCTGAATGACACAAGGCCTAGTAAAATCGTTTTTTTGTCCTCCTGTCTGCCCTTCCTTGTCTCGACACTCTTAGAAAAACTTGTTTACAGGCGTGCTATAAATTACTTATCATATCATATATCCGAGAATCAGCGTCACCTGCCGGAGATTCGCTTTGTTTTATTCCCAAAAGGAATACCTCAGAACTGAGGTCTTGCCTGGACTACCGTGGCTTAAAGGCAGTCACGGTCAAGGATAAATATCCCCTTCCCTTAATACTGGATATATTGGACGCAGTACAAGATGCCTGCATTTTCACGAAATTAGATCTGTGAGGTGCTTACCTCTTGATAAGGATAAAGACGGGAGATGAGTGGGAAACAGTTTTTAGGACCCCCTTCGGTCATTCTGTATACTGCAGTATGCCTTTTGGGTTGGCTAATGCTCCAGGGGTATTTCTTTATGGACCATCTGTTTACCGATTTATTGATTTAGACTGTAATAGTGTACTTGAATGGCATCTTGGTGTTTTCCCAAACAGGTCAGTGATCATGTTCTTCACATAAGGGAAGTTCTTCAACGTTTGCAAATTAATCAGCGTCAGTTTCAGGTTAAGGCTGAGAAATGCACGTTTGATCCTTCTTCTGCACCCTATTTAAGATACATACTGTCCGCTGAAGGGATATCTATGGATCCTCAAAAAGTAGCGTCATTTTAAACGGAAAGAAAGCTGCATCAGTAAAAGACTACGATTTCTAGTTCTTACCAACTTTTATAGGAAATGTATTCAGCATTTTCCAAGACAGTACTGCCGCTAACATTTTAAAGAAAAGAAATCCATCTTTGAAGCAACTTCAAAGGTGGAACTAGCCTTTCACAGATTGAAAATTGCTCTCACCACTGCTCCAGTTTTGGTACAACCCATCCTAAGATCTCCATTATTGAAACGGATGCTTCAGACAGGACAGTGGGAGAAGTACTAAACTCTCAAATGACCAGGAAGAACACCTGCTTACCTACTACTCCCGCACCATGTCCCCCGCGGAAATTAATTATTTGGTCCTGGAAAGGGAACTTTTAGCAATCAAACTGGCTTGTCAAGGGTGGTGGCATTTACTAATGGGTGCTTAACAGGAGACCGAAATAAGAACGGACCACAGGAATCTACTACTATTACAATCGTATAATTGCAGTTATAGCCGTCAGGCTCGCTGGGCTAATTTCATTTCGTTTTCATCTCACATTCCAAAGAAAAAGAACATAATTGCAGGTGCCTTACCCACCACAGATTTTCCATCTACCAAGGAAGAGCAAGCGCCAGAAAAGATGCTTCCTACTACCTCTTGTTTTTCTGGTAAACCATTTTCTAAAAGAAATACAAGAAGCTTATGACAATGAGACCAAAGATCAAGAAGCCTCACGTCTTACAAGGAAAGATGGATTCTGTTTCAAAGATCCCCACTGAAGTTTTGAGGAAGGACATTTTACATAGCAGGTCATCAAGGTCCCAAACCACACTTCATGTGTTACAAAAGACATTTTTGGTGGCCTCACGTTCATAAGGAAGTAAATCGCTTACTGCCAGTCATGTGTAGTCTGTACTCAAGCAAAAGAAAAACAAGACAACCATACCTTCTCGTCCATGGGAGAAGATGGCTACCGATTTTATAGTGGAGTTACCAGCCTCAGAAGGATGTACCGTGAGAATGGTTACCATTGACACTTTTCTAGGATGGTCACTTTACCCCATGTGTCAAGATTCCCTCTTAACCAGAGATGAGCCAAATATTCTTCAACGAGCTCTACAGAAATCATGGCATACCTAACACCATCATTTCAGATCGTGGAATACAATACACTTTGAAATTCTGGGTGGCGTTGTGTAAAGACGCCAGGTCTATCCTCAGGATATCATCCTGAATCCAATGGAATTACCACAGACTAACCAGAATCTGGAGCAGTACCGAAGACGTTTTGTATTTGTGGCTCAAGATAATTGGGTGTCACTACTACCCTCGACTGAGTTTTCTTATAGCAATTCATGACATTCATCCATTGGAATGTTGTAATTTTTCTGTAATTACTGGTTTAATCCAACATGGATAGCATTGTAATAAAAATGCAAGTTCAGGGCGGTATGATGGAACGCATGTTTCAGCTGCGCGAGAACACTGTTAAAGGGGAGGGGGCTCTTTCTGATATTTGTGAAATTAAATGCTTAATAAAACTAATCCATAAATGCTGGGGCACAGTTAAGTATAATCATGCTTAGTGGCAGAATGAAACGCTGTAAATAGGCCCTACAAGCTTGATTCTGCTTTAAACGCGCGCAGGCATTTTGTTTGCGGCAAAGGCTGCTGTAGTTGGTGAATTAGTGCAGAGTTTGTAATCCTGGGCCAGCGCTGCGGGAAAAACACAGTGGTCGTTATTTTTCGAGGTCTACAGATTCGAGCCCACAGGTAATGAATACATGACCATTTTATAATTCTAAATCATTTATGAAATGCAATTTTCTAATGGAGTCGGCAAGAACCACGCAGTTTGAAATCGCCCCACAGAACGTTTACCCTAGGAAAATGGTTAGTGTGTCCAGATATGCAACATTTATGCAGCAGTAGGTCCGTGGTTCAAGGCTCTGATGGGGACATGGTGGGCAGCCATTCTCATGAGAATCAGGATGAGGCGACCAGGGCAGATTATTAAAGTTCAGCTGGTCGTCACAAATATTTCAATGATTTAATTTTGCATTTTGGTAATTGGGGGTGGATTGTGACGTCACAAGGCATAAGTGAGGGCGGTGTAGGAAGGTCGGCAAACCCAATCATTGCTTACAATGTATACTTTTCTACATGGGCGCAAAGTGCAAGGTGCAATCAAACTTGTGTGGGGAGATTTTGTTCATGTCGCACGATCGCAAATGCTAATTATTTCGTTTTCTATAAAAGTTCTTAGTGTATGGGGCATTTCTTTGACAGTGCCTTTTCATGCAGTTCTGTTCCACTATCGGTTTGAATTTGCTGTCCCAGCTGCATCTGGAGCCCTGAATAAAATGGTGTTATTTCTTGCACCGGCATACACTTGTTTTTGACTACTTTTGTAATTTTTTTGGCAAGTTCAACGAGGCGACCCCCGATACAGCATTGTTATCCAAACACAGTACTCCGGGTCCAGCCGCAGAGGGAGTCTTTCAGGAAATACATCATAAACAACATGCTTTGGTCTCCCTCCAGAAAGTCAGAAATGATGCTAAGAAGTACGCTGAGAAACGTTGGGGGTTCTACACCTTCATATCAAACATCTACCCACTCATCTCAAAAAGGCAACATTTGTACCTAGATTCTATGGACCTTTTAGGATCAAAAAGTTAATCAATCCAGTGGCCTTTAAAATGGGTCTTCCTCCTACATGGAACACAATACATCCAGTATTTTACTCGCCTTTGATGAAACCTGCTCCTCAAGCCTCTCCTTTACAAAAGACTGCAACCATTCCACAACCTTTACTACGAAACCAACAAAAAGAATATGAAGTAGCACACATTTTCATAGAGGTACTTCACAGTATGTCATAGATTGAGAAAGGCTATTTACCATCAGATCGCACATGGGAGCCAGCGCGCCATGTACACGTTGCAATATTGCTATACAAACGTCATTGTTTGCACCTTTGGAAGCCTGGTGGGTCCAAGTTTGGACTCTCCGACTCATTCCTGGTCCATCTGGCAACGATGGAAGCGACATCTGCCAACCAGGAACCGAACATCCATACCCTTACTGTGCCAACCCCAATATGTCCGCTACATCTCACGTAGCACGTCTGTTAAATTCAGGAGGAGTTTCCCCTTCCACCATAACAAAAGACGCTGAACGAAGCCAAGATTTGAGTCGCAACTGATTTGTTGCTCTACGCAGTTTCTCCTGCCGTTCTACTCCACTGTTTCTTACTCTTGAATCCTGCCTTTCACCTTTAGTCCTTCCTCCTGGATTCCTGTTGCCTCAACCCTTACTGCTTCATGCAGATCTACACTATGCCTCCATCAACGTCTTACCAGCTCAAGATTTTTTGCTACACGAGAATTTTTCCTTGGGTCTGCCCTTCCTGTCAGCCCGGGCAGCCTGTTTCCATTCAGGCTGCCCTGGCTTTCGCTTTCAGAGAGAATCCACCTCACCTCTTCCAGAGAAACTTCTCAGGTAAGGCCAGTCGCTAAAGCCGGTTCACTTGACCCTATGCACTGTGCATACTCCACATGTGCAGTGCCCTTGCAACCTTCCAAAGGGTTTCAATTTTTTAGCAAAACCAACGATCTTTATGGAATAACAACATCTTTTATAATACAGAGGAGCAGCTCGGACCAAAACAAAAAAAACCTGCATTACGACTGCAACAAAGTCCTGAAAAGATAGATTAGTATGAAGGAAAACAATGCAAGGCAAGCCAACTCTGAACCAGTGAGAGGTGGGTGGAAGAAAGTAGTAGAGCCTTATTTCATGAAGCTTTCGCTAGACGGGCTGCTTTGAAGCGCTCACCTTCAGGATAAACATAAAATGCAACGTTGGACGGAGCTGCAGGGGGGGTCTGCGCGCCTGCACCAGGGGCACATCTGTGGTGGGGCTCGTGCATCTCACACGAGGAGCAACACGTGTTCTTTATAAGGCGATTAGTCACCGGTGTGAGGGTCTGTGGACTCCACTCTAGGGAATGTTTTTCTAAGGACGTAACGCCACATTTTCTTTAAGTCAAATTTTGCTTTGTTTCATGCGTGACGTATTTAGCAGGAGGTCAATATTGGCACACTGTTTTTTAAGCCGATATTTTAGCGGCCTTGGTCTGTGTTTGAGATATTTTGACATCTTGTAAGCCTTTGAGGCCAGTGAATTGCGTGAATACTTTTGGCACCAGATGGTGCCGTAAGAACTGCCCTTCTCTGCAAACTAGCCACGTGCACGTCTACAGACGGCCCATACATGCGCTGCAAAGCGTTGCGGGGCGCTGCAAAGCGTTGCGGGGCACCGCCCTCTGACAGCATTGCTGAGCGCTTTATCAGAAACTGAAACGTTTTAAAGCGTTGGAATTTGAAAACCTACAACGCCCCGTCCACGCCGTGCTCAGCGCTCCTGTCCACGCCGTGCTCAGCGCCCCGTCCACGCGCCCCATCCATGCACCCCGTCCATGCCGTGCCCAGCGCAGTGTCCACGCCGTGCTCAGCGACCCGTCCACGCGCCCCATCCATGCACCCCGTCCACGCCGTGCTCAGCGCCCCATCCATGCACCCCGTCCATGCCGTGCTCAGTGCCCTGCTTAGTGCCCTGCTTAAAAACGTACTGGCAGGAAGCGCATGCAGCAAAGCCATGCTGTGCTTTTTCTTCGGCTAGAGCTGGGGCCCACTACTTGCGATGGCCGCAGACATTAGGGTGGCCGTTTGAATGGGAACCCTGTGCCCTAGGTGGTGGGAGGAGAGGACTAGATGGCATCTGGCTATTTACAGGCCCAGCACGTGCAACAAGGCAGTGTTGAGAGAAAGTGGAACATTGGGTGCATTAGGAGAAGACGTCAGGAATGTAGAAATCCGCTTTGGCCTATTCAGGGCGTGCCTAGAAGCCAGGGACATCTTAAGGATTTTTTGGGGCCCGGGCACAGACACCTTTGGGCCCCCGCTACCGAACCAAAGGAATTAAGCAATCCAGAATATCTAGGGACACCCCCCTCATAGGGATCACAGCCCATAGTTTGATAGGCTGCCTCTCAGTGATCAAAATAAGTATGGGTACTCCTTTTCAGTCCCCTTACCATTCTCGTTTTAATTAGAATGATAAACAAGTTACATTTCAAGGCCAACATTCGCAGTCCACAACACAGGCTCTTATGTTCTAGCATAGCTGCAGGACAATGTTTAACAATAGCAGCAACGAGGAAGGTATACTGGCCAAATTATAAATGCGAGACATAGATCGTTTAAAAAGGTTCACATAATCCAGACTAGACAGAGGATTCGGATTAGCAGCCTCACAGAATACAAAAGCACTCGGAGATGGATACAGGAAACCCAATAGGAAGCAAGGAGAAAGCTAAACATACCATAGCAGTGGATGTAAATTAGAAGCGGCCAAGAAGGTGTCTGTATCCAGAAGGACTGAGATTAGAAGAGGGACATAGTTTTCAAGTATTGTTGCCATTAGAGAGCAAAGGAACGGGTGACTGTGGTGCACAATGCACCAATGCTCACTATTATTATAGAGGAAGCAACACTATAGCCAGTGAAGCCATGAGTGAGGCTTTTCTAAGGATCATACTCTAAGAATGAAATCACTCTGATGCCCAGGATCACACATTGGTAAAGAAGTGAAGTTAGGATATGTGCCCACTGTGCAATTTTTTCACTTCACCACTTTCTTTTCCTGTTCCTTTTCCTGTTCTTAGCATGAACTAAAATAATCCCATTTTATAGAACTGACTTGGAAAGTACACAAATCACATAACCCAACATGACAATTAAAAAAAATGTAAATGTTATAAAAGCTTATTATGCTAAATAGGAATGATTCTAGCTTCATTGTCTCCATCAAGGGAAGTATATAAGTAGCACCATACTGATGCCATTTTAAAATATTCCACCTTGGTTTCTCTTTTGTATTTTAAAGCTTTAAAAAAACATTGAATACAGGCTAGTGAAATTGTCATTCATAAATGTTCATACAAATCTTTCAATTGTACAAAAAAAAAAAATCAAACAATTTCTTTGTCAAATAAGCTGGCCGTAAATATGCTTGCCAGAGGCCGGCAATAAATGGACCGTTCTCTTCTGTGTATAACCCCTTCTGCTCAAATGGCCTACATAAACAGAAAGATTAGATAATGTGCTAAACAATGCCATTAGCATGTGAAATAGCAACACTTTTCACAGAAGACAGCACAGTAATGTTAGTGCTATAAAATGAATGATTAGTCCAGGATCACTGTGTCGTCTGCTGGCAAAGCCATGATGCAAGCATGAACACTTTTGGTCGACAGTCTTTAATTTGTATAACTAATCACCTCTCGGACTAACAATGTATGCTCATCATTTGGAAGTGGCATCCTAGGTTTTACAACTCCACATTTGAACAAACCAATTTCTAGACCTTCTCTGTGCTGATGTTATGTTACTTTAAATAGCAAATGCTATCTGGTGCAGGTATATTGCTGATGATAGCAGCTGTTGTACTACAAAACAAAGTACATATACATGCAGCTGGAATGTGTAATCTTGCATATGAAGACAGATCTCTGCAAAGCGTGCTTAACACACTGAGCAATCTTCTGAACCATTGCTTCACTCAAATTTATTAATATGCATTACAACTTTAGCTGTTGTACATGATCAATAGAATTCACACGGAAAGTTGAGAATGCTGTACAACTTGTGCCGCAGTGAATAAACAAACCATGCATTCCATGAGCACAGACAGCATTACACAATGAATTGATCAGAGAATAATGTTCTTGTCAACAACAGACAGGCAAACCTTTAGAGCCTCAGCAGCACACTTTAAAATATCCTGGTGCGTGCTATTTAAGTTTGTTGAAAAATGAGAACTGACTTCTTTAGATCAAGCAGCTTTATGGGTCCCCCCTCCAAGGTGGGGGCCCGGGGCAAGTGCCCCTTTTGCCCTCCCATAAAGACGTCTCTGCTAGAAGCCATATATCGAGCAGTCTCTACAGAGCCACTAGCGACCGTGCAGGGCGGCTGTATGTGTGCTGGGTCTCCAGAACAGAAACCCCAGAATGAGTGTGTTGTGATGAACAACTCAGCTGAACTCTTTAAAATCTG
This sequence comes from Ambystoma mexicanum, assembly GCF_040938575.1. Lineage (NCBI taxonomy): Eukaryota > Metazoa > Chordata > Amphibia > Caudata > Ambystomatidae > Ambystoma > Ambystoma mexicanum. The sequence continues at coordinate 79,485,276 of NC_090931.1, forward strand.
AAAGGAACTGGCCAATCATGCCGCAGTCTCTACCTCTCCTGTCCCCTCCCAGGCCCTCTGCACGGCACTGGCTTGTCACCTCGTCTCTAAAACTCAGGATATCCTGTCCTCACTCTCCTCCTCCCCCCCCCCCTACTCCCTGCTCTTCCTCTGACCCTTCTGCAGCCGCCTCTCCTCCCTTCTTCTCTGCCTTTCCCCTGTTCTCCGCAGACAAGGTTTCTAGACAAGTCTGATCTATAACGTCTTGTCAAAACAGGTTCACCCCTGTTCCTCCAAAACTATCAAGGACCACATCGACTCCCTGGCTCCTACCCTGGCTGATTTCTGCAATCACTTCTTCACCACTGGAGTATTCAAATCCCCGCTGAAGCACTCCTTTGTGCACTCTCTTCTTAAGAAACCTTCTGCCGACCCCTCATGCCCGGCTAACTATTGCCCAATCTCCATCACTCCCTTCCTGGGCAAGCTCCTGGAGAAACTGGCCATCTGCCAGCTTAATCTCCACTCTGAATCTGTGGGTTGTCTTCATGATCATCAGTCTGGCTTCAGAGCAGCCAGAAGCACGTAAACTGCTCTCCTGAACATCTGTGAAGACCTGCTCTCCAACCTCGACGCTAACACCCCCTGCATCCTCATCCTGCTTGATCCATCTCCTGCCTTTGACACGGTCAACCATGCCATCCTGCTCAACCGTCTCCATGATAACCTGGGTATCACAGGTTAGGATCTGGCGTGGCTGACTTCTTTCCTCTCTGACAGACGCTCCCAGGTCCAACTTGGGTCCTTCCTCTCCTCTATCTTTTTCTCTACTTGTGGTGTCCCCCAGGGGTCGAACCACTCTCCCTGGCTTTTCAACCAATACCTGGCACTCCTTGCCCACCGCATCGCCGCTCTCTGCCCCAACTTTCAGTGCTATGCGGATGACACCCAGCTCATTTTCAGGCTATCCTCGACCCCCTCCTCTCCTTCCCTCATTTCTGTCTGCCTGCTATCCAGGAGTGGTGTGCTGCAAATGACCGCTGCCTTAATGCCAGTAAGACTGAGATTCTCCTCAACGGCACACCCGCTCCCTCCTTTTCTGTAGCTCTGTCACTCTATAGCCGGCCTCCCTTGACCCTCTTCCTGCTCCAACCTGCAAGGCTAAAAACCTCAGGGTCATCTTCGACTCCACACTCCTTTTCTCCTCACATCTCTGACGTCTCTAAGAAGTCACACTACCAGCTGCACCTTCTCAGAGGTATTCTTCCTTTCCTCTCCTTCCCCCAGAAGCTCACTGTCTCAAGAGCTCTGGTTCTCTGTAGGCTGGACTATTGCAACAGCCTCTTTCTTAATCTGCCTGCTTCTACTCTCCGCCCTCTGCAACTTATCCAGAACAGGACTGCAAGACTTGTCCTTGGCCTCAAGCCCAGGGATCGTATCTCTCCAGGACTGAAATCTCTGCACGGACTCCCAGTGGCTGCGAGGATTAAGTTCAAAACCCTCTGCATCGTCCACAAGGCCTTCTGGGGCCTGGGGCCTCAATACCTTCAACTCTCTCTCCCCAAATATCTTCCTTCTAGAGCTCTACGCTCATCCGCCTCCAACTCCCTCAGAGTCAGTCGCATTTCTAAGTAACGAGTCGGCAGTAGATCTCCATCTTTGGCTGGGGCCTCCCTCTGGAAAAGCCTCCCTTAAACTTAAGGAGAACCATCTCCGGAAACCTCAAAACCTTTCTCTTTGCCTCTGCTTTTTCTCCTCCTCTCCTCTGCTGACCTCCTGGGTGTTACCGAAACTGCACCAACTACCTGACACCTTCTGATCCCAGACCCAGGTCCCTCCCCAACCAGCATCACACACCTGCACTGCCCACCTTGCAACCCCCGCACTTGGGGACTGTTTCTGTATCCCTTCAGTCCCCCAGCCCTTGACACCTGATGTCTGCACTTATATGCACTTGCCACATGATGGACGTTACTTATTGTTTATCTATTCCCATGTACTGCACTGTTCCTGCTCCCTTCCCACGCACTTGTGCGATCTGAATGACACCTGGCAAAGTAGGATCGTTGTCTGTCCTACCTTGTTCCTCTCCTTTGCCTCGTCGCGCCTTGAAACACTTGTGTATAGGCGTGTTATAAATGCCATATCATATCATCATATCATATCATGAATGTCTGTGTTATCACTTCTCCCCAAGAGGGGGGGAGCCAGGGAGGTGAGGCCGCTGCCCTATAGTCTCCCTGGGGGTGGTTCTCTGCGGGAGGATTCCATGAGAGGGGACGCCCTTTGCGGGAGAATACAGTATGCCAACCACCATGTCGCCATGCATTGCTCACCTAACACGGATAGGGCCCAAGGCCCCCCACACTCTATGTCTCCACTTTCTTCCGTTAGTTACTTAATGCATAGTAAACCATTGTATCATATAGACAATACTGTGATGAGGAAGAGTGAGTAAAGAGTAGATGGCTCCAGAAATACTGACACGAAGAAAAGCAGAGCAACGAAGAGCCATACACGGAACCAGGACAAACATATTTGCTATCCGAGAGTCGAAAAACGGCTTATCATAAAAACCAGATGCGGACTCTCCTCAGAGTCAGTCCTGCCCCAGAGGAGCATCGAGCTCGGGTGCAAAGCAGTGCAGGGAGGTCGCACTGCAGACACGGACGCCGGGAGAAAGAAGTTGACGTCCGAGAAGGCAGAGAGGAGCGAGGGATCACCTGAAGATTGGGACACCAGATGTCCGGTTGCAGAAAAAAGCCATCCAAGTGGTCCAGGCAAAACGAGATATATGGCGAGAAACCAGTGTGGCGGAGCCGCCGAAAGCAGACCGCGAGAACCCCAGGGAAGCCAGAGAATCTTGCCAGTGTTGCAGAGGACCGGAACCTCATGGGCCAAGTTAGAAGGTATGCAGAGAGGGACAAGGAAGGCACTTTGAAACACTAGAGGCTGTGGTCAGAAGTGCAGAACCGGTGTCCTATTCCAATGGGACCAGAGAAACTAAACATACTGGGTGAGGAGCACCCCAAAGAAACCAGAAGAGATGGGTCTGGGACCTGAATGTTGAGAGGTTTGGAGAGTTAGACGTATAAGGTAAGGCCCGGAAGGATAGTGAACCAGGCCTGTATAAACCGGAAGAGGGGTTCTGGGACCTGAAGGTTAAGAGGTTTGAATAATTGTACATGAAAGGCCATGCTTGGCAGGATAGTGAGCCGGGCCCGAGAAAGACATTTTAAACCGAGAAAGGGGTCTGGGACACACATAACAAGAGAAGACCAAAGGGGGAGAGAGATATTCTTTGGAAAAGGTCACAAGACTACCAACAGAAAAGAGAAACATTCTTTAGTCAAAGTCAAGAGAAGACCAAGAGAGAAATATCCTTAGGCAAAAGTCAAGAGAAGACCAAAGGAGGAAAGATATATCCTCTTGTAAATATCATCCAGATATCTTGGAGACTGTTGAAAGAGAGCCTGGAAGGGGCTTGGTGAAGGGAGACATTTTCCCTATCCTCAAGGAACTGTAAAGAGATGTCTGGGATGGCCTGGGCAAGGGAGATCTCCCCTGCCCCACACCCATTTGTGTGGAACTTTATAGAAAGGCCTACTAATAGCAAGGGGAAGGAGGATACTCCCCATCATTTACAAACTGCCTAATCCATCCAGAAGGAAGGAAGGAGCCACCCTTCTGGGTATAAGGCGAAACCTGTTATATCATTTTTCTTTTGAAGTGTAAGGGATGGAAATGGGTTTGGGGCATAGGACAGTGGACTATTTACTTTTGATGGATGTTCCAACATCATCCATAGTTTGGTCTGAGGTATGGAAACCCCTCTTAGTAAAGGGATGGGTAAAGTTCTTCCTTATTTTTTCTGTTAAATTAAATTATGCCAACAAGCATGCCACCTCTGTGTCCTGCATCTACTTCCGTGTCCATGGGGTAGAATCCAAAAGGGCATGGGGATGTGGAGGGGGGGTCTGGGGGCTTAATAGCACAGACAGGAGCTGGAGACCAAGTGACGTCACAGCAGGACGAAGAATTAGGAGACCGGCATGGATCCTGGGGATTTAACGACCGACACTTTTGTTTGTGGTACATCAGGCCCTTTGAAGCAAGAGACTTTGCATAAAAGAGACTTGGGCACAGAAGGCCCCGATATTGGACAAAGGAACTGTAAACTCAGGCCGGAGAAGACCAGAAGTGTGCTGTGCTCGAGATTCCTGCCTTGTACGTGCTTCAAACGTGGGGATGGGAGCCCCCCGGCCATAACATCCTGACTTATCATTTTGAGAACACTTCTTTCTTTCTTTGTGACCATGATCCCACCCTATTTTGTAGCATAGCGGTAAGGATTAGCAATACGTTTTTTCTTAGTATAGGTCCTTTTTTATTTGACTAGACTCCAGTAGGACTGTATATTAGAGGGTTGTGGCTTGCTCCCATCTTAGAATTAGGTTTAGATTAGGCGTTCATCTCACCCATTTTTACGGTTTAATAAAACACCCTGGAACTGTGATCACTTCTGTCTGTCTTGCTTGGATACCATGCCTTCCTTACATAGTCGACCACCCATATATCACGCAGGGTACCACTAAGTTGGTATGGTCCTAGAGCTGGCATCCACCACCCAGGCGGTACCTCTCTTAACAGGTTATCCTAAGCAACTAGCCAGATTGTTTGAAATGTTTATTGGATTACAACAGATTAAGGGGTGCAGGGGGCGGAAGTATTGCAAAAAACGGTGTTACTCTCAACGCCCAACAGTTACAATTAAAACATCACAGTCCAACACACACACACATTCCAATCCTGACGTAAGGATTAATGACACCACAACAATTGGCGACAAGCGGGGAGAACCTTGCATGCATGACGCAGAGCGGCTCCAGGTTCGCTGCCCTCCGGTGGCTGGCAGGGTTGCTACACCGCAGTGTGATGAACCATGGCCAGTGAAGTATGTGGGCAATACTGGGTTGGGTAAGAGAGGCCAAGAAAAAGACAAGAAACAGAGCTGCCATCTCCTGGTTGCTGCGGCGGCTGCATAGCATGGCTGCTGTTTAGCACAAAGGAGGGCTGTTGTGGAGCCACACCGCGCTAAACCTGTGCCCGACTGTGAGCAATTCTTTTGGCTTGTTATTTTAGCTTATTTTGTTGTTCTTGGACAGAGGCAACAATCACGCCCCCGCCACAGTTTCAGGCCACCACTGCTGGACCAGGGGTTGCATGGGTGCTATGGAAAAAGATGTTCGATACATGCCTAATTGTTACTGACGGATATCGAGGGGGGGGGGAGAGAAGTGAGCATTTGATCCAGTGAAGAATCAAGCTATATTGCCGAACATACTGGGTGTCGAAGGAAGGATGATTCTAGAAACGTTGCCTCTGATGCAGACAGGGGAAGGAGCAGGAGATGTGCTGCAGGGGGAAGGAGCAGGAGATGTGCTGCAGGGGGAAGGAGCGGGGGGAAAGGATCAGGAGGAAGGTGCGGGGGGAAAGGATCAGGAGGAAGGTGCGGGGGGAAAGGATCAGGAGGAAGGTGCGGGGGGAAAAGAGCAGGGGGGAAAAGAGCAGGGGGGAAAAGAGCAAAGAGCAGGGGGGAAAAGAGCAGGGGGGAAAGAGCAGGGGGGAAAGAGCAGGGGGGAAGGAGCAGGGGGGAAGGAGCAGGGGGGAAGGAGCAGGGGGGAAGGAGCAGGGGGGAAGGAGCAGGGGGAAGGAGCAGGGGATGTGCAGGGGGAAGGAGCAGGGGATGTGCAGGGGGAAGGGGCAGGGGATGTGCAGGGGGAAGGAGCAGGAGATGTGCAGGGGGAAGGAGCAGGAGGAAGGAGCAGGAGGAAGGAGCAGGAGGAAGGAGCAGGAGGAAGGAGGAAGGTGCAGGGGGAAAGGTGCAGGGGGAAAGGTGCAGGGGGAAAGGTGCAGGGGGAAAGGTGCAGGGGGAAAGGAGCAGGGGGAAAAGAGCAGGGGGAAAAGAGCAGGGGGAAAAGAGCAGGGGGAAAAGAGCAGGGGGAAGGAGCAGGGGGAAGGAGCAGGGGGAAGGAGCAGGGGGAAGGAGCAGGAGATGTGCAGGGGGAAGGAGCAGGAGATGTGCAGGGGGAAGGAGCAGGGGGAAAGGTGCAGGGGGAAAGGTGCAGGGGGAAAGGTGCAGGGGGAAAGGTGCAGGGGGAAAGGTGCAGGGGGAAAGGTGCAGGGGGAAAGGTGCAGGGGGAAAGGTGCAGGGGGAAAGGTGCAGGGGGAAAGGTGCAGGGGGAAAGGTGCAGGGGGAAAGGTGCAGGGGGAAAGGTGCAGGGGGAAAGGTGCAGGGGGAAAGGTGCAGGGGGAAAGGTGCAGGGGGAAAGGTGCAGGGGGAAAGGTGCAGGGGGAAAGGTGCAGGGGGAAAGGTGCAGGGGGAAAGGTGCAGGGGGAAAGGTGCAGGGGGAAAAGAGCAGGGGGAAAGAGCAGGGGGAAAGAGAAGGGGGAAAGAGCAGGGGGAAGGGGAAGGGGGAAGGGGCAGGGGGAAGGGGCAGGGGGAAGGGGCAGGGGGAAGGGGAAGGGGGAAGGGGAAGGGGAAGGGGCAGGGGGAAGGGGCAGGGGCAGGGGGCAGGGGGAAGGGGCAGGGGGAAGGGGCAGGGGGAAGGGGCAGGGGGAAGGGGCAGGGGGAAGGGGCAGGGGGAAGGAGCAGGAGATGTGCAGGGGGAAGGAGCAGGAGATGTGCAGGGGGAAGGAGCAGGAGATGTGCAGGGGGAAGGAGCAGGAGATGTGCAGGGGGAAGGAGCAGGAGATGTGCAGGGGGAAGGAGCAGGAGATGTGCAGGGGGAAGGAGCAGGGGATGTGCAGGGGGGAAGGAGCAGGGGATGTGCAGGGGGGAAGGAGCAGGGGGAAGGGGAAGGAGGAGATGCGCAGGGGGGAGGTGCAGGGGGAAGGAGCAGGGGGAAGGGGAAGGAGCAGGAGATGCGCAGGGGGAAGGAGCAGGAGACGCGCAGGGGGAAGGAGCAGGAGACGCGCAGGGGGAAGGAGCAGGGGGAAGGAGTAGGGGACATGCAGGGGGAAGGAGCAGGAGATGTGCAGGGGGAAGGAGCAGGAGATGTGCAGGGGGAAGGAGCAGGAGACGTGCAGGGGGGAAGGTGCAGGAGACGTGCAGGGGGAAGGAGCAGATGTGCAGGGGGAAGGAGCAGGGGGAAAGAGCAGGAGATGTGCAGGGGGAAGGTGCAGGAGACGTGCAGGGGGAAGGTGCAGGGGAAGGAGCAGGGGATGTGCAGGTCAGGGAGCAGGAGATGTGCAGGTCGGGGAGCAGGAGATGTGCAGGTCGGGGAGCAGGAGATGTGCAGGGGAAGGAGCAGGAGATGAACAGGGGGAAGGAGCAGGAGATGAGCAGGGGGAAGGAGCAGGAGATGTGCAGGGGGAAGGAGCAGGAGATGTGCAGGGGGGAGAAGCAGGAGATGAGCAGGGGGAAGGAGCAGGAGATGTGCAGGGGGAAGGAGCAGGAGATGAGCAGGGGGAAGGAGCAGGAGACGAGCAGGGGGAAGGAGCAGGAGACGAGCAGGGGGAAGGAGCAGGAGACGAGCAGGGGGAAGGAGCAGGAGACGAGCAGGGGGAAGGAGCAGGAGACGAGCAGGGGGAAGGAGCAGGAGACGAGCAGGGGGAAGGAGCAGGAGACGTGCAGGGGGAAGGAGCAGGAGACGTGCAGGGGGAAGGAGCAGGAGACGTGCAGGGGGAAGGAGCAGGAGACGTGCAGGGGGAAGGAGCAGGAGACGTGCAGGGGGAAGGAGCAGGAGACGTGCAGGGGGGAGGTGCAGGGGAAGGAGCAGGGGAAGGAGCAGGAGATGTGCAGGGGGAAGGAGCAGGAGATGAGCAGGGGGAAGGAGCAGGAGACGAGCAGGGGGAAGGAGCAGGAGACGAGCAGGGGGAAGGAGCAGGAGACGAGCAGGGGGAAGGAGCAGGAGACGAGCAGGGGGAAGGAGCAGGAGACGAGCAGGGGGAAGGAGCAGGAGACGAGCAGGGGGAAGGAGCAGGAGACGTGCAGGGGGGAGGTGCAGATGTGCAGGGGGAAGGAGCAGGAGACGTGCAGGTCGGGGAGCAGGAGACGTGCAGGTCGGGGAGCAGGAGACGTGCAGGTCGGGGAGCAGGAGACGTGCAGGTCGGGGAGCAGGAGACGTGCAGGTCGGGGAGCAGGAGACGTGCAGGTCGGGGAGCAGGAGACGTGCAGGTCGGGGAGCAGGAGACGTGCAGGTCGGGGAGCAGGAGATGTGCAGGTCGGGGAGCAGGAGATGTGCAGGTCGGGGAGCAGGAGATGTGCAGGTCGGGGAGCAGGAGATGTGCAGTTGCATGGGAAGGAGCAGGAGATGTGCAGTTGCATGGGAAGGAGCAGGAGATGTGCAGGTGCAGGGGAAGGAGCAGGAGATGTGCAGGTGCAGGGGAAGGAGCAGGAGATGTGCAGGGGGAAGGAGCAGGAGATGTGTAGGTCGGGGAGCAGGAGATGTGCAGGTCGGGGAGCAGGAGATGTGCAGGTCGGGGAGCAGGAGATGTGCAGGTCGGGGAGCAGGAGATGTGCAGGTCGGGGAGCAGGAGATGTGCAGGTCGGGGAGCAGGAGATGTGCAGGTCGGGGAGCAGGAGATGTGCAGGTCGGGGAGCAGGAGATGTGCAGGTCGGGGAGCAGGAGATGTGCAGTTGCAGGGGAAGGAGCAGGAGATGTGCAGTTGCATGGGAAGGAGCAGGAGATGTGCAGGTGCAGGGGAAGGAGCAGGAGATGTGCAGGTGCAGGGGAAGGAGCAGGAGATGTGCAGGTGCAGGGGAAGGAGCAGGAGATGTGCAGGGGGAAGGAGCAGGAGATGTGTAGGTCGGGGAGCAGGAGATGTGCAGGTTGGGGAGCAGGAGATGTGCAGGTTGGGGAGCAGGAGTTGTGCAGGATAGCCATCAGGCGACAGAGTGCACATTGATTGAACAATTCGGCCCTTTTATGAATGTAGTGATGGAACGTCACTTGTTTTTTTCGGACTCGCAAGAACAGGGTGAGCGGCTTCACGTGGGTTAACTAAGAACTGAAGTCAGCAGTTTAACGGACAGCCACATGCGTGACCAAACAGAGTTGTAGCACGGATAGGCAGTTTCAGGAAAGACGATTAATGATACAGGAGCTGACTCTGGAAGAGGCCATAACCGGGCGAAACTGGAGGAGCAATCCGACGCCGCCAAGTGCATCCAAAGGGGAGGTCAACAGTGGGGAAATGAAGACAGTAAGAGCACCCAGAGAAGTGGAGAACATTCAGAAAAGCACCCAGGCATAACAACCAATTAACAGGCCTCAATGGCATGGGACAAACCAGTGTCCTTTGCATGTAGTGATAGCGACCACATTTCCACGAGCGATCGAATGTGATGCGAAGCAAGTGCAGGGGGCACGATCACCTGACCAACATGTGTAGCAATAGAGGCGGTGCAGGTGTGTGCAGGACGCGTATGAACGACCGACCGATTCCAAGGGTAAAGTGAAACTTGATGGCCATGGGGTGGTGACTGGGTTCGCCTCCAGGGCCTTGCAGGGAGCAGAGAAGAAGGATTCCGCTACTGAACACGAGGCATTGCGCGGTCACTGGACAAGGAGTCCTTTCCTTTTTTCTTTTGGGTAGTGCAGTGTGTGATAAAGACGGCTAACAAGCCCCATCTTCATGCACTGGTAGGGAAACATGGGCCTTGGCGCTGCCGGAGTGTATAGGCCAGGTCTAGCTCATGTTCATGCACTGGTAGGGAAACATGGGCCTTGGCGCTGCGGGAGTGTATAGGCCAGGTCTAGCTCATGTTCATGCACTGGTAGTGAAACATGGGCCTTGGCGCTGCGGGAGTGTATACGCCAGGTCTAGCTCATGTTCATGCAAGCCGTTTGTTGAGACTTCCTAGAGTGCAAAAGCATGTTGCCTACGGAGCAAGAGAAACATCAGATACAAGTGAACGGGTCAGTAGAACTAGCAGGCCCCCTTACCGCTCATTTTCAGATCACAGAATATATAAGTACCACACCTGAATTTTTGTAATACTTATGATTTATAGCATATATACATACTTATTGGTTTTTGTATAATGCAGAGCACCAAATTATACAAATTGAGCAATATAGATTGCACGACAGACAATAGCAAGTTAGGTTCCTTGCACATAAATACAAAGTCAACATTGTACAGATTCTACTGTCGATATACAAAACACGACAGGGGTCATATCACGTAAAAAATTGCAATGGGTACATATAATGAACAACACTTAGATACAGTGAAACCATTCATAGCACTGCGATTCAAGAGTTGATGTCTACACCACGATGTTTCGGCCTTTTGTAGGGGCTCTATTAGCCATGTTCTTAATGGGGGCCTTCGTCAGGACAGGGGAGACCGACATCTAGGTGTTCAGAGAATGCTGTGGAAATGAATGAAGCACAGTAAGGGAGGTGCCAATGGACAAAGTTTGTGAGAAATGTGATTGAATCACCCTGCGTCCCCAGAAAATGGTGGACACGGCTTACCTTGTGGAGAAACATTAGGGCCACAGGTGGAAGGATATGGGTCCAGAGACCTGCAATGTCTCTCCACGTGGAAAGACTGGATGTCTATAAAAATATAAAGGGAGGGCTTAGTCTATCCCTACTCTATTGAGTGAAACACTCTGTGTAGGGAGCAAAAGGAAAACGCTTTCCTTATTCAAGGTAGCGTAGGTGCGCCACGGGATCAAATCCACGTGAGTTAGTGCTGTGGTAGTAGGACCTGGTGTGTTGCCCTGCAAAAATGCACAAAGTTATCACCGGCTACTACGGCTGATACTGGCGGTTCGCCAGTGCACTAGAACTTACCTGTGATTTAGTCGTGTAATACGAGTCAATTTACTGGTGCCCGTCTAGGAGCAGGCGTGAGCTGACCCGTTCACTTGTATCTGATGATTATATAGCCCTCATGGGCAGAATAGGGTCACCAGCAGAAGCCCTTGTTTTCAACTACGGAGCAAGAGTCCATGGTTGCACAGGTGACCAAAGGGTTCGCAAAACGGCAGACGATGGCAAGTTGCTTGAGAGAGGATGATCTAAACATTTGTCGGGAGTGATGCACAATTTGAACAGGTTAAGGACGAATTGTGGGTAAAGAGTGATACGCTGTGCAGGGGTGAAAAGATAGTCCCTGCCGAAGGAAAGGAGGCAGTCATTCTAGAACTAGCACACAGGGGCCACTTGGGGAGGAACATGACCAAAAGCAGGGTTGGGTAGACTTATTGCCAGCCTAATATGGGTGCTGAGGTGGCAGAGATGGCAGCTTATTGCCTGCCATGTGCGTAGAGTGACCTATTGCATGTTACTATAAAACCACCTCTGTGTACTGTTAAAATACCAGCAGAGCCATGGGAAAAGGTTGCACTGGATGTTATTGGTCTGCTTCCTGAATGTTATCAAGGCAAAAGATTCAGGTTTGTGCTAATGGATTATCATAGTAAATGGCTGTGTCTCAGATGGGCGGATCCAACAACTGTCAGGTCTGGAGTGGAATTTTTGAATGGGGCGTTTCCATCAAACAAGTTGACGGACAATGGTATTCAGTTTTGGTCCAAGGTGTTTGGAAACCTGGGCAGTGCTGGGGTGAGGCATGAGACGACAGCTCTATATTGCCCCATGCAGAATGGCATGGTGCCAAGGTTTATTCTTGTCATTAAAAGAAACACTTCAATTGGCCCCCAAGTTGAAATTGGATGTTGTGACGGCATGGTGTGGGCATGTAGGACAACACCACATTCCACCGCGGGTGTGTCCCCATGGGTCTCCTGAAGAACGAGGAAGCCAGTCAATAACTGCCATGGGAATGTTTAAGTTGCTGGGCCCAGCAAAGGTGAGGCGAGAGGAACTGATCAAAAAGGAAGAGGTGTGTCACGAGAGGTAGAAGCAGTGCTTTCAGGATATGAAACATGTGTATGTGGAACAGTTTAGAGTGGGTGATTAGGTACCCGTCGGGAAATGCCAGCCGTAATTATCAGCTCCTAAGAGGATCATGCAGGTGATTGGAACTGCAGTAGCATTGGATGATGGAACGAAATGGGAGCGAAAGAACTGATTAAGTGCCATGAGGCTGAATGGAGAGTTTGTGAGAGAAGAAGAGATAAGTGGCAAGCGCTGCAATGAGATTGAAGCAAGTGTTGCTGACTCGAGCTGGAGCGGTAGTGCTTTCAAGAAGAACCTTTCATGGGGAAAGAGATGCAACGATTGGTGCAACACCGGAAAGTGTTGTGGAACTGGGAGTGGTGACAGGAGGAGCAGTAAATGAGGAGAGAATCATGTCAAGGGCTGAAGGAGGAAACTCTGGACGGGCGTTGGGGAGGAGTCGAGAAGATCAGCAGGAGACAGGAGAAGTAATAAGAACGGGTACACAATTGCAGAAAGCTCCTGTTAAGCTAAAAGACTGTGTTGCATTTGCGGTCTAAGGAGGGGGGGGGGGAAATGTAGTGGAATTAATATGCACCCAGCCTGTGTCGCTGTTTCATGGCGGTGCTGAATCCCCTGCGCCGTGTTGAACCTGGTGCGCGATTTCAACCACTGCCGTGGCTGGCGGGGAGCAGTAGACATTGGAGATATGCAGCAAGAGGTTGGGCGCAGCGCTGCTCCGTAGGAATTATACACTTACCAATAAACTGTGTGCTCCACAACGAACGTCTGGCCGAGTCTTTCCTCCTGGTTAACCACAACATATATCCTCTTTCAAGGGGTCTCTTGTAGGAAAATCAGTCCTGCTGTATGCCCTCTACTGACCGTGCCATACAGTGCACCTAGTCCTCTACACGCAATGCAACATTCTTAGAAGGTTAATTGGCAGTCTACTTCCTCTCCTTACAAAGGGCGAGCTTAAGAATTCCTGTGCAGGTCCCCCATTCCAGAAAAGCAAACACTACCATGAAATCTGGCAACCTAATCAATTCTTATTTAGGTCTGGCTAAAAGGGAGTCTTGACACATTTGGGCAGGTGTGACGAATCTAACACGATCGTCACTAATTCTCGAGGGAAGCTTCTCTTAGGTGGCCAGGGAAAGCAGAAGCTACCCGACTGACCTTGGGGGTGGGTATCTGCGGGGGGACCACACAGGGGGGAAGGACAACCAGAGAGGTAGAAAAACAGGCAACCAAAACAACCGTGCAGCAATAGGGTCACATGGTACCCCCTATACCTTTACAACATACCTGTATGGCCTATTGTGACAGATAATAATTCCCCTCGTTTTTCCAGCCAATCACCCTATTTACCTTCTTCCTCCCCATCCATTTAGCACCGAGAAGATGAAGAGGGATGGAGCAATGAAGCCAACACCACGTTCTAGTCTTTGGAAATTATGCACGAGTGTCGGGGAGTGTCCAACCTCCCCTAAGCGCTTTAGAGTAAGGCGAGCGGCATTCAAAGCACTAGGATGGGCTTTTCCATGTGCACCAAGTGCCCTTTGACCACCAACTCCAAAGTAACAAGAGGACGGACATTGCACGTCTTTGACAATCATATAATTTGTATTGCGAGGTGCTGGGAGGGACACATAGATCAAAATGAAGGTGGAGACCTTGGAGCCGAATGGCGAGAGAGGGAGTGAGTCAAATGTGTGTGTGCGGTGGTTAGAGTGCCCCAGAACCTCCTTTGTGCCAGTCTTAAACCCGGCCAGGTGCACAATATAAAGTAGCATTGTGTTAGGATATAGTTCATTTGTTCTTTGATATTCTTCGGTAAGAAGACTACTATCTCTGCAGCACCCACGTGATGCAAGACGGACGGACTGGGCTGGGCTGGAACCAATGACCTGGCATCCGTCATGGGGCAGGCGGATCCTGTATAGACGCACACCATACAGCCACGTGGGCTTTTACTGTATGTATTGCGTCACAATGACAATGTGTCTCCTCTTAAGCCTCTGCTTGTACCCTTTTTGGCAGAACGTTCTTAGCAGCCGAGTTCTTTGCTGTTGCTCTCATCTGTGTGCGAGATTAAAATGTGTTATGCTTACAAGATCGACTTGGGCCTTTCTTCCCTAGCGGGTTGTTTTTTCTCTCGTGTGAGCGCGCAGGGACTAGCCTTCAGAAGTTTAACTGCCACAGCTGACAGGGATTGAGCAAGAGGCAGAGTCAGAAGCTGTTTGCAACTTGTTCTGATGCCTGTCGGGATGCCAGAGACGAGATGATTGTAAGAAGCAGCACAGAGGCAGACAGAAATGGTGTGCAAGAAGACTGTACCGAAAGAAGCTTACCTCTGGATGACCATGAGCAGCTGGAGCCGCCCGGAGAGAAGGAAAGCCAAGCAGGAGCTGGCCGGCTGACAGGACACACGCCTAGACAGCGGCCCGGGAGATGAGCAGAAGAAGAGACACGAGAACCGGCAAAGTCATCCAGTAAGCCCAGGAAGAACTAATGGGTTAACGGGTTGTAGAAAGGAAAATGCTGCGTTGCAGTGATTGCATATATTAAAGCAACTGGCACGGATGAGAAGAAACGGGCAGTGACCTAGTATTTCAAAGAAGGGATTAGTACATATGTGAACAGTTTTAAAGTTGGGTCGGAGACCCAATGCTTGAGAGGAAGATTGGATGCACATGTTAATAGTGTTGAAAAGGGTCAGAGACCCAACATATGAAAAGAGGAATTAAAACAGACACAGACTTAGTGAAAAGAGGGGTGGTAAGCCCTGGCAGGTTAGTGAACCTGGCAGACAATGAGTCTGGGGCTCACACCCAAGAGAGGAAGGCAAAAGGAAGTGAATTGATATCTTGGCAGAAGAGTAAGCCAGGAGTGTGCCGAGAAGTGAACCTGAAATTGCAATACCCCTTTTAAAGAATCAATAAGAAAGTCACAAATACCCTGGCAGGAGAGTATGCCTGGGATAGAAAGAGGAGAGAGTATGAGAAATTGAATTTTGTAATGAACTTTGAGTTTAAGGGAAACTTAAGGGAAAGGTCATGCTCCTTGAGTAAAGTTGAATTGTGGAAGGAAGAGTAACCAGTGGAGGAATTCAAAAAGGGAAGACTCACTACCCTGGTGTGAAGTGGAAAGATGTTAAAGTATTGAAAGTGGAAAACAGAAGACGTTAAGGAAAAGAAGCATTTGCCTCAAAACTGTGGCAGTATACAAACTGGAGGAACACAAAGGAGAAGCTGTCCTTGAAAATGTGGAGTGAAATATTGAGAGAACACTGAAACATTGGGGGTGAGGGAGGGGACTCCCTCAGTTTTGGTGAAGCACTGGGACATTTTTTACTTTTATCTGAAAGTGCTGGGTACACAGTGAAGAATCAGAGAAACAATACCAGTATGGGAGGCCCCCTTTCTCCATTAGAACTTGTATATCTTTTCTGCACGTTGAGAACTTTGAAAGGAAGCTATAGGTACATATGTTACCAGAATCCCTTTTTGAACATTATACCGAGTTTAGAGTGTATGTATCAGTTTAGGATTGTTGGACGAAGGATGCTCTTTTGTTTGACATCCTGACACAGACGTTTGTTCCTTAGTTTTATTTAGGCAGGGAAACCCCTGTTGGGATTAGGGACAAATAGGTTTGCCCCACACCTTATTTTTATCTTATCAATAAAACACCAAATGTATATCGAAACTGATTACTGTGTCAGAGTCTTCTTACTCTTGATCCCTTACAGAGGTTAAGATATGAGGGAATGAGAAGGGGTCTCGGAGGAAGAGAACTTTCAGAGCAGGAAATGCAGAAAGGCAGCATTTCACACATCAGCAAGTCGTGGATATCGTCTTCCTTTCTTTTACCATGTGTGGCTGCACTATGCATATGTAAGAGTGAATAATTTGCGCACACAATACACATTCAATTTTCTGTGTGTCACCAAGCCAGGCGCAGTTAAACATGAACAAAATCAATCATACAAAAGAACAAAAGACATAACCTATAAAAAATAGATTTTTAAAACAATAAGCTGAATAATATTAGGCTGAAAGAATTAAAAAACACACAATTTTACGTAGGGAAACGCAGAGAATGAAAAGTCAGAATAAAAGAACAATCCAAAAAATACAGCAGAAGCACCTGGGAGTGGAACCTAATGACAAAAGGTGGTCTAGACACAAGCCGCTCATCAAAAGACAAAAGCAAACTGGCCATCCTCCTACTGCTGGACCCCTCAGCCGCCTTCGACTTAGCAGACAATAATAAAAACACCCAACATCAGCGGATTCCTTCTCCCCAAACGCCACTACTTGGACACAATCCTTCTTAGCAAACAGGACTATGAGAGTCTTCGCATCGTCGGCCTCAGCCAAACCCGTACCAATCTACTGCGGAGTCCCACAAGGCTCCTGTGTCTATCCCACCTTATACAATATTTTCCGGAAGCTCCTATTCGATCACCTGGACAACTTGGGTGTCACCTACACTAACTATGCAGGTGACACCCAAGTCCTCATCACTCTTAGGGGCTGCTATGACGAATCTTCTAAAATGCTGAACAAAATCTATCTTCACATCCTGGCATGGATGGCAACCCATGGACTATGCACGAATGACAAGACCAAGCTTCTTCTCATCGGCTCGCAATCCCACCCCTCTACAAATTCTTCAACATCGATGGGAATATCATCAAAGTGTCTTACGAGGTCAAAACCATAAGCATTTATCTGGATTCCACCCTCTCCCTTAATAAGCAAGTCAATGCAACCGCCTCAGCTACTGCAGACACCACTAAATTGAGCGACGCCGGCAAACCGTTTCTCTCCTCCAATAGCTGCATTATCCTAGCCAGAGCCCTAATTCTCTCCAAGCTAGACTATTGCAACAACCTAAACTTGGGTTCCAAAAAAGGGAACTTGAATAAACTTCAAGTGCTCCAAAATAATGCACTTAGATCTGCCCTCAATATCCCTCGCACCAAACACGTCTCAGCAATTCAACGTGACATACAGTGGCTCCAGTTCGAAACAGACCGCCAATAACTGCACCTCCATTATCGCTATATGTATCATATTAGCTGTATCTGCTCTGTACCATATTAACAGTATACGCTGCACCGGTCTAGCTTAATAACTTGATCTGTAACACAAGTCCTCCTCATTATGTTCTGCTCTTGTTAACACCATCTACTCTTCAACCATATGCACCCAGATACCTCAGGGTTAGGTGTGCTTTATAAATACCTAAACTGAACGTATCCCTCCTACAGGTTACACAATCACTGGCACCTGGTCCCACCATGCCACAAGCCCACATGAGTATGTTCTGGGTTGAGCGGGATGTGGTCATGTATTTACTATTCGTAGGTCACAGTTATACATGGGAATTCAGAAGGACTTCTGGGCAGGAAAACAAGCCTATTTCAGGAGAACCATGGTCTGAGCACCTCCCGGCGGGGCCAGGCTCCCTGCTCGTCTGATCCACTGTCAGACAGGCCTGTTATTAAGCCATGTCTCTAAACCCCCAGAGGCTGGTGTTGCATCACACAGCCCGCCTTATCACCCCAATTGATACCGTCTGCCAGCACGAGATTAGCAGTGCCTGGGGAAAAGGTTGGGTGACAGCCCAACCCGCCCCAGCACCACCCCGACACCCCCGTCCCGTCATCACCGCAGAGCCCACAACGTAACGGCAAATCAAAGGGGCTGGGAAGTGTTTCCTCGAGGTAATGTGTCCACCCACGTTTTAGAAATAGCAGTGTAGGAACAACATCGGCTTCAGGAACTCCCTCCAGCTTTACATAAAGCAACCTGAAGCCACCGTTAGCTTATTTAAATGCTGTGTTCGGAACAAAAATACAATTTGCCAATTAGGCTTGAAATTTCACAAAAAACAGATACGAGCAAGTGGTCAATGTTTTACAGAGCAGTGTTATTCTGTGCATGGCATCATCAACCAAAGGCTCACAGCTGTCAGCGAAGCAAGACCCAACCACAGACACATTTTACCCTCATTGGGTGGTTGGGGGGTGGGAGGGAGTCGAGGGGGGAATCATCCGAGTGACCTAGGTGGACATCCTTGAGATCAGAGAAAAGAACAGAGAACGGAGGCCTGTTTACCATTTATCATCAATACTATGGGAGGGTTTAGAAAAACGTTTCCTGCGATGTGATGGAGAATAGGTGATTTCATCTGAAAAGCTACAGAGTACACTGCCAGCTAGTAGCCATCACTAGATGTTCAGATCAGAGCCATGTGGCACTGCCCACGGGCTGTGTAGTGATGGCTCTACGTGGGTGGACTGGGAGATGCTGTCACCTAACTTTTCCGCAGGTACTATTAAACTCGTTCTAGCAGAGTTCGCGAACTTTCAGTGATGGCCACTAGCTGGCACTGTGTGCAGGTGTGGATTTTTAGCAGAAATTAAGGAATCTTTGTGAGCAAGCGTAACAGCAAAGACCCACCTGGAAGCGCGGGACCGGGATTCCAAGGTGTGCTGCTCGGCATGGTTTTGCTTCAAAGATACACGCGTTGCCCCCTGGCCTATTCTACTACCACGCTGCAGGTAGAAGGGGGTTCCACTGCTTTCTTCAACCCCACCACAATAACGATAGCGAATAACCACCTACAAAGCTTGGCGCAGCACTCAGGCAATGGCAGGTCTCTGCTACAATCGCCCAGGTGGCAAATGAGCACCTGCAGCAGGGACATCAAATAATGACTAACAAAGAATGTGATATGACAGATGTGACATTTATAACGCACCTATACACAGGTGTTTCAAGGCGCGACGCGGCAAGGGAGCGGGAACAGAGGCAAGACAAAGATAATGATCCTACTAGGCCAGGTGACATTCAAATCGTGCGGGGGAAGGGAAATAGTGTGGGGGGACAGTGCATTACATGGGGTAAATAGAATAAATAAAACCATAAGAGAAGTGCGCCAGCTGGTGGCAAGTGGAAAGGGTAAGTGCAGACATCAGATGTCAAGTGCTGGTGTGGGAGTGGCACTATAGGGATACAGAAAAAGGCCCTAAGTGCGAGGGTTGCCAGGGAAACAGTGTAGGTGTGCAACTGGAAGGGAAGGGGACCTGGGCCCGAGATCAGAGGGTGGCCAGGTAACTAGTGTGCAGTTTCAGCCAGGAGTTCATCAGGGGAGAGGAGGAGAGAAAGCAGAAGCAGAGGAAGGTTTTGAGGTGCTTCCGGAACCGGAGATGGTTCTCCTCAAGTTTCAGGGAGGCAGAACAGCTGTTTCAGAGGGAGGCCCCAGCCAAAGAAAGAGATCTACCACCAACTCGTTGCTTGGAGAAGCAACAGACCCTGATGGAGTTGGAGGCAGATGAGCGAAGAGCTCAAGAAGGAAGATATTTAGGAAGAGAGAGTTGAAGGTATTGAGGTCTCAGTCCCCAGAAGGCCTTGTGGATAATGCAGAGGGTTTGGAGCTTAATCCTCACACCCACTGGGAGCCAGTGCAAAGATTTCAGATCTGGAGAGCTACAATACCTGGGCTTGAGACCAAGGACAAGTTTCGCAGTCCTGTTCTGGATGAGTTGCAGAGGGCGGACAGTAGAAGCAGGCAGATTTAGAAAGAGGCTGTTGCAATAGTCTAGCCTAGAGAGAACCAGAGCTCTGGAGACAGTGAACCTCTGGGGGAATGAGAGGAAAGGAAGAATACCTTTGAGGAGGTGCAGCTGGTAGTGTGACTTCTTAGAGACGTCAGAGATGTGAGGAGAGAAGGAGAGTGTAGAGTTGAAGATGACCCTGAGGTTTTTTCCCTCACAGGTGGGAGCAGGAAGAGGGCCAAGAGAGGCTGGCCAGAGAGTGGAAGGAAAAGAGGGAGCGGGTGTGCCGATGAGGAGAATCTCAGTCTTACTGGCATTAAGGGAGAGATCATTCGTGGCACACCACTCCTGGATGGCAGACAATCAGAGAAGAGAGAAGAGGTGGCTGAAGGGAGCCTAAAAATGAGCCGAGTGTCATCCGCATAGCACTGAAAGTTGGGGCAAAGAGCGGCAAAACGGTGGGTAAGAAGCTCCAGGTATTAGTTGAAAAGCCAGGGAGAGAGGTTAGACCCATGGGGAACACCATAGGTAGAGAGTGAGATAGATGAGAGGAAGGACACAAGTTAAACCTGGGAGGGTCGATCAGAGAGGAAAGAAGTCAGCCATGCCAGGCCTTGACCGGTGATGCCCCGGTTATCACAGAGACAGTTGCACAGGAGGGCATGGTTGACCGTGTCAAAGGCAGACGAAAGATCAAGTAAGATGAGCACACAGGAGTTGTTAGAGTCGAGGTTGGAGAGCAGGTCTTTGCGGGTGTTCAGGAGAGCAGTTTCCGTGCTTCTGGCAGCTCTGAAGCCAGACTGATTGTCATGAAGACAACCAACAGATTCAGTGTGAAGATTAAGCTGGGAAATGGCCAGCTTTTCCACGAGTTTGACCAGAAAAGGAGTGATGGAGATTGGTCGATAGTTAGCCGGGCAGGCCACGCCGGCAGAGGGTTTCTTAAGAAGAGGGTGCACAAGGGAGTGCTTCAGGGGGGATGGGAAGACTCCAGTGGTGAAGGAGAGGTTACAGGCGTCAGCCAGAGCAGGGGCCAGGGAGTCAATGTGGTCCTTGATGGTTTTGGAGGAACAGGGATGAACCTATTTTGATGAAACTTTCATAGATCAGACTTGTCTAGAAACCTTGTCAGGGGAGAGCAGGGGAAAGGCAGAGAAAGAGTGAGGTGAGGTGGCCAAAGAAGGGCCCGAGGAAGAGCACGAAGTAGAGGGGAAAGTGGGAGAGGAAGATAGAGAGGACAGGATGTCCTGAGTTTGAGAGATGAAGTGAGAAGCCAGAGTCGTGCAGAGGGCTTGGGACGGGACAAGAGAGGTAGAGACTGCAGCAGGATTGGCCAGTTCCTTGCAGATTTTAAAGAGTTCAGCCGAGTTGTAAGATGCTGCATAGACGCGGGATTGGATGAGGGCAATCTTCTTGGTTAGGACATAGAGCTGGTATTGCCTTTGGAGCAGGCAGCAGGCCAGTTTGTTGGAGGATGTACAAGAAGCACACCCTTTCCGCTCAGCCACCCTGCACTTGCATTTGAGGGTGACGAGGTCTGAGTCATAACAGGAATTGCACTTGGCTTTGGGATGCAGGCGGATCCTTATGACAGGGGCAAGAACATCGAGAGTATCAGATATAGCAGAGTGGAGCATGGAGAGAGCTGAGTCAGGGTGTGATTCAGCCAAGGGGGAGGAGAGAAAGTGGCGGCAAAAGCCTCAACTGACACGCACTTCATGGGTCGAATAACCGAGAAGGTGGGGGGTAGTGCTGGAGTTGGCTTGGCCTGAGGGGTAGAGAGTGTGAGCTGGAAGGAAAGAAGAAAGTGATCACTCCAGGAGAGAGGAGTGGTGAGAGGGACAGAAAGGGGAAGGTCTGAGGAGAGCAGAACATCCAGAGGGGAGAATAGTGAGTGAGAGAGAGTCGCAGAGGTTGCGAAAAAGTCCAGAGGAAGGACAGGAAGCATCCAGGTAGATGTTAAAGTCTCCAAGACGGAGGAGTTGAGAGGTCGAGACCAAGAGGGAAGAGGAAATTCAGAGAGAAACGAGGAGATCCGGCCAGGTGGCCAATAGATAGTGGCCACAGTAAGGGAATGGCCGTGAGAGTGTGAGAGAGAGAGAGAGTGAGAGAGTGAGAGAGAGAGAAGACGAGGCATTCAAAGGAGTAGACCTGCGTAAGAATGACAGATGCAGGAATCCACTCGGGGAAGATCAGGGCTACACCCCCTTCAGAGCGGTTGGACCTGGGCAAGGAGAGGATCTTGTAGCCGTCAGGGAGGGGAATGTCAAAGATGGTGACAGAGCTGGTCATGAACCACGTCTCAGTGAGACCGGGGACATCGAGGTCAAGTTCCTCCAGAAAGCAGCAGATGTTCGTGGAGTGTTTGACAACAGAGCGAGAGTTAAGGATGGCAATAAGGAGAAGGTTGCCGTCCTTGAGAGACTTCTGGGATGGGTACAAATCAGAGGTACGCCCTGCAGAGGTCTAAAAGAGGAAGGAGGAGAGGGTAAGGTAGCCAAGGAGGAGACAGCAGGGGAGGCAAGGAAGCCGAGGAGGTTAGAGTGGGGACAGCAGCAAAGGGAAGGAAATTGATGAGGCATGCTAAGTGTCCATCAAAGAGGAGAAGATTGGCCTGAGGGGCTTGGACCAAGACGGTACCATTCAAGTAAACTTTAATGATGATTTTAGAGGAGTAGAAGGAGGAAAGGAGGGCCTCCCACCAGGTGCCACTATTAATGGGAGATGAAGAGAATGGAGAAAGCACAGAGACCATGTGAAGAGTCCATAGGTCTGGCGAGTGAACGACAGGATGGCGGTGAAGGTTTGCCTAGAGGCGGCACCGGAATAGGTGTCAGCAAGGGAGGCCTGGGTTGGAGACCAGGATATCATTGTTAAACTTCTTCCTACCAGATTTAGTGAGGAGAGGATAGTCAACAGAAAAACAGAAAAGGGACACAGAGCACCATAGGGTAGGTGATGATAGGAGAGGAGAGTAAAAGGGAGGGGAGAACACTAGGGAAAGACGCAGGGAGGGGCACAAGCAGAAGTGGCCTTTTTTTAGTGTCATGCCCAACCGCTTACTACAGCAACAGGGAAGGGGCTCCCGAGGCTGCAGCCTGCAATGCACGCTAGGAGCCATTAGAGTTGCCAGTCCCAGGATGTGCCCTAGAGGAGAACGGAAACTACTCCACGACAGTGTGCACAACACAGGGACACACCAAGAAGCTCAGGCAAAGCCTGCACGTTGCTTTCCTGTTTCCAGCCACTGCGGGTCGCCCCTTGGTCTACTGGCCACAACTGTCACAGTTATTTTTCGCTGTGCTCTCCGTGATGCGGTGGGTGGGGGGTAGAAAGTACAAGATTGGGTGAAGTTTACAGTAGAAGAGAGAGTTTCACGTGAACAAATCAAATCGGATGGTCACACGTTTCCTTTCTATGCTCTGCCTTCAACCCCACTGCAAACATGAACGCGCCTCCACCCGAGGGTTCTATTTGCGCCTACAGCATAGTAGCAACATCGCTCTGTGGGTGTGCAACAGCACGTGGGCACACACCGAAAACAAGCGCGCGCACTGCAGTTTTCCCGTCACACCGTTGGTGCAGCATGCACAGCATGGGTAACAGCAGTGTATGCACACACCAAAAGGGAAGTAGGCCAATAAAGGCATCAGAGCAACGGGACCACCCCTCCAACCCCCACCAAAGAGGCACAGGCCATGCTTCGGCAGCTTAGTAAACAGTTCAAAAGAACATAATACACAGGACAAATGCAGTGAAGGCACACATGCCAACATTATCAATTCCACCTCTGGATCAACTTGGCGTTCTGGAACTTGTAACCCTAGATTTCCCCATTATAACCCCTGTACTACAAACTCCAAAGTTCAAACCAGCAGTGGGCCAGTGTCTTCAAAACGATTAAGGTTGGTATCAGCAGCCTAGCAACCCAGTGGGCAGGGCCGGCCTTAGGGGCAACAGCGCCCTGGGCGAATTGGTGCTTCCCCCATGCGCCCCCCCCTTCCCCACACACCCCTGGTCAACAGGGGGCGGGGTCAGGAAGTGTCACTATTTTTTTTTTAAATCTCGTCCCTCTGACTTGGAGGTAATGCTATGAATAGGGTGCCTTAGCACCCTATTGTTCTTAAATGCGCTCTGCGGGCGCATTGACTAACAATGAGGCGCCTACCACGCCTTCTGCCACTATGTCAGCTTGGGGGAGCCCTTGAAAGACTCCCCCGAGCTGGTATGGTGGGGGGGCTAATGGCACTTTATGTTGTTGAAGGCGCCTGTAGCGGAGGGGCGCATTTGGCGACAATGGGGTGCTGAGCACCCTATAGTCATTGAATGCGTGGCCTGCCGCGCCTTCTCCCACTACACCAGCTTGGGGGAGCCCTTGAAAGACTCCACCGATCTGGCGTGGCGGTGGCTAATGGCGCCCTGGGTAGCGTTGCACCCCAGGCGGTAACCCAGCTCACCCCCCCCGCCAAAGGCTGGGCCTGCCAGTGGACAAAGTAAAGAGGGGGGGGCGGTTGTGAGTGGTGCACCTCTGCTTTTTTTTAAAGTAAGTTTTAACATTCCTATACTTTTGTTTTAAAAAGAAACCGTTCCTGAATGGTTTTGTTTTAAAATAAAATTTCGGAGGAAGTTGAAACTTGCACGTCGGGGATAACGCTGCCAGAGGTACAACGTTCCCTTAAAGAGCAGGCGCGTTTGTGTTTTGCATCCGCTTTACTGGGGACTTGAACTGGAGACCTGCTGGATCGGCTCCACCCTCACATCATGTTGAGCTATTGTAGAACTGCTTGGGGAAGCCCATTGCCAAGTCCCATCACACCCCTGCTGCCGCCCTGATCAGGATGCTTCTTTAAATACTGCAGTCACAGCTGTACTTGCAGCTAATGAGTAGGTGGGAGGGGTGGCCTTCATCTTTAGAGGTGCGAATGGTGGGTGATTAGAACAGGGAGGGCGAGTAAAGCTGCAGGCCTCGAGGGACAATGAATACAAGGTAGTGGGGAGGATTGTTTAAAATTAATTTTCTTTCACGGTTGTTTTCAGCCTTTACACAGTGGTGGGGGTGGAATGGAGGAAAGGTGGGACCCAGGCATGGAGATTGTACTGCGCGTGGGAGGGGGCATGGCGAGGAAGTTTCTGGGAAGCGGCGTTCCACTACTTATTTTGTACACTTACTGGAGCAACCACCCGCCCCTTCCACGAAGAAGCGTCCCCGAGGTGGGGCAGGGTCATGACCCACAAGATAGGGGAAGCTGTGCAGGCTGCTCATACACCGAGGGGGGAGGACGGGGGAGCGAGAGGGAGGAGTTCAGCGCCATGTTCAGACAGCTCCCATGCAGAGTACACATGCTACAACCTTTGCAAAACCAGTAGCATGTTTCGAGATATAGGTAGACACGGGCTCGTACTACAGCTGCTTCTCAGACTGCAGGCACCCTATAGTCTCCAGCTCGGTCTCTGCATTTAGCGTAGAGCATCAGATGCTGGCAAAGACGCCTGCACCCAGGGGCGCCGAGTATGCCCCCCCCCCCCCCCCCCCCCCCGGCAAAATCAATTCGGGGTTGAGCCCCCCCCCCCCACCCCTCCCCCCCCCGCCGGAGAGAAGTGATGCAGCATGGATGGCCCTTTCCATCGATACTGCAGCCCTTCTCTCCGGCCGGGTGTAATCGCGAAAATGTGCGATTCAGCCCTCCACTCTAGGACTCATTGGTGCATGGTCCTGGAGGGGAGGGCTTAGGCGCAGCGGTATTCAAACTGTGGGGCGCGCCCCTCTGGTGGGCCGCAGCCTCATGCCCACGGGGCGCGCATCCACAGTTTGAAGAAACAAAAAGATAAATGACCAAAGGGACGGGCTGTTGCTTCATTAACAAGCAGCAGCCCGATCCACGGCCCCTGCCACACATGCTTAGTGCGACAGGGGCCAGGCCTTTGTGAGGTCTTGGAGCCTATTTATGAAGACAAAAGAAAAAGCACACTCCTTTTGCCTTGATGATGGTCATCCCCGCAAAAGAAGGTGTGTGCTTTTTTTCTGAGGTGAGGCCCCACAAAGGCCCGGCCTCTGTCGCACTATGGGTGGTGGCAGCAGTGGTGTGGAACTGCCCAAGTGTCACAGAAGTGCTCGAACATATTTGGGCACAGGCACCTACTGTTTTACTAATTAAGCACTTGGTATACACATGCAGTTGCAATTAAATGTTCATTAAAAAAGTATGCCCTCAAGAGTATGTTATCACAGAGAAAACGGGGACCCCAAAGCCAGTTCAACTACCCACTCCCAGGTGTGCTACTGAACAGGTAGATGTGAGTCGAGAGCCAACCAATCCCTTTCTCCTATCTGTGCTACTGCACCATACAAATAAGGGGGAATCGCTCTCCTGCAGCCTCTCTCCCAGTCATCGATTCTTGATGATTTACTGGTGCAGTCACAAAAAAAAGTTTTTTGGGGGACAAAAGTAGCGCATTACTAAAACCCCCTGGCTGCCAGTTCATTGTCCTTAGAGTCCCAGGCTCCCTACCACCTGAGAGCTACCAACCTTGGGTGCTATTTTATAACAAATGAAAGACGCAGACAGAACAATAACTGAGTCAACTGATAGATGAATGCACTCATGCTCCATTCAGAGAGAGGCTTTGAAAATGTAGCTAACAAATCAGAGAATCAGGGGGGCAAAGAAGCACTGCACATCTCAGTTCCCTCTTCATGGGTTTACGGTTGCCACCTGAAATGTTGCCAGCAGCTAACCTGCCCATCTGTCCCAACTCCATGCCTCGTGTGCTATTCCCTGATCAACCAAACCCTGTGAACTCATAGGCCGCATACGACCCACAGAAGTCTTTATACCACCTGTCCTGAACGTCCGTTTCTTGCACTAGTGATATTAACGCGTGCAGCTCCAAGGTATAATATTGACAACCAGTGTTTGTGGGCAAAGGGCCGGCATAAGGTGCTTGTGGCAGTATGGAGTTCCAGGCCTCTGCTTGGACACGAGGTTCTGCAACCTTTAGCTCTGCAGATGTGTTGGACTACAATGCTCATCAGCCCCAGCCAGCATAGTCAAGGGTGATGGATCATAGGAGTCGTAGTCCAAAACATTTGGAGAGCCACATGTTTAAGACCCCTGGCTTGAAGGAACAGAAAGTAAAATAATCAATGAAAGTAACAGGAGTATGACGTTCCTGGATCTACATGGGTAGAATAAAAGTAGACTAGAAGAACAGCCTGGGGGCATCAAGTTTATGTAGGATGGAATGGTGGGCGTCTAAGTCACCTGAGGAGACACGGGTATTTTACAGGTCTGAAACCTGGTAATCCACTTTACAATAAAAGACAACATGGAGAGGGGTGATGTCTCGGTGTGGCCTGTAAATCTGCCGAGATACCACCAAACTGTACTACCATTACTGCCACTTGGTCTGGCGGTATTACTGCTGGATTACAAGTGGTGGTAGGCAGTGTTAGTCCCCATTAATTGAAGTCCATAGGACTCCATGGTGGATTTCAGCGGTATTACTGCTGGTAGTAATTGTGCTAGTGGTAATACCCCAAATGTTTCTATTTTGGGCGGTATGGTGGAGGAAATACCTCCAGCTTCTTGCTGAAGGATTTTCCTCCACCTTTGCCCTCAAATTCTTAGTTGGGCGGTGCGATAATGTGGCTCTATACGGTATTACCAGTGTTGCCAGTCAGAACTCATTTACCTCAGCAATGTATTCAGTTCTCCGTTTTTTGTCCTGACGCTTAAAATGTGCGATTTGCATTACAAGCTGTGTGCCGCAGACTGCTTCCACTCTAAGCGGGGGAGAAGTTAGGACTGTGGGGACTAAGACGGCAGGACTTTTCAACCTTTTGACACGAGGGGCCTTCACGGATTCTTGGTGGGGTATCACCTCCCACGGGATATGGTACCGTTTAATTACCTCATTGCTTTCTAACACTGGTTCCTCTACATCAGCCTCTTGCTGACATAGAAGGGTTTATAGCTGTTCAGTGGGCATTCAGTGGTTAAGATCTGTGCTGGCCTGCCATCTTGTGATAAACAGCAGCTATTAACCTTAAATTTGTCGCCATCGCAAGTCTCACTTCTCCCACAGCAACAGCAGAGCCCGCTTGCCATTGCCTGATAATCCCAAAATTCTCTGTAATTTTATGCAAAGCTGCATTTTATTTTTACAAGGTTATTTTACTCACTTTATTAACTAGGTGCTTGTATTTGCTGCAAAAGCGCTCTTTACAATCTAAACTAGGGGTGTGTTTACAATGTTGATTGTTCCAAAATACATCTCCTAGTGTGCTGCTTTGGGTCAGGTGGCCCCCTTTAAACTGTACACAATGATACGTTGTCTGGTTGACAACCTATGATTTGTGTATTTTATAAAGGACACTAAGACCACTAGAACTCACCACCCCAGAAACTCCCAATTCCACCTTTGGGGGCATTCCTGTGGATATGGGAACACAGAGGAAAGAATGAATAAAAAAGTTTTTGCCTTCAAGAGGAAGCTAGACCTTTCCAAAAGAACAGTTGGAGCTCGGCAAGCCACCTAGCAACATTAATGTCTAATAAACATAAAGGTTTAAGATTAAGCTACATCCCTAACTCTATCTGGTTACCCAGAGGTAACATCTGAGCAAATGTCACTTGTGGCTGGCCAATCTACAGCAGCAGTATTGTAAGTTTGAATTGTTGATGTTTTACTGAACTATGGCACCACACACGTCTTGCTTGGTAGTTTTTAATCGGGAAACGTCTTTACTTCTCGTTTCCCTTGAATTGGGAACTTTTTTTTGGTGGTGGTGGTGGTGGTACTCCACCTTTCAGCTGTATCTTCTGTTTAGCAAGCATTTCATTCTCCCATCCTAGTTGTGTTGCTGAACGATTATAGAGCGGTGGAGTAGGGGCAGTGATGTCTCACTGGAATGCAACTCGAAGGCTTAAATCTCCTTCTTTCTTGACTTTAGTATATGCAGTGCATACTAGCCAATGTTTCCACTGTTCTGCGCTGTGCGCGCCAACACCCGCCGCCCCCCACACGCTGTTGCACCAAGTTGGCGACTACATGCAAATTTGTAGTCATATAACTGGCAGCAATGTCACGTCCTGTATTTGGTCCCCCCCCTCCCTCTCCTCCTCCCCCGCCCCCCTCCCGGGAAATTCATAAGTCGGCTCCACTGCCGGCACCTGGTCCACACCCTACTTTAGCAATCATGTTCTTCCACACAGAGGACACATACCTCTCAGTGCTCAACATCAATTTAGGTGTTCGTCCAAGCTGAACGACCCACCAGCGGATTACATGCACAATGACTGCTTGACGCAGCCCGTGGCTTCTCTTGTTTGTGCTCATTGGTTCGTGTAGAGCGGGCCACACCCGGACAACCACTGCGGCTTGGATTCCATACAGGTCATCAAACAAAAAGAGAAAAACCTGCCCTTTGGAATCACCTAAACTGCTTCAAGGGCAATGCATGGGCTGTCAAACATGCTTAGAACATACCATAATCTGGTCTTCTCCCAGATACCGTGGGCGAGCGCACAGCATGCCAGCCACCAGGCAGGCCTAGAATCAATACCTCGGGATTTGGCACAGTTTTAAAGGATTCCCAGGTCATTCTAGAAGCTTGCATAAGAGGCACCGATGAACTCAAGTCCTGCAGACATGATCATGTTTCTCTAGGCCGCAGCCCCTTCATAGAACTTTAAACCCAATTGTGCAACCAGCTTAAGGTACAGGTTCACACCCTTTGTGCCTGGGTTTAGGTACTTACGTAAAACTATTCCTGCATTAGAAAAAAAAATTGGTTAACATTTTTTTTTTAAAAAACAATTTGAAAAAAATAAATCAGAGCCTTCGTTCAGCAAATCAAAACACACACAGGAAAAGAAAAAAAAAGTGTTTGCATTTGAAGCCGATCAAGTTCCTTGCGGGACAGCAAACACGTCCACAGCGCTAGAAAAGAGCGGAATTGCATAAGAATAGCCAGGATGGAACCATTACACCTGGGGACATGCATGGGGGTTTCAATGGATCACAACATTTGGAGAGACTGGCCCACAAAACCAGAACAGGTGACATATTGAAGGCCAGCGGCATCGTCTGATGTCCTAATGGGGGTGACATCACAATGCCTCTGATCTGCCTATTAACACTAGGCTGGTTCGTCTGCTGCTGGGATCTTCAGAAAAAGCCAACGATGCCTTGTCGTGGTCGCACATGCCTATGCAGAGGTCTTGGCAAAGAAGGTCTTGGCAACGAAGGCCTTGGGATAGCGCGTGCCGCGGTTACACTGGCACAGCAGATGGCAGATTCGGGCTTCCCATGTCTCCAGAAGGGGCAAGAGATACAGGATACAGACTGAAGGTCTCATCGGCTCAAGCAGTCCCATTACCTAGGGTTGTGATGGGTCATGAGCACATCACACACTTCCGTTTCCAGGTTACACCGTGCTTCTGGTAGCTTCTGGATGGATTGTAGCATGGACATATGGACCCGGAGGTACATTTCCTCTAGTAAGTACTGTCATTATCTACACCCGCAGAGTCCTGCTTGGTCTAGGCGTGGACTCCTTCACCTCGCACTGGCAGGAAGATGCTACAGCTATGCAATCGAGCTGCGAGCCGCAAGGGCCAGGAGACCAGGTCATCGTAGAGATTACCGTCGGCTTCCTTCTGGCACGATTCACCACCGTCCTTGTTCCAATCCATTCTACCATTTCCTCCAAGGTCTTTTTCCATTGCCTCTGCTCCCAAGACCACCTTATGGCTAGTGCGAGGCACAGGTTCTTGGTTTGGTTGTTAAATAGTTACCGAGCCACATAGGCCCATGTGGACCCCTCAGTTCAAAGGCCCATGTGGACCCCTCAGTTCAAAGGCCCATGTGGACCCCTCAGTTCAAAGGCCCATGTGGACCCCTCAGTTCAAAGGCCCATGTGGACCCCTCAGTTCATCTAGCTGATCATTATGTCTTCTCCCGCTGGCATAGAGTGTCTTCTTAAAAGGTTTTAGTCCAGCCACTGGGTCCAACAAGCGATGTGTGTAGTGTGCACGTGTCACAATGGACAGGGGCCCCGGAAGTGGAAGCTGTGATCCTAGAGCCGCTTGGACCTTCGATACAGCCAGGTAGTGAACAGTTACAGATACTTTGTCCAATAGGTTATTAACAGCACAAAACATTATATATCGGGCTACACACCGGCCAGGCCATTGCTTCTGACCAGTCAAGGCCCTGCAAGACTTCGCTGGTGACAGCAGAATAAAAGTGGTTATTTACAGTAGAAAGTGGTAATGGTTGGGCAGCGAGACTTGCTGTGCATTGGGCCAGAATTGCAACGGCGCTAGATTTAGAACAGCTGCTTCCACCCTGTAATATTCCGCAACCATCCGTGGGCACTCCCTTTTTCTGCGTTTGCGGTAGCAGTAAGCACATACCGAGGAAACGGGTGGACTGGGAAATGACAGGGTAGAGTGAGAAACCGGCAACTTTCCGCTCCACAAAAAGAGAGGACATTCTGCTCCCAAAAACGTTCCCTTGACTAGTGCCGGCCTGTCCTTTTCACCCTCCCCCGCTCTTCAAATTAGGGGGGGTCGGGAGGGGGGGGGATTGTCCCACATGTGCACAGGTTCCATCCATCCATCTCTTAATGAGCTCTGTGTACAGCATAGGTCTTCTCTTAACCAAACCCAAGTGTGGCATTCCCTGGCCTCTCATGATGGTTTCTGGTAAGAATGAACAGGCATTGAGAAGTCGCCATTGGCCCCCAGTACACTCTGCATAGCTCACAGGGCTAAGAACGAACAAGAGGGAACACATTGCCCTGGCATTGAGAAGTCTCCATTGGCCCCCAGTACACTCTGCATAGCTCACACTCTGCATAGCTCACAGGGCACTGCACAAGCAGGGAGCCAAATTACTCCAGACAAAAACCAGGAAGAACACCAAGATCAAGCAGCGACTTACTTATGCAATCTAGACACTGCGAGAAAGAGTGCGAAGGGACCGCATTCTCCATCCTCGTAGTAAACATATGGAGCACAAGAAATCAGGATAAGAAAACAGCATAACTTTCCAGAAACTCCTAAAAACCTGGTTATTCAGCACAGCAACAGAGATAGACCCATAACCCAAGATAGGAAAACAAAGAGCAAACAAACCACCATCAAGACCACTTCTATACATACGACTCACCGAAACTAGCACAGTCCAAAACGCCTCTGCTAAGAAACAGCACAACAAAATACCACACTTCCCCTTCAAGCACTTCTGCACATGCGACTCACCGAAACTAGCACAGTCCAAAACGCCTCTGCTAAGAAACAGCACAACAAAATACCACACTTCCCCTTCAAGCACTTCTGCACATGCGACTCACCGAAACTAGCACACAGACCAAAACGCCTCTGCTAAGAAACAGCACAACAAAATACCACACTTCCCCTTCAAGCACTTCTGCACATGCGACTCACCAGAACTAGCACACAGACCAAAACACCTCTGCTAAGAAACAGCACAACAAAATAACGGACTTCCCCTTGAGCCACCAACACGCAAGTCTTCGCATGAAAAAGAAATGTATAAATATAAAGGCACACGGAAGACAATTAACACATCCGTGCCCAGCAGATCTGCCAAGGATCGACCGGAATAACCACCTCACTCCTCAAACACCTCACTCTTCAAACACCTCACTCTTCAAACACCTCACTCTTCAAACACCTCACTCAGCACACGCTCACTAACTTGCTGTCATGAAAGAACAGCAACAAAAAAATACTTTGGCCCATTGCAACAATAGTCAAATCAACCCACAACACACTCGCAACCCTCAGGTCTCCCATAGGGAAAACACAACAAACCATCTACTGCAAACACCTGCACTGATGCCAGTTGCACCAGGCTCTGCTTGCACCAACAGTTGAGCACAACACATTCACACTAACCCCAAAGTGTCCCCTCCCCCGCTTGAATTTTTGCAGGCACCTCTTAGTCAAATATGGCAATGGTCTGTCTTGGGATGAAGAAACTATGTATAAAATAGCACTGCCCTATAAGACAGGCAGTTTTCTGGAGCTAAAGACTTGCATTTGAGCTCATTTGCATACCCACGATGGCGTCCTCCTGGGGCTCTCGGCTGGAGGCCAGCTTGTAGTGAGGGTAGTGGGTGGCAGTGTGGAACTGGGACAAGTGGAAGGTAAAGAAGGTTGCCTGCAAAAATAGTTTCCAGCGAGGGTATACTCTATTAGTTCACCACTTTAGGATAAGCTTTGCGATGGCAGGCAGGAGGCCGAAATACTTTTCTAACCAACTAGAAATAGCCAAAACAATTTAAAACACGGGTAATAAATGAGGCTCCGTTTTATAGAATAATCTACACTAGGTGGGGCTGGCACAGTGTTCTTTTGACAATAGTGGCCTCCCTGCACGATAAGCAAGCATTGGCAATGCCAAAAGTTTGGTCTTGTGTGTAGTCATGGCAAAGGCACTTGCGGGGCACTGCTGTATTGGCATTAACTGCCTAATGATGGTAGCAGGTGCAAAACGGTGCGAGTACCTGGACATCTAATAGCACTGCCTGGCAAATGCCTATTACTTATGAAAAACCTTTTAGTTTTGCCAAAGCTGTTTTTTTTTTTTAGCAGAAGTGCTGTGAAGGACATGCCGAGTGTTTCTAAATCGTGTGGCCCAAGGCAGACCTGGATAACACATTTTTATTACACCAGTAGCGTGTTTACAGCTCCAATGAAGTCATTCACTCCCAGAAGACTGCTTTGAACAAACACTGGCAGGCACATTGAATGCAAAGCCCAAAGGTAAGGCTTGATTAAAGCGAGCTCAAAGAGTTCCCATAATGAGGCGTTTTGGGTGGGGAGGAACAGAGACTGTGTGGGAATGGCCATGGGGATTAGCAGGCCCATGGGCAGTCAATGGGTGGGCAAATAACACTGGTGTGACCCTCTTCATATGCCATTTCACCCCATCGGTACTCTAATGCAATAGTTTTGGCTTATGAATGGCGCTAAAGCACCACCGGATAGAACAAACTAAAAAAGCGAGTTAATGACTTGTCAGCTCTCACTACTCGTGCGCCCAAGTGGATCTGCAGTCCTAGGAACATCTCGCTAGAGCAGGAACCGAAGGGTGGGCAGATGTAATGGCGCCCTCATAGGCCGTGTCAACAAATGGCAGCTAGGCCCAATCTACATGGGAGCCACGTGGGGCCGGCATCACCACAGAAAGATGCCACCCAGAGCCCGAGGCTCACCCGATGTTCGGCATTCACTGCGGGAAAGGGACACGTTGCAAAACGTGCAGATAAGTGCCGCATAGCCTTATGGAAGCTAATCAGCGAGTCAGAGTGGAGTCCTTGCCTCAGGTGCACAAGGACGGTGGCACATGCAGGTGCCAAGCGAGAGAAGTTATCGGCAAGGCCAGCGTGGCTACGCAAGGTTACACAAGAGCTTAGAATGGAATGAAAATGCGGGTTCCCTGCAGGCAGTGTACACATGTCTAGCCTTGCACAAACTAGCAATTCAACCACCGTTACACAAATATTGTATCCAACCGTCTGTTCAGAACTTCCAGCCAAATATTTCTCGGAGTTGGTCTCCACTCTCCCACGCTAACTTTCTTTTGTCACCAAAAGCTACATTCTACCAGGAACACCAAGTATTTGCGGTCATGCTATTCTTGAACACAGACCATGAGATTGATTTTGCCATTTGTGTTGTTCCTCGTCGTCTTTTTACATTAGAAGTAGTAATGCATGTACTGGTCGTTTTCA
This sequence comes from Ambystoma mexicanum, assembly GCF_040938575.1. Classification (NCBI taxonomy): domain Eukaryota; kingdom Metazoa; phylum Chordata; class Amphibia; order Caudata; family Ambystomatidae; genus Ambystoma; species Ambystoma mexicanum. The sequence continues at coordinate 79,519,462 of NC_090931.1, forward strand.
ATGCATAAAGTGTCGGCCCTGAGAAGCACGGCGAGCCCGAGCCACAGGTCGCGGAATCTTCCATTGCTGGTGGAACCGTTTGTAGATTCCATGAATTCCGCGTCGGAACTTTCCCCGATTAGGAGTCCTTAGCAGAAGCGGGCAGTGGCAATGTTCCAAGCGTGGGCCTGGGCAAGAGGGGCTGGAAACAGCAACGTGCTGAACTTGCCCTGCCAGCGCAGGCAGGCGCTTGCACACGCATACAGCTTTGCTCTCAAACGCCCCAAAAATGCTTCATGTTCGTCTATTCAACTAAAGTTACACCTGTGCAGCACGGCACTTATCAAGCAGGGGGAGGGGGCGTAGGGTTGCAATCTTTGGCGCTTCATTTGTTTTGGACTAGAAACCCCTCGCCGCCCCCGCCCCTCCCCCCCCCCGCTAGCCAACCTAGTTGACAACGAGGCATCACGGGATTTCTAGTCCTACACTCCTGGACAGTCACGGGCTGCAAACCCCCGTAAAATCGCTCCAGTAAAGGGGGAAATGCAGCAGCGAGCGCTTTCCCTCCTGCTCTGCAAGCTCTAGAGCGGCGAGAAAAGCTCTAGTTATCAGGGAGAACATCTCGGAGGGATCACGGCTGGTTTGGAAACGTGCGGCCCAAGGTCGCCTGAGCAATACAAGACCAGTAGCCGTTTCCTCCAGCGAGCATGCTTAGCCCTCTCCAGATAGGATCGGAGATCTTGCCATGTGTCCTACACGAGCAGAGTCTGCTCTTCTGGTACTGGTGGCTCTGGGAAGAAGGCTGAGCTCGCCATGTGTCTTGCACGAGCAGAGTTTGCTCCCCTGGGACTGGTGGCTCTGATAAGCATTCTTAGTCCTCATCAGATAGTATGGGTGAGCTCACCATGTGTCTTGTACGAGCAGAGCCTGCCCCCCTGGGATTGGTGGCTCTGATAAGCATTCTTAGTCCTCATCAGATAGCATGGGTGAGCTCGCCATGTGTCCTACACGAGCAGAGTTTGCTCCCCTGGGACTGGTGGGTCTGGTAAGAAGACTGAGCTCACCATGTGTTTTGCACGAGCAGAGCCTGCTCCCCTGGGACTGGTGGCTCTGGGAAGAAGGCTGAGCTCGCCATGTGTCTTGCACGAGCAAAGTCTGCTCCCCTGGGACTGGTGGCTCTGGGAAGAAGGCTGAGCTCGCCATGTGTCTTGCACGAGCAAAGTCTGCTCCCCTGGGACTGGTGGCTCTGGGAAGAAGGCTGAGCTCACCATGTGTCTTGTACGAGCAGAGCCTGCTCCCCTGGGATTGGTGGCTCTGATAAGCATTCTTAGTCCTCATCAGATAGCATGGGTGAGCTCGCCATGTGTCCTACACGAGCAGAGTCTGCTCCCCTGGGACTGGTGGGTCTGGTAAGAAGACTGAGCTCACCATGTGTTTTGCACGAGCAGAGCCTGCTCCGCTGGGACTGGTGGCTCTGAGAAGCATTCTTAGTCCTCATCAGATAGTATGGGTGAGCTCACCATGTGTCTTGTACGAGCAGAGCCTGCCCCCCTGGGATTGGTGGCTCTGATAAGCATTCTTAGTCCTCATCAGATAGCATGGGTGAGCTCGCCATGTGTCCTACACGAGCAGAGTTTGCTCCCCTGGGACTGGTGGGTCTGGTAAGAAGACTGAGCTCACCATGTGTTTTGCACGAGCAGAGCCTGCTCCCCTGGGACTGGTGGCTCTGGGAAGAAGGCTGAGCTCGCCATGTGTCTTGCACGAGCAAAGTCTGCTCCCCTGGGACTGGTGGCTCTGGGAAGAAGGCTGAGCTCGCCATGTGTCTTGCACGAGCAAAGTCTGCTCCCCTGGGACTGGTGGCTCTGGGAAGAAGGCTGAGCTCACCATGTGTCTTGTACGAGCAGAGCCTGCTCCCCTGGGATTGGTGGCTCTGATAAGCATTCTTAGTCCTCATCAGATAGCATGGGTGAGCTCGCCATGTGTCCTACACGAGCAGAGTCTGCTCCCCTGGGACTGGTGGGTCTGGTAAGAAGACTGAGCTCACCATGTGTTTTGCACGAGCAGAGCCTGCTCCGCTGGGACTGGTGGCTCTGAGAAGCATTCTTAGTCCTCACCAGATAGGATCAGAGAGCTTGCCATGTGTCCTACACGAGCAGAGTCTGCTCTTCTGGTACTGGTGGCTCTGGGAAGAAGGCTGAGCTCGCCATGTGTCTTGCACGAGCAGAGCTTGCTCCCCTGGGACTGGTGGCTCCGATAAGCATTCTTAGTCCTCATCAGATAGTATGGGTGAGCTCGCCACGTGTCTTGCACGAGCAGAGCCTGCTGCCCTAGGAGTGGTGGCTCTGGGAAGAAGGCTGAGCTCGACACGTGTCTTGCTCGAGCAGAGCCTGCTCCCCTGGGACTGGTGGCTCTGGGAAGAAGGCTGTGCTCGCCACGTGTCTTGCACGAGCAGAGCCTGCTCCCCTGGGACTGGTGGCTCTGGGAAGAAGGCTGGGCTCGCCACGTGTCTTGCACGAGCAGAGCCTGCTCCCCTGGGACTGGTGTCTCTGGGAAGAAGGCTGGGCTCGCCACGTGTCTTGCACGAGCAGAGCCTGCTCCCCTGCGACTGGTGGCTCTGGGAAGAAGGCTGAGCTCGCCACGTGGCTTGCACGAGCAGAGCCTTCTCCCCTGCGACTGGTGGCTCTGGGAAGAAGGCTGAGCTCGCCACGTGGCTTGCACGAGCAGAGCCTGCTCCCCTGCGACTGGTGGCTCTGGGAAGAAGGCTGAGCTCGCCACGTGGCTTGCACGAGCAGAGCCTGCTCCCCTGCGACTGGTGGCTCTGGGAAGAAAATTAACAAGGGGGGTCCTGGGAGTCCCTCTGCCAGACATTAGTCCTGGTTACGAGAGACTTACCCAGAGTATTTAGCTCACTATCTTTCACAGAGAAGAAATATCCTAAACATATCAGCCTTTGTCCTGCCCTGGGGCAGTCCAGCACCGAAATGCTAGGCAATTCTCCTCTGAACAAGAGTACCAACAGAAACCCCAGACACGTGTTTCGGTCTGGTTGGACCTCATCAGTAGGGTGGATCTGTGCCCCTCTAAGAATAGTGAGCAAGGGGTCCACGTCTGGATTCCCCTAGTAACTGAGACCCAAAGTTACTTAAATATGTAAATTAACAAGGGGGGTCCTGGGAGTCCCTCTGCCAGACATTAGTCCTGGTTATGAGAGACTTACCCTGCTGCCCTGGGAGTGGTGGCTCTGGGAAGAAGGCTGAGCTCGCCACGTGTCTTGCACGAGCAGAGCCTGCTCCCCTGGGACTGGTGGCTCGAGCAGAGCCTGCTCCCCTGGGACTGGGGGCTCGAGCAGAGCCTGCTCCCCTGGGACTGGGGGCTCTGGGAAGAAGGCTGGGAGATGTACATCCTACATTGCAAAGCACCAGAATTGCTTTAAAGCCCCTGGTCCATGTAAAAACCGGACATTCTTCTGCCGAGAGAGGGCTTGGACCTCAGACCTCCCCCCAGCCGATATGATTGCTAAAAAGGCAGACGCTTCTCCAAGATCAATGCTTGAGGCCACGTATGTGCATTGTCTCAATGGGGGGCGGGGGTGGGGAGCATGGGGGTCCCACAAACGTTGAAGGTACTAAAAAAAAAAAGTTTCCAGGGCTACAGCCTCAAATACACCGCATTCCATACCAATTTCCTCCCTGAAAGGAAAAGGCTCTGAATCTTGCCCCCAGCTGCGGCCATGAAGCCTCTGGGCCGAGTCTCCTCCGCTCTTTGGGCCTCCACTTCACTCGCCATTCTCTTGATGTGCATGCCAGGGAGGGCCAGAGGGGGCTGGCCTGCTCAGGCGAGGTTACCAACTTTCTGATGTTCTTCCAGTTTGATTCCTGGGAGCCCTGTTCAGGAACTTCATAGCAGCACCCCCACCCCCTCCACCCCCCGCGCAACAGCAAAGTCAGAAACATAGGCTGCAAGCCGGTAGCACACGGGGCTATCACACTTGGACTACAAAGTGATTTGATTGCATGTGGCCCATTCCTCAGAAGCACGAGCGCCACCTGCAGGCTCGCCACTCCAAGGAGAAGTTGGGTAATGCTCTAGGTGGCACGGCAGAGGCACCGGCCACTGCAGTCGCTTCTAGTCCAAGGGTGCAGATATAAACGCCTAAGGGCTGAACGTTCCCCTTACTGGAGCTGGGCGCCAGGCGCAGCAGACTGCACCTGGAGAAGTCCATAGTCACTTCATGGTAGGCTGGAGAAGAGCCAGGGTGCCAAGAAGCGGGCCTCTCAGAGGAGGGATATCAAAGCTGCCCGCGGGCGGATGCCAGACACAGAACCGTTCAGCCAGACTGAGGCCACAGGAACCAGCACAGCTGCCATAGTGGAGCCAGACACCGGATGCTGGCAAGACAGTCTGCCAGGAGGACCAACAGAGGGACACTTGTGCCATGCGTCAGACGTGGTGAAGGAAGGGAACGGGCAACAGCAAGTAACTGAACCAGAGGCTCAGAGAATGCAAGGCCAGGAGGCGACCCAAAACAATGGGAACGGAGGAAACGCTGCACTGTGGGGGGTAGCCTAACCCACATAAAAGGAAAGCAGGTGAAAGGCCGCATCCTGCGATACATGAAAAATCCAAAGGGTGGCAAAAAAACTGAGGCTTTCAAAGGGGCTCAGAAAAGAAGAGCACATCTCGCAACCTTCTGCACCTCCCTGCAGCGGCCATGGGCCGGGCCCTCCACATCTCGCAACCTTCTGCACCTCCCTGCAGCGGCCATGGGCCGGGCCCTCCACATCTCGCAACCTTCTGCACCTCCCTGCAGCGGCCATGGGCCGGGCCCTCCACATCTCGCAACCTTCTGCACTTCCCTGCAGCGGCCACGGGCCGGGCCCTCCACATCTCGCAACCTTCTGCACCTCCCTGCAGCGGCCATGGGCTGGGCCCTCCACATCTCGCAACCTTCTGCACCTCCCTGCAGCCGCAACCTTCTGCACCTCCCTGCAGCGGCCATGGGCCGGGCCCTCCACATCTCGCAACCTTCTGCACCTCCCTGCAGTGGCCATGGGCCGGGCCCTCCACATCTCGCAACCTTCTGCACCTCCCTGCAGCGGCCATGGGCCGGGCCCTCCACATCTCGCAACCTTCTGCACTTCCCTGCAGCGGCCATGGGCCGGGCCCTCCACATCTCGCAACCTTCTGCACTTCCCTGCAGCGGCCACGGGCCGGGCCCTCCACATCTCGCAACCTTCTGCACCTCCCTGCAGCGGCCATGGGCCGGGCCCTCCACATCTCGCAACCTTCTGCACCTCCCTGCAGCCGCAACCTTCTGCACCTCCCTGCAGCGGCCATGGGCAGGGCCCTCCAGTAGGATCTGCAGTATACAGAGCAGGTCTCCATGGTGTGGAAGGTCGGAAGATGGAGACAGGCCAATGTTTGGCATGTTTAGCACGAGATTTATTTAAATTATATGTAAAAGGCCTCTCTATCCCTATTCTATGCCCCCCCCCTAACAAACTAACAAGGGGGCTCGTTCTGAGAGGTGAAGTCCAAAAAGTAAGTAGCCTGCGCTGCGCCTTAAAGCCAATCTATAAGGGCCCCGGCACCAAGAGAAAACAAGAGAAGGAGAAGGACTCCCTTCTCCTGGATAGGCTGATCCAGCCCTAGTAAATGATTGTAGATAGTCCTTGGATCACTTGTTCAGTTCCTCTCAGGGACTTCCCTTTTCCTTCTCTAGATAAACTTGGTCTCATCGCGGTGTTTGGGTTTTGACACCTTCTTACTGTGATTTCTTGAAGTGTCTCTTTAAAGATCCCTTTCTCCATTTATTTTGGGGAGCTGAAATCCTTCTTTACTTGATCTCGGTTCCCCGTCTCCCCCTGGTTACTTACTTCCTCATGAACAACACGTTTCTCTGTTTCTGATAAACTGGCTTCCTTTTTGGGATGAATATAGCAGCCCAAACAACTATGGTTTTCCTTTGGTTTCTGTCTTGTTGCAAAGAGTAAAACAGGTCCAACTGTAATTCTCCTTTTTATGGGCATTTGATCATTCACTGAGACGAGACCCTGAGTGTTCCTCAGTCTTTTTGCTACATGATCAATCGCACGGACGAGCAGGCCGAGTCCCTGAGTTATTCTCACTCTTATGGGCACTTGACGCCATTCACTGGGATGAGTAGGCCAAGTGTGCTCTTAATCCTTGTATCCCTTCCTGCGTTTCCCGCCGATCCAGTTACCTTCTTTCTTACAGGCTAGCGTAACTAGGTCTTGCTCCAAGATCAGGACGACACTCAGAGCGGTTCAAACGTTCACTCCAACTCTTCTTGGTTCTTCTTCGTGGCTCTAGAGTCAATGATGTAGCGGTCTCAGCGCTACGTGTCACGCCACCGCACCCTTGAGTCGCCTTCACTCAGGGTTCTCTTAACCTGCACGGCTCGGCTCTGCTCTCTCCGTGCCTCCTTTGTACGATTTCCCGATTCTCGTCAGCTTCCACCTCCTGGCTGATTCGAACTTCCAAGGTTTCACACATATTCCGTAGTCCTTCCATTTTTAATGGTAGACTTATGGGTCCTCCGTAGCGGAGCATTAAAGTCCTTTCTCTCTTTCTGTTAAGCATTTTCCCAGTGAGGTCCTGCATACCACCACCCCTAGGGGGAATGTTGTGTAGCGGGCTCACCTCCCTAGCCTCACAAACAAAGGGCCCCCCTTGGAGAAGTGATTGAATCCTGCGATTCATCACAATGGACAAAGTATGGGTCCCCCGCTCTTCAAAATTCCTGCAAGGGTTCTCGTCAGGTGGATCAAATGAGTCAGTGGGTGCCAAGCCGGTCAGAGTAAGTATCTATGCGTGGAAACCAAAATCAGGCATTGGGCTACAAATGAGTCTCTTGGTCTCGAGTGTTCCATCAGTGCAGAATGGTCCACTGGAGGAGGAAGGAAGATGGTTGCTACAGAGGTGGGAGGGGCTGTCCGAATTCTTGGGGAGTATGGAGCGTAGGCAATGGAGGGGCTTGGGTCCGATTAAGCCTTGGCAAAAGCTCTGCCCGATGCTCCTTAATGGCCCTGGGCTTCATCACAGAAACATCAGGCTCCGAAGGCAGCTCGAGTGCTCATCCTGGCAATATGTTTTGCCTTCTCAAAAGTCCTAGACTAGACTGAAAGATTCAATGTCTCGACCTGTGAAAGTCAACTGGAAAGGCAGAGTCACAAACCCGGACTTTTGCCTGGTCGGATACCACCGCAACACCCCGGCTTAAGTGAAATAAGCCAGACACATGAGGCGATATTTCATGCAAGACTAGCCTTAATTTCACAGATTTATGCAGCAAATTCCACATCCAAACGCACCGCCTCAGATTCCATCACGTGTATGAGAAGTCACACAAGGTGGAGGCGACTAGAGCCCTAGTCCCCTCTGAAATAGAGGATTGCAATAACCTGTGCAGAGGCGGCCCCAAGAAAGCGCTCCCATTCAGTTGAACTGTTACAGAAAAGAACTGCAAGACTACCTGCGAGCCTGGAACTCAGGGACCTTGTTATGACCGTCCATTTTTCGAGGATTAGTTTGAATTTGTGAAAGGAACATGTTTTTTTCCCATGTTCTTTTTAAACTTATATATTCCACATGGTAAAGGTAATAATGGTGATGGTTTAGTGCGTGCACGCCACCTGTGAAGACTCGCCATGCACTCCACCAGGTATAAGCTTGGAAGTATAGCCTGTGCTCTGCTAGTGGCAATTTGTGAAGCATAGTCCGTCACCAACCATTTGTCGCAGCCGCAAGAATCGACAGAGGATGACACTACCTGATCGGGTGCTCACACAACAAATCATCATCCTAGTTTCTAGGTATGTACAAATGCAGCACTCTGACACTGGCCGCAGGCATCGCTGCCTACACAAATCCGAATACAGCACTGACCACAACAAATGCATCTCGCTGGTCACTGGCCGCAGGCATCGCTGCCTACACGAATCCGAATACAGCAATGACCACAACAAATGCATCTCGCTGGTCACTTAGTTTTTCTGCCTACTTACACCAGGCTACACCTCAAGACCTCTAACATTAGTATGCAACGAAGACCGACGACAAATTTAGGGCAGCTGGACACATAGCGATTCTCTAGCACTCATGCCACCTCCTGACCCCTCTCAGCACCCATCCACATGCCCGACCTCGTGGGTCGCTTTCTACCGGAGCCTGGCCAGCACTGCTAAGCCTTATCGTGGCCAAATGCACACACACACTCCAACTCTACTCCGTGAACGCAACACTCTGACTTTGGTCCCGAAGGGTGTTCCGACCCCTAGCGCATTGAGACTAGAATAATGGCAGAATACAGGAAGTTGGAAAGGCAAGAACCAAAAGGCAGCCGCTGGACCTTTATGCTGCTGCAGCGGACACTGCTTATTATATCCGAAGAGCGAGTAGCACATAGTTCTTTTGAATTCTTAAGGTCACCACTACTAGAAGCAAGGTCCCTTTTCGACGGGTCACAGCACATTAATTTCCTACATAAAATGGATGACAACGAAAAAAGTTAACAGCAGGGAGCATTGGTGTTGGACAAGCAAGAACAACGCTGGAAAGCATAGTTGGTGTCAAGAACTGCTGCACTGCAGCCTGGCAGCCCAATTGAGCCAGTCCTAAAATATGCTGCGAAGAAAAAAAAAAAGTCTCCTTTACCCGACGATGTTTGTTATCAGCACAAAAAACACTGAGTGGCACACTTTCTATGTAACATTCGCGTTAACGTTGCCGATCCCTGGTTTCCTGGCGTACTGCTGCCATCTAGTGGCGTTCCGCAAGTGTTGACGTTCTGCTTTCAGCAGCTTACTTACGGAGGATAATGGCAGGTCACAATTGTTGAAATATCTGTGCGCCGCAACGGCAAGGCTTCAATCTGTAGTCCAAATAAAATGCGTGGGAGACTGAAGTGGGTTATACAAAATATTTAAAAGAGGCCATTTGTGCGTAACAGAACAGAGGCAGGCATTTCTACCTAAACCCCTGCTCCCTTGCTTGCAATCCTCTCTCTGCGTGGAATCCCCGTACGGAACGCAGAATTGCAATCCCGTGGGGGTTAACCCACACTCCCAACTATGGTCCTCATCTCGCAGCCGCTCAGCCGCACAGGAAGGCGGATGCTAGAAACTCCTGCGCGTTCCATTGCAAGTAACTCTGAAATAGGCTCGATCTTTTCCCCTCAAGATTTTTTCTGCCACACAGGTCGACGACATGCATTCGGGGATGCAGCATATTAGCTCATCTAATACTCAGCACGTGCACTGCAGATTTGCAACTATAAGAAGGGAGCAGCGAGGATTTAAATTCCTTTTGTGCACAATAAACGCAACACGGATACAGTTCTTGTGAAGTCTACAGGCTTTCTTTCCACAAAAACACTGCAGTCACTGCCGGATTGATAACCTTTTGCGCGCCACAACGGAGGTGGGAAAAAAAAGACAATTTAAACGCAATAAAGTCAAAATGTCTGTCTGCAAATTCGACCCGCTTTCTAGAGGCACTTCATGGCGCTGCCCAACTCATTCCCGCTGCGCAGCAGAGTCACAGGAGTAGTGGCAACATCGATATGCAAGCTCCTGTACCAAACCTTAACTAGAACCCAGAGATCGGGGCAAACAGACGGCAGTGCTGTCCCCGGAACTAGTGAAACGCTGACTGGACCAGGTGATGGCAAGGACGCAGTGGGACAGGAACCGGGGACGATGGGCAGACCGAGGACGCTTCTAGGGGCAGGTCAGGAATACAGGGAACACGAGTTCCATAGTGTGGACGCCCCTTCAATGCATAGCAGAGGCAGCGGGAGGACGGCTTTGAAAGCAGGTCCTCCTGATAGCTCTACCCTGCTCTGCTGTCAATTGCATGGTCTCCAGCTGCCCTGGCGGATCTGAAAGAGTGGGGGTGGGCATCACAAAGGGCCCCCACTGCTAGCCATTCCATAGGGAAAATTCCACGGGGTGCTGTGTGTAGGGCGAGTAACTTCTTAAGCAGCTTGGTACTTGAAAGGTTTACCCTAGGGGGGGTGGGTTTAGAGGTTGGACGACTGCTAGACGGCTTTGACCTTGTGTTGAGGTGTGCAGAGCAGAAGTACACGGATCCCTGCGTGCAGGCGAGTTTCTAGGCGTGGCGTGGCGTGTCCAGAAAGCAGACCCTGTGCACCAGGTGTAAGGATGCACTGGTCAGGCCTGTGAGATGCAGGTTGATTTCAGGTGTAGTATTCGGTTTGCCATCTAGGAAGTGGGATATTAAGAAGCCATGTGTGAGTGGCTTGGTTCATTTACGTGTTTGAGCGCAGAAGTTCAGTAGTCGGTAGGGTTAGCAAAGGCTCCAGTGAAAGAGCAGGTATTGTTTCATTGCCCTTATTGCATAGGTTCCCAGGTGCCAAACAGAACATGATGCCGTGTACATGGTGTGTCACTCCGGGCAAGGACTCTTTGTATCTGGGCAACGCAACGATGCGTCTGCAAGTCTGGGATTGTGTGGCACAACAGAGAACAAGAGTCACACTGCAGATATTCAAATACAGCTTCATTAGGCAGGAGCTAAAAGCAGGTCCTACCTCTGGGAAACACTGAGCTAGTCCATAGCATGCCACAGGCAACATAGAACCCTTTACCCATTAAGCTCCTTTACACACAGGCATGTTTCTTTGGCACCAGATCAGATGGCCTGGCGTGTCAGAAGAAGCTCCTGCAAGCTCTCGGTGTCAAGTGACTGGGATGTGCTGGGCTAGAAGCATCCCCTACATAGCTTGCAGAGCCTAGCCATTCCAAAGCTTGGATTGTGGCGGCCGGAATAACATGCCATGTTTGTTTCCCCGAGTATATGCTGCGGCATCAGGTCTGAATTACTAGCTGGCATTACATGCTGAAGGGTCTCTAGATGCTGTGGGCTACACGGGTGAACGAGCTGGTGAAAGCCGTAGGTGCGCCTGGATTGTGCACCCTCCCTTTAGCACAGTGCGCCAGAGTTGGGTCACGATAGGCCGACCCTTCGCGTCGCTCTCTGGTGTAGCACACAGTCGCTGGATCTCTCCTTGGCTGGTAACTGATGATCTTATGTTTGATGAATTCATGTCCAAGATTCAAAGGGCTGTGTGAGCGATGCACAGTGCTTTGACCGACAGCCAGTGGAGAGCTCTTGGGGCTAGTGTTTGACTGCTGTCAAGTCGGAGTAGCGGTCTTGCTGCTGTGTTCTGGGCGCGCTGAAGAGGCAATCCGGAATGCCGAGCTATGTGCTTTTGGCATAGATGATTCTTGCTAAAAACCAAGGATATGACAATGAAGGTCCGATGCCGGAAGGTGATGAATGGACTGAACTATGGCCGAGCATAGATGGAAGATGTCTTTGATTGCGACAGAGGGACTGCTCGTCAGATCACATCCCAAAATGAACACGTCTTAAAATCTTCCATGGAGAACAGTCCGGCAATTCCAAGAAAGCACTGGCTTCAGATCCCAACACCTCTTGTGATGTACAGAGTCCCCTGGAAAGACCTCGGGCGCAACTAGCTGTGCTTGCAGGCACTGGTTCTATAGTGCCTTTCTCCAGCAGGGCTAAAGTCTCCTACACAAGGAGCAGATCCAGAACCTTCAAGGAGTGTTTCCCCTGTGGATTGGTGCAAGGCATGCGAAGAAAAGGGAGGCAGTAACCGTGGGCTATGGTATCCAGAGCCCACGCATCTGAAGTAATGGCTCGCCACTCTTCTAGATACTGCGACAGCCTGCCCCCGACTGGTGAACTGGGGCTCAAAGCCTCAGAGCGGTTCCTCCAACCACCAGCACCTACCATTCTGCTAGATTCCGGTGACCGTTCTCTCTGGTCCCTTTTCGATGTAACCTGCACTTTAACTCTCTCAGTGCCAAGTCAGTTATCAAAATGTCATCTAAATTTAGCAGGAAGGTGCACCACACACAGAGCCACAAATAACCTATAACTCACAACATACATTCAAAGGGCACTCAAATTGTTCTTTTAACAGACCAACTTGTTTTGCTTGTCCTGCTTACATGTGCTTTAACCTGACAGGTGCCCTACAGCTAGTTTCCTGGTAAGAAGATTGGAGTCCCTCTACTAAGACCAAACATGTGTCAAATACCCTCCAGAGTGGCAGCAATTCCATAGAACAGGGTGTTTGACCCATGTTCGTCCGCAGTAGAGGGGTTCCCACACCCCTTTAAAATTCTGTAAAACATGGGGTTTCACCCTAAGTAGCCAAGGGTCATCCAGACGTGGACCCCTTGTTCAATGTGCCTTAGAGAAAGACGTGTCTGGTGTTGCTGTTGGTACTGTTATTCAAAGGGGGGGGGGGGTTTACCTGGCATTTTGGTGCTGTACTGCCCTTGCGTGGGACAAAGACTGATATGCAAATGGATATTCGCCCTCTGTGAGGGGTGCAGGGGGCTAAAACATGGCTGCGGGCCCTCCCGAGTGGAAGAAATTCCATAGAACAGGGTATTTGATCCATGTTCGCCCTCAGAGAGAGGGGTTCCCACATCCCTATTCTAGTTTCCTGGTAGCCCAAAAATATAAAATGATGGCTTTAGAGGTAACACCCACCCTCCCCATTTAGAATACCCTCCCCTCAAAATGAAAGCTAAATGCCCCTCTGTGAAATCTGTGCAAACGGAGATTCCCAATATTCACCCGTGAAAAAGCAGCTCAGTCCTTTATTCTTACAAGTTAGCCAGAAAGTATAGGAGAGGAAAAAAGGACATCACAGATAAAAAGTGTTTATATAAAACACGTTAAATATTTCTAACATCCAAAACATTCATCCTCATGAAACCCCATTTTATTGAGGTACCGCTCAAGTCAGAGCCCCCAGCACCCATCTTACCACTCAGCTGCGGAGGAGGGTACAGGCTATACGTGCTGTACACATCGTTGCTCATCTGCAGCTTTAGCTTGGGATCGTCGCTCAGGATGTCGGAGATGCCGTCTGCATGGAATGGCGTTTTCTCCAGGATCACAACAGCATCTTTCTCATCTCCCTCTTTATCTTTCAACTAGAGCAAGTGAAGAAGATCAAAGAAAAATTCATGAATGAAGCAAAAAGAAAAACATTAAAAAAACAGCAACCAAAGCTAGAAAAACCACCAAAAAGATGGCAACCAAAGCTAGAAAAACCGCCAAAAAGATGGCAACCAAAGATAGAAAAACCGCCAAAGCTAGAAAGCCCACCAAAAAGATGGCAACCAAAGCTAGAAAAACCGCCAAAGCTAGAAAGCCCACCAAAAAGATAGCAAGCAAAGCTACAAAAAATGTTTTGAGACAAACTATGTGTTGCACTGTTTCTCATGCACATAAGTAGTTTAGCATGGATTGTCAAAGTTTCATATGGCCCACTTATTTTAACATTTACACCCAGTTGTACGGTGGAGCAGGCACTACAGTAGATGCACTCCTTGCAACAAGCTGCTCAAGAGGTGTTCGATCATGACCAATGGATTTCTCACCAAGTCATAGCCCAAAACATCTACTCAGTCACACGTTGAAGACCCCTGCCAAGGAAGGCCACCTACACCCGGGCAGCTTGTACTCGACACATGCAAATCCAACGCCAGGGAAGACTTAGCCTCCCATACTTCGGAGGTCGATAGATAAGTACGTTTCAAAGCAGAGTACTAATAACACGTTTAGTTTATTGGAGAGCATTAAAGCTGGAGCAGTTTGGCATGTAGCGCTAGACAAGAACCCAATGCTAAAATTATTGTTAGTGAATGACATCCAAAACATACAAGATCAGTCTGGTAAGGGAGGTGCAGATGGCTCCTTTTGGTTGAAACCCTACAACCCACCCCCCCACCCCCACTTCCCCAACAATGAACATGGGCTTTCAGCTCTACTCATTTACGTCACATGCTCATGGTGTCCCACCAGATCACTTGCTGTTCAATGATATTCTCCTTCGTACCCAATTGCTTGGTCACCTTTGCTTAGACCAATAGTCAGCAGCCTGTGGCCCAAGGATGCAGACCCCTGCGGTTAAAGCTTGTGGGGAGAGCAGGCGAGGCAAGACGTGAAACCGGAGGCGTGGATGTGCATACATATGAAGTACAGGTTCTCAGTGTGCTAGTGAGATTCTAGAGGACTTGGGTTAGGGTATCTGGGGGTTTCTATTGCCATAGAAGCGCAACTGGGTCTGTGTTTTGCTGCTTTTGCCGATAACGAATCGTACCCTACTTCAATGCAAGATGGCAGGGAATTGTTCTCTTTTCATGGGACTGAATTTAGAGGACAAAAGGAAAAGGATGCTACTGAAGTCAACGTTGGATTGGTCCATGCATGGTGATGTGCCCTGCACAGGAGTTCTTAGCAGATCATAGCATTTGCCCATTTTGAATAAAATGCATTCTGCTTACATCCTAATCTAGGATAACTTTTATCAGTTTGAAGCAAGCAGCCTCAGAGGAGTGCTTATTCTGGATGTCTGACATAGTCCAACTGTTCATGAATAAACAATACATAAAGGGTATTTTCTTCCTTATTTTTTTAAAAAAATTGACAGCAAGCCTAATGGTTGCTGCTGAGGTATCTTGTTGAGGAAAGTTGTTGCGCACTTATTGATGTTGGCTGTTGTCTGGCAAATTCATTTCTTGCTTATTTCCTGGTGGTTTAAGTTTCAGATATTGCTAAACTGTCCGGGCTGGAGGAGATTATTCTCGGGATGTGGTGGCATTTTTTCAGCAAGCGGTAAGAACAACCTGCACGTTCCTGTCCTCGTCACAGATGTGTGAATTTGGTCTGGTCTTTAAGACTAGTCCTATACTTAAAGTTTGGGGCAGAGGGGGGGCGTTATCCAAAAAGGACTAAATCTCCCTCAGCCAATTAGAAGCCATTCCACCTCTGACGTTAATTCCTATAATAGAAACTTGAGATGGATAGCTCGGCACCCCTGGGGCATTAAGTACCTGGGTACCCAAATGATCTGGTTGACATGTATTTTGCCAGTAGCTAGTAACTGGTAAAGTTGCAACCTTTGACCACTAAAAAGACCTTACCTAATTAGTAAGGTGTACTTGTCTGAGACCTGCTTAACACTGTTAAGAGTACAGTTTCTTCAGAACTTCATGGTGTGTAAATTGCCTTAGTCCACTGCAAATTCATGTATTGATTTGTGGATTTGGAAGTCTAAAATGACAAGACGGAAAGCACAGTCTCCCCCTCGCCCCACGGCCTCAGCTTCCCTAGGCTGTAAGCAAACTGCTACCTTTCTTGTTAAGTGCTTGTTTGCCATTTATCGCTTCGAAGCAATTAAACAGCAAGCACAATGTTTTTCATTTCTTCAATAAAGCCAATCATGTTCCCCCACCACCATGAGATTTCTTCTCTGGAAAGAATTTGAGGTGCGACAGGGGACATGTGTGGGGATGTAAATTGTGAAGAGAAAGGGGTCAGCTGAGAGGAGAGCGTGTTTGGGACAGAGGGAGGAGACAAAGTGCTTAAGAGTAGGAAAGAAAGAGATGAAGTGCTGATGAAGGAAGGAGACGAATATCCCAACTGCTCCTCTTTAGCAGATACATCTCCAATTTCGGGTCCGGGAATAGAGCATTACGGTGCATGCGCATCGGACGAGGCGACGATTGAGGGTGCGACACAGACCAAAACAGTGCATATAACAGCCACCACCTAAATCAGAGACTCCAATTGCACAGATCGCAGTTCCTCTGCATAAAATTTGAGATTTATTTAGATCAGGTCTGAATTTTAACTAATAATTAGCAAGGAGTGAGTGGACATATGCTATCCAATCTTACTATATGGAATCATGAAAATTGATGTGGCATCTACGTATTGTAAGACTGTAAAAGGTTTGAGCATTAACCCGTAATGTTTGCCAACAGCTCATTCTATGCATTACCCGTGCCAAAAACATACATCACTGTCTCTCATGAATGTTAAAGAAAAGACCAAAGCAAAACTTTATTTTAGTTCATATTAAGGCCAAGTTCCGGACCTTCAGGGTAGGGCTAGATGCCGAGCTTCCCAAACAAGCATGTAGAATTCCAAGGAAGAAATATCTCGCAATGTTGCTGTTGCAAGTAAAGTCTCCGGTGTTCGTTTCATTAGGAGACGACATGGAGGCAGCCTCCTCCCAGGTCTCAAATGGCCCTGGAGTTTGGAAGCCAACTCTGCAGTTGGTGTCAAGCTGTAGCTAGCCTGAAACTAAGGTTCAGCGCCACAGAAACACAAGAGGTCCCCCTGAACGTTTTTACAGAGTCCTCTCATCACCTCTCGCTCCTGTGATTCTATGGCCTTCCAAACCAATCCATCGTTCTTCCTGGACATCCTGCTACAAGCTTGCTGCTAGGGGACTCTCTCTTGTTCCTCCCGTCTCCTGATCGTAATCCTCATGCTTTCCCTGCAACCCATTGACACTTAGCTTGGATCACATTCCTATACGTAAAAGGCTTCCCTCAGTCTGCTACTCTTATATTCTCCCATAATCTTCCATTCTGCCCCTCTCCTATTGCTGGCAATTCTCTGCTTCACTGTTCCAATCCCGTCACTCTACTCTTTAATGGTCTTTTTACTGTTCCCACCTTTCTCTTTAGGTGCCTCTATATTAAGTGCTGGCTGCTTCACCCACTCATCTGTGGTTCCCCCCCTCTCCACTGCTTCCTTAACTTGTCTAGCCACCGCCTCCGTAATATTGTTCTATTTCTCCCTACCCAACCTCCTAGTACCATCTCGTTCTCTCCCCAACCTTCTGGGTCTCGGTCCCCCTTTCTCTCTCCAAATTGAAGGGTGTGTTACTGTCTCTCTCTTCACAACCTAATATGGTGCTCCCTCTCTATCTCCAAGTAACCTCCAGTGTGTCTGCCCATCTCTCCCCCTGAAAATCCTGGGTCGGTCTCTCTTCCTCCCTCTCCAACCTACTGGATTTCCCTTTTCGCAATCTCCTCAATCGCTCTTTCCAGCTGAATTAGTCTCACTCACTCGGGCACTCCTCTTCCCCCCCCCCCCCCAAATGGGTCAGTCTCACCTGGGGAGACCTGCATTTTTCCCTCCCTATGACCCTACCTCTTTTCGCAGCTCCTGGCTATCTCGTCTGACCTACTCCAGCTCCTTCTGAACACTTTTCTTAGTCTCCGAATGAGCTCCTTGCCTGCATTCGGGACTCCTCCTGCCTTATAACACAGGACCCCCCCCCCCATGTATGGAGCCTTAACTGCTTTCCAGTCTCTCTCTAGCATAGGGGAACGTGGGCGAGTCTGTGTAGCTGGTACGAGAATGGCGGATGGGCCCTGAGGATGCCTTGCAGTTGTGATAAGTGTCTTACGGTTGGTCAGCCCCCGCCCATGCGTGGCCTCCCTCTGCTCCCACATGCTAGACTGACCCTTGGGAGGACTTCCATAAGTCAACAGTGTTACATGTATTTGTGTTGAAACCTTGCGAGGTAACTGATTAAAGGCTCACGTTTGCACTTACATCGGGCCCTGCTACATCCCACAGTGAAGAACTGAGCGGGCAGGCACTGCAGGCTCCTATGGTCCATCCCCCATAGACTCAAATTAAAAAGGACTAGAGCTTCTAATGTGAAAAAAGCCCTGCCTCCCTCCCATGGCATGGTGGGAATAGCTAGGGTATCCTTGCCATGGCTTGTGATAAAGTCTGCCCCCTTTGGCGATCCCACCACTGACTAGTAAGGTCAGGCATGGGACTTCTCCACAATGGGTAGCAATTCCCTGAGTGCAAGATGCACAGGCACTGCCTCTTATGCCTGCACATTGCATATGTGCTGTTTGGCCGTCTGCATACCTGTACTCCGATTACGGAAGGAAACTGCGACTGGTTACCTCCCAACACTGGCTCAATCACATGGCACATTCTGCCAGATGTCTCATCGACTTCGACCCTACCCCACCCCACCCCACTTTGTAATGGGACCATCCCGACACGTGATTGAATGGACTTTGAATATGTATAGCACATATCCCGAGGGAATCAAGTGGCGATCCACAGCTAGGTGCAGATTTTATCAGAAATAGCATGTTGTACAAGGCAGCAATTAATGTTACAAATGTTATAAGCCGTTTTCTAAACAGAGCCAATGATTTGATTTTCCTCAATTGGAGCGGCAGCATGTTCCAGGCCCGAGGCCCAGCCGTTGAAAACCTTCTGTCACCCCTGGTGGATTTTGAAGTTGGAACTACCAAAAGGTCTTGGCTTAATGACATGTATGGTCTTGGAGGATTGTCGATTTTGATTTTCAGCTAGATATACCGGTGCCAAGCCCCGTAAGCACTTGAAGACCAGGCACAGTAGCTTAAACTGGAAACATTGGTGAATCGGCATCCAGCGACGCTTCCGACGAAATTCTGAAATCGATCCTTTCCGGGGTAGTGAGAAGATCAAATCAACTACAGAGTTTTGAGACACTGCAAGGCGTTGCAGCTGGTATTTTGGGCAACCCACCAGAAGCCCATTGCAATACTCCAGCCTAGCATTAACAAGAGTACCATTCACAGTTGATTGAAACCTCTTCTCCCCCTTATTGCAGAGGGGGATCAATGTTTTTAATTGAAAATGCACTGATTTTATTATCTGGTTTACATAGAGATTTAAACCCATATTCGATTGCCAAATGCAACCCAAGTTTTCTACCGAGTCTGAATACTTCGGGACATGGGGTCATTGGGAAAAATGTTTTCAATTTTTGTTTTGAACCAAACACAAATACTTCAGTTTTATTAGAGTTTAGTTGGAACTTATTTTCGAGCATCCAAATTCGGATCTCTTCTACGCACTTCATGATGCGTTCAACTGCCTCCACTGGTTGTTTCAGGCCAACATAAATCTGTGTATCATCAGCATATGAGTGGAATGGCAGAATATAATTGAGGTAAGATCTCTAACAGGGGGTAAATATACAGAGTAAATAGGATATTGGACAGAGATGAACCCTGTGGAACTGATATTTTCAACATTTCTGGAAAAAAAAAAGAGCCCATTTTCACCTGCTGCTTTCTATCGGTCAGCAAGGAGTTAAACCATTTTGATGCCTTTTCTGACACCCATGCCTGTGATCTTAATCTATTTGTATTTATTTAGTTTATATAGCGTTTTACTCCAAAACGCTGCACATTTTAACAACAGGATACATATAACAATTAACGTTATAACAGTAACAGTAGAAGCAATTTACACTTGTGAATCAGACCAACAAAACAGTAAGTAGAGCAATTAAACTGAAGGGAAGAGGGAGAGTAGTGCAGAGGACTGAGAGGGAGGGGTGGGGAGGAGAAGGAGGAGGGAAACTGATGGGGAGAAAGGTGAGGATGGGGAGGAGAGGGGAGATGATCATGGTGGAAAGGAGGGGGGCAAGAAAGGGGAGGGATTTCATGGCGGGGAATGGAGGAGGAGAGATTTAGGGGATGTACGGAATGAGGAAAAGGAAGAAGTAGAGCGGAGTAAGAGGTAAGGAGTTCCAGTGCAGGGGGGCTAGGAGCTGGAAGGAGCGGAAGCGGGATGCGGCACAAGGGGAAGGAGGAACAGTGAGAAGGAAGTGGTCGGCAGAGCGAAGGGAGTAGGGAGTGTAGAAAAAGAGGAGGGCAGAGAGATAAGGGGGGGGCAACACCGTGGAGAGATTTAAAGACTAAGCAGAGAAAATGAAATTTAAGTTGGGAGTGAAAGGGAAGCCAGCCAAGGGAGGAAAGGGAAGCAGAGATGGAGTCACGGGAGGAGAGGAGACCGAGGGTACGGACAGCAGAATGGTAGATAGATTTAAGGGGGGCGAGATGAGAGGTAGGTAGTCCAAAGAGTAAGGAGGAGCAGAGAAGATAAGGGAGGAGATTAAAAGTTTAGTAGTAGCATGGAAAATTAATCTAGCCTTAAGAATGGTAACATCCACCGTGTAGAACGCTGCCGACAAATCTAGCATGATACATGCTAATGTCCCCATTGTCGGCATTTGAGAAGATCATCCCAGACTGTAAGCAGTACAGCCTCGGTCCCATGATCGGCCTAAAGACAGATTGATGTATATCTAGGATACTATTAGCTTCTAGGTGGTCTTGAAGCTGCATAGTAACAACCTTCTCAAGCATCCTAGTTGGCCATAGTAGCCCAGCAATCGGACGATAATTTGCCCAAATCATATGGTCCAAGGAGGTTTTTTTTTTTTTTAAACAGTGGCGTAAGGAAGGACTTTTTTTTTTTTTATTCTTCCGGCACGTGGCCATAGTTCAGGGAAGCATTTACGAACCTTTGAATGGGTTCGCTCAAAACCTCTGCATGTTGTGGCTAAATAAGCTGGGATGGGATCCTATATGAGATTTGTTGGTTTAAGTGCACCAAGAAGTTTCTCAATAGTCTCCCCTATCCACTGGAGTGAAATTAAACTCAGAGTCCTGAGCCTTCTCCAAGCATCGTAGTGGACTGGGCATCAATATTTGCTCTAATCTGATCCGTCTTATTGGAATTAAATTCATTAGCCAATAATTGGCTGGGATACAAACATGTATTTATACAATCCGTATTTGTGAAATTCCTGATGCATTAAAGTTCTGGAGGCTGTTTGCTGCCACACTTTTATAATTCTGTACAGGTTGTGCTTTAGCCTGCATGATCTCGGCTTTTTTTCGGGCCGTCTTTGCCTTCAAACCATCTTCAGCTGTTTAAGTGCCATTTCTTTTCAGTTTTTCGGTAATCACTTTGGCATCATTTCAATTCTTTAGTGAACCAACAATTCTCTCTCCTTATCGTACCTATAATCTTTTTCATAGGTGCCATGAGGCCACAATCCGTAATTGTTGCATTAGACTAATATAATCCTCTGCCACACCTGTCATATCCTGAACCCTAGGAATATTAAGCATCAAATCCTCATCGGAAATTTGATCCAAACCTTTTTTCCTACTTCGGGATTCTATATTACCCGATCCTTTTCTAATGATTGTATTCGCTGTCAAACTCCAGTTGAACCGGACCATGTAATGGTCAGACCAACTAACCAGTTGAATTTAAGTCTCCAAGTTTGAACCCTCTAAACCAGTGGTCTCGAAACAGTCGATCGTGAGCTATGAGTAGCTCGCCAGAGCATTTGAAGTAGCTCACACTTGAGTTTCAGAATTGATGCCAGGAAGTGCTCTGACCAATCACAGGCCTGCAATTCACTATAACATATAGATTGCACCTTGTGATTGGCCAGAGCACGTTCCTTGCTGGGAGCTGTGCTCCCATTGGCTACAGTGGTTTGTTTGGGCTCCTCAGTTTGCCGGCTTTTTTCTTTAAGATGCACCATGGCACCTCGCATAGTTTTTGGATTTGTTTTGGAGGTGTCTGAGGCTGGGGCTTGGATTGTGGCAGTGGCATTCCAGGAAAACGTTTTGCTGAGGTAAGTTGGGTCGGGTGGATCGTGGGAAGTTAATATTTTGTTTTCTGCTGAGCCACTGCAGCCCCTGTCGCACAGATGTTGGGTGTGCTGTCAGAGGGGCGGGCAGCTCGGCAGAACGAAACCCGGGTTGAAATGGAGACATTTAGCTATGATGCTTAATGTCTCTGCTTCACCCTGGGCTCGTTTGCAATTATGTGAGCTACTTTTAGAATGCATGGCTCTGGCGAGCAAGCCCCATCAGGACTTCCTCGCCGGAGCCCTGCCGTTTCTAATAGTAACTCATATGACTAGAAGTCAGCTCATGGCGAGCGGAGACATTCAGCATGATACCTGCATGCCTCCGTGTCGACCCTGGGCTAATTTTCAGTCATGTGAGCCATTTTTAGAAGGCAGGGCTCTGGCGAGCAAGCCCCCTTGGGATTTCCTCGCCAGAACCCTGCCGTTTCTAATAATAGCTGCAGCCTTGTTCGTCCCATGCTCTTCTTTCATGCTGCTTCTTTCCAAACTCCACACTGTTACGAGGTTAGCTCAGCAGGTTCAGAGACTGTTGCCGAGATGTTAACCACCTGGGCCACCTATGCTTATATGGCACTTTATAATGCATGGACATCACCCATTGGCATCCCTTTTCCATTGAGACAATATCTAAGCTCCTTAAAGACCCTGGTAATATACGCATTACTTGTAAAAGCTGCTGGACTTGTGGACACAGGGTGCGTTTACCCTGTCCTTCTTTCATTTGCCCATTTTTTTGGTCTCGGCTACCATCTTTGCAATACTTTAATGATCCCAATGGTGCCACCTGATCTGCAGCCTGTGCTAACAGGTCTTGAAAGTGTGGACGATTGCGATTTACGGGTGCTAAACAACTAGTGTGTATTGCTCTGTTTGAGGGGTCTACAACCTACGACTCCTATGATTCCCCTCCACCCCATGGGCCTTGCTGGCTAGGGCTGATGGGAGTTGTAGTCTGCAGCCTCTGCATAGCCAAAGGTTTCAGCCTGCTGCTCTACACTGTGGCGCTCATTTAACGGAACATGGGGAACCTGTGCAAGCTGCAGCGACGTGGGAATGTAAACCTCGAGCTGACCTGTCCTTGCAATGGCCGTACTTTGCTACCTTCCCAGAGCTTAAAATATCGAACCAACGCTGCCAAGTAACCTGTTCAATGGGGTTGGTTCCCACCCTGGAGAGCAAAATATCTATTTGCATATTGGTCTGAACCCACCCAGGATAGCATGGCACTGAAATGCCAGGAAGTTCTACTCTGCGCAGGTTGTCAAATGATTGGACCAGTAGCTAAAAGCAGCTTCTGGATATCTGACCTCGTTAAGGAAACTAGGAGCTAGAAAACCTAACTCATGTGCCAAAGTTGCAGTGGTAAAAACGAGTAATGTCGAGAGGCATTTTAGGACAATGCATACAAATTATGAAAATAACTTTCCTAAAGGAAGCCGTCTGCGATCCCAAAATGTAGCTGAACTAAAAGCTGTAGCTGAACTAAAAGCTGCCCTGCAGATGCAACAATCATTTTTCACCCAACCAGCAAAGAAAGCAAATGCTGCAACAGAGGCATCCTTCAAAGTTGTGCATTATTTGGCAAAACACAAATGCACTTTTACAGATGGTGCAGTTGTGAAAGGTGAGATGGCTCTCGTGGCTGAGTCAGTTTTAAAAGATTTTAAAAACTGCCCTGAAATTATGTTTGCCATTTCAGATGTGCAGTTAGGTGCAAACACAATGGCAAGGAGGGTATCTGCACTATCAGCCAATGTGATGGGGCAATTAGAAAAAGATATGAGCTTATGCAATTTGTTTTTCCATTCAGTGTGATGAATCGGTTGATGCAAGTGATACTGCCCAGCTGGCACTGTTTGCTCGAATGGAGTTTGAAGACTTCACCAACAAAGAGGAATTATTGACCTTGTTGCCTCTGAAATCCACAACCAGAGGTGTTGATATCTACAATGAGGCCAAGAATTATTTTGTCAAAACAAAAATTCCATTGAACAAGTTGGTGGCAATAACCGGCCTCATTCTGGCTTTGTTGCATGCTGTAAAGCAGACACCGATTTCCCTCCATTATTGCACTTCCACTGCATCATCAGCAGGCCATTTGTGCCAAAGTGATGGGGTTTGATCACTTAATGGCCCCTGCTGTGCGAATTATTAATTCAATTCGTGCAGAGGCCAAACAGCAGAGAATGTTCAAAATATTCCTGTAAGAACTATCTGCCGCACATAGTGATCTGTTGCTACACACGGAAATCCGGCGGCTTAGCAGGGGGAAAAAAATACTACGTCGCTTTCTTTCACTTTTGCCAGAAATCAAAGACTTCATGAGGTCAAGAAATGAAGACATCGGCCAATTATGCACCATTTCTTGGCTACTTAATTTGGCATTTCTTGCAGATGTTACTGAGAAATTAAATACCCTGAACTGTGAACTACAAGGAAAGGGTAAACCCATTGCCGACATGATAAGCACAGTAAAGACATTTAAGTCCAAACTTAACCTTTTCACTGAACAAGTGGTCAAAAGGAAAATGCATCAATTCCCTTCTGTAATGCAAATTCTAACAGAGCACATACAGCTAGTCCTGAACTCCTGAACATAGACAAATACAGCAGTCTCCTGAGCAGGCATAAGGAAGAGTTCAGTGACCGGTTCAGGGATTTTGAAAGGATTGAACCGTGTGTGATGTTCATCGCAAACCCCTTCATGGAAGTCAATGTTTGAACTTACAGAACAAATGAGTGAGCTGTTTACTCTGAACAATTTTGCTATGGAAATGGAGATTGTCAGCCTGCAAGGTGACATTCAGTTGAAAAGCAGACAATCTCACATCAATTTCTGGAGCCTTGTTGATTACAAGGAGTACAGTAACATTTGCACAGCAGCATTAAAAGTACTTCTCTGTGGTTCCACCTATCTCTGTGAATCTGCATTCTCAGATATGAACTTCATCAAATCGAAACTTCAAACCCGCCTGACTGATGAGCATCTGAGTGACTACATTCGAGTTGCTGTATCAAGTTATACACCAGACTACAGAGCACTGGTGGATGGCAAGCAGTGTCAACCTTCACACTGAATGTCCCAGTCATTTTCCTACATTGTGAAAGTCTTTTTATGAGAACTTCTAATAAAAAAGAATGTATTAAAGAGATTTTTGAACTTACTAACATACTCCTGAAGGGATATGTTATTCCCTATATTTATAAAGGGAAAATTACAGCTAAAAAATTAAGTACAAGTTCCAATGTTTATGAACAACCCCGACCCCTGATATTGTTCGCAAGTAGCTCCGCTGTTGGCCCCCCACTGAAAGTAGCTCACGCCAACATAAAGGTTGGAGACCCCTGTTCTAAACACTATTGGGTCCAAACAATGTCCATTAGTAGGAGTTGGAAGATCGGAAAGCAGCTGGAGGTCATGAGAGTCTATAATGTTCATAAAATGTGCAGAGTCAGTATTTTCCAGCCTATTGCACCATATATTCAGGTCTCCCAGAATTAAAGTATTTGTATAATTACTGGCCTCAACCCCTAGATATGTATCCAGCATATCTAAAACGTCTGAGGCCTCCCAAAGGGGGTCTATAACACCAAATAATCCTGAAAGATTCATTCGATGAGAGCTGATATGTATAAATCTTTATTTGTGAAACATTGTACCAATCCAGGGTACATGTGTTTTGAAACACAATGCCTACCCTATACAATCATAGCAATGCCACCGCCCCTTCTATTCTTTCAATTACACCATTTTATTTGATAATTATCATCAGGTACCAAACTATGAAAATGAGATTGACACGAGTCAGTAAACCATTTCTTTGCGAGCAATCAAAATATCACTATCACAGGCAGTGATGTAATCATTGATTGCAGCCGCATATTTTATAGCTGATCTCGCATTGATCAGTGCTACTCTATATGTTAACACCTTTGATACCACATGTGATGGACTGGTAACCATATCTTCCTATTTAGAAAGGAAATTATCCTTTCTTATCTCGTCTAGAGCACGGAGCGATAGGAAGCCCTGGTCCGAAGCCCTCGTGAATAAATATGAATCATACTGCACGAGACAAGAACGACCACCACAACAGAAGTAGTAATTGTGATCAAAATGACTTACCGAACCATAAAGAACCAGCGTTTCCAGAGTATCCACATCCAGCCACAGACAGGCTAAACGATGTCGCGCCAGCTGGGAATTAATACCCACAAAGACTAAAGAGCGCGTGGGAACTGTAGTGCAGAAGAACGCCTTCAGTCACCTAGGAGTACGGTATTCTAGAATACACCGCAATAGGTTTATTTACTCTAAAAAGCAATTCAAACAGTAACTTCACTAAAGATCTCAATTGCCATTACAATAGTACAGAATTTACTTAATAGTAAAATCAATTATATATATATAAATATATATATATATATATATATATATATATATATATATATATATATATATATATATTTTAAAACGCATATGCACAAGCATTAATGCCTTTAAAATAAATTAAATCCTGTAAACAATTAAAATTTGTAGCACAAAGCACGTAGCATGTGTAACAGCACAGTAGACAAATCAACTCTGTCATCAACAGGACTTGCAGACCAACTGCCCTGGAGTAGAGAATGTCAATCCTCCATAATTTGCAGGCTCTACCCAGATGAGGCCAGAGAAGAGACTCTTCCACATGACTCTGCATAAATGTTAAGACAAATAGTTTGGCAGCGCTTGTGTTATGTCTTGGGCTCGTTCACTTTGTGGGATATTATAAGATTTGTCTTGGCTGCTACACTGCGCTGTGCTTGTGAACGCCCACACCATTGTCCTCTCTAGAACACGGGTAAGGCCTGTCAATAAAAACTCTTGGTGGTGGTGGTGCCTTTTCCAGTTTCATAACAATTATACGTGTAACCTATTGATATTGTTCTGTAATTACTACGGAGAGGACGAGGGAGAGCAAGTGGTCTTTCATGGTCGCTGTGAAGTCTTTTTGCTGTTTTCCTGAGTGGAGGAGGAGCCTGTATGCTGCGAGGACTGCTGCGAGCAGATTAGCCCATTTCCAGTGCGGAGAGAAGTGGGAGAGAAAGTGGTTTTTCGTGGTCCTTCGGAGTCTAGAGATTCGGAAGAGCCGAGGAGAGAGCCTGCAAGAAGCCAGTAACTCACAGTGGAAACGGGTGCGCCTGTCTCGGAACTGTCCTGGAATTGTGCTTTGCACGGCAAGTTATATGTGTGCTTACACTGTTGGTGCACATGTTAGTGAACTTTGTACTAGGCTCTGTATCCAAGTTAATCCACTAAGGGGAGAGTGACTCTGCAGTTAAAGGATTGTCATAAGAAATTGCATAGGGGCTCTAGGAAACAATCATCCACCCGGCACTTAAGCGCACTCGCGAGCCCTTTAAATCCACTATTGCTGAAGCATTAATGCATCAAGGGGGAGACTGTTGAGGTTAATCCCCTTTGATCCCACTGAACTGCCAACAAACCCATTCCAAATAAATTGCTTCAAAATTAGAGCTTAGCCACTGCAGCTGGGCAGGAAAGAAAACAGCAAGTTTTGCCCGGAATCAGTGTGCAGCCTCCCAAATGTAAATCCCGCTCCTCGGATAGGGACTCAGCCGCACTTGTTTGTCATCGCAACGTTTTACTGAGGAGGGAAGGAAAGTGGTAGAGTAAAAACGACTGCCGAGTGAAAAGTAGACGAGAGGTTTTAAACGGGAGGATTGTTCTTGAAATCCTTCTCTCTCATTTACCCATCCTAATACCACACACAAACTCTAAAAAGAATGAAACTTCGGAGTACCATGCACCAAGATGACATCAGGTCCCCAGAATGGGAAGAGCCATGTCCCAATCATCTCTCACACTCTAAGAACAACCCTGCAGCCCGGATCCCATCACGGCAGGGAATGGTCCTACCCCGGCCTGCAGGCAATCTTTCCAGGCCCAAGTGCATACTCAACCAGTGCCCAAACACTGAAGGCAGAGCCAGGAACAACAGGCAATTAGAAACTCATGGAAGCGCAGATTAGAATACACGAACAACAAAAAAAGATTCAAATGAAAATAGATGACCACTTTGGGAAAAAGAGAAGTAGGAGTGTGAATGATGACAACCTACTGCCTGCCTCCCAAGGTACTTGGTCACAGCCGAGGGAAGGAAGGAGTGCAACCGGGGAGCAGCAGGATTATACTCCCTGAATGGAAGAGACCTTGGAAAGAGTGAGATTGGGCGACTAGGCCAATGAGATAGGAACAGAGAACTGTTCTCTTATGTCCAGCAGCAGTTGGGAGGATTATTGATGAAGTCAAACGCAATGTGCCATAGAACAATCACACAAAACAAGACGGTAATCATTCAAATGAAATAACCTTGTCCGCGCTAAATTTTGTTCTAAATTCCCTAGTATCTGTATTTGAATTATTAAGAGCAGAAGTCCAAACACAGGCCAGGGTCCTTTTAGAACTAAAAACAGAAATAGCAAGCCTGGATGCATCCCTAGTGACTCCTATTATGAAAGGCCTCCAATTGGAGGTAACCAAACAAGGTTTGGATTTGTCAGCCGTCCAATTGTCACTTTCGACCAAAAGGAAAGAGGAAGATTTTAAGAACACCCTTATGCAGGACATCTTGAAACATATAATTTCAGCATCTTAAGAAAAAATGGATCAGGTAAAGGGAGACACGAGGGAGGAATCAACATCTCCCTTTGATGGTATCCCGTTATCAGACTCAGTATTGGAGGATTTTAGAAGACTGGCCAATGTGGCAGAGGAACCAGCGGAGGGAAATAGAACTACCCCACAGGTGCAAGAGCCACCCCGTAGAGACCCTGAAGTAGCGGAACATCCCAATACAGAAGCCGGGTATCGCCTTTCCAAAAATAGAAGGAAATTGAGGAAGAGAGGCGAGAAGACGGAGAAGAAATAAAGAAACCATTCCACCCAGAGAAGAGCGGAAAAAAACTAAGCAAAGTTGTGTCAAATATAAGAAAACGGTAATGAATTCCTTTATGAAAGCACTAGGTAATTCGTCGTCAGTGGTGATCCTCACGGGGGAGGATTATCTGAACTCCACAACTGTGACCAGTAAAGAGGAGAAAGTAAGTGCCTCAAAAGAAGTTCAGCAAGGGACAGGAAAGCAAAACCAAAAGGAGACGAAGAAGGGATTGGAACACCAGCAGCAACAGGGTGTCAAGATCCTAAGTGTGAGTGTGGGACTACAAACGGATCGGTGGACACAAGAGGGGGAGAATAAGACAGACCAGATGAAGAATCCCAAGTAGTACGAGCCAGAGGGACAGAAGTAAACTGGGTGGTGCCAATTGTGTGATAGCTGTAGATGGTCGAGATATCCCCTTGGCACCAATCTTTTTGATGAACAAACGGCAAGTAAGTTCTCAAGGGAGGGTCCCAACTGCTATAGTGAACCAATCAGGAAGGGAGAATCTAAAACTTGCTCCTATGTTCCTGAATTGCCCCAAAATGAAATCAGGACAAGATGAAGTAAGACTGGGTCATGGGAAGCACTGTATGGTAGACATGACTTGGAACAGAGCTGGAAAAACAACAAATGTCGGAGGGAAAACTGTGCTGCCCGTCACTGAGAGGAAGGAGTCAGGACAAATTTGTTGAAAAAGAAAAGACGTAAGATGAAGGAAATTCCATGTTTGGAATGCCAAAAATGTGGCTTTCTACAAACACAAATCACAAGAAAGTGAAATCACTTTGTAGAAGCGCAATTTTATCAAGTTTGAAACAAGTGCCAAACCTTTATCTCTTTAGTTCAAAGGACATTGAATATGTGAGATTTCCGGTTAGCAAGAACTCCCATATGGTAGAGGTTGGCCTAACAAAAAGAGAGGATGTAGAAGCCATACTGAGATCAACAAAAGAGCTAAAGGGGGTGGGGCTGTTGGTTTCTAGCTCACTACCACTGGAAAAGGAACAACAAAACCAATCAATAACATGGAGTCCTCCAAGTGTAGGGGGGGGGGGGGTGCAGGGCCCGGCAGGCAAAGTGAAACATCCCGGAGAAGGGTGGAGAGAATTCTCAGGCAAAGACTTTTTCACTTTTGCCAGAAATCCTGACGCAAGTCCTTTAGGAACCTGGGGGCGGGCTTACAGTCCTTTTAGACAACCAGGATTAAATGCGATATGCTGGAACACGCAGGGTCAAAATACATTCAACTTGAGAAAAATGAGGGATTATCTCCTTCATAAAGGCGACATTCTGATGCTGCAAGAAACATGGCTGGTCAATCCAATAGCTATTGAACGTTTCACGATCTTCTCTCAACCAGCTCTACAAAAAGCTAAGGAAGACCGGCAGGGGGGTCTTCTGACGGCATTTAAGAACACCACAATTGGAATCCCCATAGTGCTACGTAATAGCAAAAATGGAATTCAGGTGTGCAAGGCAGCTTAAAAAAAACAGGGATCTACCATCGAGTTGATTATAATAAATTTATATTGTAACCCCGCCTGTTCCAATTTACAGGGTTTTTTTGAACAATCTGGCAGAGATCTTGGAGGGGATTAAGACAGATTTTGAAGGGACCCACATAATTCTGGGGGCCGATTTGAATTCTCAGTGCTTCCCTCTGGTAAAAAGAGGGTCTATCCAAAGATCCTGTAGAATATCAGAGAAAGTTCAATCTTGGGTGGAGTTCCTGGAGGGCTTGGGCCTAAAAATGACAAATGGATCCCTGCAGGGCGATTCCCCTGCGAATCCAACCCGACATCAGGGATCCTCTGCCTCGATCATTGATTACATCTTTCTGTCTCCAGCCCTCTTCAAATATAATGTATCCCTGAATATTGAACAGGAAGGGGGGAGTGACCACTCTCGGCTAGAATTGGTCTTCTGACATGGGGTCTAGCGTGCATGACCGACAGATGCAGGCCCTGGTGAACAGGAAAGGGAGAATTTGTCTACCAAAGTATGGTGTTTGGGGAGCCTCTTAACAATGAACTATTAGATGTGCCAGAGAACATTCTTTAGGAAAACTGTAGGCCCGAGACCTTTGTCAAATTTATCTGGTCTATATACCCACCCAAGTGGGGGCAGGAGGGCACAAAACAAGTTAATCGCCATTACTTTGATGAGGAAATGTTGCAAAGGAAAAAACAATTAAACAAGAAGTTGAGGAAATTAAAGAGGAAAGTGGGGCCGAGTTGAAAAGAGAGTCCAGAGTTCTTTCACAGAATTACAAGCACTGATCAATGGGAAGATGAATATTACGCCTCCAAAAAGATGGTGGACAGATGCTGAAGTTCCTGAGTAATAAAGACTCTAGAGGCTTCTGGTCTGTCATCAATCAGATGGAGGACAAATCTGGCAGTATGCTCTGTAATTTAGTGTCGGAAAAAAGGTGGACAGGTTATCTGTCAGCGGCCTTTGAAAGACCCGAAGGGTCCACACATTTCCATGTGAGAGACTGTTTGGAACTTCTCTTTCAATGAGCAAACTTTGGTGGACTTGATCTTAAGTAGTTCAACTTCGAAGGCCGCTGGGCCTAACTGGTTGACCTACCAGGTTTTAAGAAGCAATCCCTTGTCTTGGGCAAAAATGCTGGGCTGCTTGTTCTGGGAGATTTTGGAGACCCAAACCTTTCCACCCTCATGGAAATCGGCAATTATCATCCCACTGTTCAAGGGGGCGCCCGGACGGTGCCTGCGAATAACCATCCGATCACCCTCCTGGACAACAAGGGTAAACTCTTTATGAGAATCCTTCTGTACGAATTGGAAATCTGGGTGAAGAAAGCCAAGATCCTTTATAAGTACCAGACGGGGTTCAGAAGAGGTCTGTCTACAGCCCTAAATGGGGTGGCGTTATACATTGTGAGCGAAAACTCAGGGGAAAAAAGGAGGGCAAGCACTATTTGTGGCGTGTGTGGACTTCTCAAAAGCATGCGACTGGATTGACAGAAACAGCCTTTGGGAAAAGTTAAGAACATGGGGCATCCCAGAGGTGTTGCGGTGAATGCTGGTCGAGCTTCACGGGACACAACAGTCAGAGTCCGGCCGGACGATGAGGGGTGTCTGTCCCATCCCATTGATGTAGAGAGAGGGGTTAGGCAGGGTTGTCTAGGAGCACGCCTTTTCTTCAATTTATATCTAGCAGATGTAGGGGATTACTTGATATCATGGGCATTGACTAGTCCAACGATCAATAGCTCAAAGGTGTACGCCGATGATGTAGTCCTGTTTGACTGCACAGTGGTTGGGTTACAGTGCCTTCTGAACAAACTCAACTGCTATGCTAGAGAAAACGGTCTTGCCATAAACCCCTAGAATTATGGTCTTCAGACAGATGTAACATTTTTCTAACTGGGAGATGGGAGGGCAACGTATAACAATAGTGGAAGAAAGTTTATCTGGGCTACAAAATCTATGCCTCCCCAGCCAATTGTAAAGTAGAGCAAGATGTACAAATTAAGATCATGCAACTCATCCCCCAGATGAAAATAATCCTATCAAAATTCTGTACATTTTCGATCCTCCCTTTAATCAAATACTATCAGGTTAAGGCAATAGCAGTACTGCTGTTTGGGCTAGAGGCAAAGGTCCACCTGTGGTTTGTAGACTGGCAAAGATGGGAAGGCCTCATTTGGAAGAATTCTCTTAGGAAGAATTCTCTTAATCTACCAGCAAGCCTACCAGATTGGAAGTTAGCCTCTCTTTATCGGTTGATTTGACGGCTCAGGAGGGGACACTATGCAGACATTAGAGCTCATATGGAAAACAGATCCAAAATTCTATCAAAACTGGAGAGGTACGTAGTGGATGGGTTAATTAAAGCAGATACGGACACCCAAACACTAATCAAGAACCCAGTGAAAGCAAAAAAGGCTATGGTTACAATGGACTGGATCCTCACAATAGAGGATATGCGAGCAAAGACTGGTACAAACTCCTTTTTGTCAGT
The DNA here is from genome assembly GCF_040938575.1 of Ambystoma mexicanum. Lineage (NCBI taxonomy): Eukaryota > Metazoa > Chordata > Amphibia > Caudata > Ambystomatidae > Ambystoma > Ambystoma mexicanum. The sequence goes on from NC_090931.1 coordinate 79,551,751, forward strand.
GGATCAAAAAAATAGGGCACATGCAAATTACCTTGAGAAGTTTCTGGATTGGAAAATTATTGAGACTGCAGTTAAATATTGCCCAAACTGGGGGATTCCAAGATGGCCGCCTGCTGAAGTGGACGCACGTCCCCTGCGCTCCGCACCGGCGGATAAAACATTACAAAGGTGTAGATCAACTTCAGCTACTATAAGTAACGTCATCCGAGAACGTGTGAGACAGCGGGGGCAACCCGGAAACACATTGCGACCAGCAACGGAGCTGGATTGCTTATAATTGCGGAGCGCGGCCGCCCCTCCCCCATCCCGGCAGATCTCTGGCGGGCTCCGTCTGCTGTCGGGCAATCACATAGAGCTTCCCGCCCCCACAGCGGAGACTAAGGTGCCGGACTGCGGGCCCCTCCGCGCTCAATGAAAGGCTGAGAAGGGCATCGTTCGCTGGGCGCAACCCGGGTGAAGTCACACGGCTTGAACAACGGCTGCCAACAAGGCGGTCCCAGTAGGGACCAAATCTACCGAGCCACATCAGCAGCGTGGACGGGGACAGAGCCCCTACACCGTTCCCCCCCCCCCTCACACCCCTATGCAGCTGGAAATAACCGAATCCTGCGACACCGAGACGTGGGCCTCCTTCCGCCCTCGGATTGCGGTGGTTGGGGGCTTTAGCGCCGGGGCCGGAGGAGTAAACAAACACTTGACCTGAAGCTGGTCCCCCCTGGAGCCGCGATTGGCAGCGAAAGCTCTGCAGGAACTCAGAGTGTCTTGGATAGTACAACGTAGCTGTGGAGCCGACTGTCACACAACACGTGGGCACAGGAGTCGAAGCTCGCCGTCACCGGAGGCCTGCAAACTGAATCCAACTCGACTGCCAAGGTGAGAGGTGCTTCCCCTGTCCTCTCCTCACCCACTTCACAGAGGTCTCCACAGGCTAGGCTGCAAACCCAGAGTAGTCTGCTTGCGCATATTTACCCCCCCATGAAGAGGAGAAACAGACAGCGCAGACACTAAACATAATAAAGCCGGGGGGGTGAGTTCAATCAACCCAACAAGCGTCACGACCTGCTTGGTTCTAGACTCTAAGCCAGCCCCACTCACTCCTGTGAACTCCTTCGCTTCGGGGGGGGGGGGGGGGGTCAAGCGGAACAGTCGGATTAACGGGCATAACACGCAAGGTAAAACTGGCACTGTCCATCGATAACAATTGGTCCCAATTCATGCGCCCAACCGAAGTCTACACGAGCCAAGTGTCTGACGAAACAGATGTATTGAGATCACCCTTAGCGCACCGCCCCCCTCCCCCCAACTGGCTCAGAGAATAAGGGTCCAACATGAACACAGAACTGGGACCACATTGACCCTTACTTCCGCTGACCTGGCACCTCAAAAGTCATCGGGTTCCCTCCCAACAGGGCACACCTAGAACATAAAAGCGACTCACCCGGGACAGGCCCCCAATTCAGATGCCGGGCACCAGAACTAAAAGCGCCCCGCCTAGGTCGAAAGGTTCGCCAAGGAGATAAGAACACCAACTAGCCAAGTACTGGGGACAGACGAAGCAGCAAGATCAGTTTCCCCAGCAAGCACAACTGGAATCAGCTGAGCCACCCCCGGAAACACCTCATAGAACCATGGATGCAGACAAAGAAGAACTGTTGTCTTGTCTGAAAGGTATGGAAGCCAGGATGACCACAGTATTTCAGGCTCAAATAGGTCAACTGAGGGAAGACAAACCTCTCTGCAGGAAATTCGGAAAGAGGTAAACGAACTAGGGGACCGAGTTGACACAGTTGAAAGCGGCCTCTCCGCCTTATCTGAAGAGTCCAAACAGTCCAGCCTCCTGCTGGACCAAATAGCAACTGCTACGCGTTCCAACATACGAGTCAAAGGGCTACCTGAAACGATCCCTGATGGCGAACTCCGTGAGACACTCCAATTGGCCTTCAGTAACATATTGCATGAAGAACCACCAGAATCCATTGGATTTGATAGAATACATCGGGTTGGACCCAGAAGGAGTGACCCTGGGGCCCGCCCACGGGGTGTGCTGGTGGCACTCATTCTCAACGAAAGAATGCATCCTGAAAGGTGCCAGGTCTAGCACCGGCCCGACATTTAATGGCCACGAGATTAAACTGTTCCAGGACCTCGCCCTTTCCACACTACACAAGCGCAGACTCATGCGCCCGGTGACAAAAACCTTACAGGGAAAACAAATCCCCTATCGATGGGCGTATCCTTTTGGCCTAACGTTCAATTGGGAAGGAAAACAGAGATGACGAACTACATGTGAGGAGGGTCAGGCGTTACTAAATCTAACTCTCCGGATAGAGACAAGATACGACAGCCACAAGATCCCGGGCCCAACCCGTGGGAATGGTCCACGGCGCGCAGAGGCAGACCGAGAAATGAATAAAAATTAGATGGCCCACGAGGATGCCAGGACCTCCAGAAATGCTAATGGACTATACGATAATTGAGTTCACATCCCGACTGAGATCTGTCTGCTGATCTATACACTGCAACTTATACAAGCTCCTATAAGCAGTCGGCGCGGAGGCAGGCTATGCCAATCTATGGAATCCAACGCAAGACATTACAACTCTGAGTCTCGCGTCCCTTGTGAATTGCTGCTCTACTTGACACCCCAAATAGTTAGTGGGGAGGATTCTATGGAATCCGGGTTGTTGAGGACACAAGGGGGGGGGGAGGGCAGGGGAGACAAGGAGGGGGTGGGGAAAGCCATCAGAGATTAACATAATGAGACGCAGCAAGAAGCACCAGAAAGGTCCTACTTGGGAAAAGAAATGGGATAACAATACAACTTTTTACAATGCTAAGGGTAAATATCCTCCTCCTAAATATACATGGCTGAATCAAATATAGTCTCCCTGAATGTGCAGGGTTTGAACTCTCCAGTTAAACGCCGGGTTATCCTCGATAGGCTGGTAAAGTTGCAGACAGAGATAGGGATACTGCAAGAGACGCACCTCCTCTCGAAAGATGAAAAGCGCATGGCCCATCGAGCATTTGCGCAACAATATTTTGCCTCCAGTGGGGAGAAAAAGAGGGGGGTGGCCATACTATTGGGGAGGGCTCTAGTTTTTCAAAAAACCCAACTTTGTAGAGATAAAGAGGGGCGTTATCTGGGTATGAAAGGGTTGATTAAAAAGGTAGAATGTACACAATTCTGGCCTTATACGCCCCCAATGAGCGCCAAGATGCGTTTATAACAAACTTACTGGGTAAATTGGGCAGCTGGTGCGAGGGCCAATTAATAGTTGGAGGAGACTTCAACTGTGTCATGGACCCAGCCCTGGACAAAACACTCCCCCCCCCCACGAACGCAGATCAAAGAAATAGACAGGCACTGGGTCGGTTTTTTCCGGAAATGGGAGTCATTGAGACCTGGCGATTTTTTCATGGGGACAAAAGGGAATATACCCACTACTCGGCGGTTCACCTGGGCTATTCAAGAATAGATATGATCCTTGTCTCTACTACGTTAATCCCACAAATAACTGGGGTGGAAATTGGGGTGGAATATCACTCAGACCATGCGCCAGTGATAGTGGGTGTAGCCTGGAGGGAGGGTGATCACAAAAATAAACCTCCTTGGAAACTGAATGAAGTCCTATTGAAAGACATAGCACTCAGAGCACATATTGAGACCTCTATAAATAACTACTTTAAAGAAAATGACAATGGGGAAACAAGCTGGGGGATAATATGGGATGCAGGGAAGGCGGTGATCAGGGGTTAACTCTTGTCACAAGCAGCAGCATACTACCGAGAAAAAGCAATAGTGACTCATCGGTTAGAAACAGAGGTGAAAAATGCGGAAATACAACATAAAACTTGCCGCTCAAGGAAATCCCTGCGTGCACTCCGGAAGATCATAACACAGCTTGAGCATCATACAGCGGACCCGATGGCCATGTCAAAACTCCACACAAAACAGTCCTACTACATTCATGGGGGCAAAGCAAACCGATTTTTAGCGGCAAAACTGAGGAAGCGTAAAGCCCGCAACTACATAGTACAATTGGACGATGAACTTGGGAAACCGCACACAGCAGAGCCAGACAAAATTAAAATAATGAAACATTTCCACGAGACATTCCTGAGCACCGAAAAACTAGACCCCACACAGCAGTTTGCCTATATAAACTCTCTACCTCTTCCCCAAATAACAGAACAAGACAGAACCAGTCTTGGAAGTCTGATTTCAGCGCAAGAGGTCAGCGACGGCATCTCGGCCTTGCCTGCCAACAAAACTCCGGGCCCCGATGGTTTCAGCAACGGTTATTAAAAAACCTTTTGTATCCAATTACTTGGCCCACTGACAAAGCTTTACAACACCATCAGAGAAGAAGGGAGAGTGACGCCAGACATGGAAAAGTCCACAACTATTCTGCCCTTGAAGCCCGGGAGAGATCCGCGCAACTGCGCAAGCTACCGTCCTATAACGCTATTGAACACTGATGCAAAGATTTACGCGAAGATATTAGCTACCCGACTGATGAAAGTACTCCCTGATATAATACATGACGATCAAGCGGGATTCATCACAGACCGCCACACACAGGACAATATCAGAAGGTCAATAGACGTTATTGATGCTGGACGAAGGACGCAACAAGAGTTCGCAATAGCTGCCTTGGACGCCTCCCGTGCATTTGACAGTATGGACTGGAACTATCTGTCTCTAATCCTGGAGCGCTTTGGTTGTGGCCCGGTGTTCACCAAGATGGTTCTAGCCAACTATCAAACCCCATCGACAACCCTCATGATCAACGGCCAGAAAACGGAACCGATAGCAGTCAGAAGAGGCACGAGACAGGGATGTCCCCTGTCCCCGCTGATATTCGCAATGGCAATGGAACCGTGTGCCATACGGTTCAGACTAGAAACCAACATCAAGGGCGTGACCCTAGGCTCCGAAGCCCATAAACTTGCATTATATGCAGATGACATTATCCTCTACATGGGTGATCCAGGTAACACAATGCCCTGGGCAATGGCTAAATTAGAAGAATTCAGGCAAGTCTCGGGATTCTCCGTAAAGTTTCCCAAATCGAAAGCAATGAACGTTACGGCGAAGAGGGAAACGATTGCAAGGCTAGAGCCATCATACCCATTGACATGGGTGAAAGACTCCCTTGACTACCTGGGAATACGACTAACCGCGGAACCAAGTAAGCTTTTCCAGGCGAACATCTCTCCCTTATGGAAGCAATTACAAGAAGACATGCTCAAATGGGAATCCCAAGAACTATTGTGGTTTGCCCGCATCAGGGCAGTAAAAATGACCATACTCCCCCGCCTGCTTTATGTGGTAAACTCAATCCCTGTGTCCATTCCACCAACCAAAAACAAAGAGCTGCAGAAAGCAATAGTTAAATTCATATGGCAAGGCAAGCGGCCAAGGATCCAGAAGGGTATCCTAATGCAACCCCCGCTTTTGGGAGGCCTCGGAATACCAGATGTGGGCAGATATATATTGGCAGCGCATCTAGCCCCTATGCTGCGTTGGGCCAAGGTCGAACATCATAAAGGATGGTGTAGAATAGAACCATCAGTCACGTTGATCCCTCTGATCTCACTCCTAGGTCTGAAAGCTAAACACAGAGAAGGTGGTAGTGCCCTCCTGGAATCCACAAAGGGATCCTTGCAGAGCTGGGACATTGCTATGAAACAGAAACGTATCCCAACGGGTCTGGGTCCATGTTCACCTATACTACATAACCCGGACTTTACTCCGGGCCTTCGAGGCAAACTTTGAGAGGGTTGGAATGAAACGGGGACCCTGACTTTGGCTGAGATGTATAGGGATGGCTCCCCACTGCAATTCACGGACTGCCAGCAGAAGTTTGGTATAGGAGAAAGGGAGCGATACAGGTATATGCAAATCAGACATTGGATAACTCAACCCATGGTGAAAAGAGCAGGCACACGATCACCGTCCGGCCTGGAACTAACCTTACAGGAGGGCCTGCCCAAAAAGGGGGTCTCCAGACTCTATAAACTCCTTTCAAACTCCCAAACGTCAGATCGCCTCCTATATCAAGTAAACTGGGAAAGAGACTTGTAAGAATCTATAACGGAAGAAGAGTGGTGCAAAATATGGTCTCGAGCTCATGGTGCCTCCAAATGTACCTCAATCAAAGAGTCCGCCTATAAAATGTGCTTTAGGTGGTATATGCCCCTGCACCGTTTGCATAAGATCACCAAGACCTACTCGCCGTTCTGCTGGAGAAACTGTGGAGAGAGAGGGGACCTAATCCACATGTGGTGGTCATGCCCCAAGGCAACAGTCTATTGGAAGGAGATTCTGGGCCACATTAAAGATATCACAGGTGTGGACCTTCCGATGTCCCCGAAAACTATACTATTAGGTGTCCCGATTGAGGGCAAATATGCAATGTCTGGGGCGACCGCCTCTCTCATTACTCATCTGCTAACTGCTGCAGGTATGACCCTAGCGCAAAACTGGAAAAATGAGGAGGGTCCCATAGTGGCATGGTGGTGGGTCAAGATCTGGGGAGTGATGGCCATGGAGAAAATCTGTGCACTTACGGCCCGGAAAATATCAAAAATTTCTGGCGACCTGGTCCCCATTCCACGAGTGTGTGAGCGATAGAGAGGCCCTCTTTTTTAAACCCTGGCTTCTCAGGAGTATACATGTCATATGAGGGATAACAGCACGGAGGAATGAACTCGGGATTAACCCTAAACGGAACCCTTTCATCTGTTGATCTCTGTAATGTATTATGATATTTTTTATGAAGTGTTAGTTAAAGCAGGGTGGGGGGAGGGAAGGGGAAGACAGAGGGGGAAAGAAATGGGGGAATTTCCAAATAGTAAATGACGAACTTTCAGAGGTTGAGACGTTTCGCCTATTTTTGGTTAACATCAGAAAGAGAGGGAGGTTGATTTAGAATGTTAATTTTCTGTTTCTGAACGGTTTTGATTTTCCTGTATTCCTCTGATCCAAAAATAAAGTGTTTTAAAAATATATATATATTGCCCAAACTGGGGAGGTGCTCTCAAAAAGGGGAATGAGGGAATCAACTAAGTATTGCTGTAATGGGTGTAATCCCCCTGAGGAACAAACACTTAAGCACTTATTAACAGATTGTGAGAGAACACGGAAGTTAACATCTCCGTTATTTAACAAATTTGTTATGAACTCTGAGGGCCATGGGCCGGATATGTTTTGGCATTGGTTAATCTCAGGGCAAAATCAAGCACTCACTATTGCAGTAGCACAGGTGTTGGATAGATTCAACATAGTATTCTGTCTGAAGCCTGGGAAGACTTTCTGATGTACCCCCCTAAGGATTTGGTGGAATTTGATCTGACTTGGTTCTTTAGCATTTCCTTGGCTTGGTACCTCCCCCTTTCTCGACTTTCAACTTTTATTTTTCATTATTTTGAGTCTAATTAGAACTTAGTTTTAGGATACGAGTGTGTTTTATACATTTTATATGTTAATTATGTTTAATATGAATTGGAAAAATGTTTTATTGTAAATCGGCAAAGTTATGTGTATTTGTAAAAGATTCAAGTTTAACCAACTACAATAAAAACTTTTTATTTTTTTAAATTATGACAAATTGATCTGTGGTGTTGGCCAATGGCCATACTGAATTGTTCCTCCCTCCAAGACCCCCCACCATGTGCTTCAATAACAAAGCAAGTGCAACAACAGGGCAATTTCAGGTGGATGCCTAGGGCTCCACCAACTGAAAGGCACTGCAAGGCCTATTTGGACCCTGAAAGCTCCATACCTGGACTGATTGGAAAGGGGGAAATGCCCTGATCCTTAACCTCATTCACTTCATTTGTATTCCTCCTCTCCCTTACCGCTCTAACTGCTCTCCTTCTCTCTTTTAATCTTACAGTCATGATGTTGCATGGAAACGAGCCATGACGTAGCATGTCAGTCTGCCATAATGAATACGGCCCCCACGCTCGCCGTAGGGCATTCATGACCGGGGCACTGGTGTAGACAGAACCCTTGTCTGTGTCTTCATTGCACACACTGCATGGCACAGCCTACACGCGTACTACACCCCGCAGTATGCGTTTCCCTGGAAACATAATGGTGACAAGGCTGATCCGAGCACGGACCCGCTGATCTGCACAACACCAACAGGGTTTCCAACGTTGGCATGTTCACACACGTGCAGCCATGCTAGGTCCAGAGGAATCCCTCATCCGCGGTATCCCGCCGGCAAGTATCCCCAGACAATCTTCACAGTCATGCTATCCTACACTCATTGGAGGTGTGGAGGTGCCCCTGCCTCAATTTATTGAACTTTTCTGATCCGCAAGTGGGATTTACAGCCACCAGCGGCCCACGCTGGCCTAGTCTCCCTCAGTGATGAGTGCAGTAAACACTGTCCATCCCACAGTGTGCAGAAGTGGGTGCAGCTCTCTCACGAGTGATCATGCGCCAATGCTCACAGGAATACCACCTGCAGACACACTCAACTACCACGGCTGGCGCGAAAAGGGTTGCGGCTCTACTCCTAGACTGCTTGTGCACCCACCAGCAAGAAAGGAGTGTTCAGAGAGACTATCCCACTCGAGGGGAAATCATAGCATGTTGTCATGTCTGAGGAGGATGATGGTGCGATGGCACCACCACCTAGAGGCAGATAATCACGTCAGCAGGGGTCTTTGGCCCCAATCGGTGAGTTTGACGTCGATGGGGCCCCAGCTAGTCTGGGCCCATGATGGGAACTTTGGCACAAACGCCTAGGTATGTACTTCGACGCCACTGGTGAACACGATGACAGAGCAAAGAAGTCCACATTGATCTACTCAGCCGGCCCCGCCATCCACAAGGTATTCAAGACATTGCGTCCATAAGACGAACGATCGTACGGAGCCGCAGTTAGGGCGTTATACAAGTATTTCACACAAATGGTCAACACTGACTACGAAAAGTTCATAATAAGAACCGCACTGTAAAAAGGTGACAAAAGTCTGGATGCATACCACAGCCACCTACGGCAAACCGCATCTAGCGGTGCGTGGACTAATGAAGAGGAGGAAGTGATATTGCAAATAATCATTGGGTGTTTTTCGGTCAAGCTGCACCAATAGATACTCTGCGAGCCTGGAATCACGCTACCCAGAATCCGAGATATGGGGGCGCTGCCACAAATTGGCTGCCATCAGGGCATCCAGGATGGAGTTAGCACTAAAGTCAGTTGAGCTGGAGTGTGCGCAGTGGAAAAACTCACGGCAAGAAACTGGCCCTGGCGACAGAGAAAACAACGGAAAAGCGCTGCCCTACCTCCCTATGACCATCCCCACACCAAGGATTGTCCTGCAAAAGGTACACATGCAACAGATGTGGCACCCAAAACCACTTTGCGCAAGGCACCGACACAAGCCATAGTGCCCAGAGGAAAAGAGGAACGACCCAGAGAACTGGTGCAAGACAAAACTCCACAAAGAGTAAATACTGCAGCTGCAGAGGGCGCGAGGGAACAGCAAATGGGTGGCAAGGAGAACAGTACATTTTTGCATCTGTGCAGTATTGAGCATTGTGGAAAGAAGAAACGTCAACCGAAGCATAGAACAACCACAGATTGTTCAGTTAAGACGGTGAAAACGATCACAGATAGCTAAATAACAAAGTCATAACTATATATATATGTTGTGGGCGCCCGGTAATTGAATGTTAATGTCAAAATAGGTTACTCAACAATGTATTTGAAATAACTACATAATGCTCATAACCATACTCATAACCATACCAACTACGAATGTTCTGTTTGCTTGAATAAGATTTTGTGTATAAAGCATGGGCATGTGGCCCGATGAAGGACATTGTCTGAAAAGAAGAGGCCTATTAATATACTCTTTGTTTAACATTAAGCACCTAGATAAGATACTATCACTGAAAATAAATATCAGCGATATCAAACATACAAGACTAAGTTGCCTTTTTCAACAGTCATTTGAATATAACAAGAAGATTCAAAGAAAACTCAAACTATTACTTCTGAAGAAAACTAACCCTTCAAGGGTAATTAGGGTGTGCGGCCCACATCGATGGCTCATTAGCCTACGTCTCTTTGTCCGCATGACAGCAGAGCTCATACACCTCCACATAGATAAACAGTCCAGCCCGTGATACTAAAACACGCTAAAAGACGGGCACGTGAGGAGAAGGAAATTCAAAAGATGTCATTGAACCGGTGGAAGGACCCACACCATGGGTGTCCCCGACAGTTGTTGCGCAGCAACCTAAGCAACCCGACAGTATGCGGATATGTGTGGACATGAGGCTCCCAAACAAAGCCACATAACGCAGCAATCAATGAAATTGTGGCCGACCTGGAAGGCACTACTTTGTTTTCCAAGCTGGATCTAAGAGCCGGGTATCACCAACTTGTGCTACACGATGAATACAGATACATAACAACATTCACAACCCATATCAGTCTATACCGGTACAAAAGACTCCATTTCGGGGTCTCTTGTCGGCAGCCAAAGTGTTTCAGGACACTATCCGGGGAGCCCTGGCTGGACTACAAGCGGTACTGAATGTAAGCGACGGCAACCTGGTATTCGCGAGGTCATAAACTGAACACCTGGAACACTTAGAAGCAGTACTGGAAAGAATCTGGTAATTGGGGCTAACTCTTCACCGTGAAAAGACATCAAAGCTGCCCTATCTGGCGACTGCACGTTGGTCTTTTTCGATTCTGGCAGGAGCACCGAAATCATTGTAGACGTCAGTCCCTTTGGATTGGGAGCTGTGCTCAAAAAGGCAGACGAAGAAATTTGAGGCCAGTTGCAGACGCGAGTCACGCTCTGTTAACGACTGAGCAGAGATATGATATTATATGGCATTTGTAACACGACTCTACACAAGTGTTTCAAGGCAGGAGGAGGAAAGGAAGGGGGAACAGAGTGAGGACAGAGACAACAATTTTACTAGGCAAATTGACATTGAGATCACGCAAGTGCAGGGGAGGGGGCAGTCAAACAGCAGACCAAGACGGAAATCCGAGGCCAGTTGCGTACGCGACTCACGCTCTGTTACCGACTGAGCAGAGATATGATATTATATGGCATTTGCAACATGCCTGTACACAAGTGTTTCAAGGCGGGACGAGGCAAGGAAGGGGGAACAAAGGGAGGACAGAGACAATGTGACATTGAGATTGCGCAAGTGCAGGGGAGGGGGCAGTGCTGTACATGGGATCAAAACAATAACAAGAAGTGCAGCCATTAGGTGGCTGGTGCAAGCTTAGCAGGTGTCCAAAAGTGCAGTTAGGTGGGAGGGGTGCAGCGTTACAGATAGAGACCCAAGTGCAAGGGTTGCCAGGAGGCAGTGCAACTGGGCAGGCAGTGACCTGGGCCCGAAATCAGAGGGTAGCCAGGAGACCAGTGCAGTATCAGACAGGAAATAAGCAGGGAAGAGGAAGAGAGAAGGCAGAAGCAAAGAGGAAGGTCTTGAGGTGCTTCCGGAACCGGAGATGTTTCTCCTCAAGTGTCAGTGAGGCAGGGAAGCCGTTCCAGAGGGAGGCCCCAGCCGAAGAAAGGTCTACCACCAACACGTTGCTTGGAGAATCGACTGACCCTGAGGGAGTTGGAGGAGTGAAGAGCTCGAGTATGAAGGTATTTATGGAGAAAAAGTTGGAGTTATTGAGAACCCAGGCCCCAGAATGCCTTGTGGACAATGCAGAAGGTCTTTAACTTAATCCTTGCAGCCACTGGGAGCCAATGCAGAGATTTGAGTGCTGGAGAGATACGATACCTGGGCTTGAGGCCAAGGACAAGTCTTGCAGTCCTGGGCGAGTTGCAGAGGGTGAAGAGTAGAAGCAGGCAGATTTAGAAAGAGGTTGTTGCAGTAGTCCAGCCTAGAGAGAACCAGATCTCTAGAGACAGTGAGCTTCTGGGGGAAGGAGAGGAAACTAATACCACCTCTGAGGAGGCGCAGTTGGTAGTTTGACTTCTTAGAGACGTCAGACATGTGAGGAGAAAAGTAGAGTGTGGAGTCAAAGATGATCCAGATGTTCTTAGCCTCACAGGTGGGAGCAAGAAGAAGGCCAAGGGAGGCCAGCCAGAGAGTGACAGGAAAAGAGGGTGCAGGTATGCCGATGAGGAGAATCTCTGTCTTATTGGCATTAAGGCAGAGATCGTTGGTGGCACACCACTCCTGGATAGAAAACAGACAGTCAGAGACGAGAGAAGGAGAAAAGGTGGCAGAGGGGAGCCTGAAAACGAGCTGAGTGTCATCCGCATAGCACTGAAAGTTGGAGAAGAAAGCAGCAATGCGTTGGGCGACAGGTGCCAGGTATTGGTCGAACAACCTGGGAGAGAGGTTAGACCCCTGGGGAACACCACATGTAGAGAGTGAGATAGAGGAAAGGAAGGACCCAAGTTGGACCTGGGAGGATCGATCAGAGAGGTACGAGGTCAGCCAGGCCAAGGCCTGATCGGCGATACCCAGGTTATCACAGAGACGATTGAGCAGGATGGCATGGTTGACTGTGTCAAAGGCAGAAGCGAAATTGAGTAAGATGAGGAGAGAGGGAAAGATTAGAAAGCAGGTCTTCATAGATATTCAGAAGAGCAGTTTTCAGCCAATCAACATATATCAGTGTGAAGATTAAGCAGTGAGATGGCCAGTGTTTCCAGGAGTTTGCCCAGGAAAGGAGTGATGGAGATCAGGCGATAGTTAGCCAGGCAGGAGGGGTCGGCTGAGGGTTTCTTGAGAAGAGGGTGCACAAGCAAGTGCTTAAGGGGGGAAGAGAGGCTCCAGCGGCGAAGGAGTGGTTGCAGAAGTCAGCCAGGGCAGGAGCGAGGGCGTCAATGTAGACATTGATGGTTTTGGAATAACAGGGAAGAACCTGTTTTGGCAAGACTTTCGAAGATCAGACTTGTCTAGAAACCTCGACAGGGAACAGAGGAAAGGAAGAGAAAGAGGGAGGAGAGGTGGCCACATGGGGCTGAAGGTAGAGGAGAGAATAGAGTGAAGAGGACAAGAGGGTGGACAAGGATGTCCTGAGATGAAATGAGAAGCCAGGGCCATGCAGAGGGACTTGGATGGGACAGGAGAGGTAGAGACTGCAGCCGGATTAGCCAGCTCCTTGTAGATTTTAAAGAGTTCGGCCGAGTTGTTAGATACTTTCCGATAGAGAGAGAAGCCTTGGCAGTGCTCTGGGTATGCCAACACTACCATTTATATATATGGAAAGCCAGTCCAGGTCATAACGGATCACAAACCAATAATCCCCATTATGACGGGTGGCTTGGCACATGCCACACATAGAAAAGTGGCTGGTGGAGCTACACGAGTATGGAGTGAACCTAACGTCCCGGCCAGGAGTGAACAATGCAGCCGACTACCTGTCCAGGCATCCACACGAGAGAACGGACGTTGAACAAGACCAGGTCTCAGAGACTGAAGAATTTGTGAGGTAGGTTACCATCCGCGACAATACCCAAAAAGGAAGCATCTGTGAGTGATGGCATCTCTCAGGAGCTGGAAGCAGCTATGAGGTCAAAGCAGTGGAAAAAAGCTGTAGAGAATCTTGCAAACAAGACACGGTAGGCAAAAGAGACCCTGGAACAGCTCTGGAAAGTGAAGCACGAGCTTACATTTAATGAGGATGGCCTCCTCCTGAGGGGTTCATGCATGGTGGTCCCCACGGCACTAATTGACAAAGTGATCGCACTGGGCCACCATGGGCATCAAGGAGCAGCAAAAACAAAGAGTTGCCTTCGGCTAAAATTATGGTTCCTTACCCTCAAGCATAAAGTGGAGGAATTCATAAGAGGATACGTGTGGTGCCAAGCGACTGCCCCAAGACACAAAGAGCCTTCAATCCAGAGCATGCCAAGGAGGGAAGAACCTTGGGACTGTGTACACATGAACTACGGCTCGACACATCGCTAGTCACACTTCCTGGTCATGGTGGACCAGTGGTCCCAGCACCCAGAGGTGGAGTTCATTCAATCCATGGCCCTCCACAACATGGTGCCTGTGATAGAGAAAATGTTCGCCACCCGCGGGTTCCCAAAGACAATATGCTCAGATAATGGGCCCCCCTTTTCAAAGCTCAGGCCTGGAGGAATTTCTGGCAGAGCGAGGAATACAACACCGGAAAATCACCTGTGTGTGGCCACAAGCAAATGGGGAGGCAGAGCAACTGATGCGCACCCTCAACAAAACTCAGGATCGCCCAAAGTCAGGGACTACGCAAGAAGAGGGCCCTTTTTCAATTCTTACTTGAGAACCACACCACTCCACAATGTTCAACAGGGGTGGCCCCTGCGGAAGCCTTTTTTCAAAGATGCCCATGATCCTTGCTCCCCAAGTTGGAGGGGTGAGTCCCAGGCACCATAGACAATTAAGCATTTGGCGTGAAAAGACAAATGCTGATTAATAATCAGAATATACAGAGAGGCCTGTGAGAGTATGAAATATTGGTAGACGACATGGTCCTACTCTGTACCCGTAACCCTGCAGGGAAGATGTCGCTCAACCACGAACTGACACCACTCTGGGTGGTAAAGGCACACGGATCACAGATGATCAAGGACAAGTTACTAGGAACTCAAGCTTATTCCACAAGCTGTCTGGGCCCCAAAGCCAAGAAAAAGGGAATGGCGCTGGAGGAGGTCGAGTAGTCGCACCCCAGGCCTGTGTATAAGTGATGGTGACGATGACAATCAACCCTGAACACAACAGAATGACACAGGTGACCTGAAAGCAGAATCCGCCGGCAATATGGTGGTAGAAGTGCCAGAATTGGTACGAGCGACAATATCCTATGCATGAGTCCAGGTGCCAGCCAGCGTACCTGCAAGACTTTGATACAAACACATATATGATAATGTGAGCAGGAAGATTGCCCAGTTGGTAATCAGTTACGAGCTTTGTTAAAAAAAGTAGACGTCTTATTTTTGTATTAAAAGGGAGGAATGTGATGTGTGGAAAAATGCTGTGACGTAGCATGTCACGGCATGCCTTAATAAATTCTGCCCCCACACTCGCCATTGGGCATTCACGATCGGGGGACCGGGAAAGACAGAACCCTTGTCCGTGTCTTCATTGTGCACACTGTGGGGCCTACCCGCGCTCTACACCCTACAGTATATGTTTCACTGGAAACATAACAGTGAGCCTCTCCAGACCAGAAGCATCCTGAATGCATTTAGAAGTCTCATTTACCATATTCCACAAATCACCTTCTTGCATTCCCTACACTCAAAGTATCCCCCTTCTCACAAACACAAAAATGGTGCAATAAACATTGTGCTAGAAATTACGTTTCCTGACACCAAAAAACACTCCCAATGCATCAAAGGACTGAGTTGAAATGCTGATCTAACTCCAGTCCTAGAAGATTTGGGGATGGGGTGGTGAAAAGTGAACAATTGGGGGGGAAAAGAATGTCCCATTCAGAGCATTTTTTTAAAATTCAGTATTATCAATAGTTATCGACGAAAAGAAATCCTCCCAAAACAATAAATCGATTTGATTATTTAGCCAGAATGTATGTATTTGTTTTGGTCCACGCACGAAGCTGGGATTCGAACTCGCCGCAATGTTGCCAATGGGTCACGTGCCGCTTCGGTAACTCCACCCACTGCGCCGGGATCCCTCTCACACAGACCGCCTTTGGTCATTCGCGCCAAGCGCATCAGCCTCCTTTCCTTCCTCCTACCTTTGCGTGCATGAAGATGGTCTTGTCTCTCGCGGATTCCCGGAGCACCGTCTGCAGCTTGAAGCTGCTCAGTGAGGCGGGCTGCGCCTCGCCACCCTCCCCTGGAGCCCCATCACTTTCCCGCTTTCGCTTGCAGCTTTCTGGTGCGTGGAGCTCCGCCATGCCGAGAAGAGAAGGAGGAAAGCTGTACGCATGCGCGTGTGGCACAGACATGGTATAGTGAGGCAGGGACGCGGCTTGAGATGAAGGCCGCCATCTTGTAAGGGCGTTTGCCCCGGTGTCAATAGGGGGACCGAAAGAAGAACTTCGCACACCCACTACCAACCACGGCTTGTGTGAAGAAATATTTGAGAACCTTAACACATTTTGCCACGCTTCAAATAAATACCTCATTTTTTTCCATAGAGCTTTGTTACCTTATTAAACGAATGTTGGTTAAATGTACAGTGGGACCTATAGTACACGTATTAATATAGGAAAGTTATTCCACTTTTACCTTCCGTATTCTTTCCTTGTGTGATATTACTAAACATGTGTGATTAATTACTGAGAAATAGCTGCCTGTTCCAAGATGGCCTCTGTGTTCTTTATGAAAATGTGATGTGCAATTTTCTCTATACTTGCCCGTTATATTCCTGTTGTGCAGTATCCTTGTAATTTTCCCCTTGACATAGCTCTCAACCATATCTACTTTATATCACAACAGACAGTTATAGCCACACTACAAAATACAACCCACCTTGCAAAGGAATGCAGAGGACAGAGCAGTTCAGAGAAGCATAGCTCTCAACCATTTGTCTTGCAAAGGCAGGTGAAATCACCCGATTTTGTTTCTGGCGGGTGAGACGCCCATTATAATGAATGGGCGTTCAGGAGGCTTGGCGGGTGAGTCAGCCCTTTGCAAGGCGGGTGACACCCGCCAAAAGCGGGTGAGTTGAGAGCTATGAGAGAAGGGGACAGAGTTCTAGAGTGGAGTCAGCTGCGGATATCAGGACGGTTCGGCGAGCAAAGCTGAACGAGCGGCTGCAGGCTGGCCTACAGAGCGGCTCAGTGTCAGGAATTGTCTCATTGCTGATCGGCGGTTCTGAAGCGCTGGTCGAGACGTCTCGGATGTCTTTAAGCAACTGCGGTTTGACAACAGTCAGTTTTGCAGCTTGTAAGGTCTTATGGTGGCAACAGTAAACACAGACACAAGTGATCACATTTCAAGGGTGTTTATTAAACTTAAAAATGGGTGAGATAAACGCCTAAATCTAAGATGGGAGCAAGCTACACCGATCAAATAATAACACTGTCGAAGTCCGGTCAAATCAAAAGGGCCTACACTAGAAAACCTATTGCCAATCCTTACCGCTATGCTACAAAAATAGTGTGGGATAATGTTCACAAGAAAAGAAAGAGCTCAGAAAATGTTAAGCCAGAATGTTATAGCTGGGGTCTCCCTTCCCCACATTTTCGGCACTGGCAAGACGGGACTCCTGAGCACGGCACACTCCTGGGCCTCTTCAGCACAAGGTCAAAGTTCCAGTAAACTGTACCAGGACCTTATGGGGCCAAGTCTCTTATATGCAAAAAGTTTCTTGCCTTAGAGGGCCTGATGAACCATAAACAACAAGTTCCTTTGGTAATCTTTTACGTTAGGCGATTCCTCTTCACCCCTCAGATTCTCCCTTAGACAGACTCTGAGCCTTCTTTCAACAATAGCCTCCCTCAGTCGGGTTCACCACGATCTTTCTTTCAAAATATCACCATCTGTAATATTCGAGAGTCTCAATGTCTTTTTAACCAATCATTCACTGTGGACAGCCCTCTGTTGGGTTCACTCTTGTCGACACAATGTTCACGGGTGTATTATGATTCACCCCAGTTCGCAGGCATCCCTGAGCCGGGTTCACATTTGCCAAATACACAGTTCACTTTGCTTTATCACAATGCGAGATTCACTCCCCTTAGCTTTCTCTTGACAATGTAAAGACTTTCGATTGTACAAGGGGTTTGACTCGACCCTTGTATGACAACTCTGACTTCTCACGCCGGCCTTTCCTAGGCCCCCTGGTACTTGTGATAAAAAAAAGTGGAATGGTAACAGGTCACATATTTAAATATATGAAATCCAATTAGAAGATAAGCAGAGAATATGAACAGTGCATACACATAGTCATAAGCATCAGTTGATGCAAAGGATACGAGAATGTCATCCCGATCACATGGAGAAGGCAGCAAAATAAAAAAGAACCCCATTGTAATTACATATCGAAATTGTTGGTATATTACTCGCAGATCTCACATATACAGTGGGATTACAAGGTACATGGATTACTATTATGTAATACCAGAGCCAGCATTGTGATTGTACTACATTAATACTGCCATGAGTCACCAGATTACACCATTGTAGTGACTTGATGGGTCAGATACCCGTTGTGCACAACCCAATGTTTTAAACTCTTGAGTACTGACACATAACATCGTGCGTGCCTGTGAGTATTCTTGTTAGACCCACTCAACTATGATATGGGCTGAATCACCAGATTACACCATCATAGTGACTAGTTTGGTCAGATACCCGTTGTGCACACCCCAATAGTTTAAACTCTTGAGTACTTACACATAAAATTTGTGCATACCTGTAAAAAGATTACTTTTGCGCACTAGCGGACATTACCAATTCTATTAGGTAAGCGATTCCACCTCTCAGATAATTCATTAGACTTGTGTTAACTAATGGAAGATTAGACCATTAAGAGCAATATGGCGAAGTTTAATTAAATACAACCTCACCTTAAATTTTGTATCTCAGCCTATATCCCAGTTATTTTCTGAGGTGGGTAATAGGACCAATACCTTCTGTCCTATGGAAAATTATCTTAAGCTTACTTTCTTATTGTAATTGGATTTTTGTTGTCTCTGGGCTTATTTTCATATGAGTGCCGACTAGATCTCGAACAAGTCTCACGTTCTCGCATTCAGGTAGCAGTTTGCGAGATGGGAATGGGTGCCTCTTCTCCTTCATCACAGGTTTCCCGGAACATGTCCAGGACATCGCTGGGCTCTCTGCCATAAAGTAGTTCAAAGGCTAATAATCCCGTAGAGGCCAGTGGGGTTTTCCTCACTGCAAATAGTGCCCACAGGATCGTTCGGTTCCAGTCTTTCCGTCCTTGTCTACCAATTTTCTCAGAATTCATTTTAGGGTCTTGCTGAATCTTTCTACCAAGCCATTGGTTTGGGATGGTATACAAAGGTTCGTAAGTTGGTAATATGGAGTAGCTCTTTGACTTCTGCCATAAGCTTGCTCATAAAATTTGAATCTTGATCGGATAGTATTTCCTTGGGAAAGCTGACCCAGGAGAAATACGGTAGGAGGTATTTAACGATTTGCTGTAGTATTATTTCGCATTGGGACTGCTTCGGGGTATCTAGTTGCATAATAAACTATAACAAGGACATATTTATTGCCTAGTCTGGATGTTTCCAGAAGTCCAATAATGTCATCCCGAATCTTGCAAAGGGGACTTATATGATGGGTAAAGGATTCAGGGGGGGGGCAGGTAATAGGATGTGTGGGGTGGTTTTTTGACATATTTCACATATCTGGATAACAGTCTTTATATCGGCGTGGATCCCTGGCCAGTAACATTTCCCACTAACGTGTGCCTGGGTTTTGGATTGTCCCAAGTGGCCCCCGGTAAGATGGGAATGCGAAATCTCCAGCACAACCTTTCGGTGGGTCTTGGGGATTACCAATTGCATCTTCACTAATCCTTTGGTAGATGTCTCCCTTCTGTACAACAATCCCTGCTTTAAGAAGAAAAGAGGGCTCCCTTTCTTTATATCCACTCCCTCCAGAGCCGCCTGTAAAAAAGTCTCAGCGTGAGCTGGATCATTTAGCTGGGCGAAGGCTAGGTCACGAGAGAGGGTAGGCTTTTCCCCCTTCTTTTCTTCGATATTAGAGGGGTTATCAGATCCCCCAAAGCCAAATGTACCTCTTTCTGTTTTGTCTGTTCACTTTCTTTAAACTGAGGGAATAGCGCCCTTTCCAAAATTCCTTGAGCAATTTCATCCCCATGATGTACTTCAAATGCGATTGAACCATGATTCTGTAAGAGAACCTTTACGTCTCCCTGTGTCGTAATCCTGTTTGGGTTGGGAGCGTATTTTGGTTCGATCCAACCACAGAACTGTAG
Organism: Ambystoma mexicanum; assembly: GCF_040938575.1. NCBI lineage: Eukaryota > Metazoa > Chordata > Amphibia > Caudata > Ambystomatidae > Ambystoma > Ambystoma mexicanum. The sequence goes on from NC_090931.1 coordinate 79,571,639, forward strand.
ACCGATGACAAAAAAAACCTTCCTCCCAAGAGCGCGGCTTGCAGGGTATAATATACCTGTCAGGCCAGAGGCTTGGGTGAAAAGTCAGGAGCAGCAACAGAGCTAGGAGAAAAAACAATGTCACAATTCAGTAACAAAAACTCTGATGGTACAAATCCCCACAACACCTCCCTTGGTAACCCCACTCTTACCTGCTGTGTGATGTAAGACATGTGTGATGTAAGACAGCGGAAAACCTAATTGCCAGTGAAGACCAGGATACATGAAAAACAAAGGTGTTCAGAATCTAGATTTCGTGACAGTCCCAACAAAACTAACCCGAACGGCATGAGGGTGCATCTATTAATGTCCCAATAATCCAAATGAGGTATAAGTAAACAGAAAAGCGTCCCAGATAATTACAAATCAGGAATACAGCAGAGCGTCCCAAATAGACCCAACAGTTCGTGGAACACACCCTTGGTTGATGAAAAATCGTGCAGCAAAGCATCCAAATCCTCCGTAGGAAGTAATGAAGAAGTGGAGAAAAACAGTGTTGATGCATTGTGAGTAAAAGAAAGGGAAGTAACAAGGTAAACAAATAGCGGGCAATACAAGGGTATTCCGTGGGCGGAACACCAGGACCAAATTGCCTTGGGAGGTTCCGGGCAGAACAAGGTTATGAAGTACAATGTTGCCAGGTAAGGACAATCCAAAAAGCGGTGTTTGAATGAAATCGTAATCAGGGAGCCAGGAAGCAATTGATGGCAGGGGATTCAGCATTACGAAGCAGAACAAGGGGAAGACCAAAGGCAGTCAGTTTTAACAATCCAAAAGTCAGGAAAACAGGAATAATATGTGCGACTTAACTTGTAAGCAGAAAGCCAGTTAAGGAGCACCGGAGAAGCGCCGCAAAGCAGTTCAAATAACCGCAGTATCGGAAAGATGGGAGGCAAGCAACGTGTGAGTCACGTGATTGCCTCCATTCCGGAAATGTTGGGACTTGTAGTGTCTTCCCCAATCTTAACACTGTGATAAACGCCATGGCAACTTCCAGGACTGTCTGGAGAGACAGCGGTTTCTCAAAGTAAGAGACCGGGTCATGACAGCACCCCATCGCAAAGGAGCCTTTCCTTGTATACCATAGAAATTGTAGCCAAAAAGTACCTAACAGGATGGGGGCATGTACATTGGAAGCGGGTTCCCAGGTCTGCTCCTCTGGGCCATAGCCTTTCCAGTCCACCAGATAATACCTACCGCCATGGCAGAGTCGAGTGTCCAGGATAGAATGCACCTCATATTCCTCTTTACCCTGGACCCTTATCGGAGCAGCAGACTAAGGAAGTCTGGTACCGGGTGCACAGGGACGAAGCAGGGACACATGAAAAACTGGATGTATGCGCCATGAAGTAGGGATACCCAATCAGTCAGTAACAGGATTAAGGCACTTCAGAACTTTGTACGGACCCACATAACGAGGGAGCAATTTACGCTTACCATACATCGATAAGTGTTTTGTGGATAACCAAACTAGATCACCAGAATGGTAAACAGGGGCTGGGGATCGCTTCTTATCCGCCTGAGCCTTGGATCATATCTGAGCCATTCGTAATTGTCCAGCGACTGCTGAACGGATGGAGACCAGAGAGTCTTGTATGGATTTAGCTGCCGGGACATGCTCCAAGGGTGGTAAGACAAGTGGGAGCATTCTAGAGTTTAGTCCATACAAGGCATAAAAAGGGGAGCAACCCACTGATGAATGTATGGAATTATTATATGCAAATTCAGCGGCTCCCAACACCGATAACCAATCGGATTGATATTGCAAACACAGACACCTGAGATATTGCTCCATGGTGGCATTTGTACGTTCCGTTTGCCCATCTGTTTGAGGATGGTAAGCCGAGGAAAGACGTGCATCAACACCCAAAGAGGCAGTTAGGGCATGCCAACAACGAGAAATGAACTGAGGTCCACGATCAGAAATCATTACAGAAGGAAGTCCAAAATATCGAACCACATGATCAAAAAACAAACTCGCAACCTGTGTAGCTAAAGGGATCCCTTGTCATGATGCCTACCCCCGGGGAACCAGACCAGGTCCAGCAACCCCAGAAGCAGGCATCAAGTTGTTTTGAGCAAGCCCAAAAGCCCCTGCTAGGGGCTGTTTGGGTGTGGTCCTGGCACCTATGGCGCCAGGCTCATATGGAGAGTCAGTCCTGGCGCCATAGGCGCCAGGCTCATAGAGTAGAATTTACCTGATGCAGACCATGCTGCAAGCTTACCTGGTGCAGACCATGCTGCAGAGCTCCAAGCCAAATGAGACTTGGAAGGGACTATTTTACCTAGGGACTATTTTTTTACTCGGGTGGAGCTGGGGAGAATACTTACCTGGGACTACTTTGGAGGCTATTTAAACCACGCCCGAAGAGCAGCACACGCTTCGCGTTATTCTGCATCCAGCAGCGTAACGCTCACTGTGTCTGCAAGCCTGCATCCAGTCTTCTGCCACGCCTGCCTCGAGTCTGCAGCTCCTAGAAAAAGGGAGGAACAGAAGGAGAAAAGGTTAGAATAGGAGCAAACCTTCGATCCTTACCTGAATTCCGGATCCACCGCACCTTCGAGCTGGAAGAAAGAAGCATTTACGCGCGCCACCTCTCCTTCTGCAGCGCCGCGCTGAACTCACTGGCCTTTCGCAGCATCCTCACGATCCACCGCATCCTTCTGCACATTCCCGCCGCATTCTGGCACCTAAGGGGAATACAAGAACAGCAAAGGTGAGCCAAGGAAATAAACAGAGGCAATAGTAACTACCCCCATAGACTTACCTGATTACCGCCGGGGGTACTATTCCTCTTCACGGGTCGGCGCAGTCTCCATTGCATCCTCGCCGCACCCCGACCCCTAAGGGGAACAAAAAGATGACAAGGTGAGACAACGGGACAAATAAAGGGAACTCTTCTCACCGCAATAGACTTACCTAATTTTACTGCCGGAGGCATAATTCGCCGAACTTCATATTTTCTCGCCACACCTGAATAAGGGAACAAGCAGCTTACATTCTGGCCTTATTTTATTGAACTGTGTAGGATAAGCCAAATACTTACCTGAACTTAGTCAGCTACCACAAGGAACTCTTTGCTGCAGTGAAGCTGCAAACTGCAAGGAATCGGACAAGAGTGAAAGTCAGACATGTGAACTCTTACGAACTACATATTTTTCGGAGTCAATATTGTTCTGGAACTCACCAATTCCTTCGAGCCAGTGAAGCAACTGGTTATCAACGCGCCCCTGTGCTCAACGCAGGATGGAGAGCTCATCTTTTCAAACCATCAGGTGAGACTATAAGAGGGGACATCAAAGGTGATCTGTGGGGAGAACAGCGGGGTGGGGGGAATTTACGCTCAACTCCACGGGTGGTTAATTCCCTTTCTCCATTTGCAGAAGAATATTCCTACGGGCCAAGCAAACGAAGCTAGGTGGGCCAGTCCAGTTCGTCATCTCGGCCCTACGCGTCACATTGGTGGAGACCGCAGCTGTCCAGTTCAGATCAACGTCTCTGTGGGAGCCAGGTGAGCGTAACAGAACGCAAAGCCTACCCACAAATTCCCACCTGGGCGTTATGGATACCTCAGAGACTGACCAATTGGCCCAATTACTAGGGGAACTGAGGGCTGAAGTGCATTCAGCCCGTCAAGAAACTAATGCTCTTAGGAGAGAACTGATTTTGTCAAAGGAGCGAACTGATGACCTTGCTAGGTAACTATTGCAAAGCCAGGATGGACAAGCACCCCTACCTGGTTCCGGGGGTAATCCAGCTCCTGTGTTATCGAGTAACCCTGTGCAAATAAACCTACCAGGAAATATTCCATTAGCTCCACCCGAACGCTTTGCCGGAGATCCCAAAAGGTTCGCCGTGTTTATGAACCAATGCCACCTGCACTTTTTATGCAGACCTGGAGCCTTCCCAAACGACCAAGCCAAGGTAGCCTTTGTATCATCATATCTCAGCGGCAGTGCAGCTGATTAGTCAATTCCACTAGTCACTCAGGATGACCCAATTCTTCGGGATTTTCAGGGCTTTCAAACTAGCATGGAAAGACTATTTGCCCGGCACTCCCAAGGACAGGCCCTGGATAACGAACATTTGTCCCTACGACAGGATAACCAGGACCTTCTATCCTACATCGCGACCTTTAATAGGTTGATAGTGGAAACTGGATGGCCTGAGGTAAAACGATCACGTTATTTCATTGAGGGCTTCGAGGAGAACTCAAGGATGTTTTGGCTCAAGTTGTGAACCCACCTCAAGACTGCGCTGAATATATAGACTTAGTGGTCCAGTTAGATCACAGACTTCAGAACAGAAAGGCTGATCGAGCCAAGTTTGAGAATCGGGTGTTGGTCAAAACCCATGCTAACCCCAAAGGAGCAGATGCTTCAGAACCCATGCAAATCGGAGGGGTTAAAGGACCCTTAACCCAGAAGGAAAGAGAACGGAGACGACAAATGCAATTGTGTCTATATTGTGGAACTTCTGGGCATTTTCTACGGGATTGCCCTGTAAAACCACCCAAGAAGGTGGTAGGAGCTGCTGATAAAAGCCATATGGAGTCAGACTCAGGAAACGACCACGCCCGACAAGCGTAGAGGTCCGCTTGCCGAGCATGAAGAAGGATACTCAGACCTCGCATTTCATCATACCAATGGTCCTCGTAGATCCAGGGCAGCCATTGCGTATGCACGCAGTAAGGGCATAATTTGGTGGCGGGGCCATAGGAAACTATGTGGACTATGAATTGGCTTCCAGGATGAATCTACCTCTCTGCCGAAAAACCACCTCAGATGTCATCACCACCTCAGATGTCATCACCGCAACTGAAATTGCCTCTGGGCCTTTAACTCATTCCACCGCAGAGATGACACTATTGGGTCAGGATGGGCATCGAGAGACTATTGTGTTTGATCTAATCAAAGCCCCACAGTTCCAAATAATACTGGGGATACCTTGGTAGGAAACACATAATCCTTGTATTGATTGGCGAGAGAAGAGAATAACCTTCCCGGATTGTGCACAAACCTGTTACCCACAGAAAAATCAGAACGTAGGCCTGGCCACAGTAACCTCAGCAGTCATGCAACTACCTCCAGAATACCAAGAATTCCAGGATGTCTTTCAAAAGGAACAGACAAACACCTTACCTCCTCACAGATCGTACGATTGTCAGATTGATCTCATACCCGGTGCACAACCCCCTTGTAGCAGGAACTATGCCCTTAAGGAACCTGAGAACCTTCACCTACGACAATATTTAGACCAGTACCTTGCCAATGGCTTTATTCGCCCATCCAAGTCCCCTGCATCTTCAGCTTTGTTTTTCGTGCCCAAAAAGGAAGGTGACCTCAGAACGTGCATAGACTACCGCGCATTGAACCAGATAACTGTTAAGAACCGATACCCATTGCCTCTGATCCCTGAGCTATTAGACCAAGTGAAGGACGCTTGTATATACACTAAATTAGATCTATGGGGGGCATACCATCTGGTACGTGTAAAAGAGGGCGACGAATGGAAGACAGCTTTCCGCACTAAGTATGGGTTATTCGAGTACCAGGTGATGCCTTTCGGGTTGTGCAATGCACCAGCAGCCTTCCAATACTTCATGAACGATGTCCTTCGTGAACTCATTGACGTTTGTGTTGTCGTGTATATCGATGATATTTTAGTATACTCCTCTTCAGAATCTGACCATGTGAAGCACATCCGAGCAGTCCTTAAGAAATTGCGCCAGCACAAACTATATGCAAAACTAGAAAAATGCGTTTTTCATGCCACAGAAGTTGAATTCCTTGGGTTTATCCTGACCCCAAAGAGAGTCCGAATGGACTCACGAAAGGTGGACGCAATCCTGAAGTGGCCATCACCAAGTTCAGTTAAAGGAGTACAAAGCATGCTCGGCTTTGCCAATTTCTACCACAGATTCATCCCAGATTTTTCACATGTCGTACATCCCATCACAGCACTCTTGCAAAAAAATAAACGCTTTATATGAACTGAAGAAGCTGAAAAAGCCTTCCAAGAGCTGAAAGCGAAATTCACGTCTGCACCTGTGTTAAAGCACCCGCGCCCTGAACTTCCATACATAGTGGAAACTGATGCATCCAGTCTGGCCATGGGAGCTGTCCTATCTCAAAAGGACTCTGAAACTGGCCAGCTTCACCCAGTAGCATTTTGGTCCAGAAAGTTCTCGGCACCCGAGTTAAACTATGCGGTTACCGACAAGTAGTTATTAGCCATTAAATCCGCCTTCAAGGCTTGGCGGCACTATCTTCTCGGTGCCAGGCATACCATTACTGTGATCACCGATCTCCAGAACTTACAGTATTTAAAAACATCCAAGGCACAATCGTCATGTCAACTCCGATGGGCATTGTTCTTTGCCGAGTTTGATTTCGTGATAACCTATCGACCAGGTTGTAAGAATGGTAAAGCAGACGCCTTATCCCGAATAGGGATCGGAGAGGCAGAAGTGAACCCAGAACCAGTACCTATAATTTCCGAACAAAGGATCCTTGGCATGACTACTCTACAGACACTAGAGGACATTCAGGTAAAGATCCAGCAACTCTTTGATCCTACAGCCCTGCAGGACTGGGTAAAGAAAGGCCCGGACTACTCTGTCACCAATGATCTGCCTTATTACCAAGGGCGACTGTTTCTGCCACACAAGGAACTACAAGAGCAAGTCATTTCCCGTTATCATGATACCCTAATGGAGGGGCACCCATGTATTGCAAAAACTGAAGCTAAGATTAAAAGACAATTCTGGTGGCCCACCTGGCGAAAGGATATTAAATCATTTGTGATGTCTTGAGGCATTTGCGCTCAAAACAAAAGTCAAAAGAAAAAACCAGCTGGACTCTTACAACCTTTAGACATTCCACCTACACCATGGCACACCTTATCATTAGACTTTATCACTGATCTACCTTCTTGTAATGGGTTTAACACCATTCTAGTTATTGTGGATCTTTTTTCCAAGATGGCCCACTTTATTCCTTTAAAAGGACTATCTTCAGCCTTAATCCTGGTCAAAGAATTCCTTGAAAACATTATTCGCTTACATGAATTTCCGTCCGAGCTGGTCTTTGACCGGGGCAGGCAATTCATTTCACATTTTTGGGAGAAATGTTGTCAATTGGCGGAAATCGACGAGAGATTATCGACCAGTCACCACCCCAGACATATGGTCAAACGAAGAGGACCAACCAGACTCTTGTACAATACCTGCGTTGTATGTTACATCAAACTGAGAGTAATTGGGAGGACATCCTTTGGATCGCCGAATATGCATACAATAATTCAGTACATTCTGGAACTGGACAAAGTCCCTTTTATACCCTATATGGGCACCACCCTCGAACCTCAGACCTTGACTCACCCCAACACTTAGAAATCCCTGCAGTGGACCATCTACACGCTACGATTACACAAGCCTTTAAGGAGGCAACTGCACATTTGAAACAGGCGAAGGAGAAATATAAGAAAGATGCTGATCGGCATAGAAGTGATACTCCACAGTACCAGATAGGGGACCAAGTATAGTTGGCCACAAAACACATACCTCTCAAGGGAACGCGGACCTTTAACCCTAGATATTTGGGACCTTACTCTATTAAGGCCATTATCAACCCGGTGGCCGTCAAGTTGGACTTACCTGCTAATATGCAAATTCATCCCGTCTTTCAAGTGTCACTTTTGAAGCCAGTGGAACCAGGGACAAGACTAACCAAGCCACCAGACCCCGTCCTTATAGACGGGCAACCCGAATTTGAAGTTAAGAACATCCTGGACTCCAAGATGGTGAAGTCAAAACTTTTTTATTTAATCAACTGGAAAGGGTACGGACCACACGAAAGGTCTTGGGAACCTAGTGACCACGTGCATGCACCTCGATTGGTGAAAAGATTCCACCGAAATTTCCCAGACAAACCAAAACCACGGGGAAGAACGACTTTCGGAGGGGCCTTGGGGGGGAGTGCTGTCATGATGCCTACCCCCGGGGAACCAGACCAGGTCCAGCAACCCCGGAAGCAGGCATCAAGTTGTTTTGAGCAAGCCCAAAAGCCCCTGCTAGGGGCTGTTTGGGTGCGGTCCTGGCGCCTATGGCACCAGGCTCATATGGAGAGTCAGTCCTGGTGCCATAGGCGCCAGGCTCATAGAGTAGAGCTTACCTGATGCAGACCATGCTGCAAGCTTACCTGGTGCAGACCATGCTGCAGAGCTCCAAGCCAAATGAGGCTTGGAAGGGACTATTTTACCTAGGGACTATTTTTTTACTCGGGTGGGGCTGGGGAAGAATACTTACCTGGGACTACTTTGGAGGCTATTTAAACCACGCCCGAAGAGCATCACACGCTTTGCATTATTCTGCATCCAGCAGCGTAACGCTCACCGTGTCTGCAAGCCTGCATCCAGTCTCCTGCCACGCCCGTCTCGAGTCTGCAGCTCCAAGAAAAAGGGAGGAACAGAAGGAGAAAAGGTTAGAATAAGAGCAAACCTTCGATCCTTACCTGAATTCCGGATCCACCGCACCTTCGAGCTGGAAGAAAGAAGCATTTACGCGCGCTGCCTCGCCTTCTGCAGTGCCGCGCTGACCTCACCGGCCTTCGCAGCATCCTCACGATCCACCGCATCCTTCTGCACGTTCCCGCCGCATTCTGGCACCTAAGGGGAACACAAGAACAGCAAAGGTGAGCCAAGGAAATAAACAGAGGCAATAGTAACTACCCCCATAGACTTACCTGATTACCGCAGGGGGTACTATTCCTCTTCACGGGTCGGCGCAGTCTCCATTGCATCCTCGCCGCACCCTGGCCCCTAAGGGGAACAAAAGGACGACAAGGTGAGACAACGGGACAAATAAGGGGAACTCTTCTCACCGCAATAGACTTACCTAATTTTACCGCCGGAGGCATAATTACCCGAACTTCATATTTTCTCGCCACACCTGAATAAGGGAACAAGCAGCTTACATTCTGGCCTTATTTTATTGAACTGTGTAGGATAAGCCAAATCCTTACCTGAACTTAGTCAGCTACCACGAGGAACTCTTCACTGGGGTCAAGCTGCAAACTGCAAGGAATCGGACAAGAGTGAAAGTCAGACATGTGAACTCTTACGAACTACATATTTTTCGGAGTCAATATTGTTCTGGAACTCACCAATTCCTTCAAGCCAGTGAAGCAACTGGTTATCAACGTGCCCCTGCGCTCAACGCAGGATGGAGAGCTTATCTTTTCAAACCAGACTATAAGAGGGGACATCAAAGGTGATCTGTGGGGAGAACAGCTGGGTTGGGGGGAATTTACGCTCAACTCCAAGGGTGGTTAATTCCCTTTCTCCATTTGCAGAAGAATATTCCTACGGGCCAAGCAAACGAAGCTAGGTGGGCCAGTCCAGTCCTTCATCTCGGCCCTACGCGTCACATTGGTGGAGACCGCAGCTGTCCAGTTCAGATCGATGCCTCTGTGGGAGCCAGGTGAGCATAACACCCCTGGCATGGGATAAAGAGAGCCATTTTTGTGAATATGTCCACCACAACAGGAATAGTGGACATACTGTTCACTACTGGTAACTCCACCACAAAATCAAGAGTCACAGTATGCCAGGGAAACAGGGGTATCGGCATCTCCATCAACAACCTCACTGGTTTGCCTGGTTGTCTGGTTATCTTTTGCATTGGACACAAGTGGCACACCTAGAGACATAGAGACATACAGGTTGCTATCTTTGCTGATATTTGGCCACCAACACCACAGTTGCAAAAGGTCGTATGTCTTAGCTTAACCGGGGTGTAAGGCCAGCCACGAATCATGAGCCCATTGTAATTGGAATGATTGTCAGGAAGGTATAACAACCCCTGGACGTAAGACAGACCCTCATCAAGCTTTATGCCTAACTCATCCAGAATGGTGGAATGATCCCGAACCCATTGCCTGAGATGACCCAAAAGAGGAGAGGAAACAAAACAAGCACAGATAACGGAACCTGAGGGCAACAGAGAGGGCCATATTTTAGGCATCTCTAGTTCGATGCAGATGCGCAATAGCATGTCAGCTTCACCATGCAACGGAGGACGATAAAGTCCAACAATGTAAAGAACAAGTACCACCATATTTGACGGGCATTAGTGCATTTTGCATGGGGCAATGCTTCAAGATTCCGGTGATCGGTGTACATAACGACTGGATGTCAGGCCCCCAAAAGATGATGTCGCCATTCCTTAAAGGCCGCTCTGATGGCAAGTAGTTCTCATTCCATTATCGTGTAGTTGCGTTCTGCAGGAGACAGGGACCTAGAATAATAAGCCACCGGATGCAGACGTCTCATGGTGGGACAAACTTGAGACAGAATAGCCCCAACTGCAATAGCTGAGGCGTCAGCTTCCTCAATGAAAGGAAGAGAAGGATTTGGGTGCTGTAAGACAGGTGCAGAAGTAAAGGCCTCCTTTAATGCCTGGAAGGCCGATTGTGTTTTTTGGTCCCAACAAAATGGGACAGAAGGACTGGGAAGGCGAGTAAGAGGAGCGGCAATCTCGGAAAAGGAGGCGATGAACCTCCTATAGAAATTGGAGAAGCCTAGAAATGACTGTAAGTCTTTGACCGTGGTGGGAACAGGCCAATCCAGTTCGGCTTTCACTTTGGAAGAGCACAGGTGTACTCCTTTGGCAGATAGCATAAACCCTGGGAATTCAACCGAGGGAGCATGGAAACATGTTTTTCCAACTTTGCAAACAAGGAATGATCTCGAAGGCGCTGTAGGACAGAACCAACATGTCGTACATGATGCTGTAAGGTATCAGAGAAAATCAAGATGTCGTGCAAATACGCCACCACACAATAATCCAACACATTGTGAAAGATGTCATTGATGAAGTGTTGAAAAGTGGCTGGGGCGTTGCACAACCCGAAAGGCATGACGGAATATTCGAAAAGACCGAATTTGGTTTTGAACGCAGTCTTCCATTCGTCTCCCCGTCGAACCCTTACAAGATTATATGCCCCCCTCAAATCGTGCTTGGTAAATATCGTGGAGTATGAGACCTTTTCCAACAGCTCCAGGATGAGAGGCAATGGGTATTGATTTTTTATAGTAATCTTGTTCAGAGCTCTGTAATCCACACAAGGGCGTAGATCCCCCTCCTTTTTTGGGAACAAAAAATATCGGGGAAGCAGCGGGAGAGCGAGAGGGTTAGATATGACCCAACCGTAAAGCCTTATCTATGTATTCCCACACATGATCCTCTTCTGTTTGAGTAAGAGAGTAAATGCGTTTGTGTGGAACAACAGCCCCAGGTACTAAATCAATGGGACAATCAGTGGCGGGAGTTGTTCAGAAAGACCTTTGTCAAACACATCTGCATAGGCCTGATATTCCGCCGGTAACTCAGGAGTAGGGCTTTGTAGCGTGGCGTTTATTGATGTAATATTAGCTACCATAGCCAAACAGGGAGACCACATAGCCACATCATGATTTTGTAAACAATGTTTGGTACAAAAATCAGAAGAAAAGTGAACGGACTGTTGAGCCCAATCGATGGTAGGATTATGGGTCTTCAACCACGATGAACCAATTATGACCGCAAACTGAGGAGTAGAAATGAGGTCAAAAGAAACCCACTCGGAGTTTCCCTCTGGAGTGGACATCACCACAGGACCTGTTTGTTCAGTGACCTATCCGGATACTAGACTGGAACCATCAACGGCCTGTACCTCTTCCAGTCTGGTCTTTGGAATCAGGGGCAAACCGTGTCGTTTAGCCAATTGAATATCCATATAGTTGTCAATGGCCCCGGAATCTATCATCACAGGAGAAGAAAAGGATACCTTGGCTGGAACAGAAGAGAAACTCATAAACAGGTAAATATGAGAAGACAGACAAGATCCACCCGAACCATCCATCGATAGACTCATCCTTCCGGTTCGGCTTAGGGACGAGTCTTGGCGTTTCCCGCCGTTTTTAATGGTCTTTTTGGTCATACACGAATGAAATAACCAGATTGACCGCAGTAAAGACACAGATTGTTTGTCATTCGCCTCTCTCTTTCCGCTTTAGTCAACGGGCCTCTGGTGGCCCCAATTTGCACAGGTTCGATATCCCCAGAAGATGTTGTAGGGGATAGATCCACTTTATTGGGGCGAAGGTCAGCTACTCAACGTTCTCCTCATCTTTGGCGAAGCCGAGCGTCTACCTGTAACACCAAATCCACCAACTCAGGGAAAGCTGATAGGAGAGAAGGTACAACCGACAAAGCATCCTTGAGTTCTTCTGAGAGCCCCTTATAGAACACTGCCGCTTTCTTTTGCTCAGGCCACGTTGTTTCAGCTGCCAACTGATTAAAGCGGGCAAGATAGGGCAGGAATTCTTGTTTACCTTGGGTTATTGCTAAGAACTCCAAATCAGATGGCTGGGCCTTGTAACGGGCATCAAAAACGGCATTCATGGCTTGTAGCAGAACGTCAAAATCATATAGAGCCGGATCATTGACTTCCAATAGAGGGTTAGCCCAAGCAGCAGCTGTACCACCCAAATGGGATAGTACAAACGCGGCTTTTGTGGTGGCATCTAGAAATGCCAAAGGTCGGTATAGGAAATGGAGCCGGCACTGGTTGATAAAAGTCCAGTAGGACTTCAGATCGCCCGAGAAGCGCTCCGGCGGGACCAAAGTAAAAGGCCCAGGGAGGACTACAGGTGTTGGTGCAGGAGGTTTGGGGTGTGGTACTGGGGGAGAGTTTACAGCTGCAGCATCCCCAAATTCCTCATCATGAGGAAAGGGTTGTACAAAGCTCTGTAGGACGTCCATGCGCTGATTCAGCGTGACATGGGCAGAGGCCATATCGGCACGCAGGGTGGCAAAAGCTTGCATAAGTGCAGCCATATGGTCTGCCCGGACTCCATCCTGATATAAATAGGCTGTTTGGGTTGGGAACGTATTTTGGTTCGATCCAACCGCAGAACAGTAGACCGATGACAAAAAAAAACTTCCTCCCAAGAGCGTGGCTTGCAGGGTATAATATACCTATCAGGCCAGGGGCTTGGGTGAAAAGTCAGGAGCAGCAACAGAGCTAGGAGAAAAAACAACTTCACAATTCAGTAACAAAAACTCTGATGGTACAAATCCCCACAACACCTTCCTTGGTAACCCCACTCTTACCTGCTGTGTGATGTGAGACAGCGGAAACCCTACTTGCCAGTGAAGACCAGGATAGATGAAAAACAAAGGTGTTCAGAATCCAGATTTCGTGACAGTCCCAAAAAAACGAACCTGAACGGCACGAGTGCGCATCTATTAATGTCCCAATAATCCAAATGAGATGTAAGCAAACAGCAAAGCGTCCCAGATAATTACAAATCAGGAATACACCAGAGAGTCACAAATAGATCCAACAGTTCTTGGAACACACCCTTGGTTGATGAAAAATCGTGCAGCAAAGCATCCAAATCCTCCGTAGGAAGTAATGAAGAAGTGGAGAAAAACAGTGTTGATGCCGTGTGAGTAAAAGAAAGGGATGTAACAAGGTAAACAAATAGCGGCAATACAATGGTATTCCATGGGCGGAACGCCGGGACCAAATTGCCTTGGGATTTTCCGGGCAGAACAAGGTTATGAAGTACAACGTTGCCAGGTAAGGACAATCCAAAAAGCGGTGTTTGAAGGAAATCCGTAATCAGGGATCCAGGAAGCAATTGAGGGCAGGGGATTCAGCGTTACGAAGCATTTCAAGGGGAAGATCAAATGCAGTCAGTTTTAACAATCCAAAAGTCAGAATACCAGGAAAACAGGAATAATACATGCGACTTAACTTGTAAGCAGAAAGCCAGTTAAGGAGCACCGGAGAAGCACCGCAAAGCAGTTTAAATAGCCGTGGTATCGGAAAGATGGGAAGCACGTAACATGTGAGTCACGTGATTGCCTCCATTCCGGGAATGTTGGGACTTGTAGTGTCTTCCCCAATCTTAACGCTGTGATAAACTCCATGTCAACTTCCAGGACTGTCTGGAGGGACGGAGGTTTCTCAAAGTAAGAGACCGAGTCATGACACCCCAGAAGTCAGGATCGATGACGCCTGCTAAAACTTCTATACCAAACTTTAACGGTAGGCCAGATTTTGGGGCTACCCTTATGTAACACCCCGGACGGGGTATAAAACCCAGATGTGTAGGAATCATTCCAGGGGTGACAGCTTCCCTACTGCTAAAGATATCGAAAACTATTGATTCTTTCTTGGTAACAGAGGGGTTACAAACTTGATGACTACATTTTTGGAAGTGTATAGTTCCCCAATTAGTTTCAATTGAGTCACATCCCACCTCTGACACCATATGTAAGGAGCACATGGTGGCAACAGTAAAGACAGACACAAGTGATCACAGTTCAAAGGTGTTTATTAAACTGTATTATGGGTGAGATAAATGCCTAATCTAAACCTAAATCTAAGATGGGAGCAAGCTACAACCATCAAATAATAATAACATTGTCCAAGTACAGTCTAGTCAAATCAAAAGGGCCTATACTAAAAAACCTATTGCCAATCCATACCACTATGCTGCAAAAATAATGTGGGATTATGTTCACAAGAAAAGAAAGAAGTGTTCATAAAATGATAAATCAGGATGGTATAGCTGGGGTCTCCCTTCCCCACGTTTTCAGCACGGGGCAAGGCGGGACTCCTGAGCATGGGACACTCCTGGGCCTCTTCAGCACCTGGTCATAGTTCCAGTAAACAATATCAGGACCTTCTTGGGCCAAGTCTCTTTTATGCAAAAAGTCTCTTGCCTTAGAGGGCCTGATGAACCATAAATAACAAACAGACAAAAGTTCCTTCGGTAATCTTTTACGTTGGGCGATTCCTCTTCACCCCTCGGATCCTCCCTCAGCCGGGCTCTGATCCTTCTTTCAACAATAGCCTCCCTCAGTCAGGTTCACCACAGTCTTTCTTTCAAAATATCACCATCTGTAATATTCGAGAATTGCGATGTCTTTTTAACCAATCATTCACCGTGGACATCCCTCGGTCGGGTTCACTCTTCTCGACACAATGTTCACGGGTGTACTATGATTCACCTCATTTCGTAGGCATCCCTCAGCTGGGTTCACATTTGCCAAATACACAGTTCACTTTGCTTTATCACAGTGCACGATTCACTCCCCTTAGCTTTCCCTTTACAATGTGTCGGAGACTTTCAATTGTACAAAGGGATTGATCCGACCACTCGAATGACCACTCTGACTTCTCACATCGGCCTCTCCTAGTGCCTCCTGGTACTTGCAGTTTAAAAAAAAAGAAAGGGACCAGCCAGATTCTTTCAAATGAGCGCCCACTTGGTGCCTGACCATTCAGCAGCTGGTCCTTCACTGGACTTTCTTTCAAGCTCAAGCACACACAAGTTCTTTGTTCACAAGTTCAGATAATGTTGCCGTTTTCAACCTTGGGCTCAACACAGTGTGGTTTACTATCAGCTCTCTCCGACTCACCGGCTGTGCTGTACCCGTTGGCGTTTCTTGTCTCTGGAGTCAAGGACGGTACAACGGTAGCAAGCGTGCCTCCCGCCTTGGCTATCACTGTGGGAGGGCTCCGAGCACCGTTGACATCTGATACACCGCATGTCAGCTGTACCGGTCTTATAATTCCTTTCACAGAGGCTTTGCAGGTCTGGGTTGAAAAGGGCAAGGGCACTTCCCTTCTTGGTCTCGTTGCTTTTTTTCTCCATTTGAACTGCCCTTCTGGAATAGCTGCTTCCTTGTGCGTTTGACCTTGCTCAAAGTGTGATCTTGTACTCTGCATTTTATCCCTTTGGGGAAGGGAAAGGGCAGTCAAGTGTGTGTAGTTATTGTCAATTGCCTTACTCTGCCTGACCCTTGTGTTGGGACATGTCAGGTAAACAGCTCTGGTGTTAGTCCATTGTCTTTCACTGTGTAAGAAAGTGTGCGTGTTTGAAAGGGGGGTAGAACTTCTAAGTATCCTACAGTGTACAATGGGGAAAAGGTGTTATAATGAAGGGGGTACCACATCTCACCCTTCAGTGTGCCACTTCCACTCCCAAAGACCCCCATTCAGGTGATCCTCCCCCACTGGTCCACCCCAGGAACTGGATCTAATAGCGATGGCCGTGTCCTGCACACCTGGATGACAGCTCTCCGGGGACTTGCGGGTGAGACACTGTCAGGTTTCTCACAAGCTCGAGGAACTAGACTGGCAGGAAAGTGTCCTTTACGGCAGACGGTGGTAGATGCTTGGTGAGGCACTTCTCCCAGCATCTTCAAGGGGCTTGTGTCATCCTTTAAGGCAGATGGCCCAAAGCTGAGGAGTGTGTTGCAGGCAGCTGTCTTGTCCTTTTCCCCCGGGTTCAGGGACCTTCTGGCACTTCCTACCTAGGAAGCTTGCTGCAGAGCCTAGCAGCCTCTGTACCCTGGGAGATGTTTAGGGGACGGATCGTGCTTCCCTCTTTGCAGGTCCTGGCCTGCCTTCACTGGCGGAAGATGTAATACAGACTGTACCTTCAGCCAGAGTCCAATGATGAGTGCTTCTTGCTACTCCTTGCAAAGTCTTCAGATGATCTGCCAAAAGAATGGCTCAGCCGCATGGGCCACAGGGATTGGTGTAGGTTAAGTCTACTTTAATTAACCAATCCTGGGGTCCCCACCAAAAATCTTCTGTATGCATGAGGCCATAACAATAGTGCTTTGCAACAGGAAAAGTAATGGGGTGAATACATGTGATTTTAAGTCCCACCCATCTTCCTGTCTGTCGTGGATCAAAGAGTCTCTCTGGTTAATGGATCTCTGTGGTTCCTGATTAAAGCAGCAAGTCTCCATTGAAGCTTTGGAGAGACCAGACTCTCTGGCTCCTGAAAACCACATTCTCATATAAACAAGCAGTCCCAGACATGAAAGCTCACTGTCATAGATACTGAGGGCAGGAGCTGGCTTCAGGTTGACACAGTTGCATATGAAAGGTTGTTGGGGTTTCCCATCTCCTTTGTTAACCTCTACAGCCAGGCCCCACGTAGGCCTGTTTGAATTGCCCTCAAATTGGTATGCAAATTGCTGCCACCAGCTTCAGGGCCCAACAAAAAAGCAGGGCGGATCTATGGAACGATTGTTAGTTAATCAGGCTGGGGATGGTGAAGATTTGGCCCTCCCCCTTCTGGAGATACATCATGTTCCCCTGGCTGTTGTATCCCAACTAAATATGACATGGGGGGTGGTGCCAGTAGGCTGTGTCCACCGAGCATACACAGGTCTATGTGTTTGTCGTGCTGTGAGCATAGGAACATGTGTGTGGATTAGCCCCACATATTTTCCTGAGGTTGGTCTACCATCATTCCATTTAATGAAACATTTTTTAAAAAGCCCTGGCGAACGCACACTCATCGTGCAGATAGTCGAAATCCTCACATGCCCCCCAGCCTCAACATGTGAACCACCACCGTACTGAGGGTCTTGGTCGTCATCTAAGCAAATTTACTGGCTGAGGCGTCTGCATTTCCATGCTGAGAGCCTGGCTTGTGCTGGATTTGTCATGCTGTGAGCATAGGAAAATGTGTGTGGATTAGCCCCACACATTTTCCTGAGGTTGATCTACCATCATTCCATTTAATAATTTTTTTTTTAAAAAAGCCCAGGTGAGCGCTTGCCCACCATGCGGATAGTCGAAATCCTCACATTAGCAGGAGCTTAAAGAGAGCGATTTGCATAAAGAGCCATCCAGCGGGGTGACAGTACATCGGGGTGGGGGGAAGATCTGAGTGGGTTGAAACAATGCTTACAAGTATAGGACTTTGTTGAGGGGAGCAAAAGAGTAGAGGGATCATGTAGAGGGATCATGTAAATCAGTGCTCTCAAGTTTCCTGTGGTCATACTTTGTGAAAACCACTCAGTCATATTTTTGCTTGGAATTCCGGGACTTGTTTTTTACCCAAATTCCAAATGAGAAATCAAAAGCAACAAGTCCCAGAATCCAAAGGGAAAACAAGAATGGAGGGCCTTCTCATGCATGGCCACTCGAAACCTGAGCACTCTTTGTAATGTAATTTAAGTGGTTTTCTATAGCGCTCTTCTGAGTAGACCCAAGAAGTATTCTCACGCACTAGTCCAGTTTGATGAGCATAAAAGTAGAGCTAAACATTTTAGTTGAGCAATACATGAGGTGTGGGCGGATTGGTCTAATATTTAGGAGTTAAGTCTCACTGCAGCGGCAGCAGTTGTGATGAACTTGTAGAGTTTCAGGTCACTGTCAAAGACAACTCCAAGATTACGAGCTATTGGTGATGGGGTGAGGAGGAAAGTGGGGCGGGGGGGTTGCATTGGAGGATGATGACTTACTCTTAAAAGAATTCAGCATGAGGCAGCATGAAGCTATTCAGTGGCGAATAGAAGGTGGGTATGCATTCAGAGATTGCACAGGTGACGGGGAAGGATATCTGAGTATCATCAGCGAAGTAGTGATAGCTAAAGCTACAGGATGAAATGCATTTGCAGAGGGAGGAGGGGTATGGAGCGAAGAGGAGTTGACCTAGGACTGATCCTTCAGGAACACCCACAGGAAGGGGTGTTGTGGAGGAGGTGCTTGTGTCCCGTGAGATGGGGAAAGAGCGGTCAGATATATAGGACACTGTGAAGAAGTGGTGCTAGCTAAAGCTACAGGATGAAATGCATTTGCAGAGGGAGGAGGGGTATGGAGTGAAGAGGAGTTGACCTAGGACTGATCCTTCAGGAACACCCACAGGAAGGTGTGTCGTGGAGGAGGTGCTTGTGTCCCGTGAGATGGGGAAAGAGCGGTCAGAGATATAGGACACTGTGAAGAAGTAGTGCTAGCTAAAGCTACAGGATGAAATGCATTTGCAGAGGGAGGAGGGGTATGGAGTGAAGAGGAGTTGACCTAGGACTGATCCTTCAGGAACACCCACAGGAAGGGGTGTCATGGAGCAGGTGCTTGTGTCCTGTGAAATGGGGAAAAAGCGGTCACAGATATAGGACACTGTGAAGAATCCTACGGATCCCTCACTGAAACCCTGCCTAAAGTCTCCTCCCAGGTGGCCAGGGAAAGGCAGACGCTTCCTGATCCTGACCTTGGGGGTGGTGTACTGCTGGAGGATCACCTGGGAGGAGACAAGGCCCACGGTGGTGAGGAGATCCCATGGGATGAGACACAGTATTTGTCTTTTGAAAGGGAAAACCTTTCCATGTTGCCAGGAAAAGTAGTGGCTTGTTGTCATTATAATGTTTCTGACCCACAAATAAGATCTGTGGCTCTGGGCACAAGTACCATAACATTGGAGCAATTCTCACCAACAGAAAAACTCTTCAAGGTATTTCAGGATAAACACCCTCTTTACTCCCAAAGCTATAATGGAAAAAAACTAGAAATATCACCTTAAGTAAATTGTCTTCCCCTTTAACAACAAATTCTAATGGTTCATCTTTAAATGATTTTAAGGGACGTGAAGACACCCCTAAAATCAAGCAATTACCTAAAATAATTAACTTTGTTGTTAGGGACTACAAGGCCCACAATCCAGTGAGTACTGGGAGGAGTAAGAGGGTTCAAGAGACATGCTGTAGCAGTAGTCAGGCAATTAAGCCTAATAGCCCACACCTGAAGGAACCTAGGAGGCATAAAAGGCTCACTCAGGTGCAGGCAATAGGAAGGAGCTGGAACTGTGGGTGGAGTAGGTGCTGTAGAAGCAGAACGCAGAAAACACAGTGTTGCCAATCCAGACAGAAGTGGGAGAACCAAAGGGACGCCAGAAATACAGATGACCATTGCACATTATTGCTGATTGTTGCACGAGAAAAATAATAAGAAGAAGGATACTAGAAAGGTTGAGGAAGCTAAATTAGTGCAGAAGAAATTGTCCAAATATGCTATAGAAGGGGCAATGTTAACTAGCAGAGAAGGGCCAGGATCGCAACAAACCGGACGTATGCCACAGGTGAATAACCAACGGCAGTTGGATCAAAGAGGAAATGGATTTATGTCAAGAGATAAAGGGGGCTTCCGGGGAAGAGGAGGCTTTCAGAGTAATCAAGAAGCTTTTCAGAATAGCCAAGGCAGTGACCAAGATACGCAGGATTGGAAAGTTGGGAGATTCCCTCCTGCCTGTTGGACATGTGTAATGACAGGACACATAGCGCGAACATGTGGAAGCCAAGGGTATGTACAGAATGGGCAATTCTCAAGAGGGGGGGCAGCTTATCCTCCAGCATATAGCCCACAAACTAGAGGCCGGCCCGCCCAAGATCAGACAGTATATCAGATACAAGCACTGCAAACACAGCAGGCTTGGCAAACACAGCAAGAACCACTGAGTCCACCGCAAGGACAATCACAGCAAGTACCCATGCAGATACAACAAAGTGCAAATACAAGACAATTGTTGACTCCTGGGATAGGGGGTGTCAATGTCAAAGGTGGGAATCCTTTTACAGGTACAGTGATAAGTATGTACCCGCAATAGGACAGCTCACTGGGGGACTTGATGTGTTCAGTACTGTCTGTGACGCCTAATCCTCATGAGGAACCAAGGGTGGACGTCACGATAGGAGGAAAATCCTTTTCTCTTTTAGTAGACACTGGAGTATCTTGCCCATGTATACGAGAGGGAACATTTTTATTGTTGGGTAATGCCATGAATGCTCAAGGATTCTCAGGAGATACAAGTAGATTTCCTTTTACTGAAAAATTGCCAGTTTCAATAGGGGAATGTGACATGTATGTTCTATTATTGTATTCGAAACAGACGCCAGTTAATATATTGGGCTGAGATGTAATGACAAAATTGAATATGACAATCTCCTTCACTGATGAGGGTATAGTGTGTTCAATGCCAGCAATACATTATTGAATGTAAGCGAGTTCATTATGGCATTCACAGGGCAAATAGCCTTGCAAGGGAAACCATTACAACTAGAGGTTTTTCATTATGGAGTGCACATTTTGTTAACATGGCTACCTGGATTAGTGGGCAAGGTAATGAGAATACCTGATGAATTTTTGTTTAGACCACAGATACTTATGGACAAAGAGGGGGGTCAGATATTCCACTTGAAATTACAAGCAGCCATAGTACGAGGAGAGTTGGCCATGCTCGAAGGATTTGATGATGAGGGCAGGCCATGGAGAACAGTGATTCTATTGAGGAAGGGTTTAGATTGACTGACGTCACTGACGAAGTTATGTTTAAGGATGACCCGTCAGATGACAAAGTAGTATTCGAAATGAGCATCACGTATTGGATTAGGACACAAAGAAGAGAGACCCCACAGCAAATGGTGATCATGCAACAATGTCCCACATATTTTGATAAGGACATGGAGAAGGTGCCAACTTCTTTATGGACTACAGGTCCTTATGACGTAGGACTGTTGAAGGGGGTAGGAGAACTTAAGATTAAGCTGAAACCAGGAGCAATTTTGCCTCAGGTAAGGCAGTAACCCATCTCCCCAGAAGCCGATGTGGGGATTTTTAAGACTATTTCAGCTCTGACGGACCAAGGCATTTTAGTGACGTCAGAGACACCATGTAATATGGCAGTGTATCCTATCAAAAAATCTAAAGGAGGGTAGTAGCATTTAATTCAGGATATGTGCCCGATTAACCAGGTTGTAGAGGTAGAGTTTCCTGTAGTTCCGAATCCAGCGACGATTCTATGTAATATTCCGGTAGAGGCACGATATTTCACAGTGATTGAATTGAAAAATGCACTTTTCTCAATCCCGTTACATAAGGACTCTGATGATCTTCCATCATTTACATTTCATCAGACTAAATTGAAAAGTACACGTTTGCCCCAAGGGTATTGTGAGTCTCCATCAATTTTTAATCGAGTCCTGCAGATGGACTTAAGCAATATAGATTTGCCAAGTGTTGTGTTGCAATACGTAGATGAAATTTTAGTTTGGAGCACGTCGGAAGAAGAGTGTATATGAGACTTGATTCAGCTAATGATCATTCTTGCAGAGAAAGGATATAAGGTGGACAAAAAGAAATTGCAGTACTGTCAAGAAGAAATCTTGTATATATGGCAGTTAATTTCGCATGAAGGAAAGAAACTTGCACTTGAAAGGGCTGAGGCGATTTTGAAAATAGCAAAACTGCACACAATAAAGCAAATGCAACTGTTTTTAGGACTGTGCAATTATGTTAGAACATGGGTATTTGATTATAGTTTATATATAAGACCATTGTTGCAAGCCCTGAAAAAAGCACAACAAAGTCAGGGAAAGATTGGACTGAGGAAATGGAGGAAGGATTTGACGAGTTGAAAAAAACAATTTGTACGTCTCCAGTTTTAGGAATTCCCAATTATCCGAAGGAATTCATTTTGTTTTCACACATGAATGGAGCAGTCATGACAGCAGTACTTACGCAGAGAACCACGTTGGGGTACAAACCCCTGGCATATTATAGTAGGATTCAGGATCCAGTAATGAAGGGTCACTTCCTTTGCGAACAGCCATTGGCAGCCGCCGCGTTCACTATTGAGAAGTCTGCCAGCATAGTGATGGAGTGTTCTATGATGTTATTTGTTGAGCATGCTTTGTTTGCTGTCTTAGAGAAACCCAAAGGTACTTTGACGTCTCAAAGAGCTTCTGCATATGAAGTGGTAATATTAAATCCAACGATCAAAATAGTCAGATGTAAAAAGGTGAACCCTGCAATGTTTGCTGCTAAACCATTGGCCCTGGATGACCAAGTGCATGATTGTTCAAATTATGTGGAATTCTATGATGATATCCTGAGAGTGAAGGAAAATACTCTCACTGAAGGGGAAATTGTTTTTATTGATGGTTCGTCGAGAATCGATCAGACTGATGGACAAAGGTATACAGGTGCTGCTGTAGTAAATCATAAGGCCAATTGGGACTTTGAAGTTATGACAAGTGCAAGACTACCATCTCATTTCTCAGCACAAGCTGCAGAATATGTAGAACTTGTTGTCACGCTTGAGAAACACGCAGACCAGGAAGAAACAGTGTACAGTGACTCTGTCTACGTTACGTCGACTGTGCACGTAGGATTGGCACGGTGGAAAAGGAGAGGCGACTTCTGAGTGGACGGCACTCTGGTGAAACACGCTGCTCTATTTGATAAGCTTATTAAAGCATTACAACTCCCAGTAGCCATTGCAATAGTTAAGTGCGCAGCGCACACTAAAAGGACAGACTTTATCTCGCACGGAAATAAAACCGCAGACAAAGAGGCAAAAAGGGTTGCATGTTCTTTAGACATAATGAGTTTTGATATGCCTGATGTGAAAGAGAGGATTGTTGTAATGATGATTGTGAATGAAAGTTTTAATGATTTATCGAAGACACATCTTATGGAAATTCAAGGTGGAGCTCCACAGGAAGAAAAAGACCTGTGGATATGGAGAGGGTGTTCTTTATCCCCTACCGAAGCACTGTGGCGACAGGACAGCACTGGTAAACCGGTGATGCCTGTAGCCTTGTTAAGGGTGGCTTTGGAACAGCTACACTACCCTGCGCATTTCACTGGAGAAAGCCTCGCAACAACCATTGCGGAGCACTGGTTCTTACCGAACTTGTTAGAACACGTTACATTTTATGTAGTAAATTGCATCGTATGTCAAAAGTTTACTGCTGGGCACACACTGCTAACAGTCAGAGGAGTTATCCCTCGACCGAATGGTCCATTTCAGCATTTACATATTGACTATGTTGTCATGCTGCAAGTCTGTAATGGTTATAGTCATATGATAGTGGTTGTGTGCCCCTTCTCAAGGTAGATTGAGGCTGGTCCATGCACACATCCAGACGCCACTTGCGTTGCAAAGTTCTTAGTTCGAGAAGTATTTCCTAGATGGGGAATATGTGAGGTGCTGATATGAATGGCCCCAATTTTGTAAATGAAGTGCATGAGCAAATTCGTTTGTTGCTTAGTATAAAGCACAGGTTTGCTGGTAAAACAAATATGTGTCTGAAGCAGGGATGCACTCTGGCCCTGAAACTGTTTTAATCTATTAATTACAGACATTCACCAAGAGATTCATGTTATTTGATGTTTTCCACCTAAAATTGCCACCATGATGGTTGGGCGACGACTATACGCAGATGACGTGGTACTTTTTGACAAGACCCCTGGTGGGCCTTCAGAGGCAATTGGTCGCATTACAAACCTACATTGAAAAAAATGGACTGACCATCAATCCAAACAAATCCCCCATCCTGCCACTGGGTCACTGGATTGGTCAACAGGGAACTAAGCAGCTGGAGTGGAACCTCATGTGCTCAAAGATACCGAGGGTACATTCTCTTACGTACCTCGGGGTGTGCCTGAACACCAGCTCAATTGATGCACCGAGATACGACTCACTAACAAGAAAGGCATGAAATTTGGCAGGACAAGGGAGGATTCTTCTTAAAGGATTTTGCGGCTTCTCATTGATCACATTGATCAAATTCTACAGAGGAAAGGTGATGCCAATCATAACATATGGTGATGAAATGTCCCTAAACTTCAAAACAGAGAACTGGTCTAAATTAGAGGGCACTTTTTGGAAGACGGTTCTGAGAATTCCAAGAAGCACCCCGATACAAGCCGTAAGAATGGAACTCAGGCTCACTTCACTGGAAGCAACTGCTGACTGGAAAAAACATACGTTCTACAGGAAGTGCATTGAAGACCAAACGAAGGGTGGCTATACCTGTCTGAAAAAAAGCAATGATGACAATAATGAACCGGTCTTGACAGAATGGAAGACAAGTGTGAGACACCCTAATCAAGTTTGGGCGAGACACTCCACACACTCATCACAAACCCGGATAAAATCAAAAAGAAATTGTATATCCTGGATTCGATCCGCACACTTTCTGAAAGACAAAAATATAGATCATATGGGACACCAACTGAGGAAAGTTGCAAATTAAATACACTCCCGAGATACCTCCAATCCTTCCCTAATTGGTTCTTCAGAGACCAGTTCTTCAGAATCCGCTTAAACCTATTTGACACCAAGGAGACTGTTCACTGGGGGAAGTTGGCAGCAACCTCCAAATGCTGCAGGATCTGTACGGCAGAAGCCTCAATTGAAAGTCTAAAACATTTAGTGATGGAATACTTGGCTCTAAAACAGCAGAGACTGAATAGTATGGACATAGATCTGCCGAGGAATGGTAGGAAATCCTGCCGTCAGGAGAAAAAACACCCATAACTTCAGGACTGGTTAAATTTGTAATTGACATTAAAAAGATATTGGAAGATTCCCAGTTGATTGAGACATTTGGAAAGTAGAGCTTTTGTTTTTTTAAAAGCTTTTATCTGGAATATTCCTTTTTCTTTTCTCCAGTTCTGTTTTATATGCTTGGAAAAGCAACATGATGTGGTTAAAGTTTGTCTTTTTTGTATAAGCATATGAACCAAATAAAATTAAAAAATAAATAAAGCACACTTTTTTCAGTTTATCAGCCACAAGGAAATGAGATATGTGAGAGGCTCAACGGTCTGTTATCTGTTATCCGTATCAGTTTAAGCACTAAATTGATATATATATATATATATATATACCGACAGCCTCTCGACAAATGGGAATTAGATTCAAGTGAACTCTCACCTTGGCAGACAGCTGACTTTCCAATGGAAAAACCGATGCAGCAGTTGAGGACCCCCCAGACCGACCTATCCCTCCTCACCCGGAAGACATATACCAGGGAGAAAGGACACGAAAGCCAGGGAAACCCTCTGGGGAAGAAAAGCCTGAGTTGAGGTAGGTGCTGAAGATTCTGGATTGAGTCTTGAAGATGGATTCCACAATGGACTGAGGTGGAGCGGGTTGCGGGAAAGCTTCCTCTAAGAATGAAGAAACAAAGAATAGTGAGGATAATTCACAAGAGAGAAAGAGAAATAGGATTGAATAACCAGTGAACTAGTGAGGGAAGACCTCACCTATTGAAAAGTAGATGACTCTAATCAAGAAGTAGGGGCAAGTCCCAGACCCAGGAATTAGGTGAACCGAAACCGGAGGAGTTCGGATGAAACGTTTCCTATAACAGACAGAGAGGTAATTACTCTAGGGAAAGGATGATTTCGGGGATAAGTAGGGTTCTCTAGCGATCGGGCGATCGGACGATGGAACTCACTTCAGGACATTTACGGATAGAGTTATACCATGCCAAAGAGAGCGAGGTTAAATAGAAGGGTTGGATAGATTTCCGGCCATTTGTGGAAAGCAACAGAGAGGTATGGGAGAAGGGAGAGATCCGCTGCGAGGACATGGATGGAAGGTAAACACAGAAGAAAGGTTTCAAGCTGAAGAAAGTCCAAGGAGAAAAGGTAGGGATAAGAAAGACACCTAGAAGCAAACTCATGGAGCGCCAGTAACAACAGTAGCTACGCGTAGGAAAACCGATCCCTGTTCCGTATATGGAATCATGTGGGCGATCACTGGCGTCTCTTGCGGACGTGAAAAAGCTGTACCGCTGCAATCCACCCAGTCTATACGGCCGTCCTCCATCTTGGATGTACTCACCCTGGTCAATCCACATAAACGACTGCGATGCCAAAGGGACCAACGGCCAATATTTGTAACAGTATGCCCCCTCTTCATGGGCGGTGACCCCGGCTTCCCCAGATGTAGCCGGAAAAAATGCTGCATCAAACGGGGCGCGTGAACCCCAGAAGCTGGTTCCCAGGACCTTTCAGCAGGGGAATACCCGTTCCAATCCACAAGAAATTGTAGTCGACCCCTCCGATATCGGGAATCACAGATGTTGGCTACTTCAAACTCAGGACCTGTCTCAGTCAACACCGGAGGTGGCTGAGCTGTACCCGATCGTTGAAAACGATCTCGTACTGCCAACCTGATCTGTGATAGATGAAACACCGGATGTATACGTGACCATGAAGAGGGCAATGCAAGTTTAACTGCTGCTGCGCCCACCAGGGATACAACCTTGAAAGGTCCGAAGAATCTAGGAGAAAGTTTAGATGGAACTAAATGATGGGGCAGGAACCGGGAAACCAACCAAACTGAATCTCCTATAGCTAGTGCAGGAATGTCTCGGCGATGACGATCTGCATACCTCTTGGCCCGGTCTTGAGCCGTTTGCAGTGACAGTCTGGCGAGCCTTTGACCTTCTTGTATGTCTGTTATAAGACTGTCCACCCCAGGACAGCTGGAAGGGGGAGAAGTAACTGAGGGAGCAAACAAAGGGTGATATCCATATGAGCAATGAAAGGGACTGGTTTGCAGGGCTGAGTGTCTGTCATTATTATAGGAAAACTCTGCCGATGGTAGTAATTCTACACACTTGTCTTCAGCTGCCGAAACAAAGCATCGTAAGTAACCCTTCAAGGTTTGGTTAAGACGCTCTGTCTGCCCATTAGTCTGGGGATGATATCCTGAGCTAAGAGGTCACCTGATCCCTAAAACATGACAGACCTTTTGCCAGAAGCGTGAGGTGTATTGGGGACCCCTGTCTGATACTACATTGTCCGGTAGGCTGTGTCGGGAAAATATTTCAGAAAGAAATCTTGAGTAATGGGGTAAAATGAGCCAATTTGGTGAAATAGTCTATGGTGACCATGATGGTGGTATGTTTACAAGAGGGAGGAAGGTCGGCAATAAAGTCTGTAGAGATAACTTGCCAAGGTCTATCAGGAATAGGCATCCGAGTAAATAATCCCAAAGGTGGTAATCATGGAGTCTTGGATTGTAAACACACTATACACGCCGATACATAATCTTGAACATCAGATCTTAGGTCGGGCCACCAGAAATGGCATAGAATTAGATCCAAAGTAGATTGAAAGCCTCGATGATCTTGTCACGCGCCTTGCTCGTTTCCCTTGCTGGCGAATATGGCAACGGTGGCGGCTGGTCCGTCGTTGATTGCTTTTCCCTGTTTCCGACTGCTCGCTCTAGTTCTTTCCTCTCTCCTCAACTTCCTGCTTTTTAACCCCGCCCCTGCCTTCACCCTGGCGCGTTGCAACCCTTCGCCTGCGCTTTGGGTGCTGACACTTTGCCGCCTTTGCCTCCTCTTGTTCCCTTGCTCTTTGCGGATTTCCCGCTCTTGTGTGTGTGCCTCTCGGCTCCCTCCTCGGCTCCCTCTCCGCGGGTCTCTTCCCGCTCCTCATTCACGATCCTCTCTCATTCAGCGTGCTTTCGGGTCTCGTCCCGTTTGCTTTCTGCGGGTTCTTTCCCACTTCCTTCTTCCGTTTCCTCCTCGTGGGTCCCTTCCCGCTTCTGCCGCACGGGAACCTCTTCCCGCTTAGCTAGTGGATGGGTCAATTCTCGCCCCATTTCCTTTTCTTCTCTCTGCTTCCAGGGGCACTTTCTGTCCCTTCTGCCTCCTTTGCTGTTCGGCTCCTCACAGCTGGGACTATTTTTCTATTGTCTGCAGCACCAACTCCGGCTTCCAGTTTCTGCCTGTATTTAATTCCTATAGCCTCCCTTTTCTTTATTCCCTTTTTACCTTTTACTCCTTCTCTTTCACGTAGTAATATTCTGCTATTGCCCGGTATTTAACCAGTCCTTCTTCTATTGGATATCGGTCCTCCTGGAATAACTTCACCAGTACAGCCAAGACTCATCTTCCTACTATATATACTCCTCAGCCTGGAACTGTGCCAAGAGAGGTTTTTTTTAAGCACGCGCAGAGATGTTTTTATGGGAGGGCAAAAGGGGCACTTGCCCAGGGCCCCCACCTTGGAGGGGGCCCCACAAGGCTAGCTGATCTGAAGAAGTAAGATTCCATTGTTCACCAGTCTTAAATAGCACCCGTTAGGATATTTTATGGGGTGCTGCTGAGGCTCTAAACCCATTGCCTTTCTGCTTTGGCAAGTGCATTCTGCCTTGATCAATTCATCATGCATTGCTTTCTTTGTTCACTGTGGTATACATAGTTTGTGTGTTCATTATGGCACAACTCTGTAGCATTCTGTCCTTCTTGTGGGAATTATGTTGATCATGTGCAATAGGGAAATGCATATTGATAAATTGAGTGCCACAATGGTTCAGAAGTTAGCTCAGTGTATGAAGCACCCATTACAGAGATAGTTGTTCATATGCAAAAGGAGAATATCACATTCCAGCAAGGCTGGCTGAGCCTTTCCTATGTCTGAAGTTTATATACCTGCACTGCATATGTACTTCGTTTTGCAGAACAACATCTGCTATTATTAGCAATGTACCGGTACCAGATAGGGGTTGCTATAAAAACTAACATATCCCTATGGTGAAGGTCTAGAAATTGGTTTGTTCAGATGAGGTGTTGAAGAATCGAGCCAATAGCCTCCAATGAGGGGATAAACTGTTAGTCCAAGAGTTGAATAAGAATCCAAATTCAGGACTATGGAACAACAGTGTTCATGTTTGTATCCTGGATTTGCCAGCGTACGATACAGTGGTCCTGGTCAAATCATCTAATATATCTTACATTACTGTGCTGTCTTCTGTGAGGTTTGCCTTCTTAAATGCTGCTGGAGAGCGGACCACATGTTGCAGGCCTCAGGCAAGCACGTTTTAAGGTCTGCTTGTTTGACACAAAAAAACGGGTTACTTTTTGGTAAAAGTCAAAGGCTTTTATGCACGTTTATAAATGAAACTGTCACAAGCCATTGTTTTGGAAATATTTAAAGCTTTAAAATACAAAAGACAAATCCTGATTAAATGTGTTAAATCACATGGACTGGCATGCTGGTTCTTATATACTTCCATTGATGATGGAGAGAATGAAGCTAGAATCATTCCCATTTTGCATAACACCCTTCTATAATATTTTGTTTAAAAATGGTCCTGTTTGGTAATATGATTTGTGTACTTTCCAAGTCCGTTTTCTTAAATAAAAATGAGATTGTTTTAGTTAATGGTAAGAACTGGAAAAGAAAGTGTTAAAATGCAGACATTGCAGAGTTGGCACACATCCCAGCTTCACCCCTTAACCAATGTGTGATCCTGGGCATCTCCTTTAATCTTGTATTGCCTAACCTCTCAATATTGAGTCTTGGGAATATAGCTCAGGGGCAACGTGCGCGCCTTGGAAGCAAGACAACACGGAGCAACACAGGTTCGATCCCCCACGCCAAAACCTCTGGGTATTAAGTGCGTTATAAATAACCTATCATATTATATCTTTGCCAATCTGTAAACCTTTCAAAATTGTCAGCTCTTCCAAGTGATTTCCTTCTCATTGTATGATCTTCATAAAAGCCTTATTTATGGTTTCACTGTGTTAATAGTGAGCATATTTGTATCGCACACCAGAGGCATTTCTTCCTTTGACATTGAATGGCAACACTATTTAAAAACCATATCCCACTTCTAATCTCAGTGTGTGTGGATAAAGACACCTTCCTGGTAGCTTCTAATCTGCCTCCACTATCCATATTACGCTATGTGTAGGGTTCGTCTTCCTTCTAATTGGTGGTCTCTAACCATGCATGAGCACTTTTGTATTCTGTGAGGAAGCGAATTTGAGTTCTCTGTCTATTATGGGTAACGTACGTTTTACATACGATCCTGCATTAATACTACATATACCTTCCTGAATGTTATTGATAAAAAGTATCCTGTGTGCACTAGAACAGTAACCCCTTTGTAGACTGCTAATGTTGGTCTTCAAATGCTACTTGTTTATCATTCTGATTAGAGCAAGAATGAAGAGGGCAAGGGTACTTAAAAGTAGTAAACGTGCTTATTATGCTGCGAGACAGCATATCAGCCTATTGGTTGGGAACGCGATGGTGGGTGGACGGTGGGGGGGCGCAACCAGTAATCTTGATCCCCTATTTCCTTTGGTTTGGTGGTAAAATGTCCGTGCCCAGGGCCCCAAAAATGCTTAAGATGGTGCTGAGCATGTGCTTTTTTTCCTCTCTCCGGTCCTTCCGGAAGGAGGTCACCTGAATCCCTGTTCCACTAGGGAGACCGAGTGGCTTCCATACGGGACAGACCATTCCTCTTCACAAAAAAAAAGGCACAGAAGAAGAAAAGAAGAGGCACCGAAAGAAGTCATCCTCCGAAGAATCAGGTGAGGAGGATCAGGGTTTGGAAAGGATTGGTGCTGCTGATTCTGACAGACCTGCCGCTCAGGAGTCATGGCACATTCGCAGGACTTCTTGCTGTATTAAAGGTGTTGGGACCAGAACTTGTTTCCCATGAAAGAAGTAGTCGCTTTCCCTGATAAGGTGATGAGTAAAGGCGATTTCTTCGCATAGTTGCTTGTGTTGAGAGGTAGCTAATTTAAGCTCTTGGAGAAAGTCGGCAAACACAGCGATACATTTTGCATTGGGAAACAATGTTTCCAGGTAGAATCTGGTAGTAGGCGACTCTTTGCGGGAAAGGGCATCCGCCCATAAATTTTGTTTTCCAGGAAGGAAAGTGAATTCTATCTGGAAAGGTAGGAATAAATGTGCCCAACGGCCTTGTCGGCTATTGGTAGTATGGGCATGTTGCAGTACTCTTAAGATTTTGATGGTCTGTACGGACCTCCACAGGAAACGGCAATCCCAACAGTAAATGCCTCCATTCCTCGAAAGCTCTCTTTATGGCTAACAGTTCTTTCTCAAGAACTGAATAGTTCTCTTCTGATGAATTGAAGGTTCTTGAGAGGTACGCCACCAGTCTTTCTTCCCCCTGGTCCGATAGTTGTAGCAGAGCTGCACCTAAAGCATGGTGGGAGGCGTCTGTCTCCACAATAAATTGCTTAGACTGGTCTGGAGTGGTCAAGATGGAAGCAGATGTGAACATTTTCTTCAAAGTCTCGAACACTCTTTGTGCTGGTTCATCCCAGGTGAACGGGAACCCTTTTTTTAAGAGTCGGCTTATAGGCAAGATTATCTCCGAGAAGCAGGGAATGAATTTACAATAAAAATTTGCAAACCCCAACAATCGTTGGTTCTCCTTGATGCTAGATGGAGTAGGCCAATCTAACACGGCTGATACCTTCTTGGGATCCATAGATATGCCCTGAGTGGACAGTACAAAGCCCAAATAGGTTACTTGATCTTGGTGAAATTCACATTTCGTTGCTTTGCAATACAGATGGTTGGACTGGAGACAAACAAGGACGATGTTAACGTGTTTGATGTGTTCTTCTCTGTCAGTAGAAAACACCAGAATGTTATCTAAGTATATGACGAAAAAATGTAAAAGGATATCCGCGAACAGATGGTCCATGAACAGTTGAAAAACCGATGGCGCGTTCACCAAACCAAACGGCATCACATGGTACTCATAATGTCCAAACGGTGTCCTAAAGGCTGTTTTCCATTCATCCCCAGGGGCGATGCGGATTAGATGACACGCCCCTCAGAGGTCCAATTTAGTATGGTGATTTTGTTAAGGCCCCGATAATCAATACATGGCCTGAGTTCATCAGAGTCCTTCCTGGGAATGAAAAATAAGGAAGCGCCCGCAGGGGAGACTGATTCTGTAATGAGACCATTCTGTATGTTAGCTTGGAGATATTCCTTGAGAGCAGATTTTTCTCGCTGAGAAAGTACATACATTCGTCCGAAAGGAATTGGTTGATCTGGAAGTAGATCAATGCGACAATCGTCTCTCCTCTGAGGGGTTAAAGTAGGGAACTTAGGTGTCATGAACACAGACTGGAACTTTAGATGGCATTCTCGAATGGTCTCCAGCTGATTGATGGTGGGTACCATGGAAGAATTGGAGATCTCTGTTGGAATCTGTATACCTACAGACTCAAGAGACAGACAATGGTGTACACAATATTCAGACCCTAGGAAAAGAGTCCCAGCTGTCCAGTTTATAAATGGGTTGTGGACCCGCAACCAAGGAAGGCCCAAAATTACCGGGAAGTGGGCAGCTTTTATAAGGTCCAAAACTAGGGTCTCTGTGCGCAGCAATCATACAAGTGACTGGTCTAGTCTGTTCTCGAATGGGGCCGGAGCTTAAAGGACTACCGTCTACTCCTTGAATGAGAGTTATAACTGTTTTAGGGATGCAAGCAATCCCATGATCTGTGGCCCACTTATCGTCAAGAAAATTTCCTGCGGCTCCGCAATCGATTAAAGCAGGGATACCCTGTAGGACTTGATCAGGTAAGATTATGGTTAATGACAAAATAACCATGGTCTGAGTAGCTGAAGAGGCTTCTAAGGTCATACCCATTCTATGTGGGGAACCTGGTCTGTGCACTCCTACCGTGGTTCCCCCTATGGTAGGGTCTTGGAGTTTCCTGACCCTGGAATTCGAGCTTGTCGTGGAGGAACAATAGGGCAATCCCGTTATATATGAGAGTATGATCCACAATACATACACAAACCTAATGATTTTCACCTTTCTCTCTCATTGGCAGACAGTGGACCTCTCACAGACCTATTTGCATGGGTTCTTCGGCATGGACCTGCTTGCTAGTTATTGGAGGACATTCCGTATGTGATCGGATCCCTTTATCCTTCCTTCTTTCATGTGAGCGTTCATGTAAGCGATATTCTATCTGCATAGTAAGGGTTATCATGTCTGCTAGATTAGCAGGACGAGGGAGCTTAGAGACCTCATCCTTGAGCTCATCAGACAGTCCTCGTCTGAACAACGTAAGGAGCCCATCATCCGGCCAACCAGTCTTGGAAGATAACTGTTTGAATTGGGTAATATAGGATAGAAGATCCTTGCTGCCCTGTTTAAGGTCGAGGAGTCTCTCTTGAGTTGCTACCGAAATTGCTTGTCTGCTAAACATTGATTTTAAGCTATTCGTAAAGGCAGTGTAGCAATCAAGTATAGCATTGCTAGATGTGACTAATAGAGTGGCCCAGGCTAAAGCTGGCCCAGATAGATGAGATATCACGAAACCCACTTTATCATTATCGGTAGGGAAAAAGCGGGATTTGAATGTAAATTGGACAGTGCAACTATCTAAGAACTCTTTGAGTTTGTGAGGGTCTCCATCAAACTTGCCTGTGTGTAACGTAGATGGGGGTGTTTCTGAAAATGCCCGGGCAACTTGTTGCCACAACTGAGCATTATCCTGCTTAAGGGATTGCATTTCCAATGACATCGACTGCATAGCAGCCATAAGCCGCTGCATTTGCTGTTCCATTGGACCCGCTGACTGCCAAATTCTTTTGGGCGTCGCTATCTGTTATCTGCTATCCGTATCAGTTAAAGCACTAAATTGATATGTATATACTGACAGCCTCTCGACAAATGGGAATTAGATTCAAGTGAACTCTCACCTTGGCAGACAGCTGACTTTCCAATGGAAAAACCAATGCAGCAGTTGAGCATCCCCCAGACCGACCTATCCCTCCTCACCCGGAAGACATATACCAGGGAGAAAGGGCACGACAGCCAGGGAAACCCTCTGGGGAAGAAAACCCTGAGCTGAGGTAGGTGCTGAAGATTCTGGATTGAGTCTTGAAGATGGATTCCACAATGGACTGAGGTGGAGCTGGTTGCGGGAAAGCTTCCTCTAAGAATGAAGAAACAAAGAATAGTGAGGATAATTCACAAGAGAGAAAGAGAAATAGGACTGAATAACCAGTGAACTAGTAAGGGAAGACCTCAGCTATTGAAAAGTAGATGACTCTAATCAAGAAGTAGGGGCAAGTCCCAGACCCAGGAATTAGGTGAACCGAAACCGGAGGAGTTCGGATGAAAAGTTTCCTATAACAGACAGAGAGGTAATTACTCTAGAGAAAGGATGATTTCGGGGATAAGTAGGGTTCTCTAGCGATCGGATGATGGAACTCACTTCAGGACGTTTACGGGTAGAGTTATACCACGCCAAAGAGAGCGAGGTTAAATAGAAGGGTCGGATAGCTGTCTGGCCGTTTGTGGAAAGCAACAGAGAGGTATGGGAGAAGGGAGAGATCTGCTGCAAGGACCTGGACGGAAGGTAAACACAGAAGAAAGGTTACAAGCTGAAGAAAGTCCAAGGAGAAAAGGTAGGGATAAGAAAGACACCTAGAAGCGAACTCATGGAGCACCAGTATCAACAGTAGCAACGCGTAGGAAACCCGATCCCGGTTCTGTATATGGAATCACGTGAGCGATCACCGGCACCTCTTGCGGACGTGAAAAAGCTGTACCGCTGCAATCTACCCAGTCTATAAGGCCGTCATCCATCTTGGATGTACTCACCCTGGTCAATCCACATAAACGACTGCGATGCCAAAGGGACCAACGGCCAATATGTGTAACAGGGTCTGCTTAAAGGACAGATAGCCAAGTTGAAATTGACACTAAAGAAGGGGTGGCTGCATTGCCTGCCCCTTGCATGATATGCACTTAGGAACCAGCCTGGCTCAGCCCACCAACTCATACCCCACAGGTTAGTCACTGGGAGGTGAATGAGAACGCCTCTAACTCCTCCATCGAGGACTAGGAGTGATACCCAGACAAGTGCAGAATTGTTAGGAACTGAGTTACGCGATTACTTAACATGTATGACCACAAGTATCTTTGTCATTTGAGCCCAAGTCAAGCGACGGGGTGTCGGGCTGAGAACACAGATGAAGACCATTCAGCAACCCGGGTGCAAGAACTTTCTGTACCAAAGGTCTTTCCAGGAGACCAAATATTAATTCGGAATTTCGCAAGGAAGTGGCACGAGTATAGATTTGGCGGCCCTTTTATTGTGGAAGACACTACACCATCAGATGATAAAGTTGTGGGAAGAAGAGCGTGGATTCTTCAAGGTGACATGAAAGTATACGCCGGAGAGACCCCCGCATTCCCACCCCATTTGTAAGCAAGTCAAGAAGAAGCAGTTCAGCACATGCAGACTAGATCGATGACGAGAAAGAATAATTCAGGAACTATCTAAAAGATAAAGAGTACTTTGGACTGTGGCTTTCCTGTAAAACACTCTTTGTATTTGCTACAGCAAGGAGTGAAAAAAGGTTATTGTTCTTGAGCCAGGGAAGTGTGTTGACATTTGACTTTGGACTGCAAAAGAGAAAACAGAGAAATGCCAGACCTGGACTTTATATTCGACGACTGGAAGAGAGAGCAGTTCCCTGACTCCTTTCAAACAGAGCTTCTTTTTGGAGTATCATATGGTACTCACTGATGTTGACATACATAGACTACTTCTTGCTGTCCTCATCTTTATACTCAGAACTTACCCCACTCTTGTTGGCTGTCATATTGATGTTCGTACTTTCCTCCAGGATCCTAAGAATGGTCCAGCGATTAGACGACTTTTGGCAGCAATTCTAGACCAGATCAGACAAATACCAGAACATTTCTTCGAACATACAGATGGTTCTGCCTAGCGAAGATGGTCCAAAGCTACTTGAATTGATCCTTTACCTTTTGATTTGCAAATATCCCCATCTTGTTGGATGACGCACTAGCCCTTGTGTATTTCTGAGAGATCCCAGGAATCGACCTATAATACATTGGCTGATACATGAACTCTGCAAACAGGCTCGTTCACTACCTGGCAATTCTTTGTGAATGTACAGATTCTCCTGTCTGATGAGGACGCTCATAAACTACTGGGAATGGTCTTTTATTTCCTGATTGAAGAACAACCACATCTTGCTGGTAGGCAAACTGATGTTCATACATTTTTGAGAAACCCAAAGAATCAGCCTGCTATTAAATCAATTGTTACACAATGTAAACAAGCAGATTCATCTATTATTTGGTACATCTTCTTGAATGAATGAATGAACGAACGAACGAACGAACGAATGAACGAACGAATGAATGAATGAGTGAATGAATGAATGAATGGTGTTGTCTGTCATGCGCCACACCCCTTGGCGATTGTGGTCCCGGTATCGCCTGAAAGATCGAAGGATTCATCACTTTAGAACACAAGCTGCGTTCTAGTGGTTTTTTTTGTCAGCCGCGTCGCATGCCTTCTGCAGCCTTCGTTGTGTTGCAACTCTTGCGGAAACCCTTCTGTGTCTTTTGTTGTGCTATGCTAGTTTTTCTCTTTTGGGCTTATTGCCTCACTCTTATTTTCCTCCTGGTAACGCCCCTCTGTGGGTTTACCGTCTGTACTTTGTCCTCTTGATCTTTACTTCTCGGCGCTGTGTTTACACTTCCTACCTCGCTATACACTCTTACCGCACTGGAGATCCTTCAGTACATTTCACCTTTTCTCCGCTATTATTTCTTTCTGCCTTGCGGAGACTTGCCTTTCGCTTAACAGGTGCACGTTTGACTCCTCCATGCCGGTGTTCCCAGACATCTGCTATTCTGCTTTTTGCCATCTTTTCAAACAATCATCCACACACGGCAGCGGAGCGGGCATACAACCTTGCCCATGCTCGCACATGGATCTGCGTGGAGAGAGGATTTGGACTGCTGAAGGCACGCTTCCGGTGCCTCGACCGCACGGGACGGGCATTGATGTATTCACCAGAAAAAGTTGGCAAAATTGTACTGACATGTGCCATGCTGCACAACATCTGCTGTCGCAGAAATGTGCCACTGCCCCCTGATGCTCATGTGCAGCCACCTAAGGATGGGAGTGAGGGTGATGATGTGCCCGAAGGTGTTGCACGTGCACAAAGGGTTGGGCTGAGGGAGGGGAGGTTGGGCCAGACAGGGATTGATTGATGTATTTTTCTAACACAGGTGATGGGTAAATTGAACAAATGTCACTTCAACATTAAATAGCACTTTTTTCACAATCACTACTGTCCATGCTTTGTGATTTTTGAAACGTGATTTATTCTCAGTGCAACAAACTCCCCTCCCCCCAGTGAACACCCAGCACACAACCCCCCCTCCCCCCAGTGAACACCCAACACACAATCCCCCCTCCCCCCAGTGAACACCCAGCACACAATCCCCCTCTCCCCAGTGAACACCCAGCACACAATCCCCCCTCCCCCCAGTGAACACCCAGCACACAATCCCCCCTCCCCCAGTGAACTCCCCACAACAGTGCAGGTAGGTGCATGTTTCTTATCAAGGCACCCACAACAATGCCATGTACGACCAGGATGGTCGTGGGCGCTTTCCTTGTCCGGGCCCCTCTGGTGTGTGTGACCTCAGGTGGCGCATAGACCGGCACCTAGGAGCTGGCTCAAGGGATCCCTCCGTGGGTGTGGTTGAGGTTGAAAGGACTGACCCGGTTGCCTGCATGTGCTGTCGGATGAGGATGTTTCCCTCCCTTGTTTGCTCAGCAAGTGCTGACACTGCCTCACACAACTCCCTCACCCTTTGTCCAAACCCTGTCAGGGCAGTAGTACATTGCTCTACAACTCTGCGTGTGATTGTATTGTCATGCGCTATGTACTTGCATCCATAGCGTATGGATGCACTGTTAGCCTTAATGTGCCGGCTGTGCACCTTGGCCATTGATTCTACTTTGTCCTGTTTGGCCTCAATCACGTCCAGTCGGCCCATCACTGCTGCCCCTGTGATGAAGGGCACCCCTGGTGTGGCAGGTGCCGGTCTGCCACCTGTGCGCTGTTGGGGGGAGGCTGCGTGGGGACATGGCGCTGGCTTGGATTGGGCTGCTAGGCTCTGAGTGCCGGTCTTCAGGGCTGCCATATGATGGCGGGTCCTCGTCTGGCTGTGGTGTGCGGACACGACGCACATGCACATGTGGGCTTTGTGCTTGCTGTGTGCCTGGCCTTGGGGTTCCCTGTGGTGTGACCATCCCTTCTGCGTCACTGCTTCTGGGTGAATGCAGTCATCCTGCATGATGCGCACGTGGAGGTGTCACTCCCACGTCGCCTCCGATCCACAGGTCAATCCCTCTGCATCAGGGCTGTGCCTGGTGGCTTGGGGCGAGCTGGGCGTGGACGCGCTGCGGGCATGTGGGTACTGCTGCGGTCTGGTAGGGCTGCGTTGTGGTGAAGTGGGGGGTGGCCTGCATCGGCTCCCTTGCGTGCGGCCTCTTTGTGGGGTGGTGGTGCTGGTGGAGGCTCGCTGCTGTGGGTGCCGTGATGGTGTGGCCTCCTCCCATCATCTTCATCCCGTTGGGTTGGCTGTGTGCCTGTGGGGTACATAGGGTATGGTTTGGGTTCAAGGCTACCTACATTAGTGTAATGCAGTTCATGCTAACAAGTGGGAATGAAGACAGTATCAATCATGCATTCAACTTGCATTTTGTTCATTCGCCATGTGGTGCTTGGTGTGAGTGAGTATGGAGGTACACTGCATGGGAATGTTTGTATGACAAGATTGCACGTGTGTTTGGGGTGCACTGCGCTCAGGTTCTTGGGGGTGTATTCCTGCACACTCAAACTCTACGTAGCTGTCCCATGGCTATGGATGTCTATCCCCTGCCCCTAACATTGATGCACTGTAGGTGCAGGGTCGTCTAGGCAGCACTACGGTTCAATGGATGTAGGGCTCACTTATGGGTGTCTGCTGTTCCTCACACACATTTCTTCACATTCATTCACTCAGTGTCTGCATGTGTGGTACTTTCAGTTGCATGCATTCGGGGTGGGACTCACCTGCAGTTGGATCGATGCCAGTGCCTGCCTCCGCTCCACCAATTCCCTCGATGGTGCCAATGTCAATCAGGGCACTCATCTTCTCCTCCCAAGGTGTGAGTTCGGGTGGGGGTGGTGGTGGCCCTCCTCCAGTGCCCCTTCTTGCACTCCTGTGCTGTGGGAGGATGCCGCGGACTCGCACACGCAGGTCGTTGAGGCGCTTGCGGCAATCCTCCCCATCCCGGGGCACGCGCCCCACAGCAGTGACCCTTTGGCTGATGTTGCGCCAAATCTGTGCTCTGCGCTGGCCACTGGTTTTGCACTGCTGCAGCTCCTCATGATGTGTCTCGGCATCCTCCACCAGTACAGCCAGCTCCTGGTTGCTGAATTTGGGCTTTCTCACCCTGTCCAGGGCAGTCTTGCCCCTAGTGCGCTCCTGTGACATGTTTTAGTGTTGGATGGAGTGGATGGCTTACAGGGGCTGTGATAGCCGATGGATTGTGATTTCCAAGATGGCCGCCGCTTTGTTTCCCGTTCCGGCGATGACGCATTTCCCACGCGCTAATAGTGCGCGCTCATGGCACGCGCTATTAGCACGGTGCGCCGGATTTAAGGGTTCTACCCACTGTGCGCTATTTGCGCTAACGCCATGTCCCGGTGCGCGTGCACAAAAACTCGTGATTTGGCAGATTATCCCCCGGGGGGCTTGGCGTTAGCGCTATTTACGTTCGACGGGAAAACCGCCACATTACCGCCGAACTCGAGATGAGGCCCAATGTATGGTATCAGCATATGAAAGAGGTGGGCAAACGAACTTCTGAGGAGGAATGCTATGTATGCGCACTCCTGCCTTATGGTATGGGGAAGTCTAAGGTTTTCATAGCTATTGAAATAGATGTTCAAACAGCACATCGCATTCTATGCTGGATGGAACATGAACAAACACTAGTGAACATTGTCCCCCCCAAACTCTGGGAAGCTTCATATAAGCTCTGGATCCACAGGCCCAGTAGTGATCCATTCTCACTGCTGTCCCAACGCTCATTCCTGGTGCGTTAAAAACTCGATGACAATTCTGATTTTCTCCCAACTTTCTTGTGCCATTATTTCTGAAGCACAACTTTGCTTTGTCCAGAGGTAATATCTGCAATGGTCCTCCTTTATCTTCGACCTATGTCAGTAGTTTTGCAAGCTTTAGCCATAATGATTTACATATATTTTCCACAATGTCAACAATTGGTTTGCAGTAACTGATTATTACCCAAGCTCTACAGATTACCGCACCTTCTTCCCAGCCATCTGGAGAGAGTACTGAACCCTAGATCTGCATTTGGCCTCTTTCCTCCCATCTTTGAATTTCCTCTTCAGTTTTTCCTGGACTTTCCAGTCTTCTGTTTACTTCCCATCTTATTCCTCCCCCCTTCTTTCCAGGCTGCTCATACCATGTCACATGACTTCTGGCATGTGCTCTTACTCTTGTCTTCATGTCTTGGACATAATCATCTTCATCAGATGTCCATTATGTTTCCCATACTAGAGATGCTGTTCGACCCAGGAACTGGCCTCTTGTCTGATTCCGAAAAGTGATCTGAGCATTGATGAATTCCCAAAAGCAGACACACACCTGAGAAAGAAGAGATCTGCAGAACGTCTGAATCGATTGAAGAGAGAGAGCTATTTCTCAGCAAAGTCAATAGAAGCTTTTGATTCCATCCCATATGAACACAGATTGTTCAGTGAGACCTCATCGATATTCACGATAATCTTTATGCTCAGGATCCAGATGGATGCAAATACTAAGTGCTTACAGATAACCAGATGGGAGTTCCTACAGATGATTAACACAACCATAAAAGGGTCAATGCAATCAAGGAGGAGTTGGGGGCCATACAACTAATGACTCTCCAAAATAGGTATGTCCTTGACATGATTTACTCATGCTGGTGGTTCCCCTGGTCCCACTACCCCCTCTGACGTCAGTCGGACAGGCTACGCCTGGAACGGGTGTGAGGGGGAGGGCTTCACTTGGCACCCGTAGATTGCCGAGCGCGGCCTGCACCACCGCAGCGCCGGTGGCCCGGACTGATCTGAGTGCGGCCGGCACTGTGGCAGCGCAGCCGGCTCGGGTGGCGTGTCCCCAGGCACTGACAGCGGTTTGCCAGGGGCCGCCATGGTTTCCCCAGCAGTTTCCTTATCCCCTGCATTTCCCATTCCTCCCAGCTCCGGACCTGCAGCGCCCCTCACCCTCACAGTCTGCTCTTTGATTCCCTTGTTGGCCTAAAAAAGTGTTGTTACTACTGCCTGATCCTTGGTTCAGAGTGGGTGGTAAAGAGGTGTTAAAACTTACCTGTTGTGGCTGACGTGTTCTGGCACCGTCATCTGAGCTATAGCTGGAGTTGTTTGATGAACCTGATCGGTTATTTTCGAAAGGGTAAGATGCGACACATCCATTAGAATATAAGGTATGTATAAGATCAGTAAGAGCAAACTAGGTTTCTGTACATGGAATACTCTACCACTCAGAAATGGCCGACGGGAAATGCTGGTACCCAGCATTGAAATAGAAAAAGGCATTAATGCAACA
This sequence comes from Ambystoma mexicanum, assembly GCF_040938575.1. Classification (NCBI taxonomy): domain Eukaryota; kingdom Metazoa; phylum Chordata; class Amphibia; order Caudata; family Ambystomatidae; genus Ambystoma; species Ambystoma mexicanum. The sequence goes on from NC_090931.1 coordinate 79,613,604, forward strand.
CCCGGCAGCGTGTTGCTTAGCAACCATTCTGTTGTCCAGCCAGCGCGAGTCGGACCGCAGAAACAAGACACGGCGGTGAAACCTCCCGCATGCACTGTAAGAGAGACGGGAGAATCGAATATATCAGGGAGATCTAGATAATATAGCAGTACGGCGCTCAGCTTGACTTTCTGTATAGATACATACACAAGAAACGGGGCCCATGCGCACAGGCTTGGAGAACAGGACAACTCTAGCACATTTCCTGTTGTATTATAAAATCTGCTCCTACATGGCCGATCCTGCAATGGAGAGAATTCAAAATACATATATGCGTATAAATAACACCTCCATTTATTGACATCTGGAGCGTGGTAGCGCGGCTCGGAAAAAAAAGGGACCCAAACACGCACATGGATAGGACTACATTGTAATTTACTCCTTGTTCAAAATGTCGCTGACAACGTATCAGAGGATGTTTCAGCACCAAAACCCTGTCAACATGCATAGATTGGCAACACATCATGGCCATTGAAATGTAGAATTGTGCTTTCCACAGCGCGGCTCCCTGGTAGTTTTTCACTACCTGTCATACCGCAGCCGACATGAGGTTTCAACCAGGAATGGAATGGTTGTTAACCAATTGACAATACGGAGGGTGTGCAATCTGGCACCATAAGAGAATTATTAACACAACACCAGCCATTTCTTGCTTTCTTCAAAGGGGATCCGGTCCTGAATCTTCATTCCTGGAAATTGTTCCATTACGAATAGGGAATAGGAACACTGAAGAAAATAACAAGAATAGTCCAGATGGAGTTGCATCAAACTTGGGCTTAAGGTATTTATCTCAATACGGAACAGTGTCAATATCTTGTGGACTATGTGGAGACTGTATAATACAGTAGATACAACTTGTGGGGTGGGGGGGCGGGAACCCATGCATCAGTCGACAGAACTAAATAGATCTATATGATCTTGTACAAACATTATTGCATTTTAATGTAAAAGAAATGGATGCTAAAATACCCAGGCAAAAATACCTCTTTTAAAAATTCACTGCCCCATCTGATGGACAAGGCAATCTGATATGACATACCCAAACGACAGGTCCTGGTGAAGATGACAGGAATCAGCATGTCATCGAAACTGGTCGACCATCCTTATGTATGCTATCCCTGAAGGAAATACTGTCTACTGCATTCAATTGAACAGTTGTAGCGGAGGGCACAGTTCCTCCCCATCGTGATTAGTCTCTTCTGCCAATTGCATTAGGTGCTAAACACAAAAAGAATTATTGAAAATCAACGGTACCTATCCTATATGTAATTTCTAGGTCCCGTTATATCTCTTTCCACTATTTGTTTCATTGTGAATCATTTTAAGTTACCTTTATGACATTGTGTTGAACTTAACTCTACCATCTGGTCTGCACACCATGTACACACTTCTTGGAAGGTGAATACAACACAGCCCTTACGTCCTAAGGAATCACTTTCTTCATGAAATGCCCATGACAGCATGGCAGACTTGTTTCAACTCTTTTAACCCTTCATAATTGTTGAACTGCATACATTGTAGACGCAGGGACAGTACTTCTTCTTCCCATTTTTATTAGATAGGCGGCACACCACCTCTGACCTAGGGACAGGGACACCTCAGAGGGATAGGGTGTTCTTCCGCTTAGAGAAATGGTAGCATACACAGAATTATAATCACACAGTGCAAGAAGACTGCAAAGAAAGCAGTGGGAATGAGCGTTACATTGATGTTGAGTCTTGAGGAAAACTCAAAAAGGTTAACAGATGATGAAATCAAAGACTACGTGAAAGCCAGCATACACTAACCTGATGTCAGAAGCTCCCTTCTTTCTCACCTTTTTATCCTTGTTGGCGTTCTTCCGGGACGTGGCTTCTTTCTTTTTCACCGACCGTGACTTGTATAAGCTGGAATGCGAGTCCTTGGGTTCCAACGTGGAAGCCGGCTGCCAAGCCGGTAGCGTTCGAATATCCAGGAACAATTGCGATTAATCCAGGAAGGAGGATAACGAAAGGTAAGGAATAGAAGGGGGGGTTCCAGGAGTTAAGGAAGATAGAAAGCACGATACACAGGGAGCGAACTCGAACACATCTAGTAACTCATAGGGGTAGAGTTGAGACACGCAGAGCTGCGGGGGCATGCCGGTTTTCTAGGAAGCTGGCGAGTGCACGCAAAGGCTAGACCACCGCAGTTCTGTGTAGGTGGCCATTTTGGATGGGTTGCAGAGTTAATGCCACGGTGCATCAAGGACCATGAAGTCCAGAAGGGTCAAACCCGGCCATTCATGACAGCATGCCTCCTCCTGAGCCCGGATCCGCCTGGTTTGCCTGGGTGTATTCGATGAAACCTTTGCAGTAGACGAGGAGCATTCATGTTAGAAACTGGTTCCCATGTACGCTCACTAGGGGGATATCCTTTCCACTCCACCAAGTATTGTAATTGACCTCGTCTATATCTGGAATCACATATCCTGGAGATCTCAAATTCGACTTGATCGTTGATGAGCACAGGATTAGGTCTAGGAACTGTCTGATTGGATTGTACATATGGCTTCAATAAGGAGGTGTGAAAGACCGGATGAATTCTTTTCCAGGAGTCTGGGAGCTGAAGTCGATATGCCACTGGGTTAATGATTTCTTTGATGGTGAAGGGTCCGTAATACTTGGTAGCCAGTTTGTTAGGCCGTAGATGTCGAGGAAGGAGTCTGGAGGATAGCCAGACTTCGTTCCCTATTGAATAAGAAGGGCTAGGTCTTCGCTTAGTGTCTGCATATTGTTTAACAGCTATCCTGGCCTTTTCCAAATGTTCTTTAGCATCCTTGTGAACGTTAACCAAATTTTTAAATCGGGAATCTATTGCTGGTAACGGGGTAGGATGTGGCAAAATTGATGGCAGAACCGAAGGATGGAATCCTTGACTGCAGAAAAAAGGGCTTGTCTTGATGGCCGAATGGTCTGAATTGTTGTAAGTGAATTCAGCTACCGGAATCAATAGTGACAAATTATCCTGGACCTTGCTAGCAAAACAGCTGAGATATTGCTCTAAAGTCTGGTTGGTTCTTTCTGTGATCCCGTTGGTTTGAGGATGATACCCTGAAGACAATGCTCGCTGAATACCTAGTATTTGACAGAGGTGTTTCCAGAACTGGGATATGTCCTGGGGACCTCTGTCGGAGATGATCTTGGATGGTAATCCATGAAGTCTGAATATGTGTTCAATAAATATCCCGGCAAGTTCAAGTGAAGAGGGCAATTTGAACAGTGGTGTGAAATGAGCTGTATGGGTAAACAAGTCAATTGTAACCATTGCGGTTGTATATCCCCTGGATGGTGGTAATTCCACAATAAAATCTGTAGCGATGAACTCCGAAGGACGTGTTGGTAATGTAGGTTGCTGCAGAAGACCAGCAGGTTTTCTATTATCGTGTTTGTTTTGATTGCACACAGCACAGGATTGAATGTAGTCCTTTATGTCAGTGGTCATTCTTGGCCACCAAAATTGTCTCTGTATGAGCTGAAGGGTAGTAGTGATGCCTCAATGTCCTGAATGAAAGGTATCATGACAGAGGTTCATGACTTTTTCTCAGTCCTTGTGTAGGGATGACCAGTCGTTGATCCTTGAAGAGATAACCATCCTTTGTATTCAAGTTCCAATGATTATTCTGGGTGTATTCCTTCCAGAGATCTGAGGAAGGAGTATGGGCATGGATGTCTTCCAGGAGGCAATTAGCTTGTGCCACAAACACAGTTTTTGGAAACATCTTGGGAAATGCCCTGACCTCCACAGATTCATAGTCAGGACGTCTGGACAGGGCGTCAGCAATGATGTTATTGATTCCAGGAAGGTGGTTGATCTGAAACTGGTACTGCGCAAAAAAGAAGGCCCAATGGGCCTGACGACTGTTTCTGCACTCCAGGGATTGTAATACTTGTAAGTTCCGATGATCTGTTCGTACTTGCACTGGATATTTAGCTCCGAGGAGTAAATGACGCCAATTAGTGAATGCTTGTCGGATGGTCAAAAGCTCCTTCTCCAGGACCGAGTAATGGCATTCACTTGGGGTCAAGGTACGGGATAGTTCGTTTTTTCTCATAATCGCTGTAGAACTGCCTTAACATGCTCTTCATGAATCTGAGGCTCTTTAGAATAAATGAATATGTCATCCAGGTATACGATAACAAAAAGGAACAACATATCTGAGAACACTCTGTCCATGAATCGTTGGAATACCGCAGGAGCGTTGGCAAGAGCGAAGGGCATGACCAAATACTCGAAGTGGCCAAAAGGAGTTCTAAAGGCCGTCTTCCATTCATCACCCTCCTCAATTCTAATGAGATGGTAAGCACCCCTAAGGTCAAGTTTGGTGAATATAACAGCTCCTCGAACAGCCTCCAGAATATCTGGAATGAGTGGTAATGGATAACGGTCCTTGAGGGTACATTGGTTAAGACCACGGTAATCCAAACAAGGTCTTGGGAACAAAAAATAAGGACGCACCTGCGGGAGACTTTGAAGTCTGGATGGTTCCATTTGCTATGTTGATATCCAGGTACTCACGTAAGGCCTTCTTTTCAGGCTTGGATAATATAAACATTCTCCCAAATGGAATCATAGCGGAAGGGTCCGTTTCAATGGCGCAATCCTCAGGTCTGTGGAAGAGCTTGAACATTGTCTGTTGAAAACACATCAGAAAATGCCTGGTAAGTTTCCGGTACTTGGATAATGTTGGATACGCTTAAGGAGGATGGTTCATGGTTCTGAGAGTTTACTAGAGGGATCCGGGATGTGTCCTGACATAAACAGTGTGACATACAATACTCAGAGCCAAGGAACAAGGTACCTGCTCTCCAATTGATGTAAGGGTTGTGCTTCCGTAACCAGGGCATGCCTAGTACCATGGGATAGTGGGCAGCCTTTATGATGTCAAACCGTATTCTTTCCTGGTGGTTGTTTATTGATAATTGTAGTTCCTTTGTTTGGTGAGTAATAGGACCTGAAGACAAAGGTCTTCCGTCGATTCCTTCCACAGGATGAATCACTTCTTTGAGCTCTCTCGGAATCCCAGGAGCGGTGACCCATTCATGATCAATGAAAATCCCCATGGCACCGCAGTCCACCACGAGAGCCAGGATGGGAAAGGATTCATTCTCTGTAGATGTCAGTACAGTTTCTAGAAGTACTAAGGTGTTCTGTCCAGGAGTATTCAAGGAAGAAATGGATGTGGAGCAGGCCTCTCTCTCCCGAAGCTGTGCTCCATTTAGGATCAGGAGCTGGCGTTTCCCGAACGCCAGGGTGGTGCTATAGGACATTCTCTGACCAAATGTTTGTCAGAGGCACAGTACATGCAGAGACCAGTATCCATTCTGCAGAGCCTTTCTTGTGGAGAAATTGGTTCCCTAAAGGCACCTAGCTGCATGGGTTCCGGATCAGGGGTTCGTGGAGCAACGGTCTCTTTGGTAGTTAAGTATTCCGTAGTTGTCTTTGGGGAGGTTTTCACCTTTCTTTTTTCAGCCTTTCTCTCCTGGATCCTGAAATCTATCTGCAAGAAAAGATCTATAAGGGCCTGAAAGGTTGCTGGACGAGCCACTCTGGCTAGCTCATCCTTAACCTCATTGTTTAAACCTCTTCTGAAGAGAGTGAAACTGGCTTCTTGCGACCAATCTGCTTCTTTGGCTAGCTGCTTGAAGCGCGTGACATAACAGAGCATGTCCTGACTCCCTTGTTTAAATTCAAGAAGTCTTTCTTGTGCGCTGTAGACGAGCTCAGGTGGATCGAACATGGCTTTTAGGGCATCCACAAATCCTTCGTAGTCATCCAAAAGCTGATCTCCAGAATTAGCCAAGGGAGTAGCCCAGGTTAATGCATTACCCGTTAAGTGGGATATCATGAATCCAACCTTTGCTCGTGGTGTTGAAAAATAGCAGGGTTTGAAAGTGAAGTGCACTAAGCATGAATCAAGGAAGGAACGTAGGGACTTAAAAGATCCATCATAGTGATCCACAACTCCGCCAAGCAGAACGCTTTCCTTGACTGCGGAATCCCGGGATAGGACCAGCTGTTTTAAAGCTGCATATTCGGCTTTCAGATTTTGAACCTCGGTAGTTAATTCCTGCATACCTCTCATGAGGTCTTGGATTGCCTCTTCCATATCAGTTTCCGTAATAGGTTCTGGGCGTCTCAGTCTGTCAGAAGCTTCCTTCTTTCTCACCTTTTCATCCTTGTTGGCGTTCTTCCGGGACGTGGCTTCTTTCTTTTTCACCGACCGTGACTTGTATAAGCTGGAACTCGAGTCCTCGGGTTCCAGCGTGGAAGCCGGCTGCCAAGCCGGTAGCTTTCGAATATCCAGGAACAATGGCGATTAATCCAGCAAGGAGGATAACGAAAGGTAAGGAATATAAGGGGGGGGTTCCAGGAGTTAAGGAAGATAGAAAGCATGATACACAGGGAGCAAACTCGAACACGTCTAGTAACTCGTAGGGGTAGAGTTGAGACGCGCGGAGCCGCGGGGGCGTGCCGGTTTTCTAGGAAGCTGGCGAGTGCACGCAAAGGCTAGACCGCCACAGTTCTGTGTAGGTGGCCATTTTGGATGGCTTGCAGAGTTAATGCCGCAGTGCATCAAGGACCATGAAGTCCAGAAGGGTCGAACCTGGCCATTCATGACACCTGAAGGCACAAAGGTTCTGTATCCGACACACCATAAAAAGTGTGTGGGAAAATGGCTCTACTGCAGTCCCAATGGACAATGCAAACTTATGACCTGGAGTGTTGATGAACATGTGGAATTAGCAGGATTCCTGAAAGGAGTCATAAAGATTTGGGTCTCAAAGAAGCATCTTTTCAGACGAGGATGCCTTGATGTGAAGATTGATGATGAAGTGGTCGATGGATCGCCCAGAGGGGGGAGTGTAGAGGTGAAGTCAGACATCCTCACTCAAAGCTCCACCCCCATATTGGCTATATGCTGGGAACCAGAGATGACGACATGTGCAATTCCAGTAAGAATACCAATACCGCAGAGAACCTCTGAGACAAGGTATCCATTGAGAAAACCCTACATAAATGCACAAAGACATAGGGCCTCATTACAGCCCAGGCGTTAAGGGGTTAACGGCGCCGTAAAAGGTGTCGGCGCCGTTAAACCCTTAACGCCTGATTATGAGGTCCCTTTGCGGGTTGCACTTTAACGCCTGCTTTTAGCAGGCGTTAAAAAACCAACCCGCAAAGGGACCTAGGAGCTAATTACGGCACCGTAATTTACGGTGCCGTAATTAGCACCTTCCCCATTCCCATTGAGCCCTAAGGGGCAAAAATGGGAATGGGGAAGGGACATGGCGGCATGGGGTATTACCGCCCCAACAACCTCGGAATGGGGTGGTAATTCCCCATTCCGCCATGGCGGAGTCGGTAAGTTACCGGCATGGACCATGGTGCTATTAGCACCATGGTCCAACGCCTGGGTCGTAATGAGGCCCATAGTGTTCTTTTGGATGAGGTACCAGAAGAAATGTGCATTTGAACAAGAAGAGGAGCCTGATGACATCATACGAAGTAAGTGCTAACGCATCCAGAAGATGAATGAGGAAAAGAAACATAAGCATTCTCTAAGAACTGAAGAGAAGATGGTAAAGATGAGCAACATTTCAGGTTCGAGATGAAGATGCTCATGCTGTAGAAATGCTGAAGGTTATGTAAATCAGTTTACATGTGTACAGTTGCAGAAACGCAAGTAGGGAAAAAAATCATAAGGCTGGCTATGTAGTGAATTAGATTGCGGTGATGAGCCAATGTATATACATAGGCATGTATAGAAACTGGATGCTCCACAATGCACTTTAGCAGGTTCTTGAACCCTGTAAATAAGGAAAGGACTTTCAAAATATGTGGCACAGTTGGAAATTACTAATGGCAAGGCGAGGTTCGAGAAAGGTTGGGCTGACCCAGGACCAAGTAAACAAGGCCACAGTGAAATGGGTGCCTGTAAAGAAGGCTACAACAAACGTGAGAAAAGAACACGTTATTGTTTGAAGCAGTATGAAAAAACACTGAAGGTATCAAAAGTGCATCATTTAATAGGATTAAATGCTGCAAAGATCTCAAAGGAGTGGTCTCCAAGTCACATGGGGGAGATCAAAATAGCTTGGGTCAGGCCGTACCGAAACTAGGAGGACAGAGAGAAGCTACACTCCCTTTATTTCTCAGATGAAGGCAACATCTACAAGGCCAAGTTGAAAGCTTAGTTGTTTGACAGACTGCAGGAGTGTTGATAGATGGTGGGCTAATTGGTGGGGAGGCATGATCAAAACGAGTCTCCATGCGCCTGGGATGCTAGCCTGCCTGCTGCTATCGTGAACAATATTACACAAGGGTGCCAAACCAATCATAGAGGGTCATGTAATGAAGAGCCCTATAGTTTGTAGAACCAATTGATCATCATGTATTTAGTGACGATGATGATAACCAGTTATTTGGGATGGGCTTAGATGACCACCTGACTTAGATATCCAATTATAATCTCCGGCTATATAGAACGTATACCTAGATGTTCACTGAGAGCCAATCACCATTACTCATACGTTTTGTAGTTTGACACGTAGTGTGACGTCAGCAATGACGAATTATTGTTATAAAAGAGCAGTTTTTATGAAATCTTTCGAGATCAAGCTGTGCGGCGTCGGATGATGCCCATTGTACTCCCTGTTTTAAGCAATTGATAATAAAACAGAAACATACTTTGCCAACTCCCTGAGTCTTTTTGATTATTGATGTTTGAGGAACTTCTGCATCCCCATCCACCTCTGAGTATTGCTACCTCATCTTAAAGTGCTCTTGGGTATAAGAGTTCAGTGGGTGGCCATTGAAGCCTGGATGGTGTGATATACTCCTTGTAGGTTTTCATTGTCAGTGTTGTAGTACCCAGTCAGCGGCAGAAGAAGCTGCGTATCGTATGGATAGTTCATGTATGATATTCCTTTTTTGTCAAGGCAGTCAAAGAGAGGTTTTATAAATATATTGTAAAGAGTCAGGGATATACACAAGCCCTGTGGGACATCGCAAGGGACCGGGGCTAGTGGGGCTATGGCATTAGCGAAGACTCTCCTTGATCTGTCAGACATAAGGAGATCTAGGTGATGGCATCTGGGGAAACGTGAGATGCTGAGGCAAGATGGTAGCAGAGTATTTGGTGGTCCACCAGGTCCAATGCAGCTGAGAAGTCTAGCAACAATAGGTGGGCTGGTTTACCAGCATACTTGATTTCGTCAAATTGATTCTTCTGATCTAGCCAGGCAGTTACTGTACCAAACCCAGGGCAGACGCCAGATTGATGCAGGCCCACAAGATTGTGGCATTCTAGGGAGTTCTGGATCTGAAGGTAGGCTGCCCAAACATTGATTTTCGAGAGAAATGGCACAGTCATGATGGGGCAATAGTTAGTAGGAAGATTAGGGTCCAGGGTGGGATCTTTTAGTAGAGGGAGGACCCAAGCATCCTTGAGGGAAGATGGAACTGAGCAGGATGCGAAGGAGGTGCTGATCAAGGAAGCAATGAAAGGTGCCAGTGGTTCTGCACAATCCTCGATAATGGTATGTGGGCAGATGTCCCTGGCAACAGGAAAGTTTGAGGCTATTGATGATCTGGATGGCATCGGGTTCAGAGATGGGTTGGAACCTGAAGGAGGAAGGTTTTGTAGATGGGATTGTGGCGCAGAGGGAGAGGCAGCAGCCTTACCCAGAGAGATTTGTTTGTCAAGGATCTTTTTTTGGAGCATTTCAATTTTCTGTAGCAAGGTGTCTTGTATGTTCATGCACCAGGTGGGGCCCTGCATGCAGTTGGAAGGATGTGGGGAGATAGTGTCAAGCTCCTGCAAAATGGCAAAAAGCTCCTAAGAACTGAAATTAGCTTTTTCTATTCTTGTGTTGTAAGAAGCTCTTCTTTATTGAAGTGTGGCCAGCTTGTAAGCCCTGGCTGCCTGCGTGAAACAGTCTTTGTTAGGCTTGGTGGGGGAGTGTCTCCAAGTTCTTTTAGCCTGGTGTTTCAGTAGGTGGAGGGCTCTGGTCAGGGGAGAACCATGCGTTGTTATGAGAGATAGCTTTGGCTTTCCGCTGGGTAAATGGGGCCAGAGTGTTGACGGCCTGAGTAAGATCAAGGTTATATCGGTCAACCAAGGTGACCGGGTCCTTGCTGAACCAGTTTGCATGGATTCGATCATCCAGCAGAGGGAGGATGCAGACTTTGGTGATGTTTTTAATACTGCGTGTGGCTGTGGGTGGGAGGGATTTTGCCGCTGGCGGGGGTCGACAGGCATGGCAAGCATGAAAGAAATGATGTTGTGGTCAGTCTGTAGACAGGGCTGGTTGCTGCTTACATCAATGTTACAGTTCACGTCAGCGATCCAGTCAAGAATTCTGCCTTTGGAGTAAGTAGGGTTGGTGAAACGCTGTGTGAAGCCTAACGCTTTGAGAGAGCTGTCTAAGGAGAGACCATTCTGGTCAGTTTGGTCGTTAAAACCAAGGTTGAAGTCTCCCAGGATAATGGACCCGGATGAAGTTTCGTAGGTGGAGAGGAGGTATAAGATGTCCCCTATAGATGAATGGGTGCGGCCTGATGTGCGGTAGACTACATGAATGGAAACTGTGGATGTGTGGGAGAGGTTACGTTTGGTAGTATTTCTCTAGAGGTGAAGGCAGTGCATTCGATTTCTCTGATGAGAAGTGACGTATTAGCTATAAGGGCAACGCCTCCTCGTCCCGTGTTCACTCTGTCTTTACAATTGATGGAGTAGAGAGGAAGTAATGCTAGTGATAGGCAGGGCCTGAAGCAGCATGGAGCTGTCATGCGCCTGCAGTTGAAGTACTGGAATCAATAGAAGTTGCTGTGATTAGGTGGGTTGTTATAACAGTGCAGCGCGGTCTAGCCTTCTTCCAATATGGCCGTCGCATCTATTTCAATGGGCGTGTACCATAGCCCAGTGCGTTGTATCTGTCCTATGGTCACTTTCACCCAGCTCGTACTCCGTCCTGTTGTACCAGCCTTTCTTGCTTTTTGAGAGTTTCTTGTCACCCGGCCTTGACATCAGTTATTCTTACTTTGTTTACCCTCCTCCTATGGTTTTCGGCCGTGTTCCCGTTCGTATCCTTTCTCTTTCCTTAATACTCTCTCTACACTTGTTTACTTTCCCCGCGTCTCAGCGGCAGTTCCTGTAATCTTTTCCTTACCTTTCAGCTTCTTCCTAACTTTCTTTCTCACTTGACTGTAACCGCATCACATTTTTCTAACTGTCCTTGGATCCCCGCTTTACCTCCTCAGTCAGCGGGGACACTTTCTCCTTTGCCGCGAAGCTCGCAGGCATTTCCTTCTGCTTTGCTTCACCGCGAAGCTCGCCGACATTTCTTTCTGCTCCATATTTCCTGCCTTATATCTTATCTTATCTTATATTTCTCGGGACTTCTCCGTGTTTTCCCACTTGGCTCTATACCTACTTACCTTGTTTGGGGCCACTCTCTTACTTTCAAACTTCGGCTTGTTGCCCAGAATTTTCTAACCTGCTTTCCTCTGTAAAACAGCCCTCCTAATTCTCTCAGGCTGCTGGGGGCGCTCTTTCATACCCCATTCCGGAGCCTGTTATCCTTATCCCTGGTTCTCAGAAGGGGAAAGAGGACTGCTTACTCTGCAGACTTCAATACATGTGTAAGAACACTCAGGGGTCTTTACTTCTTTTTGGTCTGCAGAAGAAACAAGAGAACTATATCTACCATCAAAATTGCTACAGTGAAGTCATCTCTATTTCAACAACAGCAGGCTTTTTTGTGCCTTGGAGGCTTTTTCCCTGTGTAGAGGAGGTCCCAAATAAAGCCTGCACTCAAATCGTCCATTTTGAAGTACCAAGAAAGTTCACACCAAAATATGTGACGTATGATGAGCAAATAAACCAGCAGAGAGCCACAGTAGGGCTCTGCCCAGTGCCTATCAGAAGAACAGGACCTATTGAAGTACCAATACCAAGGAAACCATGGACAGTAAGGTATCTATTAATAAAACGCTACCAACAAATGAAACAAAATGAAGATTGCCTAAATACAGTCCCAGAAGAAACCAAAAAGGTCTTAATGGCAGACGAATGGTGACGTCACAAGGACCCGGACTGACTTGCAGATAGAAGAACTGACGACCCAAGAATGATGCAAAAATACGAAACGCCATGAGTAAGGATATCTTGAATCTAAAGTGAAAGCACGATGTCGAAATGCTAAGAAGTTTCAAGCTGTAATTAAGATGAAGGCATTAGACCAGTTTACACCTGTAAATATGCTTGGAACCGCAAGAAAGCTAAGAAAACAGTGCGGCTTGCTAGGCTTAGTAGACGATTAGTGCGGCAAGTGCCATTATACATAATTTACCTCAAAACAAAGCACAGTATTATGGGCCTCATTAGGACCCAGGCGGTAAGGGGTTTACGGCAGCGTAAACAGCGCCGACCCTTACCGCCTGATTCCGAGGTCCCTTAGCGCCACGGAGGTTTTAACACCTACTTTTAGCAGGTGTTAAAATCCATGGCGCTAAGGGACCTTGTTGTTAATTACGCCACCGTAATTTACGGTGGCGTAATTAACGCCTTCCCCACTCCCATTATGCCCTATGGGGCAAAAATGGGAATGGGGAAGGGTAAATGGGTTAATGGGGACTTACCGCCCCACTCACCTCGGAATGGGGCGGTAAGTCCGCCAACCACCATGGCGTAAACATAGTTTACGCCATGGTGGTAAAGGTACGACCCAGGCGGTAACTTACCGCCTGGGTCGTAATGAGGCCCTATAAGTGTATTTCTACTTTGCACAAGAAGCAGAATCAACCCAGGTTACTAAAGGCCAAATGAGAAAGATTCATATTTAGCAAAACGAGAAGAGACGGCTGATGAAACAAAACTCGGCGGAGACAACTCGTGCCAGGAAAGCCAAGGTCATACTAATAAAAGAGGCGAACAGTAGCTACATCTAATCGAAACTGAGAACAGAATATCCTGCCTCTGAAAGGGGAAATAAGAAGACGAAGGCAGGTGGCGGGCTAAATAAGAATCAAATATACAAAGAGAAAAGAGGCAAACTCACTTTCCAACCTAGGCTGGCTTCCTTTCCACTCACAACTTAAATTTCACTTCCTTTGTTTTGTCTTTAAATCTCTCCATGACCTTGCACCTCCTTATCTCTCCTCTTTCCTCTCATTCCACACTCCCTCTCGCTCCCTTTGCTCCACTGATCTCTTCTTACTTTCTGTTCCCCCTCCCCCTTGTACCTCTTCTCGTTTCCCTTCCTTTCAGCTCCTTGCCCCTTTACACTGGAACTCCCTGCCTCTTTCCATCCACTCCTTCCCCACCTATTCTTCATTCCGTTCCTCCTTGAAATCACTCCTTCTTCATTCCCCCCGACACCCTATTCTCTCTCTCCCTTTCTTTCTTTCTGTCTCTCACTCCCTCTATTACCCCATCTCAGCTCTAGCCACTCTCCCCCTGCCTCCCTATGATCTCTCTTCCTACTATGTAATTTACTCCCTAATCTCTCTCCCTCACCCTTCCTTCCCCCATGCAAATTGTTCTACATACTGTTCTTTGGTCTAATTCATGTATATTGTTTGCTTCTACTGTTCTATGTTTTGTGTATTCTTGTTGGAGTAAGGCGCTATATAAATAAAAATAAATACAAATACAAATATGGTGTAGGAATCACGTGACCAGCCGAGCAAGAAGAAGCAAGGGTTCACACCTACGCTTGGCACCTGACCAGGCAGAGATATCAGAACTTTTCCAGACAGAAGATGCAGTCTCGAGGCCAACCACAATGAACTAATTGACACATGGATACTAAAGTGATGATTGATTGTAACCATAATCGGAGGAAGGCCTGGTAACTAAGGGGCATCCCGCACCTGGCCAACTATTCTGCGTGCTGCTAAGCGAAGTAAAAAGTATGCATGGGGTTTGTGCCAACCCCCAATCACAATGGACCAAATAATCCAGGGTCCCATAGTTATTAGAACCAATGAGACGTTGTACTTTCTGTGACGTCTGCAGTAGTCATGGTTGAAGGAAAGACTTAGATGCCCACCTGACAGTGTTTACCCAATCCCCTCACTCAGTTACCATATACAGATATAGTACCTATAGTAAAGTTACCTTTTCCTAACCCATAGAATTGCATGTTAACTTTTGAGTGTTACATGTCGGTGATGACGATTTTTGAGTATAAATGTTACAACTTGTATGAAGGTTCTTGGAGTTGAAGCGAGAAGGATCGCATCACTGTTGATATCCATAACTCCCCATTTTCTGTACTTGTCATTAAACGGACTCCCTTTGCCAAACCATTGAGTTGTCCTTATTGATTGGTGTTGGAGTAATGAATCTGCATGCCCATCCATCTTAAGGGTGCAGCTATCTCGTCTTAAAGTACTTCTGAGCAAACATCGGCTCTATGGGCCGGCAGGGGGTATCGGAGTACACTTGGTAGCAGAGATTGATGGTTAACGATTAAAATAAGACACCCATTGACCGTCGACATAAAGGCCCTCATTACGACCCTGGCGGAAAGGGTTTTACGCCAGCGTAATGCATGGCGTACCCTTCCGCCTTACTACGAGTTCCCGTAGCGCCATGGTGGTTTTTTCGCCTGGTTTTTCCGGGCGGAAAAATCCATGGCGCTCCGGGACCTGTTGTTAATTACGCCACCGTAATTTACGGTGGCGTAATTAACGCCTTCCCCACTCCCATTATACCCTATGGGGCAAAAATGGGAATGGGGAAGGGTAAATGGGGATTGGGGACTTACCGCCCCGCCAAGGTCGGAATGGGGCGGTAAGTCCGCCAACCCCCATGGCGGAGTTGGCAGCTCTGCGCCATGGACCATGGTGCAAATTGCACCATGGTCCTCCGCCAGGGTTGTAATGAGGGCCAAAGTAACTCTAGGCCTTTGGCAATATCACAAGTCATTTGCCATTCGGCTGAGTAGACCGTGAAGCTCCGTGTAGACAGTGGTAGTGTAAGAAAACAAAATCTGCAGAACAAGGTCTGAAGGGACCAGTGCTTACCCACAAAACCCCTTCCCATTTCTACGGGCAGCTGAGCGGGAGAAAAGCCAAAGAAGGCGGTAACGAAGGCGGTGATACCGAGGGTCCAGAGAGGAAACATGCGAACGGTGAGTGGAAAAGACTGAGTGTTTCGGCAAAAGTGCATGCTGTAGAACAAGTAAAGGGAAAAGGTAACAGAGGGAGGCGGGTAAAAAAAATATACCTAGAAGTAGAGAAGAATGGGGGAAGAGAATAAGGACTCAAGAGTAACTGAGAAGTAACTAAAGGAAAGATACCGGGGAGGACACCCGAGAAGAGAGGGGTTACCGGGGAGGACACCCGAGAAGTGAGAGGATTCACCTTATTCCTACGCTAATATAGCGGCTAGAAGAAACGTGTATCCAGAGTCCCAAATAAAGGGGAACAAATAGACTACCACAGCGATTAAAGACACTGCGAAAGGGATACGTTTAGACTCCATGTCGGGGTAAAATTTAGAGGCAGAGATACATGTAATCAGCTGGTGTTTGTCTAGTCTGTTAAATGTCTGTTTTACATGTTGTTTGTTGTGACGTCATAATTTGAAAATTTTCTTTAACAAATTGACTTAATTTTTACGCGATTGAATAGCTGAGATAATATAGTATACGGATTGATGTTTTTTGAGTAAAATAGAAGATATAAAATTTTGTGGAAAAAAATCGGAATTGGAGCTTGCAGTGTTTGGTGCTCGCTCATATTGTTGGAACTGTTTAAGTCACGTGAAGCTTTGACAAGTGTTTTATAAGGAGAAAGGGAACAGATTTAAGGATGGAAGACATAACTCCATTGGCACACCTATGCAAATAATTGCCGAAACATGCACCTAAGCTGAAAAAATGCAGTACAGAGTGGGTTAAGGGGACCGCCGACAAAATGTTTATGCCATGGCCACAGAACGCAACACATGATGACATACTTGCATGCCACATACACGGGCAAAAAGTTAGGAAAACGCTGAGCTTTGGAAAATGTATGAACAGGGAAAGGAAGAGGAGCGGCCAATAGATTTGATACTTAATGTATGTTCAGAAGGGGGTGAGACGCCTACCGTGCCACCTGCCCCAGCCGAAATGAAGATTGAAGAAAATAAAGACGAGGGGTTATACCCGCTGAGAGACCTTAAAGCAGTTACAGGCTATAGCAACCCGGCATATGAGTCCCCTACGCAAAGTGGTGACAAAAATCAAGGGAAGGAAAAGGATAAGGATATCACCTCCACAATCCTAACGGACAGGGAGAGACGTGATGATGAAAGAAGGGACCAGACACAGACAAGTGCATCTCTCGATAAGGAGAGAGAAGGCAAAAGATGGAAAGGAAATGAAGATAGAACTGATGAGATAGGATGGGAGGGCAAATTCTATTGAAATTTGATGGCAAAGGCATTGATGATGCAAAGCAAAGAGAGAGGCTAGATGATGTACAGAAAAAAGAGAAAGAAGTAAGAGATGAAAGAATAAGAAAGAAAGATAGACAAAGGCGAGAACAGTTATATCGCGAAGAGCAAGAAAGGCAGCTCGATCGCAAACAGAGAGCAGCCAATGACCAAGACAGACAGCAGCAGCAAAGGTCAGAGGAAGAGCAAAGAATACGAGAGAAGAGAACAAAGAGACGAAGGGATGAGGAAATCCAAAGGGCAGACGAACATAGAAATGAAAAGAAAAAGGAAGAAGATAGGGCCAGAGAAGAGGCGAGGAAGTGCAGAGAATTTGATGACGATGTAGAACGTAAGCGAAGACAGAGAGCACGTGATCTTGAATATCTGGGAGAGAGGTTAAAAAATGTGATCCAGTGGTAGATTGGGAAGACATCGAAGAATTCTTCCCTGCGTATGATTCAGTACCAGGCATGTCCAGGGCAAATATTGAAGATGACTTCGACACCAGAAGCATCGGAGAAACGATCGATAGAATATATGACGAAATGGGGATAGAACAAATACCCCAAGGGGAGGGGGAAGATGAGCGCCTAGAGAGCACTCACTGAGGATGTTCCCCGAAGTAGTGGGAATAGAGAACTATCCCTGGATATACTAGAAATAAGTAGGAACAAAGAAGACACAAGAAGTGGCACGAATTTGGCACAGACAATGTCCGACTCAAAAAGAGAGGAGCATGAGGAAAAGGAGGAAGAGAGAAGGAGCGAAAGACGACTCCCAAGGGAGAAAGGGACAAGGTGGTCAGACACTAGCGAGTCCACACCGAGGGCATTGGAGTCAGCCACACAGGTAGACTGACACAAAGAAGTATCTCACGGTCAGAGGAAGGTGTATCCACCGCCTTATGTGAGCAGGCTTAGGACATTGCCAGGCAGGCGCGGTGCAGGAATATTACCACTGCAATAAACAGGAGAACAATGAGAGAGGAGAGAGAGGGCTATGTGTCCCAATTTCTGTTACTCGAGAAAGGGGGGGCCAGACCACAATATATTCCATGGCCACACATGGATCGAGAAAATTTGAAAAACAAGCTTCCAATGCTGACATCGGGAGCTGGAAAAGGGATACACGAGTTAGAAAAAATGACAGGAGGGAACACGTTAGCTATAGGGGAATCGCCATACTTGGTGAGAGAGCAGGCAATGTGTGGACAAGGGCGGGTTACCCCGGTGTGACCACAATCAATACCGCGCATGACGGAGCTCCATTTAACAATTGCAGAACTGCAGTATGGAAAGCACTACGAGTGCTTTACCCAGACACTTCTGATATGGGAGCTATAATGGCACATAAAATGAAGGAGTCTGAGGATCCATTAATTTACATACAGAATTTTCAAGACTCATGGGTACTCGAGACTCATGAATCTTGGGGGAAATCTATACCTGTGTTCTACCATATATTGTGCCAAGGGCTGCTAGAGCGAGTACAGAAACAGCTCAGGAAATTGGTAGGAATCGAGGCTAAGCCATGGTCAGAAATAAAGCTGACCATCGCACACTATTGCAGGCTACTACAAGAAAAGAATCACAAATGGGAAGCTGCAGAAAAGGGTGAGGAAGCGAAGTTGGTGCAGAAGAAATTGTCAAAATATGCTCTTGAGGGAGCCATGATAACTAGCACAGCTGAATCAAGCATGCAGCAGGTCAATAATCCACAACAGAATAATCAGGGCAATACAGGGCTTTACCCAAGGGGAAGAGGATTTAGAGGAAGAGGATGGCAGAGCAGTCAGGGAGGTTTTCAAAATAATCAAGAAGGTTTTCAAAATATACTACATGGTAATCAAGATATGTCAAATGGGCAAATCATCTGACCACCGCCAGTATGTTGGTTGTGTGGGAAGACAGAGAATTTAGCGCGCACATGCAGAAACCAAGGCATGGTGCAGAACGACCAAGGGACGGGAGCAGGCACGGCGAATCGACCTGCATTTTTACAGCAGAGTGTTGCACAAAATCACACGATGCAACAACAAGCGGCAGGAGCGCAACGCGGTTTGCAACCTCAGAATACAGTGCGTTTTCCACAAGGGCAGTCCCAAAAGTCACCGCTGCAATAGTCACAAACGATGAGCTCAGGGCAGACATGAACCCTGGAATGGGAAATAACACTGCCAATGGGGGAAATCCATCAGCACACGGTGGGCCCAAGCTATATATGGATTAGGACAGCTCACTGGGAACCCTGATGTGTTTTATCCTATCAGTGAGACCAGACCCTCACCAGGAACCTAGAGTGGATGTCGTTATAGGGGATAAAGAATATTCCTTCTTAATTGACATGGGTGCAACATGCTCATGTATACGTGAAGGCAAGTTTTCCTTGTCCGGCGAGGCAATAAATACTCAGAGTTTCACAGGAGCTACAAGTCGTGTTCCCTACACAAACGCACTTCCAGTCTCTGTAGGAGAAAGAGAAATGAATGTGCCCTTATTATATTCACGACAGACCCCAGTAAACATTTTGAGTTGAGATTTAATGACAAAGTTAAAAATGACAATCTCATTCACGGAGGAGGGCATAGTATGTTCAACTCCAGGAATGCACTATTCAAACGTATGTGAAATGATTAGAGTATACGCAGGACACATAGCCATGAGGGCTATACCATTAGAGCCATAATTATTCGCGTACAGAATGTGTGTGCTAATGGCAGGGCTGCCAGGCCTTGCAGACAAAATCATGAGAACCCCAGATGAGTTTCTATTTAGACCAAGAATATCGATGCACGAGAAGAAGTGACAAGTATTTCCCTTGATGATACACAGAGCTGCATTACGAGGAAGAATGGCCTTGATTGATGGTTATGACGATGAAGGCCGACAATGGCATGCAGTAATCGCCATTGAAGAAGGATATCGATTGACTGACGTCACTGATGACGATCTGTTTGAAGAGCAAGCAGATATGGGAGAGACAATGCTGGAAGTGAGTCTCACCTTTTGGGTGAGAATGATCAAAAGAGAAGTGCCTCAGAGAATGATGATGGCATGAAACCGCCCTGAATATTTTGATGACAACATGGCCCAGGTGCCTGTCCCAGTGTGGACCACAGGACCCTATGACGTAGGCCTATTGAAAGGGGCTGGAGAAGTGAAAATCAAATTAAAACCAGGAGCAATTCTACCAAAAGCCCGACAATATCCCATGTCCAGAGAGGCAGATGAATGGATTTTTAAGACAATTTGCGCTATGATGGAGCAAGGCATCTTAGTGACATCAGAGTCGTCATGCAATACTGCAGTTTATCCGATCAAAAAATCAAAGGGAGGGTCGTGGAGGCTAATTCAGGATTTACGCCCAATAAATTATATTGTTGAGGCCGAGTTCCCTCTAGTCCCGAACCCGGCTACAATTCTATGTAATATACCTGTTGAGGCAAAATATTTCACGGTGACTGATTTGAAAAATGCATTTTTCTCAATCCTGTTGCACCGTGACTCACAAGATCTGACGTCATTCACGTTCAGACAGATTCGTCTGAAAAGCACGAGGCTTCCCCAGGGGTACTGTGAGTCTCCTTATATTTTTAACAGGGTCCTACAGATTGACCTGAGCAATATTGCATTAGAAAGTGTTGTCCTGCAATATGTGGATGACATCTTAATCTGCAGCACGACAGAGGAGCAATGCAGGCACGATTCAGTTCAGCTATTGACTATACTGGCTGAGAAAGGATATAAGGTTGACAAGGGAAAGCTACAATATTGTCAACAAGAAGTGCTGTAAATAGGCCAGT
This sequence comes from Ambystoma mexicanum, assembly GCF_040938575.1. Taxonomy (NCBI): domain Eukaryota; kingdom Metazoa; phylum Chordata; class Amphibia; order Caudata; family Ambystomatidae; genus Ambystoma; species Ambystoma mexicanum. The sequence goes on from NC_090931.1 coordinate 79,633,898, forward strand.
TGATCTCACATGAGGGAAAAAGAGTGACCCCAGAAAGGGCAGAAGCCATACTGAACACGGCTAAGCTACACACGATAAAACAGAGTCAGAGCTTTTTTAGGCCTGTGCAACTATGTTATGGCATGGGTCTTTGGCTATAGCTCTTATACTAAGCCTTTACTTCAGGCCATAAAGAAGGCCCAAGTGACGAAAGAAAAAATGGAGTGGTCTGAGACCATGGAGGAAGGATTTGCTGAACTCAAAAAAGCTATTTTCACAGCACCAGTACCACACGAATGGCAGTGTCATGACGCCAGTGCTTACACAGAGAACCACATTGGGGTATAAGCCCCTGGCATACTATAGTGGACATTTGGACCCAGTAATGAGAGGCCATTTCCCGTGCGAACAAAGTTTAGCTGCTGCAGCGTTCACCATAGAGAAGGCTACCACCATTGTAATGGGATGCTCAATGACGTTGTATGTCGAGCACTCACTATTTGCTATTCTAGAGAAACCAAAGGGCATGTTGACATCCCAGAGAGCTTCTGCCTATGAGGTGCTCGTATCGAATCCATCGATTAAAATAGTCTGATGTAAGATAGTGAACCCAGCTATGTTTATAGCAGAGCCAGTCACTGAAGGAGAACCGATCCATGACTGTGCAAATTATGAAGAATTCTATGATGAGATCCCCAGAGTGAAAGAAAATGCTTTGGCAGAAGCAGAACGTGTCTTTATTAATGGTTCTTCAAGAATCGATCAAAATGATGGGTAAAGATATACAGGCGTCACGGTAATGAAACACACCGCAAATGGAGAATTTCGAGTACTCCTTTGTGCACGAATACCATCTCGCTATTCAGCACAGGTTGCAGAATTATTGCCATTGATACTTGCCATTGAGAATCACACAGACCAGGAAGTAATGGTGTACAGTGACTCCGCCTATGTGACGTCAACAGTGCACGCAGGCATAGCGTGCTGGAAAAGGAGGGGCTACCTCTGAGCAGACGGCACACCAGTGCAGCACGCAGCCTTATTGGACAAACTGATCAAGGCACTACAGCTCCCAGTGGGCATAGCGGTCGTGAAATACGCCGCCCACATGAAAGGGACAGATTTTATCTCACGCGGAAACCAAGCAGCAGACACAGAAGCCAAACATATGCCATCCAAGAATTAGATGATCATGGAAGTGGAAGTCACCCGTACCAGTGAGAGAATGATGGTTGCACGAACTACACCTGAAAACTATAACAACCTAGGGAAAACACAGTTGATGGAACTCCAAGGGGAGGTACCACAGGAAGAGAAAAATCTATGGAAATGACAAGGGTGTTCTTTGAACCCCTCTGACAGTTTGTGGTGGCAAGACAGCACTGGTAAACCGGTGATGCCTACAGTCCTGTTCAAATTAGCACTGGAGCAGCTACATTACCCAGCACACATGACAAAAGAGAATCTTGCAGCAACGCTCGTAGAAGACTAGTTCATACCGAATTTAACCGAGCACGTTGCATTTTTTATAGTGAACTGTATAATCTGCCAACAATTCACAGCTGGGCACACATTAAAAGTAATGAGAGGAGTCATCCTCAGGCCAAATGGACCTTTTCAGCACTTGCATGTTGATTATGTCGACATGATTCAAGTATGTAATGGGTACAGATACTTAATTGTTGTGGTGTGTCCATTCTCTAGATGGATAGATGCAGGTCCATGTACACATCCAGAATCTACCTGTGCGGCCACATTTTGGAGAAGTGTTCCCAAGGTGGGGGGTGTGTGAAGTCATGAGATCAGATAATGGACCTCACTTTGTAAATGAGACATTCGAACAGATTAGCTTGCTGCTTGGTATAAAGTACAAGTTTTCATCGGTGTATCATCCACAAGGTAACAGAATCTGTGAGAAGCTCAACGGCTTATTAAAGGAAAGGATAGCAAGTTGAAACTTACTCTAAGAAAGGGATGGTTGCACTGCCTTCCTTTGGCATTGTATGCACTCCGGAACCAACCCGGTTCTGACCATCAACTTATGCCACACGAGATAGCCACAGGAAGAAGAATGCGTACTCCCCTGATACCCCGAGATAGAGCTAGATGTGATGACCAGTCCACAGGAGAAATCTTAGGGTTTGAAATGCAAAATTACCTGAATTGCATGCCATCTTGACTTACTGTAATTTCAGACCAGCTGCAGCGATGACGAAAAGGGTGCAGGGCAGCACCGAACACAAAAGGAGACACTACTGCAGACACAGCTCAAGTACTTTGTGTACCATCCGTTTTCCCTGGAGATTCCGTCCTTGTAAGGAACCATATGAGAAAAAGGTGGGACGAGCCAAGATTTAACGGTCCCTTTACAGTGGAGGACTGCACTCCTTCTGCAGTGTAACTACAAGGCAGGTGTTACACTCACCTGGCTCCCACACGGGTGTCGAGCGGAACTGGACAGCCACGGTCTCCACAAACGTGATGCGTAGTGCAGAGATGACTGACTGGACTGGCCCACCTAGCTTCGTCTGCTTGCCCCGTAGAAGTAGTCTCCTAAAAACGGGGAAAGGGAATTAGCCACCTGTGGATTTGAGTAGTAACACCTCACTGCGTCCCCACTTATCACTTCAGACATTCCCTTTCACAAAGCTCACCTTATAGTTTTGTATGATGAGCTCTCCATCCTGCGAAGAATGCAGGGGCGTGTTGATGGCCAGTTACTTCACTGGCTTGAGGGTATTGGAAGAGTTCTGGACAAATCTTGGCTCCAAACCTCCGGGCAAAAGGCCATAAGTATATAGTTCTAAAGAGTTCAAAATGTCCGAATAATCACTCTTGTCCAATTCCTTGTTTCTTTTGCAGCTTAGACCCAAAAGATGATCGTCTTGTGGCAGCTGAAAGCGTTCAGGTAAGAGTCTGTGTTTTGTAACACTGTCCGGTAAATGATGCCAAGGTTTAACTCGCTGCTTTCTCTTTTCTTGCAGGTGCAGCGTAGGAAGATTTGGCATGCTGGTGGATAATACCTCCTACGGTAAAATCAGGTAAGAATATGGTGGCAAGAGATTGTCCTTGTTTGTTCCCTTGGCTCACCTTGTTGTTTTCTTGTCCCCCTTAGGTGCTGGAATGCGGCAACCTGGTGATGGAGACGGCACCGGATCGTAGAGATGCTGCGAGGAACGGTGAGTATGGCGCGGTGCTGCTGCTGGCGATGCGTTTAAAATGAAGTCTGTTTCTGTTTCGAAGATGCGCTGAATCCGAAATCAGGTAAGAAATCCAGTAAAGTTCTTGTTCTAACCTTTCTTCTTCTTTCCCTTCTTTCTAGGCGCTCTGGACTCGAGGCGGGCGTCGCAGGATGCTGGATGCTGACTGCAGACACGGTCAGCGTTACGCTGCTGGATGCAGAATAACGCGAAGCATGTGCTGCTCTTCGGGCTTGGTTTAAATAGCCTTCAAAGTAGTCCCAGGAAAGTATTCCTCCACAACCACACCCGAGTAACAAAATAGTTCCTAAGATAAAATAGTCCCTTTAAGCCTCACATGGGCTTGGAAGCTTGGATCCCTTGCAGCATGGTCTGCATCAGGTAAGTTTTAACATATGAGCCTGGCGCCATAGGCACCAGGACTGTACCCAGACAGCCCCTAACAGGGGTTGCTGGGTTTGCTCCAGGTAACATGATGCCTGCTTCCGGGGTTGATGGACTTGGTCTGGATGCCCGGGGGTAGGCATCATGACAGCAGGAGAGCTTGGATTTTTCTGGGCGATATCAAACCCTACATCAGAGAAGGCCCCCTGCCTTACTCCAACGCGAGAAGACTATGAGTGACAGGGAAGAACCACAACCCGTGCAGACGAGATCCATGACGAAGAAGAAGGACACATGATCAGCCAGACAAAGACAAGAACTTTTTACAAATTGTGGCTTAAAATTGGACACTTCCTCTGAGCAAAAAGGGGATAAGGACATAAACGAAGGACACTCTGTGCATCCTAGTTGCAGGGTGAAGAAGAGAATTTTACATATAAGCCACAACATAGTCTGTCGAACTTGAACTTTGAATCAAGACACATTAAAACTGTGACGAGAAAATAACATGCCAAATTTTGATCAGGGACACATAAATTGGAAGAAAATACAGTATCCAGACTCGTTCCACACCGAGACCATATTCAGAATCACTTATGGCGTCCCACAGTAGTGACATCACTAAAGATGTGGTAACATATTTTAATCTAGTGCTAAGATCATACCTGTCATTGGTGGGGAGACTCACCAGTGTCACTGACTTTCTTCAAGATCCCGAAAATGAAAAGACAATAAGAAGATTGCTTACTGCAATTTCCGAACAATTTCTCCTACTTCCTGAAAACAGCGAGGAGAAGCCAAATGTCCCAAGCAGAGAAGGAAGTAAATGAGCTTGTCAATACATTCTTCTTTCGAATAATCAAAAACTGTCCAAATCTTGTAGGAAGAACGACAGACACACTCACGTTTCTCTGAGATCCAGCGAATACAGAACGTCTGAGCACACTTCTAAATAACATTGTGATCTTAGTTGCACTCCACGCAAACGGACAGTGCAGACATTGTCTACATTGAAGTGAAAGCATACAGCCCTGAACACCAGCAAAACGGGACAGATGTCCCTGTCCCCAGAAGACAGTAGATTGGCCCACAATGTTCTCTTTTGTTTAGTCACTGATTTCCAGAGCTAGTGGGGAGACAGATCGATGTTGACGTCCTCACATTCATCTGAGACCCAGCAAATAATGCACAAATGGGCATGCTCTTGCATGGAATAGTACTAAAAGTGGAACTCTCTAACCATCAGCAGAACTATCTGAGGAGATTGTAAAAGCTTTCCGCCGAGGGACGGATCGAAAGAGCATTGCCAGAGATTTCCCTTCTTATATTCCATTAAGACAGGCGACATGTCTTTGGGACTAAAGCAGATCAGGGGCACGGACTGGGAGCTGACATACTTTGAACATGCACAGTAAAAAGACTTGCTGGATTATCGCTTAATTTTGACACTTCCCATATTTTAGTTAAAGAATTGTATCCTGAGATAATAGACAATTCATTAGTCACAAGAGGGGGGACAATTGTGTTACACCTGAAACTCACAACAAAGAATCCGAAAAGACAATATTGTTTAAGGGAGTATCATAAGAATTAACATTTTGGTGAATGATCGAGATGGGAATCCAGAGCAGCAACCTCATCCTCCCGCAGGAGGAACGACGTCCCTATTCCCCTGGAAGTAAATGCTGCAGCCTGACATACAGGGGCATAATGTATTTGTATATTATTTTCATTATTGTTTTACTGTCATTAACGATCAGAACTGCATTTTTCATTGGTGCACAAAGCTTTCCAATTCCAGTGCACCCACCTAATGATGCACACATGAAGCCTACAAAGGCACCCAGACCTTACATAGTCATTCCCGTCCCTAGAAAATCTGATGGTGGAATGAATGAACTTGAAATGGATGTGACTAGCAATGACACACACACACTTGTGATAACAAACAAAAAGGAAAGCCGGAGGCAGGGTCAGCCAAGCATGAACGTGACAAGATTACAGACAACCACATGCATGCAAACACGGAATTCACATGCAACAGGCCTAGTGTCAATGACTACAGAACCACACTCCAAAACATCAGAGAAGAAAAGACTGCATACTATGAGAAACTCCACAACAGACATTGTGGAAAGACAAGAGGAGTTGGAGAAGAAACCAACAGAAATAACAGTAATAAACACCCCTGGGACGACACTGATGGAGACAAATACAAACTCAAAGAAAATCTCACGAGCACAGCTGATAGCAGAATCCATCTGGCCATCATTAGCCAGAGCCAGGAAAAGGCACGAGGTAATAGAAACAATTGCCAGACTTTCCTCAACTCAAATGGCACAAATGAGGAAGCCTGCACCATGGACCAGGACACCTGAGGACCCTCCAGCAAGAAAGAGCCATACAGATGCATTCAGGGATGTAGTAATAGCAAACTACATGAAAACCTTAAGAATCAAGAGGAGTATGCACGGAGATGACAACAAACTAAACGATCACCTGGACGGTACAGCACATTTGGGAAACAACATTTGGTATCAACACGAAAGAAGTCGGAAGACGAAATTCAGAAGGGAATGCTTTGTTTGTGCACTCCTACCATACACATGGGGAAGTCCAAGATCTTCGTAGCTGTAGAAATTGATGTCCAGACAGCACACTGTCTTTCACACGTAGCCATGTGCAAAACGAGAGGGCCGGTTCATGGGCAGTGATGCTTCCCTAATATGGGCAAAGGAAACAGCCTATCCCGATGAAGATGATTATGTTCAAGACATAAAGACAAGAAATAGAGCTCATGCTAGGAACCATGTAATCCGGTACGAGAAGCCTGGAGTTAAAGGAGCAGAAATCAGATGGGAAGTGAACCCAAAGCTAAATGTCCAAGGAAAAACTCCAGAAGAGGCTCAAAGTTGGAAGAACAGAGGCCAAATGCAGATTGGCGAACAGCGCTTTCACGAGACGGATGGGAGAAAGGAGTGGTAATATGTAGAGACTGGATGGTCACTGGTCGTTACCAAGGCACCGTCGACATCATACAGAATGGATGCAAGCCACTATGGCCAAAGCTTGCAAAACTACTGACGTGGGTCGAAGAGAGAGGAGGACCCTTGCAGATAGTGCCACTAGAAAACCCAAAATTCTGCTTCAGGAATAATGGCACAAGAAAAATGGGAGAGAACCAGAACTGTGGACTAGTTTTTGATGCTCCAGGAATGGAGCACGGAACTGCAGTAATAACAGATCATTATTGGGCATGTGGATCCAAAGCCTACATCAGACTGCCGGACTGTGGAGGTGTATGCATAATAGTGAACGTCCACGTTCCAGCATTGGTGATTCCGAAAAGTAACCTGAACATTGACAGTTTCCTGAAAGCAGATGCTCACCTGAGGAAAAGGAGATCTGTGGAACTGCTAACTCGGATGAAGAGAGAGAATTACTTCTCTGCCAAATCAGAAGAAGCCTTTCATGCAATCCGATATGAACATAGGCTGTTCAGCCTCACCTCATCAGTGTTCACAACTATATTCATGCCAAGAATTCAGGTTGAAGCAAATACTAAATGGTTGCAGATAACCAGATGGGAGTTACTGCAGACCATCAACACGACAATAAAAGGATTCAATGCGATTAAGGAAGAGTTAAGAGCCATCCGACTGATCACTCTCCAGAACAGATATGTGCTTGACATGATCACAGCTATGGATGGAGGAGTTTGTGCAAAAATCGGAGAATCATGTTGCACATTTATACCTTCTCACTATGAGGAAAATGGAACTTTAACGGAAGCCATAGGTATGCTGGAAAAACTACAGAACCAGATTATTGATGAAACTGACGAAGTGGTTGATGACAGCTGGTTTGGATCACTATTCTCATGGGCCCCACAATGGATGGCAGATGCATTCAAGTTCCTGGGAGCCCTGCTAGTGATGATATTACTAGGTCTTTGTGTTATCAAGATAATATTCTCTCAATGCCAGAAGACTGCGAAAAAAACCATAGGGATGAAGATCATGATTGATGGCAAGTCAGGATGGAAGCCTAAAGACCTGACTGATGAAGAAATAAAAAACTTTGTGAAGGCCAGCATTCACGCACCAGAGGGAACACATTTTCTCTACCCCAGGAAACATCGAAACTATGTGGGAAGATGGGGTTACTGCAGCCCAAATGGACAATGTCAACTAATGACATGGAATAAAGACGAACATGTAAGGACTGCAGGAAGCCTGAGAAGAGAAATAAAAATATGGACTCCAGAGAGACACTTCTTCAAACCATCATGAATAGATCCACAAGATGAAGAAGGAATGAACCCAGGCGATGGAGTGAAGATGAATACAGAAGAACCGACTATGATGAATCCAAAGACGGAAGTGAAAGTGGTCGATTGTCAGGAACCAACAAGTGGCAAGCAGCAGCAAAGGGGACTTTAACACTCAGAGCAATGTATTTCAGTGTAAAAGCTTATGTAAAGGTCACTGGAGGGCAAGGCATGCGTATTTCAGGAGCCTCCTTTGAGTAATCGGCAGGAAAGCAGCTTGGAACAAAGGAAAGACAACTCAGGGAAGCCAAGGAAGCATTAGACTACATTACCCAGAAGACCCGCGTGAACACGGGCCTTCTGGAACTCCTGGGACCATGCCTGATGTTACGTGCAGGCTCGCGCCACACCCGACAGCCCCTGCTTGTGCTACGGAGCATCGGAGGAAGCAGATGTGGAACTCTGGAGATCCTGCGGGCTACCTACAGTGGGGCCGTTCCCCGCCTGGGCATCTACTGCAGGCCCCGCTCTCAGTGCAAGATAAGTCCTCTCTCCTTAATAAAACAGAGGGAATGGAGGGGTGTTTATAGTTTTGCAGCATTGTGGTCTCAATGTTCTTAGAGATGAACGTGTTACCGCGTAGACCAGTAGACGGAGACCAGAGCACATATTAGCCATACACTGCTGCAAGATAAAATGGCAGCGTGGTTTTGGGACACCGAGACACATGAAGCGCATGTAGACTCAGAAACAGTTACTGATTGCATGTGCAGGCGGACCCCTGCTAATGTTCGCTTATGTTGTAATCACGCTTTCTGCTACGCAAAACTCACAGTGTCCTTTCTTTGTTGCGGAGCTCTATATCAACACAGATTCACACCCCTGGGAACAGAAGGTCATGGGGGGGAGCGGCATTAACCACAAACTCACATCTAAATGCATTCTAATTGTAATACTGTTGTGAAGTGCATGCAATGATCTTTGTGCAACATGATGTAATGTTGTTTAGGTGCACGAGGCAGCACCAGGGTGTAATGTACCACATGATGTAATTCTGGTGCACGAGACAGCACCAAGGCATAAAGTGCAACATGAAAGTAATGTTGTTGTGTTAACTTCAGGAGACAGCACCCAAGCAGTATTAGGTGCTCCATGAGCAAACCATGGGGAGACTGTGTACAGCACAGCAAGTGTGGAAGAGTGTGTGAGTGGACAGAGATGTATGGGCGGAGATAACAGCACCTCATCAGGAACTAGTGTAGAATACCTTCCCCACCCCCGTTCCCATCCACAACCTTGACCTAATCCTCTACCCGGTTACTCTAACTTCCCCCAACCCATCCAAACAGTGGACCCTAACCTTGTTCCCCGGAGGGTCGCGGTGGACTGTGGTTACTCATAGCCTCCCAGGCAGCAAAACCCAACGGGGAGGCAGGTTTTCGTGCTACCTCCGCGCAAGACTAAGGGAACCTGAATCTGACATTGATGAATCGCCCAGAAGGGGTGAGTATAGAGGAGGTCCCAAATAAAGCCTGCACTCAAATCGTCCATTTTGAAGTACCAGGAACGTTCACACCAAAATATGTGACGTATGATGAGCAAATAAACCAGCAGAGAGCCGCAGTAGGGCTCTGCCCAGTGCCTATCAAAAGAATAGCACCTATTGAAGTACCAATACCAAGGAAACCATGGACAGTAAGGTATCCATTAATAAAACCCAAACCAACAAATGAAACTAAATGAAGATTGCCTAAATAAAGTCCCAGAAGAAACCAAAAAGGTCTTAATGGAAGACGAATGGTGATGTCACAAGGACCAGGATTGACTTGCAGATAGAAGAACTGACAGCCCGAGAATGATGCAGAAAGACGAAATGCCATGAATAAGGCTATCGTGAACCTAAAGTGAAAGGACGATGTTGAAATGCAAAGAAGTTTAAAGCTGTAAGCAAGATGAAGGCATTAAACCAGTTTACACCTGTAAATATGCTTGGAACCGCAAGAAAGCTAAGAAAACAGTGTGGCTTGCTATGCTTAGTAGAAGAATAGTGCGCCCATCGCCATTATACATAATCTACCTCAAAACAAAGAACAGTATTATAAGTGAATTTCTACTTCGGCAAGAAGCAGAATCAACACAGGTTACTAAAGGCCAAATGAGAAAGATTCATAGTTAACAGAATGAGAAGAGACGGCTGAAACAAAACTCGGCAGAGACAACTCGTGCCAGGAAAGCCAAGGTCATACTAATAAAAGAGGCAAACAGTAACTACATCTAATTGAAACTGAGAACAGAATATCCTGCCTCTGAAAGGTCGCGATAAGAAGACGCGGGGAGGTGGCGGGCTAAGTAAGAATGAAATACACAAATTGAGAGAAAAGAGACAAATTCACGGTGTAGGAAGCACGTGACCAGCCGAGCAAGAAGAAGCGAGGGTTCACATCCACGCTTGGCACCTGACCAGGCAGAGATAGCACAACTTTTCCAGACAGAAGATGCAGTCTCGAGGCCAACCACAGTGAACTAATTGACACATGGATACTAAAGTGATGATTGATTGTAACCATAATCGGAGTAAGGCTGGGTAACTAAGGGGCACCCCGCACCTGGCCGACCATTCTGCGTGCTGCTAAGTGAAGTAAAAAGTATGCATGGGCTTGGTGCCCACCCAATCACAATGCACCAAATAATCTAGGGTCCTATAGTTATTAGAACCAATGAGACGTTTTACTTTCAGTGACGTCTACAATAGTCATGGTTGAAGGAAGGGCTTAGATCCCCACCTGACAGTGTTTACCCAATCCCCTCACTCCGTTACCATATACAGATATAGTACCTATAGTAAAGTTATCTTTTCCTAACCAATAGAATTGCGTGTTAACTTTTGAGTGTTACACATCAATGATGATGATTTTTTAGTATAAATGTTACAACTTGTATGAAGTTCATTGGAGTTGAAGCGAGAAGGACGATCGCATCACTGTTGATATCCTTAACTCCCCGTTTTCTGTACTTGTCATTAAACAGACTCCCTTTGCCAAACCATTGGGTTGTCCTAATTGATTGGTGTTGGAGTTATACATCTGCATCCCCATCCATCTCAAGGGTGCAGCTATCTCATCTTAAAGTACTTCTGAGCAAACCTGGGCTCTATGGGCCGGCCGGGCGTCTCGGAGTACACCTGGATTTAGGGGGCTTGCTCCTCGGGGATCCCCTAGCCTTGAGTCAGTTACAGGCCAAGGTGTCCTCCGAGGGAGCTCGTCCCTACCTACACCAAAAGAAGGAACAGAAGTCTAAAGAATCTAAGAGAACATGCCAAAAGAAGGATTCCGAAGCCCAAGAAAGTACTTTGGAAGACTCAGGTGAGGAGGAGGAACAGGAGGGATCTACAGGCCTTGACAGGAGCCACGTTTCTGCGATGGCTAGCAGATGCAAGTTGTTGGGCGTTAAGAGGTCAGCGATGTCAAGGGGGTGAGAAGAGACGGATCTCACATTCGCTGGGGCACATTTGAGCAGTAGTGCTGTTGGGGCAGTTGTAGGTTTGGTGGTAGGTGTATGAGGAGGGGTGGAGTCCATGCGAGAGGGTGTGTTCAGAGGAGCAGGGGAGAGCACATCAGGTTTAGTCTGGTGCACAATGCGGTTGTCAGCTAGATGACCTGGTGACGGTTCTATAGAATGCGGTAAAGTTGTGCTATGGGCAGTGGGCCTGTAAAATAGGCTGAAGTCAGGAGAATCTGCTGTGTGGGTCCCTAAGCCTTTATTAGTAGGTTTACTAGCCGGTAAGGTGTTGACTCTGGAGTCGGCTGTCCTGAGGATATGGGAAGAGTTAGGGGACTTGCATGCCGGGCTGATTGGGGCGGCCACGTGCTTCAAGGCCAGTTGGGTCGAGAATGAGGAGTGTGTTGTTTGGGTCCAGGTGCTTGTATTATTAGTCTTCCTGGGCGGCCAGGTATAGGCTATAAAATCATGTGTCCTGGGAGTAACAGTGGACGTCCATCTTTAAAGGTTACATGTTCTACATCCTTTCCCCAATCCCCCAAGCCATCCAACTGTAGAGGTGAATTGAAAGTGTGCCCCAATGCCCTGAGCCCTTCCATCCCCTCAGCTGACAGGGTCTGTAGCAATCGCTCGGTAGCCATAAAGTTGAGATGCTGAGTATTGCTTGTGAGCAAGCCCTGGAAGTGAAGCGCTGTGATCCAGTGCCAGCCCCAGAGATTAATTGGCTGGTACCCCTTTACCATTGCCTAGGGTTCCAGACTTATTGGTGGCAAGATCTTGATCTATGTGCCATCCAATCCTTAAGTGGACAACCTCTGCTCCATGGATCCCTGTACCAATACCCCATGGCTTTTAGCCCAAGAGATGACATGCCAAGTATTCCTGTAATCCTTTCAGCAGTCCAGCCTCAGAGGTGGCGGGGTCTGTAGCCCTGGAGGAATCCATTGAGCACCCCAGCCATAGAAGGTGCACCCACATATCCACAGAAGGCTGTCGATCCAGGGAGCCATCTGAACAGCCTTGGCATCTGTGGCCCGCCAATTACTCATGGCTGCTTCGGAAGGCACATTAACCTCCTCCACTATCTTGCCAGATGGCTGATGCAGTTCTGATGGTTCGCAAGTCTGGAGGTGGCTTAGGTGCAAGTCTGGAGGTGGCTTAGGTGCAAGTCTGGAGGTGGCTTAGGTGGAAGCCTGGAGGTGGCTTAGGTGCAAGTCTGAAGATGGCTTAGGTGGAAGCCTGTCAGTGGCTTAAGTGCAAGTCTGGAGGGGGCTTAGGTGGAAGTCTGGAGGTGGCTTAGGTGCAAGTCTGGAGGTGGCTTAGGTGCAAGTCTGTAGGTGGCTTAGGTGGATGCCTGGAGGTGGCTTAGGTGCAAGTCTAGAGGTGGCTTGGGTGCAAGACTGGAGGTGGCTTAGGTGCAAGTCTGGAGGTGGCATGGGTGCAAGTCTGGAGGTGGCTTGGGTGCAAGCCTGGAGGTGGCTTAGGTGCAAGTCTGGAGGTGGCTTAGGTGGAAGTCTGGAGGTGGCTTGGGTGCAAGTCTGGAGGTGGCTTAGGTGTAAGTCTGGGGGTGGCTTGGATGCAAGCCTGGAGGTGGCTTGGGTGCAAGTCTGGAGGTGGCTTAGGTGCAAGTCTGGAGGTGGCTTAGGTGCAAGCCTGGAGGTGGCTTAGGTGCAAGTCTGGAGGTGGCTTGGATGCAAGTCTGGAGGTGGCTTGGGTGCAAGTCTGGAGGTGGCTTACGTGCAAGTCTGGAGGTGGCTTAGGTGCAAGTCTGGAGGTAGCTTGGGTGCAAGTCTGGAGTTGGCTTAGGTGCAAGTCTGGAGGTGGCTTGGGTGCAAGTCTGGAGGTGGCTTAGGTGCAAGTCTGTAGGTGGCTTAGGTGGAAGCCTGGAGGTGGCTTAGGTGGCTTAGGTGCAAGTCTGGAGGTGGCGTAGGTGCTGCAAGTCTGGAGGTGGCTTGGGTGGCTTCGGTGGAAGCCTGTAGGTGGTTTAGGTGCAAGTTTGGAGGTGGCTTAGGTGGCTTAGGTGCATGTCTGCAGGTGGCTTAGGTGGCTTAGGTGGAAGCCTGGAGGTGGCTTAGGTGCAAGTCTGGCGGTGGCTTGGGTGCAAGTCTGGAGGTGGCTTACGTGCAAGTCTGGAGGTGGCCTAGGTGCAAGTCTGCAGGTGGCTTAGGTGGCTTAGGTGGAAGCCTGGAGGTGGATTAGGTGCAAGTCTGGTGGTGGCTTGGGTGCAAGTCTGGAGGTGGCTTAGGTGGAAGCCTGGAGGTGGATTAGGTGCAAGTCTGGCGGTGGCTTGGGTGCAAGTCTGGAGGTGGCTTAGGTGGAAGCCTGTAGGTGGTTTAGGTGCAAGTCTGGAGGTGGATTAGGTGCAAGTCTGGAGGTGTCTTAGGTGCATGTCTGGAGGTGGCTTAGGTGGAAGCCTGGAGGTGGCTTAGGTGGCTTAGGTGCAAGTCTGGAGGTGGCTTAGGTGCATGTCTGGAGGTGGCTTAGGTGGAAGCCTGGAGGTGGTTTAGGTGCAAGTCTGGCGGTGGCTTGTGTGCAAGTCTGGAGGTGGCTTAGGTGAAAGTCTGGAGGTGGCTTAGGTGGAAGTATGGAGGTGGCTTGGGTGCAAGTTTGGAGGTGGCTTAGGTGGAGGTGGCTTAGGTGGAAGCCTGGGGGTGGCTTTGGTTTAGGTGCAAGTCTGGAGGTGGCTTAGGTGCAAGTCTGAAGGTGGCTTGGGTGGCTTAGGTGGAAGCCTGGAGGTGGCTTAGGTGCAAGTCTGGAGGTGGCTTGGGTGCAAGTCTGGAGGTGGCTTAGGTGCAAGGCTGGAGGTGGCTTAAGTGCAAGTCTGGAGGTGGCTTGGGTGCATGTCTAGAGGTGGCTTAGGTGGAAGCCTGGAGGTGGCTTAGGTGGCTTAGGTGCAAGTCTGGAGGTGGCTTAGGTGCATGTCTGGAGGTGGCTTAGGTGGAAGCCTGGAGGTGGTTTAGGTGCAAGTCTGGCGGTGGTTTGTGTGCAAGTCTGGAGGTGGCTTAGGTGAAAGTCTGGAGGTGGCTTGGGTGCAAGTTTGGAGGTGGCGTAGGTGGAGGTGGCTTAGGTGGAAGCCTGGGGGTGGCTTTGGTTTAGGTGCAAGTCTGGAGGTGGCTTAGGTGCAAGACTGGAGGTGGCTTGGGTGGCTTAGGTGGAAGCCTGGAGGTGGCTTAGGTGCAAGTCTGGAGGTGGCTTGGGTGCAAGTCTGGAGGTGGCTTAGGTGCAAGGCTGGAGGTGGCTTAAGTGCAAGTCTGGAGGTGGCTTGGGTGCAAGTCTGGAGGTGGCTTGTGCGCAAGTCTGGAGGTGGCTTAAGTGGAAGTCTGTAGGTGGCTTGGATGCAAGTCTCGAGGTGGCTTGGGTGCAAGTCTGGAGGTGGCTTGGGTGCAAACCTGGAGGTGGCTTGGGTGCAAGTCTGGAGGTGGCTTAGGTGCAAGTCTGGGGGTGGCTTAGGTGCCTCTTCACAATGCTCCTCACGCCTGCACGCAAAGCAGCACTTACATTCCTGAGCTGGCTTGCAGAGCCTTATCAAACGGACCACTGACCCTCTTCCCTGACCTGAGTGGGAGGAAGAGATGTTTACAGGATGTCACACATGTTTGGGGGCATGCAAAGCTCATTGCCCGCCCCCAGCATGGGCCGGCCGCCATGATTTCTAACCATTGTATGTGTCTTGCATCTGTGGGTGTGTCTGTGTACATCAAATGCATGGCAGGAGTGAAACAGAAGAAAGGGTTCGCTGTTACCCTCAAGCGCTGCTGGTGGCACCTTGACCGCCCATTTCATGCCCACTCTTGCTACACAGACATGGTTCTCGATGCCCCCTCATTGCCAACACTGCTGCTCCCTGTGTTTCCTCCCGTTCTTAACCCATGGTTACACTTTTGGGAATCTCACAAATGGCTCTCTCAAGTGGTCTCTCGGGGCCGCTCACAGACAGCTTACACATCACCAATAGGACCCCATTGTTACACGGTGTCCAATCATTTTATTGCAAACAAAACAGAGTGGCACGTAACAGAGCGGACAATAACACCGGAAAACACTGAGAAGATTAAATTAATATATAAAGGGTAGTGGGGTAAGGGGTTAAAATGGGTTGTGGTGGCTTTAAAAGGGTGGGGAAAGGGGAAAGGGGAAAGGGGGTTGGGGGGGACCCCCTCGCCCCCCAAATAAAAAGAACACAAAAAATCGTTCTTATTCAATGTTTTGTCCACTCTGTTACGTACCACTCTGTTTTTGTGTTTGGTAAGATCACATATACTTTTTTTAATTTTTTTTTACTTTTTATTTGGTTTTTTTCAAACCTTTAAAAAAAAAGAAATTTACAGAACTTTCAAGACATAAAACGACCCACATCTCTTAGAGTCTTAATATGTGTGTTTGAACACCGCATACAACCTCAAGTCGAATCTTCAGGCCGTCCTGCCGGTCTGCTCAGCCATAGTAGCATGTAAACGATCTTTTACCACCTGAAGAAAGGAAAGCAAGGCATACAGCACAGGTCTATTTGACCCATCAAACAGAGCTTTCCACCAATCGTCTCGGGTTAGGAACTGAAAGTTCTTTGTAACTGGGCTGAAGATGCTGTTTCTTTCTTTCTCTAATCCGGAACAAAACATCGTCAGATGTTTGAGTGTTTCATTTGAGGTATTACAAAAACGACACATAAGGTCCGAGTCAGATGATTGGGACCAATAGCAGAGTCGTTCCTTAGTTGGCAGGACGTTAAGCCTAAACTGCAGATATAAGGATCGCATCCACTGGTCCGGGAAGCAAGCCAAATAAGCCGGAACGCAGCCATAGGCTCTCGTCTCTTTCGGAACTTCTTGTGTTGACTTTGATGTTGCTCTTTGATTACAGGTGTTGATCCAGTCATTTCTCCAGAGCTTCAATTTAGCAGCGTCAGGATTCTCGAGCAACATTTGTGTCGTGATGTCATATGAGCTAAGAACTTCACGACATAACTTATTCCATTGGAATAGAATTGTAGGAGCTTTCTCAGTCTCTGGATTCTGAAGAATTGCAATATGGGGCGTCGGATTCGTTGATTTTAGTTTCCTAAAAAGGGTAAGGAGCTTCCAGGCAACCCTCGCTTGCATAGAGATGTACCCAAGCTCGTGTCTTACGCAGGCCGTGGAAGTACCCTTGGGATGGTGTAGAACTTTGGACCAAAAGATGTTTTCGAGCAAGTTCCACACTTCATTCCCACAACCAAAAGCATTTTCGCCGGCGTAGATCAGTGAGGGAACCACCTTCTGCTGGAAAAAATTTAGCGTTGGTTTTAGGGAAAATTTTCCAAATTTTTTATTGATTAGACGCTTGGAATGCCAGTTGTCGGCATTTTCTCTTAGCTGCTTCCACCCATGGTGCGTCATTTCGGCTCGCACTTATTCGCATTCCTAAATAGCTGGTGTTTAGCACACGCCCAATGGGTTCTTTGTCCACATACCATTTGAATTTCTGCCTGTTAGTTTTCGAGCCTTGCAGTTTTTCAAAGACGATGATTTCACATTTCCCCCTGTTGATGTTCAAGCCGTTCCCTGTTAGATATTTTTCCGCGGCAACAAGTTTACGTTGTAGATCTATTGGTGTTGTGTCTAACAAAATAATGTCGTCCGCGTAAACTAGATAATCAACATGAGAACTGTGAATTTTGGGCGGAAACGTGCGTAAACCATTGAAGACGTCTTTGATATCTGATATGAACAGATTGAATATACTTGCTGCTAGGGGGCAGCCTTGTTTGACGCCTCTAGAGGTGTCAATAGGAGCTGATAAATTGCCCTTTTGGTCCAATCGAACTCTGATTGATGTATTTGTGTGAAGTTCACGGATAGCGGCCAACAGGCTTGGTGGGAAATTCCATTTAGTCATTTTTCCCCATAACAGGTCTCTATCTATGCTATCGAACGCCTGGGATAGATCAACCAGCGCAAGATAGATATTAGAATTTGATAGAAGGGCTTCCATCTTCAGTAAGTTTAACAAAAGGAGGTTGACGCAGTAACCCACACCCTTGACAAACCCTGTCTGTCTCGGATCCACCCGGTTGCAGTTCGTGGACCACTCCAGAAGTTGTTGTCGAAGGAGGGTTGCATACACCTTGCCCAACACATCAAGGAGTGCAATCGGTCTATAATTCTTAGGGTTTCTGCGATCTCCTTTGTTAAAGATTGGTATAATCACTGCGGATTGCCATGAGTTTGGGGTCTTGCAGCACCTAAGAATCCTGTTAAACAACAGCTCACAGAAGGCGGCCCATTCTTCTGGCTGGTGCTTGATCGTGAAGTTCGTTAGCCCATCTGGGCCCGGTGCTCTGGAGTCATGCACATTCTTAATGACTCTCAAGATGTCCTCGTAATCAAATGTGAGATCCCAGTGTGTTAGATTAGGAGGATCCCAATCATTAGTCTCGTTGCTTTTGTGAAAGAGATCAGCGTAGAAGGCTATCCACTCGGACTCCAGGACCAGGTTGGCCTGAAGGGCGTGTTGTGGAGCAAGGTTGTCATTTATAAGCCTCCAATAATCAGCTGAGTTAGAGCTCTCCATTTTCGACAACATGAGCTCTGCGTCATTTTACAGCATGATGGCCTTATGAGACTTAAGCCAATTCTTATAGCCCTGTTTGAACTTTCGTGCTTGAACGTTGTCATCTATGGGAAGTTGTTTTCATGCCGTTCTCAGCTGCCAGCAAAGAAGGCGTTTTCGTTGTTGCACCTCAAGATCGAATTTATGTTTGGGTATAAATTGGGTATTTCCTGTTCTGTTCCTCTGTTCTTGATATTGCGCCAGAAGATGATCATATTCCAGAGATTCAGAGAACTGAAGGCCCCTCAAAATATGACCCACTTCACTGGAGTCAAGATTCAGACGAATCCGGCCTGTTCCTGTGCTGACTGAGTAATCCCATCGATCCTGGAAAGGTTGTAAGTTTGACACAAATTTTAGAACCACCATGTCATGATCGCTGTAATTCATTTTTATGACAGCGAAACTGTTGGTTCTCGTGTGGATCTTTCCAGATACCAGGATGTAGTCAAGTGTAGAGCTTTGGTGGCCTCTCCTCCAGGTAGGAGCTGCCGGAATATCTTCCGGAGTTTGGCCGTTCAACATTGTCAGCTCACGTAGCTCCATTTCCAGGCACCACTGAGTTGTCAATTGATGTTCCAGGTTGTTGACTTTCTTCTTGTTACCAAGTGAATTTAGATGGCTAATACAGTCAATGTTAAGGTCACCACAGATGAACATGTCATATTGCAGTCCGGATTCCATGAGGTCGTCAAGCACCGTTGTGACTTCATCTATAAAGTATTTTGCTTCGGTGGCCCCATGATTCCAATAGAGGTTGAGAATGCAGAAATTGGAGGCCAAGCCAGCAACTGCCCCTCCAAAACCAACCGTTACCACTTGGATAAAGGGGGAGATGTTAACAGAGTTCAAAATCCGGAGACCTGATTCGATTCTGACCGCCACCAGGAGGCCAGCCATAGGTCTGCCCTTGGTCTGTTTAATGGCTGGGTTATGGGCAATTTGAAAGCCCTCCAAAATAGGTCTTTCACACAGCCACGTCTCCTGTAGGCAAATAAGATCTAACTAAGCAGTCCAAGCAGTGTTGAACAGGTGACTGAAGCCCCTGGTGTTCCAGGATGCTAGTGTGTAGTTTTTATATGGCTTAGGGGCCTGGCGTTAACACGACTGTTCGTTGTTTAGAGTTTCAGCAACCCAGGACCAGTCATTTCCATTCGCCGTTTGCGGCGAGCAATGCTCGATCGAATCTGCTTTGGAGGGTGCTGGGTTTGCTCCTTGAATTGTTATCTTTATGTTGCTATTGCTAGTTAGCTCAAAGGGTGTTTTCCAGTTATTAGGTACAGGACATTGAGAGCTTGCGAGGGGAGTTGGTTTAGCAAATTCACTCGTCCTCGACATGTGTGCTTTGTTGTCTCTTCCATCATTTGCCATGTTAAGCCCTTCTTTCGTTACACTAGTTGAACCACGAGGAGGTGCTAAGGAGATGTCGAATCCCAACGACAATAGCACCGGACCAGCATGAAGAAGTGTATCAACTATAAGTTTAGACTGAACATGTAGAATAACTGCATCGTTTTTGGTGTCATTGAAGAATTCCACAATTATTAGGACTCCAGATTCAATTGCTCTGAGGCTTGGTAAAAGGTGACATAGCCACAAGACGTTGTGATGGTTCATAATTAGATCGTCTGCAGAATCGATACGTTCCAGAAGCACTTGATGGAACAATTAATCATTTTTTGAGTGGTTGGCCTTAATAGGGTCATTTAGTGGATTCTTTCTAATTGTAGGTCTTGTTGGAAGACTCCCATTTGACTTAGGCTGCAGGGACATGGTCGCTATAGGGTCCCTTGAGTATTTGCTTGAAGAGTCCAGCATGGCAGCCCCAAACAACGGCAGCTTTCCACGACAGTCCAGCGCTATCTGAGCCCTGGGCTCCTCAAGTTGGCAGGCCAATTTGTTGGATAGTGTTGACATCTTACGGCGTTTTTCGTCCAACGTCGTGAACGTCTTCTTTTGAATATCCGAGCCATCTGATGAGGCAGTTGTTGGCTGACTAACTTCACACAATGTTACAACTCTGTTTGACAGCTGAGATGGTGCGTAAGAGTGAGTCTGGTTTGGACATGAAGGTTTTACCGCAGGAACAACATTGGTGTCCAATTGTGGACAGGCTAGGACCGGGAGAAGAGAGGTGTTAGCAGACTCTGCCACATTGGCGGAGCTGCCATGCAAGGGATTTGTTTTATCTACCCCGCCCAGTTCCACAGTTACTGCATCCTCATATACTGACATATTTAGCAAGTCTTCAGGTATGTCGCATGAGTTGATTTTTGATCCGGTAGACTGATCCAACTGAATGACAACTTCATTAGTCTGGAATTCTGACTCTCCACTTGTTTCTTTCAAGATTGTTTTGTTAACAGTTACGTTAACTGTTTTTAAGTTTCTCAGGAATTTCCTAGAGTCATTGCCTCGTTTCATTTTTTTCAAGGGCATGTTTTTTGGTTTTTTCGTTCCATTGCCTCTGCAGTTTTTTACTCTGGGGCCAGTTGTTGGAGCATTCTTGGCAGACTTAAATATATCGAAGACAGCTGAGGCAGAGCCGTTCACATCTTTATGTGCAGGTTCAGGCTCCTCACCAACCAAGCCTAGGCTTTGATTTTGGTCAGAAGAGGAACCCGTTCGGGGATCCAAGAGAGCCAGGTTTCCCGCAGCTTGGCTTACCAAGAGAATATCATGGAAATGTATAAGGTTGCTTTTGTCTGTTCCAGCCAAAATTGGAGGTTCCTCGAGAGTTTGGGCTCCTGATTGACTGACAACGTTGTCAGACGCCGAGATGGATGGGTCTTGAGTGCGTTTAGAGGAGGGTTTTCCGATTGTGACCGGCACAGTATCGTTGTTTCGGTGTGCGATTGCAGTAGCCGCCACAGGCAGGGCACAAGAACCTCAGGCAAACAGCTTGAGGAAACAGGTGCCGAATGATTTAAGGCATAAGAGACCCCGTTTCCTTTAACATCCAGGGCACCATTGCGAGGGCAATTTTCTGGCTTTTGTTGAAAAAGGTTAAGCGCTTGTTTCGCCACTTCTGCCAATAATTTCCTATCCAAGTTGGCATTTTTTTTTGCAGTCCATTAAAGACCCTATCGCCAGCTCAGCCTTGTTATTAGTGTTCAACATTGCATCCATGTGGATCGTGTGCGTGTTCTCAAAATCCACAATCTTTGCATTCATGCAAGAAACTACGGCTGTAAGGTCTTTTAGGCTTTCATTTAAGTGTTCATACATTTTAAGAAAAGGTGCCACCGACATTGTCGTTGAAGACATGATGATAGTCTGAAGGTCTTTCATGTTTGGAATTTGGCGTGCATTGCCTTTGTCTACCGTTGTGTGACCCACTTGGCGCTTTCTGCCCAAAGGAAGGCGTCTGATTTTTGGGAATGGACGCTCCATTAGGGATGAGTCCGAAAATGATGAGTCAGGTGTGGATTCAGAGCACGCGTCTTCGACTAAGAACCCATCCTCGCTCTGATTTGGAGCATTCAGTGAGCGATTTTGTGGTTGGTTAGAGACAGTTGTGCCTGTTTTAGGGAGCTTCCTCTGTGAGCATTGAATGCTCGGTGATATGCTCGAATAACTTCTTCTCCTTTTCACCAAGTTATGTTTGTGTGAGCTCTGCGGTTGACTTTTACTTGCTAGTACGTGTGAGTTCGTATTGGCCAAGGGTTCAAATGCAGCCTCCATTGGTTCCGAAGCTCCCGTCAATGTGTCCTTAATTGTTAAATTATTAAGTGTGACTTTGTTTATCTGTTTAAGGTCTATTGGCAGCTTCTACGATTATTAACATCTTTGTCTTGCAATTTTTTCGATGTTTCCCAATCAACTCTTGCGAATAAGGGACAGTTAAAAGACTCTACACACGGTTCATGGCCAGGCTCCTCACCATCCTTGTAAGTGAAAACTGCGCTGTGAGGACCTGCTGCATGGGACATGTTAGGGGACATCACAGGCGAAGGTAACAATTTGTCATACGCACTATAAAATCTTGGCCGAGGCGACCCGCTGCTTGTTTCTTTGTGTAGTATAGTGCGTGTTGTGTCCAACACACATGTGCTCGTGTTGGGCACTTGGTCGCCAATGGTCAAACAAGAGGACACATGTGTTAAGTCGGTTACAGGTCGCGGACCACACTGGTCGCTTGATGAAATACGGGCAGGAGGCTTATTGGGGCCGTGACCTGTAGCCATGTTTATAGTACTGTCACGGACTTCATGATGGGTGGCGTTCTCATTTAGCAAGAGGGCAGACGTACTCTCATGCGGGACACAGCTTTCAAAAGAGAATGTTTGGGCAGGCAGCACGAGAGCAGCATCTGTTGTGGTTTGCAAAGTGGATGAGTCTACCACAAGCTCATGCCTTGAGCCCCCAGCTGAGCCCCCCATCGGCACAATACAGTCAAAAATTACGGAGGCTGATGTAGGTAATGCAGACACACAAACACTTACTGTGGCGTTGTTTGTTGGAGTCCATTTCGATGCCAGCTGCGTCAATCGATCCGCCTTTGAGGCAGAATCAGCCTCGGCCAGAGCCTGGACGAGCCCACTTGATTCCCCGAGGGCCGACACCCGGGGAGCCTCGGGAGACTCCGCTGAGAGCCAGGAACGTTCCGAATCAGGGCACGGTGAGTCCCACGCCCGCTTCCTTTGAGCGCGGGTCTTCATTGATACACCCGCTGTCTTTCCTTTGGCTGCGGCAGTGGCAACAATTACTCGCATCGTGGCAGCAGACCGTAGCAGCAGACCGCGGTGGGCTGGATGGAAGGCAGAGGAGTCTGGAGAGGAGTCCGGGATTCCGTGGACTTCCTCGGACTCCGCAGACTCTGCCAGACTCCGCGCCCGCTCCGCGGGGAGAAACAGATTTTAAAGGCACTCCAAAAGGCACTCCCACAATGGAAATAGTAGAGTTACTGGCAGTCACTGGTAACTCCTCAGACTCTGCCAGACTCCGCCAGATCACATATAACCATTGTACAGCTTGTACTCCTCGTAGACAGCCTGCCTTGACTCATTTGCCTTAGGGCTCTCACAGAATCCTAGTAGAGTATTAAGGCACACGCACTCTGTCTATAGGATGCATTGCGAAAGATGGGGCTTTCAGAGGCAGTCTAACATGTCTTGTCTCTGAAAGGTACAGGGCAGAGAGTGTTCCTGGTGGGCGTCTGTGACTGCTAGGCAGTCTGCAATAAGGTTAGTTGCGGAGAAATACACCTGCATGTCAAGGAATTGGATAAACTGACAAATGTATAGTGACGGAAATGTGCACATGTATCACACACAGAGCGTGGCACACTGAGTGTCTCCAGATGTCAGCACTAAGTGGGTTGGACTGTCTGCAGAGACCATTTGCAAGCCCAGGAGTGTACCATTTTGAATGGCCTGAAACGGCAACAGTCTTCCTGGGCCTGACACTATGAGCTGCATAAGGCTCGTACTTGCCAACACGACCCCTTCCAATCTGTAGGTGCTTATCCAGTCCTGTTTTTTTCTTTGCATACTGGGCCCTGTAGTTCCCCTTTTCCCATGATAAAACTCGGACTATAAATCCCAGCACTGTATAAGCACCTTCAGATTGGAACGGGTCCTGTTGGAAGACCTCAGACTGGTGTTGAATGATCTGTGTAGCACGAGGGGAGGCTGCAAAGGACCGGAAGACCTGTCCTGTATGCTGAAGTGTACCTGTAAAGTCTCCAGCTACCCCCCTTCTGATTATGTTGTGCCTGCCCGTGTTCACGTCGGGGCAGGCCTGCCGGGCCCCTAGCATTAACATTGCTCGTGATGTTTAGTCCAGCTTGGACTCGAGCTAGGGTGAGATTGGCGCGCGTGTAGTTTCTGGGACCCTCATAAACCAGGCTGTTAGTTGGTAGCTGGGGGCCCAGGGAGCACGCCCTGGTTCTTCTGCAGGAGGACGCCATCTCAGCACAATTTCTTTCTTCCTAGAATTCTTGGACGGGAAAGGGAATGGATGCATGGCATTAGGTGGGCCCTATCAGGCACTCACACGGTTTTAAATGTGGCTTAGAGATGGGGCAGGGGGGCCCTGGCCACGTGCAGCTTCGCCCCTCATCTCTCAACATGACGCCTCTGTGCTTGCATTGAAGCCAAAAGTAGCAGAATAACACCTAGCTGATTACTGCAGACTGCTGCCAGAGGGGCAAACTTAAAAAAAGAAAATATTTAAATCATGACGTACACATTTCAGAACTCAGAGTAGACATTTTGAGCACATTAACCCTTTGAGCTGTCTTAGTGGGAAGAGACATTCTGACTTACAAGGACAAAGCATACCTCCGAAGCACGCACTTTAGCCTACTGAGCTATCTTGCAGAGATTAAAACTTCCATGGACTTATTTTCGTTTGATTGTTGGTTAATGATTAAATGTATCAGGTTTTAAATATCTTCTTAGCAGCTTTTTTCTCCCCTTATAGACACTCTTCTGAGCCCCCATAGTTACATACGCCACATCTCTTTCAAAGATGTTCACGTTGCAGCCCCAAATACTGTTTTAACCCATTTTCTAATTCCAATTAAAGCACTGGATTAATGGCGTGCATCAGGTGCCCAGAGCTTCCCTTCACGGTAAAGGTGGAGGTGGGTGCTGGCCAAGGCTACCCAGGTGAAAAATGACGTCATTACATCCCATGCTTTATCCCTCTGACAAACATGAAGTAAAGACATCAGTGCTGTGCATCTGCACAGAGCCACTGCATGCGACCCTAGACCTGGAGATCAGATGTGACCTGTGCATCTGCACAGAGCCACTGCATGCGACCCTAGACCTGGAGATCAGATGTGACCTGTACATCTGCACAGAACCACTGCATGTGACCATGCACCAGGAGATCAGATGTGACCTGTGCATCTGCGCAGAGCCCATGCATGTGTGACCCTGCCCCTGGAGATCAGATGTGACCTGTGCATCTGCGCAGAGCCACTGCATGCGACCCTAGACCTGGAGATCAGATGTGACCTGTGCATCTGCACAGAACCACTGCATGTGACCCTGTACCTGGAGGTCAGATGTGACCTGTGCATCTGCACAAAACCACTACATATGACATTGCACCAGGATATCAGATGTGACCTGTGCATCTGCGCAGAGCCCATGCATGTGTGACCCTGCCCCTGGAGATCAGATGTGACCTGTACATCTGCACAGAGCCCATGCATGTGTGACCCTGCACCTGGAGATCAGCTGTGACCTGTGCATCTTTGCAGAGCCCCTGCATGCGACCCTAGACCTGGAGATCAGATGTGACCTGTGCATCTGCGCAGAGCCACTGCATGCGACCCTAGACCTGGAGATCAGATGTGACCTGTGCATCTGCACAGAACCACTGCATGTGACCATGCACCAGGAGATCAGATGTGACCTGTGCATCTGCGCAGAGCCCATGCATGTGTGACCCTGCCCCCGGAGATCAGATGTGACCTGTGCATCTGCGCAGAGCCACTGCATGCGACCCTAGACCTGGAGATCAGATATGACCTGTGCATCTGCACAGAACCACAGCATGTGACCCTGTACCTGGAGATCAGATGTGATCTATGCATCTGTGCAGAGCCTGTATGTGTTACCCTGCACCAGGAGATCAGCTGTGACCTGTACATCTGCACAGAGCCCATGCATGTGTGACCCGGCACCTGGAGATCAGCTGTGACCTGTGCATCTTTGCAGAGCCACTGCATGCGACCCTAGACCTGGAGATCAGATGTGACCTGTGCATCTGTGCAGAGCCACTGCATGTGACCCTGTACCTGGAGATCAGATGTGACCTGTCCACCTGCGCAGAGCCACTGCATGTGACCCTGTACCTGGAGATCAGATGTGACCTGTCCATCTGCGCAGAGCCACTGCATGTGACCCTGTACCTGGAGATCAGATGTGACCTGTGCATCTGCACAGAACCACTGCATGTGACCCTGTACCTGGATATCAGATGTGATCTGTGCATCTGTGCAGAGCCTGTATGTGTGGCCCTGCACCTGGAGATCAGATGTGACCTGTGCATCTGCGCAGAGCCACTGCATGCGACCCTAGACCTGGAGATCAGATGTGACCTGTGCATCTGCACAGAGCCTGTATGTGTGACCCTGCACCTGGAGATAAGATGTGACCTGTGCATCTGCTCAGAGCCCATGCATGTGTGACACTGCACCTGGAAATCAGATGTGACCTGTGCATCTGCACAGAGCCCCTGTATGTGTGACCCTGCACCTGGAGATCAGATGTGACCTATGGATCTGACCAGAGCCCCTGTATGTGTGACCCAGCACCTGCAGATCAGATGTGACCTGTCCATCTGCGCAGAGCTGCTGTATGTGACCTTGCACCGGGAGATCAGATGTGACCTGTGCATCTTTGCAGAGCCTGTATGTGTGACCCTGCACCTGGAGATCAGATGTGACCTGTGCATCGGCGCAGAGCCTGTATGTGTGACCCTGCACCAGGAGATCAGATGTGACCTGTGCATCTGCGCAGAGCCCATGCATGTGTGACCCTGCACCTGGAGATCAGATGTGACCTGTGCATCTGCTCAGAGCCTATTCATGTGTGACACTGCAGCTGGAGATCAGATGTGACCTGTGCATCTGCAAAGAGCCCCTGTATGTGTGACCCTGCACCTGGAGATCAGATGTGACCTATGGATCTGACCAGAGCCCCTGTATGTGTGACCCAGCACCTGGAGATCAGATGTGACCTGTCCATCTGCGCAGAGCTTCTGCATGTGACCTTGCACCGGGAGATCAGATGTGTCCGGTGCATCTTTGCAGAGACTGTATGTGGACCCTGCAACTGGAGATCAAATTTGACCGGTGCATCTGCACAGAGCCATTGCATGTGACCCTGCAACTGGTGATCGAATGTGACCGGTGCATCTGCACAGAGCCATTGCATGTGACCCTGCACCTGGAGATAAGATGTGACCTGTGCATCTGCACAGAACCACTGCATGTGACCATGCACAAGGAGATCAGATGTTACCTGTGCATCTGCACAGAGCCACTGCATGCGACCCTAGACCTGGAGATCAGATGTGACCTGTGCATCTGCACAGAACCACTGCATGTGACCATGCACCAGGATATCAGATTTGACCTGTGCATCTGCGCAGAGCCCATGCATGTGTGACCCTGCCCCTGGAGATCAGATGTGACCTGTACATCTGCACAGAGCCCATGCATGTGTGACCCTGCACCTGGAGATCAGCTGTGACCTGTGCATCTTTGCAGAGCCACTGCATGCGACCCTAGAACTGGAGATCAGATGTGACCTGTGCATCTGCGCAGAGCCACTGCATGCGACCCTAGACCTGGAGATCAGATGTGACCTGTGCATCTGCACAGAACCACTGCATGTGACCATGCACCAGGAGATGAGATGTGACCTGTGCATCTGCACAGAGTCACTGCATGTGACCATGCACCAGGATATCAGATGTGACCTGTGCATCTGCGCAGAGCCGCTGCATGCGACCCTAGACCTGGAGATCAGATGTGACCTGTGCATCTGCACAGAGCCATTGCATGTGACCCTGCAACTGGTGATCGAATGTGACCGGTGCATCTGCACAGAGCCATTGCATGTGACCCTGCCCCTGGAGATAAGATGTGACCTGTGCATCTGCGCAGAGCCACTGCATGCGACCCTAGACCTGGAGATCAGATATGACCTGTGCATCTGCACAGAACCACAGCATGTGACCCTGTACCTGGAGATCAGATGTGATCTATGCATCTGTGCAGAGCCTGTATTTGTTACCCTGCACCAGGAGATCAGCTGTGACCTGTACATCTGCACAGAGCCCATGCATGTGTGACCCGGCACCTGGAGATCAGCTGTGACCTGTGCATCTTTGCAGAGCCACTGCATGCGACCCTAGACCTGGAGATCAGATGTGACCTGTGCATCTGTGCAGAGCCACTGCATGTGACCCTGTACCTGGAGATCAGATGTGACCTGTCCACCTGCGCAGAGCCACTGCATGTGACCCTGTACCTGGAGATCAGATGTGACCTGTCCATCTGCGCAGAGCCACTGCATGTGACCCTGTACCTGGAGATCAGATGTGACCTGTGCATCTGCACAGAACCACTGCATGTGACCCTGTACCTGGATATCAGATGTGATCTGTGCATCTGTGCAGAGCCTGTATGTGTGGCCCTGCACCTGGAGATCAGATGTGACCTGTGCATCTGCGCAGAGCCACTGCATGCGACCCTAGACCTGGAGATCAGATGTGACCTGTGCATCTGCACAGAGCCTGTATGTGTGACCCTGCACCTGGAGATAAGATGTGACCTGTGCATCTGCTCAGAGCCCATGCATGTGTGACACTGCACCTGGAAATCAGATGTGACCTGTGCATCTGCACAGAGCCCCTGTATGTGTGACCCTGCACCTGGAGATCAGATGTGACCTATGGATCTGACCAGAGCCCCTGTATGTGTGACCCAGCACCTGCAGATCAGATGTGACCTGTCCATCTGCGCAGAGCTGCTGTATGTGACCTTGCACCGGGAGATCAGATGTGACCTGTGCATCTTTGCAGAGCCTGTATGTGTGACCCTGCACCTGGAGATCAGATGTGACCTGTGCATCTGCGCAGAGCCTGTATGTGTGACCCTGCACCAGGAGATCAGATGTGACCTGTGCATCTGCGCAGAGCCCATGCATGTGTGACCCTGCACCTGGAGATCAGATGTGACCTGCGCATCTGCTCAGAGCCTATTCATGTGTGACACTGCAGCTGGAGATCAGATGTGACCTGTGCATCTGCAAAGAGCCCCTGTATGTGTGACCCTGCACCTGGAGATCAGATGTGACCTATGGATCTGACCAGAGCCCCTGTATGTGTGACCCAGCACCTGGAGATCAGATGTGACCTGTCCATCTGCGCAGAGCTTCTGCATGTGACCTTGCACCGGGAGATCAGATGTGTCCGGTGCATCTTTGCAGAGACTGTATGTGGACCCTGCAACTGGAGATCAAATTTGACCGGTGCATCTGCACAGAGCCATTGCATGTGACCCTGCAACTGGTGATCGAATGTGACCGGTGCATCTGCACAGAGCCATTGCATGTGACCCTGCACCTGGAGATAAGATGTGACCTGTGCATCTGCACAGAACCACTGCATGTGACCATGCACAAGGAGATCAGATGTTACCTGTGCATCTGCACAGAGCCACTGCATGCGACCCTAGACCTGGAGATCAGCTGTGATCTGTGCATCTGCACAGAACCATTGCATGTGACCAGGCACCAGGGGATCAGATGTTACCTGTGCATCTGCACAGAGCCACTGCATGCGACCCTAGACCTGGAGATCAGATGTGACCTGTGCATCTGCACAGAACCACTGCATGTGACCATGCACCAGGATATCAGATTTGACCTGTGCATCTGCGCAGAGCCCATGCATGTGTGACCCTGCCCTTGGAGATCAGATGTGACCTGTACATCTGCACAGAGCCCATGCATGTGTGACCCTGCACCTGGAGATCAGCTGTGACCTGTGCATCTTTGGAGAGCCACTGCATGCGACCCTAGAACTGGAGATCAGATGTGACCTGTGCATCTGCGCAGAGCCACTGCATGCGACCCTAGACCTGGAGATCAGATGTGACCTGTGCATCTGCACAGAACCACTGCATGTGACCATGCACCAGGAGATGAGATGTGACCTGTGCATCTGCACAGAGTCACTGCATGTGACCATGCACCAGGATATCAGATGTGACCTGTGCATCTGCGCAGAGCCGCTGCATGCGACCCTAGACCTGGAGATCAGATGTGACCTGTGCATCTGCACAGAGCCATTGCATGTGACCCTGCAACTGGTGATCGAATGTGACCGGTGCATCTGCACAGAGCCATTGCATGTGACCCTGC
Source organism: Ambystoma mexicanum (assembly GCF_040938575.1). Classification (NCBI taxonomy): domain Eukaryota; kingdom Metazoa; phylum Chordata; class Amphibia; order Caudata; family Ambystomatidae; genus Ambystoma; species Ambystoma mexicanum. The sequence goes on from NC_090931.1 coordinate 79,663,711, forward strand.
ACCTGGAGATAAGATGTGACCTGTGCATCTGCACAGAACCACTGCATGTGACCATGCACAAGGAGATCAGATGTTACCTGTGCATCTGCACAGAGCCACTGCATGCGACCCTAGACCTGGAGATCAGCTGTGATCTGTGCATCTGCACAGAACCATTGCATGTGACCAGGCACCAGGGGATCAGATGTTACCTGTGCATCTGCACAGAGCCACTGAGTGCGACCCTAGACCTGGAGATCAGATGTGACCTGTGCATCTGCACAGAACCACTGCATGTGACCATGCACCAGGATGTCAGATTTGACCTGTGCATCTGCGCAGAGCCCATGCATGTGTGACCCTGCCCCTGGAGATCAGATGTGACCTGTACATCTGCACAGAGCCCATGCATGTGTGACCCTGAACCTGGAGATCAGCTGTGACCTGTGCACCTTTGCAGAGCCACTGCATGCGACCCTAGACCTGGAGATCAGATGTGACCTGTGCATCTGCGCAGAGCCACTGCATGCGACCCTAGACCTGGAGATCAGATGTGACATGTGCATCTGCACAGAACCACTGCATGTGACCATGCACCAGGAGATCAGATGTGACCTGTGCATCTGCGCAGAGCCCATGCATGTGTGACCCTGCCCCTGGAGATCAGATGTGACCTGTGCATCTGCGCAGAGCCACTGCATGCGACCCTAGACCTGGAGATCAGATATGACCTGTGCATCTGCACAGAACCACAGCATGTGACCCTGTACCTGGAGAACAGATGTGATCTATGCATCTGTGCAGAGCATGTATGTGTTACCCTGCACCAGGAGATCAGCTGTGACCTGAACATCTGCACAGAGCCCATGCATGTGTGACCCTGCACCTGGAGATCAGCTGTGACCTGTGCCCCTTTGCAGAGCCACTGCATGCGACCCTAGACCTGGAGATCAGATGTGACCTGTGCATCTGTGCAGAGCCACTACATGTGACCCTGTACCTGGAGATCAGATGTGACCTGTCCACCTGCGTAGAGCCACTGCATGTGACCCTGTACCTGGAGATCAGATGTGACCTGTCCATCTGCGCAGAGCCACTGTATGTGACCCTGTACCTGGAGATCAGATGTGACCTGTGCATCTGCACAGAACCACTGCATGTTACCCTTAACCTGGAGATCAGATGTGGTCTGTGCATCTGTGGAGAGCCTGTATGTGTGGCCCTGCACCAGGAGATCAGCTGTGACCTGTACATCTGCACAGAGCCCATGCATGTGTGACCCTGCACCTGGAGATCAGATGTGACCTGTGCATCTGCGCAGAGCCACTGCATGCGACCCTAGACCTGGAGATCAGATGTGACATGTGCATCTGCGCAGAGCCTGTATGTGTGACCCTGCACCAGGAGATCAGATGTGACCTGTGCATCTGCGCAGAGCCCATGCATGTGTGACCCTGCACCTGGAGATAAGATGTGACCTGTGCATCTGCTCAGAGCCCATGCATGTGTGGCACTGCACCTGGAGATCAGATGTGACCTGTGCATCTGCACAGAGCCCCTGTATGTGTGACCCTGAACCTGGAGATCAGATGTGACCTATGGATCTGACCAGAGCCCTTGTATGTGTGACCCAGCACCTGCAGATCAGATGTGACCTGTCCATCTGCGCAGAGCTGCTGCATGTGACCTTGAACTGGGAGATCAGATGTGACCTGTGCATCTTTGCAGAGCCTGTATGTGTGACCCTGCACCTGGAGATCAGATGTGACCTGTGCATCTGCGCAGAGCCCATGCATTTGTGACCCGGCACCTGGAGATCAGATGTGACCTGTGCATCTGCGCAGAGCCCATGCATTTGTGACCCTGTACCTGGAGATCAGATGTGACCTGTGCATCTGCAAAGAGCCCCTGTATGTGTGACCCTGCACCTGGAGATCAGATGTGACCTATGGATTTGACCAGAGCCCCTGTATGTGTGACCCAGCACCTGGAGATCAGATGTGACCTGTCCATCTGCGCAGAGCTTCTGCATGTGACCTTGCACCGGGAGATCAGATGTGTCCGGTGCATCTTTGCAGAGCCTGTATGTGGACCCTACAACTGGAGATCAAATGTGACCGGTGCATCTGCACAGAGCCATTGCATGTGACCCTGCAACTGGAGATCAAATGTGACCGGTGCATCTGCACAGAGCCATTGCATGTGACCCTGCACCTGGAGATAAGATGTGACCTTTGCATCTGCGCACAGCCCTGTATGTGTGACCCTGAACCTGGAGATCAGATGTGACTTGTGTATCTGCGCAGAGCCACTGCATGCGACCCTAGACCTGGAGATCAGATGTGACCTGTGCATCTGCGCAGAGCCACTGCATGCGACCCTACACCAGGAGGTCAGATGTGACCTGTGCATCTGCACAGAGCCACCGCATGCGACCCTAGACCTGGAGATCAGATGTGACCTGTGCATCTGCACAGAACCACTGCATGTGACCGTGCACGAGGAGATCAGATGTGACCTGTGCATCTGCGCAGAGCCCATGCATGTGTGACCCTGCCCCTGGAGATCAGATGTGACCTGTACATCTGCACAGAGCCCATGCATGTGTGACCCTGCACCTGGAGATCAGCTGTGACCTGTGCATCTTTGCAGAGCCACTGCATGCGACCCTAGACCTGGAGAACAGATGTGGCCTGTGCATCTGCGCAGAGTCACTGCATGCGGCCCTAGACCTGGAGATCAGATGTGACCGGTGCATCTGCACAGAACCACTGCATGTGACCATGCACCAGGAGATCAGATGTGACCTGTGCATCTACGCAGAGCCCATACATGTGTGCCCCTGCACCTGGAGATCAGCTGTGACCTGTGCATCTTTGCAGAGCCACTGCATGCGACCCTAGACCTGGAGATCAGATGTGACCTGTGCATCTGCGCAGAGCCACTGCATGTGACCCTGTATCTGGAGATCAGATGTGACCTGTCCATCTGTGCAGAGCCACTGCATGTGACCCTGTACCTGGAGATCAGTTGTGACCTGTCCATCTGCGCAGAGCCCATGCATGTGTGACCCTGCACCTGTAGATCAGATGTGACCTGTGCATCTGCGCAGAGCCACTGCATGCAACCCTAGACCTGGAGATCAGATGTGACCTGTGCATTTGCACAGAACCACAGCATGTGAACCTGTACCTGGAGATCAGATGTGATCTATGCAGCTGTGCAGAGCCTGTATGTGTGACCCTGCACCAGGAGATCAGCTGTGACCTGTACATCTGCACAGAGCCCATGCATGTGTGACCCTGCACCTGGAGATCAGCTGTGACCTGTGCATCTTTGCAGAGCCACTGCATGCGACCCTAGACCTGGAGATCCGATGTGACCTGTGCATCTGCGCAGAGCCACTGCATGTGACCCTGTACCTGGAGATCAGATGTGACCTGTCCATCTGCGCAGAGCCACTGCATGTGACCCTGTACCTGGAGATCAGATGTGACCTGTCCATCTGCGCAGAGCCACTGCATGTGACCCTGTACCTGGAGATCAGATGTGACCTGTGCATCTGTGCAGAACCACTGCATGTGACCCTGTACTGGAGATCAGATGTGATCTGTGCAGAGCCTGTATGTGTGACCCTGCACCAGGAGATCAGATGTGACCTGTGCATCTGCGCAGAGCCACTGCATGCGACCCTGTACCTGGAGATCAGATGTGACCTGTGCATCTGTGCAGAACCACTGCATGTGACCCTGTACCTGGAGATCAGATGTGATCTGTGCATCTGTGCAGAACCCAGGCATGTGTGCCCCTGCACCTGGAGATCAGATGTGACCTGTGCATCTGCGCAGAGCCACTGCATGCGACCCTAGACCCGGAGATCAGATGTGACTTGTGCATCTGTGCAGAGCCCATGCATGTGTGACCCTGCCCCTGGAGATCAGATGTGACCTGTGCATCTGCGCAGAGCCACTGCATGCAACCCTAGACCTGGAGATCAGATGTGACCTGTGCATCTGCGCAGAGCCCATACATGTGTGACCCTGTGACCTGTGCATCTGCTCAGAGCCCATGAATGTGTGACACTGCACCTGGAGATCAGATGTGACCTGTGCATCTGCACAGAGCCCCTGTATGTGTGACCCTGCGCTTGGAGATCAGATGTGACCTATGATGCTGACCAGAGCCCCTGTATGTGTGACCCAGCACCTGGAGATCAGATGTGACCTGTCCATCTGCCCAGAGCTGCTGCATGTGACCTTGCACCGGGAGATCAGATGTGACCTGTGCATCTTTGCAGAGCCTGTATGTGTGATCCTGCACCTGGGGATCAGATGTGACCTGTGCATCTGCGCAGAGCCCATGCATGTGTGACCCTGCACCTGGAGATCAGAGGTGACCTGTACATCTGCACAGAGCCCATGCATGTGTGACCCTGCACCTGGAGATCAGCTGTGACCTGTGCATCTTTGCAGAGCCACTGCATGCGACCCTAGACCTGGAGATCAGATGTGACCTGTGCATCTGCGCAGAGCCACTGCATTTGACCCTGTACCTGGAGATCAGATGTGACCTGTCCATCTGCTCAGAGCCACTGCATGTGACCCTGTACCTGGAGATCAGATGTGACCTGTGCATCTGTGCAGAGCCTGTATGTGTGACCCTGCACCAGGAGATCAGATGTGACCTGTGCATCTGTGCAGAGCCCAGGCATGTGTGCCCCTGCACCCGGAGATCAGATGTGACCTGTGCATCTGCGCAGAGCCACTAGACCCGGAGATCAGATCTGACTTGTGCATCTGCGCAGAGCCCATGCATGTGTGACCCTGCCCCTGGAGATCAGATGTGACCTGTGCATCTGCGCAGAGCCACTGCATGCAACCCTAGACCTGGAGATCAGATGTGACCTGTGCATCTGCGCAGAGCCTGTTTGTGTGACCCTGCACCTGGAGATCAGATGTGACCTATGGATCTGACCAGAGCCCCTGTATGTGTGACCCAGCACCTGGAGATCAGATGTGACCTGTCCATCTGCGCAGAGCTGCGGCATGTGACCTTGCACCGCAAGATCAGATGTGACCTGTGCATCTTTGCAGAGCCTGTATGTGTGATCCTGCACCTGGAGATCAGATGTGACCTGTGCATCTGCGCAGAGCCTGTATGTGTGACCCTGCACCAGGAGATCAGATGTGACCTGTGCATCTGCACAGAGCCCATGCATGTGTGACCCTGCACCTGGAGATCAATGTGACCTGTGCATCTGCTCAGAGCCCATGCATGTGTGACACTGCACCTGGAGATCAGATGTGACCTGTGACCTGTGCATCTGCAAAGAGCCCCTGTATGTGTGACCCTGCACCTGGAGATCAGATGTGACCTATGGATCTGACCAGAGCCCCTGTATGTGTGACCCAGCACCTGGAGATCAGATGTGACCTGTCCATCTGCGCAGAGCTACTGCATGTGACCTTGCACCAGGAGATCAGATGTGACCGGTGCATCTTTGCAGAGCCTGTATGTGGACCCTGCAACTGGAGATCAAATGTGACCGGTGCATCTGCACAGAGCCATTGCATGTAACCCTGCAACTGGAGATCAAATGTGACCGGTGCATCTGCACAGAGCAGTTGCATGTGACCCTGCACCTGGAGATAAGATGTGACCTGTGCATCTGCGCAGAGCCCCTGTATGTGTGACCCTGAACCTGGAGATCAGATGTGACTTGTGTATCTGCGCAGAGCCCCTGTATGTGTGACCCTGCACCAGGAGATCAGATGTGACTTGTGTATCTGCGCAGAGCCCCTGTATGTGTGACCCTAGACCTGGAGATAAGATGTGACCTGTGTATCTGCGCAGAGACCCTGTATGTGTGACCCTGCATCTGGACATCAGATGTGACCTGTGCATCTGCACCTGGAGATGAAATGTGACCTGAGCATCTGTGCAGAGCCGCTGCATGTGACCTTGCACCTGGAGATCAGATGTGACCTGTGCATCTGCACCCGGAGATCAGATGTGACCTGTGCATCTGCACAGAGCCCCTGTATGTGTGACCCTGCACCTGGAGACAAGATGTGACCTGTGCATCTGCGCAGAGTCCCTGTATGTGTGACCCTGCACCAGGAGATCAGATGTGACCTGTGCATCTGCGCAGAGCCCCTGTATGTGTGACCGTAGACCTGGAGATAAGATGTGACCTGTGTATCTGCGCAGAGACCCTGTATGTGTGACCCTGCATCTGGACATCAGATGTGACCTGTGCATCTGCACCTGGAGATGAAATGTGACCTGAGCATCTGTGCAGAGCCGCTGCATGTGACCTTGCACCTGGAGATCAGATGTGACCTGAGCATCTGTGCAGAGCCGCTGCATGTGACCTTGCACCTGGAGATCAGATGTGACCTGTGCATCTGCACAGAACCACTGCATGTGACCATGCACCAGGAGATGAGATGTGACCTGTGCATCTGCACAGAGTCACTGCATGTGACCATGCACCAGGATATCAGATGTGACCTGTGCATCTGCGCAGAGCCGCTGCATGCGACCCTAGACCTGGAGATCAGATGTGACCTGTGCATCTGCACAGAGCCATTGCATGTGACCCTGCAACTGGTGATCGAATGTGACCGGTGCATCTGCACAGAGCCATTGCATGTGACCCTGCACCTGGAGATAAGATGTGACCTGTGCATCTGCACAGAACCACTGCATGTGACCATGCACAAGGAGATCAGATGTTACCTGTGCATCTGCACAGAGCCACTGCATGCGACCCTAGACCTGGAGATCAGCTGTGATCTGTGCATCTGCACAGAACCATTGCATGTGACCAGGCACCAGGGGATCAGATGTTACCTGTGCATCTGCACAGAGCCACTGAGTGCGACCCTAGACCTGGAGATCAGATGTGACCTGTGCATCTGCACAGAACCACTGCATGTGACCATGCACCAGGATGTCAGATTTGACCTGTGCATCTGCGCAGAGCCCATGCATGTGTGACCCTGCCCCTGGAGATCAGATGTGACCTGTACATCTGCACAGAGCCCATGCATGTGTGACCCTGAACCTGGAGATCAGCTGTGACCTGTGCACCTTTGCAGAGCCACTGCATGCGACCCTAGACCTGGAGATCAGATGTGACCTGTGCATCTGCGCAGAGCCACTGCATGCGACCCTAGACCTGGAGATCAGATGTGACATGTGCATCTGCACAGAACCACTGCATGTGACCATGCACCAGGAGATCAGATGTGACCTGTGCATCTGCGCAGAGCCCATGCATGTGTGACCCTGCCCCTGGAGATCAGATGTGACCTGTGCATCTGCGCAGAGCCACTGCATGCGACCCTAGACCTGGAGATCAGATATGACCTGTGCATCTGCACAGAACCACAGCATGTGACCCTGTACCTGGAGAACAGATGTGATCTATGCATCTGTGCAGAGCATGTATGTGTTACCCTGCACCAGGAGATCAGCTGTGACCTGAACATCTGCACAGAGCCCATGCATGTGTGACCCTGCACCTGGAGATCAGCTGTGACCTGTGCACCTTTGCAGAGCCACTGCATGCGACCCTAGACCTGGAGATCAGATGTGACCTGTGCATCTGTGCAGAGCCACTACATGTGACCCTGTACCTGGAGATCAGATGTGACCTGTCCACCTGCGTAGAGCCACTGCATGTGACCCTGTACCTGGAGATCAGATGTGACCTGTCCATCTGCGCAGAGCCACTGTATGTGACCCTGTACCTGGAGATCAGATGTGACCTGTGCATCTGCACAGAACCACTGCATGTTACCCTTAACCTGGAGATCAGATGTGGTCTGTGCATCTGTGGAGAGCCTGTATGTGTGGCCCTGCACCAGGAGATCAGCTGTGACCTGTACATCTGCACAGAGCCCATGCATGTGTGACCCTGCACCTGGAGATCAGATGTGACCTGTGCATCTGCGCAGAGCCACTGCATGCGACCCTAGACCTGGAGATCAGATGTGACATGTGCATCTGCGCAGAGCCTGTATGTGTGACCCTGCACCAGGAGATCAGATGTGACCTGTGCATCTGCGCAGAGCCCATGCATGTGTGACCCTGCACCTGGAGATAAGATGTGACCTGTGCATCTGCTCAGAGCCCATGCATGTGTGGCACTGCACCTGGAGATCAGATGTGACCTGTGCATCTGCACAGAGCCCCTGTATGTGTGACCCTGAACCTGGAGATCAGATGTGACCTATGGATCTGACCAGAGCCCTTGTATGTGTGACCCAGCACCTGCAGATCAGATGTGACCTGTCCATCTGCGCAGAGCTGCTGCATGTGACCTTGAACTGGGAGATCAGATGTGACCTGTGCATCTTTGCAGAGCCTGTATGTGTGACCCTGCACCTGGAGATCAGATGTGACCTGTGCATCTGCGCAGAGCCCATGCATTTGTGACCCGGCACCTGGAGATCAGATGTGACCTGTGCATCTGCGCAGAGCCCATGCATTTGTGACCCTGTACCTGGAGATCAGATGTGACCTGTGCATCTGCAAAGAGCCCCTGTATGTGTGACCCTGCACCTGGAGATCAGATGTGACCTATGGATTTGACCAGAGCCCCTGTATGTGTGACCCAGCACCTGGAGATCAGATGTGACCTGTCCATCTGCGCAGAGCTTCTGCATGTGACCTTGCACCGGGAGATCAGATGTGTCCGGTGCATCTTTGCAGAGCCTGTATGTGGACCCTACAACTGGAGATCAAATGTGACCGGTGCATCTGCACAGAGCCATTGCATGTGACCCTGCAACTGGAGATCAAATGTGACCGGTGCATCTGCACAGAGCCATTGCATGTGACCCTGCACCTGGAGATAAGATGTGACCTTTGCATCTGCGCACAGCCCTGTATGTGTGACCCTGAACCTGGAGATCAGATGTGACTTGTGTATCTGCGCAGAGCCACTGCATGCGACCCTAGACCTGGAGATCAGATGTGACCTGTGCATCTGCGCAGAGCCACTGCATGCGACCCTACACCAGGAGGTCAGATGTGACCTGTGCATCTGCACAGAGCCACCGCATGCGACCCTAGACCTGGAGATCAGATGTGACCTGTGCATCTGCACAGAACCACTGCATGTGACCGTGCACGAGGAGATCAGATGTGACCTGTGCATCTGCGCAGAGCCCATGCATGTGTGACCCTGCCCCTGGAGATCAGATGTGACCTGTACATCTGCACAGAGCCCATGCATGTGTGACCCTGCACCTGGAGATCAGCTGTGACCTGTGCATCTTTGCAGAGCCACTGCATGCGACCCTAGACCTGGAGAACAGATGTGGCCTGTGCATCTGCGCAGAGTCACTGCATGCGGCCCTAGACCTGGAGATCAGATGTGACCGGTGCATCTGCACAGAACCACTGCATGTGACCATGCACCAGGAGATCAGATGTGACCTGTGCATCTACGCAGAGCCCATACATGTGTGCCCCTGCACCTGGAGATCAGCTGTGACCTGTGCATCTTTGCAGAGCCACTGCATGCGACCCTAGACCTGGAGATCAGATGTGACCTGTGCATCTGCGCAGAGCCACTGCATGTGACCCTGTATCTGGAGATCAGATGTGACCTGTCCATCTGTGCAGAGCCACTGCATGTGACCCTGTACCTGGAGATCAGTTGTGACCTGTCCATCTGCGCAGAGCCCATGCATGTGTGACCCTGCACCTGTAGATCAGATGTGACCTGTGCATCTGCGCAGAGCCACTGCATGCAACCCTAGACCTGGAGATCAGATGTGACCTGTGCATTTGCACAGAACCACAGCATGTGAACCTGTACCTGGAGATCAGATGTGATCTATGCAGCTGTGCAGAGCCTGTATGTGTGACCCTGCACCAGGAGATCAGCTGTGACCTGTACATCTGCACAGAGCCCATGCATGTGTGACCCTGCACCTGGAGATCAGCTGTGACCTGTGCATCTTTGCAGAGCCACTGCATGCGACCCTAGACCTGGAGATCCGATGTGACCTGTGCATCTGCGCAGAGCCACTGCATGTGACCCTGTACCTGGAGATCAGATGTGACCTGTCCATCTGCGCAGAGCCACTGCATGTGACCCTGTACCTGGAGATCAGATGTGACCTGTCCATCTGCGCAGAGCCACTGCATGTGACCCTGTACCTGGAGATCAGATGTGACCTGTGCATCTGTGCAGAACCACTGCATGTGACCCTGTACTGGAGATCAGATGTGATCTGTGCAGAGCCTGTATGTGTGACCCTGCACCAGGAGATCAGATGTGACCTGTGCATCTGCGCAGAGCCACTGCATGCGACCCTGTACCTGGAGATCAGATGTGACCTGTGCATCTGTGCAGAACCACTGCATGTGACCCTGTACCTGGAGATCAGATGTGATCTGTGCATCTGTGCAGAACCCAGGCATGTGTGCCCCTGCACCTGGAGATCAGATGTGACCTGTGCATCTGCGCAGAGCCACTGCATGCGACCCTAGACCCGGAGATCAGATGTGACTTGTGCATCTGTGCAGAGCCCATGCATGTGTGACCCTGCCCCTGGAGATCAGATGTGACCTGTGCATCTGCGCAGAGCCACTGCATGCAACCCTAGACCTGGAGATCAGATGTGACCTGTGCATCTGCGCAGAGCCCATACATGTGTGACCCTGTGACCTGTGCATCTGCTCAGAGCCCATGAATGTGTGACACTGCACCTGGAGATCAGATGTGACCTGTGCATCTGCACAGAGCCCCTGTATGTGTGACCCTGCACTTGGAGATCAGATGTGACCTATGATGCTGACCAGAGCCCCTGTATGTGTGACCCAGCACCTGGAGATCAGATGTGACCTGTCCATCTGCCCAGAGCTGCTGCATGTGACCTTGCACCGGGAGATCAGATGTGACCTGTGCATCTTTGCAGAGCCTGTATGTGTGATCCTGCACCTGGGGATCAGATGTGACCTGTGCATCTGCGCAGAGCCCATGCATGTGTGACCCTGCACCTGGAGATCAGAGGTGACCTGTACATCTGCACAGAGCCCATGCATGTGTGACCCTGCACCTGGAGATCAGCTGTGACCTGTGCATCTTTGCAGAGCCACTGCATGCGACCCTAGACCTGGAGATCAGATGGGACCTGTGCATCTGCGCAGAGCCACTGCATTTGACCCTGTACCTGGAGATCAGATGTGACCTGTCCATCTGCTCAGAGCCACTGCATGTGACCCTGTACCTGGAGATCAGATGTGACCTGTGCATCTGTGCAGAACCACTGCATGTGACCCTGTACCTGGAGATCAGATGTGATCTGTGCATCTGTGCAGAGCCTGTATGTGTGACCCTGCACCAGGAGATCAGATGTGACCTGTGCATCTGTGCAGAGCCCAGGCATGTGTGCCCCTGCACCCGGAGATCAGATGTGACCTGTGCATCTGCGCAGAGCCACTAGACCCGGAGATCAGATCTGACTTGTGCATCTGCGCAGAGCCCATGCATGTGTGACCCTGCCCCTGGAGATCAGATGTGACCTGTGCATCTGCGCAGAGCCACTGCATGCAACCCTAGACCTGGAGATCAGATGTGACCTGTGCATCTGCGCAGAGCCTGTTTGTGTGACCCTGCACCTGGAGATCAGATGTGACCTATGGATCTGACCAGAGCCCCTGTATGTGTGACCCAGCACCTGGAGATCAGATGTGACCTGTCCATCTGCGCAGAGCTGCGGCATGTGACCTTGCACCGCAAGATCAGATGTGACCTGTGCATCTTTGCAGAGCCTGTATGTGTGATCCTGCACCTGGAGATCAGATGTGACCTGTGCATCTGCGCAGAGCCTGTATGTGTGACCCTGCACCAGGAGATCAGATGTGACCTGTGCATCTGCACAGAGCCCATGCATGTGTGACCCTGCACCTGGAGATCAATGTGACCTGTGCATCTGCTCAGAGCCCATGCATGTGTGACACTGCACCTGGAGATCAGATGTGACCTGTGACCTGTGCATCTGCAAAGAGCCCCTGTATGTGTGACCCTGCACCTGGAGATCAGATGTGACCTATGGATCTGACCAGAGCCCCTGTATGTGTGACCCAGCACCTGGAGATCAGATGTGACCTGTCCATCTGCGCAGAGCTACTGCATGTGACCTTGCACCAGGAGATCAGATGTGACCGGTGCATCTTTGCAGAGCCTGTATGTGGACCCTGCAACTGGAGATCAAATGTGACCGGTGCATCTGCACAGAGCCATTGCATGTAACCCTGCAACTGGAGATCAAATGTGACCGGTGCATCTGCACAGAGCAGTTGCATGTGACCCTGCACCTGGAGATAAGATGTGACCTGTGCATCTGCGCAGAGCCCCTGTATGTGTGACCCTGAACCTGGAGATCAGATGTGACTTGTGTATCTGCGCAGAGCCCCTGTATGTGTGACCCTGCACCAGGAGATCAGATGTGACTTGTGTATCTGCGCAGAGCCCCTGTATGTGTGACCCTAGACCTGGAGATAAGATGTGACCTGTGTATCTGCGCAGAGACCCTGTATGTGTGACCCTGCATCTGGACATCAGATGTGACCTGTGCATCTGCACCTGGAGATGAAATGTGACCTGAGCATCTGTGCAGAGCCGCTGCATGTGACCTTGCACCTGGAGATCAGATGTGACCTGTGCATCTGCACCCGGAGATCAGATGTGACCTGTGCATCTGCACAGAGCCCCTGTATGTGTGACCCTGCACCTGGAGACAAGATGTGACCTGTGCATCTGCGCAGAGTCCCTGTATGTGTGACCCTGCACCAGGAGATCAGATGTGACCTGTGCATCTGCGCAGAGCCCCTGTATGTGTGACCGTAGACCTGGAGATAAGATGTGACCTGTGTATCTGCGCAGAGACCCTGTATGTGTGACCCTGCATCTGGACATCAGATGTGACCTGTGCATCTGCACCTGGAGATGAAATGTGACCTGAGCATCTGTGCAGAGCCGCTGCATGTGACCTTGCACCTGGAGATCAGATGTGACCTGAGCATCTGTGCAGAGCCGCTGCATGTGACCTTGCACCTGGAGATCAGATGTGACCTGAGCATCTGTGCAGAGCCGCTGCATGTGACCTTGCACCTGGAGATCAGATGTGACCTGTGCATCTGCACCCGGAGATCAGATGTGACCTGTGCATCTGCGCAGAGCCCCTGTATGTGTGACCCTGCACCTGGAGACAAGATGTGACCTGTGCATCTGCGCAGAGTCCCTGTATGTGTGACCCTGCACCAGGAGATCAGATGTGACCTGTGCATCTGCGCAGAGCCCCTGTATGTGTGACCGTAGACCTGGAGATAAGATGTGACCTGTGTATCTGCGCAGAGACCCTGTATGTGTGACCCTGCATCTGGACATCAGATGTGACCTGTGCATCTGCACCTGGAGATGAAATGTGACCTGAGCATCTGTGCAGAGCCGCTGCATGTGACCTTGCACCTGGAGATCAGATGCGACCTGAGCATCTGTGCAGAGCCGCTGCATGTGACCTTGCACCTGGAGATCAGATGTGACCTGTGCATCTGCACCCGGAGATCAGATGTGACCTGTGCATCTGCGCAGAGCCCCTGTATGTGTGACCCTGCACCTGGAGACAAGATGTGACCTGTGCATCTGCGCAGAGTCCCTGTATGTGTGACCCTGCACCTGGAGATCAGATGTGACCTGTGCATCTGCACAGAGCCACCGCATGCGACCCTAGACCTGGAGATCAGATGTGACCTGTGCATCTGCACAGAACCACTGCATGTGACCGTGCACGAGGAGATCAGATGTGACCTGTGCATCTGCGCAGAGCCCGTGCATGTGTGACCCTGCCCCTGGAGATCAGATGTGACCTGTACATCTGCACAGAGCCCATGCATGTGTGACCCTGCACCTGGAGATCAGCTGTGACCTGTGCATCTTTGCAGAGCCACTGCATGCGACCCTAGACCTGGAGAACAGATGTGGCCTGTGCATCTGCGCAGAGTCACTGCATGCGGCCCTAGACCTGGAGATCAGATGTGACCGGTGCATCTGCACAGAACCACTGCATGTGACCATGCACCAGGAGATCAGATGTGACCTGTGCATCTACGCAGAGCCCATACATGTGTGACCCTGCACCTGGAGATCAGCTGTGACCTGTGCATCTTTGCAGAGCCACTGCATGCAACCCTAGACCTGGAGATCAGATGTGACCTGTGCATCTGCACAGAGCCACTGCATGTGACCCTGTATCTGGAGATCAGATGTGACCTGTCCATCTGTGCAGAGCCACTGCATGTGGCCCTGTACCTGGAGATCAGTTGTGACCTGTCCATCTGCGCAGAGCCCATGCATGTGTGACCCTGCACCTGTAGATCAGATGTGACCTGTGCATCTGCGCAGAGCCACTGCATGCAACCCTAGACCTGGAGATCAGATGTGACCTGTGCATTTGCACAGAACCACAGCATGTGACCCTGTACCTGGAGATCAGATGTGATCTATGCAGCTGTGCAGAGCCTGTATGTGTGACCCTGCACCAGGAGATCAGCTGTGACCTGTACATCCGCACAGAGCCCATGCATGTGTGACCCTGCACCTGGAGATCAGCTGTGACCTGTGCATCTTTGCAGAGCCACTGCATGCGACCCTAGACCTGGAGATCCGATGTGACCTGTGCATCTGCGCAGAGCCACTGCATGTGACCCTGTACCTGGAGATCAGATGTGACCTGTCCATCTGCGCAGAGCCACTGCATGTGACCCTGTACCTGGAGATCAGATGTGACCTGTCCATCTGCGCAGAGCCACTGCATGTGACCCTGTACCTGGAGACCAGATGTGACCTGTGCATCTGTGCAGAACCACTGCATGTGACCCTGTACTGGAGATCAGATGTGATCTGTGCAGAGCCTGTATGTGTGACCCTGCACCAGGAGATCAGATGTGACCTGTGCATCTGCGCAGAGCCACTGCATGCGACCCTGTACCTGGAGATCAGATGTGACCTGTGCATCTGTGCAGAACCACTGCATGTGACCCTATACCTGGAGATCAGATGTGATCTGTGCATCTGTGCAGAACCCAGGCATGTGTGCCCCTGCACCTGGAGATCAGATGTGACCTGTGCATCTGCGCAGAGCCACTGCATGCGACCCTAGACCCGGAGATCAGATGTGACTTGTGCATCTGTGCAGAGCCCATGCATGTGTGACCCTGCCCCTGGAGATCAGATGTGACCTGTGCATCTGCGCAGAGCCACTGCATGCAACCCTAGACCTGGAGATCAGATGTGACCTGTGCATCTGCGCAGAGCCCATACATGTGTGACCCTGTGACCTGTGCATCTGCTCAGAGCCCATGAATGTGTGACACTGCACCTGGAGATCAGATGTGACCTGTGCATCTGCACAGAGCCCCTGTATGTGTGACCCTGCACCTGGAGATCAGATGTGACCTATGATGCTGACCAGAGCCCCTGTATGTGTGACCCAGCACCTGGAGATCAGATGTGACCTGTCCATCTGCCCAGAGCTGCTGCATGTGACCTTGCACCGGGAGATCAGATGTGACCTGTGCATCTTTGCAGAGCCTGTATGTGTGATCCTGCACCTGGGGATCAGATGTGACCTGTGCATCTGCGCAGAGCCCATGCATGTGTGACCCTGCACCTGGAGATCAGAGGTGACCTGTACATCTGCACAGAGCCCATGCATGTGTGACCCTGCACCTGGAGATCAGCTGTGACCTGTGCATCTTTGCAGAGCCACTGCATGCGACCCTAGACCTGGAGATCAGATGTGACCTGTGCATCTGCGCAGAGCCACTGCATTTGACCCTGTACCTGGAGATCAGATGTGACCTGTCCATCTGCTCAGAGCCACTGCATGTGACCCTGTACCTGGAGATCAGATGTGACCTGTGCATCTGTGCAGAACCACTGCATGTGACCCTGTACCTGGAGATCAGATGTGATCTGTGCATCTGTGCAGAGCCTGTATGTGTGACACTGCACCAGGAGATCAGATGTGACCTGTGCATCTGTGCAGAGCCCAGGCATGTGTGCCCCTGCACCCGGAGATCAGATGTGACCTGTGCATCTGCGCAGAGCCACTAGACCCGGAGATCAGATCTGACTTGTGCATCTGCGCAGAGCCCATGCATGTGTGAACCTGCCCCTGGAGATCAGATGTGACCTGTGCATCTGCGCAGAGCCACTGCATGCAACCCTAGACCTGGAGATCAGATGTGACCTGTGCATCTGCGCAGAGCCTGTTTGTGTGACCCTGCACCTGGAGATCAGATGTGACCTATGGATCTGACCAGAGCCCCTGTATGTGTGACCCAGCACCTGGAGATCAGATGTGACCTGTCCATCTGCGCAGAGCTGCGGCATGTGACCTTGCACCGCAAGATCAGATGTGACCTGTGCATCTTTGCAGAGCCTGTATGTGTGATCCTGCACCTGGAGATCAGATGTGACCTGTGCATCTGCGCAGAGCCTGTATGTGTGACCCTGCACCAGGAGATCAGATGTGACCTGTGCATCTGCACAGAGCCCATGCATGTGTGACCCTGCACCTGGAGATCAATGTGACCTGTGCATCTGCTCAGAGCCCATGCATGTGTGACACTGCACCTGGAGATCAGATGTGACCTGTGACCTGTGCATCTGCAAAGAGCCCCTGTATGTGTGACCCTGCACCTGGAGATCAGATGTGACCTATGGATCTGACCAGAGCCCCTGTATGTGTGACCCAGCACCTGGAGATCAGATGTGACCTGTCCATCTGCGCAGAGCTACTGCATGTGACCTTGCACCAGGAGATCAGATGTGACCGGTGCATCTTTGCAGAGCCTGTATGTGGACCCTGCAACTGGAGATCAAATGTGACCAGTGCATCTGCACAGAGCCATTGCATGTAACCCTGCAACTGGAGATCAAATGTGACCAGTGCATCTGCACAGAGCAGTTGCATGTGACCCTGCACCTGGAGATAAGATGTGACCTGTGCATCTGCGCAGAGCCCCTGTATGTGTGACCCTGAACCTGGAGATCAGATGTGACTTGTGTATCTGCGCAGAGCCCCTGTATGTGTGACCCTGCACCAGGAGATCAGATGTGACTTGTGTATCTGCACAGAGCCCCTGTATGTGTGACCCTAGACCTGGAGATAAGATGTGACCTGTGTATCTGTGCAGAGACCCTGTATGTGTGACCCTGCATCTGGATATCAGATGTGACCTGTGCATCTGCACCTGGAGATGAAATGTGACCTGAGCATCTGTGCAGAGCCGCTGCATGTGACCTTGCACCTGGAGATCAGATGTGACCTGTGCATCTGCACCCGGAGATCAGATGTGACCTGTGCATCTGCACAGAGCCCCTGTATGTGTGACCCTGCACCTGGAGACAAGATGTGACCTGTGCATCTGCACAGAGTCCCTGTATGTGTGACCCTGCACCAGGAGATCAGATGTGACCTGTGCATCTGCGCAGAGCCCCTGTATGTGTGACCGTAGACCTGGAGATAAGATGTGACCTGTGTATCTGCGCAGAGACCCTGTATGTGTGACCCTGCATCTGGACATCAGATGTGACCTGTGCATCTGCACCTGGAGATGAAATGTGACCTGAGCATCTGTGCAGAGCCGCTGCATGTGACCTTGCACCTGGAGATCAGATGTGACCTGAGCATCTGTGCAGAGCCGCTGCATGTGACCTTGCACCTGGAGATCAGATGTGACCTGAGCATCTGTGCAGAGCCGCTGCATGTGACCTTGCACCTGGAGATCAGATGTGACCTGTGCATCTGCACCCGGAGATCAGATGTGACCTGTGCATCTGCGCAGAGCCCCTGTATGTGTGACCCTGCACCTGGAGACAAGATGTGACCTGTGCATCTGCGCAGAGTCCCTGTATGTGTGACCCTGCACCAGGAGATCAGATGTGACCTGTGCATCTGCGCAGAGCCCCTGTATGTGTGACCGTAGACCTGGAGATAAGATGTGACCTGTGTATCTGCGCAGAGACCCTGTATGTGTGACCCTGCATCTGGACATCAGATGTGACCTGTGCATCTGCACCTGGAGATGAAATGTGACCTGAGCATCTGTGCAGAGCCGCTGCATGTGACCTTGCACCTGGAGATCAGATGTGACCTGAGCATCTGTGCAGAGCCGCTGCATGTGACCTTGCACCTGGAGATCAGATGTGACCTGTGCATCTGCACCCGGAGATCAGATGTGACCTGTGCATCTGCGCAGAGCCCCTGTATGTGTGACCCTGCACCTGGAGACAAGATGTGACCTGTGCATCTGCGCAGAGTCCCTGTATGTGTGACCCTGCACCAGGAGATCAGATGTGACATGTGTATCTGCGCAGAGCCCCTGTATGTGTGACCCTGCACCTGGAGATCAGATGTGACCTGTTGATCTGCCCAGAGCGCCTGCATGTGTGACCCTGCACCTGGAGATCAGATGTGACCTATGGATCTGACCAGAGCCCCTGTATGTGTGACCCAGCACCTGGAGATCAGATGTGACCAGTCCATCTGCGCAGAGCTTCTGCATGTGACCTTGCACGAGGAGGTCAGATGTTACCTGTGCATCTGCACAGAGCCACCGCATGCGACCCTAGACCTGGAGATCAGATGTGACCTGTGCATCTGCACAGAACCACTGCATGTGACCGTGCACGAGGAGATCAGATGTGACCTGTGCATCTGCGCAGAGCCCATGCATGTGTGACTCTGCCCCTGGAGATCAGATGTGACCTGTACATCTGCACAGAGCCCATGCATGTGTGACCCTGCACCTGGAGATCAGCTGTGACCTGTGCATCTTTGCAGAGCCACTGCATGCGACCCTAGACCTGGAGAACAGATGTGGCCTGTGCATCTGCGCAGAGTCACTGCATGCGACCCTAGACCTGGAGATCAGATGTGACCGGTGCATCTGCACAGAACCACTGCATGTGACCATGCACCAGGAGATCAGATGTGACCTGTGCATCTACGCAGAGCCCATATATGTGCGACCCTGCACCTGGAGATCAGCTGTGACCTGTGCATCTTTGCAGAGCCACTGCATGCGACCCTAGACAAGGAGATCAGATGTGACCTGTGCATCTGCGCAGAGCCACTGCATGTGACCCTGTATCTGGAGATCAGATGTGACCTGTCCATCTGTGCAGAGCCACTGCATGTGACCCTGTACCTGGAGATCAGTTGTGACCTGTCCATCTGCGCAGAGCCCATGCATGTGTGACCCTGCACCTGTAGATCAGATGTGACCTGTGCATCTGCGCAGAGCCACTGCATGTGACCCTGTACCTGGAGATCAGATGTGACCTGTCCATCTGCGCAGAGCCACTGCATGTGACCCTGTACCTGGAGATCAGATGTGACCTGTGCATCTGTGCAGAACCACTGCATGTGACCCTGTACCTGGAGATCAGATGTGATCTGTGCAGAGCCTGTATGTGTGACCCTGCACCAGGAGATCACATGTGACCTGTGCATCTGCGCAGAGCCACTGCATGCGACCCTGTACCTGGAGATCAGATGTGACCTGTGCATCTGTGCAGAACCACTGCATGTGACCCTGTACCTGGAGATCAGATGTGATCTGTGCATCTGTGCAGAACCCAGGCATGTGTGCCCCTGCACCTGGAGATCAGATGTGACCTGTGCATCTGCGCAGAGCCACTGCATGCGACCCTAGACCCGGAGATCAGATGTGACTTGTGCATCTGTGCAGAGCCCATGCATGTGTGACCCTGCCCCTGGAGATCAGATGTGACCTGTGCATCTTCGCAGAGCCACTGCATGCAACCCTAGACCTGGAGATCAGATGTAACCTGTGCATCGGCGCAGAGCCCATACATGTGTGACCCTGTGACCTGTGCATCTGCTCAGAGCCCATGAATGTGTGACACTGCACCTGGAGATCAGATGTGACATGTGCATCTGCACAGAGCCCCTGTATGTGTTACCCTGCACCTGGAGATCAGATGTGACCTATGATGCTGACCAGAGCCCCTGTATATGTGACCCAGCACCTGGAGATCAGATGTGACCTGTCCATCTGCCCAGAGCTGCTGCATGTGACCTTGCACCGGGAGATCAGATGTGACCTGTGCATCTTTGCAGAGCCTGTATGTGTGATCCTGCACCTGGAGATCAGATGTGACCTGTGCATCTGCGCAGAGCCCATGCATGTGTGACCCTGCACCTGGAGATCAGAGGTGACCTGTACATCTGCACAGAGCCCATGCATGTGTGACCCTGCACCTGGAGATCAGCTGTGACCTGTGCATCTTTGCAGAGCCACTGCATGCGACCCTAGACCTGGAGATCAGATGTGACCTGTGCATCTGCGCAGAGCCACTGCATTTGACCCTGTACCTGGAGATCAGATGTGACCTGTCCATCTGCTCAGAGCCACTGCATGTGACCCTGTACCTGGAGATCAGATGTGACCTGTGCATCTGTGCAGAACCACTGCATGTGACCCTGTACCTGGAGATCAGATGTGATCTGTGCATCTGTGCAGAGCCTGTATGTGTGACCCTGCACCAGGAGATCAGATGTGACCTGTGCATCTGTGCAGAGCCCAGGCATGTGTGCCCCTGCACCCGGAGATCAGATGTGACCTGTGCAACTGCGCAGAGCCACTAGACCCGGAGATCAGATCTGACTTGTGCATCTGCACAGAGCCCATGCATGTGTGACCCTGCCCCTGGAGATCAGATGTGACCTGTGCATCTGCGCAGAGCCACTGCATGCAACCCTAGACCTGGAGATCAGATGTGACCTGTGCATCTGCGCAGAGCCTGTTTGTGTGACCCTGCACCTGGAGATCAGATGTGACCTATGGATCTGACCAGAGCCCCTGTATGTGTGACCCAGCACCTGGAGATCAGATGTGACCTGTCCATCTGCGCCGAGCTGCGGCATGTGACCTTGCACCGCAAGATCAGATGTGACCTGTGCATCTTTGCAGAGCCTGTATGTGTGATCCTGCACCTGGAGATCAGATGTGACCTGTGCATCTGCGCAGAGCCTGTATGTGTGACCCTGCACCAGGAGATCAGATGTGACCTGTGCATCTGCACAGAGCCCATGCATGTGTGACCCTGCACCTGGAGATCAGCTGTGACCTGTGCATCTTTGCAGAGCCACTGCATGCGACCCTAGACCTGGAGATCCGATGTGACCTGTGCATCTGTGCAGAGCCACTGCATGTGACCCTGTACCTGGAGATCAGATGTGACCTGTCCATCTGCGCAGAGCCACTGCATGTGACCCTGTACCTGGAGATCAGATGTGACCTGTCCATCTGCGCAGAGCCACTGCATGTGACCCTGTACCTGGAGATCAGATGTGACCTGTGCATCTGTGCAGAACCACTGCATGTGACCCTGTACCTGGAGATCAGATGTGATCTGTGCAGAGCCTGTATGTGTGACCCTGCACCAGGAGATCAGATGTGACCTGTGCATCTGCGCAGAGCCACTGCATGCGACCCTGTACCTGGAGATCAGATGTGACCTATGCATCTGTGCAGAACCACTGCATGTGACCCTGTACCTGGAGATCAGATGTGATCTGTGCAGAACCCAGGCATGTATGCCCCTGCACCTGGAGATCAGATGTGACCTGTGCATCTGCGCAGAGCCACTGCATGCGACCCTAGACCCGGAGATCAGATGTGACTTGTGCATCTGTGCAGAGCCCATGCATGTGTGACCCTGCCCCTGGAGATCAGATGTGACCTGTGCATCTGGGCAGAGCCACTGCATGCAACCCTAGACCTGGAGATCAGATGTGACCTGTGCATCTGCGCAGAGCCCATACATGTGTGACCCTGTGACCTGTGCATCTGCTCAGAGCCCATGAATGTGTGACACTGCACCTGGAGATCAGATGTGACCTGTGCATCTGCACAGAGCCCCTGTATGTGTGACCCTGCACCTGGAGATCAGATGTGACCTATGATGCTGACCAGAGCCCCTGTATGTGTGACCCAGCACCTGGAGATCAGATGTGACCTGTCCATCTGCCCAGAGCTGCTGCATGTGACCTTGCACCGGGAGATCAGATGTGACCTGTGCATCTTTGCAGAGCCTGTATGTGTGATCCTGCACCTGGAGATCAGATGTGACCTGTGCATCTGCGCAGAGCCCATGCATGTGTGACCTTGCACCTGGAGATCAGAGGTGACCTGTACATCTGCACAGAGCCCATGCATGTGTGACCCTGCACCTGGAGATCAGCTGTGTCCTGTGCATCTTTGCAGAGCCACTGCATGCGACCCTAGACCTGGAGATCAGATGTGACCTGTGCATCTGCGCAGAGCCACTGCATTTGACCCTGTACCTGGAGATCAGATGTGACCTGTCCATCTGCTCAGAGCCACTGCATGTGACCCTGTACCTGGAGATCAGATGTGACCTGTGCATCTGTGCAGAACCACTGCATGTGACCCTGTACCTGGAGATCAGATGTGATCTGTGCATCTGTGCAGAGCCTGTATGTGTGACCCTGCACCAGGAGATCAGATGTGACCTGTGCATCTGTGCAGAGCCCGGGCATGTGTGCCCCTGCACCCAGAGATCAGATGTGACCTGTGCATCTGCGCAGAGCCACTAGACCCGGAGATCAGATCTGACTTGTGCATCTGCGCAGAGCCCATGCATGTGTGACCCTGCCCCTGGAGATCAGATGTGACCTGTGCATCTGCGCAGAGCCACTGCATGCAACCCTAGACCTGGAGATCAGATGTGACCTGTGCATCTGCGCAGAGCCTGTTTGTGTGACCCTGCACCTGGAGATCAGATGTGACCTATGGATCTGACCAGAGCCCCTGTATGTGTGACCCAGCACCTGGAGATCAGATGTGACCTGTCCATCTGCGCAGAGCTGCGGCATGTGACCTTGCACCGCAAGATCAGATGTGACCTGTGCATCTTTGCAGAGCCTGTATGTGTGATCCTGCACCTGGAGATCAGATGTGACCTGTGCATCTGCGCAGAGCCTGTATGTGTGACCCTGCACCAGGAGATCAGATGTGACCTGTGCATCTGCACAGAGCCCATGCATGTGTGACCCTGCACCTGGAGATCAATGTGACCTATGCATCTGCTCAGAGCCCATGCATGTGTGACACTGCACCTGGAGATCAGATGTGACCTGTGACCTGTGCATCTGCAAAGAGCCCCTGTATGTGTGACCCTGCACCTGGAGATGAGATGTGACCTATGGATCTGACCAGAGCCCCTGTATGTGTGACCCAGCACCTGGAGATCAGATGTGACCTGTCCATCTGCGCAGAGCTACTGCATGTGACCTTGCACCAGGAGATCAGATGTGACCGGTGCATCTTTGCAGAGCCTGTATGTGGACCCTGCAACTGGAGATGAAATGTGACCGGTGCATCTGCACAGAGCCATTGCATGTAACCCTGCAACTGGAGATCAAATGTGACCGGTGCATCTGCACAGAGCAGTTGCATGTGACCCTGCACCTGGAGATAAGATGTGACCTGTGCATCTGCGCAGAGCCCCTGTATGTGTGACCCTGAACCTGGAGATCAGATGTGACTTGTGTATCTGCGCAGAGCCCCTGTATGTGTGACCCTGCACCAGGAGATCAGATGTGACTTGTGTATCTGCGCAGAGCCCCTGTATGTGTGACCCTAGACCTGGAGATAAGATGTGACCTGTGTATCTGCGCAGAGACCCTGTATGTGTGACCCTGCATCTGGACATCAGATGTGACCTGTGCATCTGCACCTGGAGATGAAATGTGACCTGAGCATCTGTGCAGAGCCGCTGCATGTGACCTTGCACCTGGAGATCAGATGTGACCTGTGCATCTGCACCCGGAGATCAGATGTGACCTGTGCATCTGCACAGAGCCCCTGTATGTGTGACCCTGCACCTGGAGACAAGATGTGACCTGTGCATCTGCGCAGAGTCCCTGTATGTGTGACCCTGCACCAGGAGATCAGATGTGACCTGTGCATCTGCGCAGAGCCCCTGTATGTGTGACCGTAGACCTGGAGATAAGATGTGACCTGTGTATCTTCGCAGAGACCCTGTATGTGTGACCCTGCATCTGGACATCAGATGTGACCTGTGCATCTGCACCTGGAGATGAAATGTAACCTGAGCATCTGTGCAGAGCCGGTGCATGTGACCTTGCACCTGGAGATCAGATGTGACCTGAGCATCTGTGCAGAGCCGCTGCATGTGACCTTGCACCTGGAGATCAGATGTGACCTGAGCATCTGTGCAGAGCCGCTGCATGTGACCTTGCACCTGGAGATCAGATGTGACCTGTGCATCTGCACCCGGAGATCAGATGTGACCTGTGCATCTGCGCAGAGCCCCTGTATGTGTGACCCTGCACCTGGAGACAAGATGTGACCTGTGCATCTGCGCAGAGTCCCTGTATGTGTGACCCTGCACCAGGAGATCAGATGTGACCTGTGCATCTGCGCAGAGCCCCTGTATGTGTGACCGTAGACCTGGAGATAAGATGTGACCTGTGTATCTGCGCAGAGACCCTGTATGTGTGACCCTGCATCTGGACATCAGATGTGACCTGTGCATCTGCACCTGGAGATGAAATGTGACCGGAGCATCTGTGCAGAGCCGCTGCATGTGACCTTGCACCTGGAGATCAGATGTGACCTGAGCATCTGTGCAGAGCCGCTGCATGTGACCTTGCACCTGGAGATCAGATGTGACCTGTGCATCTGCACCCGGAGATCAGATGTGACCTGTGCATCTGCGCAGAGCCCCTGTATGTGTGACCCTGCACCTGGAGACAAGATGTGACCTGTGCATCTGCGCAGAGTCCCTGTATGTGTGACCCTGCACCAGGAGATCAGATGTGACATGTGTATCTGCGCAGAGCCCCTGTATGTGTGACCCTGCACCTGGAGATCAGATGTGACCTGTTGATCTGCCCAGAGCGCCTGCATGTGTGACCCTGCACCTGGAGATCAGATGTGACCTATGGATCTGACCAGAGCCCCTGTATGTGTGACCCAGCACCTGGAGATCAGATGTGACCTGTCCATCTGCGCAGAGCTTCTGCATGTGACCTTGCACGAGGAGGTCAGATGTTACCTGTGCATCTGCACAGAGCCACCGCATGCGACCCTAGACCTGGAGATCAGATGTGACCTGTGCATCTGCACAGAACCACTGCATGTGACCGTGCACGAGGAGATCAGATGTGACCTGTGCATCTGCGCAGAGCCCATGCATGTGTGACCCTGCCCCTGGAGATCAGATGTGACCTGTACATCTGCACAGAGCCCATGCATGTGTGACCCTGCACCTGGAGATCAGCTGTGACCTGTGCATCTTTGCAGAGCCACTGCATGCGACCCTAGACCTGGATAACAGATGTGGCCTGTGCATCTGCGCAGAGTCACTGCATGCGACCCTAGACCTGGAGATCAGATGTGACCGGTGCATCTGCACAGAACCACTGCATGTGACCATGCACCAGGAGATCAGATGTGACCTGTGCATCTACGCAGAGCCCATACATGTGCGACCCTGCACCTGGAGATCAGATGTGACCTATGGATCTGACCAGAGCCCCTGTATGTGTGACCCAGCACCTGGAGATCAGATGTGACCTGTCCATCTGCGCAGAGCTTCTGCATGTGACCTTGCACGAGGAGGTCAGATGTTACCTGTGCATCTGCACAGAGCCACCGCATGCGACCCTAGACCTGGAGATCAGATGTGACCTGTGCATCTGCACAGAACCACTGCATGTGACCGTGCACGAGGAGATCAGATGTGACCTGTGCATCTGCGCAGAGCCCATGCATGTGTGACCCTGCCCCTGGAGATCAGATGTGACCTGTACATCTGCACAGAGCCCATGCATGTGTGACCCTGCACCTGGAGATCAGCTGTGACCTGTGCATCTTTGCAGAGCCACTGCATGCGACCCTAGACCTGGATAACAGATGTGGCCTGTGCATCTGCGCAGAGTCACTGCATGCGACCCTAGACCTGGAGATCAGATGTGACCGGTGCATCTGCACAGAACCACTGCATGTGACCATGCACCAGGAGATCAGATGTGACCTGTGCATCTACGCAGAGCCCATACATGTGCGACCCTGCACCTGGAGATCAGCTGTGACCTGTGCATCTTTGCAGAGCCACTGCATGCGACCCTAGACAAGGAGATCAGATGTGACCTGTGCATCTGCGCAGAGCCACTGCATGTGACCCTGTATCTGGAGATCAGATGTGACCTGTCCATCTGTGCAGAGCCACTGCATGTGACCCTGTACCTGGAGATCAGTTGTGACCTGTCCATCTGCGCAGAGCCCATGCATGTGTGACCCTGCACCTGTAGATCAGATGTGACCTGTGCATCTGCGCAGAGCCACTGCATGCAACCCTAGACCTGGAGATCAGATGTGACCTGTGCATTTGCACAGAACAACAGCATGTGACCCTGTACCTGGAGATCAGATGTGATCTATGCAGCTGTGCAGAGCCTGTATGTGTGACCCTGCACCAGGAGATCAGCTGTGACCTGTACATCTGCACAGAGCCCATGCATGTGTGACCCTGCACCTGGAGATCAGCTGTGACCTGTGCATCTTTGCAGAGCCACTGCATGCGACCCTAGACCTGGAGATCCGATGTGACCTGTGCATCTGCGCAGAGCCACTGCATGTGACCCTGTACCTGGAGATCAGATGTGACCTGTCCATCTGCGCAGAGCCACTGCATGTGACCCTGTACCTGGAGATCAGATGTGACCTGTCCATCTGCGCAGAGCCACTGCATGTGACCCTGTACCTGGAGATCAGATGTGACCTGTGCATCTGTGCAGAACCACTGCATGTGACCCTGTACCTGGAGATCAGATGTGATCTGTGCAGAGCCTGTATGTGTGACCCTGCACCAGGAGATCAGATGTGACCTGTGCATCTGCGCAGAGCCACTGCATGCGACCCTGTACCTGGAGATCAGATGTGACCTGTGCATCTGTGCAGAACCACTGCATGTGACCCTGTACCTGGAGATCAGATGTGATCTGTGCATCTGTGCAGAACCCAGGCATGTGTGCCCCTGCACCTGGAGTTCAGATGTGACCTGTGCATCTGCGCAGAGCCACTGCATGCGACCCTAGACCCGGAGATCAGATGTGACTTGTGCATCTGTGCAGAGCCCATGCATGTGTGACCCTGCCCCTGGAGATCAGATGTGACCTGTGCATATGCGCAGAGCCACTGCATGCAACCCTAGACCTGGAGATCAGATGTGACCTGTGCATCGGCGCAGAGCCCATACATGTGTGACCCTGTGACCTGTGCATCTGCTCAGAGCCCATGAATGTGTGACACTGCACCTGGAGATCAGATGTGACCTGTGCATCTGCACAGAGCCCCTGTATGTGTGACCCTGCACCTGGAGATCAGATGTGACCTATGATGCTGACCAGAGCCCCTGTATGTGTGACCCAGCACCTGGAGATCAGATGTGACCTGTCCATCTGCCCAGAGCTGCTGCATGTGACCTTGCACCGGGAGATCAGATGTGACCTGTGCATCTTTGCAGAGCATGTATGTGTGATCCTGCACCTGGCGATCAGATGTGACCTGTGCATCTACGCAGAGCCCATGCATGTGTGACCCTGCACCTGGAGATCAGAGGTGACCTGTACATCTGCACAGAGCCCATGCATGTGTGACCCTGCACCTGGAGATCAGCTGTGACCTGTGCATCTTTGCAGAGCCACTGCATGCGACCCTAGACCTGGAGATCAGATGTGACCTGTGCATCTGCGCAGAGCCACTGCATTTTACCCTGTACCTGGAGATCAGATGTGACCTGTCCATCTGCTCAGAGCCACTGCATGTGACCCTGTACCTGGAGATCAGATGTGACCTGTGCATCTGTGCAGAACCACTGCATGTGACCCTGTACCTGGAGATCAGATGTGATCTGTGCATCTGTGCAGAGCCTGTATGTGTGACCCTGCACCAGGAGATCAGATGTGACCTGTGCATCTGTGCAGAGCCCAGGCATGTGTGCCCCTGCACCCGGAGATCAGATGTGACCTGTGCATCTGCGCAGAGCCACTAGACCCGGAGATCAGATCTGACTTGTGCATCTGCGCAGAGCCCATGCATGTGTGACCCTGCCCCTGGAGATCAGATGTGACCTGTGCATCTGCGCAGAGCCACTGCATGCAACCCTAGACCTGGAGATCAGATGTGACCTGTGCATCTGCGCAGAGCCTGTTTGTGTGACCCTGCACCTGGAGATCAGATGTGACCTATGGATCTGACCAGAGCCCCTGTATGTGTGACCCAGCACCTGGAGATCAGATGTGACCTGTCCATCTGCGCCGAGCTGCGGCATGTGACCTTGCACCGCAAGATCAGATGTGACCTGTGCATCTTTGCAGAGCCTGTATGTGTGATCCTGCACCTGGAGATCAGATGTGACCTGTGCATCTGCGCAGAGCCTGTATGTGTGACCCTGCACCAGGAGATCAGATGTGACCTGTGCATCTGCACAGAGCCCATGCATGTGTGACCCTGCACCTGGAGATCAATGTGACCTGTGCATCTGCTCAGAGCCCATGCATGTGTGACACTGCACCTGGAGATCAGATGTGACCTGTGACCTGTGCATCTGCAAAGAGCCCCTGTATGTGTGACCCTGCACCTGGAGATCAGATGTGACCTATGGATCTGACCAGAGCCCCTGTATGTGTGACCCAGCACCTGGAGATCAGATGTGACCTGTCCATCTGCGCAGAGCTACTGCATGTGACCTTGCACCGGGAGATCAGATGTGACCGGTGCATCTTTGCAGAGCCTGTATGTGGACCCTGCAACTGGAGATCAAATGTGACCGGTGCATCTGCACAGAGCCATTGCATGTAACCCTGCAACTGGAGATCAAATGTGACCGGTGCATCTGCACAGAGCAGTTGCATGTGACCCTGCACGTGGAGATAAGATGTGACCTGTGCATCTGCGCAGAGCCCCTGTATGTGTGACCCTGAACCTGGAGATCAGATGTGACTTGTGTATCTGCGCAGAGCCCCTGTATGTGTGACCCTGCACCAGGAGATCAGATGTGACTTGTGTATCTGCGCAGAGCCCCTGTATGTGTGACCCTAGACCTGGAGATAAGATGTGACCTGTGTATCTGCGCAGAGACCCTGTATGTGTGACCCTGCATCTGGACATCAGATGTGACCTGTGCATCTGCACCTGGAGATGAAATGTGACCTGAGCATCTGTGCAGAGCCGCTGCATGTGACCTTGCACCTGGAGATCAGATGTGACCTGAGCATCTGTGCAGAGCCGCTGCATGTGACCTTGCACCTGGAGATCAGATGTGACCTGTGCATCTGCACCCGGAGATCAGATGTGACCTGTGCATCTGCGCAGAGCCCCTGTATGTGTGACCCTGCACCTGGAGACAAGATGTGACCTGTGCATCTGCGCAGAGTCCCTGTATGTGTGACCCTGCACCAGGAGATCAGATGTGACCTGTGCATCTGCGCAGAGCCCCTGTATGTGTGACCGTAGACCTGGAGATAAGATGTGACCTGTGTATCTGCGCAGAGACCCTGTATGTGTGACCCTGCATCTGGACATCAGATGTGACCTGTGCATCTGCACCTGGAGATGAAATGTGACCTGAGCATCTGTGCAGAGCCGCTGCATGTGACCTTGCACCTGGAGATCAGATGTGACCTGAGCATCTGTGCAGAGCCGCTGCATGTGACCTTGCACCTGGAGATCAGATGTGACCTGAGCATCTGTGCAGAGCCGCTGCATGTGACCTTGCACCTGGAGATCAGATGTGACCTGTGCATCTGCACCCGGAGATCAGATGTGACCTGTGCATCTGCGCAGAGCCCCTGTATGTGTGACCCTGCACCTGGAGACAAGATGTGACCTGTGCATCTGCGCAGAGTCCCTGTATGTGTGACCCTGCACCAGGAGATCAGATGTGACCTGTGCATCTGCGCAGAGCCCCTGTATGTGTGACCGTAGACCTGGAGATAAGATGTGACCTGTGTATCTGCGCAGAGACCCTGTATGTGTGACCCTGCATCTGGACATCAGATGTGACCTGTGCATCTGCACCTGGAGATGAAATGTGACCTGAGCATCTGTGCAGAGCCGCTGCATGTGACCTTGCACCTGGAGATCAGATGTGACCTGAGCATCTGTGCAGAGCCGCTGCATGTGACCTTGCACCTGGAGATCAGATGTGACCTGTGCATCTGCACCCGGAGATCAGATGTGACCTGTGCATCTGCGCAGAGCCCCTGTATGTGTGACCCTGCACCTGGAGACAAGATGTGACCTGTGCATCTGCGCAGAGTCCCTGTATGTGTGACCCTGCACCAGGAGATCAGATGTGACATGTGTATCTGTGCAGAGCCCCTGTATGTGTGACCCTGCACCTGGAGATCAGATGTGACCTGTTGATCTGCCCAGAGCGCCTGCATGTGTGACCCTGCACCTGGAGATCAGATGTGACCTATGGATCTGACCAGAGCCCCTGTATGTGTGACCCAGCACCTGGAGATCAGATGTGACCTGTCCATCTGCGCAGAGCTTCTGCATGTGACCTTGCACCGGGAGGTCAGATGTGACCTGTGCATCTTTGCAGAGCCTGTATGTGTGAACTTGCACCTGGAGATCAGATGCGACCTGTGCATCTGGGCAGAGCCTGTATGTGTGACCCTGCACCAGGAGATCAGATGTGACCTGTGCATCTGCTCAGAGCCCATGCATGTGTGACCCTGGACCTGGAGATCAGATGTGACCTGTGCATCTGCTCAGAGCCCATCCATGTGTGACACTGCACCTGGAGATCAGATGTGACCTGTACATCTGCACAGAGCCCCTGTATGTGTGACCCTGCAGCTGGAGATCAGATGTGACCTATGGATCTGACCAGAGCCCCTGTATGTGTGATCCAGCACCTGGAGATCAGATGTGACCTGTCCATCTGCACAGAGCTGCTGCATGTGACCTTGCACCGGGAGATCAGATGTGACCTGTGCATCTTTGCAGAGCCTGTGTGTGTGACCCTGCACCTGGAGATCAAATGTGACCGGTGCATCTACACAGAGCCGTTGCATGTGACCCTGCACCTGGAGATAATATGTGGCCTGTGCATCTGCACAGAGCCCCTGTATGTGTGACCCTGCACCTGGAGATCAGATGTGACCTGTGTATCTGCGCAGAGCTCCTGTATGTGTGACCCTGCACCTGGAGATAAGATGTGACCTGTGCATCTGCGCAGAGCCCCTGTATGTTTGACCCTGCACCAGGAGATCAGATGTGACCTGTGCATCTGCGCAGAGCCCCTGTATGTGTGACCCTGCACCTGGAGAAAAGATGTGACCTGTTGATCTGCCCAGAGTGCCTGCATGTGTGACCCTGCACCTGGAGATCAGATGTGACCTATGGATCTGACCAGAGCCCGTGTATGTGTGACCCAGCACCTGGAGATCAGATGTGACCTGTCCATCTGCGCAGAGCTGCTGCATGTGACCTTGCACCAGGAGATCAGATGTGACCTGTGCATCTTTGCAGAGCCTGTTTGTGTGAACCTGCACCTGGAGATCAGATGCGACCTGTGCATCTGGGCAGAGCCTGTATGTTTGACCCTGCACCAGGAGATCAGATGTGACCTGTGCATCTGCTCAGAGCCCATGCATGTGTGACCCTGGACCTGGAGATCAGATGTGACCTGTGCATCTGCTCAGAGCCCATGCATGTGTGACACTGCACCTGGAGATCAGATGTGACCTGTACATCTGCACAGAGCCCCTGTATGTGTGACCCTGCAGCTGGAGATCAGATGTGACCTATGGATCTGACCAGAGCCCCTGTATGTGTGACCCAGCACCTGGAGATCAGATGTGACC
Source organism: Ambystoma mexicanum (assembly GCF_040938575.1). Lineage (NCBI taxonomy): Eukaryota > Metazoa > Chordata > Amphibia > Caudata > Ambystomatidae > Ambystoma > Ambystoma mexicanum. Next base: position 79,695,681 of record NC_090931.1, read on the forward strand.
TGTCCATCTGCACAGAGCTGCTGCATGTGACCTTGCACCAGAAGATCAGATGTGACCTGTGCATCTTTGCAGAGCCTGTATGTGTGACCCTGCACCTGGAGATCAAATGTGACTGGTGCATTTGCACAGAGCCATTGCATGTGACCCTGCACCTGGAGATCAAATGTGACCGGTGCATCTGCACAGAGCCGTTGCATGTGACCCTGCACCTGGAGATAAGATGTGACCTGTGCATCTGCGCAGAGCCCCTGTATGTGTGACCCTGCACCTGGAGATCAGATGTGACCTGTGTATCTGCGCAGAGCCCCTGTATGTGTGACCCTGCACCTGGAGATCAGATGTGACCTGTTGATCTGCGCAGAGCGCCTGCATGTGTGACCCTGCACCTGGAGATCAGATGTGACCTGTGCATCTGCGCAGAGCTTCTGCATGTGACCTTGCACCGGGAGATCAGATGTGACCTGTGCATCTTTGCAGAGCCTGTATGTGTGATCCTGCACCTGGAGATCAGATGTGACCTGTGCATCTGCGCAGAGCATGTATGTGTGACCCTGAACCTGGAGATCAGATGTGACCTGTGGATATATGCATAGCCGCTGCATGTGACCTTGCACCTTGAGATCAGATGTGATCTGTGCATCTGCGCACAGCCTATATGTGTGGCCTTGCACCTGGACACCAGATGTGACCTTTGCATCTGCGCAGAGCCGCTGCATGTGACCCTAAACCTGGAGATAAGATGTGACCTGTGCATCTGCGCAGAGCCCCTGTATGTGTGACCCTGCACCTGGAGATCAGATGTGACCTCTGCATCTGCGCAGAGCCCCTGGAAGTGTGACCCTACACCTGGACATCAGATGTGACCTGTGGATCTGCGCAGAGCATGTATGTGTGACCCTGCACCTGGAGATCAGATGTGACCTGTGCATCTGCGCAGAGCCCCTGGAAGTGTGACCCTACACCTGGACATCAGATGTGACCTGTCCATCTGCGCAGAGCATGTATGTGTGACCCTGAACCTGGAGATCAGATGTGACCTGCGCATATATGCATAGCCGCTGCATGTGACCTTGCACCTTGAGATCAGATGTGATCTGTGCAACTGCGCACAGCCTATATGTGTGGCCTTGCACCTGGACACCAGATGTGACCTGTTCATCTGCGCAGAGCCACTGCATGTGACCCTGCACCTGGAGATCAGATGTGACCCATGCATCAGAGCAGAGCCCCTGGAAGTGTGACCCTACACCTGGACATCAGATGTGACCTGTGCATCTGCGCAGAGCATGTATGTGTGACCCTGCACATGGAGATCAGATGTGACCTGTGCATCTGCGCAGAGCATGTATGTGTGACCCTGAACCTGGAGATCAGATGTGACCTGTGCATATATGCATAGCCGCTGCATGTGACCTTGCACCTTGAGATCAGATGTGATCTGTGCATCTGCGCACAGCCTATATGTGTGGCCTTGCACCTGGACACCAGATGTGACCTGTGCATCTGCGCAGAGCCGCTGCATGTGACCCTGCATGTGAAGATCAGATGTGACCTGTGCAAAGCCGCTGCATGTTACCTTGCACCTGGAGATCAGATGTCACCTGTGTATCTGTGCAGAGCCAATGCATGCGACCCTAGACCTGGAGATCAGATGTGACCCATGTATTTGAGCACAGCCGCTGCATGTGGGACCCTGCAGCTGGACATCAGATGTGACCTGTGCATCGGTGCAGAGCCCCTGTATGTGTGACCCTGCACCTGGAGATCAGATGTGACCTGTGCCTCTGTGTAGAGCCTGTATGTGTGACCCTGCACCTGGAGATCAGATGACACCTCTGGACATGCGCAGAGCCCCTGTATGTGGGACCCTGCACCTGGAGATCAGGTGTGACCTGTGCATCTGCACAGAGCCTGTATGTGTGACCTTGCACCTGGACATCAGATGTGACCTGTGCATCTGCGCAGAGCCGCTGCATGTGACCCTGCATGTGAAGATCAGATGTGACCTGTGCAAAGCCGCTGCATGTTACCTTGCACCTGGAGATCAGATGTCACCTGTGTTTCTGTGCAGAGCCAATGCATGCGACCCTAGACCTGGAGATCAGATGTGACCCATGTATTTGAGCACAGCCGCTGCATGTGTGACCCTGCAGCTGGACATCAGATGTGACCTGTGCATCGGCGCAGAGCCCCTGTATGTGTGACCCTGCACCTGGAGATCAGATGTGACCTGTGTATCTGCGCAGACCCCCTGTATGTGTGACCCTGCACCTGGAGATCAGATGTGACCTGTGCATCTGTGCAGAGCCCCTGTATGTGTGACCCTGCACCTGGAGATCAGATGTGACCTGTCCATCTGCGCAGAGCTACTGCATGTGACCTTGCACCGGGAGATCAGATGTGACCGGTGCATCTTTGCAGAGCCTGTATGTGGACCCTGCAACTGGAGATCAAATGTGACCGGTGCATCTGCACAGAGCCATTGCATGTAACCCTGCAACTGGAGATCAAATGTGACCGGTGCATCTGCACAGAGCATTTGCATGTGACCCTGCACCTGGAGATAAGATGTGACCTGTGCATCTGCGCAGAGCCCCTGTATGTGTGACCCTGAACCTGGAGATCAGATGTGACTTGTGTATCTGCGCAGAGCCCCTGTATGTGTGACCCTGCACCAGGAGATCAGATATGACTTGTGTATCTGCGCAGAGCCCCTGTATGTGTGACCCTAGACCTGGAGATAAGATGTGACCTGTGTATCTGCGCAGAGACCCTGTATGTGTGACCCTGCATCTGGACATCAGATGTGACCTGTGCATCTGCACCTGGAGATGAAATGTGACCTGAGCATCTGTGCAGAGCCGCTGCATGTGACCTTGCACCTGGAGATCAGATGTGACCTGAGCATCTGTGCAGAGCCGCTGCATGTGACCTTGCACCTGGAGATCAGATGTGACCTGTGCATCTGCACCCGGAGATCAGATGTGACCTGTGCATCTGCGCAGAGCCCCTGTATGTGTGACCCTGCACCTGGAGACAAGATGTGACCTGTGCATCTGCGCAGAGTCCCTGTATGTGTGACCCTGCACCAGGAGATCAGATGTGACCTGTGCATCTGCGCAGAGCCCCTGTATGTGTGACCGTAGACCTGGAGATAAGATGTGACCTGTGTATCTGCGCAGAGACCCTGTATGTGTGACCCTGCATCTGGACATCAGATGTGACCTGTGCATCTGCACCTGGAGATGAAATGTGACCTGAGCATCTGTGCAGAGCCGCTGCATGTGACCTTGCACCTGGAGATCAGATGTGACCTGAGCATCTGTGCAGAGCCGCTGCATGTGACCTTGCACCTGGAGATCAGATGTGACCTGTGCATCTGCACCCGGAGATCAGATGTGACCTGTGCATCTGCGCAGAGCCCCTGTATGTGTGACCCTGCACCTGGAGACAAGATGTGACCTGTGCATCTGCGCAGAGTCCCTGTATGTGTGACCCTGCACCAGGAGATCAGATGTGACATGTGTATCTGCGCAGAGCCCCTGTATGTGTGACCCTGCACCTGGAGATCAGATGTGACCTGTTGATCTGCCCAGAGCGCCTGCATGTGTGACCCTGCACCTGGAGATCAGATGTGACCTATGGATCTGACCAGAGCCCCTGTATGTGTGACCCAGCACCTGGAGATCAGATGTGACCTGTCCATCTGCGCAGAGCTTCTGCATGTGACCTTGCACCGGGAGGTCAGATGTGACCTGTGCATCTTTGCAGAGCCTGTATGTGTGAACTTGCACCTGGAGATCAGATGCGACCTGTGCATCTGGGCAGAGCCTGTTTGTGTGACCCTGCACCAGGAGATCAGATGTGACCTGTGCATCTGCTCAGAGCCCATGCATGTGTGACCCTGGACCTGGAGATCAGATGTGACCTGTGCATCTGCTCAGAGCCCATCCATGTGTGACACTGCACCTGGAGATCAGATGTGACCTGTACATCTGCACAGAGCCCCTGTATGTGTGACCCTGCAGCTGGAGATCAGATGTGACCTATGGATCTGACCAGAGCCCCTGTATGCGTGATGCAGCACCTGGAGATCAGATGTGACCTGTCCATCTGCACAGAGCTGCTGCATGTGACCTTGCACCGGGAGATCAGATGTGACCTGTGCATCTTTGCAGAGCCTGTGTGTGTGACCCTGCACCTGGAGATCAAATGTGACCGGTGCATCTACACAGAGCCGTTGCATGTGACCCTGCACCTGGAGATAAGATGTGGCCTGTGCATCTGCACAGAGCCCCTGTATGTGTGACCCTGCACCTGGAGATCAGATGTGACCTGTGTATCTGCGCAGAGCTCCTGTATGTGTGACCCTGCACCTGGAGATAAGATGTGACCTGTGCATCTGCGCAGAGCCCCTGTATGTTTGACCCTGCACCAGGAGATCAGATGTGACCTGTGCATTCACGCAGAGCCCCTGTATGTGTGACCCTGCACCTGGAGATCAGATGTGACCTGTTGATCTGCCCAGAGCGCCTGCATGTGTGACCCTGCACCTGGAGAGCAGATGTGACCTATGGATCTGACCAGAGCCCGTGTATGTGTGACCCAGCACCTGGAGATCAGATGTGACCTGTCCATCTGCGCAGAGCTGCTGCATGTGACCTTGCACCAGGAGATCAGATGTGACCTGTGCATCTTTGCAGAGCCTGTTTGTGTGAACCTGCACCTGGAGATCAGATGCGACCTGTGCATCTGGGCAGAGCCTGTATGTTTGACCCTGCACCAGGAGATCAGATGTGACCTGTGCATCTGCTCAGAGCCCATGCATGTGTGACCCTGGACCTGGAGATCAGATGTGACCTGTGCATCTGCTCAGAGCCCATGCATGTGTGACACTGCACCTGGAGATCAGATGTGACCTGTACATCTGCACAGTGCCCCTGTATGTGTGACCCTGCAGCTGGAGATCAGATGTGACCTATGGATCTGACCAGAGCCCCTGTATGTGTGACCCAGCACCTGGAGATCAGATGTGACCTGTCCATCTGCACAGAGCTGCTGCATGTGACCTTGCACCGGGAGATCAGATGTGACCTGTGCATCTTTGCAGAGCCTGTATGTGTGACCCTGCACCTGGAGATCAAATGTGACTGGTGCATTTGCACAGAGCCATTGCATGTGACCCTGCACCTGGGGATCAAATGTGACCGGTGCATCTGCACAGAGCCGTTGCATGTGACCCTGCACCTGGAGATAAGATGTGACCTGTGCATCTGCGCAGAGCCCCTGTATGTGTGACCCTGCACCTGGAGATCAGATGTGACCTGTGTATCTGCGCAGAGCCCCTGTATGTGTGACCCTGCACCTGGAGATCAGATGTGACCTGTTGATCTGCGCAGAGCGCCTGCATGTGTGACCCTGCACCTGGAGATCAGATGTGACCTGTGCATCTGCGCAGAGCTTCTGCATGTGACCTTGCACCGGGAGATCAGATGTGACCTGTGCATCTTTGCAGAGCCTGTATGTGTGATCCTGCACCTGGAGATCAGATGTGACCTGTGCATCTGCGCAGAGCATGTATGTGTGACCCTGAACCTGGAGATCAGATGTGACCTGTGCATATATGCATAGCCGCTGCATGTGACCTTGCACCTTGAGATCAGATGTGATCTGTGCATCTGCGCACAGCCTATATGTGTGGCCTTGCACCTGGACACCAGATGTGACCTGTGCATCTGCGCAGAGCCGCTGCATGTGACCCTAAACCTGGAGATAAGATGTGACCTGTGCATCTGCGCAGAGCCCCTGTATGTGTGACCCTGCACCTGGAGATCAGATGTGACCTCTGCATCTGCGCAGAGCCCCTGGAATTGTGACCCTACACCTGGACATCAGATGTGACCTGTGGATCTGCGCAGAGCATGTATGTGTGACCCTGCACCTGGAGATCAGATGTGACCTGTGCATCTGCGCAGAGCCCCTGGAAGTGTGACCCTACACCTGGACATCAGATGTGACCTGTCCATCTGCGCAGAGCATGTATGTGTGACCCTGAACCTGGAGATCAGATGTGACCTGTGCATATATGCACAGCCGCTGCATGTGACCTTGCACCTTGAGATCAGATGTGATCTGTGCAACTGCGCACAGCCTATATGTGTGGCCTTGCACCTGGACACCAGATGTGACCTGTGCATCTGCGCAGAGCCACTGCATGTGACCCTGCACCTGGAGATCAGATGTGACCCATGCATCTGAGCAGAGCCCCTGGAAGTGTGACCCTACACCTGGACATCAGATGTGACCTGTGCATCTGCGCAGAGCATGTATGTGTGACCCTGCACCTGGAGATCAGATGTGACCTGTGCATCTGCGCAGAGCATGTATGTGTGACCCTGAACCTGGAGATCAGATGTGACCTGTGCATATATGCATAGCCGCTGCATGTGACCTTGCACCTTGAGATCAGATGTGATCTGTGCATCTGCGCACAGCCTATATGTGTGGCCTTGCACCTGGACACCAGATGTGACCTGTGCATCTGCGCAGAGCCGCTGCATGTGACCCTGCATGTGAAGATCAGATGTGACCTGTGCAAAGCCGCTGCATGTTACCTTGCACCTGGAGATCAGATGTCACCTGTGTATCTGTGCAGAGCCAATGCATGCGACCCTAGACCTGGAGATCAGATGTGACCCATGTGTTTGAGCACAGCCGCTGCATGTGGGACCCTGCAGCTGGACATCAGATGTGACCTGTGCATCGGCGCAGAGCCCCTGTATGTGTGACCCTGCACCTGGAGATCAGATGTGACATGTGCATCTGTGTAGAGCCTGTATGTGTGACCCTGCACCTGGAGATCAGATGACACCTCTGGACATGCGCAGAGCCCCTGTATGTGTGACCCTGCACCTGGAGATCAGGTGTGACCTGTGCATCTGCACAGAGCCGCTGCATGTGACCCTGCACTTGGAGATCAGATGTGAACTGTGCATCTGCACAGAGCCTGTATGTGTGACCTTGCACCTGGACATCAGATGTGACCTGTGCATCTGCGCAGAGCCGCTGCATGTGACCCTGCATGTGAAGATCAGATGTGACCTGTGCAAAGCCGCTGCATGTTACCTTGCACCTGGAGATCAGATGTCACCTGTGTTTCTGTGCAGAGCCAATGCATGCGACCCTAGACCTTGAGATCAGATGTGACCCATGTATTTGAGCACAGCCGCTGCATGTGTGACCCTGCAGCTGGACATCAGATGTGACCTGTGCATCGGCGCAGAGCCCCTGTATGTGTGACCCTGCACCTGGAGATCAGATGTGACCTGTGTATCTGCGCAGACCCCCTGTATGTGTGACCCTGCACCTGGAGATCAGATGTGACCTGTGCATCTGTGCAGAGCCCCTGTATGTGTGACCCTGCACATGGAGATCAGATGTGACCTGTGTATCTGTGCAGAGCCCCTGTATGTGTGACCCTGCACCTGGACATCAGATGTGACCTGTGCATCTGTGCAGAGCCCCTGTATGTGACCCTGCACTTGGAGATCAGACGTGACCTGTGCATCTGCACATAGCCTGTATGTGTCACCTTGCACCTGGACATCAGATGTGACCTCTGCATCTGCGCAGAGCCACTGCATGTGACCCTGCACTTGAAGATCAGATGTGACCTGTGCAGAGCCGCTGCATGTGACCTTGCGCTTGGAGATCAGATGTGACCTGTGTATCTGCGCATGAGCCAATGCATGCAGCCCTAGACCTGGAGATCAGATGTGACCTGTGCATCTGCACAGAGCCACTGCATGTGACCCTGCACCTGGAGATCAGATGTGACCCATTCATTTGAACACAGCCGCTGCATGTGTAACACGGCAGCTGGACATCAGATGTGACCAGTGCATCTGCGCAGAGCCACTGTATGTGTGACCCTGCACCTGGAGATCAGATGTGACCTATGCATCTGCGCAGAGCCTGTGTGACCTTGCACCCAGACATCAGATGTGACCTGTTCATCTGCAGAGAGCCCCTGTATATGTGACCCTGCACCTGGAGATCAGATGTGAGCTGTGCAGAGCCACTGCATGTGTGACCCTGCACCTGGAGATCAGATGTAACCTGCGCATCTGCGCAGGACCGCTGCATGTAACCTTGCAACGGGAGATCAGATGTGACCTGTGCATCTGCGCAGAGCCCCTGTATATGTGACCCTGCACCTGGAGATCAGATGTGACCTGTGCATCTGTGCAGAGCCACTGCATGTGTGACCCTGCACCTGGAGATCATATGTAACCTGCGCATCTGCGCAGGACTGCTGCATTTAATCTTGCAACTGGAGATCAGATGTGACCTGTGCATCTGTGCAGAGCCCCTGTATGTGTGACCCTGCAACTGGAGATCAGATGTGACCCATGCATCTGCGCAGAGCCTCTGTATGTGTGACCCTGCACCTGGAGATCAGATGTGATCTGTGCAGAGCCACTGCATGTGACCCTACAGCTGGACATCCGTTGTGACCTGTGCATCTGCACAGAGCCACTGCATGTGACCCTGCATGTCACGCTCATCTGGTCTCCACAGGGGCGTCGCTCGAAGATGCAGGAATGATGTCTGCCCTGGCGTTACTCGGCTGGATGAGGAGACTTGCACGTGACTTCTCCTTCCCTGTCACTTCCCCGAATGCTTTGCCTACACGGTCGAAAGAGGATGTTAGCACAGTGAGGAGCGGGGTTGAGTTCCCACCTCCCGCAACCTCCTAATGCCCCCTCTCTGCTTCAGCCTCACCTTGGTTTGTTTAGTGGTGGACTCTCCGTCCTGCTGTCTCTCGCAGGGGCGCAATATGACAGTCTCTCCCTGGATCTAGTTCCTTCACTGATCCTGTGGGGGTGTAGTGGAGTCTTGAATTGCTTGACTCAGCAGTTAAGTCTTTATACCTATAGATGCTTAGACTAGCTGCGTAAATGTCTTTATTATCCAAGTTTTAACCTTGTATTCACCTTTCTTTCAGGCGCGGTCTTGAGCAGTTTTTAATGAAGATTTGACTCGTCCTTCAACGCTGAGCAGGTTCTATGCAGGAAGTTTGAGCATTCGTGAGTGGCGCCGAATGTCTCTATAATGGTTTATTTCCGTGCGCGACTAACCTGCTGTGTTCTTTTCTTTCCTGCAGGTGCAGTGTGGCTCCGGAGCGGCGGTCGGATGAACCGCTGCAGTGAAATCCCAAGGGGAGCGGTCTCTGGGTGAGTATCAGCTGTTCTAGCAGATGCTTTCTTTTCTGCAGGTGAGGCGAACTGAAGAGCAGCTGAAGGAGCGGCCGCTCGGATGGAATCCTTCAGGTAAGGTTGTAAACTCTGTATTAATTCCTGTTTCTCTCTTCTCTTCATCTGTTCTCAGGTTCCGATGGATGGAAATTCCAGAACGGGCGTGGCTGCTGGTGTTCAGGTACTGGAGCTGAGCAGACACGGTGAGCGTTACGCTGCAGGAGTGCAGAATAACGCGAAGCGTGTTCTGTCGGCAGGGTGTGGCTTAAATAGCCTTGTAAGTAGTTCCAATAAAATAGTCCCTCTTGCCTTATTCTGCCATCACAGGTAAAGTAGTCCCACAGCCACGCCCGAGATAAGCCAGATGATTTAGCTTCCTTTGACTGGGCTGCATGTAGTCCCATGTAGTGCATTACCAGATGGAAAACCAGGAGCCTGGTGCCAACGGCACCAGGACTGAGTCCAGGAAGTCCTTGGACTACCCTTCGGGGTTTTATTAGCCCTGATGGGTGTCAGTGACTGGGAAAGGCCTGCGAGCGCCAAGAGTTTTGGAGCATGCACCATGACAAAGCACCTGGAGATCAGATGAGACGTGTGCATCTGTGCAGAGCCACTGCATGTGACCCTGCACCTGGAGATGAGATGTGACCTGTGCATCTGAGCACATCCGCTGCATGTGTAACCCTGCACCTGGACATCAGATGTGACATGTGCATCTGTGCAGAACCACTGCATATGACCCTGCACCTGGAGATCAGATGTGACCTGTGCATCTGAGCACATCCGCTGCATGTGTAACCCTGCACATGGACATCAGATGTGACCTGTGCGTCTGAGCACATCTGCTGCATGTGTAACCCTGCACCTGGACATCAGATGTGACTTGTGCATCTGTGCAGAACCACTGCATATGACCCTGTACCTGGAGATCAGATGTGACCTGTGCTTCCACGCAGAGCCGCCGCATATGACCTTGAACCTGGAGATCAGATGTGACCTGTGTATCTGTGGAGAGCCGCTGCATGTGATCCTGTACCTGGAGATCAGATGTGACCCATGCATCTGAGCACATCCTCTGCATGTGTGACCCTGCCCCTGGACATCAGATGTGACCTGTGCATCTGCGCAGAGCCACTGCATGTGACCCTGTACCTGGAGATCAGATGTGACCTGTGCATCTGCGCAGAGCCACTGCATGTGACCCTGCACCTGGAGATATGTGACCTGTGCTACTACGCAGAGCCGCTGCGTTTGACCCTGCACCTGGAGATCAAATGGGACATGTGTATCTTGGGCAGAGCCGCTGCATGTGACCCTGCACCTGGTGATCAGATGTGACCTGTGTATCTGCGCAGAGGCGCTGCATGTATCCTTGATCCTATAGATCAGATGTGATCTGTGCAGAGCCGCTGCACGTGACCTTGAACCAGGAGACCAGATGTGAGCTGTGCATCTGCGCAGAGCCACTGCATGTGACCTTGCACCTGGAGATCAGATGTAACCTGTGCATCTGCACCTGGCGATCAGATGTGACCTGTGTATCTGCGCATAGCCTGTATGTGTGACTTTGTACCTGGACATCAGATGTGACATGTGTATGCGGAGAGCCACTGCATGTGACCCTGCACCTAGAGTGCAGATGTGACCTGGGTATCTTGCCCAGAGCCACTGCACATGACCTTGAACCAGGAGATCAGATGTGAGCTGTGCATCTGCACAGAGCCGCTGCATGTGACCAAGCACCAGGAGATCAGCTGTGACCCATGCATCTGAGCACAGCGCTGCATGTGTAACGCTGCACCTGGAGAACAGTTGTGATCTGTGCATCGGCGCAGAGCTGCTGCATGTGACCCTGGTCCTGGAGATCAGATGTGACCTGTGCATCTGCGCAGAGCCTGTATGTGTGACCCTGCACTTGGAGATCAGATGTGACCTGTGTATGTGTGCAGAGCCCCTACATGTGTGACCCTGCACTGGGAGATCAGATGTGACCTGTGAATCTATGCAGAGCCCCTCCATGTGTGACTATACGCCTGGATATCAGATGTGACCTGTGTATTTGTCCAGAGCCGCTGCATGTAAACCTGCATCTGGAGATCAGATGTGACCTGTGCATCTGTGTAGAGCCTGTATGTGTGACCCTGCACCTGTAGATCAGATGACACCTCTGGACATGCGCAGAGCCCCTGTATGTGTGACCCTGCACCTGGAGATCAGATGTGACCTGTGCATCTGCACAGAGCCGCTGCATGTGACCCTGCACTTGGAGATCAGATGTGACCTGTGCATCTGTGCAGAGCAGCTGCATGTGATCCTGCACTTGGAGATCAGATGTGACCTGTGCATCTGCACAGAGCCTGTATGTGTGACCTTGCACCTGGACATCAGATGTGACCTGTGCATCTGCGCAGAGCCGCTGCATGTGACCCTGCATGTGAAGATCAGATGTGACCTGTGCAAAGCCGCTGCATGTCACCTTGCACCTGGAGATCAGATGTGACCTGTGCATCTGTGCAGAGCCCCTATATGTGTGACCCTGCACCTGGAGATCAGATGTGACCTGTGTATCTGCGCAGAGCCCCTGTATGTGTGACCCAGCACCTGCAGATCAGATGTGACCTGTCCATCTGCGCAGAGCTGCTGTATGTGACCTTGCACCGGGAGATCAGATGTGACCTGTGCATCTTTGCAGAGCCTGTATGTGTGACCCTGCACCTGGAGATCAGATGTGACCTGTGCATCGGCGCAGAGCCTGTATGTGTGACCCTGCACCAGGAGATCAGATGTGACCTGTGCATCTGCGCAGAGCCCATGCATGTGTGACCCTGCACCTGGAGATCAGATGTGACCTGTGCATCTGCTCAGAGCCTATTCATGTGTGACACTGCAGCTGGAGATCAGATGTGACCTGTGCATCTGCAAAGAGCCCCTGTATGTGTGACCCTGCACCTGGAGATCAGATGTGACCTATGGATCTGACCAGAGCCCCTGTATGTGTGACCCAGCACCTGGAGATCAGATGTGACCTGTCCATCTGCGCAGAGCTTCTGCATGTAACCTTGCACCGGGAGATCAGATGTGTCCGGTGCATCTTTGCAGAGACTGTATGTGGACCCTGCAACTGGAGATCAAATTTGACCGGTGCATCTGCACAGAGCCATTGCATGTGACCCTGCAACTGGTGATCGAATGTGACCGGTGCATCTGCACAGAGCCATTGCATGTGACCCTGCACCTGGAGATAAGATGTGACCTGTGCATCTGCACAGAACCACTGCATGTGACCATGCACAAGGAGATCAGATGTTACCTGTGCATCTGCACAGAGCCACTGCATGCGACCCTAGACCTGGAGATCAGCTGTGATCTGTGCATCTGCACAGAACCATTGCATGTGACCAGGCACCAGGGGATCAGATGTTACCTGTGCATCTGCACAGAGCCACTGCATGCGACCCTAGACCTGGAGATCAGATGTGACCTGTGCATCTGCACAGAACCACTGCATGTGACCATGCACCAGGATATCAGATTTGACCTGTGCATCTGCGCAGAGCCCATGCATGTGTGACCCTGCCCCTGGAGATCAGATGTGACCTGTACATCTGCACAGAGCCCATGCATGTGTGACCCTGCACCTGGAGATCAGCTGTGACCTGTGCATCTTTGCAGAGCCACTGCATGCGACCCTAGAACTGGAGATCAGATGTGACCTGTGCATCTGCGCAGAGCCACTGCATGCGACCCTAGACCTGGAGATCAGATGTGACCTGTGCATCTGCACAGAACCACTGCATGTGACCATGCACCAGGAGATGAGATGTGACCTGTGCATCTGCACAGAGTCACTGCATGTGACCATGCACCAGGATATCAGATGTGACCTGTGCATCTGCGCAGAGCCGCTGCATGCGACCCTAGACCTGGAGATCAGATGTGACCTGTGCATCTGCACAGAGCCATTGCATGTGACCCTGCAACTGGTGATCGAATGTGACCGGTGCATCTGCACAGAGCCATTGCATGTGACCCTGCCCCTGGAGATAAGATGTGACCTGTGCATCTGCGCAGAGCCACTGCATGCGACCCTAGACCTGGAGATCAGATATGACCTGTGCATCTGCACAGAACCACAGCATGTGACCCTGTACCTGGAGATCAGATGTGATCTATGCATCTGTGCAGAGCCTGTATGTGTTACCCTGCACCAGGAGATCAGCTGTGACCTGTACATCTGCACAGAGCCCATGCATGTGTGACCCGGCACCTGGAGATCAGCTGTGACCTGTGCATCTTTGCAGAGCCACTGCATGCGACCCTAGACCTGGAGATCAGATGTGACCTGTGCATCTGTGCAGAGCCACTGCATGTGACCCTGTACCTGGAGATCAGATGTGACCTGTCCACCTGCGCAGAGCCACTGCATGTGACCCTGTACCTGGAGATCAGATGTGACCTGTCCATCTGCGCAGAGCCACTGCATGTGACCCTGTACCTGGAGATCAGATGTGACCTGTGCATCTGCACAGAACCACTGCATGTGACCCTGTACCTGGATATCAGATGTGATCTGTGCATCTGTGCAGAGCCTGTATGTGTGGCCCTGCACCTGGAGATCAGATGTGACCTGTGCATCTGCGCAGAGCCACTGCATGCGACCCTAGACCTGGAGATCAGATGTGACCTGTGCATCTGCACAGAGCCTGTATGTGTGACCCTGCACCTGGAGATAAGATATGACCTGTGCATCTGCTCAGAGCCCATGCATGTGTGACACTGCACCTGGAAATCAGATGTGACCTGTGCATCTGCACAGAGCCCCTGTATGTGTGACCCAGCACCTGCAGATCAGATGTGACCTGTCCATCTGCGCAGAGCTGCTGTATGTGACCTTGCACCGGGAGATCAGATGTGACCTGTGCATCTTTGCAGAGCCTGTATGTGTGACCCTGCACCTGGAGATCAGATGTGACCTGTGCATCTGCGCAGAGCCTGTATGTGTGACCCTGCACCAGGAGATCAGATGTGACCTGTGCATCTGCGCAGAGCCCATGCATGTGTGACCCTGCACCTGGAGATCAGATGTGACCTGCGCATCTGCTCAGAGCCTATTCATGTGTGACACTGCAGCTGGAGATCAGATGTGACCTGTGCATCTGCAAAGAGCCCCTGTATGTGTGACCCTGCACCTGGAGATCAGATGTGACCTATGGATCTGACCAGAGCCCCTGTATGTGTGACCCAGCACCTGGAGATCAGATGTGACCTGTCCATCTGCGCAGAGCTTCTGCATGTGACCTTGCACCGGGAGATCAGATGTGTCCGGTGCATCTTTGCAGAGACTGTATGTGGACCCTGCAACTGGAGATCAAATTTGACCGGTGCATCTGCACAGAGCCATTGCATGTGACCCTGCAACTGGTGATCGAATGTGACCGGTGCATCTGCACAGAGCCATTGCATGTGACCCTGCACCTGGAGATAAGATGTGACCTGTGCATCTGCACAGAACCACTGCATGTGACCATGCACAAGGAGATCAGATGTTACCTGTGCATCTGCACAGAGCCACTGCATGCGACCCTAGACCTGGAGATCAGCTGTGATCTGTGCATCTGCACAGAACCATTGCATGTGACCAGGCACCAGGGGATCAGATGTTACCTGTGCATCTGCACAGAGCCACTGCATGCGACCCTAGACCTGGAGATCAGATGTGACCTGTGCATCTGCACAGAACCACTGCATGTGACCATGCACCAGGATATCAGATTTGACCTGTGCATCTGCGCAGAGCCCATGCATGTGTGACCCTGCCCTTGGAGATCAGATGTGACCTGTACATCTGCACAGAGCCCATGCATGTGTGACCCTGCACCTGGAGATCAGCTGTGACCTGTGCATCTTTGGAGAGCCACTGCATGCGACCCTAGAACTGGAGATCAGATGTGACCTGTGCATCTGCGCAGAGCCACTGCACGCGACCCTAGACCTGGAGATCAGATGTGACCTGTGCATCTGCACAGAACCACTGCATGTGACCATGCACCAGGAGATGAGATGTGACCTGTGCATCTGCACAGAGTCACTGCATGTGACCATGCACCAGGATATCAGATGTGACCTGTGCATCTGCGCAGAGCCGCTGCATGCGACCCTAGACCTGGAGATCAGATGTGACCTGTGCATCTGCACAGAGCCATTGCATGTGACCCTGCAACTGGTGATCGAATGTGACCGGTGCATCTGCACAGAGCCATTGCATGTGACCCTGCACCTGGAGATAAGATGTGACCTGTGCATCTGCACAGAACCACTGCATGTGACCATGCACAAGGAGATCAGATGTTACCTGTGCATCTGCACAGAGCCACTGCATGCGACCCTAGACCTGGAGATCAGCTGTGATCTGTGCATCTGCACAGAACCATTGCATGTGACCAGGCACCAGGGGATCAGATGTTACCTGTGCATCTGCACAGAGCCACTGAGTGCGACCCTAGACCTGGAGATCAGATGTGACCTGTGCATCTGCACAGAACCACTGCATGTGACCATGCACCAGGATGTCAGATTTGACCTGTGCATCTGCGCAGAGCCCATGCATGTGTGACCCTGCCCCTGGAGATCAGATGTGACCTGTACATCTGCACAGAGCCCATGCATGTGTGACCCTGAACCTGGAGATCAGCTCTGACCTGTGCACCTTTGCAGAGCCACTGCATGCGACCCTAGACCTGGAGATCAGATGTGACCTGTGCATCTGCGCAGAGCCACTGCATGCGACCCTAGACCTGGAGATCAGATGTGACATGTGCATCTGCACAGAACCACTGCATGTGACCATGCACCAGGAGATCAGATGTGACCTGTGCATCTGCGCAGAGCCCATGCATGTGTGACCCTGCCCCTGGAGATCAGATGTGACCTGTGCATCTGCGCAGAGCCACTGCATGCGACCCTAGACCTGGAGATCAGATATGACCTGTGCATCTGCACAGAACCACAGCATGTGACCCTGTACCTGGAGAACAGATGTGATCTATGCATCTGTGCAGAGCATGTATGTGTTACCCTGCACCAGGAGATCAGCTGTGACCTGAACATCTGCACAGAGCCCATGCATGTGTGACCCTGCACCTGGAGATCAGCTGTGACCTGTGCACCTTTGCAGAGCCACTGCATGCGACCCTAGACCTGGAGATCAGATGTGACCTGTGCATCTGTGCAGAGCCACTACATGTGACCCTGTACCTGGAGATCAGATGTGACCTGTCCACCTGCGTAGAGCCACTGCATGTGACCCTGTACCTGGAGATCAGATGTGACCTGTCCATCTGCGCAGAGCCACTGTATGTGACCCTGTACCTGGAGATCAGATGTGACCTGTGCATCTGCACAGAACCACTGCATGTTACCCTTAACCTGGAGATCAGATGTGGTCTGTGCATCTGTGGAGAGCCTGTATGTGTGGCCCTGCACCAGGAGATCAGCTGTGACCTGTACATCTGCACAGAGCCCATGCATGTGTGACCCTGCACCTGGAGATCAGATGTGACCTGTGCATCTGCGCAGAGCCACTGCATGCGACCCTAGACCTGGAGATCAGATGTGACATGTGCATCTGCGCAGAGCCTGTATGTGTGACCCTGCACCAGGAGATCAGATGTGACCTGTGCATCTGCGCAGAGCCCATGCATGTGTGACCCTGCACCTGGAGATAAGATGTGACCTGTGCATCTGCTCAGAGCCCATGCATGTGTGGCACTGCACCTGGAGATCAGATGTGACCTGTGCATCTGCACAGAGCCCCTGTATGTGTGACCCTGAACCTGGAGATCAGATGTGACCTATGGATCTGACCAGAGCCCTTGTATGTGTGACCCAGCACCTGCAGATCAGATGTGACCTGTCCATCTGCGCAGAGCTGCTGCATGTGACCTTGAACTGGGAGATCAGATGTGACCTGTGCATCTTTGCAGAGCCTGTATGTGTGACCCTGCACCTGGAGATCAGATGTGACCTGTGCATCTGCGCAGAGCCCATGCATTTGTGACCCGGCACCTGGAGATCAGATGTGACCTGTGCATCTGCGCAGAGCCCATGCATTTGTGACCCTGTACCTGGAGATCAGATGTGACCTGTGCATCTGCAAAGAGCCCCTGTATGTGTGACCCTGCACCTGGAGATCAGATGTGACCTATGGATTTGACCAGAGCCCCTGTATGTGTGACCCAGCACCTGGAGATCAGATGTGACCTGTCCATCTGCGCAGAGCTTCTGCATGTGACCTTGCACCGGGAGATCAGATGTGTCCGGTGCATCTTTGCAGAGCCTGTATGTGGACCCTACAACTGGAGATCAAATGTGACCGGTGCATCTGCACAGAGCCATTGCATGTGACCCTGCAACTGGAGATCAAATGTGACCGGTGCATCTGCACAGAGCCATTGCATGTGACCCTGCACCTGGAGATAAGATGTGACCTTTGCATCTGCGCACAGCCCTGTATGTGTGACCCTGAACCTGGAGATCAGATGTGACTTGTGTATCTGCGCAGAGCCACTGCATGCGACCCTAGACCTGGAGATCAGATGTGACCTGTGCATCTGCGCAGAGCCACTGCATGCGACCCTACACCAGGAGGTCAGATGTGACCTGTGCATCTGCACAGAGCCACCGCATGCGACCCTAGACCTGGAGATCAGATGTGACCTGTGCATCTGCACAGAACCACTGCATGTGACCGTGCACGAGGAGATCAGATGTGACCTGTGCATCTGCGCAGAGCCCATGCATGTGTGACCCTGCCCCTGGAGATCAGATGTGACCTGTACATCTGCACAGAGCCCATGCATGTGTGACCCTGCACCTGGAGATCAGCTGTGACCTGTGCATCTTTGCAGAGCCACTGCATGCGACCCTAGACCTGGAGAACAGATGTGGCCTGTGCATCTGCGCAGAGTCACTGCATGCGGCCCTAGACCTGGAGATCAGATGTGACCGGTGCATCTGCACAGAACCACTGCATGTGACCATGCACCAGGAGATCAGATGTGACCTGTGCATCTACGCAGAGCCCATACATGTGTGCCCCTGCACCTGGAGATCAGCTGTGACCTGTGCATCTTTGCAGAGCCACTGCATGCGACCCTAGACCTGGAGATCAGATGTGACCTGTGCATCTGCGCAGAGCCACTGCATGTGACCCTGTATCTGGAGATCAGATGTGACCTGTCCATCTGTGCAGAGCCACTGCATGTGACCCTGTACCTGGAGATCAGTTGTGACCTGTCCATCTGCGCAGAGCCCATGCATGTGTGACCCTGCACCTGTAGATCAGATGTGACCTGTGCATCTGCGCAGAGCCACTGCATGCAACCCTAGACCTGGAGATCAGATGTGACCTGTGCATTTGCACAGAACCACAGCATGTGAACCTGTACCTGGAGATCAGATGTGATCTATGCAGCTGTGCAGAGCCTGTATGTGTGACCCTGCACCAGGAGATCAGCTGTGACCTGTACATCTGCACAGAGCCCATGCATGTGTGACCCTGCACCTGGAGATCAGCTGTGACCTGTGCATCTTTGCAGAGCCACTGCATGCGACCCTAGACCTGGAGATCCGATGTGACCTGTGCATCTGCGCAGAGCCACTGCATGTGACCCTGTACCTGGAGATCAGATGTGACCTGTCCATCTGCGCAGAGCCACTGCATGTGACCCTGTACCTGGAGATCAGATGTGACCTGTCCATCTGCGCAGAGCCACTGCATGTGACCCTGTACCTGGAGATCAGATGTGACCTGTGCATCTGTGCAGAACCACTGCATGTGACCCTGTACTGGAGATCAGATGTGATCTGTGCAGAGCCTGTATGTGTGACCCTGCACCAGGAGATCAGAT
This sequence comes from Ambystoma mexicanum, assembly GCF_040938575.1. Taxonomy (NCBI): domain Eukaryota; kingdom Metazoa; phylum Chordata; class Amphibia; order Caudata; family Ambystomatidae; genus Ambystoma; species Ambystoma mexicanum. The sequence goes on from NC_090931.1 coordinate 79,714,846, forward strand.
GTGACCTGTGCATCTGCGCAGAGCCACTGCATGCGACCCTGTACCTGGAGATCAGATGTGACCTGTGCATCTGTGCAGAACCACTGCATGTGACCCTGTACCTGGAGATCAGATGTGATCTGTGCATCTGTGCAGAACCCAGGCATGTGTGCCCCTGCACCTGGAGATCAGATGTGACCTGTGCATCTGCGCAGAGCCACTGCATGCGACCCTAGACCCGGAGATCAGATGTGACTTGTGCATCTGTGCAGAGCCCATGCATGTGTGACCCTGCCCCTGGAGATCAGATGTGACCTGTGCATCTGCGCAGAGCCACTGCATGCAACCCTAGACCTGGAGATCAGATGTGACCTGTGCATCTGCGCAGAGCCCATACATGTGTGACCCTGTGACCTGTGCATCTGCTCAGAGCCCATGAATGTGTGACACTGCACCTGGAGATCAGATGTGACCTGTGCATCTGCACAGAGCCCCTGTATGTGTGACCCTGCACTTGGAGATCAGATGTGACCTATGATGCTGACCAGAGCCCCTGTATGTGTGACCCAGCACCTGGAGATCAGATGTGACCTGTCCATCTGCCCAGAGCTGCTGCATGTGACCTTGCACCGGGAGATCAGATGTGACCTGTGCATCTTTGCAGAGCCTGTATGTGTGATCCTGCACCTGGGGATCAGATGTGACCTGTGCATCTGCGCAGAGCCCATGCATGTGTGACCCTGCACCTGGAGATCAGAGGTGACCTGTACATCTGCACAGAGCCCATGCATGTGTGACCCTGCACCTGGAGATCAGCTGTGACCTGTGCATCTTTGCAGAGCCACTGCATGCGACCCTAGACCTGGAGATCAGATGTGACCTGTGCATCTGCGCAGAGCCACTGCATTTGACCCTGTACCTGGAGATCAGATGTGACCTGTCCATCTGCTCAGAGCCACTGCATGTGACCCTGTACCTGGAGATCAGATGTGACCTGTGCATCTGTGCAGAACCACTGCATGTGACCCTGTACCTGGAGATCAGATGTGATCTGTGCATCTGTGCAGAGCCTGTATGTGTGACCCTGCACCAGGAGATCAGATGTGACCTGTGCATCTGTGCAGAGCCCAGGCATGTGTGCCCCTGCACCCGGAGATCAGATGTGACCTGTGCATCTGCGCAGAGCCACTAGACCCGGAGATCAGATCTGACTTGTGCATCTGCGCAGAGCCCATGCATGTGTGACCCTGCCCCTGGAGATCAGATGTGACCTGTGCATATGCGCAGAGCCACTGCATGCAACCCTAGACCTGGAGATCAGATGTGACCTGTGCATCTGCGCAGAGCCTGTTTGTGTGACCCTGCACCTGGAGATCAGATGTGACCTATGGATCTGACCAGAGCCCCTGTATGTGTGACCCAGCACCTGGAGATCAGATGTGACCTGTCCATCTGCGCAGAGCTGCGGCATGTGACCTTGCACCGCAAGATCAGATGTGACCTGTGCATCTTTGCAGAGCCTGTATGTGTGATCCTGCACCTGGAGATCAGATGTGACCTGTGCATCTGCGCAGAGCCTGTATGTGTGACCCTGCACCAGGAGATCAGATGTGACCTGTGCATCTGCACAGAGCCCATGCATGTGTGACCCTGCACCTGGAGATCAATGTGACCTGTGCATCTGCTCAGAGCCCATGCATGTGTGACACTGCACCTGGAGATCAGATGTGACCTGTGACCTGTGTATCTGCAAAGAGCCCCTGTATGTGTGACCCTGCACCTGGAGATCAGATGTGACCTATGGTTCTGACCAGAGCCCCTGTATGTGTGACCCAGCACCTGGAGATCAGATGTGACCTGTCCATCTGCGCAGAGCTACTGCATGTGACCTTGCACCAGGAGATCAGATGTGACCGGTGCATCTTTGCAGAGCCTGTATGTGGACCCTGCAACTGGAGATCAAATGTGACCGGTGCATCTGCACAGAGCCATTGCATGTAACCCTGCAACTGGAGATCAAATGTGACCGGTGCATCTGCACAGAGCAGTTGCATGTGACCCTGCACCTGGAGATAAGATGTGACCTGTGCATCTGCGCAGAGCCCCTGTATGTGTGACCCTGAACCTGGAGATCAGATGTGACTTGTGTATCTGCGCAGAGCCCCTGTATGTGTGACCCTGCACCAGGAGATCAGATGTGACTTGTGTATCTGCGCAGAGCCCCTGTATGTGTGACCCTAGACCTGGAGATAAGATGTGACCTGTGTATCTGCGCAGAGACCCTGTATGTGTGACCCTGCATCTGGACATCAGATGTGACCTGTGCATCTGCACCTGGAGATGAAATGTGACCTGAGCATCTGTGCAGAGCCGCTGCATGTGACCTTGCACCTGGAGATCAGATGTGACCTGTGCATCTGCACCCGGAGATCAGATGTGACCTGTGCATCTGCACAGAGCCCCTGTATGTGTGACCCTGCACCTGGAGACAAGATGTGACCTGTGCATCTGCGCAGAGTCCCTGTATGTGTGACCCTGCACCAGGAGATCAGATGTGACCTGTGCATCTGCGCAGAGCCCCTGTATGTGTGACCGTAGACCTGGAGATAAGATGTGACCTGTGTATCTGCGCAGAGACCCTGTATGTGTGACCCTGCATCTGGACATCAGATGTGACCTGTGCATCTGCACCTGGAGATGAAATGTGACCTGAGCATCTGTGCAGAGCCGCTGCATGTGACCTTGCACCTGGAGATCAGATGTGACCTGAGCATCTGTGCAGAGCCGCTGCATGTGACCTTGCACCTGGAGATCAGATGTGACCTGAGCATCTGTGCAGAGCCGCTGCATGTGACCTTGCACCTGGAGATCAGATGTGACCTGTGCATCTGCACCCGGAGATCAGATGTGACCTGTGCATCTGCGCAGAGCCCCTGTATGTGTGACCCTGCACCTGGAGACAAGATGTGACCTGTGCATCTGCGCAGAGTCCCTGTATGTGTGACCCTGCACCAGGAGATCAGATGTGACCTGTGCATCTGCGCAGAGCCCCTGTATGTGTGACCGTAGACCTGGAGATAAGATGTGTCTGTGTATCTGCGCAGAGACCCTGTATGTGTGACCCTGCATCTGGACATCAGATGTGACCTGTGCATCTGCACCTGGAGATGAAATGTGACCTGAGCATCTGTGCAGAGCCGCTGCATGTGACCTTGCACCTGGAGATCAGATGCGACCTGAGCATCTGTGCAGAGCCGCTGCATGTGACCTTGCACCTGGAGATCAGATGTGACCTGTGCATCTGCACCCGGAGATCAGATGTGACCTGTGCATCTGCGCAGAGCCCCTGTATGTGTGACCCTGCACCTGGAGACAAGATGTGACCTGTGCATCTGCGCAGAGTCCCTGTATGTGTGACCCTGCACCTGGAGATCAGATGTGACCTGTGCATCTGCACAGAGCCACCGCATGCGACCCTAGACCTGGAGATCAGATGTGACCTGTGCATCTGCACAGAACCACTGCATGTGACCGTGCACGAGGAGATCAGATGTGACCTGTGCATCTGCGCAGAGCCCGTGCATGTGTGACCCTGCCCCTGGAGATCAGATGTGACCTGTACATCTGCACAGAGCCCATGCATGTGTGACCCTGCACCTGGAGATCAGCTGTGACCTGTGCATCTTTGCAGAGCCACTGCATGCGACCCTAGACCTGGAGAACAGATGTGGCCTGTGCATCTGCGCAGAGTCACTGCATGCGGCCCTAGACCTGGAGATCAGATGTGACCGGTGCATCTGCACAGAACCACTGCATGTGACCATGCACCAGGAGATCAGATGTTACCTGTGCATCTACGCAGAGCCCATACATGTGTGACCCTGCACCTGGAGATCAGCTGTGACCTGTGCATCTTTGCAGAGCCACTGCATGCGACCCTAGACCTGGAGATCAGATGTGACCTGTGCATCTGCGCAGAGCCACTGCATGTGACCCTGTATCTGGAGATCAGATGTGACCTGTCCATCTGTGCAGAGCCACTGCATGTGGCCCTGTACCTGGAGATCAGTTGTGACCTGTCCATCTGCGCAGAGCCCATGCATGTGTGACCCTGCACCTGTAGATCAGATGTGACCTGTGCATCTGCGCAGAGCCACTGCATGCAACCCTAGACCTGGAGATCAGATGTGACCTGTGCATTTGCACAGAACCACAGCATGTGACCCTGTACCTGGAGATCAGATGTGATCTATGCAGCTGTGCAGAGCCTGTATGTGTGACCCTGCACCAGGAGATCAGCTGTGACCTGTACATCCGCACAGAGCCCATGCATGTGTGACCCTGCACCTGGAGATCAGCTGTGACCTGTGCATCTTTGCAGAGCCACTGCATGCGACCCTAGACCTGGAGATCCGATGTGACCTGTGCATCTGCGCAGAGCCACTGCATGTGACCCTGTACCTGGAGATCAGATGTGACCTGTCCATCTGCGCAGAGCCACTGCATGTGACCCTGTACCTGGAGATCAGATGTGACCTGTCCATCTGCGCAGAGCCACTGCATGTGACCCTGTACCTGGAGATCAGATGTGACCTGTGCATCTGTGCAGAACCACTGCATGTGACCCTGTACTGGAGATCAGATGTGATCTGTGCAGAGCCTGTATGTGTGACCCTGCACCAGGAGATCAGATGTGACCTGTGCATCTGCGCAGAGCCACTGCATGCGACCCTGTACCTGGAGATCAGATGTGACCTGTGCATCTGTGCAGAACCACTGCATGTGACCCTATACCTGGAGATCAGATGTGATCTGTGCATCTGTGCAGAACCCAGGCATGTGTGCCCCTGCACCTGGAGATCAGATGTGACCTGTGCATCTGCGCAGAGCCACTGCATGCGACCCTAGACCCGGAGATCAGATGTGACTTGTGCATCTGTGCAGAGCCCATGCATGTGTGACCCTGCCCCTGGAGATCAGATGTGACCTGTGCATCTGCGCAGAGCCACTGCATGCAACCCTAGACCTGGAGATCAGATGTGACCTGTGCATCTGCGCAGAGCCCATACATGTGTGACCCTGTGACCTGTGCATCTGCTCAGAGCCCATGAATGTGTGACACTGCACCTGGAGATCAGATGTGACCTGTGCATCTGCACAGAGCCCCTGTATGTGTGACCCTGCACCTGGAGATCAGATGTGACCTATGATGCTGACCAGAGCCCCTGTATGTGTGACCCAGCACCTGGAGATCAGATGTGACCTGTCCATCTGCCCAGAGCTGCTGCATGTGACCTTGCACCGGGAGATCAGATGTGACCTGTGCATCTTTGCAGAGCCTGTATGTGTGATCCTGCACCTGGGGATCAGATGTGACCTGTGCATCTGCGCAGAGCCCATGCATGTGTGACCCTGCACCTGGAGATCAGAGGTGACCTGTACATCTGCACAGAGCCCATGCATGTGTGACCCTGCACCTGGAGATCAGCTGTGACCTGTGCATCTTTGCAGAGCCACTGCATGCGACCCTAGACCTGGAGATCAGATGTGACCTGTGCATCTGCGCAGAGCCACTGCATTTGACCCTGTACCTGGAGATCAGATGTGACCTGTCCATCTGCTCAGAGCCACTGCATGTGACCCTGTACCTGGAGATCAGATGTGACCTGTGCATCTGTGCAGAACCACTGCATGTGACCCTGTACCTGGAGATCAGATGTGATCTGTGCATCTGTGCAGAGCCTGTATGTGTGACACTGCACCAGGAGATCAGATGTGACCTGTGCATCTGTGCAGAGCCCAGGCATGTGTGCCCCTGCACCCGGAGATCAGATGTGACCTGTGCATCTGCGCAGAGCCACTAGACCCGGAGATCAGATCTGACTTGTGCATCTGCGCAGAGCCCATGCATGTGTGAACCTGCCCCTGGAGATCAGATGTGACCTGTGCATCTGCGCAGAGCCACTGCATGCAACCCTAGACCTGGAGATCAGATGTGACCTGTGCATCTGCGCAGAGCCTGTTTGTGTGACCCTGCACCTGGAGATCAGATGTGACCTATGGATCTGACCAGAGCCCCTGTATGTGTGACCCAGCACCTGGAGATCAGATGTGACCTGTCCATCTGCGCAGAGCTGCGGCATGTGACCTTGCACCGCAAGATCAGATGTGACCTGTGCATCTTTGCAGAGCCTGTATGTGTGATCCTGCACCTGGAGATCAGATGTGACCTGTGCATCTGCGCAGAGCCTGTATGTGTGACCCTGCACCAGGAGATCAGATGTGACCTGTGCATCTGCACAGAGCCCATGCATGTGTGACCCTGCACCTGGAGATCAATGTGACCTGTGCATCTGCTCAGAGCCCATGCATGTGTGACACTGCACCTGGAGATCAGATGTGACCTGTGACCTGTGCATCTGCAAAGAGCCCCTGTATGTGTGACCCTGCACCTGGAGATCAGATGTGACCTATGGATCTGACCAGAGCCCCTGTATGTGTGACCCAGCACCTGGAGATCAGATGTGACCTGTCCATCTGCGCAGAGCTACTGCATGTGACCTTGCACCAGGAGATCAGATGTGACCGGTGCATCTTTGCAGAGCCTGTATGTGGACCCTGCAACTGGAGATCAAATGTGACCAGTGCATCTGCACAGAGCCATTGCATGTAACCCTGCAACTGGAGATCAAATGTGACCAGTGCATCTGCACAGAGCAGTTGCATGTGACCCTGCACCTGGAGATAAGATGTGACCTGTGCATCTGCGCAGAGCCCCTGTATGTGTGACCCTGAACCTGGAGATCAGATGTGACTTGTGTATCTGCGCAGAGCCCCTGTATGTGTGACCCTGCACCAGGAGATCAGATGTGACTTGTGTATCTGCGCATTGCCCCTGTATGTGTGACCCTAGACCTGGAGATAAGATGTGACCTGTGTATCTGTGCAGAGACCCTGTATGTGTGACCCTGCATCTGGACATCAGATGTGACCTGTGCATCTGCACCTGGAGATGAAATGTGACCTGAGCATCTGTGCAGAGCCGCTGCATGTGACCTTGCACCTGGAGATCAGATGTGACCTGTGCATCTGCACCCGGAGATCAGATGTGACCTGTGCATCTGCACAGAGCCCCTGTATGTGTGACCCTGCACCTGGAGACAAGATGTGACCTGTGCATCTGCACAGAGTCCCTGTATGTGTGACCCTGCACCAGGAGATCAGATGTGACCTGTGCATCTGCGCAGAGCCCCTGTATGTGTGACCGTAGACCTGGAGATAAGATGTGACCTGTGTATCTGCGCAGAGACCCTGTATGTGTGACCCTGCATCTGGACATCAGATGTGACCTGTGCATCTGCACCTGGAGATGAAATGTGACCTGAGCATCTGTGCAGAGCCGCTGCATGTGACCTTGCACCTGGAGATCAGATGTGACCTGAGCATCTGTGCAGAGCCGCTGCATGTGACCTTGCACCTGGAGATCAGATGTGACCTGAGCATCTGTGCAGAGCCGCTGCATGTGACCTTGCACCTGGAGATCAGATGTGACCTGTGCATCTGCACCCGGAGATCAGATGTGACCTGTGCATCTGCGCAGAGCCCCTGTATGTGTGACCCTGCACCTGGAGACAAGATGTGACCTGTGCATCTGCGCAGAGTCCCTGTATGTGTGACCCTGCACCAGGAGATCAGATGTGACATGTGTATCTGCGCAGAGCCCCTGTATGTGTGACCCTGCACCTGGAGATCAGATGTGACCTGTTGATCTGCCCAGAGCGCCTGCATGTGTGACCCTGCACCTGGAGATCAGATGTGACCTATGGATCTGACCAGAGCCCCTGTATGTGTGACCCAGCACCTGGAGATCAGATGTGACCAGTCCATCTGCGCAGAGCTTCTGCATGTGACCTTGCACGAGGAGGTCAGATGTTACCTGTGCATCTGCACAGAGCCACCGCATGCGACCCTAGACCTGGAGATCAGATGTGACCTGTGCATCTGCACAGAACCACTGCATGTGACCGTGCACGAGGAGATCAGATGTGACCTGTGCATCTGCGCAGAGCCCATGCATGTGTGACTCTGCCCCTGGAGATCAGATGTGACCTGTACATCTGCACAGAGCCCATGCATGTGTGACCCTGCACCTGGAGATCAGCTGTGACCTGTGCATCTTTGCAGAGCCACTGCATGCGACCCTAGACCTGGAGAACAGATGTGGCCTGTGCATCTGCGCAGAGTCACTGCATGCGACCCTAGACCTGGAGATCAGATGTGACCGGTGCATCTGCACAGAACCACTGCATGTGACCATGCACCAGGAGATCAGATGTGACCTGTGCATCTACGCAGAGCCCATACATGTGCGACCCTGCACCTGGAGATCAGCTGTGACCTGTGCATCTTTGCAGAGCCACTGCATGCGACCCTAGACAAGGAGATCAGATGTGACCTGTGCATCTGCGCAGAGCCACTGCATGTGACCCTGTATCTGGAGATCAGATGTGACCTGTCCATCTGTGCAGAGCCACTGCATGTGACCCTGTACCTGGAGATCAGTTGTGACCTGTCCATCTGCGCAGAGCCCATGCATGTGTGACCCTGCACCTGTAGATCAGATGTGACCTGTGCATCTGCGCAGAGCCACTGCATGCAACCCTAGACCTGGAGATCAGATGTGACCTGTGCATTTGCACAGAACCACAGCATGTGACCCTGTACCTGGAGATCAGATGTGATCTATGCAGCTGTGCAGAGCCTGTATGTGTGACCCTGCACCAGGAGATCAGCTGTGACCTGTACATCTGCACAGAGCCCATGCATGTGTGACTCTGCACCTGGAGATCAGCTGTGACCTGTGCATCTTTGCAGAGCCACTGCATGCGACCCTAGACCTGGAGATCCGATGTGACCTGTGCATCTGCGCAGAGCCACTGCATGTGACCCTGTACCTGGAGATCAGATGTGACCTGTCCATCTGCGCAGAGCCACTGCATGTGACCCTGTACCTGGAGATCAGATGTGACCTGTCCATCTGCGCAGAGCCACTGCATGTGACCCTGTACCTGGAGATCAGATGTGACCTGTGCATCTGTGCAGAACCACTGCATGTGACCCTGTACCTGGAGATCAGATGTGATCTGTGCAGAGCCTGTATGTGTGACCCTGCACCAGGAGATCACATGTGACCTGTGCATCTGCGCAGAGCCACTGCATGCGACCCTGTACCTGGAGATCAGATGTGACCTGTGCATCTGTGCAGAACCACTGCATGTGACCCTGTACCTGGAGATCAGATGTGATCTGTGCATCTGTGCAGAACCCAGGCATGTGTGCCCCTGCACCTGGAGATCAGATGTGACCTGTGCATCTGCGCAGAGCCACTGCATGCGACCCTAGACCCGGAGATCAGATGTGACTTGTGCATCTGTGCAGAGCCCATGCATGTGTGACCCTGCCCCTGGAGATCAGATGTGACCTGTGCATCTGCGCAGAGCCACTGCATGCAACCCTAGACCTGGAGATCAGATGTAACCTGTGCATCGGCGCAGAGCCCATACATGTGTGACCCTGTGACCTGTGCATCTGCTCAGAGCCCATGAATGTGTGACACTGCACCTGGAGATCAGATGTGACATGTGCATCTGCACAGAGCCCCTGTATGTGTTACCCTCACCTGGAGATCAGATGTGACCTATGATGCTGACCAGAGCCCCTGTATATGTGACCCAGCACCTGGAGATCAGATGTGACCTGTCCATCTGCCCAGAGCTGCTGCATGTGACCTTGCACCGGGAGATCAGATGTGACCTGTGCATCTTTGCAGAGCCTGTATGTGTGATCCTGCACCTGGAGATCAGATGTGACCTGTGCATCTGCGCAGAGCCCATGCATGTGTGACCCTGCACCTGGAGATCAGAGGTGACCTGTACATCTGCACAGAGCCCATGCATGTGTGACCCTGCACCTGGAGATCAGCTGTGACCTGTGCATCTTTGCAGAGCCACTGCATGCGACCCTAGACCTGGAGATCAGATGTGACCTGTGCATCTGCGCAGAGCCACTGCATTTGACCCTGTACCTGGAGATCAGATGTGACCTGTCCATCTGCTCAGAGCCACTGCATGTGACCCTGTACCTGGAGATCAGATGTGACCTGTGCATCTGTGCAGAACCACTGCATGTGACCCTGTACCTGGAGATCAGATGTGATCTGTGCATCTGTGCAGAGCCTGTATGTGTGACCCTGCACCAGGAGATCAGATGTGACCTGTGCATCTGTGCAGAGCCCAGGCATGTGTGCCCCTGCACCCGGAGATCAGATGTGACCTGTGCAACTGCGCAGAGCCACTAGACCCGGAGATCAGATCTGACTTGTGCATCTGCGCAGAGCCCATGTATGTGTGACCCTGCCCCTGGAGATCAGATGTGACCTGGCATCTGCGCAGAGCCACTGCATGCAACCCTAGACCTGGAGATCAGATGTGACCTGTGCATCTGCGCAGAGCCTGTTTGTGTGACCCTGCACCTGGAGATCAGATGTGACCTATGGATCTGACCAGAGCCCCTGTATGTGTGACCCAGCACCTGGAGATCAGATGTGACCTGTCCATCTGCGCCGAGCTGCGGCATGTGACCTTGCACCGCAAGATCAGATGTGACCTGTGCATCTTTGCAGAGCCTGTATGTGTGATCCTGCACCTGGAGATCAGATGTGACCTGTGCATCTGCGCAGAGCCTGTATGTGTGACCCTGCACCAGGAGATCAGATGTGACCTGTGCATCTGCACAGAGCCCATGCATGTGTGACCCTGCACCCGGAGATCAGCTGTGACCTGTGCATCTTTGCAGAGCCACTGCATGCGACCCTAGACCTGGAGATCCGATGTGACCTGTGCATCTGTGCAGAGCCACTGCATGTGACCCTGTACCTGGAGATCAGATGTGACCTGTCCATCTGCGCAGAGCCACTGCATGTGACCCTGTACCTGGAGATCAGATGTGACCTGTCCATCTGCGCAGAGCCACTGCATGTGACCCTGTACCTGGAGATCAGATGTGACCTGTGCATCTGTGCAGAACCACTGCATGTGACCCTGTACCTGGAGATCAGATGTGATCTGTGCAGAGCCTGTATGTGTGACCCTGCACCAGGAGATCAGATGTGACCTGTGCATCTGCGCAGAGCCACTGCATGCGACCCTGTACCTGGAGATCAGATGTGACCTATGCATCTGTGCAGAACCACTGCATGTGACCCTGTACCTGGAGATCAGATGTGATCTGTGCAGAACCCAGGCATGTGTGCCCCTGCACCTGGAGATCAGATGTGACCTGTGCATCTGCGCAGAGCCACTGCATGCGACCCTAGACCCGGAGATCAGATGTGACTTGTGCATCTGTGCAGAGCCCATGCATGTGTGACCCTGCCCCTGGAGATCAGATGTGACCTGTGCATCTGGGCAGAGCCACTGCATGCAACCCTAGACCTGGAGATCAGATGTGACCTGTGCATCTGCGCAGAGCCCATACATGTGTGACCCTGTGACCTGTGCATCTGCTCAGAGCCCATGAATGTGTGACACTGCACCTGGAGATCAGATGTGACCTGTGCATCTGCACAGAGCCCCTGTATGTGTGACCCTGCACCTGGAGATCAGATGTGACCTATGATGCTGACCAGAGCCCCTGTATGTGTGACCCAGCACCTGGAGATCAGATGTGACCTGTCCATCTGCCCAGAGCTGCTGCATGTGACCTTGCACCGGGAGATCAGATGTGACCTGTGCATCTTTGCAGAGCCTGTATGTGTGATCCTGCACCTGGAGATCAGATGTGACCTGTGCATCTGCGCAGAGCCCATGCATGTGTGACCTTGCACCTGGAGATCAGAGGTGACCTGTACATCTGCACAGAGCCCATGCATGTGTGACCCTGCACCTGGAGATCAGCTGTGACCTGTGCATCTTTGCAGAGCCACTGCATGCGACCCTAGACCTGGAGATCAGATGTGACCTGTGCATCTGCGCAGAGCCACTGCATTTGACCCTGTACCTGGAGATCAGATGTGACCTGTCCATCTGCTCAGAGCCACTGCATGTGACCCTGTACCTGGAGATCAGATGTGACCTGTGCATCTGTGCAGAACCACTGCATGTGACCCTGTACCTGGAGATCAGATGTGATCTGTGCATCTCTGCAGAGCCTGTATGTGTGACCCTGCACCAGGAGATCAGATGTGACCTGTGCATCTGTGCAGAGCCCAGGCATGTGTGCCCCTGCACCCGGAGATCAGATGTGACCTGTGCATCTGCGCAGAGCCACTAGACCCGGAGATCAGATCTGACTTGTGCATCTGCGCAGAGCCCATGCATGTGTGACCCTGCCCCTGGAGATCAGATGTGACCTGTGCATCTGCGCAGAGCCACTGCATGCAACCCTAGACCTGGAGATCAGATGTGACCTGTGCATCTGCGCAGAGCCTGTTTGTGTGACCCTGCACCTGGAGATCAGATGTGACCTATGGATCTGACCAGAGCCCCTGTATGTGTGACCCAGCACCTGGAGATCAGATGTGACCTGTCCATCTGCGCAGAGCTGCGGCATGTGACCTTGCACCGCAAGATCAGATGTGACCTGTGCATCTTTGCAGAGCCTGTATGTGTGATCCTGCACCTGGAGATCAGATGTGACCTGTGCATCTGCGCAGAGCCTGTATGTGTGACCCTGCACCAGGAGATCAGATGTGACCTGTGCATCTGCACAGAGCCCATGCATGTGTGACCCTGCACCTGGAGATCAATGTGACCTATGCATCTGCTCAGAGCCCATGCATGTGTGACACTGCACCTGAAGATCAGATGTGACCTGTGACCTGTGCATCTGCAAAGAGCCCCTGTATGTGTGACCCTGCACCTGGAGATCAGATGTGACCTATGGATCTGACCAGAGCCCCTGTATGTGTGACCCAGCACCTGGAGATCAGATGTGACCTGTCCATCTGCGCAGAGCTACTGCATGTGACCTTGCACCAGGAGATCAGATGTGACCGGTGCATCTTTGCAGAGCCTGTATGTGGACCCTGCAACTGGAGATGAAATGTGACCGGTGCATCTGCACAGAGCCATTGCATGTAACCCTGCAACTGGAGATCAAATGTGACCGGTGCATCTGCACAGAGCAGTTGCATGTGACCCTGCACCTGGAGATAAGATGTGACCTGTGCATCTGCGCAGAGCCCCTGTATGTGTGACCCTGAACCTGGAGATCAGATGTGACTTGTGTATCTGCGCAGAGCCCCTGTATGTGTGACCCTGCACCAGGAGATCAGATGTGACTTGTGTATCTGCGCAGAGCCCCTGTATGTGTGACCCTAGACCTGGAGATAAGATGTGACCTGTGTATCTGCGCAGAGACCCTGTATGTGTGACCCTGCATCTGGACATCAGATGTGACCTGTGCATCTGCACCTGGAGATGAAATGTGACCTGAGCATCTGTGCAGAGCCGCTGCATGTGACCTTGCACCTGGAGATCAGATGTGACCTGTGCATCTGCACCCGGAGATCAGATGTGACCTGTGCATCTGCACAGAGCCCCTGTATGTGTGACCCTGCACCTGGAGACAAGATGTGACCTGTGCATCTGCGCAGAGTCCCTGTATGTGTGACCCTGCACCAGGAGATCAGATGTGACCTGTGCATCTGCGCAGAGCCCCTGTATGTGTGACCGTAGACCTGGAGATAAGATGTGACCTGTGTATCTTCGCAGAGACCCTGTATGTGTGACCCTGCATCTGGACATCAGATGTGACCTGTGCATCTGCACCTGGAGATGAAATGTAACCTGAGCATCTGTGCAGAGCCGGTGCATGTGACCTTGCACCTGGAGATCAGATGTGACCTGAGCATCTGTGCAGAGCCGCTGCATGTGACCTTGCACCTGGAGATCAGATGTGACCTGAGCATCTGTGCAGAGCCGCTGCATGTGACCTTGCACCTGGAGATCAGATGTGACCTGTGCATCTGCACCCGGAGATCAGATGTGACCTGTGCATCTGCGCAGAGCCCCTGTATGTGTGACCCTGCACCTGGAGACAAGATGTGACCTGTGCATCTGCGCAGAGTCCCTGTATGTGTGACCCTGCACCAGGAGATCAGATGTGACCTGTGCATCTGCGCAGAGCCCCTGTATGTGTGACCGTAGACCTGGAGATAAGATGTGACCTGTGTATCTGCGCAGAGACCCTGTATGTGTGACCCTGCATCTGGACATCAGATGTGACCTGTGCATCTGCACCTGGAGATGAAATGTGACCGGAGCATCTGTGCAGAGCCGCTGCATGTGACCTTGCACCTGGAGATCAGATGTGACCTGAGCATCTGTGCAGAGCCGCTGCATGTGACCTTGCACCTGGAGATCAGATGTGACCTGTGCATCTGCACCCGGAGATCAGATGTGACCTGTGCATCTGCGCAGAGCCCCTGTATGTGTGACCCTGCACCTGGAGACAAGATGTGACCTGTGCATCTGCGCAGAGTCCCTGTATGTGTGACCCTGCACCAGGAGATCAGATGTGACATGTGTATCTGCGCAGAGCCCCTGTATGTGTGACCCTGCACCTGGAGATCAGATGTGACCTGTTGATCTGCCCAGAGCGCCTGCATGTGTGACCCTGCACCTGGAGATCAGATGTGACCTATGGATCTGACCAGAGCCCCTGTATGTGTGACCCAGCACCTGGAGATCAGATGTGACCTGTCCATCTGCGCAGAGCTTCTGCATGTGACCTTGCACGAGGAGGTCAGATGTTACCTGTGCATCTGCACAGAGCCACCGCATGCGACCCTAGACCTGGAGATCAGATGTGACCTGTGCATCTGCACAGAACCACTGCATGTGACCGTGCACGAGGAGATCAGATGTGACCTGTGCATCTGCGCAGAGCCCATGCATGTGTGACCCTGCCCCTGGAGATCAGATGTGACCTGTACATCTGCACAGAGCCCATGCATGTGTGACCCTGCACCTGGAGATCAGCTGTGACCTGTGCATCTTTGCAGAGCCACTGCATGCGACCCTAGACCTGGAGATCAGATGTGACCGGTGCATCTGCACAGAACCACTGCATGTGACCATGCACCAGGAGATCAGATGTGACCTGTGCATCTACGCAGAGCCCATACATGTGCGACCCTGCACCTGGAGATCAGCTGTGACCTGTGCATCTTTGCAGAGCCACTGCATGCGACCCTAGACAAGGAGATCAGATGTGACCTGTGCATCTGCGCAGAGCCACTGCATGTGACCCTGTATCTGGAGATCAGATGTGACCTGTCCATCTGTGCAGAGCCACTGCATGTGACCCTGTACCTGGAGATCAGTTGTGACCTGTCCATCTGCGCAGAGCCCATGCATGTGTGACCCTGCACCTGTAGATCAGATGTGACCTGTGCATCTGCGCAGAGCCACTGCATGCAACCCTAGACCTGGAGATCAGATGTGACCTGTGCATTTGCACAGAACAACAGCATGTGACCCTGTACCTGGAGATCAGATGTGATCTATGCAGCTGTGCAGAGCCTGTATGTGTGACCCTGCACCAGGAGATCAGCTGTGACCTGTACATCTGCACAGAGCCCATGCATGTGTGACCCTGCACCTGGAGATCAGCTGTGACCTGTGCATCTTTGCAGAGCCACTGCATGCGACCCTAGACCTGGAGATCCGATGTGACCTGTGCATCTGCGCAGAGCCACTGCATGTGACCCTGTACCTGGAGATCAGATGTGACCTGTCCATCTGCGCAGAGCCACTGCATGTGACCCTGTACCTGGAGATCAGATGTGACCTGTCCATCTGCGCAGAGCCACTGCATGTGACCCTGTACCTGGAGATCAGATGTGACCTGTGCATCTGTGCAGAACCACTGCATGTGACCCTGTACCTGGAGATCAGATGTGATCTGTGCAGAGCCTGTATGTGTGACCCTGCACCAGGAGATCAGATGTGACCTGTGCATCTGCGCAGAGCCACTGCATGCGACCCTGTACCTGGAGATCAGATGTGACCTGTGCATCTGTGCAGAACCACTGCATGTGACCCTGTACCTGGAGATCAGATGTGATCTGTGCATCTGTGCAGAACCCAGGCATGTGTGCCCCTGCACCTGGAGTTCAGATGTGACCTGTGCATCTGCGCAGAGCCACTGCATGCGACCCTAGACCCGGAGATCAGATGTGACTTGTGCATCTGTGCAGAGCCCATGCATGTGTGACCCTGCCCCTGGAGATCAGATGTGACCTGTGCATCTGCGCAGAGCCACTGCATGCAACCCTAGACCTGGAGATCAGATGTGACCTGTGCATCGGCGCAGAGCCCATACATGTGTGACCCTGTGACCTGTGCATCTGCTCAGAGCCCATGAATGTGTGACACTGCACCTGGAGATCAGATGTGACCTGTGCATCTGCACAGAGCCCCTGTATGTGTGACCCTGCACCTGGAGACAAGATGTGACCTGTGCATCTGCGCAGAGTCCCTGTATGTGTGACCCTGCACCAGGAGATCAGATGTGACCTGTGCATCTGCGCAGAGCCCCTGTATGTGTGACCGTAGACCTGGAGATAAGATGTGACCTGTGTATCTTCGCAGAGACCCTGTATGTGTGACCCTGCATCTGGACATCAGATGTGACCTGTGCATCTGCACCTGGAGATGAAATGTAACCTGAGCATCTGTGCAGAGCCGGTGCATGTGACCTTGCACCTGGAGATCAGATGTGACCTGAGCATCTGTGCAGAGCCGCTGCATGTGACCTTGCACCTGGAGATCAGATGTGACCTGAGCATCTGTGCAGAGCCGCTGCATGTGACCTTGCACCTGGAGATCAGATGTGACCTGTGCATCTGCACCCGGAGATCAGATGTGACCTGTGCATCTGCGCAGAGCCCCTGTATGTGTGACCCTGCACCTGGAGACAAGATGTGACCTGTGCATCTGCGCAGAGTCCCTGTATGTGTGACCCTGCACCAGGAGATCAGATGTGACCTGTGCATCTGCGCAGAGCCCCTGTATGTGTGACCGTAGACCTGGAGATAAGATGTGACCTGTGTATCTGCGCAGAGACCCTGTATGTGTGACCCTGCATCTGGACATCAGATGTGACCTGTGCATCTGCACCTGGAGATGAAATGTGACCGGAGCATCTGTGCAGAGCCGCTGCATGTGACCTTGCACCTGGAGATCAGATGTGACCTGAGCATCTGTGCAGAGCCGCTGCATGTGACCTTGCACCTGGAGATCAGATGTGACCTGTGCATCTGCACCCGGAGATCAGATGTGACCTGTGCATCTGCGCAGAGCCCCTGTATGTGTGACCCTGCACCTGGAGACAAGATGTGACCTGTGCATCTGCGCAGAGTCCCTGTATGTGTGACCCTGCACCAGGAGATCAGATGTGACATGTGTATCTGCGCAGAGCCCCTGTATGTGTGACCCTGCACCTGGAGATCAGATGTGACCTGTTGATCTGCCCAGAGCGCCTGCATGTGTGACCCTGCACCTGGAGATCAGATGTGACCTATGGATCTGACCAGAGCCCCTGTATGTGTGACCCAGCACCTGGAGATCAGATGTGACCTGTCCATCTGCGCAGAGCTTCTGCATGTGACCTTGCACGAGGAGGTCAGATGTTACCTGTGCATCTGCACAGAGCCACCGCATGCGACCCTAGACCTGGAGATCAGATGTGACCTGTGCATCTGCACAGAACCACTGCATGTGACCGTGCACGAGGAGATCAGATGTGACCTGTGCATCTGCGCAGAGCCCATGCATGTGTGACCCTGCCCCTGGAGATCAGATGTGACCTGTACATCTGCACAGAGCCCATGCATGTGTGACCCTGCACCTGGAGATCAGCTGTGACCTGTGCATCTTTGCAGAGCCACTGCATGCGACCCTAGACCTGGAGATCAGATGTGACCGGTGCATCTGCACAGAACCACTGCATGTGACCATGCACCAGGAGATCAGATGTGACCTGTGCATCTACGCAGAGCCCATACATGTGCGACCCTGCACCTGGAGATCAGCTGTGACCTGTGCATCTTTGCAGAGCCACTGCATGCGACCCTAGACAAGGAGATCAGATGTGACCTGTGCATCTGCGCAGAGCCACTGCATGTGACCCTGTATCTGGAGATCAGATGTGACCTGTCCATCTGTGCAGAGCCACTGCATGTGACCCTGTACCTGGAGATCAGTTGTGACCTGTCCATCTGCGCAGAGCCCATGCATGTGTGACCCTGCACCTGTAGATCAGATGTGACCTGTGCATCTGCGCAGAGCCACTGCATGCAACCCTAGACCTGGAGATCAGATGTGACCTGTGCATTTGCACAGAACAACAGCATGTGACCCTGTACCTGGAGATCAGATGTGATCTATGCAGCTGTGCAGAGCCTGTATGTGTGACCCTGCACCAGGAGATCAGCTGTGACCTGTACATCTGCACAGAGCCCATGCATGTGTGACCCTGCACCTGGAGATCAGCTGTGACCTGTGCATCTTTGCAGAGCCACTGCATGCGACCCTAGACCTGGAGATCCGATGTGACCTGTGCATCTGCGCAGAGCCACTGCATGTGACCCTGTACCTGGAGATCAGATGTGACCTGTCCATCTGCGCAGAGCCACTGCATGTGACCCTGTACCTGGAGATCAGATGTGACCTGTCCATCTGCGCAGAGCCACTGCATGTGACCCTGTACCTGGAGATCAGATGTGACCTGTGCATCTGTGCAGAACCACTGCATGTGACCCTGTACCTGGAGATCAGATGTGATCTGTGCAGAGCCTGTATGTGTGACCCTGCACCAGGAGATCAGATGTGACCTGTGCATCTGCGCAGAGCCACTGCATGCGACCCTGTACCTGGAGATCAGATGTGACCTGTGCATCTGTGCAGAACCACTGCATGTGACCCTGTACCTGGAGATCAGATGTGATCTGTGCATCTGTGCAGAACCCAGGCATGTGTGCCCCTGCACCTGGAGTTCAGATGTGACCTGTGCATCTGCGCAGAGCCACTGCATGCGACCCTAGACCCGGAGATCAGATGTGACTTGTGCATCTGTGCAGAGCCCATGCATGTGTGACCCTGCCCCTGGAGATCAGATGTGACCTGTGCATCTGCGCAGAGCCACTGCATGCAACCCTAGACCTGGAGATCAGATGTGACCTGTGCATCGGCGCAGAGCCCATACATGTGTGACCCTGTGACCTGTGCATCTGCTCAGAGCCCATGAATGTGTGACACTGCACCTGGAGATCAGATGTGACCTGTGCATCTGCACAGAGCCCCTGTATGTGTGACCCTGCACCTGGAGATCAGATGTGACCTATGATGCTGACCAGAGCCCCTGTATGTGTGACCCAGCACCTGGAGATCAGATGTGACCTGTCCATCTGCCCAGAGCTGCTGCATGTGACCTTGCACCGGGAGATCAGATGTGACCTGTGCATCTTTGCAGAGCATGTATGTGTGATCCTGCACCTGGCGATCAGATGTGACCTGTGCATCTACGCAGAGCCCATGCATGTGTGACCCTGCACCTGGAGATCAGAGGTGACCTGTACATCTGCACAGAGCCCATGCATGTGTGACCCTGCACCTGGAGATCAGCTGTGACCTGTGCATCTTTGCAGAGCCACTGCATGCGACCCTAGACCTGGAGATCAGATGTGACCTGTGCATCTGCGCAGAGCCACTGCATTTTACCCTGTACCTGGAGATCAGATGTGACCTGTCCATCTGCTCAGAGCCACTGCATGTGACCCTGTACCTGGAGATCAGATGTGACCTGTGCATCTGTGCAGAACCACTGCATGTGACCCTGTACCTGGAGATCAGATGTGATCTGTGCATCTGTGCAGAGCCTGTATGTGTGACCCTGCACCAGGAGATCAGATGTGACCTGTGCATCTGTGCAGAGCCCAGGCATGTGTGCCCCTGCACCCGGAGATCAGATGTGACCTGTGCATCTGCGCAGAGCCACTAGACCCGGAGATCAGATCTGACTTGTGCATCTGCGCAGAGCCCATGCATGTGTGACCCTGCCCCTGGAGATCAGATGTGACCTGTGCATCTGCGCAGAGCCACTGCATGCAACCCTAGACCTGGAGATCAGATGTGACCTGTGCATCTGCGCAGAGCCTGTTTGTGTGACCCTGCACCTGGAGATCAGATGTGACCTATGGATCTGACCAGAGCCCCTGTATGTGTGACCCAGCACCTGGAGATCAGATGTGACCTGTCCATCTGCGCCGAGCTGCGGCATGTGACCTTGCACCGCAAGATCAGATGTGACCTGTGCATCTTTGCAGAGCCTGTATGTGTGATCCTGCACCTGGAGATCAGATGTGACCTGTGCATCTGCGCAGAGCCTGTATGTGTGACCCTGCACCAGGAGATCAGATGTGACCTGTGCATCTGCACAGAGCCCATGCATGTGTGACCCTGCACCTGGAGATCAATGTGACCTGTGCATCTGCTCAGAGCCCATGCATGTGTGACACTGCACCTGGAGATCAGATGTGACCTGTGACCTGTGCATCTGCAAAGAGCCCCTGTATGTGTGACCCTGCACCTGGAGATCAGATGTGACCTATGGATCTGACCAGAGCCCCTGTATGTGTGACCCAGCACCTGGAGATCAGATGTGACCTGTCCATCTGCGCAGAGCTACTGCATGTGACCTTGCACCGGGAGATCAGATGTGACCGGTGCATCTTTGCAGAGCCTGTATGTGGACCCTGCAACTGGAGATCAAATGTGACCGGTGCATCTGCACAGAGCCATTGCATGTAACCCTGCAACTGGAGATCAAATGTGACCGGTGCATCTGCACAGAGCAGTTGCATGTGACCCTGCACGTGGAGATAAGATGTGACCTGTGCATCTGCGCAGAGCCCCTGTATGTGTGACCCTGAACCTGGAGATCAGATGTGACTTGTGTATCTGCGCAGAGCCCCTGTATGTGTGACCCTGCACCAGGAGATCAGATGTGACTTGTGTATCTGCGCAGAGCCCCTGTATGTGTGACCCTAGACCTGGAGATAAGATGTGACCTGTGTATCTGCGCAGAGACCCTGTATGTGTGACCCTGCATCTGGACATCAGATGTGACCTGTGCATCTGCACCTGGAGATGAAATGTGACCTGAGCATCTGTGCAGAGCCGCTGCATGTGACCTTGCACCTGGAGATCAGATGTGACCTGAGCATCTGTGCAGAGCCGCTGCATGTGACCTTGCACCTGGAGATCAGATGTGACCTGTGCATCTGCACCCGGAGATCAGATGTGACCTGTGCATCTGCGCAGAGCCCCTGTATGTGTGACCCTGCACCTGGAGACAAGATGTGACCTGTGCATCTGCGCAGAGTCCCTGTATGTGTGACCCTGCACCAGGAGATCAGATGTGACCTGTGCATCTGCGCAGAGCCCCTGTATGTGTGACCGTAGACCTGTAGATAAGATGTGACCTGTGTATCTGCGCAGAGACCCTGTATGTGTGACCCTGCATCTGGACATCAGATGTGACCTGTGCATCTGCACCTGGAGATGAAATGTGACCTGAGCATCTGTGCAGAGCCGCTGCATGTGACCTTGCACCTGGAGATCAGATGTGACCTGAGCATCTGTGCAGAGCCGCTGCATGTGACCTTGCACCTGGAGATCAGATGTGACCTGAGCATCTGTGCAGAGCCGCTGCATGTGACCTTGCACCTGGAGATCAGATGTGACCTGTGCATCTGCACCCGGAGATCAGATGTGACCTGTGCATCTGCGCAGAGCCCCTGTATGTGTGACCCTGCACCTGGAGACAAGATGTGACCTGTGCATCTGCGCAGAGTCCCTGTATGTGTGACCCTGCACCAGGAGATCAGATGTGACCTGTGCATCTGCGCAGAGCCCCTGTATGTGTGACCGTAGACCTGGAGATAAGATGTGACCTGTGTATCTGCGCAGAGACCCTGTATGTGTGACCCTGCATCTGGACATCAGATGTGACCTGTGCATCTGCACCTGGAGATGAAATGTGACCTGAGCATCTGTGCAGAGCCGCTGCATGTGACCTTGCACCTGGAGATCAGATGTGACCTGAGCATCTGTGCAGAGCCGCTGCATGTGACCTTGCACCTGGAGATCAGATGTGACCTGTGCATCTGCACCCGGAGATCAGATGTGACCTGTGCATCTGTGCAGAGCCCCTGTATGTGTGACCCTGCACCTGGAGACAAGATGTGACCTGTGCATCTGCGCAGAGTCCCTGTATGTGTGACCCTGCACCAGGAGATCAGATGTGACATGTGTATCTGTGCAGAGCCCCTGTATGTGTGACCCTGCACCTGGAGATCAGATGTGACCTGTTGATCTGCCCAGAGTGCCTGCATGTGTGACCCTGCACCTGGAGATCAGATGTGACCTATGGATCTGACCAGAGCCCCTGTATGTGTGACCCAGCACCTGGAGATCAGATGTGACCTGTCCATCTGCGCAGAGCTTCTGCATGTGACCTTGCACCGGGAGGTCAGATGTGACCTGTGCATCTTTGCAGAGCCTGTATGTGTGAACTTGCACCTGGAGATCAGATGCGACCTGTGCATCTGGGCAGAGCCTGTATGTGTGACCCTGCACCAGGAGATCAGATGTGACCTGTGCATCTGCTCAGAGCCCATGCATGTGTGACCCTGGACCTGGAGATCAGATGTGACCTGTGCATCTGCTCAGAGCCCATCCATGTGTGACACTGCACCTGGAGATCAGATGTGACCTGTACATCTGCACAGAGCCCCTGTATGTGTGACCCTGCAGCTGGAGATCAGATGTGACCTATGGATCTGACCAGAGCCCCTGTATGTGTGATCCAGCACCTGGAGATCAGATGTGACCTGTCCATCTGCACAGAGCTGCTGCATGTGACCTTGCACCGGGAGATCAGATGTGACCTGTGCATCTTTGCAGAGCCTGTGTGTGTGACCCTGCACCTGGAGATCAAATGTGACCGGTGCATCTACACAGAGCCGTTGCATGTGACCCTGCACCTGGAGATAATATGTGGCCTGTGCATCTGCACAGAGCCCCTGTATGTGTGACCCTGCACCTGGAGATCAGATGTGACCTGTGTATCTGCGCAGAGCTCCTGTATGTGTGACCCTGCACCTGGAGATAAGATGTGACCTGTGCATCTGCGCAGAGCCCCTGTATGTTTGACCCTGCACCAGGAGATCAGATGTGACCTGTGCATCTGCGCAGAGCCCCTGTATGTGTGACCCTGCACCTGGAGAAAAGATGTGACCTGTTGATCTGCCCAGAGTGCCTGCATGTGTGACCCTGCACCTGGAGATCAGATGTGACCTATGGATCTGACCAGAGCCCGTGTATGTGTGACCCAGCACCTGGAGATCAGATGTGACCTGTCCATCTGCGCAGAGCTGCTGCATGTGACCTTGCACCAGGAGATCAGATGTGACCTGTGCATCT
Source organism: Ambystoma mexicanum (assembly GCF_040938575.1). Lineage (NCBI taxonomy): Eukaryota > Metazoa > Chordata > Amphibia > Caudata > Ambystomatidae > Ambystoma > Ambystoma mexicanum. Next base: position 79,738,374 of record NC_090931.1, read on the forward strand.
TTGCAGAGCCTGTTTGTGTGAACCTGCACCTGGAGATCAGATGCGACCTGTGCATCTGGGCAGAGCCTGTATGTTTGACCCTGCACCAGGAGATCAGATGTGACCTGTGCATCTGCTCAGAGCCCATGCATGTGTGACCCTGGACCTGGAGATCAGATGTGACCTGTGCATCTGCTCAGAGCCCATGCATGTGTGACACTGCACCTGGAGATCAGATGTGACCTGTACATCTGCACAGAGCCCCTGTATGTGTGACCCTGCAGCTGGAGATCAGATGTGACCTATGGATCTGACCAGAGCCCCTGTATGTGTGACCCAGCACCTGGAGATCAGATGTGACCTGTCCATCTGCACAGAGCTGCTGCATGTGACCTTGCACCAGAAGATCAGATGTGACCTGTGCATCTTTGCAGAGCCTGTATGTGTGACCCTGCACATGGAGATCAAATGTGACTGGTGCATTTGCACAGAGCCATTGCATGTGACCCTGCACCTGGAGATCAAATGTGACCGGTGCATCTGCACAGAGCCGTTGCATGTGACCCTGCACCTGGAGATAAGATGTGACCTGTGCATCTGCGCAGAGCCCCTGTATGTGTGACCCTGCACCTGGAGATCAGATGTGACCTGTGTATCTGCGCAGAGCCCCTGTATGTGTGACCCTGCACCTGGAGATCAGATGTGACCTGTTGATCTGCGCAGAGCGCCTGCATGTGTGACCCTGCACCTGGAGATCAGATGTGACCTGTGCATCTGCGCAGAGCTTCTGATTGTGACCTTGCACCGGGAGATCAGATGTGACCTGTGCATATTTGCAGAGCCTGTATGTGTGATCCTGCACCTGGAGATCAGATGTGACCTGTGCATCTGCGCAGAGCATGTATGTGTGACCCTGAACCTGGAGATCAGATGTGACCTGTGGATATATGCATAGCCGCTGCATGTGACCTTGCACCTTGAGATCAGATGTGATCTGTGCATCTGCGCACAGCCTATATGTGTGGCCTTGCACCTGGACACCAGATGTGACCTTTGCATCTGCGCAGAGCCGCTGCATGTGACCCTAAACCTGGAGATAAGATGTGACCTGTGCATCTGCGCAGAGCCCCTGTATGTGTGACCCTGCACCTGGAGATCAGATGTGACCTCTGCATCTGCGCAGAGCCCCTGGAATTGTGACCCTACACCTGGACATCAGATGTGACCTGTGGATCTGCGCAGAGCATGTATGTGTGACCCTGCACCTGGAGATCAGATGTGACCTGTGCATCTGCGCAGAGCCCCTGGAAGTGTGACCCTACACCTGGACATCAGATGTGACCTGTCCATCTGCGCAGAGCATGTATGTGTGACCCTGAACCTGGAGATCAGATGTGACCTGTGCATATATGCACAGCCGCTGCATGTGACCTTGCACCTTGAGATCAGATGTGATCTGTGCAACTGCGCACAGCCTATATGTGTGGCCTTGCACCTGGACACCAGATGTGACCTGTGCATCTGCGCAGAGCCACTGCATGTGACCCTGCACCTGGAGATCAGATGTGACCCATGCATCTGAGCAGAGCCCCTGGAAGTGTGACCCTACACCTGGACATCAGATGTGACCTGTGCATCTGCGCAGAGCATGTATGTGTGACCCTGCACCTGGAGATCAGATGTGACCTGTGCATCTGCGCAGAGCATGTATGTGTGACCCTGAACCTGGAGATCAGATGTGACCTGTGCATATATGCATAGCCGCTGCATGTGACCTTGCACCTTGAGATCAGATGTGATCTGTGCATCTGCGCACAGCCTATATGTGTGGCCTTGCACCTGGACACCAGATGTGACCTGTGCATCTGCGCAGAGCCGCTGCATGTGACCCTGCATGTGAAGATCAGATGTGACCTGTGCAAAGCCGCTGCATGTTACCTTGCACCTGGAGATCAGATGTCACCTGTGTATCTGTGCAGAGCCAATGCATGCGACCCTAGACCTGGAGATCAGATGTGACCCATGTGTTTGAGCACAGCCGCTGCATGTGGGACCCTGCAGCTGGACATCAGATGTGACCTGTGCATCGGCGCAGAGCCCCTGTATGTGTGACCCTGCACCTGGAGATCAGATGTGACATGTGCATCTGTGTAGAGCCTGTATGTGTGACCCTGCACCTGGAGATCAGATGACACCTCTGGACATGCGCAGAGCCCCTGTATGTGTGACCCTGCACCTGGAGATCAGGTGTGACCTGTGCATCTGCACAGAGCCGCTGCATGTGACCCTGCACTTGGAGATCAGATGTGACCTGTGCATCTGCACAGAGCCTGTATGTGTGACCTTGCACCTGGACATCAGATGTGACCTGTGCATCTGCGCAGAGCCGCTGCATGTGACCCTGCATGTGAAGATCAGATGTGACCTGTGCAAAGCCGCTGCATGTTACCTTGCACCTGGAGATCAGATGTCACCTGTGTTTCTGTGCAGAGCCAATGCATGCGACCCTAGACCTTGAGATCAGATGTGACCCATGTATTTGAGCACAGCCGCTGCATGTGTGACCCTGCAGCTGGACATCAGATGTGACCTGTGCATCGGCGCAGAGCCCCTGTATGTGTGACCCTGCACCTGGAGATCAGATGTGACCTGTGTATCTGCGCAGACCCCCTGTATGTGTGACCCTGCACCTGGAGATCAGATGTGACCTGTGCATCTGTGCAGAGCCCCTGTATGTGTGACCCTGCACATGGAGATCAGATGTGACCTGTGTATCTGTGCAGAGCCCCTGTATGTGTGACCCTGCACCTGGACATCAGATGTGACCTGTGCATCTGTGCAGAGCCCCTGTATGTGACCCTGCACTTGGAGATCAGACGTGACCTGTGCATCTGCACATAGCCTGTATGTGTCACCTTGCACCTGGACATCAGATGTGACCTCTGCATCTGCGCAGAGCCACTGCATGTGACCCTGCACTTGAAGATCAGATGTGACCTGTGCAGAGCCGCTGCATGTGACCTTGCGCTTGGAGATCAGATGTGACCTGTGTATATGCGCATGAGCCAATGCATGCAGCCCTAGACCTGGAGATCAGATGTGACCTGTGCATCTGCACAGAGCCACTGCATGTGACCCTGCACCTGGAGATCAGATGTGACCCATTCATTTGAACACAGCCGCTGCATGTGTAACACGGCAGCTGGACATCAGATGTGACCAGTGCATCTGCGCAGAGCCACTGTATGTGTGACCCTGCACCTGGAGATCAGATGTGACCTATGCATCTGCGCAGAGCCTGTGTGACCTTGCACCCAGACATCAGATGTGACCTGTTCATCTGCAGAGAGCCCCTGTATATGTGACCCTGCACCTGGAGATCAGATGTGAGCTGTGCAGAGCCACTGCATGTGTGACCCTGCACCTGGAGATCAGATGTAACCTGCGCATCTGCGCAGGACCGCTGCATGTAACCTTGCAACGGGAGATCAGATGTGACCTGTGCATCTGCGCAGAGCCCCTGTATATGTGACCCTGCACCTGGAGATCAGATGTGACCTGTGCATCTGTGCAGAGCCACTGCATGTGTGACCCTGCACCTGGAGATCATATGTAACCTGCGCATCTGCGCAGGACTGCTGCATTTAATCTTGCAACTGGAGATCAGATGTGACCTGTGCATCTGTGCAGAGCCCCTGTATGTGTGACCCTGCAACTGGAGATCAGATGTGACCCATGCATCTGCGCAGAGCCTCTGTATGTGTGACCCTGCACCTGGAGATCAGATGTGATCTGTGCAGAGCCACTGCATGTGACCCTACAGCTGGACATCCGTTGTGACCTGTGCATCTGCACAGAGCCACTGCATGTGACCCTGCATGTCACGCTCATCTGGTCTCCACAGGGGCGTCGCTCGAAGATGCAGGAATGATGTCTGCCCTGGCGTTACTCGGCTGGATGAGGAGACTTGCACGTGACTTCTCCTTCCCTGTCACTTCCCCGAATGCTTTGCCTACACGGTCGAAAGAGGATGTTAGCACAGTGAGGAGCGGGGTTGAGTTCCCACCTCCCGCAACCTCCTAATGCCCCCTCTCTGCTTCAGCCTCACCTTGGTTTGTTTAGTGGTGGACTCTCCGTCCTGCTGTCTCTCGCAGGGGCGCAATATGACAGTCTCTCCCTGGATCTAGTTCCTTCACTGATCCTGTGGGGGTGTAGTGGAGTCTTGAATTGCTTGACTCAGCAGTTAAGTCTTTATACCTATAGATGCTTAGACTAGCTGCGTAAATGTCTTTATTATCCAAGTTTTAACCTTGTATTCACCTTTCTTTCAGGCGCGGTCTTGAGCAGTTTTTAATGAAGATTTGACTCGTCCTTCAATGCTGAGCAGGTTCTATGCAGGAAGTTTGAGCATTCGTGAGTGGCGCCGAATGTCTCTATAATGGTTTATTTCCGTGCGCGACTAACCTGCTGTGTTCTTTTCTTTCCTGCAGGTGCAGTGTGGCTCCGGAGCGGCGGTCGGATGAACCGCTGCAGTGAAATCCCAAGGGGAGCGGTCTCTGGGTGAGTATCAGCTGTTCTAGCAGATGCTTTCTTTTCTGCAGGTGAGGCGAACTGAAGAGCAGCTGAAGGAGCGGCCGCTCGGATGGAATCCTTCAGGTAAGGTTGTAAACTCTGTATTAATTCCTGTTTCTCTCTTCTCTTCATCTGTTCTCAGGTTCCGATGGATGGAAGTTCCAGAACGGGCGTGGCTGCTGGTGTTCAGGTACTGGAGCTGAGCAGACACGGTGAGCGTTACGCTGCAGGAGTGCAGAATAACGCGAAGCGTGTTCTGTCGGCAGGGTGTGGCTTAAATAGCCTTGTAAGTAGTTCCAATAAAATAGTCCCTCTTGCCTTATTCTGCCATCACAGGTAAAGTAGTCCCACAGCCACGCCCGAGATAAGCCAGATGATTTAGCTTCCTTTGACTGGGCTGCATGTAGTCCCATGTAGTGCATTACCAGATGGAAAACCAGGAGCCTGGTGCCAACGGCACCAGGACTGAGTCCAGGAAGTCCTTGGACTACCCTTCGGGGTTTTATTAGCCCTGATGGGTGTCAGTGACTGGGAAAGGCCTGCGAGCGCCAAGAGTTTTGGAGCATGCACCATGACAAAGCACCTGGAGATCAGATGAGACGTGTGCATCTGTGCAGAGCCACTGCATGTGACCCTGCACCTGGAGATGAGATGTGACCTGTGCATCTGAGCACATCCGCTGCATGTGTAACCCTGCACCTGGACATCAGATGTGACATGTGCATCTGTGCAGAACCACTGCATATGACCCTGCACCTGGAGATCAGATGTGACCTGTGCATCTGAGCACATCCGCTGCATGTGTAACCCTGCACATGGACATCAGATGTGACCTGTGCGTCTGAGCACATCTGCTGCATGTGTAACCCTGCACCTGGACATCAGATGTGACTTGTGCATCTGTGCAGAACCACTGCATATGACCCTGTACCTGGAGATCAGATGTGACCTGTGCTTCCACGCAGAGCCGCCGCATATGACCTTGAACCTGGACATCAGATGTGACCTGTGTATCTGTGGAGAGCCGCTGCATGTGATCCTGTACCTGGAGATCAGATGTGACCCATGCATCTGAGCACATCCTCTGCATGTGTGACCCTGCCCCTGGACATCAGATGTGACCTGTGCATCTGCGCAGAGCCACTGCATGTGACCCTGTACCTGGAGATCAGATGTGACCTGTGCATCTGCGCAGAGCCACTGCATGTGACCCTGCACCTGGAGATATGTGACCTGTGCTACTACGCAGAGCCGCTGCATTTGACCCTGCACCTGGAGATCAAATGGGACATGTGTATCTTGGGCAGAGCCGCTGCATGTGACCCTGCACCTGGTGATCAGATGTGACCTGTGTATCTGCGCAGAGGCGCTGCATGTATCCTTGATCCTATAGATCAGATGTGATCTGTGCAGAGCCGCTGCACGTGACCTTGAACCAGGAGACCAGATGTGAGCTGTGCATCTGCGCAGAGCCACTGCATGTGACCTTGCACCTGGAGATCAGATGTAACCTGTGCATCTGCACCTGGCGATCAGATGTGACCTGTGTATCTGCGCATAGCCTGTATGTGTGACTTTGTACCTGGACATCAGATGTGACATGTGTATGCGGAGAGCCACTGCATGTGACCCTGCACCTAGAGTGCAGATGTGACCTGGGTATCTTGCCCAGAGCCACTGCACATGACCTTGAACCAGGAGATCAGATGTGAGCTGTGCATCTGCACAGAGCCGCTGCATGTGACCAAGCACCAGGAGATCAGCTGTGACCCATGCATCTGAGCACAGCGCTGCATGTGTAACGCTGCACCTGGAGAACAGTTGTGATCTGTGCATCGGCGCAGAGCTGCTGCATGTGACCCTGGACCTGGAGATCAGATGTGACCTGTGCATCTGCGCAGAGCCTGTATGTGTGACCCTGCACTTGGAGATCAGATGTGACCTGTGTATGTGTGCAGAGCCCCTACATGTGTGACCCTGCACTGGGAGATCAGATGTGACCTGTGAATCTATGCAGAGCCCCTCCATGTGTGACTATACGCCTGGATATCAGATGTGACCTGTGTATTTGTCCAGAGCCGCTGCATGTAAACCTGCATCTGGAGATCAGATGTGACCTGTGCATCTGTGTAGAGCCTGTATGTGTGACCCTGCACCTGTAGATCAGATGACACCTCTGGACATGCGCAGAGCCCCTGTATGTGTGACCCTGCACCTGGAGATCAGATGTGACCTGTGCATCTGCACAGAGCCGCTGCATGTGACCCTGCACTTGGAGATCAGATGTGACCTGTGCATCTGTGCAGAGCAGCTGCATGTGATCCTGCACTTGGAGATCAGATGTGACCTGTGCATCTGCACAGAGCCTGTATGTGTGACCTTGCACCTGGACATCAGATGTGACCTGTGCATCTGCGCAGAGCCGCTGCATGTGACCCTGCATGTGAAGATCAGATGTGACCTGTGCAAAGCCGCTGCATGTCACCTTGCACCTGGAGATCAGATGTGACCTGTGCATCTGTGCAGAGCCCCTATATGTGTGACCCTGCACCTGGAGATCAGATGTGACCTGTGTATCTGCGCAGAGCCCCTGTATGTGTGACCCTGCACCTGGAGATAAGATGTGACCTGTCCATCTGTGCAGAGCCCCTCCATGTGTGACTATACGCCTGGATATCAGATGTGACCTGTGTATTTGACCAGAGCTCCTGTATATGTGACCCTGCACCTGGAGATCAGTTGTGACCTGTGTATTTGTGCAGAGCCGCTGCATGTAAACCTGCATCTGGAGATCAGATGTGACCTGTGCATCTGTGTAGAGCCTGTATGTGTGATCCTGCACCTGTAGATCAGATGACACCTCTGGACATGCGCAGAGCCCCTGTATGTGTGACCCTGGACCTGGAGATCAGATGTGACCTGTGCATCTGCACAGAGCCGCTGCATGTGACCCTGCACTTGGAGATCAGATGTGACCTGTGCATCTGTGCAGAGCAGCTGCATGTGATCCTGCACTTGGAGATCAGATGTGACCTGTGCATCTGCACAGAGCCTGTATGTGTGACCTTGCACCTGGACATCAGATGTGACCTGTGCATCTGCGCAGAGCCGCTGCATGTGACCCTGCATGTGAAGATCAGATGTGACCTGTGCAAAGCGGCTGCATGTTACCTTGCACCTGGAGATCAGATGTGACCTGTGCATCTGTGCAGAGCCCCTATATGTGTGACCCTGCACCTGGAGATCAGATGTGACCTGTGTATCTGCGCAGAGCCCCTGTATGTGTGACCCTGCACCTGGAGATAAGATGTGACCTGTCCATCTGTGCAGAGCCCCTGTATGTGACCCTGCACTTGGAAATCAGATGTGACCTGTGCATCTGTGCAGAGCAGCTGCATTTTACCCTGCACTTGGAGATCAGACGTGACCTGTGGATCTGCGCAGAGCCGCTGCATGTGACCCTGCACTTGAAGATCAGATGTGACCTGTGCAGAGCCGCTGCATGTGACCTTGCACCTGGAGATCAGATGTGACCTGTGTATCTGCGCAGAGCCTATGCATGCAGCCCTAGACCTGCAGATCAGATGTGACCTGTGCAGAGCCACTGCATGTGACCCTGCACCTGGAGATCAGATGTGACCCATTCATTTGAACACAGCCGCTGCATGTGTAACACGGCAGCTGGACATCAGATGTGACCTGTGCATCTGCGCAGAGCCACTGTATGTGTGACCCTGCACCTGGAGATTAGATGTGACCTGTGCATCTGTGCAGAGCCACTGCATGTGTGACCCTGCACCTGGAGATCATATGTAACCTGCGCATCTGCGCAGGACTGCTGCATTTAATCTTTCAACTGGAGATCAGATGTGACCTGTGCAGAGCTGCTGCATGTGTGACCCTACATCTGGAGATCAGATGCAACATGTGGATCTACACAGAGCCGCTGCAGGTAACCGTGCACCTGGAGATCAGATGTGACCTGTGCAGAGCCTGTATGTGTGACCCTGCAACTGGAGATCAGATGTGACCCATGCATCTGCGCAGAGCCTCTGTATGTGTGTCCCTGCACCTGGAGATCAGATGTGATCTGTGCAGAGCCACTGCATGTGACCCTACACCTGGACATCCATTGTGACCTGTGCATCTGCACAGAGCCACTGCATGTGACCCTGCATGTCACGCTCACCTGTTCTACACAGGGGCGTCGCTCGAAGATGCAGGAATGATGTCTGCCCTGGCGTTACTCGGCTGGATGAGGAGACTTGCACGTGACTTCTCCTTCCCTGTCACTTCCCCAAATGCTTTGCCTACAAGGTCGAAATAGGATGTTAGCACCGTGAGGAGCGGGGTTGAGTTCCCACCTCCCGCAACCTCCTAATGCCCCCTCTCTGCTTCAGCCTCACCTTGGTTTGTTTAGTGGTGGACTCTCCGTCCTGCGGTCTCTCGCAGGAGCGCAATATGACAGTCTCTCCCTGGATCTAGTGCCTTCACTGATCCTGTGGGGGTGTAGTGGAGTCTTGAATTGCTTGACTCAGCAGGTAAGTCTTTATACCTATAGATGCTTGGAATAGCTGCTTAAATGTCTTTATTATCCAAGTTTTAACCTTGTATTCACCTTTCTTTCAGGTGCGGTCTTGAGCAGTTTTGTAATGAAGATTTGACTCGTCCTTCAACTCTGAGCAGGTTCTATGCGGGAAGTTTGAGCGTTCGTGAGTGACGCCGAATGTCTCTATAATGGTTTCTTTCCGTGCGCGACTAACCTGCTGTGTTCTTTTCTTTCTTTCAAGGGGCAGCGTGACTCTGGAGCGGCGATCGGATGAACCGCTGCAGTGAAATCGCAAGGGGAGTGGTCTCTGGGTGAGTATCAGCTGTTCTAGCAGATGCTTTGTTTTCTGCAGGTGGGGCGAACTGAAGAGCAGCTGAAGGAGCGGCCGCTCGGATGGAATCCTTCAGGTAAGGTTGTAAACTCTGTATTAATTCCTGTTTCTCTCTTCTCTTCATCTGTTCTCAGGTTCCGATGGATGGAAGTTCCAGAACGGGCATGGCTGCTGGCGTTCAGGTACTGGAGCTGAGCAGACACGGTGAGCGTTACGCTGCAGGAGTGCAGAATAACGCAAAGCGTTTTCTGTCGGCAGGGTATGGCTTAAATAGCCTTGTAAGTAGTTCCAATAAAATAGTCCCTCCTGCCTCATTCTGCAATCACAGGTAAAGTAGTCCCACAGCCACACACGAGATAAGCCAGATGATTTACCTTCCTTTGACTGGGCTGCATGTAGCCCCATGTAGTGCATTACCAGATGGAAAACAATGAGCCTGGCGCCAACGGCGCCAGACTGAGTCCAGGAAGTTCTTGGACTACCCTTCGGGGTTTTATAAGCACTGATGGGTGTCAGTGACTGGGAAAGGCCTGCCAGCTCCAAGTGTTTTGGAGCATGCACCATGACAGCACTCCCCCCAATGCCCCCCTAACGGTGGGTCCCCTCACCGGTCCAGGTTTGTTCGGATGATTATGATGGAATCTTTTTAACACCCGTGGAGCGTGAATGTGATCACTGGGTTCCCATGATCTCTCCTGCGGTCCATATCCTTTCCAGTCTATTAAATAAAATAATTTTGATTTGATGATTTTTGAATCCAGAATGTCCTTAACTTCAAATTCAGGTTCTCCGTCGACCATAACCGGTTTGGGTGGTTTTTGTATGCAGGTCCCTGGTTGCAATGGTTTCAGAAGTGAGACGTGAAACACGGGATGAATCCTCATGTGTGGTGGTAGGTCCAATTTTACTGCTACCGGATTAATGATGGCCTTTATTATGTACGGACCCAAATATCTGGGGTTGAAGGTATGAGTTCCTTTCACTGGTATGTGCTTTGAGGCCAGCCAGACTTCATCTCCTACTTGATACTTTGGAGCTTCACTTCTATGTGCGTCTGCTGATTTCTTGTACCTTTCCTTAGCTTGCCTCAGATGATCAGTCGCTTGTTTAATGGCTTGAGTGATGGTAGTATGTAAGCTGCTTACAGCTGGCATTTTCAGAGATTGAGGTGGATCAAGATTGGAGGTTCGTGGGTGCATTCCATATATTGTGTAAAAAGGACTTTGCCCAGTTCTGGAGTGTAAGGAATTGTTATAAGCATACTCTGTTATCCACAAAATATCTTTCCAACTGCCTTCTGTTTGGTGTAACATGCATCTTAGGTTTGCTCCAAAGTCTGGTTGGTCCTCTTGGTCAGACCATCGGTTTGTGGATGGTGGCTGGTAGAAAGTCTTACATCGATTTGAGCTAACTCGCAACATTTTCTCCAGAAATGTGAGATGAATTGAGTGCCTCGGTCTGAAATCAGGATGGAAGAAAATCTGTGTATTCGGACTATCTGTTCAAAGAATTCCTTGGCTAGGATTGAAGCTGAGGGTAAACCTTTTAGTGGAATGAAGTGGGCTATTTTGGAAAATAAATCCACTACCACTAAAATGGTGTTGAATCCATTGCAAGGAGGGAGGTCTGTGATGAAATCAAGAGACAGTCTATGCCACGGTGTAGGCGGAATATCCAGGGGTTGCAGTAGACCGGGTGATCTCTTTTTTTGGGCTTTGTTTTGTGCACAAATTCCACATGATAATACAAATTGCTTGATGTCCTTACGCCAGGTTGGCCACCAAAAGTGTCTTTTGACTTTGGCTTCAGTTTTAGCAATTCCAGGGTGACTTCTGCCAGAGATTCGTGGTAATTTGAGATGACCTTGTTCTGAAGTTCCTTGCTGGGTAGATAGAGACGTCCCTGAAAGTAAGGCAAATGGTTTGAGACTGAGTGGTGCAGTCTTTTAGTTGACCAATCTTGCAGAGTGCTGGTGTCCATAAGATGTGCGATTTCTTCGTGAATGTCATCTAAAGTTAGCGACGTATTAATTCCCAGGAATCTTCCTCCAGGGATGATTGGTATAGGGTCTGGAGTTGCGTGTGCATCATCTACTCCTATATGGGACAGGGCATCCGCTTTTCCATTTCGGCTGGTAAGTAATTACAAAATCGAATTCAGCAAAAAATAACACCCATCGAAGTTGGCGAGATGATTGTGCCTTCGCCAACTTTAGGTATTGGAGATTGCGATGATCAGTGATTACTGTGATGGTATGCCTTGCTCCTAGAAGGTAATGCTGCCAAGCTTTGAAAGCCGTCTTGATGGCTAAAAGTTCCTTGTCTGTTATGGCGTAGTTCAATTCTGGTGCCGTGAATTTCCGTGACCAAAAGGCCACCGGGTGTAGTTGGCCAGTTTCAGGATCTCTTTGAGAAAGGACCGCTCCCATTGCTAAGCTGGAAGCGTCGGTCTCAACCACATATGGGAGATCTGGACGAGGATGCTTCAAAATTGGAGCTGAGATGAATTTCTGCTTTAAATTTTGGAAAGCCTTTTCCGCCTCTTCTGACCATTGGAAACGTTTATTCTTTCGCAGCAAAGAGGTAATGGGGAGCACAGGGTGCGAGAAACCTGGAATGAAGAGACGATAGAAATTTGCATATCCCAGCATACTCTGAACTCCTTTGATTGAGGTTGGAGAAGGCCATTTGAGGATGGCATCAACTTTTCGCGAATCCATACATACACCACGAGGGGTTAGGACAAACCCAGGGAACTCGACCTCCGTAACATGGAAGAAGCATTTTTCTAGTTTAGCATATAGTTTGTTTTGCCGAAGTTTGTCCAGAACAGCACGGACATGTTTTACATGTTCTTGTTCAGAAGAGGAGTATACCAGAATGTCGTCTATGTATACCACGACACACATCGATCAACTCTCACAGGACGTCATTCATAAAATATTGAAATGCCGCTGGGGCATTAGACAGGCCGAAAGGCATTACCTGGTATTCAAATAGCCCATATTTGGTACGGAAAGCAGTGTTCCATTTGTCTCCTTTCTTGATTCGTACTAGGTGGTATGCTCCTACGAGGTCTAACTTGGTATAAATCTGTGCATCTTTAACTTGGTCCAATAGTTCAGGAATCAAAGGTAAGGGGTAACGGTTTTTAACAGTGACTTGGTTCAATGCGCGGTAGTCGATACAAGTCCTAAGGTCTCCTTCCTTTTTAGGCACGAAGAATAAGGGTGATGCCGCCGGGGACTTGGACAGCCGGATAAAACCGTTTGCCAGGTATTGGTCCAGATACTTTCTTAAATGCAGATTTTCAGGCTTGGTGAGTGCATAGATCCGGCCACAAGGAATCTGAGCTCCTGGTATGAGGTCGATCTGGCAGTCGTATGATCTATGGGGGGGAAGAGTGTTGGCTTGATACTTCTGGAAGACGTCTTGATAGTCTTGGTATACCTGGGGTAGCAGATTTGTTAAACTCAGGGTCGTAGTCATTGCCTTGGTCAAAGGTTCTTCTGTTCGATAACAAGTTTGAGCACACTCGACTGAGAAGATCAGCTTCTTCGCACGCCAGTCGATACAAGGATTGTGTGATTCTAGCCATGGCATTCCCAGAATTATTTGGAATTGTGGAGCCTTGATTAAATCAAACACAATGGCTTCCTGATGCCCATCTTGGCACAAAAGCGTCATCTCTATCGTTGAATGTGTTACCGGTCCCGAAGAAATCTCAGTTCCATTGACAGTGGTGACTAAGTCAGTTGTTGCCTTCTCGCAAAGAGAAATATTCATCCTTGTAGCCAATTCTTGGTCCATATAGTTGCCAATGGCTTCGCTATCGATATATGCTCTGACTGCATGCATTTGAGACAGCTGTTGGTGACTTATGAGGATCATTGGCAAGGCTAGGTGCGAGGTCTGGGACTCCTTCTTTTCGCTCAAAAAGCGGACCTCTATGCTTGTCGGGCGAGGAAGTATTCCAGAACTGGTTCTGCCTCGGTCTTGCCGGCAACCCCTACTGTCTTCTTGGGTGGTTTCACTGGACACTCACGGAGGAAGTGACCGGCTGTTCCGCAATACAAGCACAGCTGTTGCCGCCTCCTCTTGTCCCTTTCAGCCTTGGATAGTGGTCCTCGCACCCCTCCAATCTGCATGGGTTCGGACACGTCAGTAGTCTTGAAAACATTTTTCTTTGGATGCACAAATACCCGAGAATCCATTCTAGCTCGATCAGCCTTACGGTTCTGCAACCTATGATCAAGCTGGACCACCAAGTCTATGTATTCAGCACAGTCTCTGGGTGGATTGACCACTTGAGCTAAAACGTCTTTTAACTCGCTTCTCAAACCACGATGAAACAACGTTGTTCTTTTGTCCTCCGGCCAACCAGTTTCCACTACCAACCTATTGAAGGTTGCAATGTACGTTAACAGATCTTGATTCCCTTGACTCAGAGACAGGAGTTCGTTATCTATGCCTCCCCTTGAGAGTGCCGGGCAACCAACTTTTCCATGTCCCGTTGGAACCTCTGGAAGTTTCGCAAAATGGGGTTGTTCCGATTGACTAGAGGTACCGACCAGTCTGCAGCACTGCCAGTGAGATATGACAGCACAAAGGCCACCTTTGACTGGTCATTCGGAAAGGCCCCAGGCCTAGATAGGAAGTGCAGACGGCACTGATTCATGAAAACTGCGTATCTTTTTTAATCTCCTGCAAAATGTTCTGGGGGTGCTAAAGGTACGGCTCCTGGAAGGACCACCTGTACTGGATCGCTTGGTGAAGCTGGGACCTTGGAACCCGCTCTGGGTAGCGAGGTTTGCCCCACCTGTGATTGTAGCAACTGTCTGGCGAGATCGTCTGTCCGATCCTAGGTTACAATCAACTCTCTCCTTAAGGCATTGGTTTCTTGCTTGGCTGAATGCACTTCAGCCCTAAATTCCCCAAAAGCTGGGCTAGCTGGTCAGTCTCTGAGGTTTCCATGACGCCCAGGTGGAGGTTTATATGAAGGGCTTCGTGTTCTGTCACGCTCACCTGGTCTCCACGGGGGCGTCGCTCAAAGATGCAGGAATGATGTCTGCCCTGGCGTTACTCGGCTGGATGAGGAGACTTGCACGTGACTTCTCCTTCCCTGAATGCTTTGCCTACATGGTCGAAATAGGATGTTAGCACCGTGAGGAGCGGGGTTGAGTTCCCACCTCCCGCAACCTCCTAATGCCCCCTCTCTGCTTCAGGCTCACCTTGGTTTGTTTAGTGGTGGACTCTCCATCCTGCGGTCTCTCGCAGGGGCGCAATATGACAGTCTCTCCCTGGATCTAGTTCCTTCACTGATCCTGTGGGGGTGTAGTGGAGTCTTGAATTGCTTGACTCAGCAGGTAAGTCTTTATACCTATAGATGCTTAGACTAGCTGCGTAAATGTCTTAGTTATCCAAGTTTTAACCTTGTATTCACCTTTCTTTCAGGCGTGGTCTTGAGCAGTTTTGTAATAAGATTTGACTCGTCCTTCAACGCTGAGCAGGTTCTATGCAGGAAGTTTGAGTATTCGTGAGTGGCGCTGAATGTCTCTATAACGGTTTCTTTCCATGCGCGACTAACCTGCTGTGTTCTTTTCTTTCCTGCAGGTGCAGTGTGGCTCCGGAGCGGCGATCGGATGAACCGCTGCAGTGAAATCTCAAGGGGAGAAGTCTCTGGGTGAGTCTCAGCTGTTCTAGCAGATGCTTTCTTTTCTGCAGGTGCGGCGAACTGAAGAGCAGCTGAAGGAGCGGCCGCTCAGACGGAATCCTTCAGGTAAGGTTGTAAACTCTGTATTAATTCCTGTTTCTCTCTTCTCTTTATCTGTTCTCAGGTTCCGATGGATGGAAGTTCCAGAACGGGCGTGGCTGCTGGTGTTCAGGTACTGGAGCTGAGCAGACACGGTGAGCGTTACGCTGCAGGAGTGCAGAATAACGCGAAGCGTGTTCTGTCGCCAGGGTGTGGCTTAAATAGCCTTGTAAGTAGTTCCAATAAAATAGTCCCTCCTGCCTTATTCTGCAATCACAGGTAAAGTAGTCCCACAGCCACACCCGAGATAAGCCAGATGATTTAGCTTCCTTTGACTGGGCTGCATGTAGTCCCATGTAGTGCATTACCAGATGGAAAACCATGAGCCTGGTGCCAACGGCGCCAGGACTGAGTTCAGGAAGTAGTTGGACTACCCTTCAGGGTTTTATAAGCCCTTGTCAGGAACCAGGAGTGGAAATGCTGGAGTCGATGGAAGTTCCGAAACCGAGGATCTTTCTAGTCCTCATCCAACATGGCGCTTTGCCTTGGGAGTTCCGAAACCGAGGATCTTTCTAGTCCTCATCCAACATGGCGCTTTGCCTTGGGAGTTCCGATACCGAGGATCTTTCTAGTCCTCATCCAACATGGCGCAATGCCTTTAAAAGCAGGCTCCGCCCCCCTGCTCGGCGCGTTGTATCTGTTGCTGTTTCTTTCAACGCTCCGAGTGCTGTTTATTTGTATCGTCCTTCCGTGATTCAACTCCTTCTACAGCCCTCCCGTAGCGAGCCTGAACTACGCTCGTTTCCTTTCCTCTCTTACCTATCCATTCCGCCAGCAGTGTTGGTTCTACTTCCAACCTTTTGGACACAGTGCCTCTCCTTCGCACCGTGTTCTCTATTCCTTTTCGGCTGCCTTTCGTCCACTACCATCTCGGCAGCTCCTTTCTTACTTGATTCTGTACCCCAGTCCTATGCTGTGTTTTGCTCGCCTCCGCGAGGTTTATCCATTTTACCATTGGATTGTAATTTCACCTATCTGGATCCACAACAAGAGCAGCTGTGCCATCTCTTCGAATCATCATCCAGATCATCTATGAACTAGGGTTTTTTCTGCCTCGTGCTTTTTCCCTAGATTGGAGGCTGGCCCCCTGGGGTTCCCCTAGGACAGGTCTTTGCCTCTGTCAAGGTGGCCTCCGGAGGGGCTAGACCTTACCTGCACGAAAAGAAGATTCGAGCACCCAAAGGTGCAAGGATAAAAGAAAGGAGACTCCAGAAGACTGAACCTGGCCGTCAAGAATCCACCTCAGGAGAGTCAGGTGAGGAGAAGGGGGAGGTAGACTTAGAACTTGACAGAATACAACGCCCGTGTAAAACCATGGCCTCCTTGGAACAATACCAAGAACTAGTGGCAGCTATGCAGAATCTAACTGCAGAAGTCCAAGCACTGAGAACTGAGAATATCGCCCTCCGACAACAGGTGGTCTTACACCGTGACGACCGCGGGGATCTACCCGCTATGCCCCTTTCTTTTGGCAAGTATGATGGTCACCCAGGGGGATTAAAGGACTTCCTCGACGCCTGCAATGTTTATTTTGCCTTTCGCACCCATACCTATGAATCCGCCAAGTCCAGAGTCGGATTTATTATTGCCAACCTCATTGGCAACGCACTGGCTTGGGCCACTCCCCTGGTAGCCAGAAATGATCCTTCCCTGAATGACTATGACCGTTTTGTGGAAACCTTTAGGGAAAGGTTCGACAGACCAGAAGTAGTCTACTCTTCCCTGGAAGCTATATTAGATGTCACACAAGGGAACACAGACGTCCAGACCTACATATCCCGCTTCCAGAGATTGGCGGCTAAGGCGGATTGGCCGGACTCTGCTCAACAAACAATATTCCGAAGAGGGCTACACGATGAAATCAAGGATGAGTTAGCTCGTGTAGCTCGACCCTTGTCCTGCCAAGGACTGATGACTCTATCTCTACAGATCGAATTCCGTCTATCAGAACGGAGACAAGAAAGAAGACGAATCAGAGGCACCCCTCAGACTATCGGTCTACCAGCTCCTTCTCCCACATCCAGGTCAAACCTCACTCCTGAAGAACCTATGCAAATAGGAGCCACCCGAGGACCTCTCACCCCTGAGGAACGCAAACGAAGAAGAGAAGCCGGATTGTGTATGTACTGCGGTTCCTCTAAACATTTACTAAGAAACTGTCCGGAAGTTCCTCCTAGGCGGAAGGAAAACTACAACCCTCGAGCTGTCGCAAGGGAAGTCTCGGGGGAATTGCTAAGTACCCTTGCAACTGCTCAAGACCCATGAATAACCCCGAGGAAAACAGTCTGATGGTGTTCCGTGTCAAGTTGTGGCTATCTGACTCGAGTCCCACTGAAGTTCTTGCCATGTTAGATTGTGGAGCAGCCGGAAACTTTATGGACTCCAATTGGGCTAAGGAACATCAGGTTTCCTCAAGACCAAAGACAACTCCCATACCTGTAGAAGGTGTGGATGGGAGGCCTTTATCTTCCGGACCTATTACTAAAGAGACTATACCTTTGAGGATGGAATTGAGCCACCATTCTGAATATTTGGTGTTCGATCAGATCCGAGCTGCGCACTTTCCAGTGGTCATTGGTATCCCTTGGTTAAGACGACACAATCCTCAGATCAACTGGAAGACCAATAGAGTGAGCTTTAATTCGCACTTTTGTAGGTCCACTTGTATGAACCAGTCAATCAGCTTAACTCACCAGGGCGGAAGGGCAGGTCCTGCTCTAAGTCCGGCTATCATCGCTTTGGTTCCAACACATTACCAAGAGTATTCGGAGGTGTTTTTAGACATCCAACCACGTGAGTTACCTCCTCACAGGGCAGAGGACTGTGGTATCGACCTACTTCCGGATGCCACAGTTCCGTTTGGACGGATGTATCCCTTGTCTCTCCCTGAAAGAAAGGCTCTACGGTATTACCTAGACTCCAATCTTCAGAACGGGCTTATTCAGGAGTCTAGATCCGCTTGTGGTGCCTCCTTATTCTTTATTCCAAAAAAGGATAGTGCAGAATTACGTCCCTGTATTGACTATAGAGGTTTGAATAAGGTGACAATTCGGGACAGGTATCCCATGCCTTTGATCAGAGATATTCTGGAGGCAGTACAGGGGGCTATTTACTTCACCAAACTGGATCTAAGGGGCGCTTACCACCTCCTAAGGATAAGAAGAGGGGACGAATGGAAGACGGCGTTCCGCACCCCATTTGGACTCTTCGAGTATCGGGTGATGCCATTCGGACTTGTCAATGCCCCAGCCATTTTCCAAAGATACATGGACAAGGTATTCACGGATATGTTGTTCGTATCTGTTGTAGTGTACTTGGACGACATCCTGGTATTCTCCCGGACATTAACCGAGCATAGGGTACTGGTTAAGAGAGTACTACAACGTCTTCAAGAACACAAGCTATTAGCTAAACCGGAGAAGTGCCAATTCGAAACCACCTCTGTATCCTACCTAGGATTCCTTTTGTCAGAAAGAGGCATAGAGATGGATCCAGGTAAGGTTAAAGCCATCAGGGAATGGAGAGAACCCAATACCGTCAAGGAGCTACAAAGCTTCTTAGGGTTAGCAAATTTTTACAGAAGGTTCATTCCCAACTTCTCCAACCTAGTGCTTCCTCTGACCTCCCTGCTAAAGAAGGGTGTCAAGTTTGTCTTCGGAGAGGAACAACAGAAGGCTATGCTAACCCTTAAGGAGTGTTTTTCTTCTGCTCCTGTTCTGGTACAACCAGACCAAACCAAACCTTTCATCTTAGAGACTGATGCGTCGATAGGAGCGATAGGTGCTATCCTATTGCAGAAGGCCGCGGATGAGTGTGAACATCCAGTGGCATACTATTCTAAGACCCTCACCAGCAGCGAACGCAATTACTCTGTTCTGGAAAGAGAGCTATTGGCCATCAAATTAGCCTGTCAAGAATGGCGTCATCTCCTACAGGGCGCTGCCCATTGTTTTGTCATCAGAACGGACCATCGTAACCTTCGGGTACTCCAACAAATGGAGTGTACCAATGCCCGACATGCCCGGTGGGCTTATTTTTTTTTGCAATTTGATTTTGTGATAACCTACATACCCGGCTCTGAAAACAAGAAGGCGGATGCATTGTCACGAAGCATAGGGGACAGCTCAGGGAATTACGAAGGGCATGACCGTATTTTCCCCGATCTTAAGGTTTTAGCAACTACTGTCTCCTTCCTCCAAGACCTGATACCTCAATATCAGGCTTGCACAGAACTCCCTTCTTCGGTCCGCTTACGTAGTGATGGGTTGTACTACCATGAAGACGCACTTTTCATTCCCACTAAAGAACTGCAGAAACTCATTCTTTCCTGGTGTCATGATTCTCCTTTGACAGGACATCCCGGAATCCGAAAGACCTATGAATTGCTGCAACGAGGTTTCTGGTGGCCAAGGGTAAGAAAGGATGTGCACCAGTATGTCGCTTCATGCTCTATATGTGCTTCTAATAAATACCGCACTGGCAAACCACTCGGTCTCTTGCAGCAGCATTCCTTACCATCACGACCATGGGAACACGTGTCTACAGACTTCATTGTCGAACTCCCTCCTTCTAACAACATGACAGTAATAATGGTCACAATAGATTCCTTCAGCAAGCTGGCCCACTTTTCTGCATTCAGGCAGATACCATCCGCTTCTGAGACCGCTGAGGTCTTTCTTCGAGACATTGTCCGACTGCATGGATTACCCCGGACTATTGTATCGGACAGGGGATCCCAGTTTACGTCCAAATTTTGGACTTCTCTTTGTCAGACTTTAGGAATCCACCGCGCTCTTTCCTCGGGGTACCACCCTCAGAGTAACGGGCAGACAGAAAGGCTGAATGCCAGCCTAGAACAATACTTGCGGTGTTTCTGCAGTCCACAGCAGGAGAGGTGGTACCATTTCCTCTCGCAAGCAGAGTTTGCATACAATAACACTCTGCATACCTCTATCCAAATGAGCCCTTTTTTGTGCACGTATGGGTATCATCCTCAACATCTACCGGGTCTTAGTTCTCCAGCCACAAGGATCCCTGCCTTGGATGGTATCTTACAGGAAATACAGGAAATTCATGGTCTTGCCAAGAAGGCACACCAGGCCAGTCTACAGACTCAAAAGAGATGGGCAGATAAGAACCGGGGATCTAATCCCAACTGGGGTGTGGGTCAACTGGTTTGGTTGTCAACCAAATTCCTACCTAGATGGGTTCATGCTGGGAAGTTTTCCCCTAGATATCTTGGGCCATTTTCTATCCTTCAACAAATCAATCCGGTAGCCTACAGGCTCAGACTTCCGGACTACCTCAAGAGAGTTCATCCGGTTTTTCACATATCCTTACTTAAGGAGTATAAGGAAGATCCGTTCCTTAGACCCATCCACAAGGGTCGCGCCCAGGTACGAAGTATCCCGGAAGAATACGAAGTGGCTTACCTGGTGGATTCCAGATACCGCAAGGGCAGACTCCAATACCTGGTACACTGGAAGGGCTATCCAGTGGAAGAAAGGACCTGGGAACCAGTTAGCCACATCCACGCACCCAGACTTCTCAGGAAGTTCCATTATCTCCACCCAGGCAAGCCGGGGGGCTCCCCGAGAGGAAGGAGGTATACTGTCAGGAACCAGGAGTGGAAATGCTGGAGTCGATGGAAGTTCCGAAACCGAGGATCTTTCTAGTCCTCATCCAACATGGCGCTTTGCCTTGGGAGTTCCGAAACCGAGGATCTTTCTAGTCCTCATCCAACATGGCGCTTTGCCTTGGGAGTTCCGATACCGAGGATCTTTCTAGTCCTCATCCAACATGGCGCAATGCCTTTAAAAGCAGGCTCCGCCCCCCTGCTCGGCGCGTTGTATCTGTTGCTGTTTCTTTCAACGCTCCGAGTGCTGTTTATTTGTATCGTCCTTCCGTGATTCAACTCCTTCTACAGCCCTCCCGTAGCGAGCCTGAACTACGCTCGTTTCCTTTCCTCTCTTACCTATCCATTCCGCCAGCAGTGTTGGTTCTACTTCCAACCTTTTGGACACAGTGCCTCTCCTTCGCACCGTGTTCTCTATTCCTTTTCGGCTGCCTTTCGTCCACTACCATCTCGGCAGCTCCTTTCTTACTTGATTCTGTACCCCAGTCCTATGCTGTGTTTTGCTCGCCTCCGCGAGGTTTATCCATTTTACCATTGGATTGTAATTTCACCTATCTGGATCCACAACAAGAGCAGCTGTGCCATCTCTTCGAATCATCATCCAGATCATCTATGAACTAGGGTTTTTTCTGCCTCGTGCTTTTTCCCTAGATTGGAGGCTGGCCCCCTGGGGTTCCCCTAGGACAGGTCTTTGCCTCTGTCAAGGTGGCCTCCGGAGGGGCTAGACCTTACCTGCACGAAAAGAAGATTCGAGCACCCAAAGGTGCAAGGATAAAAGAAAGGAGACTCCAGAAGACTGAACCTGGCCGTCAAGAATCCACCTCAGGAGAGTCAGGTGAGGAGAAGGGGGAGGTAGACTTAGAACTTGACAGCCCTGATGGGTGTCAGTGACTGGGAAAGGCCTGCGAGCGCCAAGAGTTTTGGAGCATGCACCATGACACTGCACCTGGAGATCAGGTGTGACCTGTGCATCTGTGCAGAGCCACTGCATGTGATCCTGCACCTGGAGATCAGATGTGACCTGTGCATCTGAGCACATCCGCTGCATGTGTAACACTGCACCTGGACATCAGATGTGACCTGTGCATCTGAGCACATCCGCTGCATGTGTAACCCTGCACCTGGACATCAGATGTGACCTGTGCATCTGAGCACATCCGCTGCATGTGTAACCCTGCACCTGGACATCAGATGTGACATGTGCATCTGTGCAGAACCACTGCATATGACCCTGCACCTGGAGATCAGATGTGACCTGTGCATCTGAGCACATCCGCTGCATGTGTAACACTGCACCTGGACATCAGATGTGACCTGTGCATCTGAGCACATCCGCTGCATGTGTAACCCTGCACCTGGACATCAGATGTGACATGTGCATCTGTGCAGAACCACTGCATATGACCCTGTACCTGGAGATCAGATGTGACCTGTGCTTCCACGCAGAGCCGCTGCATATGACCTTGAATCTGGAGATCAGATGTGACCTGTGTATCTGTGGAGAGCCGCTGCATGTGATCCTGTACCTGGAGATCAGATGTGACCCATGCATCTGAGCACAGCCTCTGCATGTGTGACCTTGCCCCTGGACATCAGATGTGATCTGTGCATCTGCGTAGAGCCACTGCATGTGACCCTGTACCTGGAGATCAGATGTGACCTGTGCATCTGCGCAGAGCCACTGCATGTGACCCTGCACCTGGAGATATGTGACCTGTGCTACTACGCAGAGCCGCTGCATTTGACCCTGCACCTGGATATCAAATGGGACATATGTATCATGGGCAGAGCCGCTGCATGTGACCCTGCACCTGGCGATCAGATGTGACCTGTGCATCTGCGCAGAGCTGCTGCATGTGACCCTGCACCTGGCGATCAGATGTGACCTGTGTATCTGCGCAGAGCCGCTGCATGTAACCTTGATCCTATAGATCAGATGTGATCTGTGCAGTGCCGCTGCACATGACCTTGAACCAGGAGACCAGTTGTGAGCTGTGCATCTGCGCAGAGCCACTGCATGTGACCTTGCACCTGGAGATCAGATGTAACCTGTGCATCTGCACCTGGCGATCAGATGTGACCTGTGTATCTGCGCATAGCCTGTATGTGTGACTTTGCACCTGGACATCAGATGTGACATGTGTATGCGGAGAGCCACTGCATGTGACCCTGCACCTAGAGTGCAGATGTGACCTGTGTATCTTGCCCAGAGCCACTGCATGTGACACTGCTCCAGGAGATCAGATGTGACCTGTGTATCTGCGCAGAGCTGCTGCATGTAACCTTGAACTTATAGATCAGATGTGATCTGTGCAGAGGCGCTGCACGTGACCTTGAACCAGGAGATCAGACGTGAGCTGTGCATCTGCGCAGAGCCGCTGCATGTGACTCTGCACCGGGAGATCAGATGTGACCCATGCATCTGAGCACAGCGCTGCATGTGTAACGCTGCACCTGGAGAACAGTTGTGACCTGTGCATCTGCGCAGATCTGCTGCATGTGACCCTGGACCTGGAAATCAGATGTGCCCTGTGCATCTGCGCAGAGCCTGTATGTGTGACCCTGCACTTGGAGATCAGATGTGACCTATGTATATGTGCAGAGCCCCTACATGTGTGACCCTGCACCTGGAGATCAGTTGTGACCTGTGTATTTGTCCAGAGCTCCTGTATGTGTGACCCTGCACCTGGAGATCAGTTGTGACCTGTGTATTTGTGCAGAACCGCTGCATGTGACCCTGCACCTGGAGATCAGATGTGATCTGGGCAGAGCATGCTGCATGTGACATTGAACCGGGAGATCATATGTGACCTCTGCATCTGCACAGAGCCGCTGCATGTGACCCTGCACCTGGAGATCAAATGTGACCTGTGCATCGGCGCAGAACCACTGCATATGACCCTGCACCTGGAGTTCAGATGTGACCAGTGCATCTGCGCAGAGCCGCTGCATATGACACTGCACCTGGAGATCAAATGTGACCTGTGCATCTGCGCAGAGCCTCTGCATGTGTGACCCTGCACCTTGAGATCAGATGTGACATGTGGATCTGCAGAGATCCACTGCATGTGACCCTGCACCTGGAGATCAGATGTGACCTGTGCATCACCGCAGAGCCACTGCATGTGACTCTGTACTTGGAGATCAGATGTGATCCTTGCATCTGAGCACAGCCTCTGCATGTGTGACCCTGCACCTGAGATCGGATGTGACATGTGGATCTGCACAGATCCACTGCATGTGACCCTGCACCTGGAGATCAGAGGTGACGGGTGCATCTGTGTAGAGCCCCGCCATGTGTGACCCTGTACCTGGAGATCAGATGTGACCTGTGCATCTGCGCAGAGCTACTGCATGTGACGCTGCACCTGGAGATCATATGTGACCTGTGCATCTGCGCAGAGCCGCTGCATTTGACCCTGCACCTGGAGATCAGATGTGATAAGTGCATCTGTGCAGAGCCGCTGCATGTGTGACCCTGCACCTGGAGATCAGAGGTCTGATCTGCGCAGAGCCACGGCATGTGACCCTGCACATGGAGATGTCTGCCACCTTGAATCTGGAGAACCACCCTACACTGAACCTTGAGTTTAAAGTGCTGCTGCATGGATAAGAGGAGGCACAAGTGGCTGCATAGCATAGTGCAACTTGTAAAGCGGGCATGTGTATTCCTACCTGTTCAGTGTGCGCGCGATGGAAGCTTGAAGCGATGCCCATGGCGTGGTGCCTATTCTGTGTGTTTGAGGGATGCTTGCACTGCTGCTGCCTAGCCTATCATGGTTCACTGTGTAGTGGTTGCTTGCAGTGCGGCTGCCCGCCCTCCAACTGTTCATGCACCTGTGTGTGTAGGGGAACCGTCTTAAGCTAGTGTCCATATTCCACGTTTCCCTATTTGAGTCAAGTTTAAATTGCTGTCTGAGCTCTGTTTTCCATGTGCAAAGGAATTTTGCTTTATTTTATAGTATAGAAGAAAACAGTTCAAATTCACATTTTAATGGGAAGGAAAGGCGTAACACACAAAAGCTATATCATTAAGAAAAATATTTTATTATAGAAAAAAGACATAATTCTCATTAAAACTGTGTTAAATAATACACAGATTAAGGAACAACCCTAAAACCAGGTTATCAAAAAACAGGACGATTACATACACAACATCAATGTAAAAATAAAAAAACAACCATACCACATTAGCTAAAAAAAACAACATTTACAATACAAATATCAGTGAAAAATTCATTTGTTGCAATCTATATATAACACAACATGTTTCTGTCTGTTGACTCTTAGATGTCTGACATTTATCAGGGGTAGCTCGTCTTAAAATTCTACAGTTATCGTCCCCTCCAGTCCTGGTGGGCATGGATCTGAACTTGATCCTTAATGCAATCTATAAAAACATACAACCATATTAGAAAATTGTGTGTGCACCAACATTTTCCAAGATTTACCTACTTTTAATGACATATGTCAACATTACACAAACACGGAAGCCTGAATTAATAAAGCCACCCGTACCTAGTCCCCATTCGGGAACCCTTAGCACCAAAAATCTGCTGTAAACATATATATCTTGGGATCTGTGTATTCCAAGGATCCAATGTCGCCAATAATACAGTCACATCCAGCCGGATATCAGCTGCTTATATTAGTAATCCTTTTCAATGGATTTCAGTAAGAACACACTAGAGAAGAAAACATAACGACACACTGTGTCACACTGTAATCATGCCGGAGTATAAAAAGTCAAAACACCCCCTAAGGAACATGCTTGCACATACCTTGCAAAATGCGGTAGCCAAATGTGTTCCCAAAAGAGAATAAACCTTTGAGGAGAATGATCAGTCTTTAACGTGAAACGGCTACTGTGTCAAGTTTAACTCTTCAAACACAATCTGTGGAGATTAAACACAATAAGAAGTAATCAACCGCTGTGTTCCCTAGTGTTCACTAGGGTATTATTTAAACAAACAATTTTCCTGCAGTTCCAAGGCCACGAAAAAAGGCACATAAATGATCTACAAAGTGCGTCCCCAAATAAAGGCACATACGCCAATAGTGAGCCTCAATATACACATCCTAAGCCCGAGCTCAATATTTTATTTGGCCCAACAAAAACGCATCTCCATTTAGCCTAGCATATTAAAATGCTACACACTGCTGAGCCTCCGTATAGTGTTTATCCCCAAAAAAAAGGGCTTACATGCCGCCTGTCAAATGTTGTTAAACTTTGTGCCGCCTCCAAAGTGCAATATCACTCCGTTTTATAACAACACATGCACGTTATGCTCCACACTCGTGAGCCTCTGAAAACTGTTTAACTCAAAGACTCATCTCCATACTGCATCGCAAGAATTCTTAAAATCAGTGCTGCATCCACTGTCCAGTTTCTACTCAGTTTCAAAAAAGAGCCTGCATGCATGTAACCACGTTACCTAAGAACTAATGCATGCATCCCCAAAACAAAGCACAAGTTACAACACCTCATAACGGTAAACTTACCCGTAATGGACCAACAAAAGCCCAAAGTTCTTTTTCAACCGCCGATTGCTGTGGTTCAGGTGCCACCATACAATCCTCTCAACGCCATAGTTGTAAACACACAAAAAAACGCCAGGAAAGACTGTCTACAAGTAGCTTTTACCCATAATGCAAATGGCAAGGTAAAACAACACTAAAAAGGGACTCGTGAAGTAGAAAAGGAACTGTGAAAAAGGCACTAAGCACTTCTACATTTTGAAAATTCATGCCAGCCTACAAACTGACTAAAAAAGAAAATAACTTGGACAAGGAAGAAAACAACCACTAATGGAAAATACTCTGTCAAGGCAATCGCCTACAACAAAGGGCATGGAGAAATACCACACTTAGTCTAAAAAAACAGGGGGGGGGGGGCATTAATCAAAAAATGTTTTTTTGTCCGAGTAATTCAGAAAGACAACTCCTTGGCCTCTCTACACCAATGAGAACAGTAAGACTAGAGCCCCAAACAGGCATGGAACAGGGAACAACATAATTAATCATCTTAACCCAGGTTAGTATAAGGCAAAGAACTGTATATAAATATGCAGTCATCAACATGAAAAACAGAGCATGACAGATGTGTACAATGGATACAGCCAATAATGTCCATTATAACTCACATTATAAGAAGAGCACGGCAAGCTGCACAGGGAGGATAGGGCACCCAGAAGCATGGGGCCCTCATCATTACATAGCCCTAACATTATGTCACTCGACATCTTCATTTAATCCAAGCAAATGGCTGCAGGTTTTAAAGATGAGTTTTTGTTCTAAGGTGACTAGTCTCTGATCTATAACTTCTTTGCTGGGTCCAGAGATCAGATGTGACCCATGAATCTGAGCACAGCCTCTGCATGTGTGACCCTGCCCCTGAACATCAGATGTGACCTGTGCATCTGCGCAGAGCCACTGCATGTGTGACCCTGCCCCTGGACATCAGATGTGACCTGTGCAGCTGCGCAGAGCCACTGCGCAGAGCCACTGCATGTGTGAACCTGCCCCTGGACATCAGATGTGACCTGTGCATCTGCGCAGAGCCGCTGCATGTGTGACCCTGCCCCTGGACATCAGATGTGACCTGTGCATCTGCGCAGAGCCGCTGCATGTGTGACCCTGCCCCTGGACATCAGATGTGACCTGTGCATCTGCGCAGAGCCGCTGCATGTGTGACCCTGCCCCTGGACATCAGATGTGACCTGTCCATCTGCGCAGAGCCGCTGCATGTGACCCTGTACCTGGAGATCAGATGTGACCTGTGTATCTGCGCAGAGCCGCTGCATGTGTGACCCTGCCCCTGGACATCAGATGTGACCTGTGCATCTGTGCAGAGCCACTGCATGTGACCCTGCCCCTGGACATCAGATGTGACCTGTGTATCTGCGCAGAGCCACTGCATGTGACCCTGCCCCTGGACATCAGATGTGACCTGTGCATCTGCGCAGAGCCGCTGCATGTAACCTTGATTCTATAGATCAGATGTGATCTGTGCAGAGCCGCTACACGTGAACTTGAACCAGGAGACCAGATGTGAGCTGTGCATCTGCGCAGAGCCGCTGCATGTGACCCTGCACCTGGCGATCAGATGTGACCTGTGCATCTGCGCAGAGCCACTGCATGTGTGCCCCTGCCCCTGGAGATCAGATGTGACCTGTGCATCTGCGCAGAGCCACTGCATGTGATCCTAGACCTGGAGATCAGATGTGACCTGTGCATCTGCGCAGAGCCTGTATGTGTGACCCTGCACTTGGAGATCAGATGTGACCTGTGTATGTGTGCAGAGCACCTACATGTGTGACCCTGCACTGGGAGATCAGATGTGACCTGTGAATCTATGCAGAGCCCCTCCATGTGTGACTCTACGCCTGGAGATCAGCTGTGACCTGTGTATTTGTCCAGAGCTCCTGTATGTGTGACCCTGCACCTGGAGATCAGTTGTGTCCTGTGTATTTGTGCAGAGCCACTGCATGTGACCCTGCACCTGGAGATCAGATGTGATCTGGGCAGAGCCGCTGCATGTGACATTGAACCGGGAGATCATATCTGACCTCTGCATCTGCACAGAGCCGCTGCATGTGACCCTGCACCTGGAGATCAAATGTGACCTGTGCATCTGCACAGATCCATTGAATGTGACCCTGCACCTGGAGATCAGAGGTGACGGGTGCATCTGAGCAGAGCCCCGCCATGTGTGACCCTGAACCTGGAGATCGGATGTGACCTGTGCATCGCCGCAGAGCCGCTGCATGTGATCCTGTACCTGGAGATCAGATGTGATCCATGCATCTGAGCACAGCCTCTGCATGTGTGACCCTGCACCTGAGATCGGATGTGACATGTGGATCTGCACAGATCCACTGCATGTGACCCTGCACCTGGAGATCAGATGTGACCTGTGCATCTGCGCAGAGCCGCTGCATTTGACCCTGCACCTGGAGATCAGATGTGATATGTGCATCTGTGCAGAGCCGCTGCATTTGACCCTGCACCTGGAGATCAGATGTGACATGTGCATCTGTGCAGAGCCGCTGCATGTGTGACCCTGCACCTGGAGATCAGAGGTCTGATCTGCGCAGAGCCACGGCATGTGACCCTGCACATGGAGATGTCTGCCACCTTGAATCTGGAGAACCACCCTACACTGAACCTTGAGTTTAAAGTGCTGCTGCATGGATAAGAGGAGGCACAAGTGGCTGCATAGCATAGTGCAACTTGTAAAGCGGGCATGTGTATTCCTACCTGTTCAGTGTGCGCGCGATGGAAGCTTGAAGCGATGCCCATGGCGTGGTGCCTATTCTGTGTGTTTGAGGGATGCTTGCACTGCTGCTGCCTAGCCTATCATGGTTCACTGTGTAGTGGACGCTTGCAGTGCGGCTGCCCGCCCTCCAACTGTTCATGCACCTGTGTGTGTAGGGGAACCGTCTTAAGCTAGTGTCCATATTCCACGTTTCCCTATTTGAGTCAAGTTTAAATTGCTGTCTGCGCTCTGTTTCCATGTGCAAAGGAATTTTGCACCATTTGTGCCAGTGCTGCACTCGTTGAGTGTGCTAAGGAAGCTTGTGCCATGTGTTCCAGTGCTGCACTCGTTGAGTGTGCTAAGGAATCTTGCGCCATGTGTTCCAGTGCTGCACTCGTTGAGTGTGCTAAGGAATCTTGCGCCATGTGTGCCAGTGCTGCACACTGCCAGTGCTGCACTTGTTAAGAGTGCTAAGGAAGCTTGCAACATGTGTGCCAGTGTGCACTTGTCGAGTGTGCTAAGGAAGCTTGGCCATGTGTGCCAGTGCTGCACTCGTTTAGTGTGCTAAGGAAGCTTGTGCCATGTGTTCCAGTGCTGCACTCGTTGAGTGTGCTAAGGAATCTTGCGCCATGTGTGCCAGTGCTGCACACTGCCAGTGCTGCACTTGTTAAGTGTGCTAAGGAAGCTTGCACCATGTGTGCCAGTGTGCACTTGTCGAGTGTGCTAAGGAAGCTTGGCCATGTGTGCCAGTGCTGCCCTTGTTGAGTGTGCTAAGGAAGCTTGCGCCATGTGCGCCAGTGCAGCAATTGTCGAGTGTGCTAAAGAAGCTTGCATCATGTGTGCCAGTGTGCACTTGTCGAGTGTGCTAAGGAAGCTTGCGCCATGTGTGCCAGTACTGCACTTGTTGAGTGTGCTAAAGAAGCTTGCCCCATGTGTGCCAGCGCTGCACTCGTCGTGTGTGCTAAGGAAGCTTGCACCCTGTGTGCCGGTGCTTGCTGAGTGTGCTAAGGAAGCTTGCTCCCTGTGTGCCAGTGCTTGCTGAGTGTGCTAAGGAAGCTTGCACCATATGTGCCAGTGCTGCACTCATTGAATGTGTTAAGGTAGCTTGCGCCATGTGTGCCAGCGCTGCACTCGTTGAGTGTGCTAAGGAAGCTTGCACCATGTGTGCCAGCGCTGCACTCGTTGAGTGTGCGAAGGAAACTTGCACCCTGTGTGCCAGCGCTGCACTCGTTGAGTGGGCTAAGGAAACGTGCACCCTGTGTGCCAGCGCTGCACTCGTTGAGTGTGCGAAGGAAACTTGCACCCTGTGTGCCAGCGCTGCACTCGTTGAGTGTGCTAAGGAAGCTTGCACCTTCTGTGCCAGCGCTCCACTCGTTGAGTGTGCTAAGGAAACTTGCACCCTGTGTGCCTGCGCTCCACTCGTTGAGTGGGCTAAGGAAACGTGCACCCTGTGTGCCAGCGCTGCACTCGTTGAGTGTGCTAAGGAAACGTGCACCCTGTGTGCCAGCGCTGCACTCGTTGAGTGTGCGCCAGGCATCCTTGCACGCGGGGGCAGTTTGTGTGTCAGGGCGTTTGATGTCTGTGTGGTGGGGGCAGTGCTTGATGGCCATTATGCCTAAGCTTGCACTGTTGCTTCATATCGTCCTTGTTTCTCTGAGTGGGATAAGGGGCATGTGAGTGTGTAAGAGAGAAAGTCGGCTTAAAACATGCTGGTGATGGTGAAAGGGAAGGGTGCTATGGGCAAGGGAAACGGGGGCATGCAGGTGCAGGGGAAGAGGCAAGAGACACGTTTGGGGTGGGGCATGCATGTGATAGTTGGAAGCACGAGGGGTGCATGGAGAGAGGCTGGGGAGACATTTTAGATAAGGAATGCAGTGCTTAGCGGTGGGAGGTGATGGGGCGGCAGCAACATTATGTATCGCCTAGGCTTCCAAAAGACCCAGCGCGGACCTGGCTGCATGCTGGAAGCGAATAACGAGAACCCCGTTACACGGCGGGACTTGCAGGCGAAAGTTCCAAGAGACATTGGGATGCGGCTGAGAGCTTAAGTCCAACCAGAAGTGTTGCTGGGGGGGGGGGGGGGGCATAGGGGATTATAGCACCAGGTCTTTTGGTTGTAGCCCTGGATATAATGTAAGGGTCTACATCAAAAAGGCTAGCTAGCCCCCAGTCCTGACAATCCAGATATTAGTGTAGCCCCAGATCTTTTCCAGACCTAGCAACACCCCTGAGTCCAATACTTGCTAAGGACCTTAGAATTCAAGCACAGTGTCAAACTAGATGAACCAACTGACAATCTGGCCATGCCGTTTAAAAAAATTAAATGTTTGAACGCCATCAAATTGTTTGCATGATCGTTTATTAAGAATGGGTCAACCTGCACAGTATTTTGCTGCTGGCATGACCCTGGCACAGCCTGGGGGTCGTGTAACCAGTTCAACGCACTCAACGCTGAGAGCGGTCACTGGTATTTCGAGGGGAAAACCGACACATGGTTGTAGTTCTCAAAAATTGACGTTGTATTCATCAATGGCAAATTACCAGCAAGGACAAGATCTCTTACACAGTCCTTGGCTTGGCCTCCTCATGGCTCCACTCTAATCTCCAAGGGGTTACCCAGGGCTTTGTGTTTGGGTAGCAGGTTCCCGTGGTTCCCAAACTGTCTGCAGAAGGGGCCCCCTGGGGCCAAAAGGTCACCGGGCAGTAACAAGAGTGAGCACACAAGCTGGGAATAACTAAACCACTCCACACAGCCACTAGACACAAGGACACAGGAGGATGTTCCTCCTACTGCAAGGTTTATTTTAGAGGTGATAAAAGCAGCCATAGTGACTATATCATGGTGAACTTGGAATCCTGGTGTACATTAAAACCTTTTGAGATCTATGAGAGAAGCGAAAGTGATCATAATCTTTTATGTTTGACCCTCTTTGCCAACTTATCTGATAATATAGCTCTGATAACAACTCGGTTACTCTGTCCCACAAATAAAGGGCGTAGATTAGGATGGCACGACACAGTCTTGGGGGTATTTTGCCATCGGCCTATCAGCAACTGCTCCCGGTACTTGAAGAGGTGATGGCTCCGGGTTTTGTGAGTGATAGAGTCATTCTCAGTTCGGCTACTTCCATCCCTTCTATTTTGGCAAATTTCCTCCCAAAACCAGCGAGTGTGACGAAAGATCTACAAACTCACAGAGAGCGGGTATGACCAGGAGTGAAGGGCAGCTAAACGAAAGCTTCCGAGAGCACTCAAAAATAGGGACAAAGGTGATCACTATCTAGCCTAAACTCTTAGGAAGGGATATAAGACTATCAGAGGTAAGAAGAAAAAAGCATGTTGTAAATGACCTTTGGGACTCACTAAAGAATTCCCTGGTGGAGAAAAACCTCAGGAAATTCTGGAGACTAGTGCTTCCAAACGGAAGTGCTTCCAACCAAAATCCCGTTCAAGCATCCATCCCAGAAAAAACAAAAGTTTGACCATTTTTCAGCTCTATACCAGGAAAAACAGTATGATTCTACAGGCAACCCAGCGAATACTTCTCTGTGTAGTAGGCCTGTTCTACCGTTCCTTGAAATAACCCTTGAGGAGGTGGCTGAGGCCGTGTAGAGTCAGAGCACAGTTCAATCTCATGGTCCTGACTTCGTGCCTGTAGACCTGTATAAAAGTGAACCTATAATCTGGGTGCCCTATTTGTGTAGGTTATTTAATGTAATCCTGTGCACCGGTAAAAAAGAACCTTGTGGAACCAGATGGGAATTGTAGCCATTTAAAAGAAGGGAGACCAGGGAGAACCTGACAACTGTAGGCCGATCTCCCTATTAGACGCTAGTAGTAAGATCTTTGGGAAAATACTCCAAATTAAATTAGAAGCTTGTGTACAGGAGCAGGAGGCCTTGAGCCACCTGCAAGCAGGCTTTATCAAAGAGGTAAGTACACTTGATCAGGTATTGAGATTTTACCTAATGATAGACAAATATGTGACCATGAAAGAGGGTAGCCTCCATCTCCTTTTTGTCGACCGAAGAGCAGCGTTTGATAGCATCCTGAGGATAGCGTTACGGCAAGCTTTAGCTGCCAAAGGATTTTCATCCCTCCTGTTGAAAGCTATTATGGAGCTGTATACAGACTCGTCAGCCAGAGCGAGATTGGGCCAGGGTGGCGGGATCACCAAGACCTTTGGGGTAGAAAGGGGGGTAAGACGAGGTTTCATACTTGCCCCTTCCTCTTTAATCTCTTATTTTATGGGCTACTACTTGAATTCCCAATGGATGCATCTGATGCACCAACGCTAGCGGGTGAAAAAATTGGATTACTGTTTTTTGCAGATAATGTTGTCATCTGGTCACGTACCCCAGCAGGGTTGAGAAAACAAACAACCCATTTGCTTAACTTCGGTAGGAATAGAGGCTTGGAGGCTGATGCCGACAAAACGAAAGTCATGAGGTGTGGCAAGAAAATGGGTCGATGGTCAAGACTGGATATCATTATAGAAGGTGTGAAGACTGAAGAGGTAGGAGACTTCGATAATTTAGGGATAAGGATTGCTGCGTATGGCTCGTGGTCAAAACACGTTTCTAGGGTCAATGTGGCCTGGACAGGAAATGCAAGGGAATTCTAGCGATTGCCAATAGAGCTAAGCGTAACTCTATTGCGCAAGCGCTGGAAATATACAGGGCCCTGGTTTTGGCTGGTACCCTGCATGGTGCAGAAATATAGAGCCCTCCCAAGAGGAGTGCCCTCGCAGCTACCAAAAACAACTTTCTGAAGAGACTACTACGGGTTCACAGTAGTACTCCAGATGTGCCCCTCCATATGGAAATAGGTCAACCCTGCATTACAGATCAAGTAGCTGATAAACCGCTATTAGCATAATTGACCTAAAAACATTTGACCTAAAACATTTGATCAAATATTTTGGACCTTTTTTTGGTCAAATTTTATTAAATATATATATGGGGGTAGGTACGGGTATATATAAGGTTGAGGGGAAGTGGGAGGGTAGCGGGGGGTCTCTCCCCACATTTTAGACCAAAAATAAAGGTCAAATAAATTCGATCAAATGTGATTAGGTCAAATGTTTAGGTCAAATAGATTCAAACCGTTAAACCGCTATTACTCTGGGTCCGCATCTGGTCCACCGAGTCCCTTGTGAAGGTTAGGGAGGCGCTGAAAGACGTCTTGTGGTACGACTGGGCAAGTCCCTCAGGTGATTTCCCCACATAAGGAGATTTCTGTATTTGCTGAAATTGGAAGAAGTGTGAAATAAACCCCAGGCCATTGGTGGATGCACCAGACCGGATTTGGGGAGAATATGTGTTTACAGCTATCAAAGGGGTTTAACTACTTATTTTGCAAGGATAGGTTTGCTCTGGCGGATTACTTGGCTATTATTGAAGATCCGGCCATGCGCTCTTTGTTTGTACACAGGCGTTTGGGCAATCTACCACGCGCCTAGGTGGAATTGTAAACATTCACCTATGTGCCCCTTTTGCAGTTCCGATAAGGAGCATTTTCTTTCTGTTTGTCCCTTATTGTGTGTGGATATGAGGAAAAGGAATTTGAAAGCCTGGATGTTGAACAGAGGTGTTCGAAGGCCGCTGGATGCAGAGAACGTATGTAAAAGTGTAAGGACAATGGCTGCCTTCTTAGCAGTTAAGACCTTTTTGGCAAGTGCATCGAGAAGAAGAGAAGTCCTCATGAACATCTTTACCTTACTTTAATGCATTTGTAATGCACAATCCATGGACTCGTAGGCATAAGGGCGCGGACAACACATAAAAAAACAAGATACAATCCTGCACTAAACAGTATTACTCAACTAGGAGAGCCCAGGCACAAAGTCAGGCAAACAGCAGTGTTTTCAGCTTCTTCTTGAATGGATCTAAATCACTCTGACATCTAAGATCCAGGGGCAGGTGGTTCCAATCTTTAGCAGCTGCAATAAAAAGGCTCCTTTTTCAACCTTCACTGACGTGCATCTGGGAATTGTCAACTGTTCCTGGTAATTAGATCTTAGGGATCTCCTATGTACCTTTTCAGAGATGAGATCCTGCAAATAGCGGGGCATTAAGCCTTGTCTGCATGTAAAAGGTGATAACTAAGAGACGAAAGAGCAGACGGGCCTCAGCGGGTAGCCAATGCAGAGCTCGCTTGGAAGCCGAAACATGGGGCCTCATTACGAGGTGGGCATTAAGGGATTACCGGTAATCCCATACCGCCCTATTACGAGTTCCCTTTGCGGGTCCACCCTTAACGCCTTGTTTTTACCAGGTGTTAAGGACGGGACCCGCAAATGGACTTTGGTGCTAATAACGGTACAGCAATTTGCAGTATCGGTTATTAGCACCTTCCCCATTCCCATTGAGCCCTATGGGGGCTCAAATGGGAATGGTGAAGGGCCCTGGTGAATGGGGAATTACCGCCCCCGCCAACCTTGGAATGGGGCGGTAATAGCTCCATTCACCAGGGCGGAGTCGGTAAGAATTTGGAGGCAGCCATGGCGCTAATAGCGCCATGGTTACCTCCAAACTCCTAATGAGGCCCATGGTCTCTGCGGGATAAACCCATAAGCACCCGCACGGCCCCGTTTTGCACCACCTGTAGCCTATTACACATCATTTTATAAACAGAGTTCCAGCTGATAGTAGTTTCTTGATGTTCAGGGTTTTACTGACCAATGCCTTACTTTGCATATTTTATTTTATTCATAGTCTTTTATTGATTCATATGAACTTTGTTTGTTTGCTATTTGCATTATTGCAATGGTTTCATCTACTCCCTTGTGTATCTGACGTGTGCATTTGTGCCTGCTTGGATGCAACTTTCATGGAATTCCCACCGAAAAAGGCTTAAATCAAAGCGAGAGTAAACACCATTAGAACCTTTGCTCTCAGAGCCACCTGCACACTTCATCACCCACACCCCCTTCCACACACAAAACATAGCTGCAGCAAAAAGTCCCAGCAACTCGACACCCGGACTGATGAAGGAGGCAAACCTAAACCAAGCGCCGCGCGGGAAGATCAGGTGCGGAATGAATTCATGCTCCACCCAAACTGCGGATCTGCTGTGATGACAAAAGTCAGATCGCCGGGAAGCCACAGAAAACCACTAACTTTGATTCCTGATAGA
Organism: Ambystoma mexicanum; assembly: GCF_040938575.1. NCBI lineage: Eukaryota > Metazoa > Chordata > Amphibia > Caudata > Ambystomatidae > Ambystoma > Ambystoma mexicanum. Next base: position 79,774,645 of record NC_090931.1, read on the forward strand.
AATTTGAATAAAGAGAAAGGCACATCAAAGAGAAGTAGGCCTGCATAGGAATGATGGAGGCAGAAATCTACTCTGAGAAGATCAAGGCCACACCCCCACCGGGGGAGCTTATTGATTCCCTACGATATGCTCCTGATGCATTGTGCAAAAAGTGATCTCCAAACAGGTGTGGCAAACATCAGTGACCAAACGCAGTGTTTGCAGAAGATACACGTGGGAGCTATGAATCGCTGACTTCCTAGGCACACACGCTGCTTTATGGACTGCCGCAGAACATACGAGGCACATACGTTTTCCACCTCCTTCCAGAATGTCTGGGGGAGCCCTTTCTTGTATTGATGCCGAATACAGTTTGCTCCACGCTTTCGGCTCCTGCTGCACCCAAGGCCACACGACCCAAGAATAATGCTGTGGGGATCTTTCCCAATAAGGCGGACCTCCGGTGCTGTGGCGGGCTGTAGTCAGGCTTAGTTGGCATGGGTGTTTTTGGCCGTGAGCCAATGTGTACCCCATGAGACAAGTATAAAGTGTTGAAGATGGTCCCTTGCTCCATCTGGGGTCAGCGTACAGATTGCAGAACAGGGGTACTACGGTTGGGGAGCTGTCGCAGTACCAAAAAAAGCCTAGTAATAATGTGGTCTTTTCTGATCAGGTATACATCTATTTATTTATTTATTTTGTCATTTATGTAGAGAACATAACCCAGAGGCATGTAGGATCTGGTTGCGCAACTTTGGCCAAGTAGCATGTGTTCAGGCGTTCTCTTAGCAAGCCCAGTGCAGATGCTCTTGCAATATATTAGGCGAGGCCGCTGGAAGGTGCAGACCAATCGACTGTGTGGCCTGGTTGAGCACAGCAGCGGTTGTAATGATAAAGCGGCGCGGTTTGAGAGGTGCACTATTAGTCATGAAGTCTGCTTCCTGTGGGGCAAAAGAGGGTGGCGCATCACAGGGGAACTCTAAAACTTTGGGCAGCACTTGCCGATTTTGGCGGATCACCCAGAGGGTCCAGCCTTTTGGTCAGCTCTGACTTTCCAGGACAACAGGGTTCCTTTGTGCACCAGAGAGGTAGATGCTGCCTTGCCGCCCCCATTCCTGGGCTTGGGCAGACAACTTGATACGTAATGTTTCTTGTTATTGTCTCTTCCTCTGCTAAACATCTTTCACTCTGCTTCATGGCATTCCAGAATGGACGTCTCACTCATGAAGATGGCCAGCCATACGATAAGTCTGTATCCAGAGAGACTAGCGCACCACCTATTACTTCTGGACATTGTCAGACCAGGACATAAAATAAGTCATCCAAGGAGGTAACGCCTATGCATGCAGCCAGGGCGGCGCTAGAACGCACTTCAGCCAAGGTACTGTTACGGCTTGTCCACATCTCGAGGATTTTGGCTACTTCTCACGCTGCTTTTCAAGTCCTGGGCCAGATGAAGCAGCGCTGCTCATGGCTATCGCTCTTCGTGCCTCTTCGAAATCTGAAAAAGGGAAAAAAGAAAAAGAAAGTTGTAACAATACAGTTGTGGCATGACATAATTTCATCTTCAATATTGGAGCCTTGCCCCTTTGATTCCATCAGAGGACACTGTTTGGGTATGTAAGCAAAGTACAGAATTAAGCAGCTCCTATCTCTAACCCCATGCTTTACCTTAACTTTCCTCTGACTGCCATTGGCCCTTATTAAAGGCACTGCAACTTAAAAGAATGGCCAGAATCACTGGCCAAAGGTGTCACTTCACAAACTCGATTGATGATGCCCAGAAATGCAGCATTTTTAAATTCACAATAATTGGACTAGGTTATTTAGTCCATCAGAGAAGAGGCCGCCATCTAACAGACACAGATACTTTCCAGTCTCACACATGACGCGTCTCATCGGAAATCCAATTCTACTTAGTTCATTTACTCAGAGGGCTGAAGGGCAAATTGGCGCAGCTGTGACAGTGTGACAGACGTGCTGAAATAAGGAGCTGATGGAGAATATACAATTGAACAACTTAATTTTTTTAACTGATTAGTATGTTGTCAGGTTCGGCCCTAGGTTGGTCAGGGTCAAAGGGTCACTGCGCTTCACCTTTTACAAAGTTTTCAGAGTTTCAGGAGGGATGACTCCCGAAGCCACCATACCTGATCCTTCGATACGGTCTGCTCAAGCGGCTGTTGTGGAAGGGCTGGGTCCAATCTGCTGCGTGCCTTGCAATTCTTTAATATCTTCTCAAGGTTTAGGAGTTCTAGCTCCCATATCTGGCATGCATTGAGATCCTTCAAAGTCTTTTGCTAGCAGTGTTGGAAGAGCTTTGACTTCCCTGTTGAACCTTTGTGGATAAGTGCATATCCAAAGGAGGTTGGAGAAGTCTTTAATCCCTTTTGGTAGTGGCCTGGCCAGAGCCGCAGGTCTTTAGAAGGCGTGATGAGCGGAACGTCTGCAGAATTACTGAGTCGCAGCAACGCGGAGCAGCACTGTACAGGCAACATCTGAATTGCCAAATTGGTATGTAGATTTGGAGCAGGGAGGACAAACCCTGTGTCCGGAGCTGCCAGTGAGTTTCTGGCTCGCTTCAAGGTGGAGGGACACTAGGCAAGGAATTTGTCACCCAAGTTGGAGGTGTCCATGCACCCATCGACTAGAAAGCGGCATCGCAGACAGCTGGAGCAGTTGAGGAGAGGTGCAGCGCAGGAGATCCTACGAGCTACCCTACTCTCAACATTTAAAGAACTATATACATTTTTAAAACGAGAAAGTGACGTCATTTCTTTTAAAGTTAGGAAATCGACAACCCCTCAAGTTCTCTTTTCCAAGATGTTCTAGGACTTCGTAACCAGCATGTGTTGCAATCCGACGGCCTCTTAACTTCAGAATGTTTTATGAGCTGTATCGCTTGTGTTCAGCATCCAAGAATGTCTGGCGAAAACAAAACAATGGATAGGGGAGAGCTTCCGCCAACTCAACAAAGCCAAAACTGAATGTACTCTCTCTGGGACTTGCAACCGGAATGCCCTAAAAACATCACGACCCCCACTTACTATTTGGGCATCAAAGGCAAAAACCTTGGAGTACATGTGACAATAATGACCGTGGACCTGCAGATCAACAATGGGGTTGTCTGCTGTTTACTTCAATTAAAACACCTCAGGCAACTAACCCCAATTTAGGCTACTTGACGTAAAATTGCAGTGATCGGGGCAGCAATCGATCCATGTCTGGATTACCCAATAAAACAATCCACCCTCCAAGGGCAGCAGGTGATATGTAGGACAAGCAACAGAAACCTGGATTGCCTTCCTGTTGAGTCTTCACTCTGATCCCAACCTACAAACGTTTAGTGCCCTTTTTAAATCCCAGTTTTTCTAGACCCAGTCACAGCCGAGTGAGCAACAGACAGCATGACCAGAATGGTAGGTCATAGGATATGATATGATATATGATATGATATGGCATTTATAACGCGCCTATACAAAAGTGTTTCGAGGCACGACGAGGCAAACGAGGGGGAACAGAGGGAGGACATACAGCGATCTTACTAGGCCAGGTGTCATTCAGATCGCGCAAGTGCATGAGAAGGGGGAAAGGGAAAAGTGCGTGGGGGAAGGGAGAGGGGATAGAGCAGTACATGGGATAGTAGAATAAATAAGATAATCGAACGACCAGATGGTGGCAAGTGCAAAGTAAGAGCAGACATAAGTGCTGGTAGTGGGACTGAACGGATACAGAACAACAGTCTCCATGTGGGGGGTTGCCAGGGAGGCAGTGCAGGTGTGCATTTTGCGGGACCTGTCCCTGAGATCAAAAGGGTGGACAGGTGACCAGTGCAGTATCAACCAGGAATTCAGTAGGGGAGAGGAGGAGAGAAACCAGAAGCAAAGAGGTAGGTTTTGAGGTGCTTCTGGAGCCAGAGATGGTTCTCCTCAAGTTTCAGGGAGGCATGAAGGCTGTTCCAGAGAGAGGCTCCTGCCAAAGAGAGAGATCTACTACAAACTTGTTGCTTCGAGAAGCCGACTGACCCTGAGGGATTTGGAGGCCGATGAGCGAAGAGCTTGAGAAGGAAGATATTTGGGAAGTGAGAGTTGAAGGTATTGCGGCCCCAGAAGGCCTTGTGGACAATGCAGAGGGTTTTGAACTTAACCCTCACAGCCACTGGGAGCCAATGCAGAGATTTCAGTCCTGGAGAGATACGATCCCTGGGCTTGAGGCCAAGGACAAGTCTTGCAGTCCTGTTCTGGATAAGTTGCAGAGGGCGGAGAGTAGAGGCAGGCAGATTTAGGTAGAGGCTGTTACAATAGTCCAATCTAGAGAGAACCAGGGCTCTGGAGACAGTGAGCTTCTGGGGGAAGAAGAGGAAAGGAAGAAAACCTCTGAGGAGGTATAGCTGGTATTGTGATTTCTTAGAGATGTCAGAGATGTGAGGAGAGAAGGAGAGTGTGGAGTCGAAGATGACCCAGAGGTTTTTAGCCTAGCAGGTGTGAACAGGAGGAGGGCCAAGAGAGGCCGGCCAAAGAGCTACAGGGAAGGAGGGAGTGGGTGTGCCAATGAGTAAAATCTCAGTCTTACTGGCATTAAGGTGGAGGTCATTGGTGGCACTGCATTCCTGGATAGCAGACAGACAGTCAGAGATGAGGGAAGGGGAGGCGGAGGCCGAGGGTAGCCAGAAAATGAGCTGTGTATCATCCGCATAACACTGAAAATTGGGGCAGAGAGCGGCGATGCAGTGGGCTAGGAGTGCCAGGTATTGGTTGAACAGCCAGGGAGAGAGGTTAGATCCCTGGGGGGACACCACAGGTAGAGACAAAGATGTCAGAGAGGAAGGACCCAAGTTGCACCTGGGAGGGTCTGTCGGAGAGGAAAGAGGTCAGCCACGCCAGAGCCTGACCAGTGATACCCAGGTTATCACGGAGACAGTTGAGCAGGATGGCATGGTTGACAGTATCGAAGGCAGAAGAGAGATCAAGCAAGATGAGGACACACGGTGTGTTGGAGTCAAGGTTGGAGAGCAGGTCTTCACGGATGTTCAGGAGAGCAGCTTCTGTGCTTCTGGCAGCTCTGAAGCCAGACCGTTGGCCATGAAGACAACCAACAGATTCAGTGTGGAGATTTAGCTGGGAGATGGCTAGTTTCTCCAGGAGCTTGCCCAGGAAGGGAGGGATGGAGATTGGGCGATAGTTAGCCGGGCAGGAGGGGTTGGCAGAGGGTTTCTAAGAAGGGAGTGCACAAGGGAGTGCCTCAAGGGGAATGTGAAGACTCCAGTGGCGAAGGAGTGATTGTAGAAATCAGCCAGGGCAGGAGCCAGGGAGTCGATATGGTCCTTGATAGTTTTGGAGGAAAAGGGGTGAACCTGTTTTGACGAGACTTTCATAGATCGGACTTGTCTAGAAACATCGTCAGCAGAGAAAAGGGGAAAGGCAGAGAATGAGGGAGGGGGCGGCTGCAGAAGGGCCAGATGAAGAGCAGAGGATGGAGGGAGGGAGGCGACAGGAGGAGAGTGAGGACAGGATGTCCTGGGTCTTTATTATAAGAACAGAAGACTAAGGGATTAGGGTTTTGCTCAGATTTCGAAATGGGAATCCAACACCACACAATATAATACGCGGCTCTATAGTTCTATGATCCCCACGCTTTCCTTCTCCTCAATCAGTGTCACCTTTCTGGTGGGGAAGCAAAGAATCACTCATAGAGGCTGATTTACAGAAGCCTTTTATAATGGCACAATCCCATTGAAGAATGCTCTGTGAATCAGGCCCATAGACTCTAGCGGTCTAAGTGGCCCACACTTCTTTCATTGCAACAACAGTAGATGTCTTGGCATTTGTACATGTCAGGATGTTGCACATAGTCTTTAGAAGATACCAACACCACCATATCTGGTGCTCTGGGCTGTCTGAAGGGGATACCTACATTTCACTGAATCCAATTTCACCTAATGAGAAATCTTCGAAATATATTTTCTTCGAATTCGTTTGGGTAAGTGGGTACATTTTAAAACATAGATGGGTGGTGTAAGGAGATAGGATAAGGTAGGGGGAAGTGGGGGTGGGGGTTCCCCCACCATTAATAAAAAAGAATGTTAAGACATTTGTTTTCGAAGATTCCACCTTTAGGTGAAGAAGATTCGGGGAAACCACATACATCCGTCTGAACAGGGACCAGGTGTCAGACTCTTGAGATCCTTTGCAGGATCACAGTGGGCCCTGATGTTGTTAAGTTAAACCTGCCCGAGTTGGTGCCCGAGACTTCCTTGGGTATGACTCCTCCACCACACCAGAGGTCTCCCTGCTGGCATGAGGCTAGACTAGTCCTCACTTCTCTTATCACCTCCCTACCTGGGATACTGACTTTACGCTCTCCTGTGACCTTTAGCCTCTACTGCTCTGTCTCTCTCTTTTCACTTTGGCATTCTACAACACTCTTTTCCCTTTTCCTCCTTTCCTCATCTGAGTCTTTTCCTCCTCCTCTTTTTGTGCCACTTCTACAGTCTAATGATACTCTCTCCTCCTAGTTTAGACTGTGCCTCCCTCAGCGATGGTTTCTCCTCTTCCACTAAACTGCTCCTCTTCTCCCATCACCTCCTCTCCTTCTCTCTCATTGGTCTCCTCTGCCGCTCCAGCCTGCTCCTCTCCATTCCTCTGTCACACCCTTTGTGCCTCTCTCTCCCCAGTCCTCTCTCTTCAACAGTCTCCTACACTGCTCCAAACTGCTCCTCTTTATTAATGGCCTTCTCTCCCCTACTTCTATACTCTTTCCTCTGCTCATCTCTTTCTTGATGGTCTCCTCCTCCCCTGCACATTTCTCCTCTGTTGCTCCTCCTCTTCCTCCTATACATTCATGAGGCGCCTCGCGGTTTGCTTAAATGACTGACAGTTGGCTACGGTTGGCGAGTGAGTGATATAGTAGGCGCGCTCTTGGATAAACTACAATGCCACTGCCTGTTTGAGATGTGCGAGAGGGGCTGCCATTGTTGCAGACTCTTGGATGGTTTGTGGGGCAAAGAGGCAGCGCAAGCGCACAAGTGGTTGGAGGTACTGAGGATGGGAGCCAGTTTGAAAGACGAGGTGGAGAGAAAAAGCCGAGTCAGGAGGAGGCGATGAGGACAGGAGAAATAATATTTAGTTTGAAGGCAGAGGAATCGGACACAACAGTTGGAATCAACATATGGCCTTCTCTTGGGGCACTGCGTAATCCATGTGTCACCAAAATACTGCCACGCAATACCTGTACATGCGATTGCTTCTGTTACTTGCTTTTTTCAAGTGCATCAACCTTTGCAAAAAGCTCGCCTCTTTGTATGCAACACCATTTTATTCTCACTGTTGGTTGTGTGACTCCTAGAACATAGTGACTATTATTTCTACTTTACTATTAGTGTCAGACTATTTCATTGCAGAATGTGGTGTGGGTGTGTGTGTGTGGGGGTGTATGTGTGTTTTAAAGGTGCACCAAGTGAAGCTGCTTACACATATGATGTAAAGATGTGCATTTCCTGCTCGTTTCATATTAGGTCCACCTTCCCTCCTTGAGTGATATTATTATCATTGGCACAAGCAGAGGCAATAGACCGAGTATAATAGACCCCAAACTATAACAAACCCCTGAACCTCAAGAAGCCATTAAAAAGATATATATTCTTTTCACCCTATTGGACCAGACTTTCGGTTTAACACTTAGCCCACTAGCCCCCTTTCCCCCCAGGCCCTAAGTCCTCTGGATGAACAAGGAAGTATAGAACCCTAACATAGTCTCTGGCCGGGCCCCCTTCTACACCAGTACTTATGATGCACTGGACCCCCAGGAATGTTGCCGCTAGCCTATCCAGCTGTTAATTGTTCTGCCCCTCCCCCAGCATCCTTCTATCACTACCCCCCTTCCCAGCATTATGAGGCGGTTCCATGCATTATTCTTCACTGTAGAAACCCCACTACAGATGCATGAATAAGACTGGAACTACAACAGTGGTAACACTCCAGGTTGCAAGATACTAGCCAGCAAAAACAGTCACTCGCCACCCCCTATCTACACATACACACAGCACACACATTCTCACTCGCCAGCAGTCAATTCTAACTAGCCAGTGGCCAGTGCCAATGTTGCACCCTGGCCTACAGGCCTAGCAACACATGAAGAGCCTCTGCACTCTCTAGAGCACATGAGGCTAATGATGGAACTCTTAAATATCACACAGCATAGGGCCAATAGTGCAAAAAGCGATAGAGCTGAAGTGCACAGGTGGCTGTATAATCAGGAAGGCAGGCATGGAACAGAGAGGTTTCCAGGCACATGTTCTCTTGGTTTCAGCAATCAATACTTAGATCTAGAGGTTATGATGGCAGAGTGCCCGCTGAAGTGTGCGGATCCAGTACTGTAAAAAGGATACGTATATTGAAGCGTCCTTTGTTCAGAAATGTGAGGTATTTCAAGAGATCTTGGAGAATATATCCTAGGCGGAAATGGAGAAGCAGGGAAAGGAGATTTCTGTAAACAGGGACTGAATAAATTACACCTAAGATGGCCACCTGAGCTAAACGGGCAGTCACTTCCGGGTTATGGGAAGGTGAAGCAGGATTTACGGTTACAGTCACTGGAAATTGCAGCTTGCCAACGCATTCCTCTTAGTTGTTAGTTTCCTGGGTTCTGATGACGTCTCTAGTTGGCAGTCCTTGTTCCCTCGGGCTCTGGAGTCGCCAGCACAGGAGTTAATGTCACGACCAAGCCATTGGAACACCAACTGGCACCCATTGTGGACTATTTGGGACTCAAAATGTATCACCATAATCCTCCCCGGGCAATACCTATTCCTATTTTTGTCTTTACTTTGGTACTTCTTTATTTCATTTCACAAACTACATATCCCATAATGCACTTTGTGGCTCTTGTCCTTTCCCAGCTATTCCTATACAGCAGTCTTAAAACTACAATCCCCATAAGCCTTAGAGATAAGTGTTGCTTTTACTTTCCCAGAGGCAGGAGGGAGGAGGCAAATTACCTTCAGGGGTGGTGCTCCAGGTGCTGCTAACAAGCCTGCTTCAGCACGGGGCAGTATTTATGCAGCTGTCTGCAGGAGCCAAGGGCTCTTGCATTGGGTTCACTGCCAGCCCCTCATGCTTTCATCCTTGGATTTCTGCTGTGTCCTGTTGCTGGTGTTTCCAGAACCTATTCCAGTGCCCTGTTCTCCCTGCCCTGAAGCCCTGCTACTCTGCCTGCACTCTGCCCTGCACCTCTGTGCTTCCTGCCCTGCTCCCCTGCCTGCAGCCCTCTGTTCCCTGTCTGCGGCCCCTTGCTCTCTACCACCAATTCTTTTGTTCCCTGCCTGCAATTCCTTGTTCAGTTCCCATCGTCTATGTTACCTGGCTTCAGCTTCCTAGATTCCAGTCCTAAGTAACCTTATCTGCCTGCAGTCCTGCCCTTGTTATTACAGTCCAGAGTCACAGTTCCTTCTATTCCTTGTTCCCAGTCTGCAGTTCAGTCCTTGTTATACGAGTTTCAATCCTGAGTTTTCTAGTTCCTGGTCTACACTTCAGTCGACTTTTCCTTGATTCCAGCCCTTAGTTTCCAGTGTGTAGTTCCAGTCTACTGTACCCTTGTGTTTAGATTCTTGTCTTCTTGTTTATTATCTTTCTTTCTGTTCTCTGTCTTGAACCTTGCTCACTTTGACTTCCCGTTCTTTCTCTGGATATTTTTGTTACGGTTTGTGTGCTCACTTGTGCTTGCCCAATTCCTTTGTACAGAGTTTGGCTGCTGGGATTTCCAGCAGTCAATCTCTGCCCCTTTCCTTTGCCACGTTTCAGTATTGTACCTCATGCCATATTGTTACCAGTGTGCTGGTTCCTGTTTCAAGAGTGTGACAAGACTGACCAAGTGGTGCCATAGTGTTTGCTATAGACTTATTTCAGAAAAAAAGGTAGGGGATTGCCTACCTAAACTAAAGGAACTCAGGTGCTCGTCTGGAAGTCCATGAAAGTCCAAATCAAAAAGCTCCTATGCTATCCCCATCGCTACAATAAACAATAAAGTTCTGGTTGTGATCGTGACCCAGCAGAATGACTGCCTTCTCCTAGATGCAAAAGATGCCAAGTCTTCTCAAAGTAAAAGTTCCAAGCTTTTCATAACAAATAAACAGTTCCATGAGATCCTCGTGGGGCTAGGAGAATGACTCTGTTCTCCTAGCTGCTTTGCCAATGTTCTTTATAGTTTTCAACAAAACGTGTAGTTCTTTCAATGAGAGTTTAACACACTCCACTTCCTTTGTACCCTTTTGCTTTCCCCCACTGGGACGACGAAGATGCTCCCTGAGTTCCCCTCGACTATCCAGCACCACACTCTTGTGGAACTGCCTAGGGTATTGCAGTAGAAAGTAATTTACAGCTTTCTCTGCTTCCTCACGATTTACAGTCACAAATCTTCCTGGCAACCTCCCGGATGTGTACTTGTTCCCTTTACCTTCTCCTGGGGAACTCTTCACCGGTTTCGGCAGGGGTTGCGGGACTACTTCCTGTGCTTCAACTTCTTCTTTCACACTACTTCCACAGCCTTTTCTCTGCGGCCAATTGTTACTGGTGGTCTCGGCGCAATTGTTGATCCACTCGGTCCACCCACGACAGGTCACGCCCCCACCACAGTCTCTTGTACTCTCTGCATATTTGCCTGCGCAACTCTGCTGTAGGCTACAGTAGGCAGTCTCAGCACCATTGTCGTATCGGATGGTTCACCCACTACAGGTCACGCCACCACCTTTCCGCCCCTCCAGGTTTACGGCACCAGTTCCCAACCGACTTGCAAGGCGTTTCTCTGGCGTCCTGCTGTTTGTCTCTTTAATTTGAGAGATGTGCATCGCTGCAGTCTCCCGAAGCCCCAGCTCTACCTTGCAAACTTTGACATGGCCTCCTCGCTTAGTGGGTTCTCCTTCTTGACGGACAACAGCTCTCAGCATACCAGAACCGCATGGGCCATTGGTCATCAACCACGGGTAAGAAGACGACAAACAACCCATTCCTTTTTTGCTGTTCAGTTTAAATAGCGGGGATGGCCCCAGCGTAACGTCAGTCCAATTGACAACTGCTGATCGAGCTTTCGTCCTGCTCAATTGTAGCGTTCTCAAGCTCTTCTTCGTCCCGTACCTATGACATTAGGGTGGTTTGATATTTTACAATAACACATTGTTTCGGACATGAGCTTATGTTTAGAAGGTTCAGGCATTAACATCAGCCTGCCGGGCTTGGGTTTAAAGGAGCGGTGTCTCCCAATCGCGTCCTTATCCCCAGAGGAGTAGTGCCCTCTCCATGAGATCATCCTGCATGTTACCACCCCTGGGGGACTATTGGTTAGTGACCTCACCTCCATAGCCTAATGGAAAGGGGCTCCCCCTGGGGAGAAGTGACACTATCTGAAGGATCGTCACATACCCTTCCCCTTAGTCTTTCAGCTTCCCCATCTAACCCCATAGGAAATCGAGCCACATTTTTTTTTTTTAAATCAACATTTCCGGGGGCGCCTTTGAGCAGCCAGCAAGATGGCCGCTTGAGCGAGGAGCTCCAGCCTCGCACAAATCCGTGCTTTCATAAAAACCTGTTTGTGCTGTAATGTGAGAATATTGAACTGCAGCCCATACAACATCAGACCATCGGATTACTGCTGGCGAAATCTTGAGTGAAATCAGACTGTGCCGACGGTGCATTCGCTGTCCGAAAATCTGGCCCTGCAGCCGCCTCTACTACGCAGTGCCAGTGAGGCTCTTGGCTCGCCGCCTCTGCGGGATGAACCACCTCCCGGCCCAAGGCCGTATGCGGGACTGAAATATCTGCGGCTGCTCCCTCCGGAGCTGTCTTTGCGGCGGTTGTCGAGGAACTGACTGGCTGGGGGGCTGTCCCACCTCTATGCGGCGGTGCCGGTTGTGGAACATTGCTGGGGACCCCGGCTGATACCAGACCCCGCGGGGTTCAGTTGGCTGTGCCCGGATGCCTGCATGCCACCTGGGGACTTGGCGGGCCATACTTGCAGGCCGTAGAGGAGTGGCGACCTGCCCCTCAATCCGGAACCGTTGGGGGAAAAGCTTTCCTTGAGGTCATGGCCGCCCGGGCTGCGGAGCCTGGACCTCCCCACCTCTGCCTCGGTGGAACGCAGGAGTGTGCCAATTTGCAACATACGTCGTCCTGCTGCCGTATGCCTCGATCCTGATCCAGCCATCGGACGCAGCCGGACTCTGACCGTGGGCGGCACCTGGGTGCCCGACCGCCTGGACCTGGGCTTGCATTGGACCCTGCTGAAGGTGGGTGACCACTCCGGCGTCCGGTCCCTGCCCCACTTCCTCCTCACACGCAGTTTCCCCACTGTGCCGGCAGGGCAGGCCGCGCTCTCCTGGCTGGATCCGTGACCTACTTCCTCGTGTCCTGGGCTCAGAACTAACTGGCCCGACACACCTAGGAACGCTGCGGGCTGAGGAGCAACTGCCTGACATCCTACAGCTCCTACTGTAGTACTAGTTGTACATGTGCCTGTGGCAAACCCTCACGTCACGCCTTCAGAACCACAGCATCCCGTTCTGTGGCCCCACTGACTGCTGTGCATGCTTCACACAGGAACTCCCACCCTTGAGGCCCAACTGACCTCGCTCACTCCGGGGTGCACCACCCTACAACCCCTGTTATAACAACACCCTGCTTTTTGCCACGCTTGCACCATCCTAGCAACTCCTAATGCATCGGTTCTATTTAGGGGCTTGTAACACTGACTGGGCGGCCTGGGCCTCTGTACACCTCCTCATTGCTGAGGCCACTTGATCTCTGGTGAACAACCCTGTCATCTTGTGCTGTGCTTTGCCGATTGGACCCCTGGGTTGACCTCTTGCTGGTGGTGTCTGCTTGGCCTGTTTGGTCTTGTGTGGGGTCGATTTGCTGAAACTCTGGGCGTGCGGCGCTGCTGGGGTCTGCTGGTATCCGCCTTACTGCTATAGGGGATCAACACAGTGGCGTCCAACATGACAAAGGGAGCTGGGTCCAAAAAGAAGGGCCCAATGGACACCTATACCAACACTCCAGCCAAACACTCTCATCCCCCTGCCGAGACGCCCTTAAGTGATGGCCCCTCAGTGTCCCAGCCTGACAGATATGACCAATTGCTCACCACTGTGCAAAATGGCTTCTTGGCTGTCAAGTAAAGCTCAATGACATTGTCTCAACCAACGGCTCTGTAGAGTCCAAGATCGAAAAAGAGAGCGCCCGCATCACTGAGGTGGAGACGAAGGTAAGCGAAGTGGAAGATAATGCAATGAAACATGACCGCAACATTCCACATCTGCAGTGCAAATTCAGCACTGTGCGCAATAAATGTGATGATTTAGAATCCAGGTCTCGCCGGAACAACATCCACATTGTTGGGATCCCGGAGGCCGCCTGCAATGGCCCTATGGAACAGTTCATCAAAACTCTGCTGAAGTCACTGTTTGACTACACCCGATTCTCGTAACACTTCCTAGTTGAAAGAGCCCATCGGGTTCTGGCCCCTGTGCCTAAGCCCGGAGCGCCCCCTTGCACCACATTGGCAAGGCTGCTAAACTATTGTGACAGAGACCTCATCCTACGTATGGCGCAGGAGAAGGGGGCCCTGCGATTTTAATCTGCCGACAAACACATTCATACCGAATTTGCCACAAATGTATTGTCTAAGCGCAACTCATTTGACCCAGTAAAAAAACTATTGAGAGCCCGACAGGTCCAATATGCACTCCTCTATCCGGCAAAACTGCACATACAACATGCAGGAAGGACGCAGTTCTTCGAAGATCCGGATGAGGCCACGGCATACGTTGAGTCCAGAATCTATATCCCACTACCTAGAAGAGACCGTGACGACACCTACGGATCCCCCAGGAACAACAACAATCCAGTAAACACTGACATTGACTGGCCCCCGTTGGGAAGCAGGGATTTAATCCCTCATCATGAATAGGCACATGCAACTCCTACCACGTGGCTGGCTGCACATGGGCATACGTCTGCCTAGCCTTGTGATCTGTTCACGGCGCACCCCTAGAGTACTCGTATGTTACATTGGTTAAGGGCTTCCATCGTCAAGTTGGGGGAGATGATGCGGGAGGGGGATGGGGGAAGGGCTGAATATGCTCATGTTTGTATTGGCTATTTAGGCCCACGGTTTACAATTAAAGTGTTTATGCTTAAAAACAGTGCAAACTATTCCTTGATCACGGAAGATTCTCATCCACATGATATGGCCCGACCTCAGTCGGGTCGTTACTTAATGCACTGCATATATGCCTGCCACTGACATTACGCTTATGTCTTGGAATATTCGAGGCCTCAACCAAGGCGCGCAAGGTCATAGCTTACATAAACAGACACACCCCAAAGGCGGTTATGTTACAGGAGACGCTTGCCTTGGGTCCCATCAACAAATCATTTGCTAAAACATGGGGCCTGCAGCGGTGCTACACGAATTACTTGTCTCTGTACCGCGGGGTACTTACGCTAATACACCGATCTATCCCATTTTACGAGTCCAAGCGGGAAGTTGATGCGCTAGGAAGGTATGTTAACCTATGGGGGACCCTGGCGGGTGTGTCCACAACTCTCATTAACACCTACGCCCCCAATATAGACAATTCACAATTTTATGGCCACATCCTAGACATTCTTTTGAGAGAACCGCACTCAAACATCATGTGGGGGGGGGAGGCTTCAACCTGATCTTCGACCGCGTGATGGATAGATCCAAGTCCACACAGAGGAATGTGTCCGCTGCTGCCCGGATGCTTTTGACGGCGGCGGAACATCTGGACCAAATGGATGCATGGCAGGCACGCAATTTGTCTACACGGGAATACACATTCTATTCTACAGTTCACAATGCACACTCCAGAAAAGATTTCTGGTTGATCTCTACCCCACTCATGTCAAGCGTAGTGAAATCTACAGTTCTCCCCCGCACGCTTTCTGACCATTCGCCCGTCCTTCTGACCATGGGATGGCCCTCTTCGTGTTTGGCAGACCCTGCTCTGCTTGAGGGTTTATATAAAATGGCACAGTCGACCTCTTCCTCAGAAGTGTAGGGACTGTACAACAACATAGTACAGTATGGAATCGTATAAATCATGGATCCGGGGGGAAATCATTTCCACTGCCTCTGGGACGTTAAGGGCCATCAGGTGTGAAATTGGTGAAGTTGTAGCCGACCTCAGAATGCTGGAAGATGAGTAAAGAAACACTCACAATCAGGCCTTCCTGGGGTGTATCAAGGGGAACCTAAACAAGTTTTGAGAATTGGCCGGTAGGGAAACCCAACTACTATACTACCCTGCGCGAGCAACACAATACAGCGAGTCCGATAGGCCAGGACACCACCTGGCAAACGCTGTCAGGACTGAGACTGGGGTCCACTATATCACTGGGACAACTGGCGCCACCCTAAACACTCCCACGGGGGTCAACTCTGATCTCTGTAAATTCTACAAAACACTATACACCAATTCAGACAACTGCAGAACTTGAAGCATACCTGCAGGAGATACCGCTCCAGGCAATCTCGAATGAGGCTCAAGCCAGTCTCAATCTGCCACTGACCGCCGATGAGATCACTGAGGCCATTAAGTCACTCCCCTCTGGTACGGCACCGGGCCCGGATGGCCTGGGGATTGAACTCTACAAAGAGTTGAACTCCATCCTGACCCCCTAGCTGTTACAAATATGGGAAGAGGCACTGCACACTGGCAGGCTACCCCCATCAATGTCGGAAGCTGTGTTCACAGTCCTTCTTAAACCCAATCGGACATGAGCTCGTATATGCCACTGTCCCTTATTAATTCTGACATGAAAATCTTCGCCAAGTTGTTAGCCGCCAAATTACTTCCACATATGACAAAACGAATGCATCTTGACCAATCAGGATTTATACCTGGGCGGACTACTGCATTTAACCTACGCAGGCTGTTTGGTGTCATCTCGCAGCTTAACCCGGAGGCACAGGCGGTGGCAGTCTCCCTGGATGCAGAGAAAGATTTTGACTCGGTCTCCTTGCATAAAGCTGGGGAAGGGAGCTGGGTGCTTGTTAAAAAAAAAAACTAAACAATCATCTGTGAAGCTGAGACTGTTGGATCTGAGACATAGAAGCAGTTCTTGTTTTCGGTGCTATGCCGCATGGGCCTGGGGGAGTTCTTCATTCAATGTGTGCAGCTACTATACACATCCCCGGCGGCCAGGGTCCGAACTGGGTCCACGCTGTCCCCCGTGTTCTTAATTGAGCGAGGCACGAGACAGGACTGTCCGCTTTCCCCTTTGTTATTCGCCCTCACTATAGACCCCTGACTTGCATTATCTGGCTCCGACACATCCACAGGGGCTTACGCATGACGGGCCCCAAACATGGCATCTCACTATTTGCCGACGACTCCTTGTTGTACATCAGGGACCCTGCTGTGAACCTTGGCCCGTTGCTGGATGAGGTCCGTAGATTTGCTGAGTTCTCGGGATATTGCATCAATGAGTCCAAGTCAGTACTGTTCCCTCTGAATGAGGCCACTAACCCTCCCACCCCCCAACCTGGAGGGCTGCTGTTGGAACCGGGACAAGTTGAAGTATCTGGGCATAGTGGTTACACGTCAACAACATTCACTATTACAAGAGAACCATGGGAGTTACATGCCTATATTAAATGATAAACTGAACTTGTGGGCACGACTTCCACTCTCGTTGTACGGTAGACTCTTCCTCCTCAAGATGATAGTGGTCCCGAAATTACTATGTTACTTCACAAATGTCCCGATATGGCCGGAGAGTGCATTCTTTTACAAATTGAGATCTCTCTTGGTGGGCTTCGCCTGGGGCATAGATACTCCACGGATGAAATGGGAGGATATGACCAGACCATACGATCAGGGTGGGTTACAGGCCCCGGACCTTGAGCTATATTACTGTCATGCCTGCCGGACATACCTCTGGACCAGGAACAACTTCTCCATACAAGATGAGTTACGCCCATAGAACCAGTAGACCTTTTTACTCAAAATGGAGGTTGTTCGATACATTGCCCGGAAAACGACGTCTGCATTTTTCACGTCGTTAATTTTCACGTGACTTAGGTCCGTCACGTGTATCACGGCAGTGCGTACATAAGCAGCGTGGAAACTCCATTCGCTGCTTCTGATTAAGTCAATTTTGGCGTTTGTAGCTGAACTCCGGACCTGCGTTCCCGCATTCCTTTCAGCAAACTTCTTTGGCCTAATTTGAGCTTGTTTTCCTCCACACGCTAATTCCTGGGTTGCGTGTATCCTGTTCGCGTGCCAAATCTCCACGGGGACGCTGTCTGCAAGCGCGGCTGTCCTGAAGTTCGTGAATCCTGTTCGCGTGCCAAATCTCCACGCGGACGCTGTCTGCAAGCGCGGCTGTCCTGAGCTGCGTGAATACTGTTCGCATGCCAAATCTCCACGCGGGCGCTGTCTGCAAGCGCGGCTGTCCTGAGCTGCGTGAAACCTGTTCGCGTGCCAAATTTCCACGCGGACGCTGTCTGTAAGCGCGGCTGTCCTGAGCTGCGTGAATCCTGTTCGCGTGCCAAATCTCCACGCGGACGCTGTCTGCAAGCGCGGCTGTCCTGAGCTGCGTGAATCCAGTTTGCGTGCCAAATCTCCACGCAGACGCTGTCTGCAAGCGCGGCTGTCCTGAGCTGCGTGAATCCAGTTCGCGTGCCAAATCTCCACGCGGACGCTGTCTGCTAGCGCGGCTGTCCTGAGCTGCGTGAATCCAGTTCGCGTGCCAAATCTCCACGCGGACGCTGTCTGCAAGCGTGGCTGTCTTGAGCTGCGTGAATCCAGTTTGCATGCCAAATCTCCACGCGGACGCTGTCTTCAAGCGCGTGAATCCTGTTCGCGTGTCTAATTCTTCATGCGGAAACGCTGTCTACAAGCGCGGCTGGCTTGGCTGCGTGTATGCTGTCGCGTGCAATCCTGCACGTGTTTTTCTGAACTACTTCGAACTTTTGGTACCTGTGACAGTCAACAGGTGAGATTCTTATTTTGTTCTTTGTGGGAAAGGAAGTATTTCATGAACTATTGGAAGGTGAATGTGCACAGTACATTGGACGCTATCCTGTGGTGCACCAACCCGGTATCTAGAGAGAGCCTCGTGCCGTTCGGGATAAGTCTCCCTTACTAATCTTCCCTTCCTTTGTCGTTTGTTCAACTCTTGGGACTCTTCAAGAAACTGTCCTGGAATTCTTCAGTTTAGCCTTAAGGTCAGTGTCTGAATTAATCCCAATTCTGTGTTTCTTAGTATTTAACTTGGGACAGTGTTTTATGATACTTATTTATTCTAGGCATACTTCCTGTACAATTCCCACGCCCTTTCCAGTGATCCGTCTCTCTGCCTGTTTTATTCAGTCAGAGAGTTGTATCATTTGGAAGGTCTAATTTGACCTGCCTACAATCAAGTCGTGTGAAGATGGGATCCGGAAAAGCCCTACCAAATTGTATCCTTTTTTTGGTTACTGTATCCTTTTCAGTTGATACTTTGGTGATTTATGACAGAATCAGAAGCCATGGAGGGTACGGATCCTATAACTGTTTTGACTCAGTTAATTTCTGACTTGAGAAATGAAATGATTACGGCACAGGATATGCTACGGCATCGAATGGATGTTATGCAAGATGCCATGCATGTCACTCCTCAGGGAGTACAGATTCCAGCAGCCATTGCATCTGGATCTGGGACTACGACACCATCATTATCACAGGAAACTCTTAAAGTGGTTATGCCCACACAGTTTCCCTTGGCTCCTCCGGAAAGGATCACAGGTGATCCTAAAACCTATAGAACCTTTGTTAATCAGTGCCGACTTCATTTCCTTTGCCGGCCTAATTCATTTCCTGATCTTACTACTAAAGCAGCATTCGTGCTTTCTCATTTGGGGGGTACAGCTGCTGCTTGGGCAAATCCTTTATTGGAGTCAAATAGCCCCTTGTTGTACGATTGCGATGATCTTCTGGCGGCTATGAACAAAGTCTTTGATATGCGCTATGCTACTCAAACCACAGATCTGGAGTTGTTGAATTTACAACAAGGTACTCAACCTCTGTTGGCTTACATTGCGCGATTTAACCAATTAACGGCCGAAACCCGATGGCCGGAAGACAAGAAGACGGCTGTTTTCTACAAGGGTCTTTCAGAAGAACTCAAGGACGCTTTGTCCACGGTTCCAGTGGTTCCTACAGGTTTTTCAGAATTTCTTGATTTAATTTTACAAATTGATGCCCGAAAAAATGACCGCAAAGGAGAGAAAAAACCTTTTCTTCCGGCACCAGTTCGTTCTGATACACCGGCACATTCTTCGAATGATCCTGAACCAATGCAAATTGGCACGGTGAGAGGCCGGTTGTCTAAAGCCGAAAGAGAGAACCGAAAGAGAAATAACTTATGTATGTATTGCGGTTCCTCCGAGCATTTATTGGCGGCATGTCCTAAAAGACCAAATAAGCCTTCGGGAAACGCCAAAACTCGACAGCAGCAGGAGTCCCTGTGTCAAGTGTTACATCGGACTCCATTACATTTCCAGCTCATGCACCGATAGCTGTTGAGATGATGTTACGTTTCAATGATCAAGACTTGGCTTCCAAGGCTATGGTTGACTCGGGAGCCACTAATAATTATATTGATATCACATATGCCAAGAAATGTTCTATACCCCTTATAGACAAGAACAAACCTGAAACTGTTAATACAGTGGATGGATCAATCTTGATTTCCGGTATGGTAACTCAGGAGACTGTACCTATTCAGATGACTTTATCAAATGGTCATTCGGAGGAAATAGTCTTCGATGTCATTGCGGCTCCTCAATACCAAATAATACTTGGACTTAATTGGTTGACTCTTCATAATCCCGCCATAGACTGGGTTATGGGATTGATCCAATATCCTTCAGTTTTTTGTAACGAACATTGCTTTATCAGCCAGGTGGTATCAAATAAATCACATATGTTGGCCTCTATTGAGGGAATCTCTGCTATCAATGTGGTACATCAGAAAGGTACGCATATACCAAGTGAATATGCAGATTATGCCAATGTGTTTGACAAAGGTCAGGCAGAACAGCTTCCTCCACATAGGCAATATGATTGTCCAATTGAATTGATTCTTGGAGCTAAAATTCCTACTGGTCGAGTTTATTCTTTGACTCTCAAAGAAGATGCTGTCTTGAAAGAATATATCGATAAAGCTCTGGATATGGGATTCATACGGCCATCTCAATCGCCGGCTGCTTCTCCTTTATTCTTTGTTCCAAAGAAGGAAGGAGACCTAAGGCCTTGCATTGATTACAGGGCTATTAATGACATCACCATAAAGAATCAGTATCCTTTACCATTGATTAATGTCCTGTTAGACCAATTAGAAACTTCCAAGTACTTCTCTAAATTGGATTTGCGTGGCGCTTACAATCTGGTTCGCATTCGTGAAGGAGACGAATGGAAGACCACTTTTAAGACGCGGTACGGCCTTTACGAATATTTAGTGATGCCTTTTGGTCTTTGTAACGCTCCCGCCATATTTCAGTTCTTCATGAACGATATCTTCAAAGATATGATGGATCAATTCGTGGTGATTTACTTGGATGACATTTTGATATATTCATCATCCTTTCCAGAACATGTTAAACACGTCTCAGCTGTCTTACAAAGACTTAGAGAGAATAAACTTTTTGTTAAAGTCGAGAAATGTGTTTTTCATACACAAGAAGTGGAATTTCTGGGTTATGACATTACCAATCATGGTGTTCGAATGAGTCATTCTAAAGTGAAAGCTATATTGAATTGGCCTATCCCACACAATGTCAAGTCACTACAGTCATTTCTAGGATTTGCGAATTTTTATCGCAAATTTATTCGTTCTTTCTCCAAAGCAGTGGCCCTATTGACAGCTTTAACTAGCTCTAAAATTCCATTCTGTTGGAACCAGAATGCTCAAGCTTCCTTTGAGAAGTTAAAAGAAGCATTTACAACTGCACCTGTACTTCAGCATCCTGATCCGGATGGCCAGTTTATCGTTGAAGCAGACGCATCCAGTGTCGCTACAGGAGCGGTACTCTCGCAGGTTTGTGCAGAAACTAAGGAGGAGCATCCAGTTGCTTTCTTCTCACGTTAACTTACCCCTTATGAACAGAACTATACTGTCACTGAGCGTGAATTACTTGCAATCAAAGATGCTTTCCGAGAGTGGAGACATCTTCTTGGGGCCAAACATCAGGTGATGGTATATTCCGATCATAGAAATCTTCAGTCATTTAAAACTATGAAATGTCTCACAGCTAGACAGGCCAGATGGCATGTTTTCTTTGCTCAATACGATTTTCAAATTACTTATCGCCCTGCCAGACAACATGTCAAATCTGATGCTTTGTCTCGCATCGGTGAAGAGGTGAAAGAAGAATCATCGGTACAAAATAAGCTGTTGGCAGATCACGTGATATGTAGTTGTTCTGCACAACCTTCTCTAAAAAACGACTTACAGGAGTGGGTGAAACTAAATCCACAATTGATCCAAGAATTGAACATTGATTTATACAATGGTTTGCCTTTTAAAAAAGGAGTACTCTATCTACCAACTGATACCATTCAGAAAAAAGCCCTCAGTTGGGGTCATGATTCTTTGATTGCCGCCCATCCTGGACAGAAGAAGACTCTAGAGCTATTGGAAAGATGGTGTTGGTGGCTGTCTATAACACAAGATGTTATAAATTATGTTTCAACATGTTCGGTATGCAGTCAATGCAAGACTACTCCTGGCAAACCAGTGGGTTTACTCCAGTCTCTACCAGTTCCCAAAAAAACATGGGACATGATATCAATGGATTTTGTGGTTGAACTTCCAAGAAATAAAGGCTACGATACCATATGGGTGGTGGTGGACTACTTTACAAAATTGGCGCTTTTCATTCCCTGTATTGGTGTACCAACAGCTGCTGGTCTGGCTGATCTATTCATTCGGCATATATTCCGGTTTTTTGGTCTACCTTCGGTGATTATCACTGACAGGGGATCACAATTTGCGTCACGTTTTTGGAAGGCACTAAATTCGGCATTATTAATTGATGACAGGTTGTCTAGTGCTTATCACCCTCAAACGGATGGACAGACTGAGAGAGTCAATAGCACTATGGAACAATATCTGCGATGTTTGTGCTTGCAGTTTCAGTCAGATTGGCTCAATGTTCTGCCGGCAGCAGAGTTCGCCTATAACAATTCCTATCATAGTGCTATAGGTACTTCACCTTTCTATGCTTTGTATGGGCAACACCCACGTTCCATTCCTTTTGACTCCAGTTTGTCTTTGGATACTCCTGCAGCAGGACGTACTTTTAGGGATCTTAAAAGTCTACAGAAGAAAGTTGAGCAGCAATTGGAACAAGCTAAAAAACAAGACAAGTACTATGCCGACGCTCATAGAATTCCTGCACATGTCTACAAAGCAGGAATGAAGGTATGGCTGTCCACAAAAAACTTGAGAATACCCGGCAAAAGGAAATTGTTGCCTAAATACATTGGGCCATATGAAGTTCTCCAAGTTATAAATCCGGCTGCTGTCCGTCTGGCTTTGCCACAACGGTGGCGAATGCATCCCATTTTCCACGTATCGCTCATCGAACCGTGTTCGGATGCTACTAGATTACCTATACGGCCTGTTGCTATTTCAGTGAAAGGGTCAGACGAATATGAAGTGCATGACATTCTGGACATGAGGTTGCGGTCTGGAAAACCATTTTATCTGGTAGATTGGAAAGGTTATGGTCCCGAGGATAGATCCTGGGAACCTCTGTCGAACATTCATGCTCCTGCTTTATTAAGGCAATTCCACTCGAAAAGGGGAGAAGCTGCTCCTTTGGGGGGTGGCACTGTCATGCCTGCCGGACATACCTCTGGACCAGGAACAACTTCTCCATACAAGATGAGTTACGCCCATAGAACCAACAGACCTTTTTACTCAAATTGGAGGTTGTTCAATACATTGCCCGGAAAACGACATCTGCATTTTTCACGTCGTTAATTTTCACGTGACTTAGGTCTGTCACGTGTATCACGGCAGTGCGTACATAAGCAGCGTGGAAACTCCATTCGCTGCTTCTGATTAAGTCAATTTTAGCATTTGTAGCTGAACTCCGGACCTGCGTTCTCGCATTCCTTTCAGCAAACTTCTTTGACCTAATTTGAGCTTGTTTTCCTCCACACGCTAATTCCTGGGTTGCGTGTATCCTGTTCGCGTGCCAAATCTCCACGCGGACGCTGTCTGCAAGCGCGGCTGTCCTGAGCTGCGTGAAGCCTGTTCGCGTGCCAAATCTCCACGCGGACGCTGTCTGCAAGCGCGGCTGTCCTGAGCTGCGTGAATCCTGTTCGCGTGCCAAATCTCCACGCGGACGCTGTCTGCAAGCGGGGCTGTCCTGAGCTGCGTGAATCCAGTTTGCGTCCCAAATCTCCACGCGGACGCTGTCTGCAAGCGCGGCTGTCCAGAGCTGCGTGAATCCTGTTCGCGTGCCAAATCTCCACGCGGACGCTGTCTGCTAGCGCGGCTGTCCTGAGCTGCGTGAATCCAGTTCGCGTGCCAAATCTCCACGCGGACGCTGTCTGCAAGCGCGGCTGTCTTGAGCTGCGTGAATCCAGTTCGCGTGCCAAATCTCCACGCGGACGCTGTCTTCAAGCGCGGCTGTGCAGGGCTGTGTGAATCCTTTTCGCGTGTCTAATTCTTCACGCGGCAACGCTGTCTACAAGCGCGGCTGGCTTGGCTGCGTGTATGCTGTCGCGTGCAATCCTGCACGTGTTTTTCTGAACTACTTCGAACTTTTGGTACCTGTGACAGTCAACAGGTGAGATTCTTATTTTGTTCTTTGTGGGAAAGGAAGTATTTCATGAACTATTGGAAGGTGAATGTGCACAGTACATTGGACGCTATCCTGTGGTGCACCAACCCGGTACTAGCGAGAGCCTCGTGCCGTTCGGGATAAGTCTCCCTTACTAATTTTCCCTTCCTTTGTCGTTTGTTCAACTCTTGGGACTCTTCAAGAAACTGTCCTGGAATTCTTCAGTTTAGCCTTAAGGTCAGTGTCTGAATTAATCCCAATTCTGTGTTTCTTAGTATTTAACTTGGGACAGTGTCTTATGATACTTATCTATTCTAGGCATACTTCCTGTACAATTCCCACGCCCTTTCCAGTGATCCATCTCTCTGCCTGTTTTATTCAGTCAGAGAGTTGTATCATTTGGAAGGTCTAATTTGACCTGCCTACAATCAAGTCGTGTGAAGATAGGATCCGTAAAAGCCCTACCAAATTGTATCCTTTTTTGGTTACTGTATCCTTTTCAGTTGATACTTTGGTGATTTATGACAATTACGAGGTAGCGCAGGCACATTTCAATGGCCACTGGTACTCATCCCATGATCAACCACTTCATACAGGCCTGGAGAAATATAGTGCATCCCCCTCCGACTTGCTTATAGTAGTCCTAAGTAATTGACACTCTGACACATGCTCATTTGACCCGGTACGCACAACTGTTAACGCCTGGACCAGAATCTTTAAGAGGCTGAACGTTACTGCACCATACTATGGAGCAATCCCCCTCTGGAACTGCCCTGGGCTTCCCCCGGGAATACATACAAACTGCATGGGATCCTGACCGGATTATGACGCTACGTGATCTCTTTCCTGGGGGCTCTTTTGTTGCACTCGCAGACTTCTCTGAGGCGCTGGGCTCTGACCCTAATAAAACATTACAATACTATAGGGTAAAAGCGGCAATCAGGAGACACTGGACATCATTCCCGAATGAACCTGAGGAGTGTGAGGTCCTTGGTGTGGTGGTAGCGGGCAGGTACCCCAGGGGTTTGGTATCCAAATTATATAAAGCATTTCAAGATGCACTAATACTACCTCTGAGGGATAGGGAGCGATGGGGGGCTGATCTCGGAACTAGACTGGACGACACCCAAAAGGGCCCATGGCACCATTAAATCCCAGTTCTGGCCATCAACCTCAACCAGGCTTGTGCCGACTGACAAAGGAGGTGTCCCTCAACGCTAAACACAGGCTAATGCAATTCAAAGTGCTCAACAGACTTCATTACCCCACCGCAAAAATTGCCAGGTTTGCCCCACTGATGTCTAGTACCTGTGCCAAATGTAATGCAGAGAATGCTGATGCACATCATATGTATTGGGACTGTCCCAAGATAACCCAATTCTGGTGGGAGGTTGCGGTGGTACTTCATACATGCACGGGATTCCCCCCACATTTAACATTTCCTAAATATTTGTTTGGGGACATAGGTAAGGTGGCTATAAAGCTTAGACGTCTCTTTAATCTGGCCTGTTTGTTGGCAAAAAAATGTTACTGAGATGGAATGGCACCTTACGTGAAAATGTGGATTCAAGAAATTACTTATGCCAATGAATGTGAGGAGACCTATGTGTCACTGGTGACAGCAAGCTGTAGACCAAAGAACATAAGGGGGCCATTCCGGGAACATTTATCTGCGCAGAGCCCTATATAACGATGTCCAAGTATGAATTATATGAAAATTGATCACATGATCCTAATGTTATATTCATGTCTCTGAATGCACACTTTGGATTGATATACATGTGACCACTTATGGTGGACTGTTTTGCTATGATAAATATTACTCTTTGCACTCTACACAAAGTTTTAAAAAATAAAAATAAAACAAATCAACATTTCCCTGTTTCTTTGCCTTCCTGTGCTCAACATGAAAACAGAATGGCTGTAAGTCCAAAAACCAGCGCATAATGCAGGGGTTTGTGTCTTTATGTAGACTAAACCATGTCAGGGGGGTCTGGTTTGTCACCAATTTAAACTTGCAAACTGTAAGGTAATATCGTAGATGTCCCACAGGCCGCTTAATAGCAAGAGCCTCTGATTCAATGGCAGGGAAACAGTTTTCTACTCATATACAGGACTAGATGTTCTACCCAACCATGGATTTGTGATAGGACTGCCCCAAGACCAACCTTCAAAGCACCCTTCTGCAGAGTAAACTCTTTATTGAAATTGGGTACCTTGAGTGCCGGTTCATTGCAGAGGATGTGTTTAAGAGTATTGAAACTAGCCTGGTCTTGTTTGTCCCACCAGATGTTCTATGGTTCAGCATTCTTCAGTTTATCGGTCTAGCCTGTAAGGCCCAAGAATGCTCTTAACTCTCTTTTGTTCTAAGGAGAAAGGAGTTTTGGTAACTGCTTTAACTTTCGCCGCTTGAGGTCTTACCAAACTATTCCCCACAAAGAAACCCAGATATTTTACAATGTTGTACAATTGGCATAGATGTTCCTTCTAGGTCTGACTATGGATTACGATATCATCAGGATATGCACCACAAAAGATGGAGTAGGGTCACAATAGCTTATCCATAAGTCGTTGCAAAGTCGCTGGGGCACTATGGAGTCAAAAATGTAGGACCCAGAACTGGAACAATCTCCTAGGAGTGGAAAGTGCAGTTTGGGCTTTGTTGGAGGGGTTCAATAGCACCTGCCAATAGTCCTTAGTCAGATCAATCGTTGAAAGGAAAACCGCAGATACCAGTCTGTCAATAAGATCATTGATCAAGGGCATTGGATAATTGGTAAACTGGGATATCAGGTTGAATTTTAGGATATCTTTATAAATCTCCATGATGGATCTGGTTTCATGACCAGGACTATTGGGGAGGACCATGGACATTCAGAAGGTTCTATGATTTCTGGTTCCAACATTTTCTCCACCTCCTTGAGGATTATTTCCTTTCTAGACTCTGGGATTCTAGAAGGACGAAGGTTAACTAACTTCCCAGGAGGAGTTTGTATATGATGTTGAAAGCTCTTAACTCTTCCTGGCTCTTCACTAAATACATCAGGAAACTGATAAAGCAGATCCTCTATATCCTGTTTTTCAGGAGGTAAATCCTGGAGTATCAAACTGTGTTGTATGGTCTCTTCAGACAAGAGAGCCGCCATAACCACTGAGGTTTTCTCAACTGGATCTTCCCTCCATTCTTTTAAACGATTTATATGATAAATCTGAGATTTTTGTTTCTTGTCTGGCTGTGAAACACGATAGTTAACTGGCCCCGTTTGTTCTAAGATCTCATACGGGCCGTGCCACCTTGAGGTCATTTTGTGTTCTGAGGTTGGTAATAAGACCGGGACCTTTTGGCTGATAGAAAAATACATTTCTACTATCTTCTGGTCATAACATGCTTTTTGGGCTCCCTGTGCTTTCTCTAGATGTTTATGCACCAAGTTTCGGACCACAGTCATGTGTTCCTTCAGATGTTGGGCCCTCTGAGACAAAGGAAGGATGGCCTCATCACGTTCTTCCCAGGTTTCTCTGAGCATATCTAGGATGTCCATTGCGTCCTGACCATACAAGAGTTCGAAAGGAGAAGACCCTAAAGATGCTTGGGGAGATTTGTGGATTGCAAAAAGGGCACATGGCACCATTAAATCCCCGTTCCGGCCATCAGCCTCAACCAGCTTCATAGGAATATTCTTTAGGGTCTAATTAAATCGTTCCACAAGCCCATCTGTTTGTGGATGGTTGTGAGGGGTCAGTAATGCGAGGCAGACAACTGCTTGTAGTTTTCTCTGTATTTGAACATTTATTATAAACAAAAAAGGCAAAGAAAACCTAACTAAGCCTACTCTACCAGGGGATTCCCTACCTAGTCTAGGATCTAAGGGTAAATCTCCTAGCATACACAAAACTGGCCCTCACACCAAACAACAAATCAATTAAAAAAAGCATAAACAACATAAAAGAAAGATTACCAAATAACCAGTGTCTTGGATGACCTCTACTTGGCCTGGGTAGAGTTCGTTCCCCAGGAATGTCCAAATTCAATTTCTTCCAAGGAAAAATAAAGACTTAAATCAGTTCTTGAAAAGCTCCAAAGAAAATAAAGTTCAATCAAACAAAAATCCACTGGTAACAGTTCCTTCTTCGTTTGTTGAAAATTCCCTTCCCAAGTTCCACAAAGAAAACTGCACCAATGGTAATCCTGGATAACCTCCTTCCAGGATGATATGGATAAAGTTCAAAACAAAAGTACCACTTCTGCTTTAACAATACTTCTTCTGTATCCCCTGGAGCGCCTTTAATATAACTTGTCAGGATGCTTCTTTTAAGGGAGTTGTTTTCTCCTTGGCAACTCCCATCTGTCAATGATACTGTGAAAGCAGGTTCCTTTGCTTCACAGTCTACTACTACTTCAACTACATTCAAATAGAAATGTTGTGACAAAATTATAGACAACCACAGTTATACTGCTTCTGCTGCAACGTGCTGCTTTGAAAAATGAATCAGGCAACCTAAGCAAGACTCTTCGACCTCTAGAGGTAGGCAAGGCACTCTTCTTTCCTATATCACAAGAACGGGCAGCCTCTTTACCTCTTCTGTCTGTATTACAGCTACCACAACAATCTGTCTTGGCTTCTAGACTGCTTCTATGTCTCAGATCCAACAGTCTCAGCTTCACAGATGATTGTTTAATTTTTTTTTAACAAGCACCCAGCTCCCTTCCCCAGCTTTATGCACACCATCCGACTTCCAGTAGTTACCCCAAAGCGGTATTGCCACTCTTCCAGCCTTGGATAACCTTGTCAACCTTGTATCAGAGGACTCTGGGTTTATAACAGCTTCAACAGTGTCAAAGCATCAGTGTTCGGGTCTTAATTGGGCTAGTTTCACCTTAGAAGGGATCTGCCTACTGGCTTGGGTAATACTTGTTCTTTTCATGTCGTCAGCATTTTCTACTACTTGATAGTTGTTCTGTGTGCTACAAGAGTTAAGTTTCACTTCACAAACAGATTTAGGTACACGCAATCTCTCTTTGATCTTAAACTTCCACTAAAAGACCTGTGTTCCCTTTTGTTTGTGCAGCGTTCTGCTTTAGCGTGGATAGGGAAACACAGTTTCATACACGCAACCTCTCTTTGATGTTGGACAGTCTTGCAACACTTGGGAAAGTCAGCTTCTACTTCTTTAAATGCTACTGGCAACGTTCTCTCTCTTAATGGGAGACACACAACCACTCCATAATAGTTTAAATGCAACAAAGGGAAAAAGAAAGGTTTTCTTTTTAGGCGAACACTTTAACTTGTGCGAATACGCGTGTGATACAATCCCCTTTGTGATAATTGACTTCCAACGATCACAAACAACTTTACTCGCTTCTACTTACATGCGGGCATTAATTCAGCTAGTTACAGTTACCGGCAAGGTGTTGTGTGCTTTGGAGTAGGGAGCTTCATTCACTGGCTCCAAAGTCATAGCGGTTGCGGGCTGCTACCACTTCCAGACTTACTTTCTTCTGCTACTACTGCTACGGGCACTCTTGGGATCCACACCCCTCTGCAGTCCGGGTGTCTTGGATTCGGCCTCAACAATGGAGAGTCTTCCTTTCTCCAGCTTCCTTCGGCTTGCTTCTGCACACGGGCCTCAGGTGGACGCGCAACTTCAGCTCTGAATTCACAGTCATTCTTTGCTGTTTAGTTTAAATAGCGGGGTTGGCCCCAGCATAATGTCAGTCCAATTGGCAGAAGCTGATCGAGCCGTCGTCCCAATCCACTATAGCGTTATCAAGCTCTTCTTCATCCCTGTGCCTATGATATCGGGTGGTTTGATATTTTACAATAACACATCGTTTCGGAAAGTGAGCTTATGTGTAGAAGGTTCGGGTATTAACATCAACCTGCAGGGTTGGGGTTTAAAGGGGCAGTATGTCCCAATCACATTTTTATCCCCAGTATAGGAGTCCCGCTCCATGAGATCCTCCCGCATGTTACCACCCCTACGGGGACTATTGGTTAGCGGCCTCGCCTCCCAAGCCTCATGGAAAGGGGCTCCCCGTGTGGAGAAGAGACGCTATCTGAAGGATCATCGCTGGGGGAAGTCACTGTTCAGTTCCTGCTGGACCCGTACAGGCTTCAGCCTTGTGAATATTGTTTCATTGTCCCTGCCTTAGGGCCCAGATAGAAACACCCACTCCCGCTGCTCCTTTCCATGAGCATTAAGAATAGGGCCCTGCACTAGTAACCACCTCAAAAGGCTAGAGTTTCATCAGACTGTGTGGGAAACTCTTCCCCATTCTGCGTACACCCCAAGTGGGAACCTAGCGTGTTTGTCTTACTTGTATTCCATGCCTCTTTGTGTTCACTGCTTTTGTTGCCTGTCTGTAGTTATTGCCTGTACTTTGTTGTCTGCAGGAGTCCTTACACTCCTGTCTCTTGTGCACATTTCTCCCCCTGGCTTTGTGTGCACTGTGATGAATCGAGGGAATTTGTCCTTCCTCCCCAAGCGGAAGCCCCCTCTGAAGTTAGAGAGGTGAGCCGGCTCCACAACATGCTCCCTAAGGGTCGAGACAAGTGGCAACTCACCAAGAGAGACTCCCCCTTTGAGGACAAGGACTCCAGTTCCTTTGAAGAACTCCCTAAGCCATTCACTTTAATGGCATTTGCGAGACTATCAGAAATAAATAACAGTATGAAATCCAGAGATTTGCCTGAAGGCAAAGTCACAATATGCCATTGCAAACAACAAAGAGAATCTGTCTCTTTAAGGAGAACCCACCATTTAACTGAGACGAGTAAACTGGAAAATGAGGACAAAGAGAGAGCATAAGCAGTGGAAGCCCCCTGACAGTGTGACAGCTGAGAGAGATGGAGCCATGGATAACAACAGAACCTGCAACTTTCAGGAGCAGTCTGAACGCGAGAGTGAAAAGCAGGAGGCGAGCGTTCACAGGCAGTGGAGAGCGAAGGAGACAGGAATGCAAGTCCGGGTGGTGGCGTGACTACAACAGCTTTGTGGTGGGCAATGCACCCGTCCAACAATGCCGAAACCACCATGCTGAGCGAATATCAAGGCATCCAGTTACCCGCAGCCATACCTGATTGCAGGGAAGAAGACCTAGAGCAGGATGCTGGCAGAGTTCAAGAGAAAGCAAACCGGAGCCAAAGAGAGGACCCAGACTGAGTGCCGGTCCCAGGGACATTTCCCTGCCAACCCAAAGGTAACAGGGAGAACGGGATAACCGGGAGGCTATCAGTGAATTATTATTCATCTGGAAAAACTTGTCCTAATGAAATTGACGAGATATGGAATAGAAAAGTGATAAACTGGAATTGTAACAATGTGAGAAAGAGAATCACAAATAAACCTATAAGAGAGACCATTAAGCCTTGGATACAAATACTTTGGGAAGAGGGGAACATATCCCATAAAGCAAGAAGTATAGAGTGGAGAGTTTCAGAAACAGAATCCTAAGAGTGCGAAGTGATACCTAGTAGAGCCCATAAAATAGAAACGCTAAGTAAGCCACCTCAGAAGAGGGAGAACATTAATCGCCAATAAACCCTATCCCATCTAAGAAAATATGTCAGAGGAATGCAAAAGACATAGCAGCCTAGATCAAAGGATAAGACAGAGTGATAAAGGGGATCAATTGAACATTGTCCAGACAAAAGAAAGTAAGCCCCAAAATGTATTGAAGGAGTTAAAAGAACTGATACAGAAGGTGACGAAAGAATATTTAAAAAATCCTACTAATAGAACTTTCGATTGAAGAAGAAACTCTTTGAGAAGAGCCAGTCAGGAGAAGGGAGGCCTCCTCCTAGCTTCATTTAGTTGGTTAGAATAGTGGTAGGGTCAGGGAGAACTTGTTTTTGGACAGCAGGCTATTGTTATTTGGAGACGTTCTGGCGACTGAAAAGCACCTTAGTTATTTATATAGGCTGGGAATACCCTCATAAGCAATAGGGAAAGATATGCATTATTATTATAATTTGGTAAATAAGCAGTGGAAATGTCACTGTCTGCGTTCTTCTCCTGACCCGCCACAGCTCGTCTCTACCCTCAAGGCCCTGGCAGTTAGTTCCTTGCTGTACATTGTTTTAGTGGTGCCCCACAGTTGTCCTCCCTAGTGTGAGGGGTCGGAAATGTGTGGCGGACAATTTGTGAAGGTTTTTCAAAAGATGCCATTTTATTAACTCCAAAGGTTGAATAAACGCCTCACTAACCCTACCCTGACAAGGATTTCCCTGCCTAAAATAAACTAAAGGAAGCACTCTAACAAATTATTTCTGTCCCTCACACTTATACATACACCAACTCAATAGGGTAAGATATGGCAGTTCATAAGCAACACATATAGCAATTAACTTCACATCACAATCATTGTTTCTCCTCATAATCTGGGTGAATTCCCCTTCCCCAGATTTAGGTAGTATTGTGTTTAGCAGTTCTAAAAGGAACAGGAAATCCTGTCTCCCAACAAAAAGTTCCCCGTTGATAATTGTGAGAAACCTGAGGGCATCTTTACACCTACTCCCCTTGGATCCTCTTCTCAAGTGGCCAGGCAAAGGCCACCGCTCTTGGATCCTGACCCGGGGGGTGGGGAGGGTGGAGATGAAAGGGAGGATCACCTGGGTTGAGGGTCCTTTGGTATTGGGGAGAGGGTGTCTGCAGGTGAGACATGATATCCCCCTTTCCCTTGTGAAAGCAAACCTTGCCCTCCCCCTTCCTTTATACGTTGTTGCCAATCACTTCCTTTTATTTAACCTCAGTCATACCACTCTAGTACGAGAAAGAGGTGACTAGGGGTTGAACACACTAACATGCAGTTACACCACTTTGGTACTGAGACGAGCAAGAGGCCTGGAAACTACTATTCGCGCCTTGAAACACTTGTGTATAGGCGCGTTACAAATGCCATATCATATCATATCATATCATATCAGGGTCAGGCATGTCCCGAGAACACCAGTAAATGTAGTCAGGCAATTGCAGACAAGGGCTCGCACCTGCAACCTGTTAATGAGCTACATGTGCATAAAAGGTGGAGCCGACTGCAGGGAAACAGAGACCAGAAGGAGAGATGCTCAGCCATGAGAAACAAACCTAAGAGGGTTGAAGTCCTGCAGGGAAGAAGGTTGCCTAGGAGGGTCCTGCCTGGAGACCAGGACGCAGGCGGGTGCTGTCAGGAGGTTGTGACAGTGGGGCCCGAGCAGGACGTGCAAGGATCCAGGCTGACAAACTCCTCTCTGTCTGGTGCCCACTGTGGGCTACGGAGGACTCACAGGTGCTGCGGGCCACCGGCAGCAGCCGCGAGAGAGAGGCGGAGCTACCGGCAACCCACAGCGGGATTCATACCAGGCGAGCGCTGCTTGCAGACCCACAGGAAAGTGGGCATGGAGCCAAGGAGAGAGAGAGAGAGAGAGAGAGAGACCCCCCAGAGGAGCCGGGAGAGATTACTCGTACCGGGCGCTCCTGGGGCAACTGCAAGGCATATGGTTATGCTGATTGAAAGTAAATGCATGCGCAAGTGACTGGGAACCTGAAGTAAAGGGTTTTTGAATACTAGAAACAAAATACTGAGTGAAGGAGCTTAAATAAGAAGCATGCATTATTTAATACCGAACTGAAGGAAAGCTTTGAAAAACCCATGAATTAAATGGAAACAGGTGTGAAACACACTTAATAAATATTTTGAAAAGGCAAAGAATGGATCTTTATGAATAAAGTGAAAAGCAAGTGATGAATTTTTAGAACGTTTGTGAAAACAATGTGGTCGAAGAGAGTGAGCACCACAAAGTGAGTTGTGTGGAGGAACACACTGTGGCAAAGTCAAGACACTGGCAAGGAGAATTCAGAGTGAATGCAAACTAAAGCACAGGCATGATGAAAGAGAAACCTGTGTGGGCAAGAAACCTATGGTTATCAGTTGCGTGACCTGTAATGGATGGATGTGTGGTCCGAAAACTGCACCTAGACAGAGATTACCCTGTCTGGAAAGGTCAAGGAAAGTCCAGTTAAAGAGTCTTCACTGGTAACTAAGATTGCTGAAGTGATTGGGAAAGATGGCAATCTGTATCTAATGAACCTGAAGGATTGAGAAGGTGACCTGGAACTGGTTGTGAGAATTAAGAGACTTGAACTGATTGCGCATTGGCAAGCTGGAAGAATTGTCGCCTTGGGGAAGGGAATCCTGTGGCCATTTTGGAACTGTGTTGTCTACTTGGGGAACGGAACCCTGGGGCTTTTTGGAACTGCTTTGAACTTGGGGAAGGGGAGCTGGAAAGTAAACCTCGAGCTGGAAGAAGCTCAGAACCTAATTTGGAACTTAATTTCTTTTTTTTTTTTAATTTTTTTTAAATAAAATGTATTTTCAAAAAGTTCATAACAGAGAAACAGCATGTACATAATATAACATCATGTGATAATCATAACAAAGCCAACAGAACTATATACACCAGAAAACCCCCCAGCCCCCCAGGAGTCACAAAACAATCAATAAACTGGTCTAATATAGTAAAAGAAATTTACCCCAAATCTTGTTAAATAATGCACTTTTCTTATCTCTCCAATACAGCACCTTCTCC
Source organism: Ambystoma mexicanum (assembly GCF_040938575.1). Taxonomy (NCBI): domain Eukaryota; kingdom Metazoa; phylum Chordata; class Amphibia; order Caudata; family Ambystomatidae; genus Ambystoma; species Ambystoma mexicanum. Next base: position 79,809,045 of record NC_090931.1, read on the forward strand.
ATATCTGCTAGAGAGTGCATCTCCGACATCCATTCCTCAATAGTAATAGGGTTAGATGCTTTCCAATGTCTCAAAATTAGTTTCTTCCCCACCATTGCCCCTCGAAAGATCCATTTCTTCCGAGAAGTAGTCAGGTCATCCAACAAATCCTCACTACCCAACACTATTGTCTTAAAATCCATATGAACCTTCTCCTCCAAAATCTTTCCACAGATCTGGTCAAACTCAAACCACAAGCCTCTCACCCTCGAGCATTCCCACAGCATATGCTCCAAGGTGCCCACCTCATGTAAACATGCCCAACATTTGGAACTTAATGTCATTTGTTGCCAACATCCCTACACATTGTATAGCTTAGTTGTGAGGGCAAGTATAGGTTTTGGACACAGACAAACAGTTAAATTGAACTTACTGACTCAGACTATCCTTAGTTTCTTTGGGTAGGGAAATCCCACCTTAGCATAGGGCACGTTACGCCTCACAACATCCTGACATTTAAGTTAATAAATATATTTTGTTTGAACTTTTAATCTGTTGTCTTTGTCTTGCTTCATGATGCATTCATATAATCCAAAGTTCCAATTTGAATTCAACCAACAGTTCACAGATATTCAACAAAGTGTTCCTCTTTTCATTTGTAACCAAGATCTTGAAACACATTTCTTCATTAGCAAAGCAAATTTGTATTTCATGAATTTCAACAAAATGTCATCAACAAAGAATAACTTTGTACTTCATAAGTTTCAACAAAAAAAATCTTTGTCAGGATATTTCTGCACCAGTTTATAAAAGCCACTTGTTTGACACTCTTCAATAACTCTGCAGCAGTTCATACAATACTTGCTTCAGAGTAAATAATTGGTCAGGCTGCTTCTGTATTATTCCACAAAAACACTTTAGTGGTTCTTTATCTGCTTCTATAGGAATCTTAACCACACCACAGTACTGCAATGGACTTCCACCTGGTCTACTCATCTGCCAGGCCTACAACTACAAAGTTCTCTATTCTGGTGTACTCTCCTGCCAGAACAAAACACATTGTTACAAAATCTTCTGACGTGGTGTGTTAACGGCCAGCTACACTTCCAATAATGCGTCAATGTCTCTGGCTTTGCAACATCAAGTATACACATTTCTTGCTGTTTTATTACACATATGTGATTGCCACATGCAATACAGGTTATGCTCCACTCCTCCTGAATATCTTCTGTAAGAAGGTCAGCCTTCTTGCCACTCTTGTTTTCACACTCTGTCCTTACCCAAATTCTGATAGTGATTATTTCTCACTTTCACATTTCCTTGGCTTAGGCAATGTAGATTTAAGCCACCTCCATGTATGACTTACTTTACATATGGGCAATAGTCTTTACAAACACTGAAATCCTCAAGTGCCTTCTTTTGGCTTGGGAAATACTGGTTGTTCACAAATTGCCCTGATATTTTTCTCTCTTGGCTTTGGCAATTGTAGCTTTGATTTTCTTCTTGGATTCTTGCCCTTCGTTGACATTTTATATAACCTATTATGTTATAATCACACCCTTCTGGTTTGATTATGAAGATCTTGCTCTGCTGTCTGCTCCCTTTTAAATCAGCTTGATCAGATTAATTAACCTGCCTTACATTGGTTTCGGTATTCAAAAAGCCTCTTCTTTCAAGTTACTTTGTTTATCGCATTTCAGGAAGTCAAATCACTGGACTTGGCCAGCGGGCGGTTACGGAGCGCTCCAAGGTCATTATCTAGCTGGACCCCCCGTGAGTCCCGATTACCTGTGGTGCTGTGTTTTGTGATCCAAGATGCACGGTACACTGGTGTCCCTCTGGTCGTATGGGTCCCGGCAAGGGTGGTGTATGCCGGGTCTAGAAGATATGCATTGTGGGTATCCACTCCCGGAGCCGAGCTGGAATGTCTAGCAAGCCTGGAACAGGGAGTAGTTCCCCAGCCCCACAGTAATTAGACCTCCCCACAATTTGTGGTGCAAAGCAGTGCAAGCACTGTGAGTGGGAGACCACGTTGGAATTTCAGAATATAAATGAGGGAGAAAGGAAGGAAGAAGAAGACCAACAGAAGGCAAGATAACTAGAGGCAGAACAGCAAGGCAAGCCAAGTCAAGATGCTATGGAGAGGACAAGAAAGCTCAACAGCGTTTCACCTCACTGAAAAGTTTGCGGCGCATCAGGGTTGGTGAGCGCCGCATTTGTATGCAGTGGCAAAGCCAATCGGGAAAGAACGCTGAGATATTGGTTGTCCATAGCAACAGACCAAGCAGCATTCACTGAGCATGCGCAGAAGGCGGCTGCCAGACCGGATGCATGCGCATCACATGCAACATGGCGGCCCCATGTGCGGAATGCAACAAGCTCGCCAGAGTGGCAGCAAGAAGTCCCGGAGCTGACACTTAGCCCGCCAAGGTAAGTAGACACAGCGAGCAGCTCCTGCAAGCGCTGTGTCAGTCACAATTTAACAGTGAATTCACTAGGTCTGGCATGCGCGTCCGTTTGCTGCGCTGCCTCCAAAACATCTGCTTCAGTTTCCAAGCGCAGTTTGGCAATTTATTCTTCGCTGCCTACCGTGGCCCGTGTCTGTCAATTTTAGAGCTCTCCTGGCTCCCACAGCTATCCGGTGCTTGCCTGCCACTGGTGCTTGTCTAACAGTCGGGAAAATTGCTAAATGGAGAACTTTCTGCTGCACAAACTCTGCAACTGAAAACTCAAGCATATGAGACCCAATCAGGACCGGGAGTAACTCCATACACTCCAATAGTCCCGGCATCTTGGCTCTTCATCAACCTCTACTTCTGCTGCCGTGTGGAGGTTACAAAACTGCTCCACCTTCTGCTACTACTCCTCTCCTTCCTAATGGCCTGCACCTTAGGGGGCTTTTATTCCTTCCAGTCTCCCTCAGGTGTGGGTCAATATCCTTAATGGGCTGCAACATGCAGTCCTGTTCTCTGCAGTCCTCTTTTTCGTCCCAGTACCTTGGGAAGCGTGGGACCTGAACTCTCCAACTTCAAATGTATCCTTACAATGAAATTATCATCACCAAGTTTCTTTCTCTCCTTATACATATTCCCCAAAGGAGTACCATAAGGATTGCATGAAATACTTGGCTTTACAGATGAATGGGGGTTTTCAGAGTTTAAATTGGTTACATTTACAGACTCCTCTTCCTTATTTCCCTGTGACTCATATGCGCTTTCATTTCTTTGGCTGTCAGTGACTTTGAAAATGCTTTTCTTACTCCGAATACAGGATTGGTTGTTACTATCTTCACCCACATTCCTATAGTTAGTTTGCGGGAATAAAAGCTCTTTTTGACAAAAAGCCTTTATATATTCCGGTATCAATGATTTTCTCCTCTTTGAGGAGGACAAATACTGCGTTTCATCTCACAAAGTCCTACTGTTCCCCTGGGCCCCTTCTCCTCCCAGGTGATCCTCCCGGCTAATGCCGCCCCCAGGGCCAGAATCAGGAAGTGTCTGCCTTTCGCTGGCCACCTGGGAGGAGAATTTAGGTAGGGTATTTGTCAGGACTCTGTAGGATTTGTCACACTGGATCCAGGGTTCCTTAACCTCTACCTTCCAATCTTATTCTCCTATTTCTTGCTGTTTTTTTGTACTGTGGTCTTCATTTCCAACTTCCTTTTTTAATTCCCCTCTTCCCCCACCTCGCTCCACTATACACCCTCGTGTTCTGCTCGGGTTAGCTTGCGGTGCCTTTGTGTTACACTTCAGACTTCCCCGCGGGCATCCTTGCCGAATACAACTTCTTTATAGGCTCCTCTATGGTCCAGGTACAAGCTACCATGGCGTCTGTACAAATGTCGACGCATTCCAGGTCACCTGACACGTCTTGTACGTGGAAGACGTACAGCAAGTCACGCCCCTCTTACGACTATAAAACCACCGTCTTCCAAGGGGCTCGTTGCTGCTAATTAGCGTTACCAGCTACTCGCGGTTTCGTCCGTTTCCTCTTTGTGTCTTCCTACACAAATCCTTATCTGAACTCCTGGTTTTGACCCTTTGCCTGACTTTTGGATTGCCTCGTCTCCTCCTTCATTCCTGTCATGCTCGTCTGGTTGTTGGACTCGGAACGCTATTGGATACGCCTCTCTTCTGTGTCTTGCGGTTCTTTCCTGGTTGCCGCTCTGCACTTCAATTTTGCTGTCTACTATCCGGATCATCTCAACAGCTATTCAACTATACTCGTGTACTCAGGTACATACCTATTGTCTTCCATGGATATTCTCTTCTGTTGGATTCTGGGACATTGAGTGACTTTTCTGTTAGATTGCTCTTAAGTGCATATGAACGCCCTCCTGAACTGCACCAACCCGGCACTAGTGCGTCCCTCGTGCCGTTCGGGGTTACTTACCTATACTAACTTCCCTGTTTGTTATTTTCTCCTGTCGTTGTCTTCAGAGTCCTGGATTCCTCTTACTCCATTTATCTTTATTCAGGTCAGTTGTTTGTCAATTCTATAACTATAGTGGGAACCGATACTGATTTAGTTCAATTCCACTCATTTGTGTCATTCTTTGTAGATCATCCCGGGGAAACTCAACTCCACTACAATATCTATCTAGGTAGTTGTCCAATTATTTCAACTGTTCTAATCACTTGTATAATATCAACACTGTCTAATATCTTGATATTCTTTTGCAGCATTGGTATTGGCGGTGTGTGTTCTCTCCGCTCTTTTACTCAATTGACACCTCTGTCTGTTCTAACTGAAACAGCAGAGAGGTACGTTGTGGAAAAGAGCCCCTCTTTGAGGAAGCCTGAGTATTATACTCAGGGGAGCTGGAATGGAAGGCTGAATCTGGAATCTTATACCACCAACATCTCCAAGGTCAATTTCTCTGCATCTTCGGCCTATTCGGAGTGGTGAGTAACACTTTGCCTTGCTGTTGTCCGGCAAGGGATCTTGCAGGTTGCGTGCTCTCTCCCACTCTTTAAAGCTTGCTGAGATTCTCATTTGACGTTGATGAACGCTGGCATTGCAGCTTCCGGACATCTTGTTTCTGCCATTATCAAGGACCTAGTCACAGCCTTGATCTTGGCCCTTTCAGTACACGTATGCTGTATTTATTTTACTGAGTCCTTGATCCACTTACAAGTGGGCCCCGGCCTTCTTTAGCCCTTTGTGCCTTCCTGTGTCCTCTGATCTGTGGTGTCTCTGCCATGTTCTTTCCTTGGTGCATGTTTTTTTTGGCCATCCTTGTTAGTTACCAACCTGCAAGGCCTGCTGAAGTCAAGCCACCCTCAGCTTTTGGTTATAATTGGTGTACTTGAAGAACACATGGTGACTGATTTTCCTGTCTTTTTATAGGTGTTGCCCCCAGGTCACAGAGGCCTGGCCCTACAAAGAAGGTCCTCCCCTCCACAATTGTCTTGCACCTGGGATCATCCAGAGGAGGTGCAAGCAGCATGTGGAGGTAGCTGGAACAGCGCCCATACTTCTTGTGTCTGCCATTTGTGGCAAGAAAAATTAGGGAGATTGGGGGGTTATTATTTTATGTTAAGTTGTCGTGGTTCTGTACGAGAGTAGTTTGGGTCAGTTAGTGAGGGAAGAGGGAGTAGGATAGAGGTGTGCTTTTCTGTTGAGCTTCTATAACCAGGAAGAACTGGCGTCTAGTGCTGGTCAGGTTTCTAGGTGTGTTTGGATTGTGCGCACTGGGGTTATTGTGTCACGATGGGCAGCGTTCAGTGATTGGGTGTTTGTCTGTGGCAGTTGGTTTTGTGGCGGATATGTGGGTTGTGCGTTTCAGTGGGAATTAGATGATCCAAGGATTGTGTGAGGTAAGTGTGGGGTAAACTGGAGAGGAGTTGGAAGCAGGGGTTAGTAGTTGAATTTTCAGCCCCCATTAGTATCGCTGGTGGTGTCTGTTTGTACTGGTTATTGGGTGTTGAATAGCCATGTTTTCAGTCATTTCCTAAAGGTGCGATGGTCTTCAGTTGTCTGAATTTCCTTTGGTATTGTGTTCTATAGATTAGCAATTAGACGCGAGAATGCGGTGCCTCAGAATTTCCTTTTTTCGTATTGTTTCGCTTCGATTTAGCGGTCGCCGCGTTATCTTAGGTCTCCTCCTAGTTGGTTGCGGCTGATCTTAGCATGGGGAAATTCAGTTCCTTATCCACGTAATGATATGTGGGTAATGCAGAGGGCTTTGAATTTAATGTGTTTTTTACTGGGAGCAATGTAGGGTTTTCAGAGCTGGTGTGATGTGGTCTCTTCTGTTTAGTGTCAGCAGTATCCTTGCTGCAGTGTTTTGGTCCGTGGATACACCAATAGGAGGCTACGGGCAAGGCAGAGGAAGAGGCAGGGTGGGACTATAAGGGTGTTGGGTCGGGGGAAACAGTTGGGGAAGATAGCTCAGGGGCAACACGCTCGCCTTGGAAGCAACACGACGCGGAGCTAAACAGGTCTGATCCCAGGGTCCGTGCTTAGAAACCTCTGGGCATTAATAAAGTGACGTAGGATGGGCAGAGCACAGCTGGGGAAACAACAGAAAGGAGAGGATGAAAATAAAATGAATAATAAAAGAAAGAAAAAAGAAACGCTGGCGCAATGGAGCAGGCTCTTACCCACAATTGGCAGGTGGGCTAAGGGTGCCACAAACAGACATTGCAGTCCTTTCCTTTGCCCCAAAAGTACTCTTGTGCTTCTCTGCAGTTCCCGTCTTGTGTGATCATGCACACACCAATGGGAGGTGTGAAGGGTCAGCAATGAGAGGTGGACACAAGGTGGTAATGTTTCTAAACAAAGGGCCTCATTACGAGGTTGGAGGTAGCCATGGCGCTATTAGCGCCATGGCTGCCTCCAAACTCGTTCCGACTCCGCCCTGGTGAATGGAGCAATTACCGGTCCATTCCAAGGTTGGCGGGACCAGTAATTCACCATTCACCAGGGCCCTTCCCCATTCCCATTTGAGCCCCAATAGGGCTCAATGGGAATGGGGAAGGCGCTAATAACGGTACCACAAATTGCGGTACCGTTATTAGCTCCAGAGTCCCTTTGCGGGTCCTGTCCTTAACGCCTGGAAAAGCCAGGCATTAAGGGAGGACCTGCAAAGGGAACTCGTAGTAGGGCGGTAAGGGATTACCGGCACCGGTGCCCTTACCGGTGCCGGTAATCCCTTACCGCCCGCCTCGTAATGAGGCCCAAATACTTTTATTAGAGGAAAAGAGGTTGGGTAAATGCCTTTCTAGCTCTATTCTAAAGAGGAATTTCCCTACCTAGAAAGCAAAACTAAGGATCTGTCTGTGTCAGGAAATCTGTAACAAATAATATGTTCTTGTGTCCAAAACGTCCTATCCTGGCCCTCACACTACAATCAGAACAACAAAGGGTGCAAGTAAATGTTTTTGACTTGATGATGGCAAAAGTATTCAAAACCAAAAGTTGAATAATAACTCCAATGAAAATGTTCTCCAAGGTAAAATAACCTTGGACTCAAGGGATGTGTCCCTGTCCCTAGATTCTTCAAACAGGATTGCAAACATGTTCCTTTAAGTAACAGTCCCTTTGGACCTGCTTTAAACTCACAAAGTTCTTGTTGAAATCAAGTTTTGTAACAGTCTTTCTGTAAGGTTGTCTTTACTTTGCAGATTTCCTGGTGTACTCCCTTGCCAGGCATCTTCATTCAAACTCAATTACCTGGTATACTTGCCTGCCAAGGTTTCTTTATAGCTAATTTCAGATCACCTGGTATACTCTCCTGCCAGGTATCTTTTATTTTTTATTTTAATTTTAATTTTTGTTGGCAGAGGCATACAAAAAACACACATCAGGGTGAATATTTAAATGCAATAAGTACATACAATGACACAGTAATATAAGATGGTCATCCTGCCAGGAGGCAGGGCAGTGCAAAAAATAGGTACTAACATAATACACCGCTACCCTGGAGTACCATCTCAATGGCCCGCAGATGAGCCGCTCTCACATGCACTCGCTTCCTGAATGTTAAGGTAACTGTTGAATGCAGACCAAATGTTCTTGGGGTGAGAGCGTGTGGGGAGCATCTCAATATATTCCTCCTCGCAGTTCCGGCACCAGGTAAGCAAGTTCAACCATTTCTGAAAAGTGGGGGGACAGGAGTTTTTCCAGTTTTGAAGTATACACTTCTTGGCCACCATGCAGCTTATATTTAGAAATGTAGCCATGCCCTTAGCGTTCTTAGCATTCCACACCCCAAACAGCACTCCCAAACGGTCCGGGTCAATAATACTCTCGCTAAAGTCGTTAGTATTCTTTCCAAAAATTCTCCTAGTTTATGGCATGTCCAAAACATATGTAGATGGTCTACATTTTCCATCCTACAGCGGGGGCAAGCGTGCAAGCCAGTGTTAGCAAATTTGGAGATGTTAAAGGGGGTGTAATACAGTCTACTTAGCAGTTTGAATTGCATGGCGCGGTATCGGAAGTTGAAGGAGACTCTGTTGGTGTGCGAGCACATTTACCCCCATAGATGATCAGAGACTTCTAGGCCAAGTTCCTCCGCCCACTCGCCCCGTGCCCTAGAGGGTTGGGATGGGGCGTTTATTAGTAGCAGCTTATACAGTGCGGATACAATGCCACAGGCACCTCCTGAGTTAGCGATATAAGCAATCCCTGGGGAGTCGGGGGGTTCATCTGGGAAGTCGGGCCATGCGGCACGAAAAGCAGCACAGAGTTTGTAGTATTGCACGAGTTCTGGTAGCGTGCAAATTAAATAGCTGAAGTTCCTCGCTAATAAGGGCAGGAGTAGCAGGATCTGGATTCAGAGCGGCTAAGGTCGGCCATATGGTCTTTAGTACCTCGGCTTCTTTGGATATGGACATTCCTCTAATATAAGCCTTAAGGCATCCCAACGTACCGCAATGGTGGTGGCCTGGGGGATGTTATGCTCAAAGAAAGACTCGATGTCCGCAAGGATATCAGCTTTAAACACAATGTTGTGCAGTGCCGCAGATTAAAATCGCCAAGTGTTGAATGTTGGAGCGGGGTTTCCCAATTCCACCGCCAGGGTGATTGGGGCATGGTCCGAAAGAGTGCGGGTCAGTATCTGTGCTACCACAATCCTCCCCATTATTTCACCTGACACCAGGAATAAGTCAATTCTAGATGAGCTATCGTGTACGGAGGATTAGTGGGCATATTCACGTGACTGTGGATGTAGAAGTCTCCAGGCGTCGTGAATGTCAAGGGTTTGGGAGTGTGTCAATAGCCTGCGTGCCACGCCAGACAGCGGCCGGGGAGCTATCCCTGTTCTGTCGAGGTTAGTATCAAGTATAAAATTCATATCTCCTCCCCAGATAATATGGATTCCCACGTATCCCAAGAGTATGGAGACCAAACTATCCACAAAGTCAGGGTTATCCACGTTAGGACCATATGCGTTTACCAAGAGGTATTCCCTGTTAATGATTGTGCAGTGGAATATGACGTATCGGCCCTCTGGGTCAATATAATTCTTGTGCATTACGAATTTAATACATTTATGGACCATTGTTAGGACACCTCTGGCCCGGGTGGAGTAGGAGGTGTAATACCTGTTTGGTCCCCAAGACGTCGCCATGTTCTTTGCGAGGTGGCCCTCGGAGTGTGTTTCCTGTAGGAGTAGTATCTTACAGCCGTGTCTGTGGGCATAAGCCATAATCTTGCGGGCTTTGGTGTGATTACTGAGGCCCCGGACACTCCAGGACATTATGGTAGTGGGCATTTTAGAAGTCTAGGGCACATCCCAGCTTTGGCGATGTTGTAGGTGTCTGCTGTCAGCGCTTTTAACCCGGAGATACCCCGGTGTAGTATGGGGTGTCTGTCTGCCCCCGCCATTTTTAACATAATCCCCCAACCCAAGTCCCCCCCCCCTCACCACCTTCCCCAACCGGGCAGTGTTCCCGTCCACCCCACCACCCCCCAAATGAACCGACACTCCCTTGAAAACAGAGGTCAGTGGGCAGGACCCAACGTGGGTATGCCCCCTTTGAGGCCCAACGTGTGCCAACAATCAGCAACAACCAAACGAAAGTAATCATTGCAACTGCAGTGGGGCGCGCTGCTGCTGTGTGGTCAACATTTTAGACATGGAAGAGGACAGCATGTGCTGTCCAGCACAGGTTTCTGCGGTGAACGGATCACATGTCTGGCCCCTGAAACCAGTAAACATATCAAAGCAGAATGAGACTGGAGGATTAATTGGGACTCTAGGCCGGCTCCAGGCACTGGGAAAGGAAGATAGGTAGTGTCAATAGTTCAGGAGCCAACCAGTGGCCCGAATGCTTGTAATAGGGACCCATATTTGCTAAGTGAACAATACAACATTGCCATCATCACATTATGAGTCAAGGATCACCAGATAGAATGGGCATCAACAAGTGAAACAGTTCATGACTAATCATCATTAGCGTGGCCGCCTCATGGATTATACAGATGTATTTGCGGCTCAAAAAACTTCACTGCTTCGTCCGGGACAGTGAAAAAGTACAGTTTACCATTGTGGGTGATTTTGAGCCGTGCCGGGAACAAGATGGCATAAGGGACGTTGCGCTCCCTGAGCAGTTTTTTGACGCTGAGGAACTGACGCCTCTCCTGTTGCACCCCTACTGAGAAATCAGGGAAGATCCTAATGGTGTGTGTCTCCAAGCGCAAGTCTCCTTTCTCACGTGATAGGCGAAGAATGAGGTCCCTGTCCCGGTAATTGAAAATTCTGGCGATGATGGGCCGGAGGATGTCCCCGGTTTGGGGCGTGGTGATAAGGCCCGGTGAGCTCGCTCGACCGTGAAGTATGGTGACAAGGCCCGATTACCCAGAAGATCTTTGAGTAGGTTTTCCACAGCGTCCTCTATACGCCCTTTAAGGGCGTTCTCAGGAACCCCAACAATACGCAGGTTATTCCTGCGGGAGCGAGACTCCAAGTCGTCACACTTTGCCCTAACGCTCTTCATGTCACATGACAAGGAGGCAACCGTTTTCTGCAGTGTATGCATTTCATCTTCATTCACAAAGATTCTATTTTCAGCGTCAGTGATTCTAGTCCCTGCTTAGTCCACTCGAGTTGAGTGAGGCGACATTGGCATTGATGTCGTCCAATTTCTCATGGAAGGAGGCAAAGTTCTTTTCCATTGATTCCATCAACGTTGTAAGATCTGGTACCAGTGCACTGGGATGAGGATCAGACTCGGGTTCCTCCTGTGGGGATGACGTGTGGCCTGCCTCGGCCGTTGGGAAAGCCTTAGCAAACTTATCCATAGCTCCCCCCTTGGCAGCTCCTCGGGATCGATTAGACATTGCAAGTGTAGGTCTGGATGCAGCAATGACCCACAAGTAGAACCGGAGGCAGGATGGATGGTGAAGGCGCCAAATAGATTAATGGTCTCCAGACAATACTCCAGTGTCAGCAAGGTGGCCGGGCAATGGCGGCAGTAGATGGAGATGACAAGGCTTCAGCTGGATGCGAGGCGTGGGGCCGCCCAGGGGCCAGAAGGGGGCAAGTGTCAGTTATCAGGAGTGAATATTGAATTGGCAGAGCTGTGGTGTGATTCCTCACTCCCGTACAGAGATAGCAAATGCTGCACTTGTTGAGCTGAGTAGGGCCCGCTCTTCACCGCTCTCACACGTTGCAAGAGGGGGCTGGGAGCAACCTGCCCATTATATGTAGGGGCAACAGGGTTCCGTGGCTGCGCCAGAGAGAAGGAGCCGCAGTTTAGAGTAGGGTTTAGCAGTGCAGGGTGGCAAAGTGTCCTATACAGTCAGAATGGGCATACATGAAGCCGTATCTCAGATTGGGCAGGTGGGGGCTCATATGGCTCGGTCCTGGGCGGATACTGCGGCGGTGCAGAGGTATCATGTGGGTATTCTTGTGGCCATTCATGCACGCCAGGTAAGTCCAATGGGTGCCCGCGGCCGCGGACAACAGCGGCCAACAGTTAGGAATGCACCTCCCCCGCTTCTCACCTGACTTGTGGGGACACCAGCGCAGGCCTGCAGCACACAGCACTGGGATGGCAGCGGGGCTCCAGCCCAGCAGCTCCGTGCTGCCTCCCAGTAGCAGATAGATCCGGCTTTGGAAGCGGGGGGGCGGGAGCACGCTCCAGCACAGGCCCCCGCCTGCGCAGCCACGCGCCTCACGGGGACCGCCGCGGTGGGCATGGCAGGGCCGCCGCAGTCACACCGGATATCTGTCCTACCGTTGAGGGCCCCGGAGGGTGGAAATCCCGGGCGCCCTATAGACGGCCACAGTGTCAGCCGTGGGCGCGGGGAGCCAGGCGAAAGAAGCCAGAAGCCAGGCACGCACAGAGGCCAGAGTGCACACGCGACCGGGACGCAGCCGCAGGCACCGCAGGTAAGTCTCTGGAGTCCGATTCAGGTCCAAACTTACAGTATGCAAGCCGAAAGATATTAACTGCAGGTCTGTATGATATTGGGTGTTGGGGATGCAGCAAACCGCAGATGCAGGTGGATTTCTGTCGAGGCCACACAGAGCTTGAGAGCTAGGCAGCCATCTCGGGCTGCACAACAGCGCCACCTCCTGCCAGGTATCTTGACCTAACTTCAACTGCCTGGTATACTCGCCTGCCAGGGCTTCTTTAAATGTATTCACAGTTCTTTGCTTACATGAAAATGGTCTATACAGTGAGGTACCTGGTATATTGGCTTTAGGTAAAACGTGTTCAAATCTACCCCCCCCACTGGCATGTCATACACCTGTATTGGTATGGGGTTTTTCTTTGTATTGTGTCTTTTCTGCATACAAATATTCTTCTTATTGGATGCTGCAATAGTACTGTGTCTTTACTGCATCCAAACAATCTTCTGCTCTTTTCATTGTTAGGAATCGCATATTTATCAAATATGGGCATGCGTGCTTGTTGGAACGCGTCGGGCCCCAAACTGCTTTGGGCAGACTGAACGGTCTCTTCTTGTGTCTCCAACTCTGCCCGTGCCTTTGTGGAACAGCTGCTTCATTCGCTTTCCACTCTGAAGTCAGCAGAGATCTCTTCAGCGTTCGGTGCGGCTACGCGGTCACATGCTGGCTTCCTTTCTTGTTCAAGGAGGATGAATGATGCTTCCACGAGTGACCTGGCACCCAGGTGCAGCTCCGTGCATCTCCAAGGCTTTTCCTGCTTGTCTGCGACGTTCCTCCTTCTGTCCCGGTAACCTTCTCTGTGTGACTTGCGTATGGGAGCCTCCGTCTGGAGTTCACCATCCTCTCCTGCACTGCTCACTGCCATAGTGCGCTTTCCATCTTTAAATGTCCTGCACACTGCAGGTGTGGAAAAACAACTACTCTGCAGATGGTACTTTGAGTTCCTGCTACTTTTCATAAACTCCTTACTCCTCTTCCTCGTCTCAGTACTTGAGTGATTATGGGAGTTGGAGTCCATGGATAGCATTGGATTTTCAACTCTTATTTGATGTTGCATTGGGTTTTCATATAAAGGCATATCAGAAAAAGCTGTTGTGTGTGTGCTGTGGGTGTTTGAGTAAAAGGTGGGGGCCTGAGCAGAATGACAAAAGGTAATCAAAAAGCTCAGGTATTAGGGTTCTTCTTCATAGGAGAGGGGGGAATACTGCATCTTCTCCAATGGAGGCAAAACTTTCACCCAGTAGTTGTCCCCCTCATGTGATCCTCCCTCATATAACTGCCACCAGGGTCAGTATCAGGTAGCGGCTGCCGTCCGCCGGGCCACATGCATACTTGCCAACCCTACCGATTTAAGGGGTAGGATACTGCTTTTTAAGCAGTCCTACCGCCTACTGATTTTTTGACACCAAATACCTATTTTTTTTGTAAAAAAAAAAAAAAAATGTTTTCTTTTTTACATATTTTTTTTTTTTGCCCACGCCAGCTCGGCCCCGAGCTGGCGTACCGGAAGAATGCCCGGCATGCTGGCTTTTAATGTCAAAGGCATCCACGGCGGTGGGCTAAAGCATCCCTCCGCCGCGGGTGCCTTTGGCAAAAGGCGCCATTAGTCCCCCACCACGCCAGCTTGGGGGAGTCTTTCAAGGACTTCCCCGAGCTGGCGTAGCGGGAGAAGGCGCAGCATGCAGGCTTTTAATGTCAAAGGCACCCACGGCGGTGGGCTAAAAGCGCCCCTCCACCGCGGGTGCCTTATGGCCAAAGGCGCCATTAGCCCCCCACCACGCCAGCTCAGGGGAGTCTTTCAAGGACTTCCCCGAGCTGGCGTAGCGGGAGAAGGCGCAGCATGCATGCCTTTGATGTAAAAGGCGCCCACGGCGGTGGGCTAAGGGCGCCCCTCCACCGCGAGTGCCTTTCACAAAAGGCGCCATTAGCCCCCCACCACGTCAACTCCGGTGAGTCTTTCACGGGCTCCCCCGAGCTGGCGTGATGGCAGAAGGCGTGGCAGGCGCCTCATTGTCATTGAATGCACCCGCAGCGGCGGGCTCATTCAATGACAATGGGCTGCTGACGCGCCCTATTCCTATCATTACCTCCTCGCCTGACTATTTTTGAAACTTTAAGATTCCTAGAGATTTTTGGTCACAGAATGTTGGCATGTATGCACATGGGAGAGGGCCACCACCAGGGAATTCGTAATGACTCCACTGGATTCATCACAGAGGCCAGGGGGAAGTCCGGTGGAAAAGGCAGGGCGGGACTACAAGGGTGGTGGGTCAGGGGAAAACACTAGAAAGTAAGGCAGGACAGGCAGAGCACGGCTTGGGAAACAACAGAGAGGAGAGGACGAAAGTAAAATAAATAATGTAATAAAGAAAACTAAAACTCTGACGCAAGGCAGCAGGTTCTTACCCACAACTGGCAGGCAGGCTGAGGGTGCATCAAATGGACCGTACAGTCCTTTGCTCAGTGCCAAAAGCATCCCGTGTGACCATATACACACCAATGGCAGGCTAGCGGGAAGGAAGGGGAAGAGGCTGATTGGGACTACAAGGGTTGTGGGACCGGGGAAAACATTAGAAAGTAAGGTAGGACACAACAGAGAGGAGAGGACAAAAGTAAAATAAATAATAAAATAAATAAAAAAAGAAAGAGAAGCTGGCGCAGGGGAGCAGGTTCTAAACCACAACTGAGGGTGCAGCACATTGACCATGGTGTTTCCCTGTCGGCGAAATATGCAAAAGAAAACTAGGAAACGCATGGGCGCTCAGTGTCATGTGACTAAGTTACATGAGATATTCTATCTGTAGAGGTGAGGGGGACTCTCGAGACCAGGGATGCCAACGAGCAGTGACGTGTGCTTGCATGTGGAGGTATAGTTGGAATCTGCAGAGTGTTTCCCCCAATCCCTAACCTCTTGTTCCTTCTAGCCCAGGAAGACAGAAATGGGAATGGAGTTCTGACCACAGACTGTTTTAGACAACCATAGGTTAATCAACCCCATGCTGACATCCAGTACAGATAGACAGCCTCATTCTGAGCCAGGACCAGGAGGTCCGGTAAAAAAGTGCCAGTATCCGTGGATGACAGCATTTTACCGGACCGCCCGACTACAGGTTTGCCGGTCGGGCACCTGGGTTACCTCCAGGTAAATGTTGAAGGTAAGCCAGACGTCCTACCGGCCAAAAAAAACCCTTGTTACTGCCACCGGCTTTGCCAGTGGTGGTAATGACGGAAAATCCTCTCATGGGATCCCCTGTGGGACTCCATGAATGGGGATTTAGACCGTACCGCCGGCACTTGCAATCCGGTGGCAATGCCGCCAGACTGAGTGCCGGTAAAGTTAAGTACCAAATGCATATATCCTGGCGGCTCTACTGCCAGGATACCGGCATACTCGGAATGAGGCCCAATGTCTGGTAGACCCTTGCAGCCTTCGGATACTAACTCCACTGTTTTTCTGGCTGCTACGGAGGAGCAGAGCATTAGCACATCTGTGTTCCACGAGAAGGCGGGGGCAACATACCACTGGTGTGTCAGCAGAGGAACGCTCACTCAAACGTGTTCATCCCAAGGACGCAAAGGGTCACAAAGCCAACATTTTCCCAATCATTTAACACAAACAAGTTCACAGAGCCAGCAATGGATAGCTCCAAGAATGTGGACCAAGGTTTTAAAACTTGGTTAGTGGCATGAGCGGAAGACGATGATAAAATTGCAAAATGAGCAAAGACTGAGGCCCAACACCTCACCACTAGGATCAATAAAAAGGAAACCTCTGATAGAAGGGGGTGGTTCCCAGGGCAGGGCCCATACAAGGGGGAAGAATTGAAGAAAGAGCAGAGGCATAGTTGAAAGCCCTAAGTAAGAGATCTGGGGGAAAAGCAGGAGATGGCAGACTCCATACAGCAAACTAGGAAGGAGAGGGTGTGACTTGAGAGCCAGAGAGGACCAGAGTCTTTCTGAGGGTTAAATATCAGCTTCTAGAGAAAAGTAGGAGTCAAGGGAGGTAGACATGGCACACAGCTGCTTGGTGATGTATCTCAGACCCTGGCAGCAGCCAGAGAAAAGGAAAAATAAGCTAAGCTCCTGCAAGCCTTCTCTGTGTCATATGTCAGACACTTTTGGGAGTCAGGGACAAACCAGGGAGGTCTAGAACCTACTGAAGGTTTGAGCACATGACCCAAAAACAACTGTTTTTTTTCGTCTCCCACCAAACGTTCACCAGGAGATAGTCAAGGTCTATGGTAGAACCATCCTCTTTATGAGATTGACGTTTCACCAAAGTCCAATTTGAGAAAGATCCATCTATTATTAAGACTTTTCTACATGTTTTTGGAAAGATGGTCCTGAGCTGGAGTTTAGCTATACCTTGAACTTTCCCAAATCCAATTGGCCAGTACGTTTGTTGAGTATCATTGTTTACTTTTTCCAGTTTATTTTGTACCCTAGTACCTGTCCAAATGCACACAAGACCCATGGTAGCGCTTCTTGCCAACTCAAGAGCACGTCAACTGCGTAGTATGCCATTTTTCTAATCCACAGTGGCCGTTTCCTTCTCCACAACCTTCCCCATATGCCTGAAAAACTTCTTTGCCCACCATCTGTGCTGGGCCTGAGAAAGCCACATGTGTGAATTGCCTGACTTAAGAATGTCTGCCAATCAGAGCCGAGTTGTGTGTCTGTGAATGACCGAACACAGGGCACCATGACAGAAGAATTATTTCCAGCTTTGACTTGGAGAAACACTGTAATGGGACAACAGGCAAGGTGAAATCTCAACATGTCAATGTGATCTATCATTATTTCATACACATCTGCCATAACTTTGAGTGCACTTTTGTTACACACTTTGAAAGGAATAAGCGGACACAATCTACTCACAGGTCAGGAGTGCTGTCTTAATGCGATGGAACCCTTCATCTTTCACTGACGAAGCCCAAACTTTGTACATGAACCTCAGTTCCCGTGGACACTGCTCATGCTCTAGGTCCTTTATAAAGGGGATAATGCGGCCATTGGACATCGGGGCCTCCGCTATTGCCTGCTGCATCTGATAATTGCACCAGCGATCTTCAATGAAGTCCTGGGTGATCAGCAGCACCCAGCAGTGGCTGTTTGTGAGTGCGTTGCAGATCTCGGTAGGGATGGAGCCCCCCGCCTCGGAGTCCCGCAGTTGCAGGAAGCAGCGGAATGCCTCTGTCTGCCCCTCAAGGTAAGACACCAGGTCCAAGGCGTACGTCAAGTCCTTCTCACTGTGACAAATGCAAGCATCGTAGTCCTTCCTCTGTCGGACAGTCCACACATTAACCATGTGCACTGCATGGTGATTGGAGGGTTTGCAGGGAGATGCGGGATTGCTCAAAGAGGATGCCACTTGTGTACTGGAAGAGGAACTGCTCGTCTTTTCATGTTTCCCCAGCAGGCGCCTCCACCAACCTTGGAGATATTCCAAACAAGAAAGACACTATTGAATGCTTGAAATCCCTGTAAAACAGCAGATATCTCTCAAAAGCAAAGTGAGATGATAAAGAGGTACGTTAGATATTTATGGACAACTATAACCTCAGGCATACAATTTTCCAAAAGGTGGCTACTACTGCTGCAATTCCTACAGCTGGTCAACCTGAATAAGTAATCAATAAAGATCACCACATTTTGGACTAGGCTAGGGAGTGTGGAAAAGTGCGACAAGGTAGCACCTGGGCCACAAAGTGGGTATCCACATCGACTTCAAGGCCTGCGCGCAAGCATTAATACCCCTTTTAAGTCTCTGGACTGGAGCCTTTATACAACAGTCCCAGGTTTGTGGCAATCGATTAGGAACATTTGAATCCCAGACCCCATTATGGCAATTGCTGGCAAATGTTGATAGCTTATTTGGGCTTGGAAAGGTACATTCTAGCTTATACATGTGAATGTGCTTTCTGTTAATTAGGTGTGATTTCTCAAATGTAGATTTATGCATTTAGTATAAACAACACAATGGACCGAGATCAGGAGGATGGCAGGCAATGACTCAACACATTTCAAAACAATATATATTTATTTCCAAAAATACCATAGTGGTAACCATACAAATGTACTAAAATGATTGACAAAAATTGACCAACATTACTCACACTCCATTCAATCCCTTCAAACAAGCGTACTCATTCGTACATGCATTCATAAAAAATGTTCAATGCACAATTCCAAAAATGGTCACATAACAAATCTGGCCTCTTAACACATGTTCACACAGTTGCTATACACCCCTTATATGTACTGGTGTGTCTTTCTGTTATCCTACAAATGTTGTCAGATGTTGTCGACACGTGTTTCAGTCGGAAAAGGCAGGTCATATACCATGTTTTTGACTGTTACCACCACACTTGTAAAGAGGCCCTAAATCTAAAACCTTAGGTTTCTTAATACAGATCACTTGAGCTGCAAGTACAAGAAAGAAGGCCTTTCTTTCATTATTGCAGGAATTACTTCAAGGCAAGTTAAATATTCTAAAAGGCATACACACTTGACCTACAAACTGACTGTAACACGATCCTTAGGTTTGATAGTTTCGACCCTCAATCTCTGCGCGAAAGCATCCCCTATGGACAATTCCTTAGAGCAAGACGCAACTGCTCCAGAGTTGAGGACTATATAACCCAGGTAGACTTCATCCAAGACAGGCTTCAGTCGCAAGGATATCCCTCTTATTTACTAAGACAATCATGTAAAAAAGGGCAAAAAATCAACACCGGGACATCCTACTGGCTAAAACCAATAAGGAGAATATTACCAAGGAGCGCATAGTTTGTGCCATGACTTTTAATACACATCACAATAAAATCAAGAAGATTATTGCTAAACATTGCCACTTGTTGCAACTAAATAACCCAAATTTGGAACGCCCAATTTATGCATTCAAAAATGGCAAAAACCTGAAAGCAGACAGAGCACTCCCTGTCAGAAAACAGAATACTCTCACAAGTTTATGGGGGACTAAGCCTATCACTGGACATTTTCCATGTGGCTTTTGTAGCCAATGCTTATTCACGACTGCCTGTACATCAGTCATGATTAATGGCAATACTTGGCAGTTGAACCAACATACTACATGCAATTCTAAAAATGTAATACATTGGTAAAACATTGAGACCAATTAAATTGAGAATTGTCGAACATAAATCAAAAATTCGCACCAAAACTCTAACATCTCCCTTAGTATCTCGTTTTTGGAGACCAATCACAGTTGCAACGATATGAACCGGTGGGCCCTTCAGAGAGTTAAAGGTGTTGATTCAAATAATATATCATCTAGGCTAGCACAACGTGAACAATGGTGGATGTATAATACCAACAGTTATGATGCAGGCCTCAATCGACAAGAAGAATGGCTACGGTGCATCCCTTGAGACACGTTATCGGCATATTGACTACATGTCATATTATATTGCAGTATTGTCCAGGCATTTCTTTTTCCATTGTCAATATTAATAAATACATAACCTTTTTTTAGTTATTGGTTTATTATTATAATTGGGGCACTCAATCCATCAGGGCCCTTTCTGAATCATAATTAAAATTGAGCTATTTTTTCTTCCCTTTTTTTCCTTCCGGGTTTCTATTCATATTTTATGATTTCATCGGAGGTTATACTGTAATATTACTGATAACCTTAGTGTATTTTTCCGTTTGGAATGTAGTCCTATTTCTATATCCACAGCTTTCCTCGCGCTGTTAGGACCGAACGTAAATAAGTTGTTCGTCCCGTTTCTTAAAGGCAACGCAATTTGAATTACTAGAGTCTTTCATCTGAACGCCGTGAGCGAGTCTGTTCCTTTCATCTCGTTAGCGTCCCTGTATATGCACGGTAAGCGTGTCCCTGACTCATTTCCCGCTCTCATTTGTTAGATGAATATTTATGAAATGGCAGCTATCAGCCATCCTCTCGGATCAAATACATGTGTATACTTTGCCCATTGTGAGCATGGTATAGATTACTTGCACTCATATGCCCCACCGCTAATCTCATACAATGTTATTCTATACCATCTAGCACACCCCTGCCATTCTAGCATGGGTTCTAGACCAGCGCCAGTACCTTATACCTTATCGGGTACCATTGTTCGCAATTCCTGTTTGACAATTCATTGTTTGAGTTCCACTAGATTTATTTACCTGGCAACAATATCTTATGCAAGCTCCGGGTGTGTTTCGCTTTTTCCATCTGCTATTATACGCGCCGCCCTGCTATACAGAGGAGTGATCCTTGGCATGCCATTTTTGTATCTGCCTCCTATTAGGGTCGCCTGTTGCCTTCACAGTTTGGGCGCCTCACTGCCGGAGCACATGGCCCTCGAATATACCTGCCTGAATCATCTGACTGACATTTACTTGGCAATATGACCATTTGGAATATCCCAGCTGGTACCCCTTACAAGGTCAGTTTTGTGTTTTTTATGTGGCTCCCTGCACACCTTTTGTCAGGTTCGTTATGTATTTGGTGAGAACTAGGGACATTTCTAATCCCAGTCTCCAAATTTTGTCTCCACAGATTAATATTTTGTATCATCTGTGTCTTACTGGGCTGCACGAATGAAGCAATTGATCTTTGCACTCACAATGGACCCATCAAGGTGAACATTGTTTACTTGATATTAGGAGTGCTTAAAATTGAACTCTATTTGGTGTTGGTGGCTTTTTGGCTCTGTCAGGTCCTCCCTTTTCTTTAATGGTTTTTTCTTTTATTTTTGTGTATCTTTACAGATGTTCAGGTCTTCAATCAATTGAGCAAGTAATATATTTAATGTGATAACACAGGACCTGCATGTCAATTTGCATCTGTATGCACTTTTTTCACATGTGGATTGTCTAACATTGGATGTTACCTTTCTGTGTCCTGAGGAAGACAACTATCAGTTCTCTTGATTGAATTAGATTAAATATTTTCGTCGAAACTAAGTTTAATATGATATCTTGTAATTGTGGTCAAGATACTTGTAGTTGGCACCAAGCACTTTATGTTATCATTTCTATATTGATTATTGTACACTGCTTCAGATACGAACAGGGCATAAATTATGTCTAGCAGTGTACTAAAGGTTTGCTTTTAGAATTTTCTATGTTTATATATATTTTATGATGTTACTGTGTGAATTATTTTTAATTCATTGTGATTTTTGATAATAATAAAATATGACTATATAATCCTATACTTGACCGAGCCGTCTCTCCTCCCTACACCTACCTGAGTCGATTATATTCTATTTAATTTTGTACTAATCTGTGTGACCATTCTTTCTTACTTTTTGAATACACAATGGACCATCCTCGCATTATGCCAGTCAGCTCTTAACAGACACTCTCGGAATCACAACCTTCCACTCAACAACACGTACATGAAATCATCCACCTTACAATCCAATATCATGCCTGCGCCCTCACAAGACACGACATAACACAAAGAGGCAGGCAGTGCCAGAATAAGTACATCAGACAATTGTCACTAATCACATCTGTGTGTTCTGATGATAAAATGCAAACCATTACAAGTACCTTAACTCCTGGATTCCGGCAACACTGCCGTACACCAGCGCTCTGGCTTTGCCTTGTTTTGGCAGTGGTTTGCAGGAACCCCCAGTGTGGCAGGGGATGTGGTGCCAGGAGTCTGTGGGAGATTATAGGGTTTGTGGGTAGGCAAGAGAGACACGCCCACATCCATGACACAGAGAAACACTGCCATTAAGTTAGGAAGGTCACTAACAAATGAGATCTGAGATGGGGGCCTAACTCTTTTTTAACATTGCTTTCTGCCCCTGCATGACTAGGCCCTACCCGCAAGGAACTACGGGGATAAAACAGCACTAAAGGTAACATTGCCTGTTGGGAGAAAAGGGAGAGAAACACCTTACCAACCACAAGCTACATCAGGTTAAAAGGAAGAAGGGCAAGGAGAACACAATGAAGGATTACCTGCTCAGTAGACAAACGCCATCAGAAGTTGGAAACGTCACTGAACAGTGTCTTGCTGAAGAGCTGCTTTCTTTCTGACTAAGTCTTGAGGATTGGCACCTTACTGACCAAGCCAAGAGGTTGGATAAAGACTTTGAAGAACTTTGACTTACTGACAACCCCAAGAGGTTGGTGAAACCATTTGAAAAGTGCTTTGTGGAGTCAACACTGATTCCCGGCCAGAGATCTCCTCCCATGTGGCATAGGGTCGGCAGCCACTACCTGATTTTGCCCCTGGGGGCGGTATTATGAGGGAGGATCACGTGGGAGGAGACGACTGTCAGGGCAAGGTGGTGACCCCATCAGGAGAGACGTGGTATTCTTCCCTTCTTGGAGAAGACGACCTCATAATTCCTAAATTCTTGATGGCTTATTATCGCCATAAAGGTTCCTCTACCTGTAAAATACAAACACCCCTTCCTGCACATCACTCTAGACAAACGTCCATTCATACCTCATACACACATAAAACACACATAATATTTCCTGTTTCTAAGCATTTTCTAAACAAACATTTTGAACAACATTATTTCAGAAATCCAAGAAGCTCTATGGACTTCATCTCCCATAAAGCCTCAAGTACTGAGACAAGGACGAGGAAGAAGGAGTCAATGCATATCGAAAGAAACACCAAGTTGAACGCGCAGACTCGTTTTATTAAGGATCCCGAGTCCACAGGACATTAAAAGATGATCTCTGCACTTGAGAGCAGGAGAGAGCAAGAAAAGGAAACCAGAGCCGAAAAGAACCGTGCTGGCAGAGGTCGGGAACACATTTGTGTTCACAGGCAGCAACTAGCCACCGTGAAGACACCTTACCGGCGTGGCAAGACGCCAGGAGAGATGCTGCGGTTGTAAGGAAGGCATGGTATCAAACAGTGAAGACAGACACATGTGATATTGATATTGATATTTAATTTCTATCGCGCTCGTACACAGATGTTTCAGAGCGCGACAAGGCAAGGGGGGGAACAGGGGAGAACAAAACAGCGATCTTACTAGGCCCAGTGACATTGAGAACGTGCAAGTGCATGGGAGAGGGGAGGGGAAAAGTGCATGGAAGGGGGAGAAGTGGAAAGTGCGAAGCAGAGGAGAAACAGATAAATAACAATAAATAAATAATAAAGGCAACAAACAGTGTTAGTGCAGCCAGCAATTTGCAAGTGCTAGATTTAAGGCAGCAGACAGGGTAGGTCTGATAAGCGCAGGAAGAAAAAGGGGGGGCTGTATGGGTACAGATACAGACCCCAGTGCAAGGGGTGGGCCGGAGGCAGTGCGGTAGGGTGCAGGGTGAGCAGGTACCTGGGCCCGGTGGCCAGGTGCACGGTGCCAAGAGAGAACAGATCAGCAGGGGAGAGGGGGAGCGAAGGCAGAAGAAAAGAGGAAGGTCTTGAGGTGCTTCCGGAACCGGAGATGGTTCTCCTCAAGTTTTAGAGTGGCAGGGAGGCTGTTCCAGAGGGAGGCCCCAGCTGAAGACAGAGATCTACCCCCAGCTTGTTTCTTTGAAAAACGACTGACCCTGAGGGAGTTGGAGGTAGAGGAGTGAAGAGCTCGAGAGGGGAGGTATTTGCAGAGGGATAGCTGAAGGTATTTCGGAACCAAGCCCCAGAAAGCCTTGTGGACAATGCAGAGGGTTTGGAATTTAATCCTTGCATCCACTGGGAGCCAATGGAGAGATTTCAGAGCTGGAGAGATACGATCCCAGGGCTTGAGGCCAAGGACAAGTCTTGCAGTCCTGTTCTGGACTAGTTGCAGAGGACAGAGAGTAGAGGCTGGTAGATTTAGAAATAGGCTGTTACAATGGTCCAACCTAGAGAGAACCAGAGCTTGGGATGCCATGAGCTTCTGGGGGAAGGAGAGGAAAGGCAGAGTACCTCTGAGGAGGTGCGGTAGGAAATTTGAC
This sequence comes from Ambystoma mexicanum, assembly GCF_040938575.1. Lineage (NCBI taxonomy): Eukaryota > Metazoa > Chordata > Amphibia > Caudata > Ambystomatidae > Ambystoma > Ambystoma mexicanum. Next base: position 79,833,286 of record NC_090931.1, read on the forward strand.
TTTTTAGAGACCTCAGAGATGTGGGCGGAGAAGGAAAGGGTGGAGTCAAAGATGACCCACAGGTTCTTAGCCTCGCAGGTGGGGGTAGAAGGAGGGCCAAGGGAAGCCAGCCAGAGAGTGAGGGGAAAGGATGGTGAAGGTGTGCTGATGAGGAAGATCTCCGTCTTGCTGGCATTCAGGCAAAGATCATTGGCGGCACACCAATCTTGAATGGCAGTTAGGCAATCGGAGATGAGAGAGGGAGAGGAGGTGTCAGAGGTCAGCCTGAAAATGAGTTGAGTGTCGTCAGCGTAGCACTGGAAATTTGGGCAGAAAATGGCAATGCAGTGGGCGAGAGTTGCCAGGTATTGGTTGAAAAGCCAGGGCGAGAGGTTAGACCCCTGGGGAACACCACAGGTAGAGAGGAAGATAGATGATAGGAAGGACCCAAGTTGGATCTGGGAGGGTCGATCTGAGAGCAAAGAGGTCAGCCAGGCCAGAGCCTGATCAGTGATACCCAGGTTTTCACAGAGACGGTTGAGCAGGATGGTATGGTTGACCGTGTCGAAGGCAGAAGAGAGATCGAGGATGATGAGGACAGAGGGAATGTTAGAGTCGAGGTTGGAGAGCAGATCTTCACGGATGTTCAGGAGAGCAGTTTCCGTGCTTCTGGCAGCTCTGAAGCCAGACTGGTGGTCATAGAGACAGCCAACAGAATTGGAATGAAGGTTAAACTGAGAGATGGCCAACTTTTCCAGGAGTTTGTCCAGAAAGGGAGTAATGGAAATTGGGCGATAGTTAGCTGGACAAGAAGGATCAGCTGTGGGTTTCTTGAGAAGAGGATGCACAAGGGAGTGCTTCAGAGGGGAGGGGAAGGATCCTGAGGCAAAGGAGTGGTTGCAAAAATCAGCAAGGGCCGGAGCGAGGGTGTCAATGTTATCACAGTTCAAGGGTGTTTATTGAAATGGGTTAGTTGAACGCCTATCTAAACCTAAATTTAAGGAAGTGACCAAGCTACGACCATCAAATAATAATAACACAGTCCTAGTGGAGTCTGTCAAAATAAAAGGGCCTATACTAATAAACCTATTGCCAATCCTTACTTTTAAAAACAGAATGGTGTGGGATAACAATGTATGCAAAAGAAAAGTGTCCAAGAAATTATATGTCAGGATAGTTGAGAAGTTGGCTTCCCTTCCGTGCGTTTTCAGCATGGGGCAAGGCTGCATGTGCGGGCTTGGCACACACTCTGGCTTCTTGGCCACGAGGTAACAGTTAAACACATAGGCATCAGAGCCTTCTGCCAAAGTCTCTCTCGCAATGACAGCCTCTCTTATTGCAGAAGGTCTGATGTAACAAACAAAAGACAAAAGTTCCTTTCCTTTTCAGGGTCTTCACATTCACAAGTTCAAGATTGGTCTCCCTCCTTCAGGCTCGGACCACGGGTCCCCATCATCCGGGTTCAGACCACTTTTCTACAATGTTCATTATTCACAATTTGGTCTACGTCATGCGGGCCGGGACCATTTTTCCACAGTGTTCACAATTCACAATTTGGTCTCCCTCATCCGGGCGCGGACCATGGATCCCCCTCCTTTGGGCTCAGATCCCTTTTTCACAATGTTCACAATATGGTCTCCCTCTGTCGGGGTCAGACCATGGATCCCCTTGGTGCGAACTCAGATCCTCTTGATATTCGAATCGAAGACTTTCAAATGTGCAATGGGTTTTGCTTAAGCCGCTGCAGGAGCACTTCAGTTCACTTTATCCAATTATACTTCACATCAATCTTCTATTTTAATTTCTCTTGTCTGCATACCGTACAGAGACCTTCGATTGAGCACATTCCCAGTGCCGGACCGCTCTGTCAATGGTATTGTATCCTTCCTTCCTTCACAGAGCAGTCTGGAATCGGTCTCCCCAACTCACCGGCTGTGTTGTTCTTGGAGCCAAAGATGATACCAAGGCGTCTGCAGCTCCTTGGGACCTTGGTCAGTTTCGCAGGAGGGCCTTTGATATCTCCGACAAACAATGCAGGATTATTCAGCCTGGTTTCCTGGTCTTACGCTTTGTGCCTTGAAAGTCTCTTGAAAGTAACGGCTTCCTGCCACAAAGGTCAAGGGGTTTTCCCTTCTCATGAACCTCTCGTGCCGTGCCGTCTTTCTCCTCTCGTTCAGCTGCCGGCTCGAAACTGCTGTACCTTTGTGTGCTTTGCCTCGCTCAGAGTGTGCTCTCATGCTCTGCCTTTTATCCGTTTAGGGAAGTGTAAGTGTGAGTGATTGTCGACAATTGCCTGACTTTGCCTGACTCTTGTATTGGGACATGTCAGGTACATGGCTCTGGTGCGAGTCTGTTTTCTCTCCGAGCTGGCTGTCCGTGTAAAAGAGTTTGTGCAGGAAAAGGGTGCAGGGGTTGGGTTTCTAAATATCCCATTGAGTGAAATGGGGAAAAAGTGTTGCAGGGCGAGGGATACCGTGTCTCACCATCCGGTGTCCCACTCCCCAAAGGCCCCTTACCCAGGTGATCCTTCTGCACTGGTCCACCCCCAGGGTCTGGATCCAAAGGCGATGGCTGTGCCCTGACCACCTGAGAGAGAGATTTGCATGGACTAGTGGGTGAGACACCTTCTGGTTTCTCACAGCGGGCACTGTGAGGACACAGTCGATGCTCCCGGAGCTGCAGCACAACCACCGGGATACAGACGTGCTGAGAAAAAGCAGCCTTTGATCCCGGTCAGGGAGAGAAGCCGACAAGGAAGCGCAGAGCTGCCGGGAACACAGAAGGACGGTCTGCAATGCGAAGGAGGCCATTCCAGGGAGGAAGCTTCACCACCACCATGTGCCACGAGTCAAGAACACTGCACGATACCGGTGAGTTTGCCCAGAAGCATTGGGGACCCCGGGGCATACTGTAAGAAACTCATGGTGGCAACAGTAAAGACAGAGACAAGTGATCACAGTTCAAGGGTGTTTATTAAACTGTATACGTAGGTTGGACAAACACCTAATCTAAACCTAAATCTAAGATGGGAGCAAGCTACACCCATCAAACAATAATAAGGCAGTCCTAGTGGCGTCCTGTCAAATAAAAGGGCCTATACTTTCGTTACAACTAAAAACAAAAAGAGTGTGGGACAGTGTTCATAAGAAAGAAAGAAGTGTTCACAAATGATAAGTCTGGATGTTATAGCCAGGGGTCTCCCTTCCCCACGTTTTGAGCACGGGACAAGGTAGGACTCCTGAGCGTAGCACACTACAGTTTCATTCTCAGGTATCAGGATCGTCAGTGGTTAAGTCTCTTTTTCTACAAAAAACTCTCTTGCCTCCAAGGACCTGATGTGTTCAAAATAATAAAACAAAAACTTCCTTTCCATCCATAAGTTGGGTGATAGCTTTTCTCCCCTGGATCCTCCTCTTCCGGGCTCAGACCCCTTTCGAATAGCAGCCTCCTTCTGTCCGGTTCACTATGGCTTTTATTCACAATATTTCATCTATTTCGTTACGCAGGTCGATGGTCTTCACCTCTGGGTCCCCCTCTTCCGGGCTCGGACCTCTTTTTAAAGTTCAGCAAGAAAGCTTCCCTCTGCTGGGCTTGAGCCTCCTTCCAAAGTTCACACTTTCAACAAAAAAATGGTTTGGGAATTCTAGTCCCAGAATGCACTGGGATAATTTTGCTCCCTGTTCATTGCTCCCCGAAATGGCATTTTCTGTCATTGGGAGCTGCAGGAGCCAAAAGGGGATGTTAGTTGGAGGTCAGGGTCTTTCCCTCTGCCCCTCAGAGACCTGGGTTCACCTGCCAGGCCCAGGGGAGGAGTTTAACTGTTGGTACCGCCAGGCAACCCCATCTGCCCCTGGTCTTGCCTTCCGGAAGTACAGTTTCTTCCTCCACCCTGAAATCTCTTCTCTGGTAACAGGGCCAGTGTTTGGGTGGTTTTCTTCTCCTCCCCAGGTATCCCAGGGTCTCTGCAGCTCAATAGGGCTTTCTCATTCTCTACAGCACCTTCCAGCTTCCCCGACTCGCTCAATGTGTGCTCTCCTGCTCTGCCTTTTATACTTCCTGGGAGTAATCATGTTGAGGTGTGCATTGTTGGAAGGGGATACCGTATTTCCTCTCTATGGGCCCCTACCCTGCTTCCCGGGGTTCTGTATAGTGAAAATCTCTTAGGATTTTCACAATACAGACAGATGAATGCAATAAGAATATTTGAATATCGACCAAATAAAGCACAAAGGCAAGACTGGAACAAGTCCCCATGCATGAGATATAAGTGTGGGGAACGTTGGAGCAAGTATTACCCTAAACAAATGAAAATTACTGAAATAAGTACCATAGCAGAACTTGACAAATCCCCATGTATGAATTGTCAGTGTGGGGAACGTTGGAACAAGTACTATCCTAAGTAAATTAACTCTTCAGAAACAAGTACAGCTACAAAACTTGAACAAGTCCCCATGTGTGAGATATGTCAATGTGGGGAAAGTTGGAACAAGTAATACCTCAAGCAAATAAAGTAAAGGCATAGTGAAGTGATGCAACTGTGCTATACTAAAGGACAGTGAAACAGAAAAGATGTTCTGGTGAAGGAAACACATCAGGTAAAGAAAACATAAGTGTAATGACAAGACCCCAGGGGGGAATTCCTGGCAGGGGAGTGTACCAGGCCCTCCATATGTATTTTGGAAAAGACTGGACAATGTGGGAAAGATACCTGGCCGGAGAGTACACCAGGGATCTGAAGTGCCCATAAGTGCATTCCTGGCAGGAGAATATACCAGGAGGTCCATGAAAGTTGTTTTACGTTTGAATAAGATCCTTCCTGTTTATGAACTGAGTGCAAAAGCTGGAACATGTTGTTTGTATAAGAACTTTTCTGAACTGAGTATAACATTTCGCAAGGAACTTGATTGAAAGAGACATTTTGCCATCCTTAAGGAATTGTGGCTTCAAAAAGGCACTTTTGCCATTCTTAAGGAATTGTGGTGTGAAAAAGACACTTCTGCCATCCTTAAGAAACTGTTGTTTGAAGGAAACTCTTTTGCCATCCTGAACAAACTGTTGTTTGGAAAATACATGTTTGCCATCCCACCTAAATATCCAGGGGAAGGGAATCACCCTCTTGATCCAAAGGATTTCTCCTTGGAAAAGACTGTTTTTGTTGAATTAATTTAATTGTTTTAGTTGTGTACACTTTTTGCCAAACATAACTCAGAAACACGTGCTTGCACCCTTAGTTAGTTGTTTCTAGTGTGAGGGTTGGATTAGTATGTCTTGGACACAAGGGCAATTTATAGGTTTGACGACTGGACACAGACTGGTCTTTAGTTTTAGTTTTATAGGTAGGGAAACTCTCTTCAGGATAGGGACAGAGAATCCTTCATCCAACCTTTTTCTTTTATTAAAGATGTCTAATAATGAAAATAGTACAACTTTGTGCCCGCCTCTCATTTCTGACCCCTCACAGCTTCCTTATTGACAAAGTCTAGGACATGGAGAAAGCCTCTAAAGAATGTCACCTTATAAACTGAGGCACGCCACCATATTTACCAATCCAAGAGGATGGTGAATATGTACAGGTAGTGGGCGGGCCCTCCAAGCATGATCGGCTGGCTGTACATAAAGCACACAGCCCATGGCTCAAAAGGCCCCATTAGCACTGCAGTCACCACAACCCAGCCAAAGAGGTTCAACAGCAGAGCACCAAGTAAACAAGGAATGTTGCTTTATTGACCAAGCCAAGAGGTTAGACAAAGCCTCTCAAGAACATTGCCTTTTGGCAAAGCCAAGAGGTTGGAGAGGAGAAAAGGTCTGCAAAACATTGCTAAACTCACAAAGCCATTGGGATACTGAAAGCCACTGCAGAGAGTTTGTTACTACCAAAACACGAGGTTGATTAAAAAAACATATGAAGATGATGTTCTTGCTTTTGAAACAAGGGCTTGTCACAAACTAATTGGTGGCCTAACATATTATTTGAAAAGAAAAGAAAACCCAAACTTTCCTGGTTCAGGGTTATATTCTCATTGCCTATTTGACACAGTATTCCAGAAAAAGATGGCAAATGAAGAACACAAAAAATGCGATACACGGATTTAATTACTAAAGGTGCCAAAATAGATCATTCACTACAGGCTTTAAGAAGGCAGGGGCAGAGTCCCGGAAGCCTCTGAAAACTGCTCTTGAGCCAGGATGTTGCAAGGGCTCCCCCAATCCTCCAATATTTATCACTTGACCCGAATTTTCCTGGGCATGCTTCAGGGGTCTGAATGCGCACTCAATGAGACATATGCTAGGTTAGAATTGTACAGATCAAACAAACGATTTACAGGCTGTGAAAGGAATGCTTTTAGGCAATTACAAGTCATTGGCTGCTTCAGCAGGACAGCCCATGCCTCACACCCAGGAACGGAAGTTGGCCAAATTAGTATACGTGGTTGGAAGTTACAGACATTTTATTGTTAGGATGAGTGTTGTGACAAATGGAATGAGCACCAAGCCAAGTGTGCATATGTGTTCCATGCTTGAATCACCCTCATAGCCATATATGTGTATAATATAAATCTCTGATCACTCATTCCCAAAATGCTATTTAATTGTGTGTAAGGCAACCAGGAACCACATTGGTGCTATTTGCCTCCCTCCACTTTTTCTTAGGTGATTTACAGAACAAGTTCAATTTACTCGGACTTTAATTGTTTATACACTGAATTAGAGAGTAAGACATTTATAGACAGTGATTTATTTACAAACTGAGCCATAAAGAAATGTATTTGCAATATCCAGAATGGATGTAATCAAAACCATCCGTTTACCATGCTGAGTGACCCAATGTACATGCTTGCAGGTTCTCATTGTGTATTGCTTAGGGGGAGGCAGTCCTTGTCTAAGCCCCTTTAGGATACACCCAGCACACTTCAGATCATGCCCAGCAATTAGACTACACACTCATGTTAGAATCCCCCCTCGATTTCTCATCCTACACAACACCCTGCCTACCTGCCTTGAAGGTCTTGTCGCTCGTGCTCGAACATTGACTGCTTGAATCCCCACCTGGGTAGAAAGATAAAGATTGTTGCACTTCTAACAAAATTTAGTTTTAACAGTGCGTGTGACAAAGTCCCCTGCCTAACTCTGGAGACATCTAGTAGGGTGACAAAGGGGGCAGGTACCTCTCCATGCTATAGGATGATGGCCCGGAGGAGGTATGGGGACGGGCACCTCCTTATCACCCTCACTCAAACCCCTCCCAGTGTAAGGCAGAGAGCTGTCAAATAGTCACCAACCACGGCCGTGGTCTTTCAATGTCCCATGGGTACACCCAGGCAGGAAGGGTCATCAACCTCCCCATCAACATAGCCCTGGAGGTCTAGCACTTTACATGTATCCTAGAGTCAAAATACAGTAGTCCATCCTTCCTAAATGTGTGCGTTGTCACAGATACTGTCCCTTTAAAGGACAGCAGATGTGAAATGCCAGGTAAACATATTACAGGTGAGTCAAGTCCATCATATGCTTTTCTAAGACCTTCACTAAAATATCAAAGGCGGGTAACAACCCAAAAGATGTCCTATGCACAATTAACTCAGGAAGTACATGTAGCTTGAAACTCTCTTGCATTTGCAACATGTTCCTCTACCTGAGTCCCGAATGGTAAGAGGAAGAGATTACTTGCTCTGGCAGTTTACGTATTCATTTCTCAGCAGCTACCAAAGTATTCACTTGATACTTACCGTTAAGATACTCCCCCACTACGAAACAGCATGTCCTCCAGGATAGAAGACAGGCAGAGGCAGCTTGCGGGGAAGCCAACAGAATGATTGTGAAATCCAACATGGTAAAACACCATTATACACATTTGGCCCAACCCCGCAGCTCCCCAGTGGTCCTTGGTGATCCTTATAAGTTCCACAATCCCTCAACATCTTGGCAACCCATGTGCAGAACCTTAAAGGGAGTCAGGTCTATGAGGAGGAGTTACAGGGCTGTATAAACACAGGCTCTCGTTCAACTCGTGTGCAAGTTTGAAGTAATGTTGAGTGCACGAAAGACAAGATTTGGTTATGGTGTGAGGAAGACAGAGTTGCAAGCTGAAGGAGGATAGAGATTGGAGGAAGAGAGAGATTGGATCTAGTTGGAGGAGATAACATCAGGAGAAGAATGGTAGATGGAAGAGTTGAGATAAGATATGTAGCTGTTGGGGACTAAAAGAAGTTGTATGAGGAGGCAGGATAACAGAAGGTTCTTGGAGGAGGTAAAGATGTGGAGATGAAATTGATGCAGGAGGTTTAACGATCGTACAAAGTGGAGGTGGAACATCAGCAGACGGATGATGGAGGAGACTGATTGGCAAAAGGGGAGTGAACAGCTGAGGAAGTATGTATACATCAGGAGGAGGTCGCGTAAATCAAGAGGGGGAAGAGAAGTCAATATCAGGATGAGATACTGAAGACATAAGCCAATAAGATCACAAAGGTTTTTGTGGCAGGGGAAAGGGGTGGAGCCCACAGAAGAAGGAAGAACAAGCACATGGCAAGAAGGAGGAGCAGTAGAGACAAGGGAAGCACCGCATCACAGCCGCATCGCCCAAGCACGGCATCACAGCCGGTGAGTCGAGGGGAGAACTGATAAGAGACCAAACTGTGTTGAACGAAAGTCGCAAAGTGGCATATTGAGAAATGTTCAAAGAACTGCAATTTGTTAGGGGAAGACCAGCTGCAGAGGGGACGAGCACCACGTGGGTACTGACATAAGAAACGCTGGTTGATTCCGGGTTGATTGAAACTACTGATACCAGAAGGCTATAGGAGAGCCGCCAAGACAGGTCAAAGTGGTCACACAGGGGTCGAGCAAAATCCCAGTACAGTTGAGTCTTTGACCGAAGAATTGTTGAGAAAACAAGGGAAGTGAATCCCGCATCGAGAGAAAGCAAGGGAAGTGAATCCTGCAATCATTGAAAGCAAAAGGAATTGTGAAGTGGCAAGAGTGAACCCGGCGGATGGATGCCAGTGAAGAGGGGCGAAGTCTAAAGTCCCAAGAAACAGTGTGTTGACAAAAGTGAACCCGGCAGAGGGATGTCCACGAGAACTGTTTGAAAAGACATTAAGACTGGTGAAAGTCAAAAGGTGAACTGTTTTACTGTTTTTGTGTAAAGCCATAGTGAATCCGGTGGAGGGACGCTAAGTATCGAGAGGGGTCTGCACCCAGAAGGAACCCAGGGGTGAAGAATCATCATCCCAAATACAAGTCGAAAAGAACTTTCATTTGTTTGTTATTTTACTGATCCTCAAAGGCAAGAGACTTTTTGTTGAAAAGAGATTTGGCCATTGAAGCTTCTGAGAAGTTAAAACTGAACTGTCGTCTCGTGATGCGGAAATCTCGAGAAGTGTGATGTGCTCAGAAGTCCCACCTTATCCAGTGCTCAAAACGTGGGGAAGGAAAACACCCGGCAACCTGCATACTGACTTATTATTTATAAACACTTCTTTCTGTATTGAGAACCATATCCCACACTCTTCCTGTATTTAGTTTTAGGTTTGGCAACAGTTTTTTTTTTTAGTATAGGTCCGTTTATTTTGACGAGGCACTGCAAGGACTGCCTTATTTTTCATTTGATGGTCAAAGCTTGCTCCCATCTTAGATTTAGGTTTAGATTAGGCGTTTTTCAATCCTGCATACAGTTTAATAAACACCCTTGAACTGTGATCACTTGTGTCTGTCTTTACTGTTGCCACCATGAGTTCCTTACTGATGGTACCACGGTAGTAGGCGTCTCTTTCCATCCTGCTTATCAGCGTAGGCATGCTCTGTGTACCGTTGACATCTGCTGCAACACAGGATAGCTTTTGTATGCAGTCTTACGATTCCTTTTAGGGAGGCTTCGCGGATCTGGGTGGAAAAGGGCACCGTCGCTTCTCTCCTTGTCGCCCCTTCCGTATTCGCCACCTTACTCCTCCTCTTGAATTGATGTGCTGGATTTGCTGTTTCGTTGTGCTGTCTGTCTTGCTCATCGTGTGCTCTCAAGCTCCACCTTTGATCCCTGTGGGGAAAGGAAAGGGCCGCAGGTGTGCGTGGTTCTGGTCAATTGCCAAACTTTGCCTGACTCTCGTGTTGGGACATGTTAGGTAAACGCCTCTGGTGTTAGTCCGTTGTCTTTCGTGTTGCGCGAAAGTGTTCGTGTTTGAAAAGGGGGTGGGGGTAATGTTTCAAAACATCCTACATGCTAAAATGGGGAAAGGGAGTTCAAAGAAGGGGGATACTGCATCTCACCCATCAGTGTCCCACTTCTACTCACCGAGGACCCCCCAGCCAGATGATCTTCCCTCACTGGTCCACCCCCAGGAACTGTATCCAATGGCGGTGGCTGTGTCCTGGCCACTTGGATGACAGATCCCCAGGGACTAGCTAGGGAGACACCTTCAGGTTTCTCACAGTCCCCAATATATAAGCTGGTTGCAGCTGCTCTACACGCAACCAATGGCCAAAGTCTGAGTTAATGGACACAGGTCACAAATATTTCCATTGCAGAAAGGCACCCGACAGGGATGCCAGCTATCACCTATGCTGTTCCTCATGGCAGTGGTGCCGCTGGCACAGCTCCTGCGATCCGACCGATTGATCTGGGGATTCGAGTGGCCCAAAGAGTAGGGTGGGGGGGAGAATTTCCCTGTATATAGATGACCTCCCTGTGTAACAGGGGGACCACGCTACATCATGCCCGAGAACTATCGAGACAGTGTAGACAGACCCACCCCGGCCGCCAGGGCGTTGCAGTCACTGCTGATGGACTTTCGGTTCGAGGATGCATGGAGGGTTCGCCGCCCGCAAGACAGACAGTATTCACATTACTCGGCCCCATAGAATTTGCACACTAGACTAGATTATTTGTTTGTCACGCAAGAGCTTGTGGCCGAAATAGTACAGAGTACAAAGCGAGGGTCCTATCAGACCACTCGCCAATGGTCCTAAATTGGCAATACCGACCCCCCCCCCCCAAACCCCTCCAGAGCGAGGATACCGACATGGCGCCTCAGAGCTGAGGCATTAAAAGATACAATGTTCAGGGAGGATTTGAGAGAATAAATAATAAGTTACTTTGAGACCAACACCGGTAGTGTGGACTCAGCCGGCACACTGTGGGAGGCATTTAAAAGTGGCAGTGAGGGGGATAGCCATATCAAAATCCAAGGGACTACAAGGAGGGATATTGACTGAACTACGAGAGGCAGAAAAAGAGCTCGAAACAGCGTTGAGCAGAGAAGGTAACACCAAGGAAGACACTGAGACCATACTCAGGCTGCAACAGAAATGAGCTGGACACTGGGAGAGACTGTGTAACCTGAATTATAAGAAGTATATAGCAAGACAGCATGCAGGGTGAGATAAACCAGGGAGGGTGCTGGCATGGTTATATAAGAGCTAGACCCACAGACCCACAATCAGAGCACTAACGAAAGAGGATGGGGGCATAGTGGACACCCAAGAGGGGGTGAATCGAGAATTTTTAGCGTATTATCAACACCTATATGGGGATGAAGAAGGGAGCAATTGCAGTGAAATAAGGAAGACACTAGAAGATATAGGTCTGCCACGAATCAGTGCAGAGGAGCGAGAAGAGCTAGACGCCCCGATAACTCTGGAAGAAGTAGAAGAGATAATAGTGCAGCTACCTACCAGCAAGACTCCAGGGGCAGATGGACTCCCTAGCGAATTTTATAAAATCTATAGGAATGAGGTGCTTCCCGTGCTTTTGGCAATGCTAAACAAGGCATATGAAGCAGGGAGGCTGCCAGAGTCCCTAAGGGAGGCAATTATCATACCGCTCCCTAAACCCAATAAACCTGGTAAAGAATGTGGATCATTTAGACCGCTGTCAATGCTAAATCAGGATAGCAAAATACTCACAGCTGCACTCGCAGACAGAATGAGAAGGATCATTAATAAATTAATACACCCCGACCAGACCGGATATGTCCCAAATAGGAATATATCCAACAACCTCAGACGACTCCCTCGAGTTATCGAACACACAGAAGGGGATGCGAGCGAAATGGCAATTGTATCGTTGGATGCACTAAAGGCCTTCGACTCAGTCAAATGGCCCTGGCTGATTGCGGCCCTGACCAGTTATGGGATAGGGCCTGGGTACCTCAAATGGGTTAAATTACTGTATAGCGCACCACTAGCCAGGGTTAAAACGGGGGCAATAATATTGGAAAGATGGTAACTCAGTAGGGGTACTAGAAAGGGATGCCCGTAGTCTCCTATGTTGTATATCCTAGCCCTAGAGCCCCAGGCAATATACTTAAGGCAGCAGTATGACATAATAGGAATCACCATAAAAGGGGAGCCACACTTAGTCTCCTTGTACGCCAACGATATGCTGTTGTATATACGCTACCCTGAAGAAAACCTCCAATATGTTCTGGAAGTGATGGAGCGCTTTGCGTCACTGTCCGGCATAGCGGTGAACCCCCAAAAATCGTGTATATTCCTATTGGGTAGATACAAAGGGATCCCGCTAGATCAATTACCTGTCTTACAAATCCCATGGGAGGTCAACACGTTTAGATATCTTGGGATAGACATTCACCATACAGTGGAAGCAGAGCACCAACATAATACTGAGAAAGCGGTCAAGAGCATCAAAAATAGCATGAAGTTCTGGGTAAAGCTCCCCTTAGCGATGATGGGAGGAGGGGCAATGTTGAAAATAGTAGTTCTGCCAAGACTACTACATTACTTTGGACAGATACCGTATCTGATACCAAGGCGATTCTTTGCTAGGCTACACAGCATATGTAGGGAATTCCTTTGGCATGGGACGAGGAACAGAATTGCCCTCTGGAAGTTACAAAACTCGCATGAAGGGGGGGTATAAAACTGCCAAATTACAAAATGTACTACCTAGCAAGCCAACTACAATATGTGGCAAAATGGTTCTGCCTTTTAGAAAAGAGGCGACCCAGCTGGATGCCACTGGTGAGAAATTGGCTGCAGAAGTGAGATGTTGGCAGCGTATTTTATGGTACACTAAGTCGAACGCTGCCGAGAGGTCCAAAAGTAGTAGGAGGGCTGAATTCCTGGTGTCCTTAATTGAATCTAATTGGTTCTTTAAATCAAGCAGAGCGGATTCCGTACCATGACCTGGGCGGAAAAACCCTGATTGTCTGATCCCTAGTACGCAATTGGACTCCAGGTAATGCTGAATTTGGATATAAGCTGCTCTATCCAAAATCTTTAGGAGAAAGGGGACAGTTGTGATAGGTCAGTAGTCTGTGGGGGTGGTGGGGTCCAATGATGGTTTATTTAGCAGTGGGAGTACCCATGCTTCCTTCATGCTAGTGGGGCCTCGGCAGGAGGTGAAGGAGGAGTTAATAGAGGTGGTGATGAAGGGGACTAGGGCACAATCCTTAATAAATGTAGCAGGGCAAGCATCTCCTTTACACCTGGAGGGCGTCAGGCCTTTGAGTAGGGCAGTGACTTCATCCTCAGAAATGGTGTTAAAACAGAAAGGGAGGAGGTCTCATGACGCTGAAGTGATAAGAAACGTCAGCAGTGGAATACTGTTGGGGATCGTGACTTGCTTCTCAAAGATTATTTGGTGTAGAAGGGCGATCTTGTCCAGGAGGGCCTTTTGGGCTTCAGAGCACCAGCCTTCATCTTTGGAGAAGTCGAGTGTGGGAAGGGGGGGCGATTCAAGTTCTCTAAGAATGGTGAAAATCTGTGGAGTATTCAAATTTGTGATTCTTGTGGTATAAGTGGCAGACTTTGCTCGTAGGATGGCTGTCTTCTATGTTTTGGATAGTATCTGGGACGTTATTCCGGAGGAACCGGAGTGGAACCCGCTGATGCAACTATTACAATCACATTCCTAGAGAAAGGGTGAATCTCGAGACTCTATAGGGCGTACAGAGGGTACACATTCAAATGGCCTTGGTATTAAAAGAAAAACGGGAGAGGGATATGGGCTCTCAAATCTCAGAGAAGGAATGCGCTACCGTACGGGAACAGGTGAAGAAAGTATCTCACAATGCGAGAATCCAACGTATGCATTTTAATATATTGCATAGGGTGTATGTGACCCCAGAAAAGTTGCACTCCATGAACGCCCCCGTACCTCATAATTGTCCTAAATGTGGAACTGGTTCGGCAGGGTTCTGGCATATGGTGTGGGGTTGCCCAGTTATAGCTGTTTACTGTAAGGAAGCAGTATTTTGTGTCAACGAATGTGTGTACCCCATAATTCTGTCTGTGGGGTGTGATTCCGTGGAAGAAGAGGCACAGAACTAGAAGGAGAATAGCGCAATTCATGCTGATTTTAGTGAAAAGACGATTGGCGATCTCTTGGAAATCCCCAAAGGGACCACTGTTGAGACAGTCGATCGAAGATATACTTAGATGTGGTATGGCGGAGGTCGAGATCTTGAGAAAAACCAGGGACACTGATTCAGAAGAAGGGGTGGAATTGGATTGGGGTCAAGTTTTGCATGAGCTTGTGTGGCCCCTGGCTTGACACCCGCTTGAAATCAAGGGGTTGAGTGAAGGGAAAAAGATGCATTGCAATGTGAGGGAGGGGATATTGTGGAGGTGGGTTGGTAGGGATTGGAAAGGCACAAACTGACGGGGAGATATATAGGAATGTGATAATGAGGGTGCTGCCTATTGTAATCATGGAGAACCTAAAATGTATCGTTAAACTGGCATGGCTTGTGTTTTTTGTTTTTTTGGGGCGGGAAAACTGAATAAAGAAAGTCACACACAAAAAATAAGATACACCGTTTTCCTTAGTTTAGTTTAAGTGGAAGGGACGGAAATAGGCTTGGACACAGGACGGTGGACTTTTTCACTTTATTGGACATCCTGACAAAATCCTTTGTATTTCTGTTGAGGCAGGGCAACCCCGCTTAGAAATAGGGCAAGATAGGTTTCTTTACTTTTATTCCTCAGTGGCCAACAACTAGACCAACACTTTGTCAGACTTGTACTAGACCCAAACTCCTATTTACCAGCTGTATATGGGATTAGACGAAAGAGGCCCACATCCCAGTAAGTTATTAAAGATGGTTTGCCATTCGGACCCCTGAATATGAAGAAGGGCAGAATAAATGAGCCCCCACTCTTTGGGGTCCCATGTGCCAGTGGATACCCCAATGGGAACTCAGCAATCAAAACCAGGAGATGCTGACTGGAGACCCTGTGCAGAACGGTATGCCAGAATGGAGCCTCGTGGAGGGATGTGAAACAGACCATCACTCTATGGACATCGGCAGAAAAGTGTGGGACGTGCAAATGGTCCCTGTGGCATGTTATGTTATGATGATTAATACCACGCACCGCTGCCATTGGCTTGGTCTTCAGGCGCTCACGTGGCTCTGTAAGAAAAGTGGGTAGGGTTGGTTAGTGAGGGAGAGAGGGACAAGATAGAAGCTGTGCTCTTATTTGGATGCTTGCAGAACTAGGAGAAACTTGGATCTGTGCGTGTCAGCTTTCTGGGTGTGCATTGTTGTGGGCATCCAGTATGTCTGCAGGGATTCCTCTCAGACATTCAACAGATAAAACCCAAAAAGTCACAGGCCTGTATCAGTTGGGTCAAATAACAGAGTGTTGATATCGAGCTGACCCGGAGGCTCCGAACAGGGCTAACCTAGAGGGTATACCAGAATAATGAGCGGAGCAAAAACTACATCTCTGAATAGTGAGCCGGGCATTAACTATACTCCTGAACAGTGAGCTGGCCATGAAATATACCCCTGAACAGGGAGATGGGCATGAACTGCACCCCTGAACAGTGAGCTGGGCAGGAACTATACCCCTGAGCAGTGAGCTGGGCATGAACTACACCACTAAACAATGTGCTGGGCATGAACTATACCCCTGAATAATGAGCTGGCCATGAACTACACCCATAAACAGTGAGCTGGGCACAAACTACATCTCTAAACAGTACGCCGGGCATTAGCTATATCCGTGAACAGTGAGCTGGGCATGAACTACATCTCTGCATAGTGCGCTGGGCATTAACTAGATCCTTGAACAGGGAGCTGGGCATGAACTATATTCCTGAACAGTGAGCTGGGCAAGAACAATATCCCTGAATTGTGGGATGGGCAGAAACTAGATTCCTGAATTCTGAGTTGGGCACAAACTACATCTCTGAATAGTGCGCTGGACACTAACTATATCCGTGAACAGTGAGCTGGACACAAACTATATTTCTGAACAGCGAGCTGGGCGTGAACTTCACCCCACTGGGCATGAACTACACCCCTGAAGAGTGAGATGAGTATGAACTACACCCCTGAACAGTGAGCTGGGCATGAACTACAACCCTGAACAGTGAGCTGGGCACAAACTATATTCCTGAACATTGAACTGGGCAAGAACAATATCCCTGAATAGTGGGATGGGCAGGAAATACATTTTTGAATTCTGAGCTGGGCACAAACTACATGCCTGAATAATGAGCTAGGCATGAACTACACCCCTGAATAGTGAGCTGGGAATGAACTATATCCCTTAGCAGTGCGCTGGACATGAACTACACCCCTGAACAGTGAGCTGGGCATGAACTACACCCCTGAATAATGACCCGGGCATGAACTACACCCCTGAACAGTGAGCTGGGCACAAACTATATCTCTGAAAAAGACAAAAGGGTGGTTTGCCTGATATCTGCGCACAAAAACACAATTCAAACTAAATTTAACATAAATTGTAATTGAAGAATTCTTGAACAGCCTGACACGTGTTTCGAGCTAAGAGGATCGTAATCAGAGGCTGATAATTATGTACATCGTTATACAAAGATTCAGATCATCAAATCAAGCAAGGATCAACATAATTGAACACAATGAGTTAACATTGATTTAACAACAACCGCAAATCCAGTCAAAGGGTTACATGTGTGGCAAGACCCGCAGAATAATAATTCATAAGATGAACAAACATAATAAACCAACATTGATGTACATAAAGTAAATTTTAAACAATTCATCAGATTGCATGTTAATATTTAAAAGGATATAATGTGGTGCATTCACAATTGCCAGAAACGTGGTAGGATACATTTAAATATAAATTTAAGAGGACAACAAACAAAGAAAAAAGCTTTCTTCTTTGTTTGTTTTTCTCTTAAATTTACATATCCTACTACGTTTCTGGCAATTGTGGATGCACCACATTATATCCTTTTAAATATTAACATGCGATCTGATGAATTGTTTAAAATTTACTTTATGTACATCAATGTTGGTTTATTATGTTTGTTCATCTTATGAATTATTATTCTGCGGGTCTTGCCACACATGTAACCCCTTGACTGGATTTGCGGTTGTTGTTAAATCAATGTTAACTCATTATGTTCAATTATGTTGATCCTTGCTTGATTTGATGATCTGAATCTTTGTTTAACGATGTACATAATTTTCAGCCTCTGATGACGAGCCTCTTAGCTCGAAACACGTGTCAGGCTGTTCAAGAATTCTTCAATTAAAACTTATGCTAAATTTAGTTTGAATTGTGTTTTTGTGCGCAGATATCAGGCAAACCACCCTTTTGTCTCACTTATGTACTGTTGGCAACTTTGGCAGGTTGCCTTCTCTTTTGCCTCAATCTGCAGCCCTCGCACACATATCAAATTGTCAGAGCGCCTTGTTTCTCACAACAATCCTTTTCTGCCAATAATTTCTTGTCTACATCTCTGAATAGTACGCCAGGCATTAACTATATCCGTGAACAGTGAGCTAGGCATGAACTATATGCCTGAATAATGAGCCTGGCATGAACTATACCCATGAACAGTGAGCTGGGCACAAACTATATTCCTGAACAGTGAGCTGAGCATGAACTACACCCCGCTGGGCCTGAACTACACCCCTGAACAGTGAGCTGGGCATGAACTATACGCCTGAATAATGAGCTGGGCATGAACTACACCCCTGAACAGTGAGCTGGGCATGAACTATACCCCTGAATAATGAGCTGGGCATGAACTATATTCCTGAACAGCGAGCTGGGCATGAACTACACCCTGCTGGGCATGAACAACACCCCTGAACAGTGAGATGGGCATGAACTACACCCCTGAACAGTGAGATGGGCATGGACATGGACTATATTCCTTAACAATGAGCTGGGCAAGAACAATATCCCTGAATAGTGGGAAGTGCAGTAACGTCATTCCTGAATTCTGAGCTTGGCACAAACTACATCCCTGAATAATGAGCTGGGCATGAACTACACCCCACTGGGCATGAACTACACCCCTGAACAGTGAGCTGGGCATGAACTACACCCCGGAGCAGTGAGCTGGGCATGAACTACACCCCCTGAACTGTGAGCTGGCCATGAACTATATCCCTGAGCAGTGAGCTGGCCATGAACTATATCCCTGAGCAGTGAGCTGGGCATGAACTATATCCCTGAGCAGTGAGCTGGGCATGAACTACACCCCTGAACAGTGAACAGAGCACAAACTACATCTCTGAACAGTACGCTGGCATTTAACTATATCCGTGAACAGTGAGCTGGGCATGAACTATATTCCTGAACAGTGAGCTGGGCACAGACTACACCCCGCTGGGCCTGAACTACACCCCTGAACAGTGAGCTGGGCATGAACTATACGCCTGAATAATGAGCTGGGCATGAACTACACCCCTGAACAGTGAGCTGGGCATGAACTATACGCCTGAATAATGAGCTGGGCATGAACTAGATTCCTGAATAGTGAGCTGGGCACAAACTATATTCCTGAACAGTGAGCTGGGCACAAACGACACCCCGCTGGGACTGAACTACAACCATGAACAGTGAGCTGGGCATGAACTACACCCCTGAACAGTGAGCTGAGCATGAACTATACGCCTGAATAATGAGCTGGGCATGAACTACACCCCTGAACAGTGGGCTGGGCATGAACTATACGCCAGAATAATGAGCTGGGCATGAACTATATTCCTGAACAGCGAGCTGGGCATGAACTACACCCCGCTGGGCATGAACAACACCCCTGAACAGTTAGATGGGCATGAACTACACCCCTGAACAGTGAGAGGGGCATAGGCTATATTCCTTAACAATGAGCTGGGCAAGAACAATATCCCTGAATAGTGCAAAGTGCAGTAACTTAATTCCTGAATTCTGAGCTGGGCACAAACTACATCCCTGAATAATGAGCTGGGCATGAACTACACCCAACTGGGCATGAACTACACCCCTGAACAGTGAGCTGGGCATGAACTACACCCCTGAGCAGTGAGCTGGGCATGAACTACACCCCTGAACAGTGAGATGGGCATGAAGTATATCCCTGAGCAGTGAGCTGGGCATGAACTACACCCCTGAACAGTGAGCAGAGCACAAACTACATCTCTGAATAGTACAACGGGCATTAACTATATCCGTGAACAGTGAGCAGGGCATGAACTACACCCCTGAAGAGTGAGCTGGGCATGAACTACACCCCTGAACAGTGAGCAGGGCATGAACTACACCCCTGAAGAGTGAGCTGGGCATGAACTACACCCCTGAACAGTGATCTGGGCGTGAACTATATCCCTGAATAGTGAGCTGTGCATGAACTACACCCCTGAACAGTGAGCTGGGCGTGAACTATATCCCTGAATAGTGAGATGGCATGAACTAGAGGTACGATGTCATTTCGTCGCGGGATGAATTTATCGAATTTTTTAGAAAATGGGGGAGGGTTGGGGGGGTCGATGGGTTTTTTTGGAGAAAAAACCCGCGAAAAAACGTCCC
The DNA here is from genome assembly GCF_040938575.1 of Ambystoma mexicanum. Classification (NCBI taxonomy): domain Eukaryota; kingdom Metazoa; phylum Chordata; class Amphibia; order Caudata; family Ambystomatidae; genus Ambystoma; species Ambystoma mexicanum. The sequence goes on from NC_090931.1 coordinate 79,853,020, forward strand.
GCGATGAAATGACATGGAACCGAACTAGATCCCTGAACAGTGAGCTTAGCATGAACTAGATTCCTGAATAGTGAGATGGGCTCCATATTCCTTAGAGCTGAAGACGTAAGCCAGGGACTAATACCAAGGTTGCATTACATCCAGGGGAGTCGTGCCAGGGTGCTATATCCCCAAGGCTGGCTTTAGGGCCGAGAGGTGAGCTGCCCGCCATATCCCTGAGACTTGATGCAGAGGGAGGCCCTGGCACACAATGGTTTTACCCATCTGGTCCCCTTTTGCTTGGACATTTCCAGGGTTTGTGGGGTTTTGGCCCTTTTGGTCCTGCACTTTGTTCAACCAGGGTTCCACCAGATTTCTTTTTTATTATAAGGGTACCCCATTTCCCCATACCCCACGACCCCACTTCCATTCCCCTACCCCTCAACCCCTACACACCAACTAGCACGTGCTGAAGAATCAGTTCACGCTTCATTTAGAAACGAGAAAATCATGTACAGGTCTTGCAAGTAAAGCTGCCCTACAAGGGGGCGGATATGTTGGGATGGGATGACCCGGTGCAGGCTCCTGGTGGTGGCAGTAGGCCACACACTAAGATTGCTGTGGGGACACTGGGTAGGATAAAGACAGGGCTGGTGACCAAGATCAGATGCCAAGGCCCAGTCAGCTCTCGGCGATGGACTTTACAGAGCTCAGTAAGGAAGCGAGGCTTGGAAAGGGGCTGAAGAAGACATTAAAAGGAAGCGAGGCTTGGAAAGGGGCTGAAGAAGGCATTAAAGGAAGCGATCTAGTTAGCCAATTGTTTACATGCCAACATATATTCTTACCTGCCATGCAGGAATTCTACCCAGCCAAAACTCGACCACATGAACTTCCACCTGTGATGAAAGATAAGACAAATTAAGTGCACACTACTTGTATCATATATATGGTGTGCACCGAAATACGCTAAGCGAGTCAAGGGATTGCTGCTGAAATCTGTGTTCAAACCACAGGTCACAGGTTTGAATGCCTTCAATAAATGGAGTCCATGTAAATTAAGTAAAACTGCACGAAAAACACAATTATTTCATCTAAACTTTGCCTAAGCAAGCCCCCACACAATAGCGGAAAACAAATTATTAAAATTCAAGTTCTAGTAACTGTTCTTAATTAGATTACAAAAGTCGGACAATTTTGAGTTAGCATGTTATTACATGACATGCGTGTTATGTGTTGCTATTCCTTATCTCCTGGTAAATAAACATTCCCTTTCAACACTTCACTGAATAAATTAAGCTGAGTGGGAGGGCAAAGGCTTCTATCTCTCCCGGAGCTCAACGTCAGCTGGTCATATACCAGGCTAAGCCAAACGTATCTGGCTAGCTCTGGCTCTCTTGTTGGTAGCTTTGGCCGAAGTCAAGGCTGAAAATGGCAAGAGGTGCTGGGGGGGATGGGTGAAACAACATACAACATTAAAATAGTAACGGGTTGAAGAATTGGCAAATCTAGCTGAAGGGAATCTGTTAAACCAGAAAAATCTTTACCAAGAAACCCCTAAAGTGTACATAGAAAAATAAAATAAAAAGACCCCTAACGGGACAAAAGCAGATTTAACTGTCTGTGACGAAGTCCCCTGCTGGATACTGGGGACTTCCAGAGACTTGACCAAGAGGGATGGGGCGGCACCAAGGTAGAAAATCAAGGGCTCATGGGTGGCATTTTGACAATAGCATGGTCACAGCAGGGACAGATGCTTGGCTCCTCTCACAGGTTCAGAAATCCAGGATAAATCTGCAGATGTAAAAGGGCACTAATGGAAGATAGGAGACCAGGCGGGATTTCCAGGCAGCATCACACAAGGCCTCCACCCTCATACAGTTAGCAACAGATAGGCAAAGGAAGCCCACTCCCCGGGAATAGTGTGGCAACCAAAGAGAGGACTACCCAAAAGGAGGGACCAGCCACCCCAAGTCCCACATCAGAAATGGAAGCCATTCTCAGGAATAGGGCCCACTAGCCAGTCCATACGGCATCTGTCTGAAGTAACACAGCCGGGTCTCCTTACACAAATCAGGACCATGGTGTGGCAGGCAGAGCGCGAAAACTACCCAATGGGAGGGTCGAGTCAATCCCAAGGCACCCTCATCAGGGCTATAAGCTTTCCTCATGGGCAGAGCCCAATAACCAATCCTCATCCCAGCTAACACACCCGAGTCCCCTGTCACCAGAGAGAGCCTAAAAGACGGAGCCAGACTCCGTAAAAGCTCAGAGGTTCAGTCATTTGGTGTGAGGAGGGGTTTGGAGCAGGCGGTTGGAGTGAGTTGGAGAGCGTAACAGTGATTGACGAGGAGAGGGTTTTTAGAAGTTTGGCGACGACAGAGTGAGAATGGAGCGGTTTGAGGAAGTAAGAAAGTTGTCTGAGAAGATTAAAATGTGGAAAAATAGAAAGTGGGTATGGGAGAGTACGGGGAAGTGGTTGGAAGACGTTAGGCGGAGGAAGGTTGAAGAAAGTAAGGAGGAGGTGGGAGAATATCTGAGACTGGAAAACATCAAGAGATAGTTGGAGAAAGTGAGGAGAAGGTGCTGTGATGTCAGAGGGTGGTGGAGGAGTTAATCATGATAGAGGGATTAGGAAGGCAAAAGAAGGCCTGGTTGGCCCAAGGCAGATACTTGAGATAGGAGGAGGAAGGAGCTTGTGGCGTGACAACGTCGGGGTAGAGGAGTGTAAGAGTAGAGAAGCCTCAGAGGGGTTGGGGAGGGGTCTCGATCCCAGGTGGGGAAGGTGACCAGGGCCCCATTAAGAGATCTTAGGGTGAGAGTGCAGTAAAAGTATCTCGACACCAGCTGGACCCTGCAGAGAAGGTACAATTGTACCACCCTTTTTTTATTTTAAGAAGGCCTAGAGGTGCATCCAGGAGGCAAGCTGATGCATAGTTCAGGAACCCCTTTGAACCTTCAATTGGCAGCTGGGAAGATGGGAGCAAGAACCCTAAATCCTAGTAGTGAGAGTGAAAGAAAGGATTTAGGAACCTCTACAACCCCTCTACAAACCCATACCAAGTTGGGAGGTGACACTTTACCAGGGTACGACCCATATAGACTTTATTATTGTGTTTTCCCCTTTTCATTTTGATTTTTCTTGAGTTGAGAAATGACGTTCTGTTATACATGATGAGTTAACCCTCATTCTAATATAAGACGGGGTGAGCAACAGAGGACTGAGTTGGTCCTGCCACTACCCAATGTGCCTCGCATAGGGTGGAAGGGGTGTGATCCTGCAGGCCTGCTATCCCCACCAAGGCACAGCCTTATTCCATCAGGCGTTTCCAAAACCCTACCATCGGGGGCGTTAAAACTCAAAACCCCAACGGAGAGTATATACAATTTACCATTTATACATTGGAACAACATTCATACATTACAAATGTGAAGTTTGAAACTTGCCGAGATATGCTACACATTTGTTGGTGAAAGTGTGGAGTTCAATGGATTCTGCAGGTCATGGTCCCGGATCTCATCAGTTGAGTAGAGGACGGGAGTACAAGACAATTTCTAAGGGCACGGAATGCTGCGTACCAAAGAACTGCTGAGAGAAGCGATCCAAGATAGCGCCGACATTGCATGTGGCTCCTTTCAAAGCCATGTAAAGAAAAAGTGCGATAAATTCAGTAGGTAACCAATGCGCAGCGGCGTATTACAAAAGATTTAAAGAACACTAAGAGAAACTGGACAAAGAGCCCAAACAAAAACCCTGAGACAAAACACTAGCAGCTTGAAACCATCACAAAGGCCATTATAAATAATGAAACCTCTTAGGCAGTATAAAAGAACCCGTGGGGTGGTAGAGAGCAGAAGGACAAGTTACTTGTCAATTCTTGCTAAAGCAGGAAGACCTCCACTTGGTGCAATGTACCGACTTTTACGAATTACTTGTCACCCAGACACTGAAGCAAGGGATTGAAGCTAGCTAGAGGTCTAAAGAGGAACGAAAAGCAAATGTCAAGAACCAGGGAATGAAGAGTACTAACCAAGCGATTTTGAGAACAGGCCATGAAGAGTCCTAACCATGTGATTGTTGAGAACCAGGTCATGAAGAGTCCTAACCAAGTGATTGTTGAGAACCAGGTCATGAAGAGTACTAACCAAGGGATTGTTGAGAACAGGCCATGAAGAGTCCTAACCAAGTGATTGTTGAGAACCAGGTCTTGAAGAGTCCTAACCAAGTGATTGTTGAGAACAGGCCATGAAGAGTCCTAACCGCTTGATTGTTGAGAAGCAGGTCATGAAGAGTCCTAACCAAGTGATTGTTGAGAACAGGCCATGAAGAGTCCTAACCAAGTGATTGTTGAGAACCAGGTCATGAAGAGTCCTAACCAAGTGATTGTTGAGAACAGGCCATGAAGAGTCCTAACCAAGTGATTGTTGAGAACCAAGTCATGAAGAGTCCTAACCAAGTCCATGTTGAGAACCAGGTTGTGGAGAGACCTAAACAAGTGATTACTGAGTACCAGCTCCTAAAGAGACCTAACCAGGTAACTGTTGAGAACCAGATCATGGAGATACACAATCAAATGAATGCTGTCAATCCAGGTCATGTAGAGACCTAACCAAGTGACTGCTGAGTAACCACAGTCATGTAGAGACCTAACCAAGTGAGCGCTGAGAAGCCAAAGTTGCATGTAGAGACGTGCTTGGTAAAGTGGGTTACCAGATGGTGTAGATAAATTAACAAGTGCAGGCAGGAGCCGAAGTCAAGGCCAGTGAAAGTTGGAAGATGAAGAGGTTGAGTATTAAAGATTTCTGCTAGAAACACCCGGAAATTATATAGCAGTCAAACAAGGTTCAAGAGAATGAGTAACCAACGCTATGGGTCTTTTAGGGGACTATGGTAAAAGGGTCAGGCAGAAATGAGAGGTTATCGATGAACCAGTGTCCGCTCAACAAACGTAGCCTTCCCTTGTGGAGGTTTTCTAAAGCGGGAGTTGTTCGCAGGCCGCAGATGAGGAAGTCACATCGTCACTGGATCAGGTGTTGGCCGTCGAGATGAAGAAAATGCTTCAGGCGGAGGCAGGTGCTGGTGGAGATCCGCCAATCGTCTTTGTGGTTTTTCTGCTGATGATTATTGTAGATGCTTGGTGTCTGGACATTGGTACTGCCACAATCAACATCTGATAAAGTTGAAATAGCCCGACTTACCCCTATAAGCGGTTCTTAGGCCAGGCATTAAATAAACAGACTCAGAATGTTAGAGTCTCAGAATGACACTGCTCAGTGGGTTTATTTTGGGGTGTTAAAGCTCATTGTCACTAATGCAAGGGCTGTCTGATGGAGACACAATAGCACCAGCTGGCCCCCAATGGTAATTCTATGTACCTTTTCTGATTTAAAATGATTATTCTAGTTAGCAACCAACATAGAGCGCCTCTGGCAAAGGGTAGAGGCACCTGCCAATCAGGCTGCCAAGGAAGCAGGATTGAATATATGGTAAAGCCTGTGTTCCATTCAGGCCAACATCATCTCCGCCCATTGCCACCGTTTGTTTTCTCCCACTCCAGCCCCTGCTCTATCACTCTCCCCACCCCACATACAATTTCCTCACTACTCAAGCCATTTTTATGAAACCCTAACCCGCACATCCTAACATTCTCGTCCCTAGCCTGCTAGCCTTCACCTCCGCAGCCACCATGGACATAGAAAACAGACTCCATGTCTATGTCCATAGTGTGCATCTTTGTAGATTTTATCTAAGAAAATTTGGTGCACAATGTCTAACTGCCTTGAAAAACTATATCACGCTGTTTTGCATGTCTGGGATAAAGAACCTCCAGCACAGTCTACATTGCTTGAATCAGAGAACATAGATTATTTTCCGGACAATGCCTCCACATGGCAAAATCAAGAGTTGTCATAGTACCAAAAACGGTGTCCAGTCATAGTTTCGAAAAAAAAGGATCGAATGCCCTTTTTTCCTAAACCAAAAGGACCAAGAAAAAAAAATTTGAATGCTTTTTTATTTATTTATTTATATATTTTTTAGTTTAGTATGCATAAAAAAAGTTTTTTTAAATAGAAAATGGCGGGTTGGAGGGAACCCCCCAATAAAAAATAAATTAAAAAAAAGCATTTGAAACTTTTTTTTCGGCACTTTTGGTGTCGAGAAAAAGGCATTAGATCCTTTGTATTTCGAACAAGTCACCTACAACCACCAAAAACGGTAGGTGGAAACAAGGATTTCTCTGTAGCACTTTGAGCCCTCTAGACTTTGGGCTCTCGAACCTACAGACCATCACAACTCTCGGAGCTCGGTATGTCCCAAGTGCTTCTATGTGGTTTCACAGACCTCAATTTCATAGTAGACAATTATTTGGTCACTTTTTTAAGCTGTTTATTGAAGACATGTGTTTCACGCAATTTAGAAGCCACTGTGAAAGGTAAATGTAGGGGAAAGAATTAGATCTAAGAAATTGCTTACAATTGCCATTTTTCACTACTAAATATGCAACCTTTCTTTTTTGATGACCTTTTCCGTTGTTTATTCATGTGGAATTGCACCCCCTTACTCTCCTTTGACCCTGACCCATCATCCCTATCCCAGTTTACCTCGTCCCTTTTTTGGACCCTTTGTTTCCGCTTTCATTTGAAATTAAATATTGTCCATGATTGAACAGTTTGTACTCGATGATTAAGTGACTATGGGCCTCATTGCAAGTCTGCCGGTCTGGAAATTAGGGTGCCGGTAGCAACGTACCAGCACTCTTTCCAGACCAGCATCTACAACTCTGTTTTCCTGAGCCGGTGTGTTCGGCAGATCTGACCTGCAGGGCGCAACGGCCCCGGAAAGCAGAGTTGTCACGGAAGTATCAGCACTGTTGTCAACAGTGCTGGTGCTTCCCAGAGTCCTATCGGACTCCACAGGAATGGGGACTAACATTTTCCAGCACCTTTTATTCTGGCCTGCTAGGACATCTAATGGCCCGGTGGCACCTGGATATCAGGCACTGGAAACAGTGTTTTGGTCCACCGGCGGGTTACCGCCGGACTTGTAATGTGGCCCTACGATTCAGTAAGTTGGCATCTTAGGAGGTTCAAGTAATCAGTCTACTGACATCAATGAAATTACTAGATACTGTGCTACACATCAAATTCTATGAAAGCCCAGGACCTACAAGTGGGCACACTTCTTAGCCCTTGAAAAGATTGCTGTCAAGTTAGTGTCCCAAAGAAGGTTAATTTCAAAGTTCCCTAACTAGCACACTTCATGGGGAATGTTTGCTTGCGGATAGGGGAATTTCTCAAACCTGTAGCCACAACAATTAGAAATTAGCCCAGACCAAAGACGGCACGGTCTATATTAAAAATGTCTGCCAGAAACAAACTGTGCGATCTCATTATTTTCCTGGTGGCAGAACTTCACTGGATACCCCTCCAAGCCGGCATCATCTTCAAGACAACCTTCATCACCTATGACGCACTGATGATCACCATCATACCTTGCCGAGTAACTCACCATCTCAGGAGGCCTACACAACCCCAGGAACAAAGACGTCTCTAGATTAGAACCCAAGAGCCATTCCCGGCTCTCTTGCTCATTGTACTTCCGAACATCCCGCTGGCACATATGGAAGGGTCTGAAAATCCAGCGATTCAAGAAACCCTACACTGAGAAGACAGGTTACTGATGGTGACACCCTTCTTGCTGCTCCACCCCTCTCATCTGCTTGTACCCCATCCTGTACTTGTATAACTCTCTATTGCTTTCTGTCTTTATCTGTGCCATTTAAATTACCCACGCAACGTACGTACGTACATACGTACGTACGTACATACATATGGGCTACCAGCTTTGCATTTTGGAAAATGCACTGCAAGGCTCCACCACCCATAAGAATAAGAAACATTGGCCCTCGCTGCCAACTTGTTCATAGCCACTAAAACCGAGTATAGTGGCAGCCCAAACAGTACCGCACACAAATGAGAGAATGAGAAGGGAAGAGAGACACACTGCTGCTCCAGTACACCCGACCCTCTCCAGGGCAGGTTCACTCAGGCCAAGTGCCCCACGCCTCTGATATTGTGGGAGAAGAATGCTTCCCATTCACACGTAGGTGTTGTGCCCCATTGTGGGTCTATGCGCCCTCCCAAACTACCGGCCGAGATTTCCATGTACTCTCACTTATACGGCAAGGACACAGAAGTGAGGCCATTGTGAGGGGTCTGAAATGAGAGATGGACACGAAGTGGTAGTGTTCTCAACATCAGACATCTTTATAAAAAGAAAAGAATTCGATAAAGACCCGTCTGTGCCTATCCCAAAAGTTTCCCTGCCTAGGAAACTACAACTAAAGATTAGTCCGTGTCTTGTCGTCAAAATGATATACACTGTCCTTGTGTCCAAAACAATTCTGAACGTCACACTAAAAATGAACAACTAAGAAGTGTAAGAAAAAAATGTCTCTGACTTATGTTTAACCAAAATGTTCAAAGGTGAAACAAATAAATAAATACAACAAAATTGGTTTCTCCCAAAGAGAAGTGCTTGGATCCAGAGGGTAGTTCCCTTCCCCTGGATTATTTCAGGAAGGATGGCGAAAAATGTATTTGCCCAAATAATAGGGCCAAATAAGGGCAAGAACGTCTCTTCCAAGTAAGAGTTTCTCAAAGTTAGGAAAAGTGTCTCTTTTACCCAACTGCTTCAAGGATGGCAAAAAGTCTCTTTTACCCAACTGCTTCAAAGATGGCAAAGAGTCTCTTTTACCCAAATGTTTCGAGGATGGTAAAGTGTCTGTTTTACCCAACTGCTACAAGGATGGCAAAGTGTCTATTTTACCCAACTGTTTCAAGGATGGCAAAGAGTCTCTTTTACCCAACTGCTTCAAGGATAGCAAAGTGTCTCCTTTACCCAACTGGACTCCCTTTTACCCAACTGCTTCGAGGATGGCAAAGTGTCTCTTTTACCCAACTGCTTCAAGGATGGCAAAGTGTCTCTTTTACCCAACTGGACTCCCTTTTACCCAACTGCTTCGAGGATGGCAAAGTGTCTCTTTTACCCAACTGCTTCAAGGATGGCAAAGTGTCTCTTTTACCCAACTGGACTCCCTTTTACCCAACTGCTCCAAGGATGGCAAAGTGTCTCTTTTACCCAACTGCTTCAAGGATGGCAAAGTGTCTCTTACCCAACTGCTTCAAGGATGGCAGTGTCTCTTTTACCCAACTGCTTCAAGGATGTAGCAAAGTATCTCTTTTATCCGACTGCTACAAGGATGGCAAAGTGTCTCTTTTACCCAACTGCTTCAATGATGGCAAAGAATCTCTTTTACCCGACTGCTTCAAGGATGGCAAAGAGTCTCTTTTACCCGACTGCTTCAAGGATGGCAAAGAGTCTCTTTTACCCGACTGGTTCAATGATGGAAAAGTGTCTCTTTTATCCAACTGGTTCAAGGATGGCAAAGTGTCTCTTTTACCCAACTGCTTCAAGGATGGCAAAGTGTCTCTTTTACCCGACTGCTTCAAGGATGGCAAAGTGTCTCTTTTACCCGACTGTTTCAATGATGGCAAAGTGTCTCTTTTACCGAACTGTTTCAATGATGGCAAATAGTCTCTTTTAACCAACTGCTTCAATGATGGCAAAGGGCCTCATTACACGGATGGCGGCAATGGTTAACGGTGACCGTTAATGGTAACGGTGACCGTTAACCATTACCGCCTTACTACGAGGTCCCTTAGCGGGTTGGTGCTTTAACGCCTGCTTTTTGCAGGCGTTAAAAACCAACCCGCTAAGGGACCTTGGTGCTAATTACGGCACGGCAAAATTGCGGTGCCGTAATTAGCACCTTCCCCATTGCCATTATGCCCTATGGGGCAAAAATGGGAATGGGGAAGGGCAGTGGTGGAAGGGGGAATTACCGCCCCTCCAACCTTGGAATGGGGCGGTAATTCCCCCTTCAACAAAGGCGGTGCCGGTATTTTCCCGGCATGGACCAAGGTGCTAATAGCACCTTGGTCCATGTGCTAATACCGCCATCCGTGTAATGAGGCCCAAAGTGTCTCTTTTACTCAACTGTTTCAATGATGGCAAAGTGTCTCTTTTACTCAACTGCTTCAAGGATGGCAAAGCATCTCTTTAACTCAACTGTTCCAATGATGGCAAAGTGTCTCTTTTACCCAACTGCTTCAAGGATGGCAAAGTGTCTCTTTTACCCGACTGCTTCAAGGATGGCAAAGTGTCTCTTTTACCCGACTGCTTCAAGGATGGCAAAGAGTCTCTTTTACCTGACTGTTTCAATGATGGCAAAGTGTCACTTTTATCCGTCTGCTTCAAGGATGGCAAAGTGTCTCTTTTACCCAACTGCTTCAAGGATGGCAAAGTGTCTCTTTTACTCAACTGCTTCAGGATGGCAAAGAGTCTCTTTTATCCAACTGTTTCAAGGATGGCAAAGTGTCTGTTTTACCCAACTGCTACAAGGATGCCAAAGTGTCTCTTTTAACCAACTGCTTCAAGGATGGTAAAGTGTCTCTTTTACCCAACTGCTTCAAGGATGGCAAAGAGGCTCTTTTATCCAACTGTTTCAAGGATGGCAAAGTGTCTGCTATCCTTGTAGCAGTTGGGTAAAACAGACACTTTGCTATCCTTGTAGCAGTTGGGTAAAACAAAGTGTCTCTTTTACCCAACTGCTTCAAGGATGGCAAAGTGTCTCTTTTACCCAGCTGCTTCAAGGATGACAAAGAGTCTCTTTAACCCAACAGTTTCAAGGATGTCAAATTGTCTCTTTTACCCAACTGGAGTATCTTTTACTCAACTGTTTCAAGGATGGCAAAGTGTCTCTTTTACCCAACTGCTTCAAGGATGGCAAAGTGTCTCTTTCACCCGACTGCTTCAACGATGGCAAAGTGTCTCTTTTACCGAACTGCTTCAAGGATGGCAAAGAGTCTCTTTTACCCAACTGCTTCAAGAATGCTAACGTGTCTCGTTTACCAAACTGCTACAAGGATAGCAAAGTGTCTCTTTTACCCAACTGCTTCAAGGATGGCAAAGTGTCTCTTTTACCCAACTGCTTCAAGAATGCTAACGTGTCTCGTTTACCAAACTGCTTCAATGATGGCAAAGTGTCTCTTTTACCCAACTGCTTCAAGGATGGCAAAGTGTCTCTTTTACCCGACTGCTTCAAGGATGGCAAAGTGTCTCTTTTACCCGACTGCTTCAAGGATGGCAAAGAGTCTCTTTTACCTGACTGTTTCAATGATGGCAAAGTGTCTCTTTTACCCGTCTGCTTCAAGGATGGCAAAGTGTCTCTTTTACCCAACTGCTTCAAGGATGGCAAAGTGTCTCTTTTACTCAACTGCTTCAGGATGGCAAAGAGTCTCTTTTATCCAACAGTTTCAAGGATGGCAAAGTGTCTGTTTTACCCAACTGCTACAAGGATGCCAAAGTGTCTCTTTTAACCCACTGCTTCAAGGATGGTAAAGTGTCTCTTTTACCCAACTGCTTCAAGGATGGCAAAGAGGCTCTTTTATCCAACTGTTTCAAGGATGGCAAAGTGTCTGTTTTACCCAACTGCTACAAGGATAGCAAAGTGTCTCTTTTACCCAACTGCTTCAAGGATGGCAAAGTGTCTCTTTTACCCAGCTGCTTCAAGGATGACAAAGAGTCTCTTTAACCCAACAGTTTCAAGGATGTCAAATTGTCTCTTTTACCCAACTGGAGTATCTTTTACTCAACTGTTTCAAGGATGGCAAAGTGTCTCTTTTACCCAACTGCTTCAAGGATGGCAAAGTGTCTCTTTCACCCGACTGCTTCAACGATGGCAAAGTGTCTCTTTTACCGAACTGCTTCAAGGATGGCAAAGAGTCTCTTTTACCCAACTGCTTCAAGAATGCTAACGTGTCTCGTTTACCAAACTGCTTCAAGGATGGCAAAGAGTCTCTTTTACCCAACTGCTTCAAGGATGCTAACGTGTCTCATTTACCCAACTGCTTCAAGGATGGCAAAGTGTCTTGTTTATCTGGCTGCTTCAAGGATGCTAACGTGTTTCTTTTACCCAACTGCTTCAAGGATGCTAATGTGTCTCGTTTACCCAACTGCTTCAAGGATGGCAAAGTGTCTCGTTTACCTGACTGCTTCAAGGATGCTAACGTGTCTCTTTTACCCAACTGCTTCAATGATGCTAACGTGCCTCGTTTACCCAACTGCTTCAAGGTTGGAAAAGTGTCTCATTTACCTGACTGCTTCAAGGATGCTAACGTGTCTCTTATACGAAACTGCTTCAAGGATGCCAACGTGTCTCTTTTACCCAACTGCTTCAAGGATGCTAACGTGTCTCGTTTACCCAACTGCTTCAAGGATGGCAAAGTGTATCTTTTACCCAACTGCTTCATAGGTGATTGCCTGGCATAATCCCTTAGCAGGAATTCTTCATTAGTGTCCTTAGATCCCCTGGTATACTCTCAAGCCAGGTATCTTTGTACAATGTCTCTACCTATTTATCCGGACTACTTTCAAAGTTCTCTTTATTTCCTAGTTCAGCACAGTTGTACTCTTGTACTCTACTTCATTGACTCTGGATTTCACTTGTCCCAAGCTCCCCCATATGGACCTCTCACATATGAAGATTCGTTCAAGTTCTGTTTCTTTACTTCTTCACAAGTACTTATTTGCTTATGGCAATGCTTGCTCCAACTTTCCCCATATGAACTTCTCATGTATGGAGGCTTGCACAAATCTCGCCTTTCAGCTTGTTCATTAACATTCATCTGCTTATTATCACATTTGCTCCAGCTTTCCCCATATTTCAGGCATGAGGACTACTCTTTCAATTGTCTGTGTACCTGTCGGTACGCTCCGGAGTTCCCACTCTCTATGGGCCACTCACCAGTGTCTCATGGTGTTTCCGACCTCCTGCACGCCGCTGCAGCGAAGTCACACTGTGGGAATGGTGTCACCCGCATAACAGACCAGAGTTCAGCTCTCCCCTCGGTCTCGTTTTCAACATTGGTAAAGTTGCTGCTTTTCTGTTTGACCGCATCCTTCTCCTCTGCTGACGGTTCCCCTGTGGCTTCACCTTGGAGCTTGACACGCTCCTCTAGGTAACTCACCACTTTGGTGCGGATTGCTGATAAGCGGCAGCTTGGGAGCACCAGCCTTTTTTATTTTTATGGGGGGGTCCCCCCCCAAACACCCGTTTTTTTGACACCTATTTAACTATACCGAATTAAAATAAACCCTTTACTATTAAAAAAAAAAACTTTTGTTTTCCGCACTTTTGTGTCGAAACTTTTACCTGTCGAAACTATTTTTTTAGAACTTTGACTGGACACCCTTTTGGCATATGTGCGCTCTATACGTTTCTATAACGTAACATATCCGCCCCCACATAGCACTTCTGTTTCGTGTACAGCAGGTCCAGTTGCTCATGTGTGTGTTTCAATGCTTTTTGTACGGCTCTGGTCAGGCTTTCAACGATTCTCCCCATAACCTCTTTACCTGATCTTCTACTTCTCGTGCAAATTGCCTCCTTTGTTTGTCCCATGTGGCCTTCAGCGCTATCACCTCCCCTCTCTGGACTGCCTTAAATGCACCCAATAATGAATCAGGGGCTATATCGGGCATTGCGATTTCTCTAAGGTATGTGTCAATTTTGTCCCTTATCGCCTCCGTTAAAACGTGATCACGTAAAAGGTCTGCCGGAAATCCCCATCTCGATAGTACGCTCAGCCCCTGTCGTACCTCTACCTTCACTGTTAAAGGAGTGCGATGGGGCCCAGGTCTACCTCTTGTACCGTCCCCAACAACCTCCATGACTGTTTTCTAAGATGCTATAGGGGAAGTGGAAGGCTATACGAGATTCAAATGATAACCACGAGAGGGAACGTAGAGACGGCAAGATCCATGTATGAGATGAGAGACAACAGAGTATGAATAGAGTTAAAGATAGAACAAAGAGGGGCAAGTTGCTAGGTTGACCAATAGAAACCGAAGAGCAGTTGACGAGGCGAGAGAAGGCAAGAGTGGGTAGGAGTAGTTTGGTGGCATAGAAAGTTAAGAAAGGACAGACTTCCCCCACACATAACAGTACAATACAGGAATCATGGGACCCTAATTATGAAATGAAAATAGGGGACATGTTTACTGATGGTAAATTTGTGACCCTGGGGGAACTAGTGAGAGCTTTGGGAGGCGGGCCACTTAGAACTCTTCAATACTACCGTATGAGGTCGGCATTTCAGAAAAAACTGCTGCTATTCCCAGACGAACCCCAGCCACACCCATGCATACAGCTTGTAACCGCCACAGAGGGCCTAGGAATTTCCAGACTATACACTGCAGTGCAGGCCCACACCCCCACTGTCAACCAAATCAAAGAGAAATGGGAGAGGGACTTACAGACACCCATTGATGAAGAGAAATGGGCCAGATATTGTTCACTAACCAAGAAGATTTCCCCGAATTCTGGTCTGCGGCTAATTCAATTCAAAATGCTGAATGGACTGCACTACACACCGACTAAAATAGCAAAATTTACCCCGGAGGCCTCAGATACATGCCCCAAGTGCAAAATGCCACAGGCAGGACACCTACATATGTATTGGGAATGTCGGGTGGTGGCGGGCTTCTGGAAAGAGGTAGCAGCGATGTTGGAGGAAATTACACAGATCCCCCCACGGCTCTGACACCCCAAAGATATCTATTTGGGGACATAGGCAAATGCTCTGAAAAAACTAGAAGATTATTTAACATCACTTGCGCAGTAGCCAAAAAATGCATCCTACAAAAATGGAAAAATGCAGCCCTACCTAGCATGAACCAATTTCTTCGTGAGCTCACGTATGTAAATGAAACTGAAGAACAATATGTCCTGACCCAGCCTCCGGCCTGCAGGCCCAAAGACATATGGGGCCCATTTCGAGTTTATCTATGTGAAATTACCTCTGACGATGATGAATCCATGTAACTGTATACGACTACAATGACTGTGAAATGTATATTTCTCGATTGTATATGGTGCAATGTGGAAAGGTGCGGTGTATCTCTATGTAGCCACTAATAAACAAAGTTAAAATAAAAAAGAAAGGACCAACTTTGCATATCTTGTAGAGTTGAAAATCACAGGAAATGGCAATATTAGAAAAAGTGTGGAAAAAGAAGGAAGACGCAGCCAGCCCCCACACTGGACACATGCCTAGTTAAAGAAAAGCCGGATTTGGAGGCAGTCGGGAGCTTGGTGACGTCTCAGAAACTGAGCCAGAGGAGTGGCTCTTGAAAGATTAATTAAATGTGGACAGTAGAGCTGTTGCTGGGGGGGCCGAGGGGGCTATAGCCCCGGGTCTTTTGGTTGTAGCCCCAGATAGAAAGCAGGTACAACCAAAAGGCTAGCTAGCCCCGAGTCAGACAGCGTAGCCCCGGATCATTTCCAGGCCTAGTAACATCCCTAGTGGACAGCGAAACCTCGATGATGGAAGACCAGCGAGAGTTGAAGGCGAGAAGCCCTATTGTGGAAGAAAAAAACATCCAAGGGGGCAAGAGCGAATTGTCGAGTTTTGGAAATCTTCACACATTTTCAACGGAAGTGATCGCACCCTGCTTAATCATTCCTTTCTACTACATGTTCTGAACATTTTCTGCAGCTGAGGGTTGTGAAGTCTGCCTATGATGAGTATAGTGAATTTTTTTATGAAATCACACGTATACACTTATTTGTTTTAATTGTATTTAAAGACATTATTTCTTTCATAAATAATGAGTTGTATTTTCATTATTTTATTTATTGTATGCACGTAAACTCGGCTCAAGTGGCCGAGCTGATAATGCGAACCAATTTTTAAAAGAGAAATCTAAACATACAAAGTTTGATGTGGGGCCAAGTGAGATGGGACAAAAACGTATCACCGTGATGTGTAGTACACAGGGTCGTACCGTTGCATACAAAAACATGTTCAAAGGGAAGTAGGGGTGGTAGAGTTGCCTACAAGGGCAAGGGTGCCAAGACCCATTGTAAAGAACTGTGAGTGAAGTAAGGATGAGGCCCAAATCTCCGCCCACATAGCAAGGATGAGGCCCAAGTCTCCGCCCACATAGGAAGAATGAGGCCCAAGTCTCCGCCCACATAGCAAGGATGAGGCCCAAGGCTCCGCCCACATAGCAAGGATGAGGCCCAAGTCTCCACCCACATAGGAAGAATGAGGCCCAAGTCTCCGCCCACATAGCAAGGATGAGGCCCAAGTCTCCGCCCACATAGGAAGAATGAGGCCCAAGTCTCCGCCCACATAGCAAGGATGAGGCCCAAGGCTCCGCCCACATAGGAAGGATGAGGCCCAAGGCTCCGCCCACATAGCAAGGATGAGGCCCAAGGCTCCGCCCAAGTCTCCACCCACATAGGAAGAATGAGGCCCAAGTCTCCGCCCACATAGCAAGGATGAGGCCCAAGTCTCCGCCCACATAGGAAGAATGAGGCCCAAGTCTCCGCCCACATAGGAAGGATGAGGCCCAAGGCTCCGCCCACATAGCAAGGATGAGGCCCAAGGCTCCGCCCACATAGCAAGGATGAGGCCCAAGTCTCCACCCACATAGGAAGAATGAGGCCCAAGTCTCCGCCCACATAGCAAGGATGAGGCCCAAGTCTCCACCCACATAGGAAGAATGAGGCCCAAGTCTCCGCCCACATAGCAAGGATGAGGCCCAAGGCTCCGCCCACATAGGAAGGATGAGGCCCAAGTCTCCACCCACATAGGAAGAATGAGGCCCAAGTCTCCGCCCACATAGCAAGGATGAGGCCCAAGGCTCCGCCCACATAGCAAGGATGAGGCCCAAGTCTCCACCCACATAGCATTTTTATCAAAAATGAGTTTATTACAAGAGACCTGTCTCACAGAAAATATCCATTTAGACCGATTTTCTGTTATCCAAGGTGTAGCCAGGAATTGTGTGAGGGATCGCCCATATGGTGGTACTTTAATTGGAGTAAAAAGCCAATTTGAAAATCACTCAATTCACGGAAAGTGCAAATAATGAACACATTTACTTATTTATTTATAGCATTTGTTATACGCCCAAACCCAGAGGTGTCACGGCGTAGACACTTGACATGCTATGTCTAGTAGACATGCTATTTGGTGAAGCAAACTTGGGTGTTTCCAGGGCGGCAATGAAACTGTTGGTGATTCATGTCGATATGCCTATAAGAGGGGGGAATGTGAAGGCACAATCCAGTCCCTAGAGATAATTTTGCAAAACTGGTGGGATTAAAAGGGTGCAGTGCCCCCACTGTTATGAAAGGGGATTTCAACGGCCATGCCATTAGCCAGGGGCATGGATCCACAGAGGGATATAGAGATGAAAAGGGATTGGATAAAGATATTAAAAAAGGAAAGCGGGAGTTGGTGATAAAGTGGCTCGAATGTATGCCCACGCACAACCTGATCAATACAGAGCGGGTGCTTAGGCGGAAGAGAATGGTGAGGGCAACTTTGGATAGTGCACATAATTCGACTTCTCTGTAGGTAAAAATGTCGAGCCATATATAAATCAATTTCAGGAACAACGTAACCCCTTGAGTCCATGACTACGTTAGTAGAACAGTATTTAGAAAGAGACAAACTAAAAGACTGGTATTATGTCATTCTGAAGGGGAGTAGAATTGTGTGGCATCAGAGAAATATGCCATCTCTCAATGAACACACAGAGAAGCTCCAGGCCAATCTGATAGAAAGCATTCATCATTCTAGATGTGATGCCGCTGTTCATTTAGTGACGTCATTAGCTTATCATTATGGTACTGGTAGAGGGCATAGGACTGTCCGCGACAGTGGTAACAGGATTATTGCATATCATGCTATAATTGCGGCCAGGGCTCCAGTTAAGATTTTGAAGTAGGAGTATTTTACTCGCTATTTTTTAAAGTTAGGAGTAAAATGATTTTTTAGGGAGTAAACATGTAAGTCCAGTTCCCAATGGGAGTATTTTATAAGCGATTAAGAATGTTTTAACTGGAAAACGGAAATGTTTTTCTATTGATAATTCATTTGCAACTAGTTATTTATGCACATGAAAAGATACAGGTTTGCTTCTTTCAATATGGCAATCCTTCCTGTGGTACTACGTGCTCTACTGGTCCAAACATATCCATGGAGCCGTGTGGATGAAAGCGGCGGCACAGAGTTTTAAGTGTCTGTTTCCTATTATTTGTTGGGAGTATTTTTACTCCCTGTTTTTATTTTTGGGAGGTGTTTGCCTATTTTTAGGGAGTAAAAGTGCCCGATAAGCCATCTGTAGGGCTGATTGTGACTAGGAAAAGATTATTAAGGAGAGAGGTAAGAAAGATCACTAGAAATCAGTGCTTAAACTATGGGGGTGTGTGCCAGGGATCAGCCCTGCCACTTATTTTTTAGCCCCGGCACTTAAGGTCATGAACTAATTTTGATTATTATGTAGTGTTTTGGAAACGTTATCATTTTATTTGACAGTCCATAGTAGGCACACAAGCAACAACAGTGTGCACTGGCCATGTGGCGCTGCATTCTGGGTCGATGACCCTCACTGATGTGGCAGTGCTAATTAGCAATTTTCATGCATACCAAAAGGTTGGAATCTGACAATACTGGGCGTCCGTGCTGGTCCTGCCCTCACACTGCTTCATTCGTTCTGCTTGGCATTGGAGCAGCTCAGCTACTGCAATAACCAGAATCATTGCCACAGCAGGGTGGACTGACAACAGCAGGACAGCCAGCAGTCCCAAGACCGGGGCAATACTAGGGAAACAGCCAGTGCCCAGGAGGAGTGCCTGATCTGGGTGCCAACCTACACAAGAAGGCCTTGCTGCTGTGTTTGACTGGAAGGTACATCTTTTCAGTAATGATTTTGCCTGCATTTGTCGATCAATGAACCATAGGAGGAAAGCATGCTTTGTTTCTTTTCGGTGGTTAGACGGTCAATAAGTTCCACTTGCCATGTAAAGAAGCACAGCACAATAATAACAATGATTATATGTTTAATAAAACACTTACTATAACCAAAAAAAGTGATGGCTGGAAGGTTTTGAATAAATCGTAACCACTCAGAATGCTCTGGGTAACCCTTCACACCACCATGTTTTAGCCTGTGCGCCATTGCAAGAGGGGACCGGCCATATGCAAATCACTCTGGTACTGCCACCAATGGGAGCAGTCCAGCCTGAACTGCTAGGCCAGGTCCCCTCTGCACGGAAACACAAGCAAGTGCAGCCATGTTTCGGCCTTTTGCGCATCATCAGTGAGGTGCAGCTTGGTTCACTATGGTGCAGCAAGCAAGGTACCCATGTCTGGGAATGCCCTCTCTGACACAGGAAGGCAGACTATAACCAGAAAAGTGATGGTTGGAAGGTTTTGAATACATCGTAACTACTCAGAATACTCTGGGCAACCCTCCACACCACTGTGTTTTAGCCTGTGCACCATTGCAAGAGGGGACCGGCCATATGCAAATCAGTCTGGTACTGCCACCAATGGGAGCAGTCCAGCCTGAACTGCTAGGCCAGGTCCTCTCTGCAGGGAAACACAAGCAACCACAGACATGTTTCGGCCTTGTTGGGCCTCATCAGTGAGGTGCAGCTTGGTTCCCTATGGCGCAGCAAGCAAGGAGCCCACATCTGAGCATGTCCTTTCTCACATAGGGAGACAAACTATAACCAGAAAAGTGATGGTGGAAGGTTTTGAATACATTGTAACCAATGTTTTTTAGCCTGTCTGCGCCATTGCAAGAAGGGACAAGCCATAGGCAAAATCAGTCTTGTACTGCCACCAATGAGAGCACTACAGCCCAAACTGCTATGCCACGTGCCCTGTGGACGGAATCACAAGGCATGTTTCGGCCTCATTGAGCATCATCAGTGAGGAGTAGCTTGGGTCTCTTGGCCCAACAAGCTCGGTACTCTCATCTGAGCATACTATTCCCACGCCTTGACGTGTCACAAGCGTACTAGAAAAAATTTAGGCCCTGGGACTTACTTTCTTTTACCAATTTAGCATAGCTAGGAATAGTATTTTCACCTGTTGCGCCAAGAAGAACAAGATCTGCAAACTAAAAAACGGATACAGGAATTGAAAATAAAATGAAAGAGCTTCCGTTTTCTCAGCTAGATGGAATATTATGTATGTCCCCCTAAAATCCAGGTGTACAAAGAAGTTCCGGTGTACTTACCGCGATTATAACCAGGGTGATAATTCGCAAACAATCCCATAGCGGAGGAAGTATAGGCAGCGTAGTTTGGGTAAATGTTATGATAAGAAGGGAACTAAATATGACCGGTAACAACTCAATATCTGATATAATAGGATCTAAGTCCGACCACGGCTGATTTTGCCGCAGTCGGAACATTTGCATGCGAAAGGTGCAAACTACCAAAGGTTTGCACCTTTCTCATGCAAACACACATACATACTACGGGGGATGCAGGGGTTTCCCCCGCAACCCCCGCTCACTATACCACACAGTATAGTGAGCGGGGTGTTTCGGGGGACACCCCCGCTGCCCCTGTTTTTTTTTGCGGGTGTGCTACGGGGGTGTCCCCCGCAACACCCCGCTCACTATACCACACAGTATAGTGAGCGGGGTGTTGCGGGGGACACCCCTGCAGTTTTAAAACATTTTTTATTTACCTGCAATGCTACCACCAAAGGTTCGAACTTTTGCGGACCTTTATTGTCGGTAAAAAGGTGCAATCCCATATAATAACTGACGCAATTAAAAAGAGTATTCCTTCTAGAGCACCACGCCCTGACGACCTAGCATTTTCAGAAAACCTGGGTACATGGGCACCAATATTCGAACACCTCGAATAGCGGGCGGATTCCAACCTCCTAGAAAACAGTACACATTATCCCTGTATAAAGGAACAGGGTAAGGACATATCCAGGGAACTATCGACTGCTAGCCTTGCTTTATGCTAATTTCCTAATTATAGATATGGACAAATGGGAACGAGGAAAAAGAATCCTAAATACATTTTAAGCTGGGTTTAGATTGGGTTTCGGTACATTGCAGCAGTTGATGGAGGCACTAGAACAAGCAGGGATACGAAGCTATACATAGCCCTGGTTGATGATACAGCGGCCTTCGATACTAACCATAGAGGCACATTATGGGGAACGCTTATTAAATGGGACACTCCAGAGGGGCACTTAAAAGATGATTCAGGCACTTTACACAAACACCAAGGTCCAAGTACGGATGGCTGCAGAGGGCACCCTTACTAATATGATGAACACACATCGTGGTCTAAAGCAATGCTGCATGTTACCTCCCACACTTTTTGATTTGTACTAAGCCGATCAAAATGAGGCACTCGCCGAGGCACATAGCTTTCCCCCCAAACGTGGAAAAGAACATATTTTGTGGCTCAGATACACTGACGATTTGGTGATCCTTGACCACACTCCAATTGGCCTACAACATTTCTTGCATTCTTGCAAGCTTTAGCCAGCTAAGAACAAATTAATAATTAACTAGTCCAAAACGGAGATAATGGATTTTAGAAAGGATAAGATAAAAAAAGGCTTCCTCCTGGTATATAGATTAAAAAAAAAGATTTAGTTAGTTTCCAGCTTTAAATACCTTCTGGTAGCTATTAGTGATGGTAAAGTCAATTCACAAATGAAACAAAACTGAAGTGGGAATGCCGTAGGAAAGTTTGCAGCCATTAAGCACTTCATTAAATCTCAAGGGGGCAAGTGCATAGAGGGGTTCTCTCAAATATATAAGGAGAGCATCACACAGGGGATATTATATGGCCTTGAATCCAATTTGAATCCCAGAATAGCCTGGTTATCGTATATCGGAAGGTAAATTGTGGTAACCGGTATTGGGGCTCGATCACGGGGTCCCTGTACCAGCAATAGGACTAGAACTAGATATTCCCTCCTTGAAAGCTACACATTAGGAGGAGTGTATTAAATGGAAAATGTTGCTCTGTGAAGTTGATCCGATTATGAATAAGATGATTGAGACAAATCAAATAGCCATAATTCAGTGAGAAGTTTCGTAAAAAAGAACAGGAACACTTTCACGCAGCAATAGAATGACAGCCAGAGGCACACAGCATATTAAGCTGTAGGATAAAAGAGCTTATGAGAAAGGTTCATACATTGGGTTAGCGATGTAATATTGACTATCTGTCCTCCAAATGTCTGTACAGTCAATATGCATGCAGGCGTTCATGTTGCATCGTCCACATAGCTATATAAGTGTGGTCCTGTATTCTTCCCTCTGTAGATTCATTATTCAAGGTTCCGTACTTGGTCCTTTTCTTTTTTCTCTTTACACTGTCCTTCTTTCTGCTCTTATTTCTTCATTCAATCTTTCTTTTTATCTGTATACAGATGATACTCAAATATGTTCCTCTTTTTCTTCCCTTGACTCCACTTTCCACTCCACTGTATCAACCTGCCTTTCTGCTGTCGAAAACTGGATGTCTTCTCATTTTCTACACCTTAATCCTTCTAAGACTGGGCTTCTGTTTTTTACAGCTTCAACTATTCCTCCTACATCTCTCTTCTTTGCTCCTTCTTCTTTGCCCTTTTCCACTTCTGCACGCAATTTGGGCATCATCTTTGATCCCTCGCTTTCTTTCACACTGCATATCTCTTCTATTGCTCGCTCCTGTCGCTATGCTCTTTTTAATATCCGTCGCACCCGCCCCTACCTCTCATTTCAAAGAACTATATTTCTTTTTAGTTTTATTTTTTCTCATATTGACTAGTGTTCTTCTCTTCTTCTTGGCCTCCCTGCCTCACATCCTCTTCCCCTTTGAGCTCTTTATAATTCCTCAGTCCGTTTTCACTTTACCTTTTTGCTCCTCTATTACATCTTCTTTACTGTCTATTTCACAGCTTCCCTTCGATTCGCCCCTTCACTAATGTACTCACGTCCTGGCTCCTTCTTACCTTTTTTCATTAGTGTCATTCTATTCTCCTTCTCAGACTCTCCGATCACAGAATCTGCTCTTTCTCGCTGTTCCCAAACCTCCCTGTGCTTCTTCCCATTTCTGATCTTTTGATCTCTTAACCCCTAGACACTGGAACTTTCTCCCTTGTTCTGTTCGCTCTTCTTCATCTCTTTGTATTTTTCAATCTAATCTGAAAGCTATTCATCTGTCCCTTCTTTCCACTTAGTGACTATCTGTTCTCTTTCCCCTCCTCCTAGTTTAAGTTGTATTCCTCCATCATGTAATTATACTGCTTTCTAATTTCTTTGTAATAGCGCATTTGGCGAAAAGTGCTTTATACATTCAATAATAATGAAAATGAAATGCGGCTACGATTGAATCAAATCCCGGCCCTAGCTTTAATTGGGTCCAGACTGGTATTCCGCGAGATAACAGACAATGTAGGCGATGCCATCTCTCCTTAGAGACTGTTAGGTGCATGTTAACATAGTGCCAGAAGCTATATGGGTGTTATTGTAAGGGATATGGAAATGTAGTGTCGTATGTGGAAAACATTGAGGAAGATGCTTTTTAGGCATACTGTATGGCGGGCGCCTCAATGATGTTATCTGCAGCCTTAAGAGATGTTTGGTGTAAGTCTGAGACATTGATCCGTGATCTTAAAGATAGACCCGCAGTATCTGAGGGATGGGTAAACATAAAACATGCATCTGTGTAGACACGGGTCGAACATTAACTGAGATGAGAGAAAAGCAATTGTGGGTTTATAATGGCCACCTGTGATATATTACCATCTCTGTGTGTTTATGGAACCTATGACTATGTGTTGGAAGATCCTTAAATGAATTCGGATATACGTGTGTTAACGTTTTAATTCTTGTTTTTCTTCTTATAAGGATATATATGAATTTTTGTTAATATGAGTGAAAGTTTTTTTACTGAGCACTAATAAAAAAAGAAAATATTAGAGATGTGGGGAGAGAATGTTAGAGATGTGGGGAGAGAGGGGTGTTAAAGAGTACACCTAGAATGCGTGTCGTTGTGGAAAGGGGAGATTGGAGGGGGGACATGAAATAGAAGCGGGGGGGAGAAAAAGAAGCGTAGGGGAAAAATAGAACCTCTGTTTGAGGCATTTAGATATAAAAATGTGGCATGCGTCCAGTATTATACTGCAGCATCACAGGAAGAGATGGTCCTGTGCAGAGAATCTGAAAAAACAAGAAACGGAAAGGTGGAAGTTGTTAGCGTAAAAATGAGAGGCGAGAGTGAAAGGAGAAACCATTGCAGAAAGGGGAGAGGTGTAGGGAAAGAAGAGGCGAGGGCTCAAGACCAAGCCCTGAGGACCCCCAAATAGAAGAAGAAGGTTTACCAGCCTAGGAAATAGAGCAAGAACGGCTATCAAGATAAGACTGAAACTATTGTAATACAGTTGCTGGGAATCTGAGCGAAGTGAGCGTAGAAAGAAGGATCAGGTGATCCACCGTGTCAAAGGCAGCAGAACAATCAAGAAGGAAGAGAATAGAAGATAGTTTGGAATGAAGGGCCGAAGGGGGTGAGTTAGGTAAACTGACGAGGGCAGTTTCTCTGGAGTGAAGGGGTCAAAATAGAGATTGGGACAGTAGCAGAGAATAAGCAATCAGGTAAGAAGAAACTTGGGAGTGGACGACTCATTCAAGAATTGTTTTATAAAAATTGGAGAAGCGAGATAGGGCGAAAGTTGGCAAGCAAGAAAGGATCAAAGTTATTATTGTGCTTAGACAGGAAGCCGAAGGAGTGGAGACTGGCTTCTTGCCATGAGTTAAAAGAGGAAGCGGGACCATATGAAAGCAACTGGACGTCTACACAATTCTCACTTGTTCAATTTTAGGACTCACTTCCCGGTTGAGGCCCTGGAGTTGGTACATGTTAAGATGGATTTCTGAACTCTGACCTGGAGGGGCAGAGGTTCAGAAGGCCAGCCTAGTTTCTTGGAACAGGGTAACCTCTGGACAAGCCAGATCAATCAGGATAGCGATGGCGGTGGTCAAGACTAAGGGCCTCATTACACGGTAGGCGGAGGACCAAGGTGCTATTAGCACCTTGGTCCATGCCGGTAAAATACCGGCACCGCCTTGGTGGAAAGGGGAATTACCGCCCTATTCCAAGGTTGGCGACGCGGTAATTCCCCCTTCCCCCATTGCCCTTCCCCATTCCCATTTTTGCCCCATAGGGCTCTATGGGAATGGGGAAGGCGCTAATTACGGTGCCGCAAATTGCGGTACCGTAATTAGCACCCTGGTCCCTTTGCGGGTTGGTTTTTAACGCCTGCTAAACAGCAGGCGTTAAAGTACCTACCCGCAAAGGGACCTCGTAGTAAGGCGGTAAGGGTTAACGGTCACCGGTACCATTACCGGTGACCATTAACCCTTACCGCCTTCCGTGTAATGAGGCCCTAAGTTTCAAGAGGGGTGAGGGTGGCTGAAAGACCTCAATGAGCACACAAAGCAAGGACACTTACAAATTACTCCAGACAGGTGTTATATTAAAAATATAGACACATTTATTACAAGACCTTTGTAACATCGACCATAGCAAAGAATCACAGTAATACTGAAGTAAACCAACACATCACAATCAATACAATATATATACAAGACCGAGGGGTCTAAGGAGTTAAAAGCACGAAATATGTGGACTACCTAGATGGGGAGGAAAACAGGCAGTGCAAGTAATCATTTTTACCCAGTTCGACATCAGAAATACACCTAACTAAGAGGCAGTCCAAGCCCTACGAAGAGAGGAGCCTTATGCTCAATAGTACATGCACGCGCTTGTGCCAATGGACAAAATAGGGTCTCTTCAAGGGTCTCTGACAGTTCAGGAAGGTAGATGAGGCGATGAAGAACAAGTCCCCGCTATTCAAGCAAGACCTCCACTTGCGGGCAGAGGCAGGGTGAGAGTGCGGGATGGAGGCACTATTTCGCAACAGCGGTAGAAAAGAAATGGGTTCCTGCGCTAGGGGCCACCGGTTGGGGTATGGACTACTCACCGGTCCCCGACGCAGGCAGACCCAGACTTCGCCAGTTCAGTTCACTTTGCTGGCAGGTTCGGATGCAACAATCAGGACGTCTCGACGCCGTGTAGTTTCCGCGGTAGCAGGATTCAGGGTCAAGGGGGTCACAAGTGCAGCGAACTTGCACAGGTCGTTGCCGCAGCAGGGCAACGCGGTAACCGTCTTTACTCCAGTCCAGGCACACTCGTCTCACTTCAGACCTGGGAATGCCAAGTGTACGAAATTCGGTGTGAGGGTGCAGGGGACACAGAGCAAGCAGGATACCAAGTTTCGAGGGCTTCCTTGAAACGGCGGCGGTGACAGAGCAAACGTCCCGTGTAAGCTGGTCAGCCCACTGGTTGGCCCAGGGATACTTCCAAAGAGGCTTACTTGCTGGGTTTGATGAAGGTGCCGAGGATAGTTGGTCCCACTATTCCAATGGGTCGAAGCGCCTTCGCAGACCTTCTAGGACGATCAGATGCAGAGGGGTCTCGCAGGACAGCGGGCTCAGGGTGCCAAACCTTCCAGCGGGTCACCAGCGGTTCCTCGACTCGGCTTCTTGTTGCAGGATACTTGGCTTCTTATCCTTTGTTTGTGTGAACCCAGGAGATCGACATGGTAGTGGTGTTTTCGGCCTCCTCTTATCCAAAGTTCCCTTTGCACCAAAACGGAGAGGACCCAATGGGAGATCTGCTCACAAACACTCACTCCATACGTGGACCAATCACGGACCACAGTGGTCCCAGGCATTCAGGACACTCCAGACTCTCTGGAACCCAGGATGTGTATTGGGAACAGACATCCCAGCCCACATCCTGGAGGCACACACACAAGGCATGCAGAAGTCCGCAAAAGCTTTGGGTTTCGCGAAAAAGTACATGACCAAATAAGGACTGACCCGGGTCGGCTCGACCTGGGGAAGGTGAAGGGGCACGGTGGCCAAATGACAGGACAAAAAAAAACGTGTGGCATGGCCATTTTGGTGCCAGGCCACCTATTCGTGCCAAACGCGGTAAGCATGGATAGCATGGCAAAAAAGGGTTCAAAACATGAGATAAACGATAGCTGCCACCAGTCCTGTCCGTGACACACCTGCACAGTTCATAATAAGTCCAGCGAGAGTTTCTGGGGCCTTTGGAATGACTAGAGACCCAAGGGTGTGGTAAAGTAAGTTACATTGCACTCTTGTTACATGTTGCACAAAAGCTGCAACATGAGGAAAGGACTAAGGGAAACTGAGTCTCCCAGTACTGACTGTCTTAAGGGCATGTCAGTTTCTCCATAAGAAGTGAGCAAAAGCCCAGAGGAGTGCGGCAGAGGACTGCGCTTCTCTGCTAAAGGTAAGATCAGGGTGTAAAACAGCAGCAAAAAGTTTGGGGGTTGACACATGGAGGGAAAATTACATTCAAATATGAAATCTTTCCTAACACTCGCCCCTCCCAGACTAAGGACAGGGGGAACTAATCCACTCCTGGATGAGTTTCTTGTTCAGGTCGGTTAAACATTCTGGACAACCTATCAGCATTGCTATGTTGGACACCTGGCCTATGCTCAATAGTGAAGTCAAAGCCTTGCAGACTTATGGACCATCTAAGCAACTTTGGATTCTCTCCCTTCATGTTCATTAGCCACTTTAAGGGCTTATGGTCAGTTTGCACAGTGAAGTGGGTCCCATTGAGGTAGGGCCTCAGCTTCCATAGGGCCCACACAGCAGAGAAACATTCTTTCTCTACTGTGGACCATCTGAGCTTTCTGTCCTTAAGCTGGCGACTAATGAAGCCAATAGGGTGTTCCTTACCCTTCTCATCTACTTGCGATAGTACAGCTCCTATCCCAGTGTCAGAGGCATCTGTCTGCACAATAAAAGGTCTTTGGTAATCAGGGGCCCCGAGCACAGGGGCCTGGCACAAGAAGTCTTTAAAGCCACGGAAGGCCTTCTCACACTCTTCAGTCCAAGTTACCTTCTTGGGTTTCTTTGGTGTAGTGAGGGCAGTCAGAGGGGCAACTATGGTGCCATAGTCTGCCATGAAAATTCTGTAGTACGCAGTGAGTCCTAAGAAGGCTCTCACTTGGGTCTGTGTAGTGGGGGTAGGCCAGTCTTGTACTGCTTGTACTTTACTGGGTAGAGGCTGTATCCTCCATCCACCTACTTTATGTCCAAGGTAAACCACTGAGGCTTGTCCAATCTGGCATTTACTGGCCTTTATGGTCAAGTGGGCCTTCTGAAGAGCCTGTACCACAATCCCAAGGTGTTTCACATGGTCTTCCCAGGTGGCACTGAAAACTGCTATATCATCCAGATATGCAAGACAGAATTCGTCCAACCCATTCAACACATGATTCACAAGCCTCTGGAATGTGGCAGGTGCATTCTTCAACCCAAAAGGCATTACCCTGAACTGGTAAAGGCCCTCTGGTGTTGAGAAAGCGGTCTTCTCCTTGGCATATTCTGCAAGGGCTATTTGCCAATAGCCTGCAGTGAGGTCAAACGTGCTGAGGTACTTGGAGGCGCCCAAGGTATCCACCAGCTCATCTGTTCTAGGCAAGGGGTGTGCATCTGTCTTGGTGACAGCATTCAGAGCCCTGTAATCCACACAGAACCTGAATTCAGAAGTACCTGCTTTTGGAAGCAAAACCACAGGGGTGGACCAAGGACTACTAGAGGGTTCAATCACCCCAAGATCCAACATTTTGTTGACCTCTGTCTTAATGTAAGACCGTACTATGTCTGACATTCTGTATCCCCTACTTTTGGTAGCTACACCGTCTCCTGTGTCTATGTTATGTCTGCACCAAGGTATCAAACAAGGGGACTGCCAAAACAGGGGGGAAAATTGCCTAAGCAAACTTCTCACCTCGGCCTGCTGATCAGAAGTCAGGTGAGGGGCCACTCGGACACCCTCAATGGAGTTATCTGAAGGACTGCTTTGGAATAGGTCAGGAAGAGGTTCAGACTCATCTTCCTCAACATCTGAAGCCAATAGCAGTGCTGCGATTTCAACTCTTGGGATGAAAGCCTTCAGCCTATTTACATGGAACACTTTTGGAGGCTGTCCAGGCCTTCCAAGGTCCACTAAATAGTTGACCTCACCCAGTGACTCCACCACTGTGTAAGGGCTGGACCATTTATCCTGTAAAGCCCTAGGCCGTATGGGATTCATGATCAGGACTTTCTGACCAGGTGTAAAGTTAATGAGGGAAGTCTTCTGGTCATACCAATGTTTCACCAGAGCTTGTCCTGCCTTTAACTTGTCACTAGCCAGACCCATCAGAGTACCATTCTTTTTCTGAGCCCTAACACATAGTCTACTACGTTGGTAGTAATGGGGGGAGTGGGCATCTCCCATCCCTCCTCGACTATGGCTAAGGGTCCCAGTACAGGGTGACGAAACAGAAGTTCAAAGGGGCTGAAGCCAACACCCTCTTGTGGTACCTCTCTGTAGGCAAACAGTAAGCATGGTAAAAGAAGATCCCATTTTCTTCTTTGAGGTTCTTCCAGAGCCCCATTCATACTTTTCAAGGTCCTGTTAAACTGTTCCACCAGACCATTGGTCTGGGGGTGGTATGCAGAAGACAACTTATAGGTGACCCCACATTCCTTCCACATAGCCTGCATATACTTTGACATAAAGTTGCTGCCTCTGTCAGACACAACTTCTTTAGGGAAGCCAACCCTAGTAAAGATGCCAAGTAAAGCTTTTGCAACTGACTTGGCAGTCACAGTTTTCAATGGGATGGCCTCAGGATACCTGGTGACATGGTCGACCAACACCAGGATAAACCTATTGCATGAGGATGTTTGGGGGTCAAGGGGACCAACAATGTTGATCCCTGCCCTCTTAAATGGTACCCCCACAACTGGGAGTGGTACCAATGGAGCTTGGATTGTTTAACCACTCTTACCAGATAACTGGCAGGAGGCACAACTCCTGCAGTGACTTTCTACTTGCACCCCCATCTTGGGCCAGTAGAAGTGCATGGATAACCGTTGCTTGGTCCTCTTTATACCAAGGTGACCAGCAAGGGGCACTTCATGCGCCAGCTGCAGGAGGAAGGATCTTACAGAAGGGGAACCACTAACCTCCTATGGTCTCCTTCTGTAGACTCTGTAGGCTCACTATACAGGAGCCCACCTTGCCAATAAATCTGGTGCTTCCCAGGAGGTTCACCCTCAAGCTGGGAGCAGGCCTGTCTCCTTAGGCCTTCCAGAGATGGGCACTCACGTTGGCCTTTACTGAATTCTTCCCTGTCAGGACCACCTTCTACTAACAAATCGTTTAGTTCAGGATGGTCACTGGGGTCAAATACTTCAGCCGTCACCACCTCCTCGTCAGGTCCGGGTGATTGACCAACAACCTCCACCTTAGTGGTAGGCGAGTTAGGGGAAATATTCTCTTTCCCTCTTTTTGGTTTTTTGACTCCTTTAGCCTTGGGTTTCCCCTTTGGCTGGGGCAGGACATTGGTCTTGTCTTGTGCTGCCCTCATTTGAGACCTTGTTCAGGGTCTGTCAGCAGTATCTCCCACAAGCCCTAAAGCTCTGAGATCATTGCCCAACAAGACCTTTCCTGGGACACTCCTCTGAATGCTCACTGGAATCCTGACTGCTGTACCATTGATAGTAAGATTTACAGGTATTACTGGGAACATGAGAGGTGGGCACTCAGCCAACTTAGTGGGCATCAGAGTAGCTCTAGCAACTTAATCTGGGTCTATCAAGGTAGAATCCACTACAGTTCGACTGCACCCACTATCCCTAAGAGCTGGAGTATCTACTCCATTGATCAGCACACTGTCCTTAAAGTAGTGCCTGGTGTTATCTGGAATCCTAGCATAAGTCTCTGAGACTTTAGGTTCCCAGGAACCCAGGGAAACTAAAACTACCTCAGCTTCTACCCCACTGGGGAAGGAGTCTGAGGAGAAGGATGCTCCGGTAATCTCTTCTTCCTCGTAGGGGGAGAAGGCCAAATTAGCAGAGTGGACCCCCAAGGTTTTGACCTTACATCTCGGATCACCCTTCATGTGGTCAGTTGCTCCACAAGCAAAACAAGATCCATTGGGTCTGTTCACATAGGGAGGCTTACTATAACCAGAGTTCGGTTTCGGAGGCTGACCTCCACTACCCTGTGAGTTCTCTTGTGTTTTACCCTTATTTTTCTTTTTGTGGCCCTTTTGGGAAGAAGATTTATCAGTTTCCCCACCCTCCTTATCTTTGGAATTTTTCCCTTCCTCCTGCTTACCATGATGAGTTTTGTCCTTATGGGACACTCGATGTGACACCCATAAATCTGCTGCAGTGGCTAGCTTCTTAGGATCTATCTCCTTAGAATCGGCCAAATGCTGCTTAAGGTCAGGGGAAGAAGATGCAAAAATATGTTCCAGCATGACAAGACTTATCATCCCTTCAGAAACCTTATAACCTTCGACCCAGCCAGTCAAGTTTTTTAAGGATTCAGTTACATAAGATACCCAAGTACCACCTTCTTTTTTCTTATACTCTCTGAATCTTTTTAAGTATTGGGCAGGAGTCTTTCCAAACTTTAAGATGAGAGTTTGCTTCAACATTGCAAAATCTGCTCTCTCAGCTTTCGACATTTCCATAATGGCACTGTAGCCAGAATGGGTGAGTCTGCTACGTAACCAGGCAATTTTATCAGCATTGTCAACTTGTTGAACTTCACATGCATACTCAAATGTATTCAGCCAGTCCATAATGTCATTCTTTTCCTCATACACACTGAGCAGATCTTTTGGAAACCTTGGATGAGAAGAGGCCTCAGACCCATGTCCAGGACCCTTCGATTCATTGGCAACTTGAAGCTTAGCCAGTTCCAACTGGTGATCCCGGTCTTTTTGTTTTTCTGCCTGCTCTATCTTTAGTTTGGCCATGTTGAACTCAAGCTCCTTCTGCCTAAACAGCAGCTCTTGTTTCTTGCATTCAAGTGCGGCCTCCCCATCAGCACTGGCAGAGGAAACATTCGACATTTCATCCTCCCTGTCCTCATGGTCGCTGTGGATCAGTGCAGCGGCAGAACCATCAGTTCTACCAGTGAGAGCAGCCCCACCTCCTTCTGCACTGTCCTCGGAAGCTACAGCTCTAATCTGAGCTTCTTGCCAGTCCATGATTCTCTGGATCATTTCTACTTTTGTGCCTTGCGAGGAGACACCTCTCTCAGCACACATCTTTCTCAATGTGTCGGATTTCAAAGCAGTTAAAGTTAACAAGTTACTTGTTTCCATACTGTTAGATAGGACTATGGCCTTTTTAAAGTTATACAACGACAGTTCACTATATGTCCTGGTAGGAATAACTCGAAATGCCTTCGCTCGTGCGCAACACTTGATTCCTTCAGTCCTATCCCACCGTACACCAATTTGTTAAAATGGATTTCTGAACTCTGACCTGGAGGGGCAGAGGTTCAGAAGGCCAGCCTAGTTTCTTGGAACAGGGTAACCTCTGCACAAGCCAGACCAATCAGGGTAGCGATGGCGGCGGTCAAGACTAAGTCTCAAGAGGGGTGAGGGTGACTGAAAGACCTCAATGATCACACAAAGCAAGGACACCTACAAATTACTCCAGACAGGTGTTATATTAAAAATATAGACACATTTATTACAAGGCCTTTGTAACATCGACCATAGCAAAGAATCACAGTAATACTGAAGTAAACCAACACATCACAATCAATACAATATATATACAAGACCGAGGGGTCTAAGGAGTTAAAAGCATGAAATATGTGGACCTCCTAGATGGGGAGGAAAACAGGCAGTGCAAGTAATCATTTGACCCAGTTCGACATCAGAAATACACCTAACTAAGAGGCAGTCCAAGCCCTACGAAGAGAGGAGCCTTATGCTCAATAGTACATGCACGCGCTTGTGCCAATGGACAAAATAGGGTCTCTTCAAAGGTCTCTGACAGTTCAGGAAGGTGGATGAGGCGATGAAGAACAAGTTCCCACTATTCAAGCAAGACCTCCACTTGTGGGCAGAGGCAGGGTGAGAGTGCGGGATGGAGGCGCTATTTCGCAACAGCGGTAGAAAAGAAATGGGTTCCTGCGCTAGGGGCCACCGGTTGGGGTATGGACTACTCACCGGTCCCCGACGCAGGCAGACCCAGACTTCGCCAGTTCAGTTCACTTTGCTGGCAGGTTCGGATGCAACAATCAGGACGTCTCGACACTGTGTAGTTTCCGCGGTAGCAGGATTCAGGGTCAAGGGGGTCACAAGTGCAGCAAACTTGCACAGGTCGTTGCCGCAGCAGGGCAACACGGTAACCGCCTTTACTCCGCTCCAGGCGCACTCGTCTCACTTCAGACCTGGGAATGCCAAGTGTACGAAATTCGGTGTGAGGGTGCCGGGGACACAGAGCAAGCAGGATACCAAGTTTCGAGGGCTTCCTCGAAACGGCGGCGGTGACAGAGCAAAGGTCCCGTGTAAGCTGGTCAGCCCACTAGTTGGCCCAACGACACTTCCGAAGAGGCTTACTTGCAGGGTTTGATGAAGGTGCCGAGAATAGTTGGTCCCACTATTCCAATGGGTCGAAGCGCCATCACAGACCTTCTAGGACAATCAGATGCAGAGGGTTCTCGCAGGACGACAGCGGGCTCAGGGTGCCAAACCTTCCAGCGGGTCACCAGCGGTTCCTCGACTCGGCTTCTTGTTGCAGGATACTTGGCTCCTTATCCTTTGTTTGTGTGAACTCAGGAGATCGACATGGTAGTGGTGTTTTCGGCCTCCTCTTATCCAAAGTTCCCTTTGCTCCAAAACGGAGAGGACCCAATTGGAGATCTGCTCACAAACACTTACTCCATACGTGGACCAATCACGGACCATGGTGGTCCCAGGCATTCAGGACACTCCAGACTCTCTGGCACCCAGGATGTGTATTGGGAACAGACATCCCAGCCGACATCCTGGAGGCACACACACAAGGCATGAGAAGCCCGCGAAAGCTTTGGGTTTCGCGGGAAAGTGCATGACCAAATAAGGACTGACCCGGGTCGGCTCGACCTGGGGAAGGTGAAGGGGGACGGTGGCCAAAGCACAGGACAAAGAACCGCGTGGCATGGCCATTTTGGAGCCAGGCCACCTATTCGTGCCAAACGCGGTAAGCACGTATAACATGGCAAAAAAAGGGTTCAAAACATAAGATGAACGATAGCTGCCACCAGTCCTGTCCGTGACACACCTGCACAGTTCATAATAAGCCCAGCGAGAGTTTCTAGGGCCTTTGGAATGACTAGAGACCCAAGGGTGCAGTAAAGTAAGTTACATTGCACTCTTGTTACATGTTGCACAAAAGCTGCAACATGAGGAAAGGACTAAGGGAAACAGAGTCTCCCAGTACTGACTGTCTTAAGGGCATGTCAGTTTCCCCATAAGAAGTGAGCGAAAGCCCAGGAGTGCAGCGGAGGGCTGCACTTCTCTGCTAAAGGTTAGGTCAGGGTGTAAAAACAGCAGCAAAAAGTTTGGGGGTTGACACATGGAGGGACAATTACATTCAAATATGAAATCCTTCCTAACAGTACATGTAGACACCATTCTTACAAGCAAAGAATTGTGGTCCTTGCTTGGCAAACACATGGATATAAGTGTGTGTCCGGTGGCATCCAGGAGAGGGTATAGAGAGGGATTTCTGTGGCATATGGATGGCACATCCCTCTACTAGAAGCAGCTTCCCATATTTGACAAGTAAACGCACTTTTAAGATGTGTATTTCAATACGCAAGGAATCCTTCCAAAGGCGTCCTCTGCAGCATCATCAATGCATCTGCTTGCTACTGGGTGTCACGGTCTTGCCTTGTTGTTTTTTCATTTTGTATTGAGCAAGGTTCATTGTCGCTTACCGCACAAGTTGTATTGGCTCTCGCTGCCGACGTACTTTCTCGTATCCGCTCTGCCGACTGGTTATAGCAGGGAATTCTATAATTTCTTGTGGGATGCCTACACCGAATGATCATTCTAACTGATGCCCTCTTAAATGTGTGACCTAGACATGGGTTTCATCAGCAGGAGGGGGTGTGCAACGGCTGCCAGCTGCCAAGAGTATCGCATTTACGGCCTTCGAATAACCCACCAGGTGGAGGGCTGCCCCATTTCTGAGCAAGACACTCTGTCATTGTCACTTTGGCAGCTCTCTCTGCTCGGCCCAGCCCTTTCTCTTTGATTTCCAACACATGCATAGCCACACTTGGTGGTCAATGTTAGCAGACTTCTGACTTCTCTTGTCCCTGTGAGCCATGCTAGCCCACCTGATGCCTAGGAAGGGCCTAAAAACATGGCTATTGCCAATGTGATCCGACTGTGCCAGTCTTCTCTGAACAGGTTCCATGCATATGACCAGCTTCAAGGTGCACCCAATGGGTGATTGAGTACTTTCCACAAAAGAAAACAAAATCATTGTCATCATTCCAACATTACAAGCCATTCTCCTTTGTCCTGTATCCAATAGCTGTTTGACCGTTGTAGAATTGTTTGAGGCAGAATTGACCATAGACAATTTAGCTAAAAATACATTTTTACCGCAGCCAAACAAACCAAACCCATGTGCCCCCAATTCCCAGTCAATTTCGCAGTCAATTTCGCAAAAAATACATATTTACCGCAGCCAAACAAACCAAACCCATGTGCCCCCAATTCCCCAGTACATTCTCCCACACCCTCTACTTATCTTTTTCTCCATCCGCCGCCTCTCCTGTAACCTGCGGCGTCCGTTCCGTCCCTCGAAAGTGGGTCGGATTCGAAGCCAAATGGACCTTTTATTTGTCAACTGCCTCCAATATCGAGAAAGTGGGGGACACCCCTGCAACCCCAAAACACTAAAACACTGAACATGGGGAGCTCTCCATGTTTGGTATTTTGAAAAAACGATCAAATGGTACTGGCCAAAATTGGTCAAATGTACCTTTCGAACTATTTTTTTCGAGCAAGTTGGCAAATTCCATGTTCCATCACTGTGTAGCAGCCTTATATTTAAGGTTTCATCTGTTGAGCATATGCTGGGGTCTTGGCTCTGTCCTATGTCATCATGACGTCTCTTATACATACTGTCCATCCAGCCTTTCTCCTATCCTCCCCACGGGACAACGTGCAAGAGTGCGTTCCAATTAAAAAATAATGCAACCATTCATTAAACTCTAGGGTAATAGTCCTATTTTATTTTCATCCTAAATCTTGTTGCTTGTCTTTCTCCCACATGTATTGCATCTGCCCAATACATGAAATAAATAGCTAGAATTGTTTCTAGTTGGG
Organism: Ambystoma mexicanum; assembly: GCF_040938575.1. NCBI lineage: Eukaryota > Metazoa > Chordata > Amphibia > Caudata > Ambystomatidae > Ambystoma > Ambystoma mexicanum. Next base: position 79,889,191 of record NC_090931.1, read on the forward strand.
AGTTGACAAAAGCACCCGTTAGACCAGTTCAACTTAAAATTGTGTTTATTCTAATACATTCCTGTTGTGTTCCAAAATAAAGTTCCTGGGATTTAGCCTAAATAGTGGTCTCAAAACATTCTTTTCCGAAGTAAAGTTAAGCACAAATTTTGTCTCAAAACCACTAGACGTGTTTCGCCACTCTAAAAGGGTTCTTCAGAAGAATGAAGATGATAGTTTTCAGAGAGAACTCTTTAGGTCTTTGCAGTAGCCAGAGTTACCTTTAATATGATTCTTACTGTTCTTCAAATAAGGCTGCAAGTAAATTTCCAATTCTCAAAATCGTTTGTGCTATTCTGATTTTACTGGTAACTGGACATGATAATCCAGGAAAATCTGCCCGCCGACCCACGCGAATTTCCAGGCCCCACAGCCATTGGCTGATCTTAACTGTGGGGGATGGAGTTTAAGATACAACTCTTGGGCCAATTGCCCTAGAATGGTGTGAGTGGTTCCTGCACCGCGGTTCGATGTCTGCCTCGTCCTGGCAAATACTTCTGTGCTGTCCTGCTTCATAGACTTCAGATTTATAAGAAATGTTGCACCCAGTTGATCTTTGAGCTGAAATAAAGTCACTGCACCTTCTGTCCTCTGAAGCTTGCCGGTGGCTTCTCGTGATGGAAGATGCTTCATGGAAAGCCTTGTTGATGACCCCAAGCGTGTTTATGGCAAGATACATGTGTACTGCTTGGAATGATACAAAGTGGCATATATGTGGCACGCGTCACCTGAGATGACTTCTATAAATACCCACAAACACTCTTTCAGCTCTTCCAACAACTGAACTCACATTCGTTAATCCTCAATGCCCTGAATGCACAGCGCTTTAGATGAGTGGCAGTAGGGAGCAGGTGGAATATGGTATCTTTTGAGGTTGGAAGGTCTCAGCCTCCTTCCAGGGACCTGGGGAGCCTACTCTGATCTTAGAATTTTCCATACAAGTCCTGGTTACTCTCTAAAAAATGTGTACACGTCAGAAACGTTGTTGTGCAATTGAAGCTTGTCTGAAAGTTTCACACCCCTACGCGTTCCGGCAGGATTTGAAAGCCCTTTGAAGTAATTCATGTCAGATCACAAAGCTGCGTCATACAAGTACCCTCGTTCATTTGCGGCCTATAGGGCAACAGGGCAATGCCCAAACCAAAACTGCAAAATGCTGGCGTGGGCCCGTTTTTTTTGGTCTAAGTGGGCCACTTTTTTGGCCAATGTGGGCCAGTTTGATAAGTTACTTCGTCACACGTCTAGTCATTTTGACCAGTGTTACTGAATAAATATTCTTTAAAATGCTCAATTTGCATCACATTTGATCATAAACCTCCTCGATGGGTGCTAGTCAAACAGTCTGTCAGAAAAGGAATGAATAGCCTTTTGCAACTGTGGGCCGCTTTTTCATTGGTCCCCGAGACAATTGTATGCCTCAGTCCGACGTGGTTTGCAGCAGCCTGCAGGCTATAAAATAACTCACAAGAATCACATCCACGCAGTCAGGAATACAAACTTAAACTATCTGGCCGTCCTGGTGAAGAATGGAGAAGTCTCAATTCCAAACCCTTAACAGGAAACAGTCTAGGCAGCCCAAGCAATGACCAGAGGTTTCATGACAGACGAACTTCCGGAAATGTTTGAATGGACATGAGGCGCCAGACAGGTCCTACTAGGGTTCCCAGAACATTCAGGGCTTCGTGGGTGAAGAGCTATGCAGCCAATTGGTCTACAAACAGTATGTTACTCACCAACTAGGATGAGGATAGGTAGGTGACCAGGACTGGTATTTACAGGGTTTTGATTGAAGGAGATCGGATGGGGCCTCCAACCGAGCCTCCTCTCTGTGAAGCTATAGATCTTTAAAATGATATGACCCTCTACTGGGTAAAACAGTACAAAGAGCCTGATCACTCAAAAGAGCGGGGAGAACACACCGCCACGAAATACCAGCTGTAAAAATAAAGAAGAAGAGATGAGTTTTATGTGACAGTTATACAAATAGGAATAGTCAAACTACTATGGGTTATACCTGGTTTTTCTATCTTGCTTCCGAGGCACAGATATTCCTACCTCAAAACAAATATCACTGTCAGGACGGTTCAGGGAACTATAACAATGGATCTGAAGAGAAAAGAAACACTCCTTACCACTAGTAGTATTGGGATGAATCCAAGGTGAACAAAACCGGCAGTATAAAATAATAAACGGGAAGGTTAGTGAGGGTTCTAACCCGAACGGCACGAGGAGCGCACTAGGTCCAGGTTGGTGCACACTCTGCGCAGCGTCCACCTGTGCACTTGTTGAAGATAGGTAAAGGCAATCCCAATTTCCTATAGTTCAGAAGTGATAGTAATGTCAATGAATTTCCAGATGGTAATTTCCCAGGTGGTAATTTCCACAAAGGTAGTTTGAGACACTGTTAGGTGTGCTGTTCGGGGCTAGGTGGCAAGGACCAGTGTAGTAACAAAATGCTGTTGTGATGGAAGGCCTGCAAGCAGCTGCAGTAATCGTGTGCAGGGATAAGAGACAATGCTTGCAGAGGAGAGAGCAATCCGAAAATACACAGGCACTTTCCTTTTTACGGGCTGACGATAGCCGGGACAAAACATTAGGCAAATCAATCAAAGAAGGCAGGAAAGGGGTCCTGTTAACGGGCAGGCGGCAGAAGTACAAAATCGTGGAGCAAAGCAGTTCGTGAAGGCAAGATAAAGGTCCTGGTACACTAACCTGGCAGTAAGGTACAGGGCAGCAAACAAGACGGTCCGTTAGGCAGGCAAAGGTCAGGAAACCAAGAGATCCAAGGAATGACGAAGACGTAACTTCAAAGTTGAAAGCAACTTCAATCAGAAGCGGCAAGCTGAATGAAAACGCTGCTTTTACCAAAACCGAAAGCAAGACGTCAGAGCACAGTGATTGGAGGAGCAGGGCACATGATAGTGCAGTGGAGCACCATGGGAGTCGTAGTTTGTTAGATTCCCTGCCGCAATCTCCATCGTGAAAGGAACGGGGGAATGAAGCGCCGCACACCATAAGGAAGGGAAACAGGTTTGCGTGTGTCTTTTGATAAACAAGCCCGTCTTCTGGAATGATGTGCACAGCGGGATGTAACACAGTAGCCAACAGGTTCAATCATTAGCAAAGGAGCCATTAGGCAGCCAGTTTGTCAACAGTCGTTATCCATCATGTTAGAGCTTAGAAATAGTTAGACAATGAATTTCTAAGTGTTCGGTATACTCTAGATGCACGGTTCAGCAAGAGAATCTTTGGGCAGCCAATTGCTCAGTGCTTGTATTATGTTTTTTTAGAGAACAAACAGGCAACAATATTCAAAACTCTGGAATCAATAAATCCTAAGCTTAGCAACAAAATGGGCAACCATTTGTTCACTCGTTCACATGAATCAGATTCATTGTTGTGGGCGAACAGAACACGGCTCCTTTAAGAAAGGGAGCCAGGAGGCGCGGGAAGAGACTGGAGGGGGAGAAAAGGAAGGGGAGGGGTGAGGTAGGGGAAAGTCGGTATGTATGAAGGAGGAATAAAGATTAAGAGGTGTGCGTCTGGCTCCAGTGTGATTATTCCAGAGACATTACATACGTCCATAACAGTGATGGGCGATATTGGAGGAGTGGGACGTCTGGGTAGACTGGGGTAGAGTAAGCGATGCGTACCACCTTAAAGATACAGAATTGCCACTTGGAATGTCCTGGGGCTAAATAGTTTTGTTAAGCGGAATCGAGTACATACATACCTCAGTAGGAAGGGCAGGAGATGCACCTCACGGCAAATAGACAGACCACGATAGCCAGTTAATGGGGAGACAATGGGTATGGCTCTACTTACTCTGCTTACGTTAGAGGGTTCTTCATTTGGATAGCGCCGTCAGTAGTATTTAAGTTGTTGAAGATCAAACGGGATGATGAGGGCAGATTCGGCATTGCACATGGCTTCCTGGAACAGAGGGAGGTTTGTACTGTGAACGCTTACGCACCCATTCTCCTACTTTCTCTTTCCTCTGTTCTCCACTAATGAGGTTTCTAGACAAGTTCGATCTATGAAAGTCTCGTCAAAACAAGTCCTTTCCTGTTCTTCCAAACCCATCAAGGACCACATAGACACCCTTGCTCCTGCCCTGGCTGTCTTCCGCAACCACTCCTTCACCACTGGAGCCTTCCCTTCCCCCTTGAAGCACTCTCTTGTGCACCCTCTTCTCAAGAATCCCTCTGCTGACCCCGCCCACCCGGCTAACTATCGCCCGATCTCCATTACTCTTTTCCTGGGCAAACTCCTGGAAACGCTGGCTATCTCCCAGCTTAACCTTCACACTGATTCTGTTGGTTGTCTCCATGACCATCAGTCTGGCTTCAGAGCTGCTGAAGTACGGAAACTGCTCTGCTGAACATCCATGAAGACCTGCTCTCCAAACTCGATTCTAATCTCCCCTCTGTCCTCATCTTACTCAATCTCTCTTCTGCCTTTGACACAGTAAACCATGCCATCCTGCTCAATCGTAGCCTGGGCATCACCGATCAGGCCCTGGCCTGGCTGACCTCTTTCCTCTCTGATCGACCCTCCCAGATCCAACTTGGGTCCTTCCTTTCCTCTCTCTCTCTCTCCACCTGCAGTGTTCCCCAGGGGTCTAAACTCTCTCCCTGGCTATTTAACCAATACCTGGTACCTCTTGCCCACCGCATTGCTGCTCTCTGCTCCAACTTTCAGTGCTATGCGATTGACACTCCCCTCTGCCGCTTCTTCTCCTTCTCTTATTTCTGACAGTCTGTTTGCCATCCAGGAGTGGTGTGCAGCCAACAATCTCTGCCTCAATGCCAGTAAGACTGAGATTCTCCTCATTGGCACACCTGCACCCTCCTTTCCTGTCACTCTCTGGCCGTTATCCCTTGGCCCTCTTCCTGCTCCTACCAGTGAGGCTAAGAATCTCGGGGTCATCTTCGACTCCACACTCTCCTTTTCTCCTCACATCTCTGACGTCTCTAAGAATCAAACTACCAACTGCACCTCCTCAAAGGTATCCTTCCTTTCCTCTCCTTCCCCCAGAAGCTCACTGTCTCCAGAGCTCTTTTTCTCTCTAGGCTTGACTACTGCAACAGCCTCTTTCTAACTCTGCCTGATTCTACTCTCGGCCCTCTACAACTCATCCAGAACAGGACTGCTAAACTTCTCCTTGGCCTCAAGCCCTGGGATCGCATCTCTCGAGCACTGAAATCTCGTAAATTGGCTCCCAGTGGCTGCAAGGATTAAGTTCAAGACCCTCTGCATTGTCCACAAGGCGTTCTGGGGCTGGGGTCCTCACTACCTCCAACTCTCTCTTCGTAAATACCTTCCCACTCGAGCTCTTTGTTCCTCCACCTCCAACTCCCTCAGGGTCAGTCGCTTCTCCAAGCAACGAGTTGATGGTAGATCTTTCTTCGGCTGGGGCCTCTGGAACAGCCTCCGCGCCTCACTGAAACTTGAGGAGAACCATCTCCAGTTCTGGAAGCACCTCAAGACGTTCCTCTTTGCTTCTGTCTTCTCTCTTCCTCTCTCCTGCTGATCTCTTTCTGCTTCTGCATTGGGCAGCTGGCTACCTTCTGATTTCAGGCCCAGTTCCCTTGCCCACACTGCAACCCATACGCACTTCCTCTGGCAACCCTTGCACTGGGGTCTGTATCTGCAACCCTACAGTTCCCTCACTTGCACTTACTGACACCCGCTGTCTGCTGTTAAGTCATGCACTACCACCCAAAGGCCGCACCACCTATTGTTTTTTTCTCCTGTGTTTTACACTTCTCACTCCTCCCTCTACTCCTTGCACTTTCCCCTTCCCTTTCCACTGCACTTGCACGTTCTCAATGTCACTGGACCTAGTAAGATTGCTGTTTTTGTCCTCTCTTGTACTCCTCCCTTGCCTCGTCACGCCCTGAAACACTTGTGTATGGGCGCAATATAAATAAAATATGTCATTCAGGACACTACATCCTTTTTCAAATTATTGTACCCTAGATTAACCCCATATAGAGGCACCCTATGAATATGGGGAGGAGATTTTATTTTTTACCCTGAATCCCAAACTAGATAGGCCACATGAGAAATACAAGAAACCTGCCCCGCTGGCAAAATTGCTTGGATCCCTGTTGACAGACATGCGGCTAGGAAACATTTGGAAACAGATTAATGGCGCTAGAAGAGAGTATTCATATTATTCGAGTTTGCATAACATACACACAAGGGTTGATTGTATGGTCACAGGGACAGAGACCCTGAATTCACAGAGGCTGAATACAGGGCGAGAGTCCTCTCAGACCATGCGCCACTAGTGGTGTGTTGGCAGAAAATGACAAATAGGCCACCAGTCCCCAGGTGGAGGCTGCGGGCTGAGGCATTGCTGGATGAATCCTTTAGGAATCATATGGAGGATAAGAGTGCTTTGATTTGAAGTCGGGTAGTTTGGATAGTGCAGGAACTTTATGGGAAGCTCTTAAAGTGCTCATCAGGGGAGAAGCAATAAGCACAGTGGCAGGAGTGCGTAAAGAGTTGATGGACCTCCTGTCCAGAACAGAGGCGGACATAGAGAAGATGGAAAATACTCCAGCACTGATGGGAACGAACGGGGAGAAGCTTCTTAAACTACGACAAGCTTGTATTGCAGATTGGGATAAGCCAGGCAAATATGATTATGTTAAATACACCCAGAGGCTACATGATAGTGGGGATAAACCTGCTAGAACTCCGGCATGGCTGTGCCAAAGTGAAGCAGAAATGAGCCTGATTAGTGCCATCACAGATGAATGTGGAGAAACATGGAGGGCCCAAAGCGAAATCAATGAGACACTCGGTAGATTCTATAAGCATTTTCACCAATGAAATTGCCTAGACTGGATATGGAACAAGCAGTAATGCTGGATGCCCCATTCTCACGGGACAACTAGAAGACAGTATTATCCTTGCCGTCCGGTAAAACCCTGGGATCAGACAGACTCCCCATGTAATTTTACAAGGAATACACCAGCAAATTAGCACCCCAACTCCTCTGCACATTTGAGGAGGCATGTGAAGTAGGCCAGCTGCTGCAGAGTATGAAGCAGTCCATCATATATTGCCGATTCTCAAGCCAAATAAGTCTCTGCTAGAATGTGGTTCATGTAGGCCCCTTTCCTTGATGAACCAGGACTGTGGAATTGGAACCTATGTGATCATTGCGCCGCCTGTAACTGCACCGCCAAAAATGTTAACGCCAATTACGGCACGGCACAGTGATCAAATAGATCACTTTACCTACCTCCTCCACCCCGCATACCCCTACCAGACCGCCCCACCCCACTTACCTTCACAGCGGCACACTTCTGTGTGCGCTGCCGATTCCATGCTATCCCTGCAGCATCAGTTCCTCCCACTTGCGTGGGTTGGAGCTGATGCTGCAGGTGCTTTTTTTTTATTTCCTTTTTCTTTTTACTTTCTTGTCCCCGTTTACCACAATGGTAAGCGGGGGACACCCCTGCAACTTCCGATTCCCATTACTGCCCGGAGGAGAGCGGATAACACCCCCAAAACCCCTGCTCTGTTTGGGGGCAGAAATGGGAGTCAGTATTTTGTGCGCCCCAAAGTCGCAGTGACTGCGGGGGCGCACAAATGAGGGGGACATTATGGTACATTACCTAAAATCCTTAGTGGGCTCCTGGTGAATCGGCTAAAGTAATAGCAACTCTGCTACACCAGGATCAAACGGGATATGTTCCTGGGAGAAACACCTCCTGGAACCTTCATAGGTTATAGACAGGACCAAGTCAGACAATGCACACTATGCAGGAGCAGGCAGTGTATGTTGCCGTGCCAACTGTAGGGAGTGCGGAGTGATTGCCCTCAACAGTCAGTCTACTGCAACCAAACAGTGTGAACACCCCCCCTCCACTGGCCCTGGAACAACGGTGGTCGGTGGAGAATTGTACAAAGTAGATCTAAAGGTGTTGCCTTGGAATATGGCATGGGTTGGTTGGTAGATTGTTGTCGGACTCTGACTGGGTGAGATTTATCCACCCATTCGATCGTGTCTGCCTTCAGGAAACATGGGCACTAAATCCCTTGAGTTGCAGGGGGTCAGTTCTTTCTGCTTGAATGCAAACAACAATCCCAGAGGTAGACCGAAGAGAGGGTTGGCAATATCGGTCAGCCCCACCTTGTATTTTTCGGTCAAAGTGATCCCTTCGGGCTCCAACTACCTCTTTGTGTCTTGAGGGAGGCATTTGTTGATTTTCAACATTCATAATAGACTTGGTGGGAGTGCCCCTCTGGAAAGCCTTAAGGTAATGTGTCATCTGATTAAGAATTCCCAGACATTTAATAGACACCCACCCATAATCATGACAATGGGGGATTTCAATGTTCAATATGAACCTGTGGACGCGCTGGACGGTCTATGGGACAACCAGGACGCAGCATTTGGAATTCCTAAATTAGCGACAGACAAACCTATCAGGCTTCCTCCTGGTGCCACGGAGGAAGCCAGTAATGTATGAGGCAGGTTTACGTTCATGCAATGGACGGGTTTCTCCGGATAAGCCGGCAGGAGTCACTTATATAGGGCAACAAGGTCGTTCCCAGAGAGATTGTGTTTTGATTCATTTGGCTGATTAGGACATGATAAAAGGCATGAAGGTAATAAAACATAGTGATAGTGACTATTACCCATTACGTTGCGCTGTGAGCTCTGAGCGGGGGGGGCGGGGAGGGGTGGTAAACCTGGTGGCCTGAGAGATGCGAGTTTGGATACAGTTTCGTGTCATTCCAAAAAGGTGGCAAAATGGTTGACAATGGATTTGAGTGTGACTAAGCTGAGAATTATGCTATTATCGATTCTCACATTGTGGGAATTTGCTTCGCTGACCATGTTTCCACCACTATTGGAGATCTATACATTGATATGATGAAGCCCATGTCCCATTTTCTTGTAAACCCAGTGGGACAAATCAGCAAGCATGCTTTTCGGTAATGGGGGCTGGTTTGATGAAGATTGCCAGTTGGTCAAACATGATTTGTTAATCTATCTCAAACATACATCTCCGATTGATAAGCCTCATTTAAGAAATCTTCGGCCAATTATAAGACAATGGTAATAGCATCAATAAAGTCACAGTACATTGCCAATAAATGGGATGAATTGCTATCCTGCAGTACAAACGGTGATCAGGTCAATTTCTGGAAGCTTGTTGAGGGCAATGAATCAAAATCAGAGGTCATGTTTCCACTCATATTCCCCCGGATGTACACAATCGGCCAGGGCGTATTGCAAGACCCACACCAGCAACCCTATATTGAGCACAGTGTAGGGGAACCAGTAGTGTTTACAATCACTGTGGTGGAAGAAGCCATCAAAGGTCTCGGCTGTGGGAAGGCCCCAGGGCCTGATGGAGTCCCTATTGATTTGTTTAAGGACGAGCCTCTTGCTTGGGCCCCTCTGTTGAAACGGGTGTTCATCTTTGCTGCTAGGACAAGGGCTGTTCCAAAATCTCGGCACAATGCCACAATTATACCACTATGTAAGAATGGTGATAACAAGAGGCCAGGGAATTATAGGCCCATCTCGTTCCTGGACGCTGTGGGTAAGGTCTATGCCGAGGTGCTGTTGACTCATCTATAACAGTGAGCTCTTGAGGGCAGTATTATCAGTCACCTTCAAGCCGAGTTTCAGCCCGGCATTAATGCAGTGGACCAATGTTTTAGGCTGTGTGCAATTTTGGCTAAATATGATTCCTTACAGCACGTTAGAATCTATGCAATATTCGTTGATCTCTGCACTGCGCTTGACAGCGTTTCTCACTGTAAACTACGGTCGGTGCTGAGGGATTAGGGCATCCCAGGGTCTCTTCTGTTTAACATCCAATCACTCTATACAGACAATAGTGCAACAGTGAAATGGGGGCGGGATGGGGCGATTATAGATTCTTTCGCAGTGGAGAGGGGGGTTTGCCAGTGGTCTGTGCTAGCCCCCCTCCTTTTTTGTTTGTATATTAACGATATAACAGAGGAACTGTTAACCCACCAAAGCTTAGTAAGGACAAATTCCCAGCACTTTTTTACGTCAATGATGCAGTGTTACTATGCACCGGCCCTATAGACCTGAGACGAAACGTGCATTTTTGTCAATAAATGTCAAGAACTTTCAATGGCGCTTAACTTAGAAAAATCTACGGTGATGACATTTGGTCGAAAATGTTGTAAGAAAATCAAGCTGAGAATTATGGTCAATGACTATGTCCTAGCGCAGGGGTGCCACTATGATGACCTAGGGAATAGGTGTTTTGAAGATCTGTCATGGTCGGCTCCCCTCACTAAGGCTGTGTCAACAGTGGAAAAGTACAGCGGTGGAGTTCTCTGTTTTTATAACAGACATGGCAGGGGTGCCGTTTCCCCCGCTTTAAAACTGTACAGAGCTCAAGGCTGGGCAGCAACCATGTATGTGGCCGAACTGTGGGATCATAGTACATCTACTGAGCTGAATGTGGACGATAATTTCCAGCGATCACTACTTATGGAGTCAAGGGTTGCTCCAATGGCTAGTTTGATCTTAAGCCCCTTAATGAAGTGTTAGCAAACAAGGCACTGTTATATTGGTTCAGATTGTGGAGCACACCAGAACTCGTAAAGTATAGAGAAGCGATCATTAGCTTGTTGAATGTACCCGGATCAGGCTCTCTCGCGTGATTTAGGATTATTCGCACCGGTCTTGAGGACCTTGATTTGGCTATCATTTGGGCTAATCCTGCAGAGTTATCACCTAGCTTCAAGGTACTGATCAAAACAAAGTGTCATGAGGCTACTATCAGTAACACGAAAAGGGCATGTGCCGTGCTTCGTATATAATGTTAAAGCTGGCAGTGGGCTTTGAAACCTACTTAGTTTGTGTGGCCTCCGCATAGGCCGGATCTTTAATTCTTTAATTGCGTACAAACGCTCTTAAGGTGGCTATTTTTACAGCAAGGTGGTCAAGTGCAAATGACACGAGGAATCGATAAGACATGTATTGTTATTTTGCCCAGGGTACTCTGAACTGAAGAAACGCTATTTGTTGCCACGTTTCCATTTGAAGGAAATGAGACAGGCCAAAGCAGCTGTGATATTTTGTAAAAGTACCACAGATGTGAACATTGTTTATTCAAAGTTCCTTCATGGAGCTTGGTTACAAAGAGCAAACAATGTAAATTAACAGTGCGTAAATATATTTGTCAATGGACTTTAGTATGTAATGATGCGGACTTTAGATTTTATACTATCTTTGTCTGATTTTAAATATGCTGAGTGTTGTAAGGAATTATTGATTATGGATTGCAGGTCTTAATATGTTTATGTTTTATTGTGATGAAATGATGCTTTTATGGTTTTAAAGCCACATAAAGTTATGTTTAAAACACACATGTGTTTTGCGTGATGCAATCAAGGCTTTTGGCTCTGTCAGGTGGGACTGGTTGCATGCATCCCTGCGGCACTTTGGCGCGGGAATGACATTTCGAAAATGGGTAAAATTGGTCTACACAAAGCCGATGGCCAGGGTGAGAATTGGCAAACAGATATCGCATACCTGGAACAAGGGTACCCACTCTCACTATGTTGTTTATTCTCGCTTTGGAACCGTTTGCCGATGTTAGCGTACGTGTCATTTCACTTTATGCAGAGGACATGCTGCTTTAGGTGCAGCATCCGGAGAGCAACACTTACCGTACATCCTAGTGGTCCTAGACAATTCTGCAAGGCTCTTGCGAATAACTGTCAGCAGGGATAACACATGCCTGTTCCCACTTGCGGATCTGGCGGGACTGCATACGGATGACTTATCAAACATGGAGCTGCGCTGGGCAGCAGCAATCTTCCGCTATTTGGGGATACATATATGACACGACTCACAAACGTCACACAACGAGAATACGATGGGAGGCCTTAGTGGAATAGTGAACTACTTGGCCTTCTGGTCGAGGCTGCCCTTGTCGGTAACTGAAAGAGCTGCAATACTTAAAATGGTGGCACTGCCAAGACTGCTGTAATATTTTGTGAACATACCATAGGACATTGCCAGGGCATTTCTTTTCGCACTTTAGATGCCAAAGTGAGCAAATTCTTATGGGGTGGCAAAAGGTGCAGAATAGCACTGCACACATTGTGCAGGGATTACACGAATGGAGGGATAAGGTCCTGCACTTTGGAATGTATTATTAGTAGCATCACTTGAATGACATACTGTGGACATGGAGGTCCACGCTTACCAATAACTCCACGCTGCTGAACCTGGGTAGGAATATCTGGCACAGAACCTGGAAGCTCCTGCGTGGAACAGACCCATACTCCAGTAACATACGTTTGGCTGCAGCTCCTGGGATGTCTCATAGCGAGGTTCATATGATTAGACTACACTGGGAACCTAAAGGCTTGATAACTGTAGGGGACCTATTGAAAGACAGAATACTGATGGGATTTCAGCAGCTGTGGCCGAATGCGATATATCTGGGGGCCATTTTGTACGTACATGAGCATGATTGAAAACATTGAGACTAGGTGGAAGGATTTCCGCACAGGCAAAGAGGATGACCCTGCGCTGGCAGTTGAGTATGATCTGTCTGAGGGTGGGCATGTGGTTTCTCAGCTTTATGACCTACTACTGGATAACGTTAATGCTACGGTCCACAACGTGCGGGCGAAATTGGGAAGAGGAGCTGGGTACCTGGGTACACGAGAAGGGTACCTAGAAATGCCCGAATTAAACTGACACAATTATATGTTACACATAGGGCATACATGACGCCTCACAGGATATAACGGTTGCAGGGAGCAGGTGTGCAGATTTGCCCTAGAATCGGCAGTACTGCAGCAGATATAATTCATATGTTTTGGCACTGTCCGGTGATTTAGGATTTCTGGCAAGAAATAGCAAATAAAATGTTCGGAAAAGGATTGAATATGGAGGCGTGCCTTTTTGGGGATGTTTTCACGTGGGCGCTGCGCTCTGTTGCACACCTCACCGGGATGAAAGACCGTAAATATGTATATTAGCTAAGCACAGGATTACACTAGCATGGAAGTCAACTACAGGCCACAGAATTGAAGCGTGGTGGGCAGATTTTAGGCAATGCTCCATGGCAGAAACGACTGTATGGTTCCAAGCACTATATAGAGGACAAAGAGAGGTTTAGTCATGATGTGGAGGCCTGGAACACACTGACGCAAGTGATATTTGACCCTCCGATGACTTGTCCCCCAGAAGAGACCAAGTTCGTCTTAGTTGAAATACCTGAGCAAAGTGGCGTGTGCGGGCATAGTTCTTAGCTGATGTTTGTTTGGGTTTCAATATAGCTGTTATAATTGAGGTATAGACTGGTAGGTGTCCAGACATTTGGTCGACCGAAAACTGGTCGAAAGAGATTTGGTCGACGCAATTTCGTCGAAAACCAAATGGTCGAATTTTTTTTTAATTATATATTTATTTTTCGGGTTTTCGGTTTTTAAAAAAAAGGTTTTTTTAGAAAAAAAGGGGGTTAGGGGGGAGGGACCCCCCCAAAAAAAAAAAAAATGTAAAAATAAAAAAATAAAAAAATTCGACCATTTGGTTTTCGACCAAATTGGTTCGACCATTTGTCTGGTCGACCAATTTTTTTCGACCAAATGTCTGGTAACGGACTGGTATAGACTCTGTGGAGGCTGCTGCCTGCCTGAGTATTGTGTGACTGATTTGAACAACAGTGTGTGTGCAGAGGTGGACTGGGAAGCAAAAGAGGCGCTGCAAATAATTGTCAAAGTGGCCCCACATTACACATTTTCAGCAAGCCCAAGCCTTTTCCTATGAGAACATGTGGAAATAAAATAGGTTACCACACCAAAGAGGCCCAAGGTTCAGAGTCCTTTTGGAAAATCTCCAGAGTTCCCTATAAGCCAGTCCACCCCTGTGTGTGTGTATTGAGGAGAATGGGTGGATTATAAGCTTTGTACTTGTGCGTTGCCCTTTTTAAGAGAGGCAGTGTTATGTATGGCCATTCCACGTGTATTGCCCTTTTAAGATGGGCCATGACTGTGTTATGGCCCAAACTAATAGGAGCAACTGCAGGCACGTGCCTCAGGCCGGCTGCAGTCTCCATAAGAGAATGACTGAGTCTGTGTCTTATTTAAGCCCGCAGGCCCACACCGTGTGAGCACGGGCCTGCAGGCCATAATGCTGTGAGGCCCTCGTGCCAGCAAGGTGGCTAGTGTCCGTATTGTCTGGGTATGGTCGGCCCTGCCGCTCAAGAAGACCAGTGTTCCCTGGAAACCCCCTGAGGCACTGGGCCTCTAAGGTGCTGATGCCCATCGCACCAGTGAGGCGGCTTGATGCCAATAGCCAGCCCCATAACAATGGCGACGAAGAAGACGGACCGACAGTGAAGCCATTGCCTGCGGGGGAATGAGGAGATAGCGGCATCCATCGGCGAAAAAAATGAAAAAAAACCAAGAAAAGCAATGCCCTGCTCTGCAACATAGCACAGCCCAGCATGTATAGGGAGGAGGGGTGAACGGCATACATCACTGCAAGAAACAAGAGGAACCCCAGCACCCTGTCTGGGTGGATGTAAACCCCTGGCACCCACAGCATGCCAGCAGGTGCCCCCACATCCTTGGCTTTCATCCCGCAAGAGGGAGAGACTGCCTTCTCTGACATAGGAGCTCCAGAAGCAGCCGTAGCGGTCGGTTGCAGGGGTGAGGAAAGCGGCAAGACCGCCGTCGCTGAAGATCCTCCCCTGGTGGGGTGAGTGAACAGCCCACCCTACCCAACGACCAGAGGCAGCAGTGCCTGCGCTGCCTTCCGTGTCCCGCCATGCGGGAGACCCCCTACACGGGGGTTGGGCTGCCTTCCCCGACATCACAGAGGGTGAGCGCCTGACCCTCGCGAGCGGCACCGTCTGCGGGAACCTGCAGTGCTGCCGCCCCCTTCCCCCCCTCCACTGAGAACCTAGGCCGACCAGTTGTAAAAGCGATGAAGCGCTCCATGAACGCGCTGAAAATAGAACAACATAAAATAAATACAGGTGGACTCCCTCCCGCTGTGCCGTGACCATAGCATCAACCGTGTCTCGCAGGTACTGGGGCGGTGAAAGGTGGAAACCTCCTTGTCGGAGCTCAGGGAGGAGAGGCCCCGCTTTTCAAACATTAATCCTGGGCCCGCTGGCGTGAATAGCTGAACCACTCCATGCCCGTGCTGCAAAGGTAGAATGCACACAGCCCCCTGAAGAGCTCAGGGCTAACCGGCGGTGACAGAAACGAAGTGCTCTATGCCGGCGCACTAAAGGAAAATAAAATGCAAATGTGCCACTGAATGGATCCCAGGCCCGTCAACGGTGATGTGCTCTGTGGCTCGACAGCGGATCAAATGGATAGGAAGGCTCGGCATGCAGCTCCGTGCTGCTGCTAAGAAAGTAGAAGCCCCCAGTGAAATCCCAGGCCCTGTTAATGGTGAGTGAAGGGGCTCTGCGTCGGAGCAGAGGGAGAATTCAAGCACTGCATGCCGGCACTTCCTGTATGGTCCCAGACCGTTGGTGGTAAACAGATGCTCTCTGTTTTGGCCGAGTGCTAATAAAATTTAGTATTAGTATTTAGTATTATTAGATTTTATATACCGCTTTACACCAAAGCTCTTTACAAGAGGAACAATCAGAATACAGAAAGCATTACATAACAATTGAATCAAAACCAGAAAACAGTACAAGGAACAATTTACATAATTGATGAGGTTAAGCGTGAGTGGAGAGGGACGAAAGTGAGAGAGGGAGTAGGTGGTTTAGATTTAGGGAGGTGAATGGAAGAGAAGATTTTAGAGAAGTGCGAAAGGTAGGGTAGGAGGGAGAAGAGCGGATGGAGAGAGGAAGGCGGTTCCAGTGGAAAGGAGCGAGTAATTGGAAACAGCAGAAGCGGGAAGGGGCGCAGGGTGGAGGAGAAGAAGAGAGTAGGAAAAGGTCAGCGGAATGGAGTGAACGAGAAAGAGTATAGAAAGTGAGAAGGGAGAATAGGTAGGGAGGGGCAAGACCATAGAGGGATTTGTAGACTAGACAGAGAAACTTGAATTTGAGCTGGCCGTGAAATGAAAGCCAACCTAGCAAGGAGAGAAGGCAGATGGATCTAATAGCAGAGTGGTAGACAGATTTGAGTGGGAAGAGGTGAGAGGAGGGGAGTCCAAAGAAAAGAGTAGAGCAGTAGAAAAGTCTACAGAAGATGAGAGAGTAGATTAAGAGTTTAGTGGCATGAAAGGTTAGGAAGGGCCTAATTTTACAGATGGTATAAAGATGAAAGCGGCAAGATCTGGCAGTAAGGGAAATTTGGTGAGATAGAGAGAGGTGGGGATCAATGTGAAAACCGAGGTTACAGGCATTTGGAAAAAGGAATGTTGGGAGGGGAAAAGAGAATGAAAGGAGAAGGGGAGGGAAGAGGTACAGTGTTGGCAGGGAAGAATAGGACTTCCGGGTTTGTCAGCATTAAGATTAAGGAAGTTCGGAATTACATAGTGCAGCTAAAGGACGCTGAGGGGAAACTCCACACAGCAGAGCATGACAAAAAAGAAATAATGAAACGATTTCATGAGGAACTTTTAAACAGTGAGAACCTAGACCCAGAACGCCAACTCACCTATATCAATACTCTCCAGCTGCCCCAAATTGCAGAGAAAGACAGAACCAAGCTTCGGAATCCAATTACGGCACAAGAGATCAGCGATGCCATCTCAGCACTACCAGCAAATAAGACTCCAGGTCCAGATGGCTTCGGCAATGGGTATTACAAGACATTCCGCACACAATTGCTAGGCTCGTTGACAAAACTATTCAATACAATCCAAAAAGAAGGGAAAGTCACGCAGGATATGGGGAGGTCTATAACTATACTACCCCTAAAGCCAGGTAAAGATCCCAACAACTGTGCAAGCTATCGGCCTATAGCATTGCTGAACACTGACGTGAAAATCTATCCGAAAATTCTAGCAACACGTTTAATGAAAATTCCACCAAGGATAATACACGATCACCAAGCAGAGTTTATCATTGATCGGCACACACAAGACAACGTCAGAAGGGCAGTAGACGTCATAGATGCTGGGCGACGAACACAACAGTCATTTGTAGTGGCAGCTCTGGACGCTACTCGGGCCCTTGACAGCATGGACTGGTGCTATCTGAGACTGATTTTAGAGCGCTTCGTCTGTGGTCCAGAATTTACGGAAATGGTGCTCGCCAACTGCCAACATCCATCGACAAGCTTCAGGATCAGTGGTCAGGGTACAGAATTCGTGAAGAACAGAAGGGGCACACGACAGGGCTGTCTCCTCTCCCCTCTGATTTTTGTGATGGCGATGGAACCATATGCAATGCAGTTCTGACAGGACGTCAGCATCAGAGGAGTTACAATAGGTCAGGAAACCCACAAAATAATTTAATTTATTATTAATGTGTTATAGCTTAACATAAGCTTTTCACATGACATAAAAATTACATTTTACAGAATTATACAGTAGAAAGCAAATTTATAACAATATCATAAAGAAAATTAAAAAGAGAAAAAAGGAAGAGAGAAAAGAAAAGAAGAAAAATTTGATAATAGCATCATAATTTAGAAGTAAGAGATGTACGTGTCTAAAAGAATATATAATTAAGACCTTACAATCAACAGTTAATAATTATTATCTCTTTTACCTTTTCGAAGACGAATAGGTTCTAAGACAATTACTAGTGGTAATTAGAGAAACTTATTAGTTCCTGACTATAATACTAGTAAGATTAGCATCCATAGGCTGGAAGATGACTATATACTTATGTCCAATAGTTTCTCTACATTCATCCATACATTGTACATTGCAATGTAGAGTTTCATTCCCTTTGCATTAATGGCTCTTTGCCAGAAATCATTGCTACTAACATGGTCCAACCTATGGACAAAGTCTATATAGAATATTGTGTAGACTTTTATCATAGCCGAACATCTGGTAAGGACATGTTTGCCCGTTTCAGATTCCGTTCTGTCCTTACACAATCTGCAGCAGCGTTCGGGTGCGGTGAGATTATTCTTAATCCCACTTATAGACAGTACTGGTAGCTGATCAATCCTTAGCAGGAGAATAAATCGTCTCAGGCGAGGTGAAGGACACAAGTTCAAATATGGTGATGGTTTCTTAAAAGTGTAGTTCATGAATTGCACAAATTTATAGCGCTTTAGTTCTTCCAAATGTGCCAAATTGTTGATACAATCATGTAGTTCAGATTTCTTAGCTAGCGCTCTAAGCAGAGAAGTTGATACCACTTGTTGTTTTTGGGTCCAGCCAATCGTTTCTAGATAGTTGTTCATGTTCTTTTTCATAAGTGGATATGAGGAGGCTTTATTGATTTCGCAGTGAATTGCTGCTAACAAGGGATTGTCTGTGTAAGGTGGTGCTTTTAGATACAGTTCAGCTCTTCCTCTCAGTACCAGGGACTTCCAAGAGATAAGGCCCAGTTCTAGTCTAAGGATAGACATTGGAATACAGCCCGGAAGACCGAGAATTTTTTTCCAATATTTTCCTTCGAGGATCTGGAGCCAATCTAGGTCCATCAATTGCAGAGCCTCAAGGCCATAAGTTATCATTGGTGTTAGGACCTGGAGGTAGAGTTGGCGTGCTGCCCAGATGGTATATCCACAGTAAGATGTAGAAAAACGGTAGATAAGTGCTGTGACTTGGGCCGCTCTCGTGATTCTGGCTTGTTTACACATAGTGTATTGCCCCTTAGGCTCAACCTCAACGCCCAAGTATCTGTAATATGGAGTATAGTGAGTTACAGTCCCATGTATGTTTAAGCTCACTCGTGATGTCTTCTTGGAGCTGAACATTACCATCTGGTTTTTGTTCAGATTGATTGCCAGCCCATTAGTCTGAGTATAGGACCATAATGCCTCTGCTGATCTTCGAATGCCACTGATAGTATGGTCCATGATGACTAAATCATCAGCGTATGCTAGGACCAGGCAGTGGGCAGTTCCAATCTTGGGGGGGGGGTGCAGTTGTTTTCCAGTGCTAGTACTTTGGGTATGTCATGGACAAACAGATTGTACAGTATTGGTGCCTTAACACATCCTTGTTTTACATCACGATTTTGTTCGATCTTGTTGGTCATGTTCCCTTTAGAGTCTAACTTCAGGGAGACTGTGGTCTTATGATGTAATAACTTGAGATAGTGTAGTATTCCTTTGGGGCATCCCAAGTTCTCGAGTTTGGTCCACAGTAACTCCCTGGGGACTAGATCGAAAGCGGCCTTGAAGTCAATGAACAGTGCATATAGGGGCGGGTTACCTGGTGTTCTGGCGTTATTGTGAAGGATATCCATTACTACCAGGTTGTGTGTTGTAGAGTATCCGCTCCTAAAACCACATTGAAAATGGTCAAGGATCTTTTCTCTATCTGCCCATGTTTGCAGCTCCAGTAGTAAGTATGCTGCAAATAACTTGCCGGTACAGTCCAGCATAGAGAGTAGGCGATAATTGCCAGGGTCCAAGCGGTCTCCCCTCTTATAGATTGGAATCAAGGTTGCTGTCTGCCAGGAATCCGGAATTTGCCCTCCTTCAGGATCTTTTCAAAAAGTATCTCAAGTACCTCTGCCCAGTAATCCGGATTACTCTTTAGTATGGCATTTGCTAGCCCATTAGGTCCAGGAGATCTTGATGATTTGAGCTTTTTTATCCTAGTTATCAATGATTCCGCTGACACTTTAAAAGGGGCCGTAGGTCGATCCAAGATGTTCCTCTCCTGTGGCTTTTCCTGAGCCATGTCGTTACGAGTTTTCAAAAATTCCTCCCATTGGCTTGTACCAATTGGGTTAATTAAGGCGATATTGGTATCTCCCCGGGCCATGCTCAGAAATCCCCATATCGATCGAGAATTCCCGGTACAGAGTGTTTGGACTGTTGTTTGCCATTTAAGCAATTTTGTTGTGTAGCGTTTCTGCCTGAGCCATATTCTGTAGGCATTTTTCAACTTTTTACTTAGGTTCAAATAGTTGTTCCATGTAATGGATACTTTACGTAGCTTTCTCAAGTCCGCTCTTAGGGTTCGTTTAGCATCTCTGATTTCAATATCGAATGCATTAGTAGACTTGACTTCAGGGGCCAGCATATTTGTTTCAACAGTGGCATAGCAGTGGGAAAATGATGTAATCCATTCTTCGATCTCATTGCTGGTCATAGCTAAGAGCTCTGTACGACCCATGTTAGGCTTGTTGATTGTATATTCTGCAGCTCGTTTGATGTTATTATCGGACCGCCGAATCTTAGATAGTGCATGATTCGTCTTCAACTCTCCGATGGATCTATGCAGTACGTGCTGTACAATGTAGTTGAATGAGAGTGTAAGTGTAGCGTGGTCACTCCAATCATTATCGTTGATCTTCATGCGTGTGACCGAAGTGGCCATAGAGGGGCTTACGTAAATATAATCCAATGTACTGCTGGATTTAGTGTTTCCCCCATGTTGGTTTTCCCGGGTAGTTACTGGTAGTTCTGCCATTTAAAATTTCAAAATTCCATGACTTGAAGAAGTTGAGCCATAGCAATCCCTCAGTGTTTGCGCTTGCATGTCTCAGCTTGCCTATGTTCTTTAGCAAGGGATTATTACTTGTGCTCATATCTCCGATTAAGTGGCAGTTAAAGTCACCAGCAAAAATTACCAAATTTTTCTTTTTTCTTTGCATCTATCATCCAGTTGATCAACAGATCATGGCAGGCTTCCTGGATGTAACCTCTCTGGGAAGATTCAGGTGGATTATATATATTAACCAGCAATATTTGCTCCACTTTGTCTTTACCAGGAAGATCCAGTTCTACTGCTAACACAAATTCGTCCATGTTCGTGTGGATGCGGGTGGATCTTAGTGGATGTGAGATGCCGATAAGTAGGCCTCCATATGGTCTTCCCCTTTGCCCCTTTTTTTGCCAGTTCCTGATGTATAGTGTAACCATTTAGCAGGGCTCAGGAGGTAAGCCATGTCTCCTGAAGGCATATATAGGTATGACCTGTTAATAGGGGGATAGAGCCATCCGGTGATAGTAAATGGCTAAATCCCTGACAATTCCAAGATATTACGGTTTGATCTCATTGACTTAATGTTAATCCCGGTAGGGACTCTGCAAGCCATTTGAGAACCTTCTGTATGTCTGCCATCTGTATAGACTCGCCTTTTGGTAACTGTGGTGTACTACTTTCTTCCGTTTTTGGACTTGACATCTGGGTTGGCCATTGCGGGTCTATCATATTGGGGTCGGCATCTATTTCCATGTCAACTTCCCTCAGGTTAGTTTTGAAGTTACGTAGCAACTCAGCTGTAGCTAAAATTTGCAGTGTAAGGCCGATGTGCTCGAATTTCTGACTTTCAGTGGTTCGACAAATTCAAAGTCCTCAGATCTTAGTACTCTGAGCTGCGGAATGGAATGCAATCTAGTCATCAATACTGATCTGGTAATCCAGTCATGATCACTGGATTGATAAAGATTTTTAATCAGGCAAGTTCTTCCGCCTTTAGGCACTGTGATGTTGCCATTGTCTTCCGCTGGTTCTGATGTTAATAATTGAGGTTCGTTGGTCGGCAGCATTGTGATGTCTGATATATTGTTTGTGTTGTTCTGAATTGAGTTCATATCTTGCTCATCTAAACAGAGGGATGGCTCTGGGTCTTCTGCCACTACTGGTTGAGAGGTATTGCTCTTGTCAGTAATAAGCCAGCTGGTCAGCTTCCCCTCTTTTCCTGCAATACGTTTACGGGCACGTGCCGCTCTCTGTTTAGCTTTCCTCTGCCCCTTTTTGGGCGTGCTGCCTTCTGTCCGTCTTGAAATTTCCTCCACCGACTCTGCTGTATCGGGTAATGTGATTGTTACCATTTGACGCTTTCTTCTTCCAATCGCTTTTTTAGTCAAGCGTCTCTGTTTACGTGAGAAATAAATTTCCGAGTTGTTTGTGACATTTGAATCCTGGACCCCAAGGTCAGAGCCATCTGGGATAATAGCATTGATAGCTTCCGGTTCAGACTCCTTCTGTTTTTTTTTTCTGTGTCTCCTGTCGCCATTGAAAGGGTGACATCAAGTATCTTCCCACACATCTTCAGCAGAATATTGTATGCGAATTGTAAAGACGCAACAGATGCTTGCAAATCACCCAGGCTCGTGCAGGCTTCTCCTTGGTCACTGTTGTTTTCTGGTTCCAATGAATCTAATTGAACATCCAGGTTAGGGGAAGCAGACAGCCTGTCAAATGCTTCGCGTTGTGTGTCTATAATCTGGTGTTGATAGCTATTAATCCGATTACTCACATTACTTCCTGGCAGCGGAGTCATGGCTCTCTGCATGGATAGGCAGATGTCTAGCAATTAATTATTATCAATTGCACTATCCCCTAGACCCACTGAATTGTTAGTCATACTGTGACTGTCAGGCTCCTTCTCCACATTTGGTGGTGGACTTGTTGGGTTAGGGGTGCCCGGAGGTAGAAAGAAGTCAGTGATGGCACCTTTTTCCATTGGTGCAGGTTTAGTGCCCTTGCCCTTGTTCAACCCTATTGTAGTAGTCCTGCCCTTCTGATTACGGAGGTTGTAATCAGTGGCAGAACACTTCTTGACAGTTAACATAGTAAGTCTTTTCCTTCCCTTCTGTGACAGATCTAGGCAAATTGGGGATATACCATTGGCGAAGAAGTCAGGGAATCGATTAGTTAATTAAACAGTTAGAAAATAGAGTTGCTGAGGCTATTCTTTGCCAGTAGTATTGATAGATGTTAGATCACCTCCGCCTTTGTGGGCAGCCTGCCCAGCTGAGTTGCCTGTTGCTGATACTCTAAAGCAATCACTCCAGAGCTGCCAGGCATTGGAGAACGCAGGCAGGTTTTCTTGGTGATGACTTCTATGTGAATCCACTTGTAGTTGAAACAGTTGGTTCAGGGACTCGGATGGCGCTTACAGTCAGTAGGCTACACGTGTCATTTGATAATTATTTAACACAGTAGATTTGAAATGTGTGCAAGGCTCAATGGCATAGCCTACAGTCTCCTTGACACAGCAAAAGGAGGGAGTGACTGAGGCCAATGCTTATGGATCACTCCCTCTCTTACCTCAATTGGCAGACTATTAGCCGTTACTACAGGGAGTGTGAGAGGAAGTGCTGGGAGCAAGAAGGGGCTCCGGGCAGCTCTGGAAAGTACAGTGCCACGCCGCAAGGGCTAGTGGGGGGGAAGGGGGAAATCGGCACTCCACCTCCCAAGGTGCCCGCACCTCGAGTTAAATGTCGGCACTGACGGCACCTCAGCCCAGACAGAGAGGGCGTGGGGAGGTTTAGCAGAGTCCCCCAAATCGCCGCTCTCTAAGCCTCACCTCTCCTCTCCTATATGCAAGCTCGCTCCAGTCACGCGAGTCCTGCGCTCCTGGACCGCTCCTGGACCGCTGCGGAAGAACCGCAGCTCCACTCCGCTCCGCTCCGAAACGCTGCTCTCAGGGCCCCAGAGCGAACACTCGCCAGCCTCAGCTACCGGCTTCTGGCTTCCAGCTTACGTCCACTAGAGAAAAGCACCCTGTGGTCCAGCACGTCAAGCCGCACCAACGATTACACTCGCAGTCACTGTCCGAGTGTGCCGTGGCCGCTACAGCAACCAGCTGTAAATTTACCACCGGAGGGAAAATAGCCCTGTATGCGGATGACATCATGCTCTTCACGGTAGACCCAAAAAATACAATGCCCAGAGCGATGGCTCAGCTGGAGGAATTCAGACAGGTCTCGGGGTGCTCTATAAACTTCCCCAAATCAAAAGCCATGAACATAAAGGCAAGGAGAGAAGAGATCGAGACATTGGAGAGGACATTCCAGATGAGCTGGGTGGAAAGAAAACTGGAATACTTAGGAATCCACCTTGCTAGAGAACCACACAAGCTATATCAGACAAACATAATCCCGCTGTGGAAACAGCTACAGGAAGATATGCGCAGGTGGGACTCTCAGGAACTGTCCTGGTTCGCCCACATCACAGCGGTCAAAATGACCATTCTCCCCCGTCTCCTCTATGTAATAAGCTCACTGCCAGTGCCAATACCGCCTGCCAAGATCCGAGAATTGCAAAATGCGGAATTCAAATTTATATGACATAATAAGAAACCTAGGATCCAGAAACGAATTCTAATGCGCTCTCCCCTCCTGGGCGGCCTGGGAGCCCCAGAAATGGACAGATACATCTTGGCAGCACAACTAGCACCAATGCTGAGGTGGGCAAAACCAGAGGACCATAAAGGATGGTGCAGAATCGAACAAACAGCCTCATCGACTCCCCTAATAGCCCTGCTGAGCTTGAGGAAAGAAAACCGAGACAACAGAGATGCCCTACTGGAAATGACAAAGAGGTCACTGCAAAGTTGGGATAAAGCCCGGAAAAAGAAACACATTCCGAGTGGAATGGGACTATTTTCGCCACTGATGTACAACCTAGATTTCACACTGGGTCTTCAGCGTGGATTTTGGGCGGGTTGGTCAGGGGCGGAAACTATCTACCTGAAAGACATGTTCAAAGACGGCTCCCCACTGCTCTTCACAGATTGCCAGCAGGAATTCAATATAGGAGAAAATGAACGCTATAGATATGCACAAATAAGGCACTGGATTACCCACCCAACGGTGAAGAAAGCAGGCACGAGAAAACCATCAGGTTTAGAACTCTCTCTTCAGGAAGGCAACACGGCGAAAGGGGTCTCCAGACTCTACAAACTGCTCTCCAACGACCAGCCGACCGACAACCTCACATACAAAATGAACTGGGAAAGAGACATGCAAGAATCACTAACGGAGGAGGAATGGTACCAAGTATGGGCGCGGGCACACAGCACCTCCAGATGCACCACGATAAAGGAATCAGCATACAAACTATGCATCAGGTGGTATATGTCCCCAAACCACATTCATAAAATTACAAAGTCATATTCACCAAATTGCTGGAGGAACTACGGTGAGAAGGGAGACCAATTCCATATGTGGTGGACATGCCCTAAAGCGGTTGCCTACTGGAAAGAAATACTAAGCTACATAAAGGACATTTCAGGGGTTGATCTGCCGAGATCCCCGAAGACAATTCTCTTGGGAGTCCCTATAGAAGGGAAATATGCAATGTCAGGAACGACAGCCAAGCTTATTACTCACCTATTATCAGCAGCAAGAATGACCCTTGCACAAAATTGGAAAAACAAAGAGGGCCCAATCTCAGTATGCTGGTGGGTTAAGATCTGGGGAGTAATGGCTGTGGAGAAGATATGCGCCATCAGTACTGATAAATACCTAAGACACTTAACTATCTGGAACCCATTCCATGAACATGTACGGGACAGAGAAGCCCACTTCTTCAAACCCTGTCTGCTCCGGAACACACATGTAATCTGAACTCTCCCAAACACAAAGTCATTGAGATACTAATGTCAGGGGGGGGAATTCTAAATAGTCTGGACTTTAAAGTGTAAAATAGTGCTTAAAGTTGGGGGCAAGAGGGAGTTATAAGGGATGGGTGGGTAGAGGAGTGGAGGAGGGGGGAGGAGGGAGGAGGGAGGAAAGGAATCGAAGACCGAAAATTCTCGAAGGTAATGCGAACTTCGACGAACTGTAAGACATGAACATAAGTAAATGCAGAGCCTAAGTGATTATTGTTTACAAATGTTATGTTGTAATTACCTATATGCCTTCGAACCAAAAATAACCATGGTTTGAAAAAAAGAGTAAGGAAGTGAGAGGACATCCAGGATTTAATAGCAGAGAGGCAAGAAGAAAGCTTGTGATGGATGTCGGAGAGAAGGAGAGGAAGAGCTGGGTATCATCCGCGGAGGTGGCCCTCCTGCAGTGAGCTCGGGCCATGGGTGGGGAGTGATCCATGCTTCTACCAGCGGAGCTCATGTGAGAGGAATGAGAAGGGAAGAAAAGGAAACATCCCTGGGAGAGAGACGTGGTGAGAGAGCGTGTCTCCAGGATCCACGTGCAGAATGGATGTTCCAGTCAGCCCATGTTCAAGACTTGAAATGTCCTCAGAAAGGGGAAATGTACTCCTTTCACCCAAGGGCCTCTCAGGTCCTAGGGCACAAACAAGTGCAGGAGTCCCGGCAAAGGAAAAATTAGTCCTGCTGGGCAGTTGCACACAGGTAGTTAAACTTCAGGCACCAAGGAGGAGTATTCTGTCCCTGAAATCAGTGCAGCAACTCTTGGGTGTCGATGGACAACTATTCCATGTTATGTCACTGACGATGTGTACGGACTCTCACGTTCCCCTCTGGTCCCCTCAAACATCTGGTGAGGATGGGAGGAATCAAGAAGAAAGATTGGTTGGGGGTAGGACTGTTCTCTGTCTTGTGAAAAGCCCTTGACGGCAACACTCTGCCAATAGTGTCGCCCTGCCTGCCCTACCATCTATGAACCCGAGCGATGTGGCCTCTGGTGCAGATTATTCCAGCCCCTGAACTGGGACACCAACTGCCCAATTATCCTGCCAGAAAGGAAGGAAGATAGGACTGGCCAGGACTGCTACCCTATCAACAGCAGCAACTCCCGCCTGACGCAGAAGAAGTGGCTGAGACATCCTGCCACATTGGTTGGGGGAAAAGGAAAGAAGGAGCAGTGCCCCCCCCCACCCGCAGCAGTAGAGGAAGTGACTCAGAGACCCTGTCACCTGGGTCCGGCCAACCAACATCTCGCTGCCTGACACCGGGCACCAAGAAGCTCTGTAACAAACAGGAGAGGGTTGCAGCTCTGCATGAGTGCTGGTGTGCCCTCCTGTGCCGCTACAGTAAAGAGACACTCCTGCCTGGGGGAGCGTGGCCAAGAAGAGGGGGTGGGTAACATGAGGTCACCCCATGCCCTGTCAACATCATGTGGCACAGCCTAGACGATCTGCTACCAGCATCTCTCTGCCCTGCCCCAACATCAGGAGACTAAACCGATGTGGCCCCTGATGCGGCTTTGCCTGCCTTTTGGAACCGTGCCATCAACGGACTTTGGTCTGTGGTAGTGACTATCCCGAATGGACACTGATTTTGAAGAGATTTGGCCTCCTGCAGGTGCTCAAGGAGGACTCAGTAAACATGTGTATTGATGCTGTGAGCCTGCATGGAAGGTATATATGCTTAAAGTGGCCCCAGTTAAAATGCATGCGAAGCTGGGCTCCCGCGTTTTGTAGGCATGCTCGATATGGTGCCAGCAGCTAACAATGGCGTCATTCATTGGTGTAGGTTCCACTTACCCTAGGTTAATAAATGGTCTTGTAAGATGGGGTAGAAGTGCCAATGTACCACCAGTAGTTCGCCAGCCATGTGGGGTATATTTAAAGGCCCCAAACAGAAGTCCCTTTCACATGAACAGCAGCTATTTAAACACTGCAACCAAAAACAGCCTGGCTTTTGCTTTCCCTGTCACATGAATGGCAGGAATGTAAACACTGCAACCAAAAATGGCCCGGCTTTGCTTTCCCTGTCACATGAATGGAAGGAACGTAAACTCTACAACAAAAACGGCACGGCTTTTGCTTTTATTTCACATGAGTGGCAAGAATGTAAACACTGCAACAAAAGCGGCCTGACTTTTTCTTTTTGTTCATGCTAAATTAAAGAAGCTTGGGGAAAGGGGCCTTACCTGTCCTTATCAATAGACCAGCAGCAATGTAATTCACCCAAGCAGAAGGAATCAAAGAATCCTGTGACCTGGAAAATAGGATTTTCAAACATTAAAAGCAAAAACGGCTTGCACATGTGTTTGCAAACAAAAACGGCTTTAAAAAGCCACAATGGGAAAAGATATCACTGCTCACAGAAAAATGCCAGGAAAGCAGAACTCCAGTGACAGTTGGAGAGACAATTACTTCAGGAAAACCCTGTTCTGGCTGGTGGCAGAAAAGGCACAATGAAAAACCCCACTCCAGCTGGATGTCGCCCCTCCCAGCTAACAACCCTGGAATAAAATGTGATGCTGCTGAAGGCGTCAAACTTCCCTATTCTGCAGACTGGCTGGCAATGAAAGCAGTTAAATCAAGGGATTTCAAAGAAGCTAATCCTTGGCTAAAGCATGACGAAAAGGTGTGCGCCCTTGTTTTACCCACTTCAAAAGAGCCCACACTGACTTCAAAGGGACTCATAAAAAAAAACTCTTGTCACAGGTGAGACCAGGGAGACAGATGGCTGTGGGGGATGACGCAGCCTTCCCATATGGTGAACAGACACTCCCAATTAATATTAAAAGACTATTTTCGTTTTAGGCATTTTCCGCAGCCATCAGACTGAGGATTGATTTCAATTTTATGCCATTTTTCATGTAATTTCAGGCGGTTTTGGGGATATAAATTGTATTTACCTGCAACGACTCTGGGAACTGTAATGGCCAATTATGGCTAATCTGAACATGTGACAAGTATGGGAATGGGTGAAAAGATGTAAATTGAAATTAGGAATATGCTTGATAACTTACATATTCATAACTGTTGTACATTTTATGAAAACGACAAAAATGTGACACATGGCCATGCTACATCGTACGGATTGGGCGGTCGGCTTATTTAATTCCCCATGATCAGCTTAAACAGAATCTGTTTTATATGGCAGTGGCTAGTACAATTAGGAAGTTATGATACATAACTAGTTTTTGCCAAAAAGTTATAAGGAGAACAAAAGGATGATGATAAATGGAAAAAGACAGATGGTGATCTCCTCCCCTGAACCAATCCTGGCTGGAGGCGTAGAGAGAGATGGTAACTGTCCAATCCTAGCGGCAGGGATAATTACAGGGTACTCCCCCTAGATTTTAAAAGTAGTGATGTCATTTCTGCTATATAAGGGGGACTGTACTAGGGCACCAGACACACACACAAAAACCGGGGAGACTGAAAAGGAGGATGGAGAGAAGGCTGCTGAACCTTATCATCTTTGAGAGTGGAGTGACCAGACCCCTGCCCTTTATTTCCAGTGTCCTGGGATGAAGCTTGCTTTCCTGAAACCTTAAACAAAGGCTTGCTATGTAAGTAGCAATAACCCCAGCTTTAAATTGCATAAATCCTTCATTTTTGTAGCAGTGAATCCTTTATTTCCCCATTGAAAACCCCAACTGCATGTGTAGTACAGTCATCTCCCATAGAAGAATCATGTTTTCCTGCATATGTTAGCATATCCCCATTCAGAAAACCCCACGGTTGTCTGTGTAAATCCTTAGTATTTTTGTAAGTAAATCAATTAATTCCCCCATTGAATTTCATGGATTGGGATCGCTGGAATTCGAAACGAACAATCTTGTTCCCATGTTTTTATTTAATTGTTATAGTCATTAAAGTGTTGCCCCAAAAGTATTATTCCCCTTGTGAGCTGAAAACCGAATTTGTCTGTGTATTGAGTGCGTTACCAAACAAATTCCTATTTGCATCTGTCAGTTTAAACCCCAACTGGTTTCATTAGTGTGAGCAATCCCTTTGCCTAGAAGTCTACCTGTTATGTGCCTCTGTCCTTGTCACTGAAAACCGATTTTCCTATTGTAAGCTAAACCCCTTCCCAGAGCTGCCTGTCATTGTAAGCCTCAGTGCAAACAAACTTCCATTTGCCAATGTATTGTCCCTTTGCATTTGCTTTCTCCCAAAAAACTGATTGTCCTACTTCATTTCTATTTTGCCCTGGTGTGCTGATTAGTATTCTCTAAAACGTTGCCTATATCCTAAGTGTAAGCAATTCAAATGTTCTTCTATTCTGTCCCCTAGTAGTTGTGAGAAATAGTAAAAACCCCATTCTTCCATTTTGCTCCAAAAACAGGTTTTCCCTTTCTTTGCTGGCTTCCCATCTTGTGGTGGTGGGCTTCACCCCAAATCCAATTTTCCCCCTATATTCCTACTCCTTGCCACTGCCTTCCATTCAAAGAAATAAAGTTTAATTTTAATTGAGGTTTGGGGTGAGAGTTGCAGGGGGAGTGCTAAACTGTAGGTGCTATCACTTTGTGGTAAATTGCTCTTTTTCTGTTCTGTCATTAAAAAAACCAAATTAACTGTAATAGTATATCTTAGCCTGGTTGTTTTGCTGAGATTATTGCATTTTGTGTTGCCACAACATTGGTGGCTGTGTCCTTGGTTGCTTTTCCTTTTTCATTAAATAATAAATTAATAAATATCGTATTGCTACACACAAGCCTGGTTCCTGGTCTCTTAGGTACAGTCCTTGATATGTGTTATATGTCTGCAATTACCAGAGTCCCTCTGTGTCATTGGGTCATTCCACGATTTGTTTATGCTATCATTTCTGTGTGGCCTAAGTATTGTCGTTCTGTAATGGGGGCGAGTTGGATCTTTGTGTGATGTAATGACAGACATGATGTTTGGCTATATACGGCGTGTTGTAAAAAACAATTTTTAAACTTTTTTTTTAAAGCAAAAGCATGCACGTTTATTTCTCGGGGTGCAGGAAGGGCGAGCTTTCCAGAGTCTGAGAGTTATCACTTAATGGAGTAAAAGGAAGGCTGGCGGAGGGGAGAAAGAAAGGGTTGAAGGCAAATGGTAAGAACAGGCGGGGGACAAGCAGAGAGTGTACACATCAAGATGGGGCCTGGCTTGGAATCATTCCACCCACTGTACAGGCTCGACCCACTCCATGGACTTCAATGGGAACTCCCACTCAGCAACGCACTATCAAAGGAAGCCGTTACAAAGCAATGTTTACCCCCATTGACTTCAAAGGGCTCAGCCTTCACAACACTGGATATCCCCCTCCTCCGAGACCCAACGGGTAGTGGGCGCCTCCGGGGCTGCGGGTGGGGTCTTTTCAGTACTCACCGAGCTCAAAGGGTTGGGCATTCGGAGAGGGGAGGGGGCGGGGGGGTTAGCCAATGAAGAGGGGTCTAGGGGTCGGGGTCCCCCCTTGTTGCTTTCACTCTGCGCCCATCCGCCTCTTCTGCAACTCAGTCTCTCAGTCCCTCGCTGTCTCCTCCTCCCCTTCCTGCTGTTCCTCTGCTACTTTCCCTTCACTTTTGTCTCCTCCTCCTCCTCCTCCCTCGCTCTACCTCTCCCTGCCCCACCCACATGTCTAACCTTTAACGTGCATCCTCTTTTTAAGTTCACGCACTCCCACTTTGTCTGCTCATTACTCCTCTCTCCCCCACCCTTTATCTCTCTTTTTCTTTCCCTCATCCCCCATCTCTCTGCTCCTTGCTCTTTATTTAACTATCCCCTTCGCTCGCTCTCTTCACCCCGCCCCCTTTTGCTCTCTCTTCCCTTCTCTCCCCATTTTATTTTCTGGCTGCTCTTTCTCTCCTTGAATCTTTTGCTCACTCTGCCCCTCTTCATTTTAATGTCCCCCCTCTTTATTTTTCTCCACCCCACCTTTATTTCTTCCACTTTCTCTGTTTTGTTTCACTTCCCTGTTCTACCTTGCGCTCTCTTTCTTTCCCCCTCTCCCTTCGCCCCCTCTTTCACACACTCACTCTCGATCCATCCACTCCCTCACCTTCCCCTCCTTTCTCTTACTCTCACTTTCCCTCTTTTCTCTTACAACCCCCCGCCCTCTCGTTCTCTTTTAACCCCGTCTCTGACTCACCCTCCTCCTCGCTCTCTCTTTCTTTCGCTTTCATCTGTCTCTGTGCCCACTTTTATTGTGTGCGAGCCTCGCCTGCCCCCCCCCTTTACCTGGTCAGTTTTTGTATTTGCTGGGTTAAATTACTGTTTCCAATGCTGGAAATGGGACAGCATTAGTCTGGAATTCCAATGAGGGGGCGGGGGGATTAGCAGTGTTTGATGTAGTGGTGCTAGGGGGTAAATTCACGCGAAAGGCTTGTAAAACGTGTAAAAACAATAAATGAAAAAGATGTCTTCCAATGTGCATAAATCAGATAATAAATCGACCTGACAATACAGTTGAGCAGGAAGACTACTACTATTCTTGCTTTATGTTCTGCATCTTAAATGGAAGCCTGCAATGACCGGCATGCAGATTAATGCAAGCATAACAAAGCCTCTGGCCCTTGAAAGTAATATTGCAAGGAACAGCAACTGCTTGTAGCCATTTCATACAGCAGGCATATTTATAGCACTACTCTCCCATTTTTTTATCACCCACCTTTCACAGCTATTGGGACACAATAGCCACTCCTTGTCATTCACTGCTGCGGTGTCTCATCAGTCAAACCTATATTGCACTTTTATGTGCTTAAATTGAAGAAGAAAAACGTATTATAATAAGCCAGAGAAGAGCTCTGATGAGCTTGGAATGTCTCTGAAGGCCGATAACAGCTGATCACTGGGGGTGCAGTGTCTTAAAATGAGTGGCTCAGCAAGGGCACGGGTTGTTTTTACTGGATTCAGGGTACTTGGCGACGTTTTTTTGTCCGATTCCAAAACTCAGAAAATCAAGCACAGTTACTGCACTGGGTATAAAAATAAACTGAGATGCGCCTAAGATTACATCACATGGAACAGGAATCTTGGACATGAACTCGGGTGCTAGCCAGGCCTGTGCAAAGATGATTACCACCCTACATAAAATGCAATGTTGTTGGCAACAGAGCCTGGCACTGGTTCAACATGTGCTTTCATGAGTAGGCAATCTGGCAGTCATCAATTGGTGGCACTGTAGACGGGTGCCTAGTCTTGCCTTGACCTAGGAATGGCTGTGTGGTGGGTAATGATGTATATATACTGGGACAACATTGTGTTCAAAATTAGCACAGGTGAGGCAGTCAATGACAATGATCAGTATTTGGGCTTCATCTGGTGGTAAAAGCATGCTTCGTTGGCATTCCCAGGGCTGCTGCCACCTGCCTCCCCACCCCCCAAACACCACCCACTCCTCAGTCGTTTTATTTTTGGCTATTCGGTGGCACTGAACGCATTGCTTGTAAGCCAAAACTATTCTCATGGGAAGTGAAGCTAGAAGGGAGATGTGGTACTTGACTGACTGCCCATGGCCATGCTTCTCCCTAAAGCCCTTCCCACAAACTCCTTACCCCTCCCCGCCCAAAGCATTCCCTTGGATCTCTTTCAGAAAGCTCTGCCAAACAGTAACATCAAACGTTATTCTGTGAATGGCCTGCCAGTGTTATTTCTAGGTGTTCTTCTGACGATTATTGGCTTAACTGCAGCTGTAAATGTGCTGCTGGTGTAATGAAACTGTCTTAGTCAAGTGTGCCGTCGGCCACTTGGCCCATAATCAATATGCGTGTCCTCAGATCCGAAGCCCTGTTAAAAAGGAACAAGCACTGCCAAAGCCTACAGGGTTGGTAGTACCATTATTGAAGTGCATGGCAAAGGCCTGTCCCATGCCTACACAAAACTGTTGGCATTGGCAATGCTTGTTTAAAAAGTGAGCTTCGGCCAGCCTGCTTTAGAAGCAGACTTTCTCAGATGAAAGGTAAATACTGTGTACGAGTTTCACGGAACGCAAACTGGCAGAAACAACATACACGCACCAAACAGATTAATATGTCACTTCCAAACCTTTCTTTGGTAGTTCAAATAGTGTGAAAATATACAAAAACCACAAAAGCTGGTGTTTTGATAACTTTTGTTGCACTAACTGAACATGTCATGCTAGGATGGAATAATACAAGAGCCTCTGAAATCACAAAGATCTTCACAAGGTGGCAAAAAGCACACACAAATAAATTAGGTGAAGGAAGTAGTGACAAGAGTTTAGTTTTAAATATTGCTTAGGCCCTGCACTAAATTTGTGACAACCAGCATGGGACAACTTGAGGTTACAGTAACACCCCACATGGCCATTGGTGGCTTTTAGACACGCTGAGGACCAGCAGAGCATTGCACAAAGCACTAGACTCCCAACCAAAAGTTACAAAAGGCACTTCCTACCAATAAATCTGTCTGAAACCTGTGCCCTTCCGTTTTCTGAATGCATCCTGTTCTGCCCCTGGCATTGTGTGGGCGGTTGTTCTGCGCATAGATATGTAAATTAGCATGGCCATGGTCAGTCAATTGGTGTGTAAATAACCAAATGACCACACACTGTGTGTTCCTCCTCACATGCAGGGTTCAAAATTGATGTGAGTTGAGAGCTTTTTAGCTCCTGCTTCTAGCATAGTAGAGACTGGTTAGCATGAAGCCATCAGCTATCAGGAGCTACTTTTGGCTCCTAGGAGCAACTGGTGCCTTCCAAACATGTAAATGTGGCATTAACCTTGAGTATTTGAGAATGTTAATAAAGAAGATTTAGAACACTTCTAATACACATTTAAACACAATGGTTCATACAAAATGGTCAAAATGTTAAAGGAGCGTCTCTGGTAGCTCCTGTTCACAGGGTGATGCCCGACACCCAGGAGCTGGTTTTGGCTCCTGCTCATCGAATCTCAATTTCAAACCCTGCACATGTTATCTCCCTCGCACCTCCGATGCAATAGTTTCGGCTTATAGATGTCACTCTAGTGCCACCTAGTAGCCAAAATTTAAAAATATGTGTGCCCTTTGTTGATTTCAGTGATACAAATGCCATATTAACACAGAAAGGTATTTGTACGCCATGTGGTGCATGTCGTTGGAAAGGGGTTTGGTACATATAACACAAACACATGGCAAAATAATGTTTCTGGTTACAGCTCTGGAATGATTTTATTTTAGTTCTATTGAGGCTCTATAAAATGCTACCGTTAGTCTTCCAGCACTGGGAACAGCTGATCACTGCAGGTGCAATGTTGTGTGGTATGCACATCAGCTAACAGGCCACAAACTCCCGCTTCCCACCGCGCCCCCCCACCTTCCCCCACACCACCTCTAGCCCATCCTTGGAAGTTCAGCTCCACTTCAGAGCGCCTTAGCAATGTACTGTGGTTATACAAACTAGCTCAAAGGATGCATTTTGCTCCTGAAAATTGTCTTTGTTTTAGAGGGCAATGCTATTTTATGCATAGCGTTATCAACCCAAGACAGAAAAGTTTACAAAAAACATAAATCACATGCAATGAAGTTCCTTGATCAAGTCATCCCTCCAATGACCTTGCAGAATTTTCCAGACTGTGTTTCCCAAATATCTCAGAGTCAGTGTCATTGAAAATTCTCTCCATGCACAGTGATGCAAGGAGGTGACAGAAAGCCTGGGGTGTTGCTAGGTCTGGAAAAGATCAGGGACTGCGCTAATGTCGGGACTGGCGGGACTCAGGGCTAGTTAGCATTTTGGTTGTAGCACCTGAGCTTCTATCCGGGCTACAACCAAAAGACCCAGGGCTACAGCCCCCTCATGCCCCCCCCCTAGCAACGCCTCTGCAGAAAGCCCATTTCAGGCATGATCAGGATCATCGTTTTTTATTGACTACCTTTTTTATGTTATGTTATCCAATATTTATATTGCGCCCATCACCACCGTAGTGATTTTACAGCCAGCCTTGTTTAATTTCTCAATGGTATATTACTTTTCCAGACCCCCTCAACTTTCACGTGGGTATTCTGAGGAGTCCACCCAGTTCTGTTTATTTCCCCCATTGGATTCTGCACTTGTCGTTTTTTTTTGTTTCCCTTTTGAAATGTAGTAAAAACCACAACTCAGAATTCAAAACAAAAACAGGAGTGGGTAACATTCTCATGCAGCTGAAAACTTGAGAGCTCTTTTGCATTTTTTAAATACAAGTTCAACTTTCTATGGTTTGTCTATTTCGTAAAGTGATACTGATAATCCAAGAACTATTGGCACTTAATTACCATGATGTATCTTGGTGTTCCTTTCCAGTTTCTACTCCGTTCCAACATGGCCGCCTCGTTGATCTAGAGCTTTCCTCTATCACACGTGACTTATGGTTCTTGTCCGTGGTTTATGTTGCTAGTCAGAAGAGGCAGCGTCCAGTCTGTGCTCTAGAGTGTCCGCTCTGATTGGCTGATAGCGCACGCCCATCTGTGAGGTCACAGAAAGGTGTTTTGTAACTTTTCTGCATTCTCTTTGATTCTGATACATTGTGGCACATTGGTGATAGGGTTAGAAGGCGCTACACCACCGCAGAGTGAACGAGTTCCGGGCTTTGCAACGGCGATAGAGGTGAGTGAGCTGCTAGGAGCCTGGGGCTGTGCAGCACATGCACGTGGGTAGGTGAGTGAGAGTGCGCAACACACAGGAGGTGAGTGAGCTATTTGTGTGTGGCACAGTTAAGTTCTCAGCAGCACGAATCTTTCCAACACTCAAGAGCGCCTAGAAGCTTGGCAATAATAATAATAATAATCCATGGGATTTTTATATAGCGCTTCATGCTGGATTTTGTTCATCCTCTAAGCACTGCAAGGATGAGTTATGCCGGTACTGAATGTATCGAGCTCTGAAGACTGAAGGGAACACTCGATCTTGCCACGGGAATAGAACGTGATAAGTACAACCTTTTGCCCGGTGTATGAGGCGAGCGCTTAACTCCTGAGCCTTCTACCCAGTCAAAGTGTGTGCAAACTACACAGGAATACGTGAGATCAAAGGACGGGGGGTCAGTACAGCACAGGCACTTTGATTGAGCTTCTGGGATCCTTTGTCATGCAACATGCAAAGGGCGAGGTGACTCCCATGACGGGGGTCTGTAGTTTCACCTACAAATGCATCTTTTCCAGCAGGCCTGTGCCACATTGGGGAGGAAGTTCCCCGACCACCCAAACAATGCTTGTCCCCTCAGTGCGAACATATTCGTGGTTGCAGCTGTAACTCTCCCCAGTTCCTTGAGGGTGATCTCTGCACTACCCACCGCAAATGTGCGATTTACAAATATCAACCAGAATGAGAGCTGAAGTTTTTCGCTGCTTCTTTAAACACCTCATCCGCGTTATTGAGTTCCTCTACTGCCATAGGCGGCAAGTCGATCATTGTGATCATATGTCCAAAGAAAATAAAAGTGCTTCCTATAGTGCTCGATGCATCCACCACACTGCACGGCGACCAACTCCATTGCCGTGAGGAAGTCGAGGTGAGGAAATATTGTTTGTAAAGGCTCCTGGGCCTTTATTTTCAGCAGCTTCTCGCCATCTGAGAGCCCCCACCCGGGCTTTCGTGCTGTTTTCTCCGCTGCCCTTCTGCTTTCCCTTGCCTGCCTCCCAGCCCACCCCGTTCCCTGATTGGGTCTTTCGCAGGCTATCCCAAGGCAGCTCCCAGCACGCCGATTGGCCAGACGAACGCTCAAAACCCACCTACGCTGGGCAGCCCCTGCCCAGCAGCCCCTTCGGCTAAAGGCCCAGAGGCAAAGGGCGGCTCCTACATTGGCGGCTCCAGAAAGTGTCTGCAGGTGTCCGCGAGTGAAGCCAGCACCGAACAGACACCAACAAAACTGTAAGTGTGGCATGGGTGGGGTGTAGAGCAGTTACTGTACTCCAGAAAGCCCCTGCCACTCTACCTTACCTTCCCATAATGTAAACTGGCAAAGACTTGCACCATGCACACCCATAGAGATCTTACCACCAACTTAATTTGATGTACCACACTTAGACAGAACTTTGAAAGATAGCGTGCGCTACACTTATCTGGAATTGTGAAGGATAGCGTGCGCCACACTTGGATGGAATTGTGAAGGATAGCATGTGCCACACTTGGATGGAATTGTGAAGGATAGCATGTGCCACACTTGGATGGAATTGTGAAGGATAGCATGTGCCACACTTATCTGGAATTGTGAAGGATAGCAAGTGCCACACTTATCTGGAATTGTGAAGGATAGCAAGTGCCACACTTATCTGGAATTGTGAAGGATAGCAAGTGCCACACTTATCTGGAATTGTGAAGGATAGCAAGTGCCACACTTGGATGGAATTGTGAAGGATAGCATGTGCTACAGTTAGATGGAACTGTGAAGGATAGCATGTGCCACACTTGAACCAAATTTGAAGGATAGTATGTGCCACACTTAATTGGAACTGGGAAAGATAGCATGTGCCACACTGAGATAGAATTATAAAGGATAGCATGTGCCACACTTAGATGGAACTGGGAAAGATAGCATGTGCCACACTGAGATAGAATTATGAAGGATAGCATGTGCCACACTTAGATGGAATTGTGGAGGATAGCATGCAACCGAATTGGAATGAGTTGTGAGGGATAACATGTGTCACACTTAAATGGGATGGGATGGTGCAGATGCTGCAGTTACTGATGACCACCATATCATACCACTACACTTAATCTTTTCTTTACACCATCATCCAACCAGAGCACAGTTATACCCATGGTAATACGGCCTGGCTGTTCACATATGAACACCACAACCTCACAAACGCCTCATCACCCCAATAAAACACAGCTAGCTGAGCACATTCCGGCTAGCTTAGGCATTCCTCAGGCCTAACGCAGCCAGAACTCAGTCTGGGCATCCACCCACCTGACTGAATACTGTCAGGTTTCCTTTATTTTACTTTAATTATTCCCCTTTATTTGAGGATTAGATTATTTCTGTGTGGGTTGGAAGTTTTCTACTGTGGTTGGTTTGGCCTTGACTTTTCAATACAGAGTCCTGGTTCTGGCCCAAGGCAAGATGGAGCTTCCCAATAGAAGCTTTGATTGGCTAGAGAGGACTGCAGGACAACAATGAACATTCTAAACTGTCACTCTCTGCCTTTCATCGTCGTAACCCCAGCTGAGAGGACGTGTTAGTAGCTGCTCCTGCTGAAGTCTTGGGCCTAGTGGATTTGAACTTACAAATCCTTGCAGTCGAGCGGCTACTTATTCGGGTTTTTTTTAGGAGATGTATCCAGGTTTACAGGAGAGTTTCGGAAGTTCTGTGGAAAACCATTCTAAAGCTAATTTATCTGGATATGTAAATCTGTTGCTCAGATTTATTAGTCACATTTTGAGAAAGTGAAAGTAATTTCAAGAGTAGAACTGTGATGTCATAGTCAGCACGTAATCCTTTAACGCATGTGAGCAACGAAAGACTTGCGTGAATTCTTTTAGCGCGTGTTTTCTAAGCGCGTGCATGTGACGAGAGACTACTACGTGAAATCTTCAGCGCGTGTGTTTTTAGCGCGGGTGCAAGACTGTTACGTGAATTCTTCAGCACGTGTGTTTTTAGCGCGTATGTGCGAGCGATGAAAGACTGTTACATGAATTCTTCAGCGCGTGTGTTCATAGCGCATGTGAATCTTTGCACGTGTGCGCGAAAAGGTTTCTGCGGATTTTTGGTCCAGTTTGTGCGTTCTTCAAGAGACAATGTACTTTATTTTCACGTGTGTTGGTTTTAAATTCAATTTAAAAGAAAGAACAGGATTCATTTAAGCCAATCATAACTGGAACATTATACAGTTTTAAAGGCAAAAGTTAAGGTTCTTAAGGTTGCTTAATACAAAGGAGTTGCTATTATTTTCAAGACTTTAAAATTAAAAGGTAGAAAGATATTAGCAATTTCTCCAATCTTCTCTAAGATTCTTAAAGAGAAGAACCAGGTATGATTCTTTACGTTTTAGTTAAGGATATAGAGTTTTCAAAACCTAAAGGTTAAGTAAGTAATTTGAGGATTTGTGTTTGTTTATGGATTCACTGCAGGTTCAGCATCAGCTAGTCTAGACGTCGCCAGCCTGGTGTTTATTCACTTTCCCCTTTCCCTTTGGGGTGTAGTTAACAGAGCCGAGTATAATCTGGTTCTGAGGATTACATTTCAGGAGGATTGTCGGCAGCGCTCCAGATAAGATTTTGAGGTGGGAGTATTTTACGCATGATTTTTCAAATTCGAGCGTAAATGTAATTTCAAGAGAGTAAAAATTAGTTTTCTCCTCTGCAAGGGAGTAAAACTTATCCAACACATACGTTATGGGTATGAACACATTTTAAAAGGGCGTGTGCTTTATTGTGTTGCTCGCTTAGCTGTCACAGATTTGGTCTTTCAGTTGGAAATTCACCATCGTGCATAAGAAGCCTATGCTGCTGACAAAAGAAATGCTACATTGCCATCTAGTGGTGGAAAGTATGTTTATTTAATGAATTAATGAAAGCGTACACGGTACGCAGTACAAAATTAAATGGTCTGTATTTGCCATATTTACATGCGTAAAAGGGCAAGATACGCACGTTAACTGGTAGGCTGATTGTCGGGGGTTCAGCAGCTTCCGCGGACACAGGATTTCTCTCAGCCTGACAGAATGAAAGGCCAATTACCTTAGTCCACCTGAACTGTCATGAACCCCGACGAGACCTCAATGGAGGCTTTAGGATCTTTGATCAGGGAGTTATGGGAGGAGTTGAAAATATCTCGTAGTGAGAATGCTTCACTTAGTCAAAAGGTGGACGACTTGAATGTAAAAGTGACACACATTCAACAGATGGGAGCAAGGAGAGCGTATGAGATGTCTGGGGGTGCAGGTTCTCCTCCCGAGTTAGGGAGGGAGGTGACCGGTTATCCCATTTATTACAGCCCTCACATGTTAGTGAAGGAGTTAGTTTAGTTATGCCGGTTCCCTTGGCACCACCTGAACATTATCAAGGAGACTCTAAGAGGTTTAGGGTGTTTTTAACTCAACGTGAGTTACATTTTATGAGTAGACCTGAGTTTTTCCCTACAAATGCCTCCAAGGTAACTTTCATGTTGTCTTATCTCACGGGGAGGCCTCTGCTTGGGCGGGGTTGTTGGTGACTCAAAGGAGTGAAGTTTTGAGAAATTATTCTAGTTTCTTGGAGACGTTCAGAAAAATGTTCGACAGAAGGCAGATATCTTTGGAGGTTGATGGGAGCTTTTAGAATTGAAACAAGGTAATAGAGAATTAGTTGCTTACATTACACAATTTAAGTCCCTTGTATTAGAAAGCAGGTGGCCCGAGGATAAACGGGCCTCGTTGTTTTATCGAGGCCTTGGAGACGAGTTAAAGGATGCATTGTCAGGAATTGTACATGCTCTGATAGATTTAGTTATTCAATTAGACTTTCGCTTGAGTGAAAGGATAGCGGAGCAGCGTCATAGTCAGTGACTTTAAGTCTCTAGTCAAAGTGGACAAACCTAAATTGGATATGAAGACAAAAGGGAATGACTCACCGTCCGGGGTCCTTTAAATAAGGAAGAAAGGGCTAAGAAGAGAGAAAACCATCTGTGCTTATATTGTGGAAGAAGTGGCCATTTCATAGGGAATTGTCCTTTCACACGGAGAAAAAATTCCACTTCAACGGGCAAGGTGCAGCAGATTGCCAACAGCGTGCAGACTGCTGTTCCTCATATCACAGTGGATGTATCCTTGTTTTTGGAGATGGAGTTTAAGGGAAAGGGTCCAGTTAAGGTAGACTCAGGAGCCACTGGGAACTTTATGGATTGGGGTCTTGCTAAATCTTTGGGAATCCCTATTATTCAGAATGAGGTTGTTGAGCAAGTTAGAGCTGTTGATGGAACTTCTCTTTCTTCGGGTCCAATTACCCACAGAACTAGTTCTTTGATTTTGGAATTAACAGGGGGTCACAGTGAGAGGATATCTTTTGAGTTGATTGATGCTCCTTTGTTAAAAATAATTTTGGGAATGCCTTGGCTTACTCTGCATAATCCTTTGATTGGAGTGCCAGGACAATTGATATGCAGTCTGATTTCTGCCAAGAGAATTGTTTCTCTGGAAGGTCTTTTGAGGAAGAAGTTAAACAGATTAATTCACTGTCTGTTTTTTTTGGCTGAGTTTGGGGTTGGAGGTCATGATGTGGGAGCAGTTGTTGGACAACTTCCACAATGTTACCAAGACTTTTGGGATGTTTTTGATGAGAAAGTGGCGGGAGAATTACCACCTCATAGGCCCTTCGATTGTAAAATTGAGTTAGAGCCAGGAGCAATTTTGCCTAGTAGCAGAGTATATGCTCTTACAGAGAATGAAAATGATTATCTAAAAGAATATCTAACTGAGAACTTGGCAAAAGGTTTTATTTGTCATTCTCAGTCTCCTGCAACCTCATCTTTATTTTTTGTACCAAAACCAGATGGAACCCTCAGAACGTGCATAGATTATTGAGCAGTTAATAGGGTCACAGTTAAGAACCAGTATCCTCTTCCTCTCATCTCAGAAATGCTTAATCAAATTCAGGGAGCCACTATTTTTTTCTAAATTAGATTTGAGGGGAGCTTACCATCTAGTGCGTGTGCAAGAAGGAGATGAATAGAAAACAGCGTTTGAGACCAGGTTTGGACTATATGAATATCAGGTAATGCCATTCGGATTATGCAATGCTCCAGCGGCTTTCCAATATTTTATTGACTAAGTTTTTAGAGAATTCTTGGATATTTTTGTAGTCGTTTATATAGACGATATTTTGATTTTTTTTTTTTCTTCAGATTTGGATCAACATCAGAGACCTGTTCGTCTGGTTTTGCAAAAACTGTCATTTGTTTGCCATGTTGGAAAAAAGCCAATTTTATGCAGATTCTGTGGAATTCATGGGTTTTATAGTTTCGCCAAAAGGTTTGGAAATGAATCCAAAGAAGATACAAGCAGTTCAGGAGTGGCCTACCCCAACAAAGGTTAAAGATATGTATTTTAGGGTTTGCAAATTTCTATAGGACGTTTATAGAAGGATTTTCACAGCTAGTTGCTCCAATAACAAGACTGCTTAAAAAAAAAGGAGTAAAATTCGAATGGGACCT
The DNA here is from genome assembly GCF_040938575.1 of Ambystoma mexicanum. Lineage (NCBI taxonomy): Eukaryota > Metazoa > Chordata > Amphibia > Caudata > Ambystomatidae > Ambystoma > Ambystoma mexicanum. The sequence goes on from NC_090931.1 coordinate 79,931,740, forward strand.
TGAAGCAGAAAAAGCTTTTCAAGAATTAAAGAAAAAGTTTACAAGCAGTCCCAATTTTGATACATCCTGATATTTCTAAACCTTTCTTTGTGGAGGTGGACGCTTCTAATCTAGCAATGGGGGCGGTGCTTTCACAGAGACATGAAACAACGGGTCAGTTACACCCAGTAGCTTTTTTTTTTCTAGAACATTTTCTGCAGCAGAAGTGAATTATACAATTTTGGATCGTGAGCTGCTAGCCATCAAGTCAGTTTTGAAGAATGGAGACATTTTCTTAAAGGGGCTAGGCACACAGTAACTGTACTTACGGATCATAGAAATTGTTTTTGAAGTCTGCTAAAACTTTGTCTCCACGACAACTTTGTTGGTCCTTATTTTTTGCAGACTATGATTTTGTTGTGACCTTTAAACCCGGGAGTTTAAACTGAAAAGCGGATGCCCTATCCCGTCAATTTCCTGGAAGTGAGGTGAAAGAGGTTCAAGAGCCAGAACCTCTTATTGCTCTTGAACGCTTTCTGTAGCTGGAGTGTTTAAAAGTATGGATGTGTTCAACGAAGTTCGCCAATCTATGTCCTTACAGAAGATGGAGGAGTGGGTGAAATTGGATCCCGCAAGGAGCTTAAAGGACAGTCTTCCTTTTTTTTTTGATAACAAGCTTTATTTGCCCACAGTTCAGTTAGGAGAAAAGGTTTTGAAGAATTGGCATGAATCAATCTTGTCTGGACATCCAGGTTTCAGGAAGACGCTGGAGTTAGTTCGAAGGAATATTGGTGGGAGAAGGTTCGTCAAGATACATTGAACTTCGTCAAGACGTGTGCAGTTTGTGCGCAGGCAAAAAGTCAAGTTGGGAAGCCGCATGGTTTATTGGAGCCGTCACCTGTTCCTTCTCGACCTTGGCACACGATTTCCATGCATTTCATCTGTGATCTTCCCCTGGATAAAGGTTGTACAACTATTTTAGTTGTGGTGGATCTTCTTACTAAGGCAGCGCATTTCTTGCCGATAGAGGGAGAGGTTACTGTGGAAAACCTGGCTCATAAGTTCTTGCAAGGAGTGGTTAGGTTGCATGGTCTTCCTTGTAAAGTTATCTCCGACAGGGGATCTCAATTTATCTCAAAAGGTTGGAGGGCCCTCTGTAAAAAACTTGGGGTAGAGGTTAGTTTAACTTCAGGGTATCATCCAGAGGCTAATGGACAAGTTGAGAGAGTCAATCGGGAGTTAGAGAAATTTCTAAGATGTTATCTACAAGCTGGGGAGGAATGGGTTGATCTGGTGTGGTTGGCTGAGTTTTCTTACAACAATTGTGATAAGGATGCTACTTCTATGTCGCCTTTCTATTTGGGACGTGGGTTTCATCCTCGTTTTCTGAGTTTTGAGGACTTGGAAGATTCAGGGAATCCTGGAGTGGACGTGCGTTTGTTGCTGATTAAGAATAATTTGGGTAAAGCAAAAGGGGTACTGGGAGAAGGCAAATTGAAATATAAAAGGTGTGCGGATTTGAGAAGGAAAGCTGGTCCTAAGTACGAGGTAGGAAACTTAGTGTGGCTTTCTACCCGACATTTAAGAATTAAGGGGAAGAATAAATTTAGTCCTCGATTTGTAGGTCCATTTGAGGTCGAGAAAATCATAAATACAGTGGCAGTACAGCTGAAGTTACCCAAGCAGTTGAAAGTACACCTCACTTTCCATGTTAGACTTTTTAAACCAGTTGGTCCAGGAAACAGTTTTAGAACTCACCCTCCTCTGTGATTATGGAGGATTCATCTGAGGAGTTTGTAGTTAATAAGATCTTGGATTCCAGGAAAGTGAGGGGAAAGTTGCAATATTTGATTGACTGGGAGGGATATGGACCCGAGGAACGTACCTGGGAAGATTCCTCTGATGTACATGCTCCTAGGTTAGTTTCTGAGTTTCATGCTAAAAATCCACATAAAATTGGCCGAGGGACTGGGCATTTGGAGGGGGGTACTGTCGGGTTTCCTTTATTTTCCTTTAATTATTCCCCTTTATTTGAGGATTAGATTATTTCTGTGTGGGTTGGAAGTTTTCTACTGTGGTTGGTTTGGCCTTGACTTTTCAATACAGATTCCTGGTTCTGGCCCAACGCAAGATGGAGCTTCCCAATAGAAGCTTTGATTGGCTAGAGAGGACTGCAGGACAACAATGAACATTCTAAACTGTCACTCTCTGCCTTTCATCGTTGTAACCCCAGCTGAGAGGACGTGTTAGTAGCTGCTCCTGCTGAAGTCTTGGGCCTAGTGGATTTGAACTTACAAATCCTTGCAGTCGAGCGGCTACTTATTCGGGGTTTTTTTAGGAGATGTATCCAGGTTTACAGGAGAGTTTCGGAAGTTCTGTGGAAAACCATTCTAAAGCTAAGTGACTTTATTTGGATATGTAAATCTGTTGCTCAGATTTATTAGTGACATTTTGAGAAAGTAAAAGTAATTTCAAGAGTAGAACTGTGATGTCATACTGTTAAAAAGTCAGCGCATAATCCTTTAACGTGTGTGAGCAACGAAAGACTGTTAAGTGAATTTTTTTAGCGCATGTTTTCTAAGCGCGTGTGCACGACAAGAGACGGCTATTTGAAATCTTCAGCACGTGTGTTCATAGCGCGTGTGTGTGAGCAACGAAAGACTGCCATGTGAATTCTTCAGCGCGTGTGTGTCATGATACCTACCCCCGGGCATCAGGATCAAGCCCATCAGCTCCGGGAGCAGGCATCCAGAGGCTGTTTGGGTTCAGTCCTGGCGCCAGGCTCATATACTTCACTTACCTGATGCAGACCATGCTGCTAGTGAGTCCAAGCCAACGTGAGGCCTGGATGGGACTATTTTATTACAGGGACTATTTTTTACTCAGGCGTGGTTCTAGGAACTTCTTACCTGGGACTACTTTGGAGGCTATTTAAACCACGCCCGAACAACAGCACACACTCCGTGTTATTCTGCATCCAGCAGCGTAACGCTCACCGTGCCTGCAGTCTGCATCCAGTCTTCTGCCACGCCCGCCTCGAATCTGGAGCTCCTAAAACAAAGAGGAACGAAAAGGACAAGATTAGAAAACGAACTCTCGAATTCCTCAACTGATTTCGGATCCATCTCGCCTCCGGACCTGAAAAGAACATCATTTCTGTACACGTCGCATTTCCAGCTGCAGCGCCGCGCCATACTCACCAGTCTTCGCAGCATCTTCGATTCGGTGCTGCTTCCATCATTTCTTCGCCGAACTCCGGCCCCTGAGGGACAAAAGAAAACAACAAGGTGAGCCGAGAAAACCAACAAATAAAACAATCACCATAGACTTACCTGATTACCACCGGAGGCATTATTCTATAACTCTCCACATCTTCATGTGCCGCACTTGCAAAGGGAGAGAAAACAACACGTCAAACACCTGCAACATTCACCGGACGGCGTCGAGTAATACAGACTCTTACCTGAGCGCCATCTTCTCACGATCTTAGCTGCAAGACAAGGAAGGAAGGGGGGACAAGAGTGAATCATCGGACATATTGAACTCTATGAACTTGATACTTACTGAACCTTGCCAGGAACCTCAGAGTCAATACTCTCCGGAACTCTCCCACGCCTTCAAACCAGTAAAGTAACTGGCATCTACGCGCCCCTGCAATCCACGCAGGATGGAGAGCTCATCATTTAAAAACATAAGGTGAGGTTCCTAAAAGGGGATATCGGAAGTAACAAGAAGGGAAAACGAGAACAGTGGGAGGGTGCTATAACTCAAATCCACGGGTGGCTAAATCCCTTTCTCCACTTGCAGTAGAATACTTCCACGGATCAAGCAGACGAGATTAGGCGGGCCAGTCCAGACAGTCATCTCGGCAGTACGCATCACGTTGGTGGAGACCGCAGCTGTCCGGGTCCGATCGACGCCCCTGTGGGAACCAGGTGAGCGTAACAGTGTGTTCTAGCTCGTGTTTGCGAGGGACAAAAAACTGCTACGTGTGTTCGCCAGCACGTGAGTTCTTTAGCGCGTGTGAATCTTTGCGGGTGTGCGCGAAAAGGTTTCTGCGGATTTTTGGTCAAGTGCGTGCGTTCTTCAAGAGATAATGTACTTTATTTTCACGTGTGCTGGTTTTAAATTCAATTTAAAAGAAAGAACAGGATTCATTTAAGCCAATCATAACTGGAACATTATACAGTATTAAAGGCAAAAGTTAAGGTTCTTAAGGTTGCTTAACACAAAGGAGTTGCTGTTATTTTCAAGATAAAAAGGTAGAAAGATATTATCAGCAATTTCTCCAATCTTCTCTAAGATTCTTAAAGAGAAGAACCAGGTATGATTCTTTACATTTTAGTTAAGGATATAGAGTTTTCAAAACCTAAAGGTTAAGCAAATAATTTGAGGATTTGTGTTTGTTTATGTATTCACTGCAGGTTCAGCATCACCTAGTGTAGACGTCGCCAGCCTGGTGTTTCTTATGTTATCCACTTCCCCCTTTCCCTTTGGGCTGTAGTTAACAGAGCCAAGTATAATCTGGTTCTGAGGATTACATTTCAGGGGGATTGGCGGGGGTTCAGCAGCTTCGCGGACACAGGATTTCTCTCAGCCTGACAAATACATCCAACTGATTTCCTCAGCAGCACACCTATCGCTAAGAAGCAGCTATCATCCAACAACTGCACCAGCTGGACACATATCCAGTGCACCCACGCACCATACGACACTCTCTCTCTACTGACCTGAACTATGGTTCCCGAGGGCGTTCAACCTACCAGCGCTTTGAGGTCATACCGATGATACATAAGGCGCTATATAAATGCCAAGTAATATAACATAGTAAAGTGTTGGACAAACGCAAACAAAATGATGATCGAACTGCTGAACTTGCCTATCAAGAACCTCTGCAATATCTTCTAAAGGTCAGCAGAGGCACTCCCCTCCACCCCCCCTTGGCAGTGACCTTTTCACTAGCCTTGCCCTCAGGTGGTGCTGCAGGCTGGCTACTGTCCGCTTGTTGTCCTCTCTGTGCTGGGTGTCTCCACTGCCCCTCTAGTGGTACTGAAAACAGTCTGGCACATGTCAGTGACTGGTCTGCCATGCACACGCCTGCATATTGTTTCACCCCAAGCTGGCTGCTAATAGGAATAAAAAGGGGACTTGCCTAGCTTAACAAGTCACTGTATGTACCCCGCCTACCCAGGTGTGGCAAAGCCAGCTTCATACTGACACTGGCACATATACAAATTCATGCCTGACTGCCTGCTGAACTAGTGAGTTGCACTTGGCAGTGTGGCTGCTAGGCTGGTTCTCGAACTACATATCTGAACCACATACCAGTTGTGTGTCGGGTCCCAGTTGCCAAATCCTGCGGGAGTTGCTAGTTCCACAAGACCCTTGCGAAGGACCCGCATACAGCTGAATTATTCACAGTTGCTCCCTCGTCTCCTGAAGGGAAAGGGGAAGTAAATAAAATAATAAAAGAACAGTTCTGCCAGCCTGTCAACTTCCGGTGATTCCTTCGCCCCTTCAGATTCACTCCAATCCCCCTCCTCCTCACCTGTGAGTTCCGAATGTAGGGTTCCCCCGAACCGTTTCTTCCACAGCTCTTCTTTCCTCTTTCCTTTTTTTTGTGGAAAGGATCTGCCCCAAAGGGAAGCCACCCTGACTTCTGAATAGAAGATCTGGGGGGGGCCCCTCCTCCGGTTCAGACCACCGGGGAAAAAGCCGTAGGCATAAAAAACCCCTAGGTGAAGTACTGAGATGAGATCGGCAGAAGGTGAGTCCTTGTCTGAAAAGCCGGATGGAAGAGGCAGGCAGAGATACGAGGGCTGGCGAACCTGAGATCAGAACGCAAGAAATACTGAAGTGAGAAAGGGAGTGAAAATTGGAGGAGAGGGGGGAAAATGCTGCGCTCCCTGCTAAACCTGACGCGAGCCTGCGGAACCAAGGGCAGAAGGAAAGGGGAAAGCAGAAGGGAGAAATTCCGGCACCGAGAAAAGGCGCCGAGCAACACACAGAGGGAGAGAAAACTTACTAGCGCTTCAACCCGAAAGCCTGACGCGAATAGGTTGCAACGCGCAGACTTCCGGGTAGGAGCGGCTAATAAGCGGTCACCTCCCGGCAGCCGGCCGGAAGACTAGACCGTGACCGTGCGTTGCACGGAGACGTGGCGGAACCGCTAATGGCCGCTCCAACGCCATCGGCTCCATGCACGCCAGTCGCGGCGGATCATGACAGTATGCCCCCCTCCACGGCCCACACCCCCCGGCTTACCCGGGTGGAGTCGGTGAAACCGCCGAGTCAGCCTGGGTGCATGTACATAAGAACCAGGCTCCCAAGAGTCCTCAGAATGGGGGAACCCTTTCCAGGCGACCAAATACTCCAGCCGCCCTCGTCGATACCTGGAATCTAGAATACTTGAAACTTCGTATTCCTCGGGGAAAGGTGGTTGGGCTGCAGGTAAGGTTAGCTTTCGTTTGCAAGGAGTACCAGAATCCATCGGTCGGAGTAAGGAAGAGTGAAATACAGGATGAATCCGATGCATATTTCTGGGGAGTTGTAGTCTAAAGGCCACCGGATTTATCTGCTTGACGATCTTAAATGGACCCAGAAATCGGGGAGTAAGTTTGTTCGGATGAACCCATCGTGGTAAATATTTGGTGGACAGCCATACTCTGTCTCCTACCTTCCACTCGGGACAAGGAAGGCGAGATCGATCTGACTGCTCCTTATACCTACTGCGGGATTGCAGCAGACTTTAGTTTAGTTTAGTTTAGTTTATTATTTATAATGCGCCGAAAAGCCCAAGGGTAACATGGCGCAGCAGATACAAGAATTTGCAAGACTTAGTTACAGACAGTAATATATGTACAGGTATGAACACAGTAATAATAACAATAACAATCAACGGAAATATAAACATATGTACAGTTAGCAGTTGTGTATCCAGAAGGTGGGCCAGGGGTCCTAGATGATAGCTGTCTTCAGCCAAGATTTCAGCTTTGAGCGAAAGTTTTGGTAGGGTAGGTCCATTCTAAGAGTGGGTGGTAGGGAGTTCCATATCTTGGCTGCTTTCACTGGGAAGCTATTCCCACCTATAGTTGCACGTTTGTAAGAAGGGACGGATAAGCAGTCTCTGTAGGCTATCCTCGTCCGTCTCGTGGATGTTAGTCTGTGAAATCTGTTGATCAGATAGGTAGGGGCTGCATTGTTAATGGCCTTATGGGTGAGTGAGGCAGTTTTTAAGGAGATTTTATCTGTGATGGGGATCCAGTTTTGTTGTTTGCTATATGTTGTAATGTGGTCTCTTCTTGAGATGCCCAGGGCCGCTCTAAGTGCGTTGTTCTGGAGAGTTTGTAGCTTGCCAGTGACTGCTTTGGATGAGCCAAGATAGAGGGCGTTGCAGTAGTCCAAGCGGGAGAGTATAAGGGCTCTGGCCAGTGTCAGACAACTGGCCTCGGATAAAAAAGGTTTAGCTGTCCGGATCAGTTTACAAGTATAAGACGTAGAGGAGGCTAGTGAGTTCACTTGCCTGCTAAGATTGAAGTTAGAGTCCAAGTAAAAACCCAGTGTTTTGACTTCATGTCCAACCCTGATGGTATTACCATCAATTATAAATGATGAGTATGCCGGGCTCAGGTTCTTTAGGCTAGCTTTAGTACCCAGTGTGATGAGTTCCGTTTTATCATCATTCAGGCATAGACCGTGAGTGGCCATCCATGCCTGGATGATGATGTAGACCCTATTCACCAAGGCCAAATCCTTTGCATAATCTCCAGAAAGCGGAAGGAGGATCTGGGTATCATCTGCATAGTTAGTGTAGGTGATACCGAGATGATCCAGATCATCGAAAAGGGGCTTGGTAAATATGTTGTACAGTGTCGGGGAGACACAGGAACCCTGAGGCACACCGCAGGTGATGGGTATAGGGTCTGCCGCGTCTGTCGGCGAGAAGACCCTCATAGTTCTCCCATCAAGGAAGGATCTGATCCAAGTAATAGCCTCGGGGGAAAAATGGGCAGCCGAGTGGAGGTGGGTACAGAGGACAGCGTGGTCGACCAGATCGAATGCAGCGGATAGGTCAAGGAGGAGGAGTAGAGCTGCTTGACCATTGTCTTTGAGCAGATCAATCTGTGTTTTAAGGTCGATGAGAGCTGTTTCGGTCCCGTGTTGGGGTCGGAAGCCTGATTGTCTGGCTCCTAGCAAGTGGTGATCCTCCAGGTGCTTCTGTATTTGTACATAGGCAACCTTATCCAAAATTTTCAGAAGGAATGGTACCGTTGTTATAGGCCTATAGTTAGTTGGTATTGCTGGGTCGAGGGTGTTTTTTTTTAGTAGGGGTAATACCCAGGATTGTTTTAAATTAGTTGGGATGGAACCGGTGGAGAAGGAAGCATTGATTAATTTAGTGATAAAAGGGGAGAGGTCACGGGCAGCATCTTTTATGAGCTGTGCTGGGCACAAGTCTCCTTGGCAATTAGATGGCTTTAATGACAAGATGATTTTTTCCACTTCAAGAATGGTCACTTTAGTGAAGTTGAATTGTAAATGTTCAGTTGTGGACCGTTTCTCAAGCTTAGGCAGGACGGGATTATTCAAGGAGGCTTTTTTACATGATATTTTCTTTTGTAGCGTGGCGATTTTGTTAGCTAGGGCAAGTTGGATGTCGGTACACCAGTTCTTGTCTTTTATACAAGTGTCAATGGGTGCTATGGGGGTTTCTACTTCTTTTAGAATCGAGAATAGTTCCTTTGTATTTGAGCTGGCTTGGGAGATGCGAGAGTCAAAGGAGGTACGTTTAGCAAGGAAGATTTCTTTTTTGTACAGGGCTGCTAATTTGGTGAATTTAAGTTTGTTGGCTACTGATGGGTTTTTTTTCCAGATAGATTCACAGTGTCTTTTTTGTTGTCTTAAGTTTTTAAGGAGAGGTGTGTACCAATTGTTAAGGTGGCTTTTGGACTTGCTTGGCCTGAGTTTGAGAGGGGCAATTAAGTCCAGGGAGGAAGACATGATTTTGTTATATTCCTCGACCAAAGTTTCAGGGTCCAAGTTGTCATGCAGTGAGTTCAGTGTAGGGAGTAGGTTGGGGATGAGTCTCTCCACTGTGATACTCTTTTTGTTTCTGGTAAGAGTAGGGGGTGCCCTACACGGTAGTATGGGTGGAGGTCTAGTAGTTGACAATACAAATGAAACCAGGTGGTGGTCAGTCCAGGCTAAAGGTGAGATGTCAGTAACGCTGGCTAGGCAATTATAGTCAGCTATCCAATCTAATATTCTGCCTTTGTCATGGGTTGGTTTTAGGCTTCTTTGAGTAAATCCTAGTTCGGTGAGGGTGTTCAATGTGGTGATGGCGGCTTGGTCTTCGGGGTCATTAAAGCCCATGTTGAAGTCGCCGAGGGTGAGCATTTGAGTGGTGTTTTTTAAGTTGGTGGATAGGATAGTGTTAAGATCCTCATCGAAGGTGCCTAGAGGACCTGGGGGGCGATAGATCAAATGGACATTGAGGGTTTGAGTGTTTGTGATGGGGATTTTGGCTGAGAGTAGTTCGCAGGATGGGGCATTGGTGGGGGTAGCTAATCTTATTGGAAGGCTGCATTTGTGAATGATGGCAACACCGCCTCCTCTGGAATTAGGTCGGTCTTGTCTCAAGATGGTGTAATTCTCTGGGATAGCTAGCATCAACATAGGTCCTGCTGCAGGGTGGAGCCAAGTCTCTGTGATGGCGAGGAGGTCCAGATCTTCATTGATCAGTAGGTCTGCGATTTCAGTTGCGTGGGCTACTAGTGATCTGGCGTTAATGAGAGCTCCCTTAATTTGGGGGCTTACTATAGGTGCAGTAGGGGCTGATAGTTTCTGAGGGGGTTTGTTGTTTTTCTGGATGATGGGCGAGTTAAGGTCTTTAGTGGGATAGCTCAAAGATCCTTTGGGTCTGTAGTTGTCAAGGCTAGTGAGGGTGGATTTAGATCTTTTATTAGTAGGCATGGAGCGGGCAAGAGGCTCGTGTATTTTGGCTAGTCTAGCTCTCAGTTTTATGTTTCTGACTACAGTGGGGCACGGGAGATTGATCATAGTTGCTAGAGGAATCTCGGTTGTTGTGGGCATTAACTTGCTTGAGGTCGTGTACATGGTGGTGGGGGGTTGGGGTGGCATGTTGGATAGTGTAAAGGTAATTAAGAGGAATATGAGGCTGGCAAGGTAGTTGCTAGGCAGGGGAGGCATAATGGTGAGTGGCAGGAGTATGTGAGAGGGACCTTAGGCAGAGCACAATGTAAATGGTCAGAAAGCGACCTTAAATGCACAACATGATTCAAATGGTCAGAAAGCGACCTTAAATGCACAACATGATTCAAATGGTCAGAAAGCGACCTTAAGGCACAACATGATTCAAATGGTCAGAAAGCGACCTTAAGGCACAACATGATTCAAATGGTCAGAAAGCGACCTTAAGGCACAACATGATTCAAATGGTCAGAAAGCGACCTTAAGGCACAACACAATGTAAATGGTCAGAAAGCGACCTTAAAAGCACAACATGATTCAAATGGTCAGAAAGCGACCTTAAGGCACAACACAATGTAAATGGTCAGAAAGCGACCTTAAATGCACAACATGATTCAAATGGTCAGAAAGCGACCTTAAATGCACAACATGATTCAAATGGTCAGAAAGCGACCTTAAGGCACAACACAATGTAAATGGTCAGAAAGCGACCTTAAATGCACAACATGATTCAAATGGTCAGGAAGCGACCTTAAATGCACAACACACTATTGAATGTCTGACAGTGATCTTAAAGGCGCAACAGGGTTCTTGAATGGTCAGAGAACGACCCTACAGGCACAACATGCTGGTATACACAAAGGCTATAACTAGGATTGACCAGCTAGGCAGGCTGTCATGTGATGATGAGTTAGTACAGGGGACATCACAATAGCTTACTAGAGCAGTAAACTGTATTACAAAGTTACCTTGGTGTACAGGTGTGGGAGAGGCAGGGGTTCTGGCAGACGGCAGGGCAGGCAGGCAACAGGCATGGAACAGGAGATGGCCTTGGTAGCTGTGGGCCTTGGGTGAAGTGGGCCGGCTTCGCCTGCCGGCGCCCAATAGGAGGACAAGTAGGCTGGAGCAGCCAATCAGGAGGCTTGCTCGAGCCTCAATAGGCAATGCAGGACCATGGCAGGAAACGGACGGCCATTTTGAAGCTGTGGAGTGCCTCATGTGCTTCAATGGCGATTTCTCAAACAGGATAGCCAAAAGGCTGTAAGCAGGCAGCGGATTTCCCTGGCTTTGTTTGGGCAATTATTCGCTTCTGCTGCTCAGGCGGATGCAGAATATTAAAATAAAAAAAGTAAAAATGCGGTCGATGCGGCGCTATGGAGCGGCGCTTACCAGAATTTGGCCAGAGGGCTGGAGGGCTTGTTGCAGGATGCCCGCTGCTCCTGCAGGTCGGGATCCGGTCCTAGGAGCTCCAGCTCCTGTGATGTGTTGCAGGGCACGAGTTCAGGCATGGTTGTGTGCGGTGGTTATCTCAGCTAAATGGGATTCAAGCGTAGGTATATTGGAAAAGGATTTGAAAGAGGGAAGCAGTCCTCGTGGGTGTATACCATAAGTGCAAAAAAAAGGACTAAAACCTGTGGCTGAGTGCAAGGAGTTATTATATGCGAATTCCGCAGTAGGTAGGAGGGATACCCAGTTATCTTGTACCCTGTTAACATAACATCTGAGATATTGTTCGAGGGAGGCATTAAGTCTCTCAGTCTGCCCATTTGTCTGCGGATGAAACCCCGAGGAAAGGGCACGTTCGATTCCCAAACGCTGACATAGTGCCGCCCAAAATCGAGAGGTATACTGACTTCCTCTATCACTGGTAATCTTCTCAGGTAACCCATGTAACTTGAAAATATCCCTAAGAAAAACTTCCGCCATGACCGAGGCAGATGGCACTCCGGTTAGAGGGGAGAAATGAGCCAATTTGGTAAAAGAATCTATAGTAACCATCAGACAGGTACAACCCTGAGACGGAGGTAGTTCTACAATAAAATCTGTAGAAATATGGGACCACGGTTGTACAGGGGTCTCCGATTGTTCGAGGAGGCCATAAGGTTTATGAGTTGGATTTTTGTTCTTGGCACAGGTCAAACAAGCTCTACAATGTCTCTTGACATCTTGGGCAAGAGTGGGCCAGAAAAAGGATCGGGAAATAAGATCTAGGGTACCCTTGATCCCTCTATGACCTGCAGTCACATGGTCGTGGCCCCAACGTAGGATCCCAGATTGTAGGGTCTTGGTGGGGATGAACAATTTCTGACCCACCAGCAATAGACCATATGACCATCGGACCTGGTGTTGTTGGTTCCGAGGTATCGGAGTCTCTGTTTCAGACGTAGTAACCGTTCTGACCTCTTGAAGAAAGGCGGAGATCATACCCACGAGACGGTTCCTAGGAAACATAAACTCAGGTGTGGGTTCTGGTAGTAGATCGGGGACGTTGCGCCTAGATAACGCATCTGCCAAACCATTCAAGGTTCCAGGTATGTAGGTAATGATGAAATCGTATTGACTAAAGAAATGAGCCCAACGTGCTTGTCGAGAGTTCACACATTCCATGTTCCTGAGGATCTGTAGGTTTTTATGATCCGTGCGTAAAGTGAAAGGATGCAGACTTCCTTGTAGTAGGTGTCTCCATTCCTCGCAAGCAGCCTTCAATGCCAATAATTCCTTCTCGATCACCGAATAATTCTTCTGACTGATAGTGAGGGTTTTTGAGAGGTAAGCCACAGGATGTTCCTTCCCGTCTTTAGTCTGTAGAAGAACCGCTCCTAGGGCTCTCGCTGATGCGTCTGCTTCTACGATGAAAGGTTTGGTTTGATCTGGCTGACTTAAGATCGGAGCAGTACAGAACCTCTCTTTGAGTGTAATAAAGGCTTGGTCCGCTTGTTCTGTCCAGAGAAAAGGTCGTGATTCCTTCTTGAGAAGGGCGGTGATGGGTAGAACAATTTGTGAGAACTGACCTATGAACTTCCTATAAAAGTTCGCCAAACCTAGGAAGCGCTGAACCTCCTTAAGTGAAGTAGGAGCTGGCCAGTCCAGGATAGCCGACACCTTCCTGGGATCCATCGTGATGCTTTCAGAGGAAAGAATGTACCCTAAATATGGCACGGACGAGACTTTAAAGAGACATTTCTCTGTTTTGACCTTTAAGTGTTGAGAACGAAGACGGTTGAGTACTGTCTTCAAGTGCTGAGTATGTTCTTGATGAGAGGTCGAGAACACTAGGATGTCATCCAGGTAAACGATGGTATTCAGAAAGAGTAAATCCGAGAATAGGCGGTCCATAAAGCGCTGGAAAACGGCTGGTGCATTAACGAGTCCGAAGGGCATAACCCTGTACTCATACAGACCAAAAGGTGTTCGGAACGCCGTCTTCCATTCATCCCCTTCTTTGATACGGAGGAGATGGTAGGCGCTTCGTAAATCCAATTTGGAGAAGACCGAGGCGTTTTGTACGGCCTCAAGAATGTCTGAAATAAGCGGCATAGGGTAGCGATCCCGGATAGTGACTTTATTAAGGCCACGGTAGTCTATACACGGTCTTAGTTCCTGAGAATCCCGTTTGGGTATGAAAAATAACGAGGCTCCCGCAGGAGACCGTGAAGGTTGAATGAGCCTATTAGTCAAATGGGTGTCCAAATAGGTACGAAGGGCCCTCTTCTCTGTCATGGATAACGAAAACATGCGCCCAAAGGGTACTAGAGCATCTGGGATCAGCTCTATGGCGCAGTCTTCTGGCCGGTGAGGAGGCAGGTCCAGGACCGGAGTTTCCTTGAACACTTCTTGGTATTCCGACAATTCTGGGGGGATCCGACACACGGTGCAAATGTTCTTATCTTCAGTAGTAATGATTTGCACAGTGTCGGCCTGCGGCTGAACGAGACATTTCTGTCTACAAAAGTCTGACTCGAAAGCCATAGTGTTACGGTTCCAGTCTATAGTTGGATTGTGTCTCCTGAACCATGGAATCCCGAGAATAATAGGGAAATGAGCCGCTCTGATGAGATCGAATTGTATCAGTTCGGAATGCTGAAGGATGGTTGCAGTTAGGAATTCCGTGGACTGAGTAATTGGTCCGGAGGAGAGTGGGGTACCATCCACCCCTTCCACCTTCTGAGCGTCTTCACGTTGCAAGAGGATGAGACCTTGCTGGTTGGCCCATACAGTGTCCATGAACACCCCCGCGGCCCCGCAATCAAGCAAAGCCATAGTGGTAAGGTCTACGTGTCTTATCTTCAACTGGATAGCTACTACCATGAGACGCGCATCCGCTGCTGGGACTTGGGGCGACACGGTAACAGAAACATGGGGACTAAAGTTTAGACCTCGGACACTGGTCCCCTTTAGGTCCGAGGTTGATCGTTTCCCGCCCGTCTAGGTGGTACAGCTGGGCAATTTCTTAATAGATGGGTATTAGAACTGCAGTACATGCATAGGCCAGATTCTCTCCGTCGTCTTCTTTCCTCTGGTGTCAACGGAGGCCGAGCTGTTCCGATCTGCATTGGTTCTTCCTTATGGCACAAGTATGGGACGGAAGGTAGAGAGGAGGCTCCAGCGGAATGGGTGACTGGGGTCCTTTGCTTCCTCCTTTCAGCCTTTCGTTCAGTGAGTCTATATTCTATCTGCAGAACTATCGACATGAGGTCTGATAAGGTTGTGGGTCGAGCTATGCGAGCCAGCTCATCCTTGAGTTCCTCCCTAAGACCTCGACGAAAGAGGGTATACTGAACCCGTTCCGGCCACCCTGCTTCTGTAGACAACCGTTTAAACGAGGAAATGTAGGAAAGCAGGTCGCTGGATCCCTGCTGTACTTCGAGTAGCTGTTCAGCCGCTACAAGTGTTATGTCGGGCTGTTCGAATGTCTGTTTCAGCACAGTCAAGAAGGCATCATAATTCCGAAGAACTGGGTCGTTGGATGTGACAAGAGGTGTAGCCCAAGCCAGGGCATTGCTTGTCATATTAGACACCATAAATCCCACTTTTATGTGGTCTGTGGACGAAAGGCAAAGTGGACAGAGCATGCTTCCAAAAATTCCTTCAAACGTTTAGGGGCTCCATCAAACTTGCCGGAGGACAAGACCATGGGAGGTAAATCAAACTCCCGTGTTTCTCGGTGAGTAAACAATTGCTTCAGGGTGGCATTCTCAGATTTGACGTTCTGTAGTTCTGTGTTCATAGCCTGAACCGCGGCTACCAACTCTTGTAACTGTTCCGGGGTAGCCATCTGAATCTTTTGGCGTTGCAAACTGTCAACTTCCGGTGATTCCTTCGCCCCTTCCGATTCACTCCAATCCCCCTCCTCCTCACCTGTGAGTTCCGAATGTAGGGTTCCCCCGAACCGTTTCTTCCACAGCTCTTCTTTCCTCTTTCCTTTTTTTTGTGGAAAGGATCTGCCCCAAAGGGAAGCCACCCTGACTTCTGAATAGAAGATCTGGGGGGGGCCCCTCCTCCGGTTCAGACCAGTGGGGAAAAAGCCGTAGGCATAAAAAACCCCTAGGTGAAGTACTGAGATGAGATCGGCAGAAGGTGAGTCCTTGTCTGAAAAGCCGGATGGAAGAGGCAGGCAGAGATACGAGGGCTGGCGAACCTGAGATCAGAACGCAAGAAATACTGAAGTGAGAAAGGGAGTGAAAATTGGAGGAGAGGGGGGAAAATGCTGCGCTCCCTGCTAAACCTGACGCGAGCCTGCGGAACCAAGGGCAGAAGGAAAGGGGAAAGCAGAAGGGAGAAATTCCGGCACCGAGAAAAGGCGCCGAGCAACACACAGAGGGAGAGAAAACTTACTAGCGCTTCAACCCGAAAGCCTGACGCGAATAGGTTGCAACGCGCAGACTTCCGGGTAGGAGCGGCTAATAAGCGGTCACCTCCCGGCAGCCGGCCGGAAGACTAGACCGTGACCGTGCGTTGCACGGAGACGTGGCGGAACCGCTAATGGCCGCTCCAACGCCATCGGCTCCATGCACGCCAGTCGCGGCGGATCATGACACAGCCACAGATCCTCCTTCTACCCCTGTCACCCCTAGCTGAATCTACAAAAGAACGTTTGATCGATTCCAATTGATCTAATGATACATCTGGCCGAATTCGAGGATGGAGGATTGGTCACGGGGGTGAAAAAAAAGAAAGACAAGCGGACCCTGTGGCATTGGATTCAACCCATGTAGGAGGGACGAACTGATGCAGGGTCAGAGAAAAGCCGATGTCCAAAAAAGGTAAGTGGGGGTGGGGTGGGAGTATGTATTGGGGGGGTGCAGGGTTAAAGTTTTGCGAGATTTGGCCGCAGCAAAATTGTCTCCCTGGCGAAATTGAGCACGGTCAATTCCACCACATATAACTCTGCCTCGGCCAAATCACATGCGTTCATATAAACAGCTGTATATTCCTTTTCTTTTGCTTGCCTGACATCTTTACTATTCAAAATGTGGTTTAATTAAACACGCCAAACCTTTAACCTCTCTCTTGCCAATGATGAGAGATCTGTAATTTCTGAGTGTTCCAGGAAGTAGTGGCAAGTCTGAAAGGTCCAACCAGGAAAGTCTTTTAACTACCTTCAAATGGGCCACACAAACACCTGTGCATTACTTTGAAAGTTTATCAACTCGTGCACTCACGCCCGCTTCTCGCGACGAGCGTTTGGACTCGTAAAACGAATCTGCATTGCGCACTGCCAAGTCTTTTGACGTTCAATAGGCGACCACCTTGCTGTCCATGCTGTGTCTTACCTCTACTGCCTTGTTTTTTTTTTTTTGGGACATACGGTCTGTTGAAGCCACCTACCCATGGAATAATACAGAATGGTTGGTGACCCCAAGGACAACAGCCAAAGAGAGGGGGGAAACCCAAAGGGAAAGACCCTCTTTAGGTCAATGATAGCCCAGTGGCAAGGATATCTGGGCTATCGGCAAGTAGGGTTCCAAGAAGATGGCAAGAAGTACTCCAAGAAGGGTAATCTTCTTCTGGCAGCAGCATAGGTGAGGAGGGAACCTCCCAAGGGGCAAATTAACTAATTTAACAGAAAATCAAGGCAGGTCTCAAGGTAAAGGATGGCAGAAGATGCAGCAAGGCAAAAAGACTGGAAGACAGGCATTCAAATTAAGGGGCTGAAACGAACAGGGAAGGAACGCAGTAAGGTGCAGATACCTGGTCCTACTGCCCACTAAAGTAGCTTTGGGACAGCTAAACCAGAAGCCGAAACAACGCCATGATTGGAAGAGTGCTGCCAAAGTTGTTGCTGCTATCTTGTGATGGGAAAGGACAGTTACCATACTAAGCATATTCGGACCTGAAAGGGGTGGGTAATTGTGATGCTGGAAATGCATCGGAGGGACAGGGCCTCCCTATCCTTGTCCTTTACTGCTTTTTATCGTGTGTTCTGGTGTGTTTTCCGCGCAGGAGTTCATGTGGGACTCCTGGCGGTGCAGCTCTCTTTTGGTTTGGTGTACAGACCCATGGGATACCCTTATGGCACCCTTGGGTGGGGGTACAACCCTGTGCCCCTAGTCTGTTTTTGGGCACCTGTGTGTGGCCCACAGAGCACGGTATGGGCTGGTGGCAGCTCCATGCTGAATTTGACAGGTGCCCTGAGTATCCTCCATTTTGGGAAACCCAGGCCCTGCATTGGAATCAGTTGATTCCTGATGGGGAAACAAGATGGCCCCTGTGGCCTCTTCCTTTCTATTGCCTATTACCTTGTTTTCCCAAAGTCCTGGGAAGCCGTGACTCTGTCCCTTCCCCCTGACCGGCTGTTGGGTGGAAGTTCCATATATGGTGTTGTTGTGAAGTGCTGGCCAGACTGGCTGGAGCCTTCCCAATGACTGTATGTTGTGGGTACGCCTGTGGGTGGGACCTGGGTGAATGGAGTGTGTGACGAATACGCATTCTGTGTTGTGGGTGTGTAGTATCTGGTGTTTGACACAATGACTGAACAGCCCTGCCCAAAACTGGTATGAATGCAGTGTGGAGTGCTGAATGGCTGGGTACTTGTCCCAATACACATAACTTGTTGTGAGTGTCTGGAGAGGAATGAATGGCCTGAATGCACTATGAACCTGATTGGATGCCTGCCTGCCAATCTGACCGATTGGATGCCTGAGTGTGATCCAGCAGAATGAATGGGAGATCAACTAGTATATCTGGGGGCCACTCACTGCTAGAATTCGTGTTCAGAAGCTGAAGTCCACTACGACAAGTAACTGGAGTAACTGAAGCTTGACCTTGAAGCCCTGCTGGACGAGAAGAATTGCTGTTGCTCTCCTTCACAATCTGAAAGCTGCTGTGCCTCCAAGGACTGACCCAGAGTGGACCTGGTAAGGCGCCCTCTTCCCGAGCTACGAGGGACCATCATGCACAGGCAGATCTTTGCCAAAGCTCCCTGGTAGACAGACCTTCGACAGGCTGCCGACCCGAGACGGGGATCGCCGGCGAATCACAAAGAGAAGCGCCCGGACTGTTGTCCGCCACTGACGACCGGAGCCGCCGTGCTCCCGTTTGCCTAAGGACTTCATTTGATCCAAGGACGCTCTTGTCCGCATCGTCGCCACTGTATCCTGCTGGAGAAGGCCTGACCGTCGACGTGCCAAGGAGCATCCATCCGCTTGTGGGTTTCCCGCCACCCAAAGACCACAGGGATGCCGACAACTCGAAACCCTTGCCGGGCCACAGTTCTTCAAACCCTTTGCGGTCCAGAACTATTGACACCGAGGTGCCCCGCACACCCCTTCCTTGCCTGACGTTTACGCTTCCCCCATCAATGAGCAACACTAGGAATGAAGCTGCCACTTCACCGTCGTAGCTCACCCTGTTCTCTTCCGGACGTTTGACCCGTGACTCCTGCCTTAAAGGGAGGGCACTCAAGAAGGGCCGTTTGATTCCCCGCCGAGGAACACTACAACGCCAGGTACTTTGGGGTTGCAGAACTATTGGGAAGTCTAGTGTGAACAATATATGGACTGGGCTTGTATCTTTATCCTACAGGTTGCCCAGGTGGGGGGGGGGAGGATCTCCACACAGAGCTGTGTTTAACGGTAGTGACCAGTATTCTGCCAATTGTTCAACCATCTTGCTTTCCTTCCTCTCTCTACTGCTGGTTTCCTCTTTATTGATCTGTGTGACATTTTGACAGTATAGTTGATGTACTTTAATGAGATCTGATAATAGTTGTGGTACCACTGTAGAACTGTATATATTTACCATTGTTGATTTTCTGAGCACAAAGTGCGTTATCGTGATATTGTGTATAAACTTGAATATTATATAAAGACTGTTTTAACCGATAGTGTGTTGACATTCCTTTGTAGGTGCCTGGGGACTACACTGTACTTAAGAATAAGCCTGCATCACCTTCCTGAGAAGCTAGGCCTTGATTGCTCGACTACGTTACCAATAATAGAGAATCTTGGCTGGGGTCCTCTGTGCCTCTCCTCTACCATTATAGAGGGCAGAAGTACAGACGCCCCCTCCAGTCTTTACAGTAATGCCAGCCTCTGTGGTGTGCACAGAGGTGAGGCATGACACTCGCATGAAAATGGGTCCTTGCCACTGAAGCCTCTTGACCGTGCAAGTAAAAAAAATAATAAAAACAAACAAGCAGTGATTCAAAGTTTTCTGCGCATATATGTGCATCCGATTCCGCACAGGTCGCATGGTGGTTCTTGCAGTTCCTGAAACGTCGACCCAGGAAGTTTTTATTTTTGTAATAAAAATCTTAATGTACTTAAGTCTCAAACTGAAGCAGTTTTTAAGTGCAGCCAAGTCCTTTAACACATTTTCTTACCTCGACATACATTTTTAAAAACAAACTTTAACGATCTCCCACCAATGTTTCTCCAACATATTCTTCTTACCTCGATTCAAACTTGGTTGACCTTCTTTTGACAGACATAAAAACCAGGTCCTGCTCACCAGAAATCTTGGGATGAAAGGCGGTATGAAAACTCACACCAACATTCCACATTTATCCATTGGAGAGTTCTTGAACCAATCACTGCATAACACCCCCTTCAACATCTTGGAAAGGGATTCTGTCCTCCTCGTGACAGCTATGGTTAAGGAAAATACTGCTTTTGAGGTAATGCATCATTCATTTCTCCACACACACTATCAAACTCCCAATATTTTATCTACTGTCCTGCTCACTAATTTCTCTTGAGTCCCAGAGACCCGACACTATGTCTTCCCCAGTCAATACTTAGGTTATGCAAGGTTAGCCAAGGCATTGCCAAAATTATCTTCAGTTGAGGTTTATCAATTAGTTCAAAAATGAATTTGTCTTAGTGTATGGCCTGAATCTCAATTCTTAACACTTTGGTTTAATGGGTAATGAGACCTGATGACAACTGTGTTCCATCTACCATCCTCACCTGCTCTGGAATACTCTTGAGGCAGTCCTGCCCGAAATTACAGTAACGGAGCAGGACCAATACCAGTTATACTAATTAGAGCAGTGTGGTGGCATAACCAGCAAGATCACCCAGTGCTCTCACCTTCTGGCTCATTGTTGTTGATGGAATTGGGTCACAAGCAGGCCACCGTCTGCGTGGCTCACACTGTTGTGAGTAGCATGGACGGACCGTTAATAAAGTCACCATAACATCACATAATTGACCGGAGTCAGAGATAATACGTGTTGGTACTCAGAAATGCACCACCGATATGTGTGAGATCCCTGTCTATGCAGCACAAAGAGTGAGCCAGAAAATAGTAACCAGAACAAGTGAGTGAACAAGAGTGCTAACATGTGCAGCACATACAGAGATGAGTGATCGCAAAGTCCGGGCAGCACACAAGGGGTGTGAGCTTCTGCTAGCCTAGATCTGCATAGTGCACTGTAGGTAGGTGGAGGAGTGAGTTCCCATCTGCAAAAAAGGAGTTGTGAGCTCTGAGGAGCCGGGGTTTGCACAGTACACAGTATGTGCATACACTCGCCACTGCGTAGAACCTTGTGCCAGACTTCCCAAGTTCCTCCTGTCCGTCGGTTGTGTAACTTGTGTAGTCATGTGTTTTATTTATTTTTGCTTGTTTTTTGGGTGCATTTTGGTAGTTTTGAAAAAAGAGATGGCACTTGGCGATTCTTCTGTTGGGTGTTCTTATGGTCATAGACGGTCGGTCCACAGTTTCAACGGGTTGTAGATCACACCAAGCCAACACGTGTTTCATACTGGTGGTTGGTGTCTGTTGTCGTCATTGGGACCCTGGAGATCCCAATCTGTTTTAGTTTTGATTATTAGATGGCTCTTAAACACAACCTATAAACCAAAACTGTTGCATTGGAGTACAGCCAGGAAGGAAGTGACGTGAGGAGGGACACACAGCTTGTGGGCGATACTTGGTCATTTACTGACCCATTGGCTGACAATGGCCATCCTAATCCCTATGGCCATTCCCACCCGCTGCCTGCCCTTTCCTAGCCCAAAACACATCTGCGTTATTTCTAAGCAGTCTGCTGAGAGTTTGTGGCTCGATTTGCTGCTGAAAATGATGGATTGCTTGTGTAATAAATTGCTTAACCAAGTGTGCCTTCATCCACTTAATTTATATCTGTACTTTGCACAGAAGTCCTTTTTAAAAATACAAGCACTTACAAAGCCAACAGGTTTGGCCTGTCTATATGTTTATGGTAGGATTTTGCTTGGCATTGCCCTCCTATGACCAGGTAATGACAATGTGTTTCAGCTCTTGGCATCTTATGGCCTTGTAGTAACATTATGGTAGTACCATTATGGCAGTGCTTTACAAATGTCTACACAAGTCAAAAGTGTTGGCTTGGCTTTGCTAATGTTTGTCGGTCTCCTGCAGATTTGATGATCAGTTTATATAAACTGAATGGGTCAAAAGCATGTGATAGTTGATATAAGGTAGTGGCTTTGTGAGCACTATCATTTTTAGGAGAGATCGCAGTCCTTGCATCTTCAGCACTGCAGGCCCTACGCAGCCATGCCGCATCTAGTTTACAGCTATCCAACCTCAAGGCACACACCAATCTACTGGATCCTTATCCAGCAAGCCCCCTATGGCCACAAACACAGCTGACCACCAGCTCAGACAGGGCATCACCACAGCAGAGATTATCGGAACCTCGCATCATCGTCCACAGCGATGATTGCCTAAATTCGAACCACATGTCTTGGAAAAAGACCCAGGAGAGTCGAAACACGCCTTGACCAAAACACCCATAAGCTAATTATATGGCTTAAATCAATTATTTCCTCCATGTTCGAATGTCATTCACTGACCCAGCGCCCAGGTTTTGGGTAAATCTACCTCACTTGTGAGAACCCCAGAACATTTTGCTGGACTGGTAAATAATTTTTCCCTATGCCCCAGGGAGTGGGAACCTTTTTACACACTCATAGATCCTTTTACTCTTTTTATGGGTGTCATTTTTAAGACTATCCATAGCGTCCTTTTAATTTTATCCGCTTTGACAACTTTAGGTGTATATCTTTTTATTGTTGCCCTTTGGACTCCCCTTTTACTTTCTCTGTCTAACATTGTGAGAACTACAGTTCCCAAGTGTAGAAAGGATATTTCTATCACTTCTACATTTTGTTGGGTGAAAACCAGCACACCCCACTTTAGTGGAGTGCTGGGGAGATGCAATGTATGCCCTTTCCCACTAGCACTGTAACAATTCTGTTACTGCGACAAGCTTTCCTCGAGTCTGGTTCTTTTCTGCACGCCAAAGGCGAGTGTGGTACCAGGGGCGTGGGTCTGTGCCCATCTGTGGAAGAATCTCTTGAGGACTCTGTTGAAACAAACGTGGTACATTCCAAGCGTCCTTAGCCCACGTAGGATAGCTATGGTCGTGGAGCTAAGGCACGCTTCTACGTAGGGATGTGGGCTGGCAGAAACAAAGCATGACAAGCTATTGTTTTAAATATAGGAATGTAGTCACAAGGGTACAAGTCTATATGTACTTTATCATCCATTGTATGTGAGTAAGAACTTTACATGTGGTGGGTATTTACAACACTTCATAGAGAAGTCTCTCATATTGACACGGTCGGTAGGGTGTGACCCTACAAGTTTCATCGAAACAATCCACACTGTTGACTCTAGGCAATACGTAGGAGCTGTTTTCCCTCTACCGTGGCTGCTATGTCAATGGAAAATAAAGCTTATAGCTGATACTTTGTGCGGGATACTGGTCCTGATATTGTGGTTTTCTCAATGTTAAACACAAGCCCCTGTTAGTGTACGGGAACCTCTTGGTCACAACATTCCGGTGGATGCAGCCTGTGTGTGGCCCTAAGGAGGCCTCTGGTTACTGGAGAGTAGCTGCTTTGAGGTCTCACGTTTCTGGTGATGGCTCCAGTGATGTTGAGTCCCAGATTCTTAAAAAAAGGATGTTTGCCGCTGCAGAGAAGCACTAGATCCTATCCAAAGGAAATGGTTGCTCCACTGATGGAAGCGTTCAAAGGTGGTCCACCAACACACAAGGATGTCCGCAGATAGCCACCATCTCTTTTAGCCCATCTCTTGGCCAGATTGCCATCCGCTTGTGCAGTAACTGCAGGCCCGTTGATCTGTCCAGTTAATGGTCCTGTCTACCTCAATATCTTTACCTCAGTGTCTCGGTTTTCCCCAAAGGGTTACACTGTGTCTTCTCTCAAAGGCAAGGGAGTCGTTGGGGCAGGTTACAGGGCTGGTCACACAGAGTCCAGTCAACAAATCATCGACAAAAGATCCTTGTTGGGTCCAAAATCCCTGGTAATTACAGAAATCCACAACCTTCATCACAAGGGCTCGTCCAGGAGGGGCTGCACATCTGGCAGAGCTTTCGCACAGTCCTTCATTTTGTCGGCCTGTCCACTTCAGACTTTAGAGAGTCAAGAACCACTCTCATCATGATAGTTTTAGAACTGAGGGGGTACCACTGTCTCCTTTCTTAGGGATACAGGCCTTCAAACATTAAGTGGCCTCCCAATAAATGGGGCTGCTCCATTCAATCTTCACAGGCTGTATGCTGGGATGTGTAGCCCTCGGCTCCCTTACACTCTAACGCGGGAGTCTGCAACCTTTGGCTCTCCAGGTTTTTTCCCCGCAAGTACTAGCCAGCATAGTGAGGGATCATGGGAGTCGTAGTATAAAACATCTGGAGAGCCACAGGTCACAGGCCCCTGTGCTAGTCCTATCTAGGTAGATTCTGTAATTGTCCAGCAACATGGGCCTGACAGTATATATGCCCATAAAAGGCTACAACTGCATCATTCATTGTCCCCTTGTTGGGTGGGTTCCCTTACCCACCTGGCAATTGGCCAGGTGAGGATAGCTCCCCTGCATTTGTTTGTGCAGCACATTGGCCCACATGTGCTGATTGTAGTACTCCATACCGGTACAGTGTGCCACTGCCTGCGTTCTGTCTGCACCCTAACTATAACGGAGTACTCGGCCACCAACCAACAGGACACTCTCAGCCAGTACTGGGAGTCTCTCTACCAAAAATCATTCGGGCCCTTTGCTAGAGTTTTACTGTCAATGCCGTCTACAAGAGGAGTGAGAGATTGTGGGAGCATGGGTCAGTGCAACACCCACTCCACCCCACCAACACCACACCTGAAGATGGGTCCGTAGTAGTACATCAAACTTAGCAGACTGAGCTACCGGATCCAAAATGTAGGTATCAAACATGAGGCTTCTCGTCCTCTGACACCACTAGGACCTCATCAGGTATTGGTATTGGAGGTTCTTGTGGTTTTCCCTGGATGCCCGGGGAAACGGGACAGACTGTGTCTGTTTTGCCTTCTCTTTGCTGGATCTGTGCTGCTGTGTCACAGCATGAGGTGGGATCCCTTGACTACTTCTATGCATATTAGACTGCTGAGGGAAGCTTCCTCCACTGTGTAATTATCACACGTCCCATCATGCTAAAAAAGCAAAACAAATCCTGTTGCTGGTATTCTTCCCTGGGGCCGCACCAGGCAGGACAAGGTTTCAGTGGTTGGCTGGTGTCCCTGTACAGGGGGGGGCGGGGATCTGGGCTGGAGAGTCTGCATCTGCCCATCACCCTGACATATAGGTTACTCCTTATAAGAAGACCTATAAATGTTCTTGATAATTCATGCTTGGGCATCCAGCCCCCGCAACCTCCCACCCCTGCCCGTTATAAAAGCGCTAAAAGGATGAAGGGACAGTGGAAGACCTACTAAGAACCCCTGCCGATACTGGGTGATAGATGGCCATATCTGTAGATTGGCGTAAAAGCTGGACTGGAGTATGGGGCTAGAATGGGATCAGACCTGGAGGGGGCAAAGAGAATAATTCCCATGCAGCACTAGTACAGACCTTGAACAGACGGGGGCCGATGGGCTATGCAGGAGCGCAGAGTACAGTCCGAGTAAGGAGTGACTTGGATAGAAAGCATGGTTGACAAACCACCATTGAGTAACTTTTCTCTGTTAGCGTAACCTGCCAGGAGGGCGATCTGAAGCATTAATTTGCTCTTACTGAGTTACCCAGCGTCCCAGTGGGAAAAGATGGATATAGTTTTCTCTGCATGAGAGGTGCCATCGGGCTCAGACTGGCCAATAGGGAAAGGCCTGCGGTGCAGGCCCAACATGGTAGTGTGGGCTAGTTTGTTTTGGTCAAAGTGGGACAGTTTGAGTTACTTCACTGAAAAGCTAGTAGTACAATTTGCAAAAATACTACTTCAGGTTGTACTCTAACAGCATTGCCACCTGTTACTGTGCACCACTTTTTCATTCGTGTCTGGCCCAATTTTATGCACCAGTCCGATCCAGAGTAGGCACCATCTCAAAACCAACTAGCACCCCGGGAATGGACTCAAACACCTGTGAGAGGGCAGGCAGAAATACTCCCCAAGAGGAGAAAGTCAGAAGAAAGAATATAGAGCAGTTTTTGAGGGACCACGCTAGTCATGGAAACCGTAAGTGGACCTGAGACGAGTTTGAAATAAAGGGCTGACTGGTAATACGCGGCCAAAGGAAACCCACAGACCAAAACAAACAGAAAAGCTGAGAAAGCGGAGCTGGCACTCCTCGCGGAACTGAAGCTGGAAAATGATCAGCCAGGACAGCGGTCTGCAGCCTTTGACTCTCCAGCATAGTCCCAAACATTTGGAGAGTTCCAAGTTGAAAACCCTTGACTATGAGCACTTGAATGGGCACCAGAACTAATAGTCACAGTAAAGAACTTGCAGGGCCAAACTACAGCCTGAAGTATGCAAAGGAACTGGACACAACCACAACTCTAAATATACGGGCACCAACAGGGACAGGACTGAAGCACTACTGTCTGGAAAGCCTGGTTCAGTGTGTCTGAGGACAGTTACAAGAACAGTGGTGTCGGCCACAATGGGTAGCACCACACCTGGTGGCATGGTGGTAAAGACATGGGAGGACTTGGTGCTTTCAGAGGAGGGGGAAAAAGCACCTGCAATGAACATGAAAAGGAGCGAGCCCACGAGCTGCACCTGTGAAGGCGAGGAGCAAAGACGGACAATGTGATGAATAGAGGGGAGGGTGTCGTAAAGTGAAGGAACGAGCTTGTGGTGGCTGGATGGAAGGACAGGGACACAGAAAGGTAAAAAGCAAGATGAATGTGGCCGGGAGAAACTGGGAGATGCATCTACCAGGAGTGGCTGGAGTGTGAGAAGGAGAGCATGGTGTGGCTTAGTGGGAGGAAGTTGGGGTGGGGGGTAAGCCTGCAATGAATAGGCAGGGGCGAGAATGGAGGGACGGGCCACAATGCCACCAAATAGGGGAGTGGCGTGTAGTGAAAATGGTGAGGCAAAGACCCTGTGATCGATTGGCAGGGTAAAGCGGGCACTTTGTCATTTACAACTGGAGGGACCTCAGCTGTCTGCTCCAAGGGCGGACCACACCAGTGTATCAGGGGGGTCCTCTTCATGCAGGTAATGTGAAGGAGTGCATGCCAAGCAAGAAGTAACACTGTTTACTGCGGGTCCAGACACAGATGGGAGAGCACAATTCAATTAGCACAATGGAATGGAACAGAACTGAATGAAGGGAGATGTCGGTGCTGCCTACCGTGGCCAAGCTTTTTATACATTTGAACACTATTAGCATAAGCCAAAGTTAGTAACACTATTTAATCATCATACCAAGCTTATTGGCGGGACTACATCGGTCCCCTATAGCTAGGCATACAGTAATCAAGCATGATTGGCGCAAACCCTCTTGACCCCTCTCCGCACAAAAGCCACCCTGCGTGATGTCACAGACCTTCCTACACCACCCCCATAATGACAAACATTTCATGACATAGTTGTGCTGACCACCGGAACCTTATTTGTCTGCCAGTGGCCAGTTCTCATGAGAAACACAAAGCAACCTGGGTTTGGCAATGAAGAGCGATCAATGAGGTACTCCGCTGACTTCTGCAAGAGGACACACGACACTGTTGCACCCTCAGGACATCGCAACTCTTCACATGATTGGTCCCCTCCCAGCTCATCCCCTCACCCCACAACTCTCTTCCCACGCCTGTCTGCCAAGGGGCGATTTGAAACTAACAACCCCACCGGGATACCTCTTCTTCAACTTACTAGTGTTTATTAATTAAAGATCTTCTTTTCCCAGTAGCCTGGCTCACTGACCTTGAACGTTTCGGCTTTAACCATCTCCCATCGACTACAGTCTCACAGGAATGGTTGGTTTGCAACATTTCTCCAGCACACTCCAAAGTCTGAGTGCTTGAGAAATTCATGTTGCCGCGATATTCAGGGTCCGTCGGTGTACAATCTCAAGTGGCTTACTTACCTGCGACCTACATTACATATCATTATGGCTGTTGTATGGCTCACATTATACTGTGCCTTCCCTGCTAACCATTGCCCCTGTGCCAGGGTCACTTCCCACCCGCCCCCCCAGCCCTCCAAGCTCCCCCCCTTCCTCAGATGCCCCACCCCTACTTTATCCCGCAAACTCCTCCAGCCTCATCTGGGCATGTGGTACATAAGGTAACATGGTGCAGCTGTCAATGGTGTTTGCGCCCCCCCTAGGTATTCCCCTCCTCTTGCCCATAATTCCCGCAACTGATAGAGCGCTGCCAAGGGGGTGCACCTATTTGCACCTTTAGTGCACCAGGAATTTACTATTCCTGGAACCAGATGTAAATATTTTAAAGTGAGATTCATTAACTCTCCATTGAAAAATTAAATACTAGTGGTAAAACATAGACCCTTCATGTCTTCCTGTTTTGTTTTGTCTTGTTATGGATACGTGTTTTGGAGCTAGTAAAGCACATTTAAAAAAAGTGTGTTCTTGCATTGCGGGAGTCAGATCTGAAGGGAGGCTTCAGGGTAAATTGCCTGGCATCGGCAAGAGTCTCTAGCTAGCTGATAATAACCTGGGGACACAGGGTTTCAGGAAAGTTGGCATGAGATTCTTGTTCCTTTTTCTAAGCTCTAAAGATTTCCTGTTGTTGATTGTTGATTTGTTTGATTTTCAGCGAATAAAGAGCACCTTTCTGCTCAAGAAGAACTAAAGGCAGCAAGTTTAGTCTCCACCATGAAGCATGTCTCGATCCACTGGTTCCGCAAGGGTCTCCGGCTTCACGACAACCCGGCCCTGCTGGCGGCGCTCAAGGACTGTTCAGAGCTGTACCCCATCTTCATCCTCGATCCCTGGTTCCCCCGGAACATGAAGGTCAGTGTCAACCGCTGGCGGTTCCTCATCGAGACGCTGAAGGACCTAGACGAGAACCTCCAGAACCTCAACTCCAGGTAGGTGTGCCCATTGCGACAATCCATGACTTGACCCACTCCGCTGTCTTTGGAATCCACGACCAAAGTGAATATAAGCAAAATAGTGAGGCTGTCCTTTCGTAGACACTTTGCTGAGATTACTGTGATCTCCATCGAACACTGCAAACCTGGTTTGGAGTTGCGGGGCACGCAGGAGGCTGGTAATTTCATCAATTAAAAATCTGGAGTTAATTTAAAGTAGCATTCTTTACGTATGCCGGATGGTATGGTATGGTATTGTTTATTTATAAAGCGCTTGGATACAAAACAAGTGCTTCAAAGCAATGGCTGTCAGTGTTGTACAATCTGCAGAGTGATTCACCCAGGACATGCACGTTTTCTCAACAGACTAGAATTCCACGTCTTTGGACTGAACCAAAAAGCATTGCTTGTTGATGGGATGGGCAGGGTTTTTTTTTATTGGTAGGGAGAACAAGTGGGGATTCGGGGTCTGTAAATTCGAATGGTTCCTCTTTGGAGACTAACTTGGCTGCGGGTAACTTAAGTGTATGGAATTGGATTTCTTAACTGTAGACTGAATGTGCAGGCTTTTCCCACCTATGGACTGGCCGGGCGGGGTAGGGTTTGTGTATGTGTGTGGACTGAAAGAAAAGGGGTTTTGTGTCTGTGTAGACTGGACGAGCGGGGGTCCTGTGCTTGTAGACTGGACGAGCGGGGGTCCTGTGCTTGTAGACTGGACAGGTATCTCTAAACTGGACGGGCAGGGAAATCCTGTCTGTCGACTGGACAGATGGGGTTTTGTATCTGTGGCTTGACCAGAAAAGTATTTTATGTCTGTATGGTTGGCTGTGGTAGGTCAGAAGAAAGAGGCAGACTAGTTTTTGTCCTATTCAACAAGTGATTTATTAAAATTAATAAGAAAGTGATATATCCCCTTTCTAGGGGTTTCCCTGCCTAACTAAACCTACTAGTCTGCTTGTCATCAGTAGTGAAATCCAAAAAGTAAAGAGTCTGCCCTCCGTCGGAAAACGCCCTACCACTAAAGAAAGAAACTACACAAGTCCAGGAGAAAGCTTCCTACTCGTGGATAGGCTGTTCGCCCGAACAGATGATTTTCAAACTGTTCTAGGTGATCGCTTGGATTAATTCCTTTTAGTTCTTGGCGAATCTTCAAGCCTCCTGGCATCCTCTTTCCTTTTTAGAGATGATCCTGTTCTCCTTGCAATATTTGCGTGTTCACTCCTTTGGGCTACGTCTCTATAAGGTTGCCTTTCCCCAACACTTTGAAGGAACCCAAATGCCTCTTCTCTTGCTCTTGACTTTCTGTATTCCTTTGCTTCATTATTTCCCCAAACGCAGCATGTTTTACACATATCTTCTCTTGGTCTTTAAAAATGCCTGCTGTGTCGCTGGGATCAGTAGGCTGAGCGTGTCCCTGCTCCCTGTATCCCGCTTCGTGTCTCCAGCCTCTCCCTTTACCTTTTTGCTCATGGGCTAGCATCACCGGATCGCTCTTCAGGAGCGTAACACTACTCGTGTCGGAACTACCTTGGCGGTCACGCAGGCTCTCCTTTCCTTTGTTCTTTGGTTTGGTTCTGCATAGCCATGGCTGCAGCAGTCTCTGTGCTGTTTCTGGACTGAACAGTCCACCTTTCCCACGTCACGCCACTGCTCACTTGGGCCTCCTTTCCTTGTGGCTCTCTTCCCCCACACAACGCAGATATCTGGTTTCCCTATGCCTTGTCAGTACATGCACTAGCCCGGTCTTAATGACCTGGCCTCTCCCAGTCCTCAGCAGCTCCCAGCTCTTCCCAGGTTCAAACTTCCCAGGCTTCACACACCATTTATAGCCCTTCTATTTTTATATCTAGGCAATGGGTCCTCCCCAGCGTAACAGTCTTTTCTCTCTTTGAGTAACCTCTCTTACTCGTCTGGGCAGGCTCCTTCATCACAGTTGGATTAATTTAGGAGCACAGAGTAATCTGTATTACTCGCCCATTTCTCCTTTGTCTCAGTGGTTTTGTCAGACATTTCTTTAAAATGAATGCTAGGACTAACATTGCAATAGCAAACAGTAGTTTGTTATGATGGACTTTTCAGAAGCTTGGATGTTATTGATGGTTCAACAGATAGAGTTTTAGGAAGTTCCTTAACGGAATGGGAGTCCTTATCCCAGAAGGGGAGTCTCTCACTGTGAGGTCCTGCTAACTGCCACCCCTAGGGGGAATGTTGGGTAGCGGGCTCACAATGCTAGCATCAAAAGGAAAGGCTCCCCTGTGGGGACAAGTGACGAAACCCTGAGATTCATCACATTGCCCAACAGGCCAACAATTATTTAATGTCTGTGTCCTGTGGTAAATCGGATATAGGAGACAGACAAGAAGATGTTTTAAAGTGTCTGTTTTAATACAGCAAATAAAAGGTCTTGTCCATCCCTACTTCTACGATGAAGGTTCCATGTTCTGGAAAATAATAAACTGGTGCATGTCAGGACCTCTTATACAAATAAACCTTGTCCTGTGAGGGGTCAGTACTGTGATGCGGACAACTTGGTAAAGGTTTTCCACAAAAAGCCATTTTTATTAACCGATAAGGGGTTGATAAATGTCTCACTATCCCATCGCCAACCTAACCTGGATTTCCATGCCTATGAAAATAACTAAAGGAAAACACTCTAACAAAAGGAATGATGTCCCTCACACATACATACATCATATATAGCAATTCAAATATAACCGAAAGAACAGTAATGTTCAACATAAACCTAATAAATATGTATCCTTGTAACCTGGGTCGGATCCCATTCCCCAGATTTCAAGCAGGAATTTCACTCAAAAGTTCAAATAAGCAACTTCTGTGTTGTAGCCAAGTGCTGATCATGAAGTTCTTCTTGCTCCAAAAAGTCTTTCACGTGGACATTAACCAACAGTTCAACCAGACGACAAGTCTTTATCTCTCCACATACAGCAAAGAGTTCAACACAACTTATTCTTAAATAACAAAACACTTTCACAATTTTTCTGTATCTACAACAATCTTTTGTCAGGATGATTCCACAACAATTCATGAAACACTTTAGTGGTCTTGCCACTTCTGCTTCTTCTCCACTTCAACCACAATGCCTTCCTTGTCCACTAACCTGCCAGGACTACCACTAAAAGGTCCCTATCCTGGTATACTCGCCTGCCAGGACAAACATTCCTAATGCTACTACAAGCACTCTGTGGTAACGTCTACTTCAAACCTTTAGAAAAGTCTTTAACTTTGAACAATCTCGACATTCACAACTTCTTTGGGGAAAACATGTTGGACATTGGTGCTGTTTATTCCACTCTTGTTTTGCCAGAGGCAGTGCACGTTATGCTCCTCCCGGCTACTTTATACCAGGAGGGTCTCTCCTCCCACTTCTGTTTTCCCACTTTTACATCAATTAACTGCTGACAATATTTCTTTCTTACACTTGCCCCTCTTTGGCTTAGGTAATGTGTGTTGATGTCATGCTGCTTAACTATGGCCTCTTCCTTATTCTGGCAACAGTAGTTTTCCTGTAACAATGTTCTCTTGTTGTTTAGCCAACACGCTGTAGAAGTATTGCCCATTCTTTACTTTTGCAATGGTGTTGGCTTTTATAATTGTAATCTTTCTCTTCTTGCCTCTTTACAAAGTTCTTATTTCCCCAATATGACTTCTTTCAATTAGTTTGGTATTCAAAGTTGCTGTTAGTAGTTACAGAGCATACCAGGATTACCCGCCACTGTTAAACTCACTGGTTTCTGCACACGCGTCCGTGCGATCCGTTGCCACTGCTCGTTCTGCCTCTTGTGCCGCCTCCTGCACAGCAGACTGCTTTGATTCTCCCACAGCCTGCGCTGATCGGGAAAGGAGCTTTCCTTGCTCCTAGTGTACACCGGTGATTGCCAGCACCGGAACACGGCACACAATCAGGAGATCCTCTCTCTCCAGGGGGAAAGCCTGCAACAACGATTTTTATTGTTAATGGCCAGCACCTGAGGGAGCCACATATATTCAAAAGTCCTGCTGAGGTGTGGGTCATTAGAACCACTAGACTGCACATTGCAGTTGAGTGCCTCTGAGTCCCTCTCCATCATCCCAGTACTTGGGTCATTGTGGACTTGAAGTCCCCAATGCTCTTACCTCCTGCTTCATAAAAGCAAACTTCAACTTTATTGGATATCCCTTGCTTATAGAATAGATCCCTAGGGAAGGGCTTTACATGGGTTAATGGTTGATTCAGATTCAAGGAAGAAGTATATTCTTCACGGGTCAGCGTTAAAGGTTTTGATTCCCACATATATTGTTCCTGTGTTGATCACACGAGTTGTCCCTACCCTCAATTTGGGTAACATTGGGAAAGTGTGATACTTCTAATGGTTAGACTGTATAAATTAGTAAGAAATCAAGAGACTTCAGTCAGTAAGTAGTTTTCTTTGGACTGAAAGAGAGCCCAATTCTTTATTAACAGAATTCTTTCTGTTCAGAAAAACCATAAAAAGGATACTTCTGCTTCCGTGTTCTACAATCCTTCATGGGAAGGATCGTCTCGTCTGATACACCAAGTTTATAAGGGTAAGCTCTACTCGAAATTCTCCTTAATGTCCTTTTTTAGGTATCTTGGTCTTACTTCTGTCTTTGCCTCTTTTCTTTATTCTTTACTTGTATTTCTATTTCTCTTCTATGGACTCTATTTGATCTTCTTAGACTGTCTTTTCTTTGTCTTTTTCTGGTTCGCTCGTAACTAAGCTGATAAAGTTTATTTGTCCTCGTTTTCCCCTCAGACTTCGAGCGTTTTACCCTTTGTCTCTCATTAAACTTGCAGAGCTTTAGTTGGCTTGAATGTTTCTCAATCACACTGCTGGCGTATGTTTCCCTTCAAAAAGTTCCCTTTTTCCTCACTATTCACTTAAGGAAGCTCATTTGTTTTTGCTTTTAAAATGTCTCTTGTAGTTAAAAAACTTCTTATAGTTCGTAGGGTTTGACTCCTTATTGATACCACTCTGCCCCTTTTAAGAATATCTGCCCCTTTTGGGGTTAACTTATCCTGTTCTCTCTCCTTGCCGACTTCCCTATGCTTCACAGCCCTTGACTCCTCCTTATGATACGGAGTGGTTACCTTTGAGTGGCGTCTTCCCCTTTCCACTCGATCGGTGAACGAGGGCTCATCTGCTGCTGCTCCTCCTCTTCCGAATCTCCAACCTTTACTCTCTCTATGCTCTCGATACCTTCACTTCTCGTCGTGAAGACCGTCTCTTTCCCTCCTTCACTCCGCAGGCGGGAGCAGCTCGCAGCGGTCCACGCCTCCTCACAACACGGTACGCGGCACCAACCTTCACTTCTCGTCGTGAAGTCCGTCTCTTTCCCTCCTTCACTCCGCAGGCGGGAGCAGCTTGCAGCGATCCGCGCCTCCTCACAACACGGTACGCGGCACCAATTAACTATTATTGAACGTTTAACTTCACTATGCGCAACGGCACAACGGGACTCTAGTAATCTCCTCTTCCAACCGCTAACCTAATACGCCCAGCTGAGACCGTTGGGCTCGACCTCCCCCTCCTCGCCCACCGTTTCCTAGGGAAAGAAAAACAGCGTTAGAGGAAAGGTGCTACATGTTTTACTTCCTGCTTTTGCATGTCCACCTCAGTAAGACTTTATGGTCTGGCTTGTATTACATGAAAGCAGTTTCTGTAATAAGACATCCACATTGTCACACCCCCCTCTACTAAACCCTTACGATCGGGAAGGGTTTCTGCCCTGGATAGATAATCAGCTTGGGCTAACAATCTTCCTGGTTTATGAACTGTTCTAAAAGAGAAGGGCTGGAGGGAAAGGAACCACCTAAGTATTCTCTGATTTGAATCCTTGTTTCGAGCAAACCAGACCAAGGGAGCATGATCAGTTATTAAAGTGAACTCCTGACCTAACAGATAATATCTTAGAGCGTCTATTGCCCACTTTACGGCCAAACATTCCTTCTCTATAGTTGGGCAACTCAATTCACGTGGCAACAGCTTCCGACTAATGAAGAGTATGGGCCTTTCTTTCTCCCCTTGATCCTGGAACAGCACAGCACCTATTCCGGTACCCGAGGCATCAGTGTGCAGATAAAACGGGGCGTTAAAATCTGGACAGTGTAAGATAGCTCTCTCGGTGAGGGCCTCCTTTAAGGCGTTAAATGCTTGTAAAGTTTCTCGAGTCTCCCAAGTTTTCTTTGTCATCGAGTTCTTCTTTAATAGATCTGTAAGAGGGCTGGCGAGAGTAGAAAAGTGCGGAATAAATCTACGATAATCTCCCACAAACCCTAGAAATGCCCTCACTTGTTTCGGTGTAGCTGGAAATTTTAACTGTTTTATGGCTTTGATCTTTTCCTCTTGAGGTCTGATGATCCCCTGACCGACAAAATATCCCAGATACTTTGTGTGAAACATGGCAACATGAGTTTTTTTTGGGATTTATGTGTAACCCTTCGTTTCCAGAGTCTTAAGGATTCCTGCCAGATGTTGTAGGTGTTCTGTCCATGTGTTACTATAGATTATGATATCGTCAAGGTAAGCCCCGACATACTGTTCATGTCCCTTGATTATATGGTTTATTAGTTGCTGAAAGGTTGCCGGAGCTCCGTGCAACCCAAAGGGTAGAACCGTAAATTGATATAAACCCGTAGGTGTGGCAAATGCCGTCTTTTCCTTATCAGCAGGAAGTAGGGGAATTTGCCAGTAACCTTTGGTTAAATCAATTGTAGTCAACAACCTCGCCTTCCCTAAATTGTTCAGGAGATCTTCTATTCGGGGCATTGGGTATGCATCAAATTTAGAAATGTCATTTACTTTTCGAAAATCCATGCAAAATCTTACACTCCCATCCGGCTTTGGTACAAGGACAACCGGGGAGCACCAGTCACTGTAAGATGGTTCAATGATCCCTAGATCTAACATTTCTTGGACCTCTTGGTTGAAAGCTTTGATCTTCGATTCAGGAATTCGATAAGGTCTTTGTCTTACTACGGTTCCTGGCTTGGTGACTATATGATGATTTGTTAAATTAGTTTTCCCTGGTAAGGAAGAGAACACATGTGCAAACTTTTGTATGACATTAGACAATTCTGTTTTTTGAACTCCTGACAAATCTGGATTTACATTTAGGCCCTCCGCACCAGTTTTCTTCTTTATTTGGAGAAATTGTTCTTCTGTAGTTTCATTCACGGATATCATGGCCATTGTTGGTACGGGGGATCTCGATTTTTTTTAATAAATTAACATGATATGTTTGATAAGGAAGTTTACAGTCTGTCTGCTTCACCTTGTAGGTTAAGGGTCCCAACACCTCTTGAATCTCATATGGACCTTTCCAAGTAGCTAGCATTTTGTTCTCTGATGTAGGTACTAACACGAGTACTTGTTCTCCCTTCTTGAATCTACGCAACTGTGTATTCTGATTGTAGTATTTCTCTTGTCTTATCTGTGCTTGAAGAAGATTATCTCTTGCAACATTTTGTAACTTTTCCACCCTTTCTTGCAGTTGGGAAGCATACTCTGTTAGTGTAACCTCCATGGTTCGGTTGTTCTTCCTAAGATTCTTTTAAGAGGTCTAACAAAGTACGAACAGGTCTTCCAAACAATAATTCAAAGGGGGAAAACCCTGTTGACGACTGTGGAGTATTCCTGAGTGTCATTAGAATCCATGGAAGTATTCTATCCCAGTCCTTATTCTCTGGGGAAGTCGTTTTCTTCAGCATCTGTTTGATGGTACTATTATAACGTTCTACTAGCCCATCAGTTTGTGGGTGGTACACAGCGGTTTTCAGATGTTCTATTTTCAAGGTCTCACAAACTTGTTCTAGAACCTTGGACATGAAATTCGACCCACGGTCGGTGACAATCTCCCTGGGTATCCCGACTCGTCCAGTGAAAGGTATGATGGTGTCACAAATCTGCTGGGTATTTGTGGCTTTTAATGGAAATGCCTCGGGGTATCTGGTTGCATAATCGACCACTACAAGAATGTATTTGTGGCCTCTTCTGGTCGGTTCCAAAGGTCCAACGATATCTATTCCGATTCGACTGAATGGTTCCATCACTAGGGGCATAGGTTGAAGTGGTGCTCTTCTTACATTGGCTCGGTTCTTCCGCTGACACTCTTCACATGACTGACAGAAGCGAACTACCTGTTGGTATATTCCAGGCCAATAAAATCTATCGAGTATCTTTTTGGTGGTTTTCTCCGTTCCTAAGTGTCCTTCACCAATTTGGATATGAGCCACCTCCAGAATAGTCTGATAGAATTTATGGGGAATCAACAGCTGTTTTACGTCTTCGCCATTCCTGGCCTTACTTAATCTATAGTACAACCCATTCTCCTTGATGAATCGTGGTCCTTCTCCCGTTACTTTTTCTAGAACTCGTTCTTGAGCATATTGCAGCAAAGGATCTAGTTCTTGAGCAGACCGGAAACTGTCTCCGTCTTCCTCGATTCTCCAATCTACTGCTACCGGGGAGACATTTTTGACTCTCCATTCTTTCTTCAGAGAACGTCTGACCTTTTTACTTTTTAGTATTTTAGGGATTGTACTAGGTATTTAATCACTATGGAACGGGGCCGTTTCCAACCAGCTCTTCTCAATCTTATGTACTAACTCTGGAAATTTTGGTATATCGGTGCCAATTAGAAGTGGTTTTGGTAGATGTGGTAATACTGCTGCCTTGACTCCCATTGTTTCCCCGACTACTTTGATTTGTATTTCCTTAGATGGGTATGCCCTTACATCCCCATGTACACATCGGACAGGAATTTTCTCTGAGGAATAACAATCGTCACCTACCAGCTCTGATGTTACTGCCGTCTGTAGACTCCCTGAGTCGACTAACGCGGTGGTGGGTTTTCCATCCACCTCTGCGTCACAGGTATACAGATACTGCGATGGTCTCGCATTCATCGTCTCGGTAATTTCATTTCCTTTATGTGATTCGAGTAAGCCAACCTCCATTGGTTCGGCTCTCGGCTTTTTCGGACAAAATCTCGCTAAATGTCCCCAGTCCCCGCAGTCAAAACATTGTGGACCTCTAGGTGTAGGAGTAGCTTGACGATCATTCACCGGACCCTCACTGGTAGGTCTAGATCGTACGCCGTCACCTTCTGATCTTCGTAGCATTGAGTGAGGCCACCTTAGTGTAGAAGCAGACTTATTCAACAAAAGGGGTGGTTTATAGCTTGTCGGGTAGGTCATCACTTTCCCTTGTCCCGCCTTTTGGTAAGCCGAGGCCACTTCCACAGCCTCTGTTAATGACAGCCGGGGATGTTGTTTGACCCGCCGCTGCACCGGTGCAGGGAGAGCTTCAATGAACTGTTCCAGAATGACTTTTTCGATCATTTCTGCTGAAGTAGATGTACCAGGCTGTAACCATTCTCTGCTAATTCCTTTACTCGATAAAACAATTGCCTTGGGGTTTCGTCCCCTTTCAACTTGAGCTCTCTAAATTTCACTCTATAAGTTTCCTCGTCGTGTCCCATCCGTTCCAATACCACCCTTTTCATGTCTCCGTAGTTTGTATCACCAGTAGGGTTTGCTGCTTGATATGCACATTGCATTTCACTGGTCATCAATGGTGCGATGTAATGACACCATCTCTCGGCGGGTCATTGTGCATTCCGAGCTACTCGTTCAAAGTTCACGAAAAAGTGTCCTGGATCTTCGCCGGTCAAATATTTTTGTAAGACAGAGGTGGGGACCTGAGGATTGTTTCGTACATTGGTAACTTCGAGTAGTTGAGCCTGCTGTATTTGTAAGGCCTGCTGGAAGGCCAATCTGTCAGCTTGAGCTTGTTGTGATTGCATCTGTAAGGCTTGCTGTAAGAGTTGCTGACCCTCGCTTAGGGTCTTAATCAGGTCTTCCCAGGTGTTCTCAGAATCCCACTTCTGACACCAACTGTGATACTTCTAATGGTTAGACTGTATGAATTAGTAAGAAATCAAGAGACTTCAGTGAGTAAGTAGTTTTCTTTGGACTGAAAGAGAGCCCAATTCTTTATTAACAGAATTCTTTCTGTTCAGAAAAACCATAAAAAGGATACTTCTGCTTCCGTGTTCTACAATCCTTCATGGGAAGGATCGTCTCGTCTGATACACCAAGTTTATAAGGGTAAGCTCTACTCGAAATTCTCCTTAATGTCCTTTTTTAGGTATCTTGGTCTTACTTCTGTCTTTGCCTCTTTTCTTCTTTACTTGTATTTCTGTTTCTCTTCTATGGACTCTATTTGATCTTCTTAGACTGTCTTTTCTTTGTCTTTTTCTGGTTCGCTCGTAACTAAGCTGATAAAGTTTATTTGTCCTCGTTTTCCCCTCAGACTTCGAGCGTTTTACCCTTTGTCTCTCATTAAACTTGCAGAGCATTAGTTGGCTTGAATGTTTCTCAATCACACTGCTGGCGTATGTTTCCCTTCAAAAAGTTCCCTTTTTCCTCACTATTCACTTAAGGAAGCTCATTTGTTTTTGCTTTTAAAATGTCTCTTATAGTTAAAAAACGTCTTATAGTTCGTAGGGTTTCACTCCTCCTTATTGATACCACTCTGCCCCTTTTAAGAATATCTGCCCCTTTTGGGGTTAACTTATCCTGTTCTCTCTCCTTGCCGACTTCCCTATGCTTCACAGCCCTTGACTCCTCCTTATGATACGGAGTGGTTACCTTTGAGTGGCGTCTTCCCCTTTCCACTCGATCGGTGAACGAGGGCTCATCTGCTGCTGCTGCTCCTCCTCTTCCGAATCTCCAACCTTCACTCTCTCTATGCTCTCGATACCTTCACTTCTCGTCGTGAAGACCGTCTCTTTCCCTCCTTCACTCCGCAGGCGGGAGCAGCTCGCAGCGGTCCACGCCTCCTCACAACACGGTACGCGGCACCAACCTTCACTTCTCGTCGTGAAGTCCGTCTCTTTCCCTCCTTCACTCCGCAGGCGGGAGCAGCTTGCAGCGATCCGCGCCTCCTCACAACACGGTACGCGGCACAAATTAACTACTATTGAACGTTTAACTTAACTAGGCGCAACGGGACTCTAGTAATCTCCTCTTCCAACCGCTAACCTAATACGCCCAGCTGAGACCGTTGGGCTCGACCTCCTCCTCCTCGCCCACCGTTTCCTAGGGAACGAAAAACAGCGTTAGAGGAAAGGTGCTACATGTTTTACTTCCTGCTTTTGCATCTCCACCTCAGTAAGACTTTATGGTCCGGCTTGTATTACATGAAAGCAGTTTCTGTAATAAGACATCCACATTGTCACAGAAGGGAAGTCTTACTTTGGCAACAAGCCATTAAATATTCTGGTACCATAGAAATCTCACTCTCAGAAGAAGACAAATACTGCGTCTCCCTTAACGGAATCCCCCTATTCCCTTGGGGGGTTGGGGGGGCTTGTCCTCCCAGGTGATCCACCTGGCTAATAACACCCCCAGGGTCCGATCAGGCCGTGGCTGCCTTCCCCTGGCAACTGGGGAGGAGACTTTAGGCTGGAATTTTGTGAAGACTCTGCAGGATTCATCAGTCCAAGCCTATTCTATCCTACTGAATGACACACCACTAATAAGGAAAACCTTACTCGCCCCCCCCCCCCCGCCCCCGCACCCCCCTTAACTCTTCTTGGCTTGTGCTGGTTGGTGCTTGACTCCATCCCAAGTATCTCTCAAATTCGACTCTTGGTCTTTCAGGCCCCTGCCTGCTTGTGCACTTCAAACAAGTTCCTTGATTTTTCAATACAAAAGGGGACTCCTGACTCCTTCACCTAATTTAGAAAGTTTGCTCCTTAAATGCAATACTTGGATTTGCAAATTATTCAACTTTGTAACTTGTCTCTTGCTTGCCCCTCCATGGCGTTTTTGTTTCTTTTAAGCAATGGGGTTTCCTGGTCCAACATGGACCTCCTGCCAGTCTCGGCTTATCCCGATATTCGCCCCCTCACAGAGGTGAGTGGCTTGCTTTCTTGGCTCTGACTGAGCTCTCTGGTGCTTCAGAACTTTTGATTCTCTGGTGGCTCTTGCCCCCTCCCGGGTCTTTCTTTCAGGTTCACCCCTCACACGTGTTTCTATTTCTTTTAGGTCTCTGGTAGCTCAGCATGGGCCCTCTGGCTCTTTAGTTTGTTTCTCACTATTCTCAGGCCTCTGTAGGCTACTAAAACATTCAGCCCACACTGGCCTCGCTGGTCTTGTGGGTTGCGTACTGTCCTCAGCCAGCTCTGTCTGCGTGGTTAACTCCTCACTGGCCATGTGGGTTCTGCAATGTTCTCACGCCTTTGCAGAGTGCTTCAGAGCTTTGCCACCCTCCTCGCTCTCCTCTGTGTTGGCCACATACCTGCTTTATGGCTGCGTTCTTCACCGGGGGTGATGGCTGATCCACTAGTGAACGCACCGGGTTGCGCTAGTTGTCTGCTCTCTAGCACTGCTTCTTCATCCAGGGTTTGTTGCTCGTGAACGCAAGTGCACCACGTCTGGAGCGGTTCTGTCTCTTCCTTCGAGACCTGGTTGCCATGGCCTTCCCCTCCCCATCACCCCTCCAGACTAAGCAGCCTTCCCTGGGCTCTGGGATCCCTCTGTGCACTGTGTATTTGACGTGGTCCTGCCTCCACGGGGGATTGGCTCTACAGCGCAGGCTTCCGTTGTACATGGCCTTGCTCGCTCAGGCTGGCTCTCTCCCTGCAGGTAGGGGTGCTTTGCCCTTTAATGTTCCTATCCGAAAAGAGATGCAACACCATTGGTTTGGTGTTGCTGGCATCCAGGTGGGGTCAGGAGCCAAGTCGAGCAAAGTTAAAAGCCCCTGTGCCTTATTATGGTGTTCAGCCCCCATGTATCCAACACATAATTGGGACTCTTGTGTTAAGGGAGATGTTATAAACTCCCCCCCCCCCCCCCCCTAGGGACTGTTTTGCTTAGCGAAACCACCTTCTTAGCCCCAAAGTGGGTCCCCAACCCCTTGGGGAGAAGGGACGAATTTGTTGGATTAGTCTGAGTGCACACGTTTGAAGACTGGAATTTTAAGTCTGGGGTGATGTTGGTGGTGAGCCATGGAGAAGCAGGGGGGCACTTGCCCCTGCCTGGTTCCACCCTGGTCCCCAGTGCGCCCCACCCAGGCTCTCGCTGGGCTGGCGGTGCTCCACTAAGACTCTGAGCGTCCGACATGAAGGAAGCAATACAAACAAAAATGCCAACAAATTGCAATGTGCTTGTGTACTATGCGAGCAGCAAGCATACCGACCGAGCC
Organism: Ambystoma mexicanum; assembly: GCF_040938575.1. Classification (NCBI taxonomy): domain Eukaryota; kingdom Metazoa; phylum Chordata; class Amphibia; order Caudata; family Ambystomatidae; genus Ambystoma; species Ambystoma mexicanum. The sequence continues at coordinate 79,973,698 of NC_090931.1, forward strand.
CGTCCTCCCTTGCTGCCTGCCTTTGGCACGGGGATCATCCTCCCAGGCCAGCCAGGCCCTGCAGGTCTGCAGCAGCGGTTGGTCCAGCGTCCGGGCGCTGACACTAGCACCAATGGGCCCAGGGCCCAGACTATCTGCAGCCGACACAGGCAGGCACGCAGGCTACGTTTGCTATTATGTAGCAAATGATCCATCCGCCCAGCGGGTGCCTGCCTGCCCCCAGGCTCCCTGCGACCAGTTGTTACTTGTGTGCATATCTGTTTGCAATGCTAGAGAACCACTCCGCCACCAACGTATCGGACCACCAGTGCTTTTCTGGCCACCAGCACTGTGACTGGAGTCGGACCCTTTCCTGCCTGGCCGTGTGTGCATGCCCACAGTGCCCTGCCCCTGGCTTCAGGGCTGCATGCCTGTCTGCAGAGACTGAGGAGACTGAGGAGAGAGGGAGAGAGAGACTGCTATATTTGTGCTGCTGTGCAGCATCAATCTTTTGACTGCATGCTAATGTATGCAAATGCACACATGTGTGTTGGATCCTGTTTTCCTGCCTATGCATGGAAGCAAATGCTTTGCTCAGGTGCATGGCATGATGCAATGCGCATTTACACGTTTGGCTCCACACCCCTTCTTTCTTTCTTTCTTCCCTCCCTCCCGTGTGCAGTTCTCGGCACTGTGCCACTGCTCAAGGTATGAAGCATGCCATGCTATTGCCAAGGCGCTTCATCGCATCCCTCGGACAAGGAGCCACTCCCTTGCATACACCCGCTCACCTTGATTTACATGGACACAAAGCTTCAGGCTGGCTTGTCTGCAGGCGCTGCTTTAAGCACAACAACGTGTATGTATGTGTACATGCATATATGTATGTGTACATAACGACAGTGCTGGAATTATTGACCGACCCGGACACACACACTGATCTTTAAAAAAATATAAATATCATCGTGTTAACCCAGAGAAAAAAGCAACACATGCAGAATTTCAAACAAGTATGGGTCTTCTTGTCGTAGAAGTTGTAAAATAAAACTGGTATCGGCTTGGAGAAGATGAACAGTGCCAAATATAAATGCATCGGCGTCACAGCGCTAGGGAACCCGTTGGGCAGTACTCGTTAATGCAGAAGCAGGGTGGCAAGGGTGCTTCTGACTGAGTAGTGCCGACGAGTCAACAGTCAACACGTAGAAGGGCCATGAAAAGCGCCCGCAGGACAGTCTGTGACGGATAAAGGGAAAGGTTTGAGCAAACCATATCCGCACGTTCGTGGCCTGTGGAAGACGGCGCAGAGCATAGCTGCCATGATGACCTGCAGAGGGAGTTTTGGTTTGAGAGTCCTTGATGGTATTTTTTTGGGACATCTGTCGGTTTCCTAAATCGCTGATGAATACTGTATATTTGCCATAACGCGCCTAGATTCTGGCAGTGGCACGTGAGTGGACAAATCATGTTTGTGCCGGCCATTCGTGAGTCTCGGTGAGCACCTCACATCAATGGAGACATGTGGCAGGATTGGGCATGAGTGAACATGTCAGGTGAGATACACGCTCATCAGAAATTCAAGTGCACACTTGTGTATGCATCATGATGTCACTTTTGTGTGCCCATGAGTATGGCATGTGACTGATCCAGAGTGCTGTGTCAAGTACGCGGGAAATGGGAATATGCCATGTAAGTTGGCCCGTGTGAGCCTGTCATCTAGAAACAAGTATGTGTGATCATGTCTTGGTAGCAGTGGCATGTGTGGGCAAGCAATGTAAGTGTACACTTGTTTGCGCATGTCTTGGGTGTTGTTCCATCGGAGTATATAACGCGAGCAAGAACATGGGTATGACATGTGAGTGCAAGCATGTGTAAGTATGTGTTGCGCGTGGGCCCATAGCAGCTGGCACATGTGTGGAGATAAGTAACGTGAATGTGCACCTGTGAGTATATGTGTGTGTAAGGTTAATGTGAAGTAGAATCTGCCTTGTGTGATTGTGATGTGAGTGTGTTGTGTGACTATGTGGACATGTGATGTGAGCAGTGGCTGCGAGTTTGGTGTGGAACAATAAGTGTACCTGTGTACGGTTGTGATGATCTCTCTTATGGCACTCCTTGCCCACCGCATCGCCGCTCTCTGCCCCTACTTCCAGTGCTATGCAGACGATACCCAGCTCATTTTCAGGCTACCCTCGGCCTCCTCCTCTCCTTCCCTCATCTCCGACTGTCTGTCTGCTATCCAGGAATGGTGTGCCGCCAATGACCTCTGCCTCAATGCCAGTAAGACTGAGATTCTACTCATCGGCACACCCACTCCCTCCTTCCCTGCAGCTCTCTGGCCGGCCTCCCTTGGCCCCCTTCCTGCCCCTACCTGCAAGGCTAAAAACCTCGGGGTCATCTTCGACTCCACACTCTCCTTCTCTCCTCATATATCTGACGTCTCTAAGAAGTCACACTACCAGCTGCACCTCCTCAGAGGTATTCTTCCCTTCCTCTCCTTCCCCCAGAAGCTCACTGTCTCCCGAGCCCTGGTTCTCTCTAGGCTGGACTACTGTAACAGCCTCTATCTTAATCTGCCTGCCTCCACTCTCCGCCCTCTGCAACTTATCCAGAACAGAACTGCGAGACTTGTCCTTGGCCTCAAGCCCAGGGACCATATCTCTCCAGGACTGAAATCTCTTCACTGGCTCCCAGTGGCTGCGAGGATTAAGTTCAAAACCCTCTGCATTGTCCACAAGGCCTTCTGGGGCCTGGGACCTAAATACCTTCAACTCTCTCTTCCTAAATATCTTCCTTCACGAGCCCTTCGCTCATCCGTCTCCAACTCCCTCATGGTCAGCCGCTTCTCGAAGCAACGAGCTGGGGGTAGATCTCTCTCCGCAGCAGGGGCCTCCCTCTGGAACAGCCTTCCTGCCTCCCTGAAACTTGAGGAGAACCATCTCCGGTTCCGGAAGCACCTCAAAACCTTCCTCTTCGCTTCTGCCTTCTCTCTCCCTCTCCCCTGCTAATCCTGCTTAACTCCCCACTGAATTCAGCACTAAACCTGCATCTGGGCCACTCTCAGCAACCTCGGTCCAGGGCCCAGCCACTCTCCACTTGCACTGCCTCCCTGGCTCCCCCTGCACTGTGGGACTGTCACTGTATCCCTACAGCCCCCTTCCCAGCACTTGCTCTGCACTTACCTCGCACTTGCCACCAGCTGGCCCTTTTTATTTATTATTTATTATTTTTTACGCTACATACCTTGTACTGCACTTCCCCCCCCCCACCTCCTCCCCCTGCACTTCCTCCTTTTCCCCTTACCTCTGCACTTGCGCGATCTGAATGACACCTGGCCTAGTAGGATCGTTTGTCTGTCTTCCCCTTGTTTCCCTCCCTCCCTGCCTCGTCGCGCCTTGAAACACTTGTGTATAGGCGCGTTACAAATACCATATCATATCATATCATATCATTAGACCAGCATTTGCTTGTGCTTAGGGCGTGTGTCTTGCTGTTACACACGAATCGGGTGTTTGTGAGTAATGGAAGCGCACTCTAATGGGGGGGGGGCGTGAATGCATGCTTGAGTATGCAGGTGTGCAAACAGAGTAGGGGCATTATGGAGTCCGTCCAGGTCCAGCATGTGTCCTGTGATGATTATGTGCTTGTGTTTTCATGGGGTGTAATTTGTGGTTCCCTCTTTAACGTGCATGAGTTTTTTCGTGCCAGCATTGGTTCACGCTATTAATATGCCGTGGATCTACGTGTACGCTCTGTGGTGTACTCTGAGTGTGGGTTCCCCATGCAGCAATGATATGTGAATGCTTACCGACATTTCAGTTGCATCACGTGAAAGTGTGCATCTCTTGGCTACACAAGCATGCAGTGGGACGCTCGTGTTCATTAGATGTGATTGTGGTGTGTGCTTGGTCGCACCGATGGTGCCTGCCTGCTGCTGCTGTCTGGTGTAATGCGCGGGGGTAAGAGTGCTGTCATGTTGGGTCCTTGCGCTCCTCCACTTTTGGTCATTTCTTGCCTGCAACTTCTTGATCTGTAAAATGTGTAGCATTTTGAAAGGTCTCAACGGGGCCCAAAGTGTACAAAAAAGTTCTTTCCTTTACGTCCACCTGGCTGGGATTTTAGGAGGGGTCGGCAGGGGACGGAGAATTGTCTTCATTCAAAATCACAAGAGGGGTCAAGTTAAGGTTGTGCTCTTGCTCCAGCACCTTATCATTTTCCATGTATGAAAGACCTTAAGTACTCTCGTAGCAGACATCCTGGTAGTTGCATGGTAACACCTCCCCCGCCCCGCCTGCGCTATACACAGAATGCTGTATTTTTTTCTTCTTCAAAATAGACATTTTATTCATTATTAATCAATAACAGAAGAAAACAAACAACACGAGAACAAACAGACATCAGAAATGACAAAGCATATAAGGCGCAGTTCATTGTAGTGGAAATATGAGTATGGGAAAATAATGCAAGAAAAAGCAGAAGGAATCAGCCCAAAAATCCATCACGGGGGTACTCGGCAGGAAAAGATCGCTGTCCTTGGGGATTGTCTCTTAGCTAAAGCGGAGCGCTACCATATGCAAATCAGCTCAGCCAATGGACACTAGGCGGCTTTAGGATGAGGGCCGGGTAGTGGTCCGCATAGTCCATAAATGGGGCCCAGGTGTTTTGGAACGGGGCAAGGTTGCCCAGGCGAAGACCTGCGACTCTTTCCGCCGTGACAATGTCCCAACACTTGGCCCACCAAAGCGGAATGGAAGGGCCCTCGGGATGCTTCCAGAGGCGGGCAAGGGCTATCTTGGCCACCAAGAGCAGGTGTGTGCACAGGCGGGCAGCACTCCCTGACAGTGGCAAGTCCCCTCCCCCCGGGTCTCCCAACAGAATGATACCGGGATCCCACGGGATATTGAGGCCTGTGATTGCTCTAACATGAGTCAGGACCCCCTTCCAATAGTGCGCTGCTTTAGGGCAGTCCCACAGGAGGTGGAAGAGCGAGCCCTCTTGCGGACAGCCCCTCCAACAGTTTGGCGAGGGCCTCACACCTGCTTTATGCAGCTGTGCTGGAGTGATGTAGTACCTGAAGCAAACTTTATAACCCCCCTCTCTGTTAGTGACACACTGAGTACTCCTGTGGAGTCTTGTCCAAATTTTGTCCCAAACCTCTGGCTCCAGGGAGCGCCCCAGGTCCTTCTCCCAACTCGGCATGTAATTTTCTTTCACATCCGGGCTGGATTTCTCCAAATGTTTGTGGAGATCTTGCCCCTTAGAGGGGGAGCAGTCAGTGAGAGTTTGAGGGGTGTAAGGTCCCAGGAGCCACGCTTCCTAACGATACGCTGCGAAATCCAGTGACGGATCTGTGTATAGCAGAACCGCTCCTCCTCGGTGATTAACTTCGCCTTGCAGTCCTCGAAGGAGAGCGGCCGGCCCTCTATTAGAAAGTCTGAGATTCTATGAAGGCCGCCCTCTGGCCATTTGGGGAAGCTGCGTACACAGAGTCCGGGAGAGAAACCCGGGTTGCCCCAGATTGGGGTTAATGGGCCCAACTAGCTCTTGATTCCCCACTTCCTATTCGCAACTCTCCAATTGTCCACCGTGTTGCGAGTGGCTGAAAGTGGGCCCAGAGCAGGGAGGGCCTTCTGGGGCTGAATGTGGGGCAGATCCGACCGGGGAGACCCACACCACGCTTCTTCCAGTTGCAGCCAGGATGGGCGGTCCACGGTGCGCGTCCATGCGAAGGCATGTGCGAGTTGAGCCGAACGTCTATATCTGGAGATGTCCGGGACCCCCAGTCCACCCAGCTGGCGACTGCGGGTCATAATTTTCCTGGCGATACGGGGTCCCCCCCAGATGAATTTCATAATGTCCCACTGCAAGGAGGCGAGGTCTGCTTCCGGTATATGATTTGGGAGCGCGTGACACTGATAGAGCACCCTAGGAAGTAAGTTCATTTTCACCACTGCCACCTGGCCCAGCCATGAGACCTCCTGCTTACTCCACCGTTTCAGGCATGCGCGTAGTGTTTTGAATAGCCGGGGGAAGTTGTGTTTGTAGATTAATGAATTGGATTTGGGAATCTGGACCCCTAGATATTCCAGCGTGGCGCTTGCCCATGGGATCGGTAAATCGGGGCATAAGATGCTTCCCTGATGCTTTGGAAGGTTGATAGAGAGAACTGAGGACTTATCATAATTCACCTTGAATCCAGAACACCCCCCAAATGCTTCCAATTCTTCCAAAATGGGTTGCAGCGAGCTGTCCGGATCAGTGATAGTTAGAAGTACATCATCGGCGTAGAGCGCCACTTTGTTCCGTTCCGCCCACTGCAACTCCCTTGATATTTGGGTTAAGGCGGATTCTCGCGTCGAAGGGCTTCACTGACAGGGCGAATATTAAGGGCAATAACGGACACCCCTGGCGGGTCCCTCTGGATATAGGGATGCATGCCGATTTCCTCCCATTGACTCGGAGTTGCGTTGTTGGGTGTGCATAAATTGCCATCGTCCAGGTTATAAAGTTGTGACCAAAGCCCATGCGGGATAGCGTGGACCTAATGTAATCCCAGTTCACTAAGTCAAACGCTTTATTGGCGTCAAGGGAAATCACAAGGAGTGGGGTTTTTGTTATATTTGCGGACTCAATGATGATAAGAGTGCGTCTAAAATTATCGTGGGTCCCCCTGCCCGGGATAAAGCCTGTTTGATCTTTATGTATTAACTCGGGGAGAATCCCACCCAGCCTGGCCGCTAACACCTTGGAGAAGATTTTCCCATCGGTATTCATCAAGGCGATTGGCCTATATGAGGCCGCACATTCCGTGTCCTTCCCTGGCATTTTAAGCAAGACGGTGGTTGACTCGGCCATGGAGCGTTTTACACTTTTAGTGGAGAGGAAAGAGTTAAATAGCAGAGTTAATTGTGGAACAAGGATGCGGGCAAATTATTTATAAAACCTGGGCGTCAGCCCGTCTGGGCCTAGGGCAGCGTTCTAGAGCGACTTTATGGCGGTTAGGATTTCCTCTGTGGAAATTGGGGCTTCTAGGAGGTCCAAAGGGGTAGAAGCGACAGAGGCGTCAAATGATTCCAGATAGTGCTGCTGACGGGCACCATCCTCTCGAGATGTGGGAGGCCCTTGCATGACCGCCTTGTGATGGTCCGTTAGGATTTCGAGTATGTCTGGGGTGGCAAATTTACTCGACCCATCTGGGCCTTTGAGACTCATAAGGTTATTTCTGGTGTGAATCTTTTGCAGTTTATAGGCTAATAACCGATTTGCCTTATTGCTATTATGGTAATAGAATTGTTTAGTAAATGCCAGGGCCTTCGCGGTGCGATCGGCCCAGTGCATCTCCAGAGCCTTTGTGGCCTTGTTTAGCTCCCTGTCCGTCTGTCTAGAATAATGGGTCTTTAGCTCTTTTTCGAGGGAAGTGACACTGGAGTTCAGAGTTTGTGTGTGGATCTTGGAGACCCTGCGCTGTTTAGCGGCTGCGCTAATAAATGCTCCTCTTATTACCGGCGTCATGGCTTCCCACAATAGCCCAATTGGGGTATCGGGGTTCTGATTTTCCTTGAAGTAGTTAGTCAAGGTGTCTTCCGCCTCCCCCTAATCACCTGATCTAGGAGCAGATTGTCATTAAGCTTCCAGAATCTGGGAGGAGGGTCGGGGCCCCAGAGAATAGAGGGAACAGCCGAGACAGGGGCGTGGTCAGATACTATCCTAGTATGGATTTCAACGTTACTGAAACATGGAAATAGGGTGCTGGTGACCAGTAACAGATCAATTCGGGAGTGGCCGCCGTGCGCGTTTGAGAAAAATGTGTAATCGCGGTCGTCGGGCTTGGCTACCCTCCAGATGTCAACCGTGCCGGATTCTTTTAGGAATCTGGCAAAGGCTAGGGCTCGGGAGAGGTCCGGATCAGATGGGGGCAGGGACTTGTCCATTGCGGGATTCGGAACTGTGTTAAAGTCCCCCCCAATTAAGAGGTACCCCGAGGTGAAGGTTAGGAGCAGCGGGAGGAGTTCTGCTAAAAATTTGCCCTGGTTCACATTCGGGGCGTAGATTCCCACGACAGTGATCGGCTGTTCCGCTATGTGTCCCCGAATGAGGCGTTATCTGCCTGCCGGATCCCCCTTCACAGTGGGGTTGGATAGTCGAAACCTATCGCTCAGGAGGACCGCAACTCATCGCTAGAGGCGAAAAAACTCTGTTTAAAGCGCTTAAACTTAATACGGTGTTCATCTGCCGGGAGGAGGCGAGTCTCCTGAAGGATTACTATTACCCCATTTAATACCGCCAGCCTATTCTCTACCGATTTACGCTTCCTTGGGGAGTTAAGACCCTGGACATTCCAGGTCAGGAAGCAAATCTCTCTAGCTTAATCCGAGCCTATGATATGCGGGAGCGCAGTCTATGCTGGATTGATGGGCTGTATAGGGGCGGCAAGGGTTTTGGAAATTCCCTAATGAGCATAGGAGTGCGCTAAAGTTACTGTTGTCAACGAGTAAAACTGTACACATAAACAAGGTCAACCGAGGGAGTAAATGGGTTCTCGGGCCCGGAACACCCCCCCCCCCCCAAAAACTGAAAGAATGAGACCATAAAGCTCATCCAAGGGGATCACTGGAAGACCCTGTCGTCGGGAGCCGACCCCCGCCGGAGAAGAAAGAGAGACTGCAGGGACGCAGAGAGACAGGCACTGTGTCAAGTAACCAATATGGGCCTGGGGGTGTATGCCAAGCAGACTACCTATAGATGCCCCCCCTGGTGCCTGAAACCGACCCAGTCCTTCCCGGGGGTGATGAGAGGTGCCGGGAAACTAGAGGAGCGAGCATGGCGCTAAGGAACTCCGGGTAAGGAATAACACAAACCCGACTGACCAGCCTTAGAGAAAAGGTGAGGGCCACCCATCAGTCCATAGTATGCTATTTCCGGGGGTCCCGAGGCCTGCGACGTCCACCAGCCCGGGACCAGCGGCCAGGTGTCGGCGAGCCGGGCTGAGAGCGAGTGGCAGAATCAGAGTTCCCTTCTGTGGATTTTATTCCCAAGAATTGACCCGCCTCATCAGGGTTGCGGATTTGTCTGCGTGTTCCTTCCCACTCGAAGCACAGGGATGTGGGATGCCCCCACCGGTATTGTATTTTCTTTTCTTGCAGCCACTCTGTCAGGTTGCGAAGGGCTCTCCTTATTAACGGCATGACCCCCTGCAGCTTCCAATCGCTTAGTCTCTGGAAACTAAGGATTGATGTTCCAAAGTCTCTCAATGTGGGTGTGACTGAAGCACTCACAAGGCAGATCTCAAAGCTGAAAGGTTGAAGGTGGTACTAGTGGACTGCTTGGGTTACCAAGAAGCAAGGCCATAGCGAGAGCCGCCCTGTGACAGGAACCTGAAGCCATGAACCTAGAAAGAATCGGGGGTGAGTCCTAGTGGTAGTGCAAGATGTGTTGAATAAAGCTAAGGCATTTACGGTTGGATGCCATGTTGTTCAGTGGAGGTGACAGAGAGGAAGATCTGAAGGCATCTTCAACCAATGAACTGCCATATATAGAACTTGAGCGGTGTGAAATCGCACACATTTTGAACTTTGCCCCAATCAGATTTTGGGCGCCTCTTTGATCTAACCTTGCAGCTTAACTGACCTCAATAATAGTCAATGGCATTGCATTTTATATATAGAGGCCCGCCTTTGTCAGATAATCCCTTGTATAAATTACATCATGTCTTGAAAACTGATAAGACTGTGTTATCGGGGACGTCAACCAACAAAGGCACGGGTCTCCCAGTTACAGCGAGAATCCGACTCTCTCTTGTGAAATCGGGAGGTCAGTGTCTAACAAAGGTCAGGCCCTTTGACCCTACATGTGTGGGAAATGCTTGTGAATGTATTTTACATGATGATCTGTTCTGCCAGATAATTAAGGAAAAGGTTACCAGCATAGGTTGGTTAGGAGGCACTGTTTACGTGTGCTGGCAACCGTACAGTAGTGGCCCTGACCCCTCTCTGACACGACTGGCATGGTGCCCCCTGAGGAGCACTCCATTCCCCACCCCCCCCCCCCCACCCCCCCAGCTGGTATCACAACCTGGCTCTGCCACTGGGTAATGTACAGTGAGTTTGTGTGTTTTAAAGTGAAACAACTGGGATTCCTGGAGACTAACCTGGCTTTGCTTACATGTCGGTTAATGGTCTGGAATGGAATTTCGTGTTTGTGCGCTGATCGTTTCCAGGGTTATAGGTCCTTGGAAGAAATTGTGTTAACATTGCACACTATTGTGAATTAACGATCTGGCTGTGAACCGTCCAGTTCATGACCTAGATTTTGTGACTATTACTGCATCCAAATCTGTACCTTCCATTCACATCATTTCACGAGTCCCCTAACCTACATTAATAGTGTGTACAAAGGGCCCTTCTAACCATGATTAAGCCACACCAACCCACCAGATGACTATCTCCGGGTGGGGGGAGATTTATGGAGGGAGGCAGGGAGGGAGGGAGGGCGGAGTCGGAAGAGGCGGAGGGCTGGAGAGAGGGTGTGAAGGGGGCAGGGCAGAGGAGCGGGGAGGGTTGCTTGGTCGTCACTCATTGGCAGCTAGTGATTGACCGACTGCTCCAATTATGTGGCCCTACTCCACTTGTGCTAAACTCTGTGTTCTTGTTAAACTGAATGCCTTAACACCCATTAAGACCTAGGTTCAGAACCGAGACTGCCTTACTGTCCGTTCAAGATGATGTATTCGAGGCCGCGGACCAAGGTGAGCTTTCCGTTTTGGTGATGCTGGACCTATCCGCGGCCTTTGATATGGTGAACCATCAAATTCTCTTGGATCGACTGCGAGGGGTGGGTAGGGTTTCTGACCATGCCATTGGCTGGTTTGAATCATTCTTGACAAATCGTCAACAGCAGGTAAGGTTGGGCGAGTTTCTCTCCGACTCCATTAAGATGAACTGTGGAGTCCCACAGGGATCCTCACTCTCTCTCTCCTTTATTGTTCAATCTGAACATTCGTCCTTTGATGGAGATTTTGATACCCCATAGCATGAATTTTCATTCCTATGTGGATGATGATGATGCTTCATCAGGATTGCTAGTTTTGATGAAGAATTTAGTAAACTTAAACAGTGCTTAGATGACGTTAGCCAATGGATGTTTAATAATCTGCTTCAGTTGGATGCAGCCAAGACTGAACTCATTTTGTTTGGCCCAAGACGCCTGCTCAATGCTGCCAAGGAACTGCCCATTCTGCCCCTCCTAGGAACCAATCTAAGGTTTGTTTCCAAGGTTAAGAACTTGGGTTGTCTGGCAGGACGACCTTGGCAATGAAGGCCAGGTTGGAGCCAAGGTAGAAAGCAGTGTATTATGCTTTGAGACTTATACGGCAGGTACTTCCCACATATTCCTAATGAGGATCATGATTTTGTGGTGGGCACCCTGACAAACGCACACTTGGACTATTGCAACAGCCAGCTGATGGGCATTCCGTCTAAACAGGTTCAGAGACTTCAAAAGGCCCAGAATGCGGCAATTAGAATGATTTCTAGGTTGGGCAAAGCTGCCTACGTTTCACCTTCCCACTGCGCCTTGCTCTGGCTAGCAGTGGAAGAACGCATCAAATTCGAGGTGGCTTGCCTGATCTTCAAATGCCTGAACGGACTAGCTCCAGCATGCTTGAAAGATAAGATTCAACGCTGCCAACCCTTTAGACGTCTACGATCCAAAATTGTTTGCTTTTGTCTATTCCCCCTTCAGTTTGTACAACAAAGGGAGACAGAAGATTTGCATTCTTTGGTCCGAAACTATGGAATTCGATTCCCAAAGAAATTAGGACCCTCGAATCACTGTATCAGTTTCGTAATGCCTTGAAGACGTTTCTGTTTAGATAAGGGTATTTTATGCCTATTTGTTTTTTTTTTTTTGTTTTTTTTATGTGCCTCAGGCTTAATTTTGCCTCACTTGAATTTGCTGTTTCAGCCACTATACAGTTTGGTCCCTCATGTGCACTATAACAAATGAATGCTCACTAGGCCAGAATTCTGGCTCCACCTTGGAGCCAGAGGCGGGCTTCACTCGTGAACCCTCCAAAGACAAAACTAACAAAGGGACCAAACCTGGTTTGGCGTGCAGAGTAAATCTCAAGAAGGACCTTTCCACAAAGAAATGGCACAAAAGAAGATTCATTGATCTTTGCCTTGAAGCCACAATTACAGTCCATGCCGTGTCCACAAAGCCTCTCGCGTGAATGTATCCACTACCTATTTTTAACAGCCAGCCTGTCAGACATGACGTGTAGTTGTCCGTCCCAGCATGTCATGCACAGTAATCGCCAGGTTCCTCCTTTGCGCCACTATTCCGGCACCCCAACAAACCTCAACACTGACATCAATGAGGTCATCGATCGCAATGAAAATGCAGTTTATCGGAAACCAGACAAAAGATGAAACATTTTTTTTTTCTCTAAATATGCTTTTTGCGGTTTAAAAGATGCATACCTCATTCCTAAATTGGGAAGCGCACATTCCACCATTCATAATGGAGACTAGCGGTGTTGCCATTAATTGCAAAATGAGTCTGTTTGTGGAGCTGTTATCGTGGTGTTTGAGCCCTTATCTTAATTTACCCGAGGTGAGCATAATCGACTGATAAAGGGCTAATCCTGAGCAAACACAGAAGTGACACTCTGGTGGCAGGGCTCCGATTACTGCACAGTCACTCACGCCAAGCTCTACCAAGGAGCGAAGCTGGAGTCTAGTCCAGTTCCTACAGCCTAACGCCGTCTTGAGGACGGAGCTTTACAGTTGTAATTTATTTGATTTTTAAAGTGTGCTCCTTACTATTGTCCCCCCCCCCCCCCCGGCCTCCCTACTCAATCGACTCAGTTTGACTGTTAATCAACCAGTTGCGATGTCACAAATTATGACGCTATCAACGTTTCTGTTACAGGCAACGAACAGTCGTCTGCTCCTATCACTTTCTGTTAACATATGCAGTCCCCAATAGCCTGTGCCCATCGCTGTTGTACATGTGCATTGCCCAATAGCCTGCGCCTATCTCTGTTGTACATATACTGTGCACAATAGCCTGCGCCTATCGCTGTTGTACATATGCAGTGCCCAGTAGCCTGCGCCTATCTCTGTTGTACATGTGCAGTGCCCAGTAGCCTGCGCCTATCGCTGTTGCACATGTGCAGTGCGCAATAGCCTGCTCCTATCTCTGTTGTACATGTGCAGTGCCCTATAGCCTGCTCCTATCTCTGTTGTACATGTGCAGCGCGCAATAGCCTGCGCCTATCTCTGTTGTACATATGCAGTGCCCATTAGCCTGCGCCTATCTCTGTTGTACATGTGCAGTGCACAATAACCTACGCCTATCGCTGTTGTACATATGCAGTGCCCAGATGCAGTGCCCATTAGCCTGCGCCTATCTCTGTTGTACATGTGCAGTGCACAATAGCCTGCGCCTATCGCTGTTGTACATGTGCAGTGCCCAGTAGCCTGCGCCTATCGCTGTTGTACATGTGCAGTGCGCAATAGCCTGCTCCTATCTCTGTTGTACATGTGCAGTGCCCTATAGCCTGCTCCTATCTCTGTTGTACATGTGCAGCGCGCAATAGCCTGCGCCTATCTCTGTTGTACATATGCAGTGCACATTAGCATGCGCCTATCTCTGTTGTACATATGCAGTGCACATTAGCCTGCGCCTATCTCTGTTGTACATGTGCAGTGCCCAGTAGCCTGCGCCTATCTCTGTTGTACATGTGCAGTGCACAGTAGCCTGCGCCTATCGCTGTTGTACATATGCAGTGCCCAGATGCAGTGCCCAGTAGCCTGCGCCTATCTCTGTTGTACATGTGCAGTGCCCAGTAGCCTGCGCCTATCGCTGTTGTACATATGCAGTGCCCAGATGCAGTGCCCATTAGCCTGCGCCTATCTCTGTTGTACATATGCAGTGCACATTAGCCTGCGCCTATCTCTGTTGTACATGTGCAGTGCCCAGTAGCCTGCGCCTATCTCTGTTGTACATATGCAGTGCCCATTAGCCTGCGCCTATCGCTGTTGTACATATGCAGTGCCCAGATGCAGTGCCCATTAGCCTGCGCCTATCTCTGTTGTACATGTGCAGTGCACAATAGCCTGCGCCTATCGCTGTTGTACATATGCAGTGCCCAGTAGCCTGCGCCTATCTCTGTTGTACATGTGCAGTGCACAATAGCCTGCGCCTATCGCTGTTGTACATGTGCAGTGCCCAGTAGCCTGCGCCTATCGCTGTTGTACATGTGCAGTGCGCAATAGCCTGCTCCTATCTCTGTTGTACATGTGCAGTGCCCTATAGCCTGCTCCTATCTCTGTTGTACATGTGCAGCGCGCAATAGCCTGCGCCTATCTCTGTTGTACATATGCAGTGCACATTAGCCTGCGCCTATCTCTGTTGTACATGTGCAGTGCCCAGTAGCCTGCGCCTATCTCTGTTGTACATGTGCAGTGCCCAGTAGCCTGCGCCTATCGCTGTTGTACATATGCAGTGCCCAGATGCAGTGCCCAGTAGCCTGCGCCTATCTCTGTTGTACATGTGCAGTGCCCAGTAGCCTGCGCCTATCGCTGTTGTACATATGCAGTGCCCAGATGCAGTGCCCATTAGCCTGCGCCTATCTCTGTTGTACATATGCAGTGCACATTAGCCTGCGCCTATCTCTGTTGTACATGTGCAGTGCCCAGTAGCCTGCGCCTATCTCTGTTGTACATATGCAGTGCCCATTAGCCTGCGCCTATCGCTGTTGTACATATGCAGTGCCCAGATGCAGTGCCCATTAGCCTGCGCCTATCTCTGTTCTACATGTGCAGTGCACAATAGCCTGCGCCTATCGCTGTTGTACATATGCAGTGCCCAGATGCAGTGCACATTAGTCTGCGCCTATCGCTGTTGTACATGTGCAGTGCCCAGTAGCCTGCGCCTATCGCTGTTGTACATGTGCAGTGCGCAATAGCCTGCGCCTATCGCTGTTGTACATGTGCAGTGCCCAGTAGCCTGCGCCTATCGCTGTTGTACATGTGCAGTGCGCAATAGCCTGCGCCTATCTCTGTTCTACATGTGCAGTGCACAATAGCCTGCGCCTATCGCTGTTGTACATATGCAGTGCCCAGATGCAGTGCACATTAGTCTGCGCCTATCGCTGTTGTACATGTGCAGTGCGCAATAGCCTGCGCCTATCGCTGTTGTACATGTGCAGTGCGCAATAGCCTGCGCCTATCGCTGTTGTACATGTGCAGTGCGCAATAGCCTGCTCCTACGGATTACCATGCAATGATTGGAAAAAATACCTAATGCAAAATAACCGACTTTTGGTCGCATGCTTTTTAATAATGCCGGGGATCGCCCATTACCTTCACATATACCTTTATCTCACACTACCATTTCTGTTACAGATCGTGGACATTAGTCTGCTCCTTCTCGTGACAGACAAATTTGGGATTCGAATCTTGGGGAGGTTAGTTTGGTCAATATTTAAAGCCAGCCCCGTAGGGCAATGGTGGGGCGCGTAGGGGCAAGCAAGGGTGGCTCACAAGGTGGATGGTTGTTTTACTGACTAAGGTATTGGAGGCACACTCCCACAGTATTTTCTGAACTAAATGTTCTTGCGGTAGGGTAGGCCTTTCCCAATGCAAGATGGTGGTAAGTGCTTGGAATTTAGGGAGACTTCATCAAGTTAGGTGGAGCCTTTTGTTCCCGTCGGACCTGATGTTGGGGCCTGGAAACTGTTTCTCCATGTAAATCGGGCTCACCGCGGGTCATCGAGCACTGGAACAATTGCCAACCAGTGCTCATCGGGAACTGGTTCTAGACGTCACGGTGGGGGAGCAGCATGTGGGGAAATGTGAATTCATGTGCTAGGAACTCTAGCTTTGTCGCATCTTACTTTGACGGAACGTCCCCGAGACCCAAAGCAGCTGGTGAAGATGTTTTTAGGAAGATTCTTGCAAGCAGTTATTTGTAGCTCAGAACCTCTTTCTACATGGCACAGTGCTGCGGCACAACCGTGGAGTGCATATGATGGAGGTCTGCTTACATCACAAAAGTGATGGGTGAAAGGTTTTGGATGAATCCGAACCACTGGTATTGCTCTGGGCAACCTTCCTCACCACTGTTTTTTTAGCCTGGCTGCACCATTGAAAAAGGGGTCCAGCCATATGCAAATCAGTCAGGTACAGCCACCAATGGTAGCAGCCCAGCCCGAACTGCTAGGCCAGGTCCCCTCTGCACGGACACACAAGCAACACCAGACATGTTTCGGCCTTGTTGGCCCTACTCAGTGAGGTGCAGCTTGGTTCCCTATGGCACAGCGAGCAAGGGACCCACATCTGGACATACCCTCTCTCACATAGTGAGACAAACTATAACCACAAAAGTGATGGGTGGAAGGTTTTGAATGAATCTGAACCACCGGCATTGCTCTGGGGTTGCTGTTGGTCCTCTTGTTCAGAGGAGAATAGCCTAGCATTTCGGTGCTGGACTGCCCCAAGGCAGGACAATGACTGATATGGTTTGGATATTTCTCCTCTTTGAAAGATAGTGAGCTAAAGAATCTGGGTAAGGCTCTCGTAACCAGGACTAATGTCCAGCAGAGGGACTCCCAGTACCCCCTTTGTTTTTTGCTCTGCTTACATTTACAGACCTCGGAGCTGGAGCCCCCTTCTTCAACGTACAGTACCGGCAAAGGCAGGCTCTGTGCTGCATCACAACTCTGTGCACATGTGCGAGAGCTCCGCTGATGCCAAAAGACTATACACGCGTAGCGCCTCTCTGGTGCAGGTCTCCACTGTCACTATAATTTGAAAGAGTTGAAGTCCTCTTCAGCGTGTGCTCTGAGTTGAGGTAATAGCAATCCAAGAAGATAGTCGAATGAAGCAGTCAAGTTAAAGGATTGTGTAAGTGGTTTCACCCGAGAAAATGAAATTAAGACTAGATTGAATTTTGAAAGGAAATTACCAGCCAGCATGAATATGGTAAGTTTATGGAAAGTTGGTTCTAGAAAAGGATCAGAAAGGCTTGGATTCATTCCAAATCTTCAGTTCCCAATCTGAGACTTCTTTTGGCTAAGCTGGAAGAAACAAGAGACTTATTTGAGTCAGGGATCTAAGGAGATCTTAAACTTTTCCTAACAAAGTAGAACATTATCAAGCCACTGGTTTACAGGAAGGTGGTCTAACCCCGCATGCGCGCCTTGCGGAGGGGTAACATATAATCAGTAATTAACTGTTCCAAGGAATTGAGAAAGAAACTTACCTGGAATCTCCTTGTGTATTGTACGTCTCAAAAGAATGGAAGAGCACCTGGGTGTTATTTTATTTACTTCCTCCCTGACGCATCATGCCAATAGCGCAAGTGCTTACTGCTGTGGACGGTGAGGGTGCTTGTGATGCCGAGCGACCCCCATGGGTTTAACTTTGTGAGGGCCTGACACCTGAACAAAGGAACGGGTAGCACGCAATTCTAGTCCGTCCCACCACCCCCTTTTATTGGCTACATGTTCGAGGTTTTCAGGACGTTTACATGGTGTTCTAGGAGGAGACTGGGAAAGCCTGGCCTACCAAGGTCACTTACCAGTCTTCAAGGGATAACCAGCACAGATGTGCACCCTTAATACAGGTACGACCCACATTCTCTTCTCATTCATTTGAAGCAGCTATTGTTAGTGATACGTGGTAGACAAAAGAAAGGAAAGCTGGATACCCTATCTTGGTTGTATATATGGAATAATATATTGTCCACACGATTTTGTGTTCAAGGTGCTAGATTTGTAACATGGTTTGTTTATTTTCTTAGGTTATGAACGCCATTGGTGGGAACAAAAGGGGTTCTTGTTGCCCCATGTGGACAGCCAACACGTGTTTCGACCCGTAGGTCCTTCTCAAGGCTAGGTAGTTCGGTCTGGCGCCCCCCTGTGGGGGTTCCGGTTACAATTGGTTCTGTATATACAGAGGCTCTTGCTCGGCCCTGGAGTTTCAGGAGCTCCTTCCTTTCCGCGTTCGGCTGCTTGTGGATATACTTTTGCATTGTAAGCAAAGTTGTGGATGATTTGCTATGGGAACCGAACACAAACGTGCAAGCAAATGTCACAATGGTGAGCCACGTTTCACTTCTGCATCCTGGCGGCACGCGTATGTTTCAAAATGTAGTTCTATCCTCTACACTACTCTAGAACTGGTGCCAAATATAAGCGACTAATCTTTGTTGAATCAACATGCTGGTCCCATTTTCATTTACATTTGCTTAAAATTACATTTCCAATCAAAATGCAGGTAATCCTTTACATACACCTGCACACTGCGGCAGTTCTAGGCAGTCTACAATAGGCTGCTGCCGCACTGTTTCTGTTACGGGCAGTGTAGAATGCAGTGTGTGTGTGATGTCACAGGCACAGCTACATTATTCTGTTCATCTGGTGGATTATGTCGCGAGATGATGGGATTTTTATTCACATGTTCAAGTTTTATTGTTCAGCTCCAGTCCCCGTTTCTGATGCCGCAGGTAATTAATGTTACTTCTTTGCACGCACAGCCCTTCCTCTTGCATCTTTTTTTTAAAAAAAACACTGGTATTGCTTTTTTTTTTATATAGCACACACATGTAACATTTGCGTCAATCATAGGGGCTCGAGTATGGAATCCCAACCAGTTCCCACGATCTATAGGCTTGTGGCCTAAAAATGTAATGAAGTGATTATCAACCAAGATGATACTGAGTACACACAACTACCCCCATATTCCCCCCAACAACGTAGCCCAAACAGGTCCAATTCTAAATGCGTTACTCCACGGCTAATCTGTATCAATAACGCCTGATTTACAGAGATTTGCACCGCTTGGTGGCTTAGAGGCGGCAGAGGTATTAAGATTGTTCAACAATTTCCCAGAATCCAACGTGACATTTTATTTTGATTTATAATTGAACAATTGTATGGCGCCTATACAGCAGAAAGTGTTTCCAGGTGCCACAAGACAAAAAAGGGGAGGGGGAGACGTAGAAGAAAACAATAACGGTCCTATTAGGCCATGTGACAGGGAGGGAGAGAGGGAGATATATATATATATATATATATATATCTCGATCCCAGGCCACAGAAAGCCTTTTGGATAATGCAGAGGGTCTTGAATTTGATCCTTGCAACCACTGGGAGCCAGTGGAGAGATTTTAGGGCTGGAGCAATGCGGTCCCTGGGCTTGAGGCCAAGGATACGTCTTGCAGTCCTATTCTGGATTAGGTGAAGGGGATGGAGTGAGGCAAGAGGCAGATTATTGCAACAGTCTCTTTTTTAGTCGAGCCTTGAGAGAACCAGAGCTCTGGAGACTCTGAGTTTCTGGAGGAAGGTGAGGAAAGGGAGAATGCCTCTGAGATGTGAAGCTGATGGTGGGCCTCCTTGGCAAGGTCAGCAATATGAGGTGAGAAGGAGAGAGGAGTCGAAGATGACGCCCACGGTTTTTGCCTCAAAAGTGGGTGAGGGGGACCAAAGAGGATGGCCAGAGTGTAGGAAGGAAGACGGGAGTAGGGGTCTCAATGAGGAGGGTCTCAGTCTTACTGGCATTAAGGCAGCGAACGTTGGCAGTGCACAATGCCCGAATGGCAGTCAGTCAAGAATGAGAGAGGAGGGGGCGTGGCCAGCAGCGCAATGGAGCGGACGTGAGTTCGATCGGCTCCGTGACCGCCGCAAATATCCTGTCTTTTATAGCCTGATTCCTGAGAGTTCTATACACTTCTGATACCTGCATCGATAGCTGACGCACTGGGGCACCATCGGATGCAAAATTCAGGGCAAATCGGAGCCCCAAGAGCGAACCCGAGGCGAGTGAAGAGCGAAACGGAGAGGGCTCCTGCGCTCCCAAGATGGCCGCCGGCGTGTAATGCAATTCGGGGCCTGTCGGGCTGCGGGGAGCGACGGTACTGCAAGCAGACTTGATGGAAAACGCCAGACCATCTCTGGCCCACGAGGAGCTCGACTGCCGAGCCGGGAAGACTCTTACTGCGACATCCAGCGAGGCCGGTGAGTGGCCCCAGTCACCAGCCCAAGCCCACGCATTGGTAAACCCGAGGTGGAAGCCCCTCTCCGAGCCACACTTGCGAGAGACTTCGGCTGAAAAACTTGCCTGACCGGGACTGCCGTCGCACACGCTGTCCTACCCGATCCACAGCAAGCCTCGGTCCCTCCCGGGCGCACACAACTCCACGAAACTGCCTCTCTCCAAGGATGTGCAAAGACAAATTGCCTCTAGGCAAAGCAAGATGGACCAGTTTGCGGTGGCACAGGTCCAGGCCTCGCAGTCTCACACACCAGACACCCTCCCCCTTTCCCCCCCGAGGACGAGACTGCCCTCTCCCTGAGAGACGTGATGGCCACCATTGCCAGCTCCCGCTCCTCGATGGAGATGAAAATTGACAGTATAGCGGCGGATGTCTCCTTTCTGCGCCACGACTTGCAGAAACTCTCCGCTCGTACGGGGGAGGCGGAACAGCGCATCTCGGGGACTGAAGATAACATTAGAGGCATTAATCAACAACTCTCCCAGACACTAAATCATCTGAAAATGTTAGAGGCCCGTGTGGATGAGGGGGAAGGAAGATCGTGCCGCAACAATATACGCGTGCTCGGCCTCCCGGAGGGGGAGGAAGGGCCCAGTATGGCGCTCTTCCTGGAACAATGGTTGGCGGACATCTATGCACCACACCCCTTCTGTAAGTTCTTCTCGGTGGAGAGAGCTCACAGAATGCCATCAGGCAGGCCTATATCAGGCGCACCACCCAGAACGATCATAGCCAGATTCCTTAACTATCGGGACATAGATGTACTCTTTCAAATGGCTAGCTCCAAGGGTACAATCACCCATAACGGTTCCCGAATCGCCTTTTTCCCTGACTACACCCGGGAGGTGCAGAGGGCAAGACAGTCGTTTGAACCGCTGTAGAGGCAACTATTTCACATGAAAGTAAGATACGAACTGCTGTTTCCGGCCCAACTCAAGATCCACCACAGTTCACTTCACGGATCCGAAGGAGGCCTGGAGATGGGCGGAAACGCACATTGAAGGGGATTGGACGGCAAGACCGACGGCTCGGGGAAGGAGACCCCGGCCTGGGGCAGATCGCCCCCCTCCCGGGGGGCAACCGGAGGCCCAGGAACCAGCGATCCTGTAACAAGCGGCAAATCCCGCCAATTAAAGCGAGGGAAACCAACAAACACTAGGAAGCGATGGAATATCGAACTGAAGAGAGACCGACCTCATAAGTGGACCCTAAGAACTACGGAATGCTCAAAGGCGGTAGGAGCTGCGGACCAGAGGGTACCCCCTAGTGTTCGCCTGCCTGCCAGGACCCCAAGTTTGAGCTGACACTCTAGTTCGGAGTGCCAACGATGTTCGGGCGACAGGTACTTCGTGTTGGGGTGGAGTATAGGGAGGGGGATGGGTGAGTTTGTTGTTCTTGTTATAGCATTAAACACGTTTATTACGCATTCACGAATTAGTGAATTGCACCAGCCAACACACCCGACACACAGCAATTCCATGTAACAACCCATAATGTCTGCGAACCTGGTACTGTACACAATAAATGGCGACCACACTGACCCACGCATCAACCCCTGAGCGCCCCAGATCTCTCAAAATAATCACATGGAATGTGAACGGGCTGGGGTCTGGAATCAAGCGACGTCTTGTTCTGCAATTCTTGAACAGACATTCTCCTGACGTCGCCCTGATAAATGAGACACACTTAGCTGGGACCAGCTGCACTTTCTTTCATAGAACCAACTACCGATTGGCCCTACATGCGGGATACACTATGGGATCCAGAGGGACTCTTATCCCGATACATAAACGCGTCCCATTCACATCGCTAATAGTTGAACAAGACCCCCGGGGTCGCTATGTGGTGGTTATAGGAACACTGGGACAAGAAACGCTGGCCATTGCATCTGTGTACTCCCCGCCAGGACTGGGAGAGGAATTCCTGGAGGAGTTGGTCACCCTTATGGCAAAACACCAACCTGATACGTGGATTTTGCGGGGCAATTTTAATGACGTCATGTGTAATATAAAAGATCGCACTCACACCAGGGACCGTAACCCAAACACTCACACCAAACTAGCAAAATTTGCGTCAGCTCTGGGCCTTCGGGATGTGTGGCGGCATCTCCACCCTGTGGACGAGGCCTACTCCTTCCACTCGGGAGCACACGGGTCCATGTCCAGACTAGACTACCTCTTCCTCCCAAGCACCGATATACACAGGGCGACCGCTGCAGACCTACTCTCCCAAGGCATCTCGGACCACTTACCCCTCATGGCGGTACTGCGCATACAAAGTGAAACCTCACCCCGATCATGGAGGCTGAATAGCTACTATCTGGGCTCCCCTGATCTTGTTGACCACCTCACGGAAGTAACTAATGAATATTTTGAAATTAATACCCCTACGGTCGATGACCCAGTCACGATATGGGAAGCATACAAAACGGTATTGAGGGGGGAGGCGATTTCCTGGGTTGCGGATAACAAAAGGGAGCGACTTCGGAAGCTGCTGGAGGCAGAAACTGATGTGGGCGACTGGGAAGCCAGATATGTTCGTGACCCAAGCCCGAAGTCTCTCACATCCCTTAAGGGTGCTAGAGAACGCCTTCGACATATCGGAAAATGTTGGCCTGGCTCGAGAGAAGAGATGAGGGTCAACGCCACGTTAGAGAGATCATAACCCCGCAGAATGGGAAATGCCACTCAGACAGGGATATAGCACAGGATTTTGCTGACTTCTATGCTACTTTGTACGCCACCCCAGTGTCCCCTCTGGATCCCTCCCTACTAGATAATATCACCCTGCCATTCCTATCAGAACAACAGAAGGCACAACTGGACTCGGCTCTCACCGAAGCGGAGATCGCTGAGGCTGTAGCTCAATTGCAGTCGGGGAAAACACCAGGCCCCAACGGGTTCCCGGTCGAGACCTGGAAGAAACTGGGTGGGGAGAAACTGGCACCATACCTTCACAATATGTTTCTCGGGGCCCGCGACCAGAGCGCTCTCCCGCCGGAACTGCGTAAAGCCACGATAGTCGTTATTCCCAAACCAGGTGAACCACCCGAGCAATGTGCCTCCTATAGGCCTATCTCATTACTCAATAGCGAAACCAAAATCCTTGCCAAGATCCTGGCCAACCGGTTGCAAGCAGTAATTACCTCCCTGGTCCACCCAGACCAATGTGGGTGTATGCCACATAAATCGACACGTATGAACTTGCGGCGCCTCCACCTATTGCTGGAAAGGGCCCCTATACTAGACAAACCGCTTGCACTACTTGCCATAGATTTTGAAAAGGCGTTCGACTCGGTTCGCTGGGACAGCCTCTGGGAAACTATGCGAAGAATGGGATTTGGGGACAACTTCCTGGGATGGGTACAACTTCTCTACACAGACCCACAAGCAGAGGTGAATGTAAATGGGTGGCCCTCTGAACTTTTCCCGCTGGGCAAGGGCACACGGCAGGGATGCCCCTTGTCCCCCATTGTCTTTGCCCTCGCGATATAGACACTCGCCCTGTGGCTCCGCCAGAGCAAGGACTGGTCGGGATTCAGGTGGCCGGAGGGGTACGAATACAGGGTGTCTCTGTATGCGGACGACCTCTTGATATACTTGGGTGACACGATACGAACCTGCCCCATAGTAACGCAAATGCTCATCCGATACGGAGAATTTAGTGGGCTGAGAATCAACTGGGACAAATCTATCCTGTTGCCGGTAAATGGCGGTACACTGGCCGTCCCCCAGGAATGCCCATACAAGGTGGAACCAAGCGGCTTCCGGTATCTTGGGATTTGGATATCGGAGGACCTGACGCGCTACGCAGCCCATAACCTCCAGCCGATCATGGACTGTTTTAAAGGCGATGTCCGCCACTGGAGGCTTCTCCCCCTGACACGAATGGGTAGAGCCGCCCTCTTTAAGATGATAACCCTGCCCAGATTCCTCTATGTATTACAAAATGCACCACTGGAGATTCAGGACGCCGAATTTGACCGCCTTGACTCCCTCCTTAGAGACCTCGTATGGGGAGGGGGACAGCCTCGTATTGCACTGGCTACACTCCAGAGATCGGTTTGGGAGGGGGGGGGGGTATCGGCGTCCCCTGTCTCCGAGCTTTACTACTGGGCCTCCCAACTGGCGGTGGTTAACGACCTATTACATGGGGATAGGGAACTCCCGCACATAAAGGCAGAAATTGCAGCCATCCACGACACTGACCCATTACACCTGCTCTACCAGCCCCTCCACAGACCCTTACCCCAAACAATGGCAACACATGTCTCAAGGGTCTGGAGACGGGCCCATGCCTATGTGGGATGGAAAGACAAGATCACCATGGCCCAAATGGGTGGAGGCCGGAATCACATGGATTGGGGATGTCTTGATAGATGGGGAAATCGCCTCCTTTGTAGCATTGCAGCAGAAATTCCACCTTCCAGCAACCGAACGATATCACCATACTCAACTGACTCGCGCCCTATGAACACATATCCAGTTAGACACTTCTATTCCCGAGTATACACCCATAGGACGCAATATACTCCAGCACATATCCCTACTAGAGTCCCTTCTATACTATATAATGCCATGTCCTCCTTTGCTACTCCGGAACTTCCTCGTCTTAAATCCAAATGGGAGGACAATGTGGGAGCCATAGACCCGGAGGACTGGATCCAGATCCTAATGCATCCCAGGGAGATTGCTATCTCCTCCAGACTCCGCTTGGTCCAACTTAAAATCCTTCACAGAATATATTACCCAAGAACCATGATGCATGGCTGGAAACGTGCCCCAAACCCGAACTGCCTCCGTTGTGGGGGGGGAGGTCGGTTCATTCATACACATCCTCTGGGAATGTCTGCGGATCCAGACTTTCTGGGGGAAATGCTGCAATGAACTATCCAGGGTGCTAGGCCGCAATATAACAATGGACCTGAAGGTGGTGCTGTTGGGCTCTCCCGATGAGAACACTACTGATAAATGGGAAGGATTGCTCCTATCTACGGCCGCAGGACTGATGAAGCAGAACATTGCACAGGCAGATGATATGGGCACGCTTGCAATGTTAGAGCACAGAGTTTATAAAGCAAGAGGCTGCCTGACCAAATCTTCTAAGATTTGGGACAAATGGGAGGAGAGAGAATCCCAGTAACCTCATGATGCCCTAAGACACTAGACTGAACTGTAGATGGAAAGGGCGACAAATGGAGATCATTTGACCTTTATCGTGCCCTCACCTATTGATTCGTTCCTTGAATGCGTATGTTTTGATCTTGTGTTTTTTTTGTAGTTTTCGTTGATTGTGTTGTTGTTTAAATTCAATAAAATGCATTATAAAAAAAAAAAATGAGGAAGGGGCGGAGGAATAGAGAAGATTAACAGAAAGCTGTGTCTCATCCGCATAACACTGGAAATGAGAGAAGGTGGAGATCAAGTGGGCAAGGGGGGGCAAGGCATTTTCCTCCAAGTCCACCTCTTTGTTTCTATGCAACACTTCCAGTTTGGCAAATCCCCACTTTCTGATATCCGCAATCCATGGCAAAATAAGAGGAGGACCTCTACGATTCTTTCATGATGAGACCACCCCTTTCCCACAGCAAAAAAGGCTTGCAACAACGGATTGGATCCCCCCCCCCCCGCCCCAATATCCATGCTAATTTCCCTATCTGGTAAGTCATTCCAACTGTTGCGTATTGCAACTGGGTGGCCAGAAAGTAAAGTTCATAATCTGGGAGGGCCAAGCCTCCTTCCTGATGATTTCCGTAGAGTCATCAATGCTACCCTATGTCTTTGTTCCCCATAACAATGGCACAATCTTGGCATCTAACATTTTTTAAAAGATAAGTTTGATCATATTAGGGATATGTGTGAAGAATATGACCCTAGCCCCAATAGTCTCTCCAATCCATGCCACATGCAGGGTTGCACATTGCACCACCCTTTCTCAACCTTCAAGAGGGTCACAAGCCTATAACTGGACCAACCTGGCGCACACATGGCACAGCGCACTCCCTTCCAAGATGGCCACCACATTAGGCATCAAGAAACAGGCATAAGATCTTGTGTGAAGTCCTAATCACGGGGCCATTTTGCTCTCTCAGACCATTTAAACCCCACCCAGGCTCACACGTGTGCTCAGTGTTCGTTTCACAATGCTACCCGCAGCATCTTGGAGCCGCTCTCACAACTTCACTGCAACTCGCCGCACCCTGGATCCTGGCACCCAAGCAACTTGGCTGATCCTCCGCCGCTGATGGACACAGGTCTTTCACCTACTTCCCATCATGCTCAATCAGTAACCTGGAGAGGGGAGAAAGAGACATTGTTAACACTGTGGGTAGGTCGCAAGGCGCTACATTATTTTCCCGCATACTTGCCTCGCAGCAACCCAGCATGAGTTTCCTCTCCACGAAATCTTGCAGGTCAAGCGCTTCAGCAGAATCTGTAAAGGAAAAGAAACACAGCATTATCAGAGGACCACTCGCAAGCAGATAAAGCATGTCAGTCAAAGCAATGATTAATCAAAGGCAACCAGGACAACTGGAAGCAATAAACCAAGACAGTAGCACAAAGCAAGAGAGTAGACATTTGCAAAAGCAAAGCAAGACAAGACATTTCAGAAAGCAGCACACTGAAAACTCGAGACACCAGCCACAACAGGACTAGGCTGTTTCAGCAGTGAAGTAACTGCTGTAAGAAGTATCTCCAGAGCCAGTGCACATTACAGGTGAGCTAATTCCCAGGGACATTTACCCTAGCCTAAACAGAGAGAAAAGGGGGGCATAAGACACCAGCTAAACCTCATACCGTTCCCTCCATCTTTCAGCACTGTGAACCCGCTCAAGCTCTACTATCCCGAGAGAGTGTAGCCATCTCTCAAACGTACCCATCCCTTCTACCCTGAAAAAGTCAGAGCGCCTTGGGTGTGCCATTGGGTGATCCAGGTAGCAAGAGGTGTGGGCCAGCCACGAGGTGTTCCAGGACGTCCCTGCAAGACTCACAGGTGAGCGTTACAGGAGAATAACCATTTTACATGGCGCCCTTCTCCCCATTAGCGAAAATAGGTAATGATTTCCAAAAGACAATTACGTCCCCAATTCTCTACCTGCGTTCTAAACAAACATCTCTTCCATTTCATGGAAAGCTTGTATACCCAGGTATTTAAAGGATTCCTGCTCTCCGTTTATCTGCCAATCTAGAAGTTGGTGCTTGGATATGTCTCAAACCCACTAAAAGAAAAATTACAAATTTGTCCTTATTAATCTGGGACCCAAACAATGCACTGAGGTTGCCCGGCACTTATAGAAATATTGTAATATTATGTCGCGGGTTGCATATGAATGGGAGGGCATCATCCGTATATAGCGATATAACGTGTATCCTGTATACCTGCCTCCTTCATGTTTCCTAAAGTAGCCTGCCAGGGGCGACAGTGCCATGGCAAAGAGAATTGGTGATACTGGACACCCCAAAGTCCATCTTACTGAAATTCAATTTCCCGTCCTCGCCCTGGCCAACAGTTTATCATACAATAAACGTATCCATTTCGGTATGTTTGGGCCCTAACCATAGCATTTCAATATCCTAAATGGCCAATCCCATTCCAGGGAGTCAAAGACTTAACCGCATGAAGCGAGATCAATGCCAGCTCTTCCTCTGAATGTTTTACTCTATGCATAATGTGGTGCAGTCTTCTGCGGTTCACGGAAGAGTTCCTTCCCCACAAACCCACGCTGGTTTGGATGTACCAAAGCCGGGATGGTGCCCATTAGTCTCGAGGCTATGATGTTCTCCAGTATCTTTGCATCTGTGTTCAATAGTGAAATGGGACGGTAGGAATCCCAGTATTTGGTATCTTTCTGGGATATAATTAGCACTATAATTATTGTCTCTTGCACGGAATCCGGAAGAATTACAGTTTGTAATTCGGCTTCTTGGGAGCTAGAAGTTCCGCAAAGGTTGCATAGAATTCCACCGTAAGTCTGTCGTGTCCTGGTGTTCATAAAAAAAAATAAGGGAGCCTAATTATAGTCTGTGGCTCTTCAGGCAGTATAACATGAAGCTAGAGGAAATATGGGCCAACTAGACTAGAAATTACACCTAACTCTTGTTTAAATCAAGGTAGCGTTACATTTATTGTACATATACAATTGCATAGAGAAATATATCATGTGCATCAACGAAATAGGCTTTAAATGCCAAAAAACACACATCCCTCCATATCTTTTACATTCACAGTTATCACATGCATTCATCATACCTTCACAAACAACGGTGGTAAAATATTCATACCACAATTTTCAACATAAATGTCTGTGTCACTGTTATCATTTCACAATGTGACCCACTCCTTGTATTCAGGGGTTTAGAAAACTGTTGTCGACATGTTTCGGTTGAGTTCTCTTAGCAAAGGTGATGGTCCCCTTGTCCATTCATATGTGATCAACCTTCTTCAAGACGGAGAGCAGCTGCTGGTTCTGCATTGCCTCTTCAGAACATATACAATAGGGGTTGTGTGGCTACACAGCCTTGGTGCTCCTCTGTTATTAAAAGGACCGTGGACCAGTGTATTGGAGTAAATCCTACCGTGAAAACTTCACGTAAATTCGGATGTCTATTCTGAGGAGTTCAGCCGAAATGCCCATAAAAATCAAGTGCGGTGCAGAAGCGCTTGAGATGAGTGCCTGCTATAAGACGAAGGGTGGCTGCAGGTATAGATCTGTGTGCTGCTGCCGGTTACTGGCTACAATGCCGTATGTAATGAAAGTCTCACTCTGAGAAATCGTAGAGCCTGTGCTGCTAAAGGGTCCTGGGCATGGCGTCCGCGTCTAGTCGCCCCATTTTTCCTCTAGCTTCGTGTCTTGGTGTTCTTCTCTTACCCAATGAGCTAATGTCACTAATGTCATGAACAAAACAATTTCACCCTCTTCTATTGGTGCATTGAGTATATTCCTCGAGTCGGCCGACGGACCTGGCAAACCAATCTGCTTCAGTAGATCAATCGCCTCCTTGTTTGTATATGTATTTGTGCTCAAATAGAGTGTATTGTAGAAGTCGGAGAACACTTTAATACCCTGCTGTGTAGATATCAACCCCCCCCCCACCCACAACCAACAAAAAATCTGTTTTATCGCAGACGTCAGAGTTTAATGTTTGATGAGCCATGCTAAAAGTTTACCAGCTTTATACCCTTCACCATGAATATGAACAGAGTATTGATCACATTCACATCTCTGCAACGCTTCTTGCAGTTCAGCATGTTTACCCGATTACCTCTGATAGATCCTCCCCCAAAACGGCCCTGTAGTGGGCACCAGCCATGTGTGTCTGATGTCACGGCAGTCTATCGTAGAATGTTATGGCTTGCTTGTGTGCCGCGGTTTCAAAGAGTCAGCGAGAAGCAGAGAGTGACGTGGTGATTGCAGCCTGGGTGGTGGTGCTGGCTACCTAACGTATTGACTGCCTACACAGAGATGCACCTGTGACAAATAAAGTGGACTTGCCTGCTACCTTCCTGGTGACTTTCTGTCCATCACTGCACCCACAACAGGCCCCCAGCGACCTCTCCCCCCTCGAGTCTTGTGATGTTTTATTCAATCTCCCGTAAAGACCTGTGGAGATTCACCTGCACCCGCAAAGTACTGGCTATTCAAGATCCCCTAATCATCACCTTTTTAAAAGCGTCCCAAATTAGCCCCACATTATTTGAGTCCTTGTGACACCCCCAGAACTTTTTGCTACACTTCTGAACCTTTTACTTGTTCTTCTGATTGAGGGGAGCCTTATCCCCCCCCCCCCCAAACCCCCATTCATTATTTTTGCTCTGTCCATGGAAATGTTGTTCATTGTGTTTTTACTTAATTTTATGGAGTCTTGATTTCCTCGATACTTTTTAAAGGCATCTGTATTCACAACTGCAGCTATGCAGAGAAGGATCACCTTTGTTCCAAAATGTTTGCTTCTTCCTTTCTTCGCCATTTCTTGTGTGGTTGTTGTTCTTCTACCATCCTGGGAGAGGGAGGTCCTGATTTCTGTTTTGTCTTTGGAGGGAACCCTTTGTGTAGCCTGCCGAGGCTCCAGTGTGTCTGCGAGGACTGGATGCATATGAGGATCCCGAAACTCTGCTATCCTTTGTCTTCTGGTGTGCCTGAAAGGAACCAATTCCCACTGGGGGGGCTGGCTGTCCTGATTGCACAGCCACCCGCCCCCCTTCTGTAAACTGCAGGGAGAGATTGCAGAGGAGGAGACAGAAATCCTGATCAAAGGTGAGGTTCATGAGGCAGAAGGCAAGCCGACCACTGGAGCAGAAGATCCAAAGAAGACGACCAGACGCCTGCAGCCCCTTCCAGTAACCACGAAGAGATCACTGCTGTCAAGACTTTTTCAACTAGTCAGAGGAGCTCCGAAGAGGACCACGCCTTTCCTTTGGCTGGTGGGACCAAAACTGCAGGCGGACATGGGAGTATGAAGAATCCTTTGCTGAGAATCCTTTCTCTCAACTGCTGCTGCAGCATCCCTTCCAGAGTCACTCCTTTTCGTCACCACGACCAAGGAACAGGAGACCGGGTCCATCGCTATTGCACTGTGAAAGAATCCAGCTGCATCTTTCTCATCACTCCTTCGGTACTGTGGGACTCTGGGTAGAAAGTACCTTTTTTTTTTTTAAAGCATTTTGTCGCTCCTGTGTTGCTGGGGTGCTGATTCTGATGTTCGGGTGTTCACCCATACCGTTTGCCCCGGGCCTAATGCCTGTGCGCCTTTAGGGAGCCTTTCCCAAGGTCCCTGAAACCTTTTTGACCAACAAAAGCATTCTACCTACTTGTAATCAAAGCGTCCTTTGGAACTTTACATTTCTTTTGCTACTCTGTCTTACTTTACTTTTTACTTTACTTTATTACATTTATATAGTGCGTCTAAGGCGTGAGGGCGCTACAAGACATATATGACAAATAACAAAAGTTAAGGGAGAAACAGGTGTGAATCCTGAAAAGGAGAAGGACTCGGGTAAAAACTGTATATAAATTAGTTAAAAAGATAAGTCTTCAATCTTTTCTTAAAAATTTCAAGTGACTTGATGCATCTCATGTCCAATGGTAGTTTGTTCCAGTTCTTCGGTCCCATGGAGAAGAAAGCTGAGTTAGCCACTCTGGTGGTTAGGCATTTCGGTTCAGATAAGAGGTGTAGATTATTAGACCTTAATGTTCTAGTGTTGTTTCTCATGGTAAGGAGCTGTTGCAGATATTCAGGCATGTTACCAGATCTGCATTTATGTACTAGAGTCAAAGCCCTGAATAAAATTCTGGACTCTACGGGCAGCCAGTGGAGTTCGCGTCTTGCCGCCGAGACGTGATCTCTGTATTTAAGTTTCCTAACGGCTCTAGTTGCCCCGTTTTGGCATACTTGCAGTCTGTTACAATCAGACTTGTTAAGTCCCATTAGGAGACTAGTGCAATAGCCTATTTTTGAGCCTATTATTGCTCTAGCGATAGTCTCTGCGTTATCTTGGGATATAAGGGGCCTTAAGTGCGCTAAGAGTTTGATAGAATAGGCACATGATGATACCAGACTACTAACATGTTGTTTCATAGTCATATGTTGGTCGAAGGGCACTCCCAATGTTTTCCCCTTTTTTAAAGGCATGATAGATTCATCTCCCATCTGAAAGCTATCATATTGTGGGCCGAGTTTATTTATGATGTGTGGGGATCCTATGAACAGTAGCTTGGTTTTTGATTTATTCAGAGTCAACTTGCTGTGGACCATCCAAGTTTTGAACAGGGTAAAAACTCTGATGGCAAGTTCGTCTGCACCATGAGAACCAGAGAGCGGGATGACACATTCAGTGTCATCCACATAGTTGGCGAATATTATGTTCTCGTGGTCCAGCATTGCGAACAGAGGGGCTGTGAAGATATTATAAAAACAGGGAGAGGTGGAAGCTCCCCGCCAACCGCCCTCGGTGGCTACAACTAGAGGAAGATTGGAGCCAGATCCCACTGGAAGCTTTGCCCCACTCCAAGGAGCCTAAAGGGGCCCGGGGCCTGGGTCCCCTAACAGCTACAAGAAACACGGTTGCCAGCTGGAAAGCGGCTGCCCGCCGGTGGAAATGCAGAGGCACAATGGGCCCACTCACGCCAATCTGGGACAATCCTGACTTCTCCCCCGGAATCACACCAAACCATTTCACGGAGTGGCGGGCCGGTGGCTTAGAAACCGTTTCTGATTTCTTCGAGAACGGCCTCCCTTTAAACTTCGAGTGTAAATCAAAGTTCAAGATCCAGGAAACAGAAAGGTTCTGCTATATCCAGCTGAGGCAATGGCTATCGAATCCAAAGGTCAGGAAAGAAGGCAGCAGAGAGCTAACAGCTTTGGAACTCACCCTCTCAACAAATCCCCCAAAAGGGAAAATTTCCGCATTGTACAAAATACTAGATAGAACAGACCCCACAAAAAAAGCCGTACATGGTGAAATGGGAAGAGGACATCGGGAGACCAATTGAACCAGAGGAATGGCAACACATCTGGTCCCGTGCACTGAAAAGCTCAAAATGTGTGACGAACAAAGAAAGTGTGTTTAAAGTCTGCTACAGATGGTATAGAACTCTGGTAATCCTTAACAAGTGTAACCCGGCTATCCCTGCGCAATGCTGGAGGGGGTGCCCGGACCGCGGAACTCTATTCCACCTCTTCTGGTCATGCCCTAAAGCCACCCTATTTTGGAAAAACACCCTGGAACAAATTAAAACAATCACCGGACTCAACATCCCCTGGGACCCAGGGATCGTGCTACTGGGGGGGACAGGAGAAGGCCAATTCCCCCTAACCGGCAGCCTGGCGGACCTATGCTCCCATCTCCTGACGGCGGCCAAAATTACCATCGCCAGACTCTGGAAAAATCCAGAGGGCCCGTCTACACAGATGTGGTGGTCCAAATGCTGGGAAATTGTCGCAGCTGAGAAAGTCACAGCCATCAGATCAGGCAATAAACCCAAATTCGAACGCATATGGGCGCCCTTTCTGGACTATGTGCAGCAATTCCCCGGGGTGGCGAGGCAACCACCTAACTTACGCTGGATGGGAACCCAAGACTGAAAAGAACGTACAGACTCTAGCCGGACACGCAACTGAGCTCCTCCACGCCTCCGAACTGTCACTAACCATCAGCCTATTTACCCTGACCCGGAAGGTCCTGCGCTAAAGCATCCTGCCGAAATCCAGCGAAGCGTCAACTCGAACCCCTGAAATTGTCTCCTTGTCGAAACAGACAGTCATCTGTTCCTAATGTGCGCACAGCCCCTTGTCCCTTGTTCCCCCCCCTTTTTCTGTAGTAGTTAAAAAATGTTATTGAAGAGAACGCAGGACGGGCTAAGACTTAATTACGCAAAGAGCTGTTCCTTCCATTAAATGTTCTAACAAGTTGGTAAAACATGTAATAATCACAGCTTCTGCATGACTTGTTATGTTTAAAACAATCAAAATAATGTTGGGAAAAAAAAAAACAGGGCGAGGTACAGGCACCCTGGGGGAACGCCGCAGGTTATTGTGACAGATTCAGATTATGCTGTGCCGCAAAAGACTATGCTATCACGGTTGTTAAGGATGGATGAGACCCATTTACTTGCGAGGGGGGAGAAGTTAGCTACTTCACACAACCTGGTGGCCATGATGTCATGTTCCACCAGGTTGAAAGCCGCAGAGAGATCAAGTGGCATAAGTAATGAGGCTGCGGTTTTTCTTTCCGAGTTCTTTCCGAGTTTCTCAGGCTCCTCCGAGCTGGAGGAGCCCGGAAAACTTAGAAATAAAACTGCAGCTTTAAAAACGTTGTATTTATGTTTGCGGTCACTTTTGAAGCGACCGCAAACATAAATACAACGTTATTGTGTTGGAAAATGCTGCGGTTTTGCTTTCCAAGTTTCTCAGGCTCCTCCGGCTCGGAGGAGCCTGAGAAACTCGGAAAGAAAAACCGCAGCGTTTTCCAACACAACCGCGTTGTTTCTGCCTGAATCTGCTTTCCCATTTGGGGCTCTCGGGCTCCACGGGGAGCCCGAGATCCCCAAATGGGAAAGCAGATTTAGGCAGAAACAACGCAGCATTTAGCATTTCCCATTTGGGGCTCTCCGAGAGCCCCAAATGGGAAATCGGCTGTAGGCAGAAACACTACGCGGCATGTAAACACAACCGCGTTGTGTTTCTGCCTGCTGTGGCTTTCACTTTGGGTCTCCGGAGCACCGGAGACCCAAAGTGATAGCCACAGCAGGCAGAAACACAACGCGGTTGTGTTGGAAAACGCTGCGGTTTTTCTTTCTGAGTTTCTCAGGCTCCTCCGAGCCGGAGGAGCCCGAGAAACTTGGAAAGAAAAACCGCAGCGTTTTCCAACACAATAACGTTGTATTTATGTTTGCGGTCGCTTCAAAAGCGACTGCAAACATAAATACAACGTTTTTAAAGCTGCGGTTTTATTTCTAAGTTTTCCGGGCTCCTCCAGCCCGGAAAACTTAGAAAAAAAAACGCAGCTAGTGCTTATTTATTTATTTTTTTTAAATAAATAGCACTTACCGAGATTCAGCTGCAGCTTTCCTGCTCTGGTCTCCGGTCCCCGTCCTCCGCGTACAGCACTAATGAAGGGAAAGCCACCCAGCGGTAGCTTTTGTTTACTACAGCTGGCTGGCTTTTCCTTCATTAGTGCCGCAAAAGCAAAAGCCAGCACAGGAGGGCATCCATTTCACAAAATGGATGCACCGATGTGCTTGCTTTTGCGAATTTTGAGCTTGAATAGCTCAAAATTTTACATAGGAAGTTTTAAAAAAGAGAATGCTAGTTTTTTTTTTTCTATGTTGCCTATCTATTTTTTAAATTTTTTTTACTAGACCATGCCAGTAAGTTAAGTGCCTCGGTGCAATCCGTTGGTCTTTGTTTGTTTCTCCAAATCAAGTCTGCACATTCAGTGTGGGTTATGTGCTGAAATTTGTGCTTTTGGCTTTAGGGAATTAGAACGCTGTATGAAGAGGAACACAGGTTTATGTGCTCTAAGGATATTTATCATTTATTGCATTTGGTTATCCGCCCAAACCCTCGGGTATCACGGCGTAGGTTACAAGAATACTTAGTTTTACATGTTGTAATATTTGTGCGCATACAACAGTACTTCCTGAAACAAAAAACGATTACATGGTGTTACATCAATACGGAAGGGTACATATTACATTTGGTATTTGCTTTCAGGGGTTGGTAGTTGTGCTGGAGGTAGTGGGGCTTGTTAGAATGTATTAAATAGCCATGTTTTGAGGATTTTCTTGAATTTGGGGAGGGATAACTCGTTGATGATAGTGGATGGGAGTTAGTTCCAGATTCTTGGGGCTGCTACTGGGAAGCTAGAGTTTCCTGTTCTTACATTTTTGAAGCGTGGGATGCATAGAAGTGTATCTGTATTTGATCGAAGTGTTCTCGAGGAGATTTTGCGGGTAAGGCATTGGTTGAGGTAACCTGGCGCTGTGCCTGCTAGGCATTTGTGTGCTATGGTAAGGGTTTTGTGTAGGATCCTGGCTTGTATGGGTAGCCAGTGTGCTTCTCTTCGATGAGTGGTAATATGGTTTCTCTTTTTTTTTTTATGCCTAGTGCTGCTCGGAGGGCTTTGTTCTGAATCAGTTGCATTTTGTTCAAGTTTCTTTTCGAGGTCCCTAGAAGAAGTATGTTGCAGTAGTCTATTTTAGCCAAAATGAGGGCTCTGGCAAGTGTGGTGCAATATTGGGGTGTGAGGAACGGTCTGCTAAGGGCTATGAGCTTGGCTGTGGATATGGAGAGTGCGCTTATGTGTTTGCACATAGTGAGGCTGGCGACTAGATAAACCCCTAATGTTTTGGCTTGTTTGGAGATATTGATTGGAGTGCCATCAATGGCTATGGGTGAGTATTGTGGGTGAAGTTTACTTAGTCGGTCTGGGGAGCCTACTATGAGAATCGGTCTTTTCTCCATTGAGGCAGAGGCTGTTGGTCGCCATCCAGTTCTGGATGATGGAGTAGATTTTATTGATAGTAATGGTGTCCTGTTCAAGGTAACTTGAGATTGGGATGAGTATTTGTGTGTCCTACGCAAAGTTAGTATATATTACACCCATGGCTTCGAGTGCTGCAAAGAGTAATTTTGTATATGCGTTATAGAGTGTTGGGGAGAGGCATGAGCCTTGTGGAACTCCCAGTGGGACTGTGATGGGGTCTGCTGCAACATCACCTATTGCTACTCTCGAGATGCGATCTGCCAGTAATGATTTAATCCAAGCAGTGGCCTCTTTTGAGAAGTGTAAATTATTGGTAAGCGTTAGGCAAAGTTTATTGTGGTCAACTAAATTGAAAGCCGCGGAGAGCTCTAAAAGTAGTAGGATGCAGTTTCCCTGAGTCTCTAATGGCATCCATCTGATTTTCTGAGGTCCAGTAGTGCAGTCTCTGTGATGTGTCCAGGACGGAATCCTGATGGTCTTTCTCCTAGTAACTGGTTGTTTTCGAGGTGAGATTGGACTTGTGTGTAAGCAATTTTGTCTATTATTTTGAGGAGGAAGGGCACTGTGGTAATGGGCCTATAGTTGGTGGGGATGGTCGGGGTCTAGTGATGGTTTTATGAGAAGTAGGGTGATCCAAGCTTCTTTGATATTGGTCGGGACAGTATTTGTCTTGAAGGAGGCATTGACAAAATCTGTGATGATAGGAGCTAGTATGGGAGCGCAGTCTTCGACTAGTTTGGATGCTAGACTATCTCCTTTACAGTTTGAGGGTTTGAGTGCGGCTATTGTTTTGAGTACGGAATCTGAGCTCACTGATTTGAATTGAAATTCGGGCAAGTTGGTGACATTGTGATATAGTGGAGATGGGGCTGGCTCAGTGGTGGGTGCTAGAGTTTTCTTTGTGAGTATTTTATTTTGGAGTGTGTTTATCTTGGATGTTAAGGAATCCTGGATGGTGGTGCACCAGTCCTTATTTACATTGACTAGGCGGGGGGGATTGTGGGGGGGTGGTAGATAGGGGTTTCTAATTCTCTGATGATGGAGAATACCTCTTTACTGTTAGAGGTGGCGTTGGTGATACGTAGGTTGAGGCAGTTAGCTTTCTGGGTGAATACTTCTACTTTATAAACTTTGGATAAGTGCTCCAGTTGTATTTTGGACTCTTTGGTAGGGTTTTTCCTGTGGAGATGTTCAAATGCTCTTTTTTTTCTTCTAAGTTCGAGAAGGTAGTCGTTGAACCAAGTGTTACATTTGAGCTTGGGGGTCTTAAGTTTAAGGGGTGCTAGTTAATCTACGGCAGTTTTGAGACCGCTATGGTAATGTGATGAGATGTTGTCTGGGTTGGAATCGTCTATGAGATGCGCATAGAGCAGTTTGTCCAGCAGTGGGGTTAAGTTGTCAGTCGTACGTTTTTTAGAGTTTCTTGCTACGACGGGGATAGAAGGTGTGCTGGTGGGTGTGGTATCCTTAGTGAGTGCAATGTTGAATCTGATGAGGAAGTCATCTGTCCGTGATGTCTCTAGGATCTCTTCAAGCAGATCTGTGGTATTCAGTGCCAGAATCCAATCTAGGATTCAACCTTTTGCGTGGGTTGGGGCGGTGACAATTTGCGAGAATTGCATTTCTAGGAAAGCATTGTGGAGGGCGGTGGCCTTGAGGTCGGAGGTATTGTTGAACCCTAAATTGACATCTTCTAGAAGAATGGATTTGGTGTTGGCCTTGAGCGAAGGGGAGATGAGGAGTGGAAGGTCGGTGTCTGGATTGCGGGTTGAACTAGGGGTTCTATAGACTATAGGAAAGTTGATAGTGGTTTTAGGGTTGGTAGTTAATTTGACAGCTAGGATTTCGTATCCTGGTAGGGTTTCTGTTTTACATCCTCTAAACTGGAGGGAGCATCTAGATATGATGGCAACTCCTCCACCTGTATTGTCTTTGCGATCTGCTCAGAGTATCATGTAATCTGGCGGAATGGCTATGGTGAGTAGTGGACCTGAGGCTGAATGTAGCCAGGTTTCTGTTAGGACTATGAAGTCGAGTTCATGTTCAAGAATGAGATCATGTATGTCCCAATGATCTTACATTGATCAGTGCGCCTTTTAATGATGGTGTGTTCAAATTGGTGGTGGATTTGGGAGTTTTTGGTGCTGGGGGGTGAGCTTGTGGTGGCAGAACGGTCGACTGGGGACTTCCAGGTTTCCGGTTAGGTTTGGCAGGGGATGGTGTGCTTGGCTTTATGGTTTTACGGATACTGGTGTTAAAATGGGTGTCCATGTTATTGGTGTGTAGTGTGACATTGTTGTTGCGGACGGTCCGGGAGGAGAGTCTCATTTTCCTCATGGTACCTAGTATGGGCTTGGTGCAGAT
Source organism: Ambystoma mexicanum (assembly GCF_040938575.1). Classification (NCBI taxonomy): domain Eukaryota; kingdom Metazoa; phylum Chordata; class Amphibia; order Caudata; family Ambystomatidae; genus Ambystoma; species Ambystoma mexicanum. The sequence continues at coordinate 80,012,083 of NC_090931.1, forward strand.
AGGCCTTCGTGCATGTGGGGTACTGGGTGTTCTAGTGGAGAGTCTGGCTTGGCGTAGTATGCCTTTACTAGATGTAGTGATGGGTGTTATGGGTATGGTGGTGGGTGTGGGTGTGAATGGAGGTATGTTCCGAAGGAATGGGGTTGGACACAGTAATGGATGATGTCTAGGACAGTATAGGCGCGCTAGGCCTGAGCTTAGTTGGATGCAATTTCCTCTAGAGCATGGGGTGGGGTCTAAGGGATAAGAGAGCCTTACTTTGGATGTGGTGGGTAGGTCTGGAACTGGATCTGTGATTGGTTTGATATGAGAGTGGGGTAGCTGTTGGGCATTCATAGTTGCTAGTATCAGTTTCGTTAGCATGCCTGACGTTGTAACCGCTATCCTACCAGGTTTCCCTAGAGGCTACACGCTCTATCAGGCAGAGGGCAGTGGGCATACGAAATGCGATTGCCACCTAAGGGTAGGCGAGTACAGTTGTGAGGCAGTGTGACGCTAATGCATGAGAAGTGCATATTTATGGCCTTCACCACCTGTCCCATAGAACCTGTCACCAGAACTCTTAACACATAGTAAGCTCTGAGAGCACATAATGATGGATTAGCCAATATTGGGTCTTACACATGATGTTGGCCTAGCAAACATTGAGCATGATACATACGCATGTGACCTGAGTAACAACATGAACACAAAGAACAAATGGAAGACACACATAGGAATTGCTTCCCAACATAAAGCACTACACTCATGGCCTGATAGGTAAAATGATGCATGACAGACGAGCAACAAACACATGAAGCGAGCAACCATCTAGTCTTTCTGGCTGCAGCGCCTAAATGTGTTATGGTCTCACGCGTTTTGCGAAGTAACCATGTTTTCCTGCACCCCAGCATTCATTAGTTCATATGCTTTGAGCTTGTAACCCTGTGTTTCCCTTCACAAGGAATTCACTAGTCCATATCTAGTACCGCAGCTGGGTGGAACGACTACTGTAACTTGTGAGTGAAACGACCCAGAGACTCATGACCAATGTATAACCATGATTAATGTTGAATACTTGCACACAGTGCTGATTTATATGCAGCAATACCTTGCCATACTTAGCTTATAAACCCTGTGCCTGTCATTCTAACATTTGATTTAGATATTTTATAGTATCGTTTGCTATGCACCTTGCCTGACACAGTTGCACCGGACGGCTACCAACAGCTAGGTACAACGGCCCTCCTCATGTTCTATCACCGTATCCTGCCTTACGATATTTACAGACCTCCAAATATCGCCTGGAGCACAAAATCAATGCGTTTGTTGTCAGTATCAGCCCGCTGATCTGTGGTGATCACCTAGACCCTGCTATGGTCACATCTGCTACTAACTTGCGAGTAGCCAATTGGTATTAACACACCTAAGCGCATACACTGATTGCTCACCCGTGTGACACACCCCATACCTGCAACAACTGCACGGTATGCGGTGTTATTGTGTCACTGTACCCGCTGAATATCAACCCACTCCCCTGCACTGCACAACAATTCCATAATGGGCAGAGATGGGAAGTCCTCTGTGTGTAGCGCAATCACAAACCTCTTTTCTGAAAGCCCTTCTAACAAGTCTAAAGCACACCCGACACCAATCGGCCAAAAGCAACAACAAAATACATAGAGAACCCAACTTGGCCCTAGGACCTTCGGTAACGTAACTCCTGAATTCCTGTAATTGGTGGCCTCAGACTCTGGGAAGCACCCCTCTTACAGGAGTAGAGCCCATGGGCCGGGGGTGGAAATCTAAGCGTTCCGCCCTTCACAACCATAATGAACAAACCTGAGGTAACCCCTTCTGTTTCCACCATATTCCCCTTTCAGGAGTGTATTATCCAGCCAATCCCAGGTGTCCTGTGCATGTAATGAAAGGCATCAATTTGCCCTCATGTAGGACCTTCAATTTGAATGGAAATAACATCATATATTTAATGTTTTCCATGCGTAGTCTCCTACTCGCCGCTTCAAAGGATCTTCTCTGCTTCTGGACCTCCTTGGTAAAATCGAGGAAAAACATAGGGCCTTGACCAACACCATTAAATTGTCGTCCATTCTTACGTGTGTCCTATAGTACAGCATCCCTGTGCCTGTACTTGAGGAATGTGGCTATTATAATTATAAGTGGTGATGCAGGAGAGGGATGCCTGCCCGGAATTGTGTGCCCTCTCAATGGTGAACAGTTTTGACAGCCCCCCTGAGTGTAAAGTGTCCAGAAACCATTTCTCCAAGAACAGCTACATGCAATGGCACTCTTTGCCTTCCGCCAGACCTAGCACACAAATGTTGCATACACAGGGATTATCTTTCTGCGTCTCCAGCCCTATGTTCCAGGACCGTTGTTGCCATCGTTACACCCTTCATCTTATTCGGCAGCAATAACATTGACTCTTTCATATCACTGGTCTGTTGTTCCACTGCTGGGACACTCTGTGACCTTCCGCATACCCGCCGGGTGAGGGTGACGTCTACGCTCACCTTTTTGTCATTTATTCTCAAGGGATAGTCTTGAATCCTTAATGGCGCCATGAGACCTCCATTGTAGCCCCTTCTATGGTCATGGAGGGCATAGCCTCCACTCCCTTTTCCGAAGACCTGTTCCTGGCATGCTTTCCTTTAGGCCTACATATTGTTCCATTTTCTGTTGACCTTTAACCATCTTGTGCAAATACAAGCCAGTATTCGATCATACTGGTGAAGCCACTGGGTTCACCTATAAGATGCACCAGTTGTCCACCTCCAAACGCTGTTGCGTGCCACACAGAAGAGAGGTAACATACCTCTATCCACGGCAAAGGATCCGTCAACTGATGACTTGCTTGTCTGGGTGGGTCTATACGCGTCATACAGTGGTGCACAACATCAGCACTTGACCTCCACTATGGGCAGTCCGCATCTGCAACCGGAATTATGAGATCCGTCAATGACATCAATAAGTAAACATACAGACCCTGTCCCCTCCCATAAAGGAACCATAACAATATGGTAGCATGTCTGAGATTATAATCTCAATTGTGTGCCTCCAAATAACATGTGGCCCAGTACTTGACACATTTGCCTGATCTGAGACCCTCATTTCTGGATATCACAGAGGGTCTCATCCTTGTTACGCTGCCGGGAGAGGAGTGTCTGGGGAAAGAGGCTGCACTCCGGTCAAAGGCTCGTCCAGGCTGCTCACTCACCGAGGAATGCACAAGGTCATTTGTGGGTGAAACAAGATGGCGTCCACCTCCTCCCCGTCAGAGAGAAGTCCGTTTCCTAGGGTTTTGTGACAGTCTGGCCTAGGGGAGCCTCACACCAGGTACCTCCACCTTTCCGACATAGGATTCTGTTGTCGGTTTGTGGATTTGCCGAATATATGCAGGATATCAGGCGGTGTGATCACATAGCTCTCCCCATTCACATCTGCACTAGTCGGTGCTTGACCACGCTCCTCCCTCCCCCCCTTCCTCTTACCTTAATGTATGTCGTGCTCATTCTTTCAACTGACTACGGTCTGGCCACATCGTGCAGGGACACACTACTTCCTTTTATGGACAAGGACAGGTGCCTTTTGAAACTACTACAGTAGTGATTATCTTGACAAGTCTTGACTCTTACCCTGTCTCAACTTCTATATCATAATGACCTCATCCTGCAGGACGTTGCTGCTTGTTAGCATAGCAGTGCCTTTTTACAAGTGCATACTTTTGTTAATGTTATTTTAAACCTCTACAAATTAATAAACAATGTGGGAGTCATGTGGTTAAATGCTCTAATCATAGAAAACTTTTCTGGGGATTATAATTTTCCTTTCAATCTAAAAAAGGCATGGTGGCCATTTTAAAAATGCTAAAAAAACACTGGTAGAGAATTCGTTTTCCTGTTTGTGCTAAGTGAAATCATCAGTTTTGGCTATTAGTTTATATAATGAGGTGTTCAAGGCAATTTAATTTTGATTTTATGTTATAAATTAATGGTGAATGTTTGTATTATTTTTCCTTTTAAAATTGTTGTAATCTGGAATTGATAACATATCTTAAAACCGTATTCTACTTTGTACAAAAAAACTGATTTGCTAAAATGGTTGTTAATTGACCAGTACTGTCCAAAGCTTCTTCAGTGTTTCAAACTACCAGGCGATAGAGAACAGTATATTTTTTGTATATATATTTTTTTTAATTTAAAAAAAAAAAAGAAAAACCACACTCGTGCAAGGAAAATGTTAACTTTATTTGTCCTTTGGAGCAGGCTCTTTGTAATACGTGGTCGGCCAGCTGAGGTTTTCCCAAAACTCATTGAGCAGTGGAAGGTCACAAGGCTGACTTTTGAGGTGGACACGGAGCCCTACGCTAGGCAGAGAGACGAAGAGGTTGAAAAGCTGACCGCCAAGCTTGGTGTGCAGGTCATCCAGAAGGTGTCGAACACACTGTACGACATTGACAGGTGGGTTTGCGTCAATCCCTCTTGTGAGAGAGTTCGGACTTTGCGTTTATGCGCAGTATTGAGCATCTCTGACAAAAATACTATGCAGGGCTTCCATCAAATGATACTGGTCACATAGCAGCACGCAACCAGTACAGTCGCAATCTTATGGAATGAATGAGGCAAATTACCCATGGGAGATGCCAAAGGCTCAACGATTGGGGCATCATACAGTGAACATTATACATTTAAGTCCAGCGCATGGTCGCGAGAACATGGTGTGCGGCTGTGGTGGTTACTTCAATTGTGATAAGCAGTATAGACGGGGTTCATCTTCGTGTTGATGGAGTTTGTGCCTTAGGGTCATGTTGAAGAAGCCCAGTAGGGGATGTACGCATTGGATCGAGGGTGAGGGAAGTTCCCTGAATGAGGGAGTGTCTGGATGCTAAAAGATGTGACTATGGGAACAATGTCAACTCTGCCCCCCACAGCACGTCCACCTTCCCACACACTGGAGAGTGGGTTAGGCCCTGGCAAAGAATCCTTAAAGGGGCTATAACTCCAGAACATTCTGAAAAAACTCAACCAGACCACCTCAAACAAACAGGCCTTCTGGAAACCCCATTTTTGGCATTGGTTAATGCAAGATTGGGGAAAGGGAGCTCGAGTAGTTACTTGTCACTATCTTTCTCTTTCAAGATGGAGGGAATTCTGTTAAAAGTCAATGAGTTATGGGTGAGCCAGCCATTTGCCTGTAGATACAGTCTCATTTCAGTGTGGAGTCCACGCGGGACTCTTCTTTCCCTGCTCCTCTTCAGCATTCACATGGGTCCAGAGACAGGTTTCAGATCACGTCCCGCTACCAGTGCAGTTGTAGGAGAGGGGACTGCGACAAGATCCACTTTGCTGCCCCAAAATCCAGTCCTGCTTCCCTGCACCCCGCCCCCAGCATCACTTTGCATTCTGGTATTTGAAGCTTTTGTTTTTTATTTAAACATATGTGCTTTTATGTTGTAGCAAGTTTACCTCTGTTGGGTAAAAAGACTGCACTGGCTGAAGGGGTCGCAGTAGACTAAGGCCGCTTTTTTGCTGTCTGTGATGGTAGAGCACGGTTCTAGATTCTTGGGCTCTGCAGATATTTTGGACTAAAACTTCCTCCATCCCATGCCAGCATCATCAATGATACATGATCCTGGGAGTCATAGTCCATAATATTTTGAAGGCTGCAGACTCTTAAAGACAAATGAATGACCTCATGCATGAAGACCTGTAAACTCAATATTAGTCATAATTACAAAAAACATAGTTTTTAAAATGACCTTTACAAAGAACAGTTTTACTAAAAGAACATTTGTGTTGTAGAATAATTGCTGAGAATAATGGAAAACCACCGCTGACGTATGTTCGACTGCAAACTGTGCTGGCTTCTCTCGGACCCCCGAAGCGGCCTGCAGCAACACCCACCATGGAAAACATGAAAGGTACATCTGCCCCAGCAACATCGCATGTCCACCGAGGGCACTAGCAAATGGCGACGTTTCAAAAATACTGCTATCCTAATATAAGGAGCAGCTGCCTGTCTTGGGTAATTGTTTTACATGCTGTGACCGATTTGAAGCATGGACCTTGTATAGTAAATGAGGCAGCGGGGTAAGTTACTGCGCGGGTTTGGCTTGGAGTGGTTCTTTTCAGAAAGGCGGGTTCTGAGCATGTGTGCTTAGTAGGGGTGGTTGAATTTGAGAAAACTAAGATCTCAGCCCCCAAATCCAGATGATACCGAAAATATCCACGAATGCCTGGACACCACTGATAAAGCTGGGGAAAAAGTGAACCGGGAAGGAGGGAGAGGTACAATTCTGGTCTTTATCCAGAGACCGAGAAATGCCACCCGCACCATTTACCTTCAAGCCCTTTCTGAATATTCCTGGGATGAATTGGTAGCAGAGTTTGACACAGGCCCCACATCTCCATCCTCACTTGTTGTGGATGATGCAACTCTGTTACTGTCCAAGGGCATCGATTTGGCTTCTATATTAGCAAAACCACTAATAATTCATAAATAGTGGAATCGCCCCAAGACATTGTATCGAAGGGGAAACAATCGAACTAGAAAGAGCGTAGTTGCTCTGGTAAAGGAAGAAGGCAAAGGGATTAGTCTTGAACCAAGAAAGGCCCTGTGTAATACTATGTCTAGAACAGGTGCTGACCTCTAAGGAAAAGGCTGTATTGAATTGTGCTAATGTTCTAGATTTGTTTTATGGTGTACCGTCTCTGTAAAATATTTACACCAAAGATATTGTACTTGTGGACAAAAATGGACCTTATATTCCTCCATATTAGATCAAGACTTGTTGCTAATTTGCTACTATGCAAGGCAGAAACTCTCCAGATGATGGGTTTTGACCTCTGGAAGTGGAATTCGGATGCCTCAAGTTGTAATTATAATTGTTCTTTTATAATGCGATTAATACCAGAGGGGTTTCTAAGGCGGGGATCGGGATTCGAACTTGTGTTGTGCTGCGTTGTCTTGCTTCCAAGACAAACTTGTTGCCCCTGAGCCATCCTTCCCAGTAACAATGGTAACTGAGGAGGCGAGGGTAGGTGGCATTTAGAACTGGCCATCAGTGAACAGGTTTCTTGAATAAATGTGCTAGTCCAGTTGGTTGTGAGGATTCGGCCTGGAATTGGCTGCCAGGATGTTTAGCAGGTGATCGTACAGAAAGGGGCATCAGATAACAGAAATAGGATTGTGCTGTAAACATCGACTCTTGGATTACTAGGGGGCTTCAAGCATCTCATGCCGGGAAATCAAGATGCTACCTTCTTGGGCCAATTTCATGTGATAAACTTACAAGAGACCTGCACTGTGCCATGAGTGACTTGCATGCGGGAACTTGGTGCAGTTAGAATCTGGGCTGCCTGGTTTTGGAAGGTGAGCTTTGGGCATCGCCTTGATCTGGCAAAACTCTCACTTTGTTGTCTATACCATGTTTTTTTGAAGACGAGATATAGGTAAATTAGATGGTTAAAAATGGCCAGGTTATCTGCCATAAATCTGCATGACAGATTTACATACAATGACTGCAGTAGCTCTGATGTGAATATATTTTTGGTCATCCTGAAAACTACTTGGAATATTGCTATTCAGCGTGTCAATGGGCCCAACACTGGAAAACTCTGCATTCAACTAGAGCAAGAGACCAAAGCCCCCTGTGTCATGACAGGCTTGCTGGAATCCGCAGGAGCTGATGCTGGTCTAACAGACCCCCTCCAGGCGTTCTCTGGTCAACCTCTACTTAACAGCTGAGCCGAGAACCCCAGAGAAGGGAAAGGGGTAGTGGATCAAATAATAAACTACGGACACATCTGGCTCCCGACCTCCAGCCCTGGTATCTGTGTGAAAGAAATACACCTGGCTACTAAATATTCAAAGTACCATTTTAAATTATACTCTCTTAAATAGAATATACTCTCTAGTTAATGGACGGTTCTCTGAGCAGAGATTTGGAGGGAGATATTTATCCTCTGCATGGACCTCCCTCAGGAATAGCCTCCCTGTCACCCTATGTTTGAGCCTGATCTCCTTAAGTTCCGGAAACTCCTTAAGACTTTCCTCTTCCTTCTCTCTCCCTCTACCCTGCTAACATATCCCTCTGCTCCATTCCCTCCCTCCCTCCCTCCTTCTCTGTACTGCTTGCTGACTGGTGTACCGCAGAGTCTCACAGGTCCCTGGCACCCCAGCCAGTCTTCCCGCACATGCCTCCGGGCCTTGCACTACGCCTCATCATCACTGGACTTGGTCAATGACCCAAGAGAGTGGCTTCTCTCTGCACTTACACCAGTCGCTACTGACTAGGCACACTTGTAGCCCATCCCCCCTCCATTGTCCCCCGCTCCACTCCACCCATCCTGTAACCATCTGTGCACTTGCGCGATTCCGAATATACCATGCCTAAAGATCTGCTTCGCGTTTCCCCCTGTCTTCCTCCCTGCATGGTGATGGCCTGAGGCACTTGGAAAAACTGCAGAATGTTCACCAAACATATTTGCTGTTACCTCTACTGTTAAATGTATTATATGCCATTGTCTCAGAATTTCAAGGACTCTGACTTTTTGTTTTTTCCCCTTGTTCCCTCCCTCCTTGAGGGCTTCGAAACACTTGCTTTGTGTGTAGGCACTATATACAAATAAACATTACATTAGACGTTTTTAGTTGCCGTGTTTGGGGAGCTGATCTTTGCCCAGCTAAAAAGTTCTTCAGTAGAGTCTGGTTTTCTTGGATGCTGAAAAGAATATAGTTTGGGTAGACTACATACTTATGGCTGTTGGCAGGTGTCATGTCTCAGCCGCCTTGGAGCCTGCTGCCCTTGTTGTGGTTAGGATGCAGTAGGCTAGAAGGGAAACTTTGATATGGTCACCTTTTTCCTGAATGTTAGGACTTTGCAGGCAGCCAGAGTATCACTGGTATTGCCTGCTGGTGTCTTATGGTACCATGTGGTTGTAGCTTTCACCACTTGTCTTTAATGAATGCTAGAGAACAGGAAGGCCTTCTCATTCTGTCCTGGCCTACAATGACTACTGTATCCATGCCAGAATCCAAGGCAGCAGAGACCTTCTGTTGTGTTGAATAGTGCATGTCTTAAGAATCCAAGAGGATGGCCTAAGGAAACGGGCGAAATCTCACCCCAGAGAAATCCTGCCTGTGCTTTTGTCAAGGAACATGTGATGCACCAATAAACCGTATGCACTCGGGTGGCCCAGCAGCACAACCAGTCTGGCCTTGGATTGCGCTCAAAACATTCATGGATGGGATGGTCGCTAGGTCTGTGTAGACCAGTCATGACTAAGGGGTGGGGTGTCTTGGGTCCAAAGCGCAGACAATCCGTAGGAGTGTCTGAACCCCACAATTCCCTTCAAACTGCTCTGCCCCCGGCCAGATGTATAGCAGCTGGAATCTGGTAAATTCAACGGGAAAGGCTAGGTGGATAAAATAAGAAGCCACACAGGAACTCTTGAACTTCTGGGAGCTGCCACCTGTGCAGGACTTAACAAGAAGCCCCCATTAGTGTCTTCACTGACAACAATGTGATATTCCACTTAGGTTCTGTTCCCCCTCCCCAATTCTGCCAATATTCTTAACAAACCATTTTACCTGTGTATTCTCTGCTGGTTGCCCAGAGGAAGTGTACTCTCAAGCATGTAACCTGTACATTTGCAATGCAAGGTCTTTGGTTCTTAGAGTGTTAAACAGTTTTGGTTTCCTTCGGGGAAAATATTATTTTTAAACTGCCACATCGAATTCCTATTGTTTGTATTAATCTTTTTTTTTCTTTTCTTCTTTTGTCTATCTAAATAACTATGTACTGTAAGGGTATGGAATGAGGAGACTGACACAAAGGTGGCATGATTGTTGCTAAATACTTTTATTGTTGAGACAAGTAAAGGAAAACCCCTGCCTGGCCCTATTTCTAAGAGGGGTTTCCCTGCCTCAACTTTATACTATGGATATGTCAGAAGGTCCGTAATCAATACTCCACCATCCTGTGTCAAAACCTATTTCCTTCCTTTACACTTATAACTAAACTACAAGATTGGGGATTCTTCTTAATGCAGAAGATTGGCTCCCTTCTTCTGTAGAGTGGAGCACCATGCCAGTAGACAGGAGAGACTATTTCTTGAGGGAATGACTGTAGTCCCTTTCAAGGCAGCACACAAAGTTCCAGATTGTCCCAGTTCACAAATGAAGTAAAGTTCCAACTCAAATTCTTAGTGCCAAGAGAAGGACTCCCTTCCCATGGCCTTTCTCACCACTGACCCGGGTTACTACCCTGCCAGTTACTGTGACTATGAAGATGACTTGGGTTACTCTTCATAAGAGGGTGCGGGTTACCAGACCCATGAGCTTCTTTTCTCTTGATGTTGCAGACCTGAGTCACTACCCTGCCAGGTACTGTGACTATGAAATGACTTGGGTTGCTCTTCATAAGAGGGTGCGGGTTACCAGACCCATGAGCTTCTTTTCTCTTGATGCTGCAGATCTGGGTCACTATCCTGCCAGGTACTGTGACTATGAAGATGACTTGGGTTACTCTTAATAAGAGGGTGCAGGGTCCCAGATCTGTGGGTTTCTCTTCTTTTGATGCTGCAGACCTGGTTCACTATCCTGCCGTCACTGTGACTATGAAGATGACTTTGGAGGCAGTTTGTTATTAGGTTTGGGTCCCAGACCCTTTCTTTGTGACTTTGCTGCCCTTTGCTAGTCTCACCAACCATCCTGGCTACACTGACCTCTCCAGGGTTCTTACCAGTGACCTCCGGTTGTCCATGGGTTTATCCTACCTGCTCAGGCTTCTCAGTCTGCCCAAGGACTGCGACTGCCTCGCAGCATTCCCCTGTTCTTGGGCTTTGCTTTTCCAGCTCACCGCATGCGCAGGGTTGCATAGTCAGCTGGTTGCCCTGGACTCTGCCGCCTTCTTTGGTCCAACCACGGCGGATCTGTCAGAAATGCCTCTCCCGGCGTCCCAAGTGTCTCTGAGCTCCCAGTGTCTGTTCCTCCAACTCACTTCGATTCCCGGTTCCTCCAAGAATGGGCTGACAACTCAGTAAGTCCTCCTTCACTTTCTCTTTTTATCGGGTTGAACTTGCTTGTTCCAAGTTGTCTTGGCTGCGCATGTTGGTTCTGCGGGGCACTCTGCATTGCTCCGCTCCTCTTCCTCATCCCAGTATTGATGTTCTCGTCCTCCAATGGGTTACCTGTGCTCTTCTTCATCCCAGTTTCTGTTTCTGACACAAATGGGTAGTCCCTACTCTTCCTCGTCCCTTTATTTTTTAGGGAGGTCAGATCTACCCTGCTGGGGTACATGGAAGTGTGTGGGATTATGGGACCCTGTAAAGGCTAGAAGGATGAGGGAGGTGGGGATATGCTTTGGCCATAGTGTGCTCTTCCAGACAGTTGTCCCATAGAGGGGATCCCTCCCCATGAGATTCAGCCGCTGTGTAACACCCCCAGGGGGACTATCGCGTAGCAGCCACACCTCCCTGGCCTCATGGAAAGGGGCCCCCCCTAGGGGAGAAGGGATGACATCCAAGGATTTGTCACTGTACATGTGAGGTGTGATTACTTCCAGCTGCTCACTGTCCAACTCTTGATTGCTGCTTAGTAAATATTTTCAGGGAGTGTCATCTCCAAAGACGAAGCTCCAGTTGCCAAAGTTCAATAAACCTTTGCAATTACACTAATCGCCTCAACGTTACCCTGATGCCTTTTACGTCACGTCGAACACACGCAAACATCCACTGCGCTTTGCAGAAGAGGGGCCTGTGTGTAGTTATACGCACATCCACAAGCATTATTTTGTCAGAGTTCTCAAAATGGTATGTCCTTACACAAACTGCCCCGATGTTCCCTTCCTTTTTACTTAGAAAGGTGAAATGCTGCCTGCCTCTCTGATATGCAAGCATGAAATCTCTGATCTCATTTCTCTACACACACACGCACACGCGCACGCGCTTGGCGTTACGGCATGAGCTAGGTGGTCTGCCCAAAAGCTTCTTCGTGAAACTCACTGCACTTAAAAAAAATCTTCTTCATTCGAATGCGTGCTGCCTGTAACTAATGTACATCAATGTAGAAATATATTTATCAATAAACTGACTTTTAAACTTGAATCCTAAACCAAATCCTAAATGCTGCACTGCCACTAGTTTTATATAGTCCTTTCTTGATTGATGAAATTGCTTTTGTTCAAAAGATTTCTTTTTCATATTGGCCCCTTTTGTGAGAGCAAAAGTACATCCTGCTTCCTCAAGATTTCTGATGAAAGGCAGTTTAGAATCCACTGCCATGCCCAACCGTCTCTTAACTTTCCTGTTTAGATTTCCACTAAACAGCTCTGCCATCTTGGCATGGGTCAGATCCCATTCCTCCATCTTGAATTGTGGAATAACCTATATCTCTGAAGTTAAGGAATAAATCATTTGCATTCTTTTCTTCCCCAAAATGCCTTCTTAGGCCCAGGAGTCTAAAGCCCCTTCCCACCCTATGCACCATCGCCACTTGCATGCTGACCCTGACAGGGGGTACCTCTCCACATTTCTTCTTGGCGCACTAGAAAGATCTGTGCTGTGCATGCATAAGCCAGCTTCTTAGGTCAGGCAGGTCATTCACTTGGAGCACATAACTTTTACTTTTACTTTGTATAATCTAACAAGGCCTTTGTAATATAGACCATAGCAAAGAATCACAATAGTACTGGAGTAAACCAACACATCACAATCAACACGATATATATACAAGACCAGAGGGGTCTAACGGATTAAGAAGCACGAAATATGTAGACCACACAGATAGGGAGGAAAACAGGCAGTGCAAGTAATCTTTAGACCCAGTTTCACATCAAGAATGCACCTAAGAGGCAGTCCAAGCCCTACGAAGAGAGGAGCCTTATGCTCAATAGGGTTTATAGTGATATTACCGAATTACATTATGTCGAAAGTCATGTCGACAACAAAAAAAGTCGAAAATGTTTTTTTTCGAATTTCTTTTTTTGTTTATTTTTTGTTCAAAATGGGGGGTTCCCCCCCCCCCGGAACCTCCCCTTTTTCTAATTTTATTTTTTATTTTACCCCATTTTTTTTTGTTGCGGAACCCAAAAAAAACATATAAATAAACATTTGGGAAAAAAAGTTGACATTTTTTTTTTCGACATTATGACTTTCGACATAATGTTTTCGACTATTTCAATGCACACCGCTCAATAGTACATGCACGCGCTTGTGCCAAGGGACAAAATAGGGTCTCTTCAAGGGTCACTAGCAGCTCAGGAAGATGGATAAGGTCGATGAACAAGTCACCACTATTCAAGCAGGACCTCCACTTGCGGGCAGAGGCAGGTTGAGGGTGCGGGGTAGAGTCGCTATTTCGCAATTGTGGTGGAAAGGAAAGGGGCCCTCGGAGGCCATTTTGTGTGTAGAAATTGGGCTCCTGCACTAGGGGCCACCGGTTGGGTTATGGACTACTCACCGGTCCCTGATGCAGGCAGACCCAGACTTCGCCAGTTCAGTCCACTTTGCTGGCAGGTTCAAATGCGACAATCGGGACGTCTCGACACTGTAGTTTCCGCGGTAGCAGGCTTCAGGGTCAAGGGGGTCACAAGTGCAGCGAACTTGCACAGGTCATTGCCACAGCAGGGCAACACGGTAACCGCGTTTACTCCGGTCCGGGCGCACTCGTCTCACTTCAGACCTGGGAATGCCAAGTGTACGAAATTCGATGTGAGGATGCCGTGGACACAGAGGAAGCAATATACCAAGTTTCGAGGGCTTCCTCGAAACTGCAGCAGTGACAGAGCAAACGTCCTGCGTAAACTGGTCAGTCCACTGGTTGGCCCAGGGACACTTCCGAAGAGGCTTACTTGCAGGGTTTGAAGGTGCTGAGAATAGTTGGTCCCACTATTCCAATGGGTCGAAGCGCCTTCGCAGACCTTCTAGGACGATCAGAGGCAGAGGGGTCTCACAGGACGACAGCGGGCTCAGGGTGCCAAACCTTCCAGCGGGTCACCAGCGGTTCCTCGACTTGGCTTCTTATTACAGGATTCTTGGCTCCTTATCCTTTGTTTGTGTGATCTCAGGAGATCGACATGGTAGTGGTGTTTTCGGCCTCCTCTTATCCAAAGTTCCCTTTGCGCCAAAACGGAGAGGACCCAATGGGAGATCTGCTCACAAACACTCACTCCATACGTGGACCAATCACGGACCACAGTGGTCCCAGGCATTCAGGACACTCCTGACTCTCTGGCACCCAGGATGTGTATTGGGAACAGACATCCCAGCCCACATCCTGGAGGCACACACACAAGGCATGCAGAAGCCAGCGAAAGCTTTGGGTTTCGCAGGAAAGTGCATGACCAAATAAGGACTGACCCGGGTCGGCTCGACCTGGGGAAGGTGAAGGGGCAAGATGGCCAAAGGACAGGACAAAGAACCTCGTGGCATGGCCATTTTGGAGCCAGGCCACCTATTCGTGCCAAACGTGGTAAGCGCGGATTATATGGCAAGAAAGGGTTCAAAACACAAGAGAAACGATAGCTGCCACCAGTCCTGTCCGTGACACATCTGCACAGTTCATAATAAGCCCAGCAAGAGTTTCTAGGGCCTTGGAAATGACTAGAGACCCAAGGGTGCGGTAAAGTAAGTTACATTGCACTCTTGTTACATGTTGCACAAAAGCTGCAACATGAGGAAAGGACTAAGGGAAACGAAGTCTCCCAGTGCTGACTGTCTTAAGGGCATGTCAGTTTCCCCATAAGAAGTGAGCGCTACTGAGGGCTTCGCTTCTCTGGCAAAGGTTAGATCAGGATATAAAACAGCAAAAAGCTTGGGGTTTGACACATGGAGGGAAAATTACATTCTAATATGATATCTTTCCTAACAGCGAGCACTTGGCTCACTGTGCTATCTGACTGGCATAGCACTTACAATCATGGCAGCCACATCCCAATTGATATTGCACATGCGTCGGCTCCTGTGAGTCGGCTCTGCTGTGGAAGGTGATGAGTATTCTGATCAGACTTGGTGATACTGCCAAATGGCAGATATGAAACCCAGAAGACCAAGCCTCTTCTTTGATCCCTTTGAGGTCTGGTAACCCACTCCTCCAGAGACAGCCGCACAGGACGCCACTGTCCTGGTCCTGAGCATCAAAGGAGCACACCCATTTAAAAGGAGTAGCCTCACAACAGGGTGCTGCATCTCTAAGGGCCTTTGTTCATAGTGCGACGGGGAATAGAGCAGACGGGAGGGCTCTGGTCAAGGAAAGGAGACATCCACCATGTTGTCTCACTTTCTCCTTCCTGTCTCCTCCACTTCCTCCGGCACAAAACACTTTGGATGTGATATCAGAAGGGCAAAGCCCACTCCTTTCAGGAACAGAGAGTGGGCCGCTAAGGCAGGCTAGCTTTAGTCCACTCATCTGGTGATCTTTGCCTTTAAAAGAGGGGGGGGGGTTTCCCTTCTCAGAATCTTCAAGAAACTAGAAGGATTCGCTGGAGTTCCTTTGAGAAAGTGGTGCTTTCCAAAGCCCTCAACATGAGGTGAAGAAGGAACTGTCCAAGGCAGAAGAGAGATCTTCCCTCTACCCACTCCCAAGGCACATTGCGGGTAACCTTGCACTGAACCAAGACCAACCACTCTGCGCCAGACGTCCTTAAGCCAGGGGAGCAGACCCTGAATGGACCCATCCTGTCCTCCAGTGCCCCTGAAAAGGGCCTCAGTGTTCGGAGGACCAGACCAGCCAAAGCTCCCTGTTCTGCCACACCGAACCGGGGCCATCGTGTTCGCTGCATCAAGAACCAAAAGAGACCTTGCCGGAGCTGTCCTTTGTGCTCCTCCACCCAATGAACAAACTTGCTTGCACCTCAACCAGCTCAACGCTGCATTGTGCTCTAGCTAAGCCAGTCACTGCTAGACCCGATTTGACTGCTCAACACCAGAACCCGATCTGAATCGCTGGCAGGTCACACTCCGACACTGACCAGGAGTTCCAACCATGGCTCGGCCCAGCTAGCCCTTGAACAGTGCCTTACTGACCTGCACATTGACACGCCCCCCACTTTGACTGTTGCCCGCCGACTCAAACCACTGGAGGTTCACCCATTGACGGCCCCCCATGGCTAAAGCACAACACGTCCTGGTCCAACTGCGATGAGATCTGGGACTGCCTGATATCTGCATAGTTGAGAGCCCCCCCCCCCCCCCCCCCCCCTTTGAACAGCACTCACCCCCTACTCGACGCCCGCTTGCTGCTTGGGCCCATAGGAGCCAACGTACCCAAACTGAGCTTGATCTGCTCACATCAACATTCGACACCAGGTCGGACTTCGTCCAACCGACCAAGAACCGAATCCAGGTACTGTTGACCACAAACTACCACCTGAGTCCACTTGAGCCCTAGAGACTGGGAAGGTCGCAGTCCCACCTGTTTTCAACATCCTTTTCTTGGCTGACTTACCTACCACCCTGGAACGACGCTCAGAATGCTACTTTCCTCATTCCGACGCATCTTCTCTGTTCTTCCTTCGGGGTGGGTTTTTGTACAGTATTTTCTATTAATCCTATTGCAGCTGGTGTATTTAATTAAAGTATATATATTTTTAAAGAACTGTGTTTGGACATCAACTCGCCCCACCGTGTTTTCTGAAGGGAAGCCTTGCGATGTGTTGGCTACTGAAATCGCCACCTGTAGGGATTTAAAGACATTATTTCTTGTATGTGCCATGTACCACCGCTGCATACTGCTTCCTCCATGGCGCTTACCCTGGTGGCTAACTGCGGCGCTGGCTGCACTACATCTCCCGTCAGGCCTGGCCGGTTACGTACCAGCGAGCCACATCACACACTGACATGCATGCGTCAGACCCAAACATCAAAGCACTTTCTTACTTGCAGCTTCACAACAGGGTCCGGCACTGTAGCAACTTCCCTGTATTTTTTGCCCATCCTGTACCTTTTGAACTTCCTACCTGGTATTCGACCTGTGGATTGCCTTTGGACTGTCTTGGATTGCCCTTTTGAACTGCTTGCTATGAAGCAAGACAGACGACAGATTCAGTATTTGCATAAAACACTTATTAACTTAAACGTCAGGATGGAAAAAGGCCTAACTTGCCCTATACTAAGGTGGGATTTTCCTACCTAAATAAAGCTAAGGAAAGTCTGAGTCAACGAGTTGAACAGAAGTCTGTGTCCAAAATCTATATTTGCCCCGCAACTAATCTATAAAATGTGTAGGGATGTCAGCAACCAAAGGAGGCCGTACGTTGTGAGCTTCTTCCAGGTCACAGCTTCCTTTCAGCTCCCTTCCCCAAGTATAAAGCAGTTCCAACAAAGTCTGTTCTCTCTCGAGTTCAGGAAAATACCATTTAACCAGCAGTCAGGGTGCCCATCCGCAAGTTCCAAGAAACGCACTTCCAAGCTCAAAAGAACCTTGGTCTCAAGTCAATAGATGGTTCAAGTCTCAGCATTCTCAGCATTCCCTTCCGCAAGACTTAATTCCAGCACAAAAATATCCTTTTGTCTTTTTAAAGTTCATTGTCACTCTTGTGCCTTCTTTATATTTAAAATTGACTGTGTTGAAATAATCTAAAAGCTTTAGTAATTTCTGCTTACTGTAGTTTTCTTTTAGATAGTTTTCATGTAGTCTGATATTCACTATACCTTTCTTTCAATATTTAAAGTTCATTTCACTGTAGTAAACAGCACAATTGATTTCATTGGGGTGTAAAGTATCATTACCTTTTGAAGTAAATTTTGAAAACGTGTTTGCTCTCACATGTGTCCACTCTGATGCAATGTATTCTTAGCTATTGAATATTGGAAAATAGATTGAATCGGAGATCTTCGAAAACGTATTTCCTCAAACACAGGACTGCTTTGATACAAAGTATTCCTCGAACAACCAAGTTTAACACTCGCGCACCAGGTTTATCAATGATAGAAACTCACTGGTCGCATTCAAAGGCTTCACAGCAGCAGGGATTGTGCGCCCTTCTGCTTCTCATGTTGGGGTTCTGACACCTGCCCCTCAGGCGCCTCTGTGTCCACGTCTCAGCACAGGGCAACAAGCATCTTGGGCACACGTAAAAGGGACAGGCTCTCCACATGGCTTCCTTCTTAACGTTCAGTTTGCTGCACAGAGCCCCAGCTCCCAAGCCACACTTGCACCGACCTTCCTGCTGCTTCTCCACACATAGGCTTCCCCGTTCTCTTACTGCTGAGCTGGTCTCCTTTTATACACATGCAGCCTCTTGACAGGCTGCAAGTGTGGATGTCCGATCAGCCCTGCCTGACCACAATCAATGGGACGTGCCTGACCTTTACAGTACCTAGCGGGCATCTTCCTCATCCTAGTACCAGAGTGGTAGATGAGTGTGGTCTTCCTTGTTCCTAGTTGCCTCTTCTTCGTCCCAGTACCGTCAAGTGTCAAATGGGGGGGGGGAACGAGGAGGAACAGGCTTGTAGCAGCCGATGAAGATGGGGGGGGGGGGAGGGTGTCACTAACAGGAAAAGGGGGGATACCATGTCAAGCCCGAGGGCACGCCACTTCTATTCCCCAAGGATCCACACCTAGTTGATCCTCCCTCGCTTCTCTGCCCCTAGGGTTGGGATTCAAGAGATATCCTTTCCCTGGCCACCTGCGTAGAAGATCAAGGGTTTTCAGAGTGATAAGACCCTCAGGTTTCTCACATTGTCTGGATTTCAATTCATGGATTGTTTCCTTTTTGGCCTGCTTTAGTTTGCACTAGGACTTCTTGTTTGAACCTTGTAACTATTACCTGGTATCTCTCCTGACCTGCACAACTATCCGATCTCTGTCAGCTTTACCCTGGTTTTGTGACAGCCATTCAGGTAGGGGTCTAGCAAACTTGAGAATTAAGAATTCCGTTGTTTTATGCCATCCCTGACCGTTCCCTTTCTTTCTCCTTTAAGTCTGCAGGAACCAACCGGTTCGCCGCCTGTTCTTTCATGCAATCCTGTAGTCCTTTTATTTGCCTTCCTTGAACAGCAGTATTGTGGGGGTAGTATTTTGTATTTTGTCTCTACCTGTTCGGGTCTCCCCGTCCATCCCCGCTGTCAAGACCAGTACCATGCCTGGTGGAATCTGAAAGTATGTGACTCTCGTCGATTTTGGTGGGATTACGGAGTTGGGGATATTCAACACGATTAACCACCCTCAATAAGATTAATAATGACCCATCTCCAGCAGCATTTAAAACGAATCCATCTCATTCTGATTTTTTATGGCTGGGATTTACTTGCTAAATATCTGCAGCTTCTCAAGTGAGTCCAGATTATATTCCCTGGTCTAATGCATCCTTGACTCTTACCTCTCTTAGACTGCTGTACCCCTTGCAAAGGATCACACGATGAGAAGTATGGGATCCCGACACTGGAGGAACTGGGGCAGGATCCAGACAAGGCTGGTCCTCGCCTCTACCCAGGAGGGGAGACGGAAGCCCTGCGCCGGTTTGAAATGCATATGAAAAGAACGGTATGCCTTTGAGTTCTGGCCCTCCTCATTCCAAATAACTTCTCTTTCCACTGAGAATGTGTAGGTCAGGGTTGCAGGAATGCAATTAGAATATCATGTCTTGAAATGTATATCTTCGCTTTTCATCATCTGTTTCATTGATGTGTGCACTGTTCTCTTACCAGACCGTCCATCACACAGACGGTTGTCGCGTCTGGAAATCCCAGATTATGCCAATAACACGATTGCTGCAGTATGCCACAGATAAATGTCTTGCAGTCGCCTTTTTATTGTGGGATATCCTTCGATGCAAATGTGTCTTTCCTGCAAAGCTGAATTCTTTCAGGATGTTGTCCCAATTATAATATGCCCCGCTACGCAAACTCAAGTAGGAAAATTGTTGTCTCGATCAGTGTGTATGAAAATAAGTATTGCAACTATGTTGTCTACTGGCCTGGCGCCGCTTCCCAGAAACCTCCTCGCCATGCCCCCTCCCACGTGCAGTACAAGCCCCATGCCTGGGTCTCATCTTTCCTCCATTCCACCCCCACCACTGTGTAAAGGCTTAAAGAAACCGTGAACGAAAATGCAACAATCCCCCGTTACCTTGTATTCATTGTCCCTCGAGGCCTGCAGCTTTACTCGCCCTCCCTGTTCTAATCACCCACCATCCGCACCTCTTGAGGGGCATTGTAAAGATTAAAGCTACGCTCCCAGGTTCATAGTGATTTTTTTCAAATGACATTTTTCCCAATGCCATTATGTCAAACATTTTGCCTAAAAACGTACAGCTGTGACTGCAGTATTTTCAAGTTAAGTTGCTTAAGTGCAAAACCCATCCTGATCACTGCGGGAGCAGGGGTGTAATGGGACTTGGGAGTGGGCTTTGCACAAGGAGTTCTACAATAGCTCACCATGATGGGAGGTTGGCGCCGATCCAGCAGGTCCTGGTTCAAGTCCCCAGTAAGGCGGATGCAAAACACATACGTGCCTGCTCTTTAAGGGAACGTCGTACCTCTGGCAGCGTGATCACGACGTGCAACTTCCTCCTAAGTTTTAGTTTAAAACCAAACCATTCAGGAGTGGTTTCTTTTTAGAACAAAAGTATAGGAATGTTCAAACTTAATTTTTAAAAAATGTAGAGGACGGCGGCCACCGCCCGCTTCGACCACTGGTCTCGATCCACTAGATATCCATGAGAGATGTCCCGCCAAAGCCAGATAACGCTGTAATATACAGAGGGAGTCTTTTGTCTGGCACAGTGTGTGGCAAAATCCTTCCAAAACAAATAGTGATGTAATCCTGGTCGGGTGATTCACATCATATGGCGAGACGTTTGTTCTGAATTAAGTGACCCATCTTGTGCACAATACCTAATGTTAGATTCTAAAATCGGGTCGACAACACAAATGTTTGCAAATCAAAAGTGATAAAAAATTTCCAAAAACTAAGCAACCAAGAAAACTATGTTGGAGGGAGAGTGGTTTCAAGGGTGGGGGACATAGATGGGTGTCGCATATTTTTCTTTTGCCCTCTTTGAAAAAGGGCAGAAGAAACATGGATCTGGGGAAAGGGCCAGAAAGAGGCCCCTGGCCGAAATTGGGCATCACCTGCAATGGCGGCGTAGCGAGTCGTAATCCACAGATATCCAACTGCCCACTCTTTATGGTCATGGAAAGCAAAATCATTTTTGCTGCCTTGAAAAGAAACTATGTGCGAAACACATGTCGTCAAAAATCACGACAGGTGCACCGTAAATGAGTTGACAATGCACTCATTGGGTACATTCTGTAAAGCATGTGGGCACAAACCAGGCATGCAATGATGTTTATGAACTTTGACTAGACATAATGAGAATCAGTGTTTACATTGGTAATCCGTGTCATTATTGGTGATGTATTAATAAGTGAGTCGCAACCGTCCATAAACCCTCGAAACTGCATGGACTAATTTGCAATTTTACAGCTAATTGCCTCTGATCTGTACTGTTCATGGGAAGAAGTCTTGGTAGTTCCTTGTGAAGAGAATCCATGAATCCTTGATGGGTAACATTAGGGGAGATGAGATAATGGGACCGCGACTAAGAGGAAACGCTCTTTAGGGTAACACTAAAACGTAAAGGTCCTCGAGAAAACCAATATTTTGAAAGTTACATTTTTCAATTTGCAAGCGTAGCAATGGTAATTATCTAAAAACCTATTTTTTTAGATATAATTTTCAAATGTTGGTGTTTTGTCTTTAAATAAAATAATCACAGTATTTCCTTTCCAGCCCACTACAGTCAGCGAATCGTGTAACTTATACCCAGAACACACCTGTCTGGAAGGGCCAGTCCACTCCCTGACATTTGAAATCTGCATTGAGATTCGCAGCTTATGTAATGTCGTAAAGCATGTAGTGTTTGTTCTGTGGTGGGGACTCTTATTAATGGTACAAAATAAAAATGGATCTTCGACACAGCCGCCACAAATCGGCGTTTCATAGTTCTAAAATAGTTTAACAACTTATTCAGTTTATACATGTCAATAGTTTTAAAACCTCTATATATTTTACAATGGACGGTTTTAGTTGTATTCTTAAGAATCTTTTTACATATTGCAAACACAAAGGGGTGCGTTACTCATTGAACAATTCTGTTTTTAAACAAACATTCGATTTAGAAAGATTTTGAAAGTAGAGTATTCTAAGAAACTGCTGTCAGAATGTAACATGTGGAGGGCTCGCTAAATCTACTAGCCCACTTGCATTTACGATGAATTGTTAAGAGGTGGCAGTACCATTTCCACGGTACTTGACCTTGCTGGCGGGTATGGGGAGGTTTAAAAACATTTATTTGACATTTGCAGTAAATGGCAAATGAAAGTTTGACTGTGTATGGGTGGTCGCATCGCACAGCATCTGAAAGTGCTTACACGCGCCATTTTACAGAAAACGCTGGTATCTAATGTGTTACCCGTCACAATGGGGCGAGTGCATTTCTTATAGGTTGAGTATGTACACCCTTCAGGTCTAGTAGGGTTTTTAAGAATTTGTGAGCCTTGCCATTTTTGCGACCATGAGGAACGTATTTGTTATTTTTGTTATTAATCGTTTTTTTTTTTGTTCTTTTTTTTGTCCCCCTAGGCCTGGGTGTGCAACTTTAAGAAGCCAGACACTGAACCCAACTCTCTGACCGCCAGCACCACAGTGCTCAGCCCTTACGTAAAATTCGGGTGCATGTCGGTGCGGACGTTCTGGTGGCGGCTGGCCGAGATTTACCAAGGGGTGAGCACGTTTTAAGTGTTCATTTGGTTTGGACAGTGATTAAAACTGGAAGTCTGGAAAAAGAAGCTGGCCCATAAAATGTGTCGATTGGAGACGGTTGAAAAGTTTTTCTGATTTTTGTTTTTTGAATTTTTGTTCATGTTGATGTAAACTATGTAGCTGTAAGGGCTCACATTTTGTCTTTAATCTTACATGGCAATGGTGTTAATCCTTTTATGTAGGATTTGTATTTCGCCGTGTCAGTGAGCTCTGGGGCTTTAAAGGAGTCCCAATCCCAGAGCATGGCAGGCGGGGCCACTAGTTAAGTTCTGCTTCCTGACGTGTGGCACTGCTTGCGGGTAGGCCGGCGGGCCACTTTCTGATGCATGTTCTGTTATTTGTGTTGGAATAGTTGTACGGTCCTTGTGGCGTTTGAGAGTCCACTGCTGATTATTCCTCTGCAAATGAGAGCGGTCACCCGCTCAGTGATGAATTATTCCTCTAGCTCTCGGTTGGTGGCTCCCGCTTGCTCCCCATAAGGACTGCTTGTCCCTCACAACACTGAGGGAGAACATTGTGCTCTAGTAAGAGGGTTGATGAGCAGGTCAGGGAGGCCCCCCCTCTCTTAAGCAAGCAGTGGGATCCCCTTTCTGTGGGCAGAGGGAGTGTTGTGTCTTTACATGTGAAGGGGGGCTCGGCTCTGGGGATCCCACCCAGGATCGCCTCCAGGTACCCCACGGCACAAGGCCCAGAGTCCTGGTAGGTCGGCTTTCCTGCTCCCTAGAGACCTCTTCAATTCTTGGAACAAGGTTCCTCTTGCTGGTTTGGTTGTTTTCGTCTGTTTGCTTTTCGTTTGCTGCTTTTATTGTTTTAGATTAAGGGCTGATTCACAGAAGTGTTTTATAGCGGTGCAATCAAATAGGAAAACATTCTGTGAATCGGGCCCTCAATGTTTGTGTTCCTCTGCCCTGTGCCTGAACACATGCTGCCTGAATCAATAAGTGGAATCAAAACAGGAAGTGTAGAAAGTCCTCCCATTTCTTCAAACATTTACACTTTATGGTGTCTGGCTTAAGCTGTCTCCTAGCTCAATCGTTTGAGCAGTCGTGGCTGGCCTCTACGATGGACCTTCAAGTCACCCTTTTGATTCCTGGAAGGCTGAAGTGCCAAGGACGAGTATACTCGTCCTTTTTACATAGACTTCAATAATAGTCTGGCACTTAAGAGGTTAAGCGCCCATTCTTTCAGTGCCATTGACGTTCTACTGTTACTGACAGCACAATGATATAATCAAAAAAGTGAGGTCGCACGATATCTATATTGAATACGGTTTGTTATAGCCGTCTTGGTGCACGTAACACTTCACACACATAGTTGCACTGTTGTGACTCCACCATTTTTTGCACCGGCATCCTCTGCGTCTCCCTTTTGAGCACTTTCTTGGCCAGATGCTTGTCACTCTGTAACCTTGACGCCGTCTAGGGGATGCTGTAACTCACTCTTCCTGGGGAAAAAAAACCTGTGGGTACAGACTGAACGACTGACGGTGCCATTTCAAAATGCATTCCACTATAGTTCAGACGAACATCTCAAGCTCCCTGCTCCCCTTTTCTCTGCCCCCCCCAACTGTGTTCTTCCCCCTATGATTGTAAAGTGCTCCCTTGCTTCCCAAAGCCAGGTCTGTGCTTCATAAATACCCTCATAATAAGTGTCCATCCTCCTCTGATACCACCTCAAACGGGCCACACACCTGATAACCTGTGTACGCGAGGATGATGTTGCATTGGAGGTGTGGCTGCAGCCCTTGTGCGTGGTAGCTCCCTGTCCCCTAACCCTGCACTGCGACTAGGCGTTAAGCTATTGACCACTGGAAGACGCTGGATAACTCATCAGGAGGAACTAGGTGGAAACACGTGTTTTTTACTGTAATGGACCGGAACAGCTTGATGGGTAACGGGATCATACCAAAATAAAGAATGAAATCATTTCGAATGCCAAAATACTGAATTTCGAAAACCCTATTGTACCCTATATATATATATATATAGGGTAGGGGATGGATTACGCTCATAAAAAAGGTGGCGGGTAGGGGTGTTGTCTGTGGGGGACTTCCCCCGCATATATATGGGGTAAAAAGGGGTACAAAAAGATTCTGTATTTTGAAATGTTATTTTTGCAGTAATATCATAGATCCGTATACTGGCAGGAAGATGCAGGTAATGGATCTATTTGAATGTACTATGCGCATGCACCACAACCCTCGCTTGTGTAGCATGCACCACAACCCTCGCTTGTGTAGCATGCACCACAACCCTCGCTTGTGTAGCATGCACCAGCTTACATATATCTGCCCTTCACATACTTGCAATGAGTGCACCTGTGTGGATGGCGCAGCACAAAACAAATCTCGCTGGCCGCGCACACACCCACACCTTAACAATGCCCCAATGACAAAATAAAAGTCTGGCATCCAGCTTGAAATTCAAAGACACTTCCTCGGCCCAGTGTGTTCTTTCATTGAGTGTACCCTGGTGGCATCACTGTGTTAAAGCTGAACTTAGAAAGCTTGCCCTAATAGCATCACTGTGCTAATGTTGAATCTAGGCGGTATTCCCAACATCGAGTGTGCTCAATAGCGTCATTGTGTTAAAGTTGAACTTAGAAATATGCCCTAATAGCGTCGCTGAATTAAGATGGTATTCCCAACGTCATAGAATGTGCCCTAACAGCGTCACTGTGTTAGAGCTGAATTAAGATGGTATTCCCAACGTCATAGAATGTGCCCTAACAGCGTCACTGTGTTAGAGCTGAATTAAGATGGTATTCCCAACGTCATAGAATGTGCCCTAACAGCGTCACTGTGTTAGAGCTGAATTAAGATGGTATTCCCAACGTCATAGAATGTGCCCTAACAGCGTCACTGTGTTAGAGCTGAATTAAGATGGTATTCCCAACGTCATAGAATGTGCCCTAACAGCGTCACTGTGTTAGAGCTGAATTTAGAAGGTATTCCCCACATCACTGAGTCTGCCTGGTCGCATACACTTTACTGATTACCACAATATCACACTACTACGCTTACTCTCTCCTATACACCACCATTCAACTAGAACACAGCAGTACTATGACACATTCGGTAAAGCTGTTCTCATACTAACATGACTCATCAAACTACCCATCATCCTAATAAAACACAGCTAGCTAGCACACACCGGCTAGCTTAGGCGTCTCCTCAGGCCCAACGCAGCCAGAACTCAGTCTGGATGTCCACCTTCCAGACTGAACACATTCAACTGATCTCAGCACCACACCTACCGCTAAGAAGCAGCTATCATGCAACAACCCCACCAGCTGCACACATACCCGGTGCGCCCACGCACTTTACGACTCTCTCCTGACTTGAACTGCGGTTCCCGAGGGCGTTCCACCTACAAGCGCCTTTAGATCATACCAATGGTACATAAGGCGCTATACAAATGCAAAATAACATAACATAACATTAGCATCTTAGCTGTCAGGGAAAATAACGTGTCATTAAATTAATAATACATTTTGGATTGTACGCTTCCTATTCCTCCCCTACCTACACTTCCCCCCTCGTTCCTGCATTCTCGTTACTGCACTTGCACAATCCAAATATCTCAAGACCTAGTAGGAACATTATTGTTTTGTTTTTTCTTCCTTGTACCTCCCCTCCCTTGTCTTGATGCGCCTTGAAACACTGTTTTGCTGTAGAGGCGCATTATAAATAAATCAATAAATCGGCCAAAATCTAGGAAGACTATTGTGTGGATTTCATTCAGGCCTGATCCCACTGGAGTAGATTATTTTAATGTGATCCTCCTCTGTCTTTTCCAGAAGAAGCACTCGGACCCGCCTGTGTCGCTTCATGGCCAGCTCCTTTGGCGGGAGTTTTTCTACACAACGGGAGCCGGGATCCCAAACTTTAACAAGATGGAGGGAAACTCTGTCTGCGTGCAGGTGGACTGGGATAACAACCAGGAACACCTCCGTGCATGGAGCGAGGTGAGCAGTGGTAGAAAAAACCTCTAAGGAACGCTGTGCTCCAAAACAAATCAAATCCCTCAAACCCATGGTCCTACAAGGCTCAGTGCTGAGAAACCAGCCATAGAATCGCAGAAATCTGGGCTGCGCAGACATTTCCATCGTTCCTTGCACTCGCCATTTATGATTCTGTGCTGTGCTAGTAGTGATTTGTGATTTATTGGTAGTCGCGGGTTATCCATGTTCTGTATGTGGAGTGAGTGCTTTGCTTCTTGGGTAATGAGGATATTGAATCTTTTCCAATTTAGGACGTATTTGAAAGGCTCACTCTGAAAGATTGCGTCCAGCATGGGCACAAATGCATAGCGGACTAATGCTAACAGACCCTGATGCGAAGATGCTTCAAGAGCACCTGGACACCAGGTTTATTCTAGTTGCCACTGAAGAGGCCATAATACTCTTCCACTCACAGCACCACCACCACCACCTTTGCAGAGCTCAGTCACTGGAAGGCTAGGTTTGGAACCCCTGTGCTCCATTCACAGGTGTTAAAGGCATATCATAGGCCAGGGGTCTGCAACCTGCAGCACTCCAGATGTTTTGTACTACGACTACCATGATCCCTCACCATTGAGTATGCTGGTTGGGGCTGATGTAAGATGTAGTCCAAACAATCTGGACAGCCAAAGGTTGTGGACCCCTGCAGGTATTTCATCATAAAACTAAGTGATGGAGAGTTTCTTTGAATTCCAGAACGAAGAATAATGATGTGGCCAAAGGATTAGAGTCTTGAAGCGAGAAGAATAGAGTTGTATTCCCAAATTCTGCTGCTAGACCAACATTGTGCTTAGAACAACATGGGGCTACTGGGTCTTGAAACTGGCCCGGAATCTCTTATTGGGGGTTCTCTGTGGTGTTCCTTGGATGGTCTCCACCTTCGGGGTAGTCGTGGGACTAATCTGGCTTTTCACCACAACCGCAGAAATACTACTGACTTTGTCCTGTATTTCTTATGGAACGTTAAACCCTTACCCCAAACTCTTCCTTAATTGCCTTCTACAGATACTTACCTGGACTTCCCTATTTTTTCCTGGGTCCTCCCAGAATGCCACACTGTCCGACTCATGTCTTTTTTTTCCTATTGACAGGGCCGCACCGGCTACCCGTTCATCGACGCCATTATGACTCAGCTACGCACAGAAGGCTGGATCCACCACTTGGCGCGTCATGCTGTGGCGTGCTTCCTTACGAGAGGTGATCTCTGGATATCCTGGGAGGAAGGGCAAAAGGTTAGACACCTAGCAGGAAATGATCAGCCTTAAACGAGGGGCATTGTGGGATGCCTAACGAAGGAGGTTACAGGGGTCTGGAACGAGGGCATTGTGCAGCATTGAATACATGATATTGTAGGAACAAGGAGGAAAGATTTGCACGCTCCTGATAAGGACAACAAGGCTCCTTATGAGTTTGCCGGTCTCTCGCTGGTATTACCAGCGGGATGCCAGCAAACTGTAATACCGTTTCTGCCACTTGGTCTGCCGGAATTACTGGCAGATTACAAGTGACGAAAATGCTGGTAAATGCTAATTCCATGGAGTTCCATAGGACTTCATGGGGAGGATTTGCCAGTGTTACCGGACCGGTAATACCAGCGTTTTTTTGCCAGTAGGGGGCGGATATGCTTCAGCTCAGAGCTGGAGGTAAATCCTCCACCCTACTTGAACTTGGCCGCTCTGGAAAAGTTCTGGTATACATTATTACCAGCACTTTACTTCCGGCCCGGCCAACTTGTAATGAAGCCCAATGACTGGATTGAAATCCTATCGAGACTAGTAGTGCCATGATGGGAGTCCTGGTTCAAAGATCTGACCGAGATCCCAAATTAGGCCAGTGCGGACTCGTTAAAGACATTACTGTTTGGTATTACAAGGTTGTGATTTTTAATGTAACACAGACTTTCTAACATTGGCAATAGAATGGGGACATGTGGTGGCCAGGGCGCACCTAGGCTAACCTTTCAGGGGGGCGGGGGGGAGTAGGAGGTGGCTAACCCGTCATATGTTGGGAGAGGTGTTAACTTCAGATACTGTGGGAGCGGAGCAAACCTACTTGTGGGGGGGGGGCATTTAGAATGTGTAAAGAAGTTAATGAGACTATTCTGGTGAATTATCAATGTTACAAGCAGTTAACTCTCTCCCTAATTTCTGAAACCACGCTCTTAAGAACCGCTGTGAGAATGAGCTATCTCCTGTCCCCACTTCCCTTCTAATCACTGTCCTGGCATGCACGTGTTAATCCCAAATCACTATTTCAATTGCCTATAAATGTATGATATGTTAATTATAACGCGCTTAATACCCAGAGGTTTCTAAGCGCGGACCCGGGGATCGAACCTGTGCTGCTCCTTGTCACCTTGCTTCCAAGGTGAGCACGTTGCCTCTGAGCTATCCTGCGGGACATATTCATATGAATTCAGGTGCTAACACTGAAATGCTTTGTTAGTAATTGCAGGGCCTTTGTTAACCGGGAAGCCCATGCATCGTTTAATGTCTGTGTCCTGTTCTGTGTGGCCACAGCTCTGTAGGACAGCCAAGTCGCGTCAACCTAGCCTTAAATTCTAGGGGGGGGGTTGCTAGAGCCTCATCTGCTCAATGCTGTTGCGCCACTGTGTGGTGGGCTTTGGCACAGGCATGCAGGGTAGCGTTAATCAGTTTGGAGATGAAAGGGGAGAGGTCTCTCGCAGCTGTTATGATATACGCT
This sequence comes from Ambystoma mexicanum, assembly GCF_040938575.1. Taxonomy (NCBI): domain Eukaryota; kingdom Metazoa; phylum Chordata; class Amphibia; order Caudata; family Ambystomatidae; genus Ambystoma; species Ambystoma mexicanum. The sequence continues at coordinate 80,041,555 of NC_090931.1, forward strand.
GGGCAGATATCACCTTTACAGTTAGATGGTTTGAGAGAGGGGATAGTTTTTTCTACCTCGAGGATAGTAGTTTTGGTAAAGCAGAATGTGGTATGTGGATCGGAGATATTTGCATTAGGTAGGGGGAGGTGGTGGTGGTTGGTTGAGATAGGTTCAGAGAGTCTTTCTTGTTTTTTATTTTAGTTTGGAGGGTGTTGATTTTGTTGGTTAGTGCTAGTTGTATCTCTGAGCACCAGTTCTTGTCTTTAAGGCAGATGTCAGGGGGAGAGATGGGGCCCTCTAGTTCTTTTAGGATTGAGAAGCATTCTTTCATACAGGAGTTGGACTTAGCTATCCGTTCATTATAGGAGTTTCTTTTGGCCTGACATATTTCTTTTTTATAATGTAATGCAGTGGACGCCAGCTTCTTAAAAGGCTAGTCTCCCTTTGTTTGTCCTGGTGAGGCAAAATAGGTTGTGTGATTTTACCGCTCCCATTACATCTAGAACGACACCTTAATAACTTTTAAATAAACCGACCAACCTTTTGCATCACCTATTTTCTTCATGCATATATCGGTACGCCACGTTTTGGCGCTGGCATTTTGGTGCGCCCCTGTGGCCGCAGAGCCCATTTTGGTAGAGCTGGGCGAGCCCCACCTGGGTCTCTGGCCTGCCCCCCCTCCCCCCCGCCCCCTCTCGGGTGGTGCTTGCCCAAAGCAGGGGCTGGCCACGAGCCCGACCGGTTGCTCGCCCACTACTTCCAATCAAAAAATGTTTTACCAAAAGACGCACTCACATCTGTCAATTTTATGGTCGGGCTCAGGGGGTGCGGCCGCACAAGGACACCTTGCCTCCAGCAGCTGAATGTCATGTTATTAAGTTGGCATGACAGTGAGCTGGAGGCAAGGTCTGGTCCAGCACCTTTTAAAGAATGACGCCGGACGTAGCACTTGTTCGGCTAAACAGACCTGAGCCTCATGCTGTGTTTAAGCGCTACGCCTGGCGTGATCTGCTCTGGCAGACCTGGCTCCGGCACTTGAGCAGAGTCACGGATTAGCTGAGAGGGGTCCAGAATGGAAAACGTGTGTTAATTATATGTAAATAAAGATGTCTTTCACCGAGTTCCCCCAAAAAATATTAAACTTGTCCATCACTGCAGCTAAAATAATAGTCAGGTTTTTAACACAAAAATAGTGCATTGTATTTCTGCAATTTAATAAAACTATAACTTCTGTTTGCTCCCAGCCTAACATCTGTGAATTTGGGATTATGGGAACACATCTAGTCTTTAAACGTAGGTTGGTGATATAAGGTAGCTATTGGTAACCTCAACAGGCCAGGCATCCTCACCCACCAAACCCACCAAGCTGCCCGCAGACCTCAATCTGGATTGTTGTGGCCTAGTTCGGTTCGGAAGGGCTCCTTTCAATGCGACACAAAAAGCACGTTCACAATTGACGTTTAGTGGAACAGGGTCCACTTGGCCTACGTCCACCGTGCATACATGTGCCTGACGTGGCACTGGCTAACGCAGGCGCCTTTACATACTGCGATGACGACCTGGAAGCAAACGCGCAGTCTGGCGGCAGCAATGACTCAAAGGCTGGACAGCTCAGCAGGTTCCTGCCGGTGTGCACGCGAGGGAAGCAATATGTGGTTCTCGCTCATCTGACGGGAGATGGTTTGGAGAAAACGTTTTGTGGAGACATTTCCCGGGCTCGGCCCGTGGTGGGCTCCTAGAGCCAGGCCTGACCCCCCCCCCCCCCCCCCCAGGCTCTGGCTTCGCCCACCTCTACATTTTGGCGTGGCCATTTCGGCGCTGGCTATTTGGCGCGAGGGTCGTTTGGACACGGCTGACATTGCAGCCTATGTATAAACGGCCCTCGTGCCAAATGAGCTCCATATAAATAACGGAACGAGCTGAACCAAGCTTTCTTGTTACCGTTTGCTCTTGTTTGCAGTAGTCGAAAGTGACATGGCAGCTTCCATGTACAGTTAAAAATATTAATGACGATACTAATCATTAGAAACCCCAGAAGGATGGGAGGAAATTCGGTCATTCACTGTTTGAACTGGTGACCAGCGAGTGGAACACAGAGCTTAGCAGCAGGTACTTAGCCCACTGCACTGTCTTATCGTTAGCATATGGTGTATTTTCTGTGTAAGGACGGTTTATTCCGGGCCCGTGCTACACCTCACTTTTTTTTTTATCGCCCTCTGCTCGCACACAGTCACCCCTTCTCAATGACCGGTATCCAGAGTGTGTCAACAATGATCCTGGTCACTCGGCAGCCGACACCAAATCATAACTTTTTACTAACTTTCACAGTGGAGTTTTCTTTGCTGCAGTGTCTATAGAGACCGGTAGGTAGACGCGACGTCCTGTCTGTGAACTTGAAAGCAGACACACCTATGTATCCCTCTGAAGAAATCCATAAGGGGAGACCAGAATATACCATGACGCCTTCTGCAGCGTAAGGACATGCCCCCCCCCCCCACTCCCCCCCCTGTGGAGCACGATCACGTTTTCTATGCCTAGCTTTAAATAGTACAATTGTGAATTCACTGACACGTGTCCATTATATTTAACTCAAGTAGCATGTGATGATGTCAGGAAAGATTCTGGCAGGTAAAGCGACTGAAGCACCGCGAGGAATATGGTTTTGCCCAGGATCACACCCTTTGCTCATATGTAGAGGGATGCTAGCATTAGACTGCTTATCTCACAGTTCCATGGTCAGCAACTTGCCAGTAGACCAGATCCCACTTACCATAAACCATCCATTAATGTAGTTCGGACTTCGGTGAATCTTTTATGTGCCTGATTCCTATGAATCAGAGCCTTTTCCTATGGGATTGAGGCATTCTATAATGCGTCTGGGGATCAGGCCCTCTATTTTCGCTGATTCACTTTTCTAGCCAACAAGAAAAACACTCTGTAAACCTTTGCGCTGATCGAAATACTGCACTCTAGATCAGATAAGCAAACGAGCGCTATTAAAGGCATGTTTTGCTTCTGTGCACCCAAACATCCTTGTGCCTAAAGGTCCCTGCGCCATGTTGGCCGCGTCCAAGAAGGCGCCCCGAAAAGGACCTGCGCCAAAACGTCCTGCTCCGAGCATATATCCATGCATCTACCTTCTATGGTCTCACGGTGCCCTCTAGTGTATTTTTCTTTAATACTATTACCTTTTTTTTTATAGTCTCTTGTTTTCTTTTTTCTTTATCACGGAAATTCTTTGAAACTTGACCTGAAGAGTACCTTTTTAACAGGGGATGGGGTCTCCCCTTCTCTCATTAACCCATGAAGCCTCACAATACTGCATATATTTTCTGTTTTAACTATATCCCTTTTTTTGATATTTTTCAAACCTGAATTGCCTATATTTAGTTATTTCTTCATCCTGTCGTTATTTTTTACACTCTTTATGGAATTCGTCATTTGAATCCCTTCTTTTATTGTCACGCTATGTAATCATCACTGGTTATCGCAAAGTGTCACCTCTCCAACTCCTCCTGCTGCTGCGATGCTGGAGAGACCAATGCCCCCATCCCAGTGGCCCACGTGAGCGCTGCTCATCTCCTTCTTTCTTAAAGCAGAGCATTTTACAAGTGATGGCCTATTTAAGAGACCATTGTTTTGGACAAGACGTTCTTGATGTTTCTTTGTTAAGAGCTGCAAAGGGACATTTTTTATTTTAAAAGCACCAGTTCGCTGCCTAAAATCTGTGCCTTCCTCGAGGCCATGTTAACATATCGCACAAAACCGCTTTCAACTATCTGCCTTATTTTCACATGTTCATATTTACCGCGCCAAATTTATTTTAGGTAGAATGGAACATTTTCCTATCATTACATATGAAGCCTGCTTTTGTGAAACATTGAAACACAAATAGGTAACCTTTTCCCACATTGTATTTTGTTATGAAAGTACATTTTCAAAAAATCCACAGGCAATATTTTGCTTACAGCTGAATTGCATTCTGGTATTTGTAGTGTTCCATTCAAGGTAAAGGGGACAATGCCACAATTGTCAACTTTTTGCATAGCCTATTTCTGTAAGGATTTATATATTTGTGTGAGTAATTTACTTGTGCACTTCAAGTTCTCTTCATAAAACGAGTATCGTTGAAAGCCAAACGTGGGGGTGGGAAGGATACGAGGGCAACAGAGTCCTGACTATATGCTCAGGATGTGGGTGGGAAGGATGAGGGGCAAGTGGGTTCGTGACTATATGCCCAGGATGTAGGTGGGTGGGGGTGGGAAGGTGAAGGTTGAGAGGGCAAGTGAGTCGTGACCAGGGGCGTTGCTAGGGGGGGGGGCTGAGGGGGCTATAGCCCCGGATCTTTTGGCTGTAGCCCCGGATAGAAGTTCAGGAGCTACAGCCAAAAGACTAGCTAGCCCCGAGTCCCGACAGCCTGGACATTAGCTTAGCCCCGGATCTTTTCCAGACCTAGCAACTCCCCTGGTCGTGACTGTATGCCCAGGATGTGGGTGGGAAGGAAGGGGAAGGATGAGACGGCAAGTGAGTCATGACTGTACGCCCAGTATGGGGGTGCGAAGGGGAAGGATGAGGGGGCAAGTGGGTTTGTGACTATATGCCCAGGATGTAGGTGGGTGGGGGTGGGAAGGTGAAGGTTGAGAGGGCAAGTGAGTTCACTGTATGCCCAGGATGTGGGTGGGAAGGCGAAGGAATAGAGAGCAAGTGAGTTGTGACTGTATGCCCCGGGTGTGGGTGGGAAGGAATAGAGGGCAAGTGAGTTGTGACTGTATGCCCAGGATGTGGGTGGGAAGGATGAGACGGCAAGTGGGTCGTGACATGTGCCCAGTATGGGGGTGGGAAGGGGAAGGATGAGACGGCAAGTGGGTCGTGACATGTGCCCAGTATGGGGGTGGGAAGGGGAAGGATGAGACGGCAAGTGAGTCGTGACTGTACGCCCAGTATGGGGGTGGGAAGGGGAAGGATGAGACGGCAAGTGAGTTGTGACTGTATGCCCAGGATGTGGGTGGGAAGGAATAGAGAGCAAGTGAGTTGTGACTGTATGCCCCGGATGTGGATGGGAAGGGGGAAGGATGAGCGGGCAAGTGGATCGTGACTATATGCCCAGGATGTAGGTGGGTGGGAAGGTGAAGGTTGAGAGGGCAAGTGAGTCGTGACTGTATGCCCAGGATGTGGGAAGGGGAAGGATGAGAGGGCAAGTGAGTTGTGACTGTATGCCCAGGATGTGGGTGGGAAGGGGAAGGATGAGACGGCAAGTGAGTTGTGACTGTATGCCCAGGATGTGGGTGGGAAGGAATAGAGAGCAAGTGAGTTGTGACTGTATGCCCCGGATGTGGGTGGGAAGGGGGAAGGATGAGCGGGCAAGTGGATCGTGACTATATGCCCAGGATGTAGGTGGGTGGGAAGGTGAAGGTTGAGAGGGCAAGTGAGTCGTGACTGTATGCCCAGGATGTGGGAAGGGGAAGGATGAGAGGGCAAGTGAGTCATGACTGTACGCCCAGTATGGGGGTGGGAAGGGGAAGGATGAGACGGCAAGTGAGTCGTGACTGTATGCCCAGGATGTGGGAAGGGGAAGGATGAGAGGGCAAGTGAGTTGTGACTGTACGCCCAGTATGGGGGTGGGAAGGGGAAGGATGAGACGGCAAGTGAGTTGTGACTGTACGCCCAGTATGGGGGTGGGAAGGGGAAGGATGAGACGGCAAGTGAGTCGTGACTGTATGCCCAGGATGTGGGAAGGGGAAGGATGAGAGGGCAAGTGAGTTGTGACTGTACGCCCAGTATGGGGGTGGGAAGGGGAAGGATGAGACGGCAAGTGAGTTGTGACTGTATGCCCAGGATGTGGGTGGGAAGGATGAGAGGGCAAGTGAGTCGTGACTGTACGCCCAGTATGGGGGTGGGAAGGGGAAGGATGAGACGGCAAGTGAGTCATGACTGTACGCCCAGTATGGGGGTGGGAAGGGGAAGGATGAGACGGCAAGTGAGTCGTGACTATATGCCCAGGATGTGGCGGGAGAGGTTATAGTCTTGGAGACTGGAGGGATTCTTTTCTCAGGTTCTGGCCCTGTGCTAATTTTCAGGTCACAAGTCGAGGATACATGTGGATTGACAGCATCGACCCACTTTTATCAGGGGGCAGACGCAACCACTGTAAGGTGTTTTTGTGGCGAGCATTTTTTTAAAGTTTGCTCGCTCATTTGTTCGGCTTCTTGGATTTTGCCCAAGGTTGTCATGTTTCCAGTGCAAACACTTAACCACAAGCCCACATAAAAGTGCCATCAAGGCACACATCTCATGTTTGGATTTTGTTTTCCTTGGAATTTCTTAATACATTGTTGGGTTTTAAAGGCCGGCACCTTTTTATACCTTGCCAATATTGAAAATTCTCCTCTCTCAGGTAATTTTTCCAGTGTTGATTACTTTTTTTGAAAGGCAAATGCTCATTTGTCTTGTGCACTTTCTTCTAGAGGGAAAGGTCAATTGAACTAAATTTGATATGTTCACTTACTGCGCATATGTTAATGGGTGGCAGCTTTTGATTTTTGCTGCAGGGGCAGTGATTCCCACACTGAGTGATGCGAGAGAGCTGGACCCATCTCCAGGTCGAAACAACACATTTTATAGCACATTTTGCAGCAGGAATAGAAAAAAATATATGATTTACAAGAAGGTCTAAACATATAACATCTCAGCAAGTCGCCTAACCTGCTGAGTTGTCTTTGCAGCATTTTGATTTACGATCCCCGGCTACACCTGAAAAGCAGATTTGACCTGCCTCCTCCACTTCTGCCATGTATATTGTAATATAACAAAAAATGTAATATAACTATAATGTAACCTGTATATATACTGCTAATGACTATGTAACTATATTGCAACCTGTATATATATTGCTAATGGCCATATAACTAAGCTTTGTACTGTAACAAGTGCCACCATGTCCTCGGGCTGTTGTGCACTATATAAATAAGAATAACACCAAACAAATACAAACAAACCCCCTCCAATCAAAGCGAGGGGTCCATTAATGGGGCGCCTTTCCAATTTTGAAGTGAGCAGCACTTGCTATTTTGCAATATGCATACCAACACGTCGCCAAGCCTGAACCCAGCAGGAGAGGAGACCGAAACCTAGCCACAACCAGTGATTTAGATGAGCATGCCAAGGAGAAGGGGTGCACCCACGTGTCTCTGCCCCCATGTACCCCCCATGTACCCCCCACCTATGCATATATTATTCAGCCACATCCATGCCCCCACTTATTTTTTTAGGACTTGAGCCCTGTTCATTTTGTTAGCATTTGAAGACCTGAAAATTGCTTGCATCCCTGCCTCGAGACCTCCCAGGTAAATAGGCTCTATCACACTATAAGGCAATCCTGCATTAGATGCACCCTGCCTGAGGTCCAATCCATGTCTTGACATGACATCACATCCTTGGAACTTGGTTGGAGTTTTTCTTTTGACAGCCAAATGAATCTTTATCTGTAGCTTCTGAAATAAAAGCATATTGCTAGTTTGGACATGATGGCCAAGTATATCCACAATAGAAACAATTGGGAAATGCCTGCAAAAACAGCAGTTAACTTCAGGTGGCAAAATGCAATCACCATATGTTTGCAATGCCTTCCAAAGTCAAATGGTGTTTTCAAACAAAATGACTTTTTACAAACAATATTTCTACCAATTGCATCTGGGAAGAGATGTGTTCAAATTCCTGAATTTCAGACTGCTGACAAATCCCGGCTTCCTCACTTAACGAAAGTGTGTGCTCCTGGCCAAATACTTTTATCCTTCATCTGCCCAAATTAAAAGTCTTTTTGAGCCATCAGCTTGCACTGTCTGCTCCTTCAAAAAAATGTCTCACTCCTCAGATTTCCATATAGGTGAATATTAATAGTGACTATATGCTGGACTGCAGTTTATTTCTCTCGTGCCTTACCCATGGCAACATGTTTTTAATGTAACTTCACATAATACTATTGCGTATTGAAGACTCAATCTATAATATTCTCGGTAATAGCGCTATTTATGCAACTAAAGCCCTCCCCCACACACCCATTTTGCCGCACAAACCCCCGCAAATCCTAGGGCCAGCCCTGGCTGGAGAAGTGATTTGCAGCGTAACGGTGTGCCGCCTTATGTGTACTGGGTTGGTTAGTCGCCCAGTACTGTGTAAGGGAGGATCAAGCGCTGGTCTGCGGTGCCTGCAGTAGTTATCTCTTGCAGCACACTACACCCTAGTGTAGTTGCTGCCAAGCAAGTCTTATGGCCGCCATGCCTTCTTTGGCGGCCATAGGCCTCATAGTGTTGCATCATGTTAAGATATCGTTAGTATCAGAGTAAACCTGCATCGCTGTAACGTTCTTATCTCATTTTAAAATTTTCAAAAATATGTATTTCATAAATCCCATGAAAAGCAGGCGCATGATCTGCTAAACCAGTCCTGCTGGCGAGGATTTCCTGTAGCCTTATTTGATTTGCGTTCTGCTGCCACCTAGTGGCTGAATAAGAGATGGCCTTTAAAAACGGAAGGACCATAAACCTACTGTGGAACAGGGGCGTTGCTAGGGGGGGGGCTAAGGGGGCTATAGCCCCTGATCTTTTGGTTGTAGCCCCGGATAGAATCTCAGGAGCTACAGCCAAAAGACTAGCTAGCCCCCAGTCCCAACAGTTCCAACATCAGTGTAGCCCCGGATCTTTTCCAGACCTAGCAACTCCCCTGCTGTGGAATGAACTGAAAATAATCCGTGGAAAAATGCACGTGGGCAGCCCGGGCCTCGGTAAATCGCATAATTACTTAATGAATGTGCCAGCATTCCTTCTAACGATGTCGCTGAAGGTTTGTTGCAAACTCCCCCCCCCCCCCAATAATGTCACCGTGCTGCTTTTGTCTAACATACAGTGTCTTCCGTCTTTTCACATTACTTGAATTCATGTTGTTACACATCACCAATGGTGCTGTTGCTCTTCCATACAAAGAGAAAACAAGTTACGTAAAAGACCAGGGCAGACCCAGCATGAAACCCACCGGTACTCTAATGAGAGGGCGTCTTCCCATTTCCTCGCTATGCAGGCAGCGTGTTTTTCGTGATTTGTTTTGGTTTCAGAACCCCGTTTTGGTTCATGATGTCTTCCGATGTCCCTCCTCTTCCATTTCAGGTGTTTGAAGACCTGCTCTTGGACGCAGACTGGTCCCTGAACGCCGGGAACTGGCAGTGGCTGTCGGCCAGCGCCTTCTTCCACCAGTTCTTCAGAGTCTATTCGCCAGTCGCCTTTGGGAAAAAGACCGACAAAAACGGGGACTTTATCAGGTAAGTGTTGCGCCAGACTTGTTCCAAGTGGTAATTGTACAGAGTGGACAGATATGGGCGTCATTACGCAAGGATGACTGGGAGCAGATATGGGCGTCATTACGCCAGGATGACTGGGAGCAGATATGGGCGTCATTATTACGCCAGGATGACTGGGAGCAGATATGGGCGTCATTACGCAAGGATGACTGGGAGCAGATATGGGCGTCATTACGCAAGGATGACTGGGAGCAGATATGGGCGTCATTACGCCAGGATGACTGGGAGGCCATCAGCAGCCCGGCCAGAAAGGGGCCCGAGCACAATATTGTGAGTGCATCTGAGCTCCTAAGCGCTGCCACAAAATAAGAAGACGTCTAGTCCCATGGCTAGCGTGTCAGCCCATGGATAGGGTAGATGCTCTTGCTGGACTTCTCTTCAGATCAGTCATTTTAATGTGACCCATTTTCTCATCCAAAAACCTTTGGAAGGACCTAGTTATATGGGAAAGGGCAGGGCAGGTAAACGAACAATGCACGTAACATCAAAGTCCTTTCCTGTTTCATATCATGCACTACACGCCATAAAACGCTTCCAGGGAGTGGATCGGAAAAAATATTTATTTCAATGTTATTCAAAATACATTAAAAAAAAAAATGGTTTATAGCAAAAGATAAAAAATCCCTGTTCGCACAAATGTGTATGCATACAATACCGACTACATTAATCTCAGAAGTGAATTGCGATAAAAAGAACATGCATCAAACGTACGGTAACTAACAACATTTAAACTAACACAAATCACCTATCATCACCAAGTGACTGCAGTGATCAAAATATATGTATCACCACAAATCACATGCGTATCAAAACAATACTTTATATGAAAAATAAAATGTGAATATATATAAAAACCCATCAGAATGCCTAAGAGCAGAACTATAGAAATGTACATTAATAAAGTCTCGGAGGTTGAACAGAGTAGGAGTTGTTGAGGATGATATCCAAGACCATGCCTCCGCGCTAACAGAGGTCCAACGCTCAATCGGACTACTGCAGGACAGGTGCGACATCCTGGAATACAAGCAAGAAGACCTCGAAAATAGGGCCCGTCGCAACAACCTCCGCATTCGGGGGGGTTCCCACCTCAATCCCAGACAAGGGGTTAGCTGAATATGTGGGCCTCTTTTTCCAATCTCTTCTCCCCGACTTCGAAGATTCACTGCTCCTCCTGGACAGGCTAATCCCCCGACGCGGAGTGGAATCGGATGGCCCCCCGACATCATTACTAGGGTGCACTACTTTACTACGAAGGAAGCCATCTCGGCAATAAGCCACTCCAAAGACGAAATTACATTTCAAGGGACTTCTCTCCAGATCTTCCAGGACCTTTCTCTGCTTACTCTTCAAAAGAGGCGAGCCCTTCGCCCTTTAACCGCCCTTCAGGCTCAAAAAATCTGCTACAGATGGCTCTTTCCTACAAGGGCTCGCTCAGGAAAATTAGCCACCTGGAAGATGTTACTGACATCCTAAGTCCAGATGCTTCCAACCCCTCGTCTCTCCCGCCCTCCGAAGCAGCGGCTGATTCAACCCTGGTGGCCTCCCCTAATCCCACACAAAACTCTTGGTCGAGGGTTCCCAGATTCCAGAAGAGGAAATAGCCAGATGCAACCCCAAGGTGGAGCTTCTACCTCGATCCCAGCTTACAGTCCGGCACCGTGATCCGATCTACACCCTCAGGAACACAGATAAGCTTTATTCTTTAAGCAGCGGGCATTATTCCACGGCCCATGTCTGGTTCCAAAGCACAATCCATCTACGAGTCCTTGGAACAACCACTACGATTGCTCATAAAGTTAGCCATGTTGGCTACACACTGTTCGTTGGCCAAGGGAAGCATTAGACCCGCAAAAGGTCAGCCACCCTCAGTTAAAACTCGGTCCCCCCGTTGGCAGTCCGAGAAAAAAAACCCACAGGCAGGTTGTGGAATGGCTACACACTCCGCGACATGGCTGATTCCTCTATATCTCCCCCAAGACTCGTCAACCTCCCTGGTCCTGGCCCCGGAACATCGAACTTTAAGGTTCGTCTCCCTGAATGTCAAGGGCCTGAATTCACCCGCCAAATGCAAGTCTATCCTAGAGAAGCTTCAGAACGACGGTGCAGCTGTGGCGATGCTACATGAAACCCATCTGCTGCCGGCAGACCACAGCCGCCTGCGCTCCCGAGACTTTCCGAAGCAACTTTTCGCGTCTGGGAACTCTAAGAGCGGTGGCACAGCTATCCTATTCGGGAGGGGCCTGAACCCTCAGATTCTGGACTCTATAAGCTGCCCGGAGGGGCGATACATGGCGGTGAAATGCCTATTACTAGGACAACTCTACTCTATAATCTCTGTATACGCACCCAACTCAGGCCAGGCGCCGTTCTATGAATCCCTGTGTACAACCCTCTCCCCGTTTTTGGAAGGCCAGATAGTGATCGGAGGGGACTTCAATGGGGTCCCGGACCCCTCGAAAGACAAGTCACACCCACCCAGCGCTGGAGACCTCGCCATAGCCCTGGCTCTCTTACAACTATTTAGAACCTTGGGGGTGGTGGACTCATGGAGAGTTCTCCACCCATCCGAAAGAGACTTTTCCTTTTATTCCTATGTCCACCAGACTTTCTCCAGGATAGATCTTCTCCTAGTGTCCCCACAAATCTTTACGTTTACAAACGATGTGACGATTGGCTCCAGAATCTTGGGATGTATACGAATTGTTCGAACTACAATTGTTTGAATTACAATTGACCTTTGCACAATTGACCGAATTGTGAAGGTCAATTGTTACATATATGTGGGGGGAAACCCCCCGCAACCCCATATATATATATATATATAGTGCAAAGGTCAATTCGGACCCTCGACTTTCGGTCGATTCGGTAATTCGAACAATTGTGTTCGAACAATTTGGGTAATACCGAATCTTGTCTGATCATGCTCCGGTGACCCTCGAGATCCGAGTCCAGGAACCAGCTAACCCCCAACAGCGCAGATAGACCCTATATGATCCGATTCTCAATGAGATGCCACTCAGGGATGCAATCGCAACCACGATCTCAAACTTCTTTAAGGAAAACCCAAGTGAGGACACCTCTACCGCCAACACTTGGGACACAATGAAGGCAGTAGTGCGGGGTGAACTGATTGCGCAAGGAGCGACCTATCATAGACACAAGCATCAAACTCGCCAGAGCCTTGAGGAAGATCTTAAAAAGGCAGAAAAGACCCATAAGGAGAAGGGCTGGACCCTTAAAACCCAGCGAGCCATCCGTATAGCACAGAAAAAGATTGAGGCCCACTATGCTGAAAACACTGCCCACCAAATTGCAAAAGTAAAACAGTTTTATTATGCTAAAAACAACAAAGCAAATAAGCTACTAGTGGCCAAACTCGCCAAAGCGAAGAGGAATAATACAATTGTGGGACTGCGGGACCAACGAGGCAAGGTCCATTACGCTGACCAGGACAAACTGCGGCTCGCTGCGGCCCACCTAACTCAGGTGATGACCGCTCCAGCACGGGACACGGAGGAACAGAAGGAATACTTGCGGGGTGCGGCACTTCCCCAGCTAGAAAGAACAGCCCGTGACTCTCTGGAGGTGCCGATCACTGACGAAGTGGACGAGGCAATAAAAGCTCTCAAATCCCGAGCCCCTGGCCCTGATGGCTATACAACCAGGTTCTACAAGATTTTGAAACCCCAGCTATTGGCTCCTTTGGTACAGTTGTTTAACTCGTTCAGGACCACGGGCACTGTAACACCGTATATGCAGGAGTCAATTACGGTCTTACTACCTAAACCAGGGGGTGATCCGAAGAACCCTGCATCATATAGACCCATTGCCCTGCCTAATAGAGATGCCAGCATTTTCTCTAAAATCCTGGCGTCTCGTCTGTCTCGATTCTTGCCGGAGATAATCCGTGCGGATCAGAGTGGCTTCCTCAGACACTGCTCCACGGCCGACAACATTCGCAGAGCCTTGGATCTGGTGGAGCTCGCTTCCCGAAATTCCCAAGAGTTGGTGCTCCTGGCCCTGGACGCACCCAAGGCGTTTGACAAAGTGGATTGGACTTTCATGAGGCTTACCCTGGAGGCTTTTGGATTTGGCCCGGAGTTCTGTACCATGACGCTGGCAAATTACAAAGCCCCCAAAACCCTTCTTAGAGTTAACGGCACCCTCTCCTCCCCCATCAACCTAACTTGCGGAACCCGACGGGGATGCCCGCTGTCGCCGCTTCTCTTCGTTTTAATTATGGAACCGTTTGCTCAGCGGATCACGTTGAATCCTGCAGTCGAAGGCTTTCAATCAGGCTCGGCGCACCACAAGCTGGCCCTCTATGCAGACGATGTTCTCCTGACTATCACGAAACCCCGCTCCAGACATCAAGATCTACCAACGGGCAAGACCTGCAGCTCAGACTCTGCCCTTCTCATTATTGTGAGGGTGTAGAAGGAGGAAACTGACAAGCAGGGGACAGACTGTGCGCTATAAACTCTGACTAAACAAACCTCTCTAGCCCTACTTCTAAGGGGCTTGCCCGGCCTCCGAAAACTTTAGTGAGCTGTCAGAATGTCCGTCGAAATTAAATGTTCTCTGTCCTCCATCATTAACAGCTAATTTAACCAAACACTATGAGCATAAGTCTTTAACTAAAGTGAAGTTTGTTTCCTTCACCGGGCGAATGACTCTTGGCTGCTTCCTTCTTATAGTAGAAGTAACACTTTCAATGTTATCTCACAAGGGACCAGGGGAATGACTCCCTTCTCCTGGTCCTTCTGTCATGGTTCCACACGGTATTCTTCAAACACTCTTGCAGATAACTTCAATTGGCCTCTAACTACTTGCAGGAACGATAGAAGCTTACAGCCTTATTTGGCTTCCATTTAACATTCTTATGAGGGACATCTTTCCCAGGGTTCTCTGTCTTCCCGTGTACGTCTCTTTGTTTCTTTCTCAAAGCACTCAGGTTTTTCAATGATGTTTGTGGGGCTACTGCGCTAAGGGAAATAGCTCCTGACGCCCTCAGTTTGAACAGTGGTCTTGGGTGGACCACTGCGACTAGGGAGATGACTTCCGATGCACTTTGGTTTCTGGGTTTGGGTTTCCAGGTCTTCCTGCCATTCCCATTACCTTGTACTCCTCTGGAACACTGTTGCATGTTTCTGCCTCTGCAATTTCCGACACGTGTGGCTCTGCTGCAGGTGCTCTCTGCACTGTTTCCAAACCTCATGGTCCACCTTTCTGCAATTGCGTCACATCTAGGTTGCTTCTTCTTTCAGGCGAGTGGGCTCCTGGGATGTAGCAGCATCCCGTTCATTATGGGCTCCACCTGGAGGAACAGCTTCTCTGGCCCTCCCCATTAGAATATCCCAAGCAAGACTTGCATGCTGCTGGCTTCTGTGTTCTCCTTCACAGTCTCCCTTTCTCCAGGCTGTACACACAATTCTCTTCTCTTGCAGTCCTTTGTCGCTTTTCATCCACAACAGCTGGTTCCTCCCCAAATGACTGTTTTGTCCATGAAAACGTCCTAAAGTCTTTCCTTGCTATCCATGGAGTGATCTTCATGTTTCTTGTAGCCACCTCATCCCAGTACTTAAGTGGTTTTGCAGGTTGTTGCTCCACATTTTTTCCCCTCCTTTTTCTTTATCCAAGTACTGCCAATACTGGATATAGCAGTCACATTTCAATAAAATAGTATTTCCATCAATCGAGGAGGAGACAACCAGGGTTACGTGTTGTAAGGTGTTTTGTGATCGGGTTTATTGGGGGTGTTTCCCCAATAGCGGTCCTTATCCCTCCTTATGAGGTCCTCCCGCATATTACTACCCCTAGGGGGATTATTCAGTAGCAGCCTCACCACCCTAGTCTCATATGGAAGGCCTCTTTCAATTCCCCCATCCCCAAGACCTGGTGAATTGTCACATCATCCTGAAATTCTGTAAGCAACGTCCGGGAGACAAGCTTTTTGCTGTTCAAACTGCTCACCTTTTCTCCAATCTTCAACAAGAACAGAACGAGGTACTTCACACAATCCTTTAAGGGACTGTTCTCTCTTCTATTGCAACAGCCTCTTTCTAAATCTTCCTGCCTCGACTCTCCATCCTCTAAAACCTATCCAGAACAGGTCTGCAAGACTTGTCCTTGGTCTCAAGCCCAGGGAACAGATCCCTCCAGTACTGAAATCTCTTAATTGGCTCCCAGTGGTGGCAAGCATCAAGTTAAAGACCCTCTGCATCATCCACAAGGCTTTCTGGGGCCAGGGACCACAATACCTCCAACTCTCTCTACCGAGATATCTTGCTACTCAGGCCCTCCACCTCTCCAACTCCTTGATCAGTCGCCAGACGCACCTCAAGGCCTTCCTCTTTGCTTCTACCTTCTCTCTTCCTCTCCCATGCTGAACTCCTGTCTGTCCTACGCACTGGTCACCTGGGCACCCTCTGAATTCGGACCCAGGTCTCTGCCTGTCCAGCTGCAACCCTGCACTGCCGCTTGGCACCCCCCTGCACTTGTGGTCTGAATCTGTAACCCTACCGTTATCTCCCCTGCACTTATTAGACACTCGTTGTCTGCACTTCTGAACACCTGCACTTACCCGTTGGCTGCACTACTTGTTTTCGTTTCCTTTGTTCTGCATTTCTCCATCCCCCCGGCACTTCTCCCCTTCGCATTCCCTTGCGCGATCTGAATGTCACTAGGCCTAGTAAGATAGTTTTTTGTCCTCCACTACCTTGTCGCACCTTGAAACATGTATAGGCGCATTATAAATGCCATATCGTATCTTATATCCTTTATCATATCAATATCCACTCCTCAATTTCTCTTCCATCTCCCCGGCTCCTGCCCTCTGAAGTGATTATCTGCTTCCCTGGGCATACGATTAGAGGCCTGAATAAGGAAATAAAGAATAGATTGGTGGGTGCACGCCTCTTTCTAATGAGGCCCCAATGAACCAAACAATACCCAGTGGGGTGCTGTGGGACCACAACTACTGGCCAACCACAACTCCGCCATTAAAACCTGGAAATGGCAGTTAAGTCTACTGAAACTCCACTGCCAATTCAGCAATATGGAACCAATGCTCATGCGTCATCCAGTCCTAAAAATAAACCCTGGGCACATGCTGTCCACTAAACACATTGGAGCTTCCTATAAGCATTGAATCAGTCTATTTCATTCCCCAAAATCATGCGATTTCTCCGATCAAATAAAAACACGGGGTGTACCAAGTATCCATGTGTCTGACACTTATGCCACTTGCCCTGCTCAGATGATGTGATCACACGCGTGGCTTGATTAGCATCTCCCACAAAGAGGGTGTCGGCCTTGGCACTGCCCAATGGGATAGAAATCCTTCTTTTAGTTTTTGGGAATGCTTAGCCACAAAGGAGGCCTGGGTTACCAAACAACACTTTTTGTTGCTGTTCATGCATTAAAATATATTTTTACCTGCCTACTCCCCAAGAGTCCTTTTTATGCCTCCCTTATCAAAATAGGGGGTTAAATTCTCTTGCCCCTCATACTCTTAACTGGAGCCCTGGATAGATGATTACCACCAGCAATATACTTCTATCATCACTAGTTCCTTAAATACCCATTACTAATCCTCGGAGTGCGTGTATGAACACAAACATAACCTTTTTCTAATGCGTTAAATCTGTTGTAAATGCCTCGTCCTAGGATGTGGAGTATTTATTTTCATACAGGAGGATCAATGCTTTTGATCACAAAAGAACGTGCACTAGATCAGAAATGAGATTTGATGGGAAGCTTCTTACAATTGGGTGAGGTTGGGGGACATTCTGACCAGGTTGTGGAGGAGGGTAAATAGAACAGTCACTGGGGATAATACATGGCTGGACATATAGATTAAGGACAATGAACATTTGACGTTTTTAAGTGCATGCAGGCGGCATGGCCAGCTGTGCTCGGGATGTGACCACGATAGGAGAAGTGCTAGATTGGATGCAGAGGAAGGTTAGAGGTTGAGGTAAAATGTTAGCTAGCAGGCAGCTGAGTGGTAGGTTAAGAGGGTAACTCGGAGGCGAGGAGGTAGGATTTTAGTTTGGTTTTGAACAAATACATGTGGGCTGTTTCTAGGCTGTGCAGGGGAAGAGAATTCCATGAAAGTGGAGCAAGAAGAGAGAAGCAATGCAAGGAAGAGGAAGCACAGGGACGGCGAGGAGCCGCAAGAGTAGTCGAGTAGGCAGAGCGGAGATTGCAAGAAGGCTGGAAGAGGAGGATAGATTTGTGAACGAGGAGAACACATTTAAATTTGGCCCCGTTTTGCATAGTAAGCCATCCAGCCTGGTGACAGTACGAAGCAGTAGGTGTGAAGTGAGCGAGTTAGAGTCCTGGTAGCGAAGTTAATAAGCTTGTCACAAGGACGAAAAGCATAGGTGGGGAGCCCAAAGAGGATGCTGGCACAGTTGTCCAGTTTAGAGAAGACAATAAGAGATGCTTGCCTGTGTTGAAAGGAAGGATTTCCTAATAGTTAGGCGGTTGAGGCGAGCAGCTGTTGCAGTTTTGAGATTAAAGTAGAGCAGGAGTGAGAGGGTCATAGATGACGCTGAGGTTTCTAGCTGAGGAGGAGTAGGGAAGAGTATCAGAATTGCACATTATCTTGATTTGTGGAGTATCCTCCGAGACTCCCTTGACAGGCACCTTAGCCCCTTAAACTAGAGTACCCCTCTTTCTTTTATTCCGCTGCTGGGTGAAGGTTGGATCTCGGCTATGCTTTTTCTTCTGGAATGTCACTGGAAGCAGTTGCAACAAGACCATCCTGACCGTTTTTACCCCATCCCTCCTGCTCATTCATTTATCCAGGAAGTACCTGCCGTTCCTGAAAAAGTTCCCTGCAGAGTACATCTACGAGCCGTGGAAAGCGCCCCGGAGCCTGCAGGAGCGGGCCGGCTGCATCATTGGTAAAGACTATCCCAAGCCCATCGTCGTTCATGAGGTAGTGAGCAAACAGAACATCCAGCGAATGAAGGCCGCCTACGCTAAACGGTCAGCCAGCAACACCACCACCACCACTGCAAACGAAAAAGGCAGCAAAGACAAGAAAAGTAAGTAGCTTTTTCCTTCAGCTTTTAATAAAAAATATATAAATATGGCCTACAAGTAAAACTTAGAGCAAAACTCTGGCCAAGTAGACACTTACTTCTGGCACACATATGAGTTCTGGTGTCAACAGTGCTTTTCCTATCCCAATCATGGACTAGGATCTTTAATGCTCAACGTTATTTGGGACTTGTGTGGTCTTCCTCTGCTTTGTAATCCTTCTCAAGCTGTTGGTGTATATTATCTGGCACGCTTCTAGAGTCTCCGGGTATTGGCACCCAGCATTCTTATTACAGCACAATTTCAGGCATATAGTACCCATCCCACTCTTTAAGCCAAGCCCAGGTTCTCCTAAGGCCTGCTTCTCCTGGGAAAGGCTCTGCAGCTTCTCTCCAGGAAACCCAAACCCAGCCTCTCTGGTACCGCTTGCTTTGGTGGAGATCCCAGTGCCCTGCAGGAGCTCAGGTTTTCTTCATCAGTGCGCCCCCTTCCACCTGTTCTGGGTTTTCAGCTTGGTGACCATTTTGGAGGGGGGTCAGGCAGAAGTCCTGCCTCTTTAACCCTGTGACAAAGCAGTGAGCGCAAACCAAAATGCACGTTTACCATACACTAGTTTCTTTGTATGGCAAAGGAGCATTGTTACTGCCCTCGGGGGATTGGGGGGGGCAGATTAGGAAGAGCGGGGACTTGTTGGGGGCGGGGGGGTCAGCAAGAATACATTCTGGAATCAATTGAAGGCAAGGTGGTTGGAACGGAGAAGAAGGCAATGGGAAATACCAACCCTGGCCTCCTGTATAAAGCTCAGGGCACCCTGTGGTAGGCCGGCTTTCCTTATCCTTGAATGTCCATGCTAGCTCTTTCGGTGTGCGTGGTGGGGGCGGGGGGTAGTTCTCGGTTTTCATCACACACTGAGCACGCTTGAAGGAGGTAGCGCTCACATTGAAGAGGGCTTCTGGAGTGCCATTGTGCATAGAGGGGGGCAAGATAAAAGCCTTGCAATCCCTGAGCTTTGAAGAAACATTCCATAAGGTTCATATTCGTGTCTGGCAGAGGGCTCACTAAGCCCACTCATAGGCTGGACAGACTAGAAAACATGTTGAAGACCAGAAAGGCGTATTCGGTGTATGAAAGATCCTCCCGTTTCATTTTGATTTTGTTTTCTTTAAAGATATAAAGCGGAAATCACAGGAAGGCGTCTAAACCGCAACATTGCTGACGAAGAAGGCTAAGGCGAGCTGATGGGGACCCAGAGGTCTACAAGCAATACTGACTCTTCTGCACTTGGCCACAAAACGCTGTGCATACTGTCCTCTCCTAGCCACCGTATCCACAAGGAATTCATGCTGTGCAATTCATGCCTGCTCTCCCAGCCAATACTCTTTAAGCAATAACATGCTCTTCATCATTGCTTACCGCTCCAGGCCATCCTCCCACTTTGCCGTCCTCCCTGCCCCCTCCACGCCCCCCACTCAAATGCCCCAGTTTCGGCCACCACCAACCAATGTTCTCTCGTTCACACTGCCTCTAGCTGCATGCTTTTGCTCTGGAAACTATAACTAAGTAACTCCATCTTCATGCGTACAACTATTCCTTTCAGTCTGTGCTTCAACCATCCCTTATCAAGCAATGCATGTTATCCTGTCATGAAAGTCGTTCCAGCATCCGATAATACGTGGGCCAGTCCTCTCACAGCCAACCTCCTAAAATAACCCTCCCAGTGGTACCCTTTGTAGGAAGGTTAAAGCTGGGCTGGGGTTTCAGCTCTGACCCAGTGAGGCCACTCTCCTTGAACGTTCAAATTGTATTAACCTTTTTTAAGTAGTTCATTTCAAAGCATTAATATCACCTGACATCTGCAATAACTTGGACCGTGGCTACATCAAGCAACCACAGAAGTGGTTCTTTCAGTCAAGGCTTGTACTGAACTCATGAGTAGAAGACCTTTTTGAAGAATTTCCTTTAGGAGTGTCCTGGTATATATTTATTTATATTTAATCCAGTTGTGCAAAGGGAATTCATTACTTTTACAGAATAGTTTTGAAAAGGTGGGGATTGGTTATCTTCTCTTTAAACTTTAACACATTCTAAGGGTCCGCCTAAAATTTCTTTTTTTTTGTAAATGGGAAGAAGCCATTTCATAAATTTTTCAACTGCGATCACTATATTAAAAAGGCATGGTTTACAGTTTATGTAGTTGCTTTGTACATTTTGTTTTTCTTTCAACAAATAAAGTATGGAATGTCTCTGAAAGATATCCTCCTTTGCTTGTCTTTCAAATGCAGTGGGTCAGAATGAATGCCCTGCTGGGGTTGTGAGGCACCAGGAAACCGTGGAAAAGATGGCCACCTCTCAGGGACATTCTGGTGCCCGTGAGATAATCCTCTACTCGCCATCCTATCGGTAGGGAAGTCAATGCATATGGACAGTGGGAATAGTGCCAGAATAATATTTGAGGCTTGTGGATCTGCTTAGATCTCATGCTATGCATAGGCCGAAATCTTGTGGTAGCCGCGTCGACCGCAGCCTTTCAAGGCCAAACGGGCCTTGGTCCTCCACAGTGTGGGGAGGAGGGGGGGGGGGCATATTCCCATAAACCCCTGGAAGGATTCACACCAAGTGTGTAACCTTTACCTCCCTAGGTACCACGCTGAAAAACAAGGCTAGCCTCGCAAACTGTTTAGGGCAAAAACCTTAAAGCACCGCAAGAACAAGCGCTGGGCCCACCACGCCATGCAGGCCGAGGCCGCCATGGACCTCGAGGGAGCATCCAGCGATGGCATCCTCAGATCCTAAGTGATGTCGAGGGAGATCTGAATCCAACGGATTTCAGCGTGCAAGCTCCCGACTCCAACAGGCAGGCGGGTGGTTGAAGCACCCCCGGTTAACACCATACCAAGCACATCCCCCCCCCATGGCCGAAAGTTGACCAATAAGCCACACGCAGTGTCGAAGGAAAGGTCAGAACATTCCCTGCCCTCTGGGCCGTAGCGATCACCACATGACAGGCCCTCGAAACAGACGCCAAAGTCTGTTTCCGTCACCACGTCTAAATCTGGGAAGTCCTTGGGTTCTGGCAACCAGGCGTCGAAAGACACGTCGACGGTCCCGGAAAAAAGCTCTAAAATTAGCAACTTAATTAGAAAACACATTCCTGATACCCTACTGAAGGCCATAACATCAAAAAACTAAATCTTCGACGTCACAAGGTAGGAAGAGTAGGTATTACTCTACCCCTGAGGACACTCTTTCCCGGGCAATGCATCATAAACAGACCCCTAACCCAGAACCTCCACCGACACCTGCTCCCTCTGTTGCCAAGCTCCTCCCAATGGACACCAGAACAATTCAATAGGGTCATGAGAAGAATGTCCAGTTTTGTAAATTTCTTTGATCAACACCCAGATCAACTCCGTTTCTTTAGGCCCGCCTCAAGGCGAGGCAGCAAGCAAACAGCCGGCCACCAAGTGAGCCCACCATCCCTAGACGCCACACAAGATTCTACCTCGTCATAGCAAGACTTGGGTCAAGATGCGTATTATGGCACTCAAGGCTTACAGGACCCTGGCTCATATTCAGACCAAGGGGACACGGGATTTTAGCCCAATACTGTGATGATGACGACGTTCATCCAATCCCCAGACCACCTTATGGTCGCTTAGAAACCACTGTGCTATTGTGCAGTGCCTCTTGGTCGCCTAGAGACTACTATGCAACTGTGTTGTGCCTTATGGTCGTTTAGAAACCACTGTGCTATTGTGTTGTGCCCTATGGTCGCGTAGAGACCACTGTGAAATAGGCTGTCCTATCCATAGGCGATTTTTTTGTAAGTCTACACAACTCCTGAACCTAGCTGGTGTACTCAAGCCCAAACATTGCCTCTGAATTATGTCAGCCTGGCTCGTCTTCATCATGTTCCCCTTCTGTGTCATGCCCATTTGCACGCCATGCAGCAGAAACAGCTACATCCCATTTAGTAATGGTCTAGCTAAGCTTGGTTGTCCCAGACAACATCCTATTCCCTGCCCCACGCCCTTCCTGCCCACCCTACCCCCCCCCCCATCCCCCACAGTGCCCTTACAGACCACGCTGCTAGAACTAGCGTCACTCCAGGCAACCTACCACCTAACCGCGTTGTCCTCACCACGGATGCCTACCCTCACACCAACCAGAATTCACTCAGAATAACAGAACATTGCCCGCAACAATAGACTAGGTTGCAGACTTCTCACCCTACCTAGTAAAATACCCACTACTCTCACGATCAAAAATACCAATAAAGACTAATGTAAACACTGGGTCACTCAAAGGAGCCCTACTCAATGTCAGATCCCTTGTTGCTCACCCCACTGAAATCGCTGACATCATCAGTTCAGAAGATCTGGACTTCCTTGCCACCACAGAAACCTGGCTTCACCCTGCAGCAGGTCCCCATCTAACCCTTACGGTTCCCGACAGCTACTCTGTCCTCAGGGCCGACAGACCGCATGCTCGCGGAGGAGGTGTAGCGCTCATATTTAAATCTTCGCTTGACATTAGATCTGTTACCTCCCCTCTACTAAACTCTTGTGAACACCCTTCCATTAAAATACAAACTACCCCTAAAAATACTATCACCTTGGAACTAATATACAGACCCCCTGGACCCACAGGTACCTTTTGAGGAAGATATAACCTCCCTCATAGCAGAGAAATCCAAACCTCTCTCACAAAATATTATTCTAAGTGACTTCTGCCTGGGATATAATGACCCTCACGACATTCCTGCAGCCTCCCTTGCCAACGCCCTCTGCGAACACAACTACACTCAACTGCACACCTTACCTACACATCAGAAAGGCAGAACCCTAGACTGGCTCGTTGCACATAATTGCAACATCATCTGCAAAGACCCCCAACCACTGATATGGACCGACCACCACCTACTATTATTTGACATCAGCACCAACAACCCGCACTACATACACTGCCCCCCCCCCCCCCCCCACACCAGCATGTCTGACTAGAAATAAGCGCAACATCACCATAGAAGCCCTCATTCCACTGGTTCTACCTACCCTCAACTCGATCCCTGACACATCAGACCCGAACCTACTAGTAGACACCTACAACGACGCTCTGTCTAAAGCTATTGACACCATTGGCCCCCCCTTAAACTACGTAAAGGTAAACCTAGAGCCGATCTTAATTCATGGTACACACCAGAAGTTAAAATACTAAGAAACAAGCATACCAAAATGGAAACCCTTTGGAAAACAAATCCCTCAGAGGAACATAAAATTAATTTTATGAATGCATCCTCCCTATATAAACAAGAAATAATTTGTACAAAAAAGGAAGCCTACAATGTAAGAATAAGTAATGCTAACTCCAGCGCTAAAGAACTATTCACTATCTTGAAGGAGTTAGAAAACCCCAATCCACCGACGGACATGTCCGTGAAGGACCATCTATGGTACACAAATATCCAAAATGCCCTTGCAAACAAAATCACCAGCCTGCATACGAAAATTGAAAACAAAAGATTACAACTTTCCAACACCCCCAACTTACCCACCACCGCCAATACTAACCTTGGCTTCACCTTCAAAAAGGTAACCGCACTTGAAGTGCAAAAAATGATAACTTCTCTCAAACCGTTAAATTGCAAAGGGGATCGTTGCCCTGCACGGATCATAAAAGATGCAGCTAGAGACCTCTCCCAATTCAGTCCTAAGGTGATCAGCAAGCTAAATCAAGACTATAGTACCTTCAAATTGGAGGAGGACATTATTACTCCCTTATCTAAAACAAAAATTTTGGGTGTAATTCTGGACTCGACATTAAGCATGAAAGCTCATGTCTCATCAGTGGTGGCAGGGATAGTCTATTATATCAGACTTTTAGCTCATCTGAAGCCCATGATTTCGCAGGAAAGCGCTGAGACCATAGCCAGGGCAATTATAGGAGCAAAATTGGACTATTGTTGCAGCCTCCTGCTGGGCATTAACCAAAGAGAGCTGCACAGATTGCAGGTAGCCCAGAATTGGGCGGTCAGAGTTGTTCTTAGACTTCCAAGGCATAGTCATGTAACTGGGGCCAGACGCTCATTACACTGGCTACCGATTGAAGCCAGGATGAATTTTAGAGTCTTGGTTATAGTCTTCAAATAAGTAATGCCCGAGCATCTACAACAATACATAATCTCAAAGAGTAATGTTAGATCTCTTCGATCTGATCTCTCTAACGAAATCATACAGCCAAGATGTAAAACTACGAAGGCGGAAAAGGGAGCATTCAAGGTGAAGGCCCCCTCGCTGTGGAACAATCTTCCTTTAAGCTTGAGAAGTCACTCCTCTCTCGTATCTTTCAAAAAGGAATTGAAGACTTTCCTATTCGTCTGACCTACTGAATATAAGGATGCCTCCATTGGTGAGGCTTCATACGTCACGGGTTAGTGGAACAATTTTGTCGAGGAGTCTGATGATCTATCTGTAAGCCTGTCCTCATCTGTGCTGTATGTCTTCTCTGTTGTCTGCACCTTTATGCCTAAGGGTCAATAGTGCGCATAACTAATGTAATTCATTTCCAAACGTATAAATGCTTCATTCACCACTAACTCAGTACCCAACAATTTGAAACAGTCATGGGTCCTCCCTCTCCTGAAAAAACAGACCCTGGACCCAGCCATTCCTACTAATTATAGGCCCATTACCACCGTTCCCTTCCTGTTAAAAATCCTTGACAGAGTTGCTTACCTGCAAATTCAGAATTACTTAAATCCTCGGTCTGCGTCAATCTGGCTTTCGACCTCAACATGGAACAAAAACTGCCCTTGTTGACCTCAAAAGTCAGATTGACGACATTAAGGACAAGGGTAAGGCTGCCATCCTACTCCTCCTAGACCTCTCAGCAGCTTTTGACCTGGTCGACCATAAAATACTCTGTAACCACCTCTTCTGCCGCCCATTTCTCCCCCTCTGCTGTCACGTGGATACAGTCCTTCTTGGCCAACAGAACCATGAGGGTTTTCTCCCCTGTGGCAGCAGCAGATCCCATCCCCATCACTTGTGGTGGCCCACAAGGTTCATGTGTTCCCCTATCATATATAATATCTTTACAAAGCTGCTCTTTGATAAACTGGATTGTCTGGGTGTCACCTACACAAACTACGCGGATGACACCCAGCTACTCCTTACCATCTCAGGCAATTACAACACTGATGTTAACAGGATCAATGAAATCTTCTCTATCATTCAGGCATGGATGGCCACACATGGCCTCTGCCTGAATGACGAGAAGACTGAATTGCTCATGGTTGGCTCACCGAATAACTTACAAAAACTGAGCCCCAACTATTCCAAAATCATCATTGATGGCAAAACCATCCCTGTCGCCAAAAATGTGAAAACACTTGGCTTTTATCTCGATGCCAATATCAACCTCAGTAAAAAGTCAATTCGACTGCCTCAGCTACCGCCTATACAGGAAAATTAATTAGAGCCTGCAGACCATTTCTATCTACTGACAGCTGCATTACGTTAGCTAGAGCTCTAATACAGTCTAAGTTAGACTACTGTAATAGCCTTTACCTAGGGGCCAACCAAGCTATTATCAGCAAACTCCAAGTCCTTCAAAACAATGCAATACGAGCCGCATTAAACATCCCAAGGCGAGAGCATATCTCTGCCACCAGAATCACATGCAAATGGCTATCCATTCAAAAAAAATAAAAATTAAAAAAAAAAAAAAAATAAAAATCTAAAAACTCTCTGCCTCACTTCTAAAGCCATCAACCACCTAGCCCCACCTTACCTCACTAACACATTTACTATGAAGCCCTCCATCAGAACTACCAGATCATCCAACACTTTATGTCTCACGGTGCCCAGATTCACCTCCAAAAGAGCCGGGGGCTCGAGCTTCACTGTCCTTGCCTCCCAACTTTGGAACTCCTTGCCATTGAACATTAAGTCGGCCAAATCCTTCCAGTCTTTCAGGAAACTTGCCATTGGTTGGCTATTGACCAAAAGTCTACCTCCAAGCCAGACCTAGTTATATTCTGCATATTTTGTACTTGTACTTGCACTTATGTCACTTCTGGATGTTCTGTACCGTCATTGCCTGTACCTGCTGTATATAACCCATGTTGAAGTATTTCTGCTAACTTTCATGTACTGTGCCTTGTAACTTGTACTAGCGCCCTTTTACTCTTGGGTCCGGAGCGCTATATAAATAAATAAACAAACAAAACCAACCAACCAGTGGCTGACTCCCCGGTAGACAACCAGCTGCAGTACAATAACCTACTCCTAAAGGCTGCGGAACACTTCAAGATTGATACCCAGGAGGCTCAAGTCGATAATCTGTCTAAAGGTGTATTCAGACCTCACAATTTACCCCCAATCTGACAAGGGCAGTTAACCCACACATCGATGTTTAGATCAAACCCTTTATACATTAGGGGGTAGCTAAAGGCCGACTCTCTAGTTGTCAGCACCGCAAGAAAGAGGGCAGCAACGCCTCTGCCGAAGCCCCTCCTGACAAGGAGAGTAAGAAGATCTACACCCTGGGCAGGAAAGTAGCTTCCTTGGCTGCCTATCAAATAATAGCTAATAATACTATGCTATAACTGCCACAAGCGGGACGAGATCACACAACAAATCAACTTAGTTCTAGAGCCCCTAAAAACACAGCTCTCACGCACCATCGCTGATATGATAGTTTATTTATATAGCGCCTATACACAGTGTTTCAAAGCGCTTCAAGGCAAGGGAGGGAACGAGAGAAAATACAATGACATTCTTACAGGCCATGAACAGTAAGGACGTGAAATTAACTATCGTACTCGGCCTGACAACATTTCAGATAGTACAAGAGCTAAAACATAGATATGGATGGGAGGGGGAGAGTGGGAAGGAAATGGAAACACAGGCAACTACCGTACTACGCCTGACGACATTTCTGGTAGAGCCGGAGAAAACAAAAAGGTGAGGGAGAGGGGTGCAGAAAGGGAGGGGAGGAACAAAACAAGCGACTATCGTACTAGGCCGGACAAGCTTCAGATAGTACTGGAGGGAGGGAGGGGGGAAAGGGGGAAACGGTAAGAGGATGGGGGAGCGACAGACGAGGTTGCTCATACTAGGTCTAGGGAAAATTCTGATAGAGTAAGTGCGTAGAAGAAAATAAGGGGAGGAGGGGAGACAAGTAGCAAGCTGCATCCTTAAGAATAACAAACGCAGCGGACAAGGCAGGGAAAATTGTGGCAGAAGGCACACTAATCAAAACGCCATGCATAGCTCCATCAATCGTGTTTCAAATTGGAGACCCAGGCTACCCTTTTAAACATGCTCATTGAGCCCTACGCTTTATTTAGCAAAGCGGTCGGGGATGCACTTAAAAGCGCAAAGGAGGAACATGACACCCTCAAATCCCTGGGACAACTCTCTAACAAACCCTTTGGGAAGAGAGGAGGCTCAAATGCATGCCGGTTTAGAGGACAGAACTCCCAGAGGTCCTCTAATTACAACCAGGGTGTGCAAAGTTCGCCCTGGGATTCTTCACAAGGGCAGTCCTCCCAACAGGGTTTTCAAAGAAGATCTAGAAGTAGGGGCAGATCCTCCTCCTCAAGAGGGTGCTCAACCTCTCCTACGCAGTGATCACCCGCTACAGGTTCCCTCCCATGCCTCTCCAATAGGAGGTTGCATTTCTCACTTTACCCCACACATGGGAGGGGGTCACGTCAGACAAGTTGGCACTTTCCACCATGGCAGGGGAGCATTGCATAGAGCTAATACAAACACCAGCCAGCCAACCAACCACAAAGACAAACTACACAGGAAGAACGCATCCTCATTTGGGCATGGATGGCAACCCATGGCCTCTGTCTGAATGAGGAAAAAACAGAGATCCTTATCTTAGGCTCGCCAAACAACCTAAAAAAACTTGATACCAACTACAGCACCTTCAATATCGATGACAATATAATCCCCGTCGCCAAAGAAGTGAAGACCCTTGGTTTCTATCTGGCCTCCACGTTGTCCCTAAGAAAACAAGTGAACTCCCTGGCCTCATCCACCGCCGATACTGGCAAACCTATTCAAGCATGCAGACCCTTCCTTTCACCAGCAAGCTTCATTATTCTAGCCAATGCCCTCATCCTATCAAAACTGGACTACTGCAACGCACTATATGCAGGAGCAAACCAATACATCATCAGTAAATTGCAAACCCTGCAAAATAATGTGCTCAGAACGGCCCTGAACCTCCCTACCAGAGAGCACATCTCAATTGTACGGAGAAACTACAACTGGCGAAAGATTAGTGATAGGATCATCTTTAAAATCATCACACTAACCTTCAAATGTTTAAACAATGCAGCCCCTCCATACCTCAGGGATAGAATAACAAGAAAAACTTGCACGACCAACCGGGACAGCCAACTCCTTCTGCCTCCAAA
Source organism: Ambystoma mexicanum (assembly GCF_040938575.1). NCBI lineage: Eukaryota > Metazoa > Chordata > Amphibia > Caudata > Ambystomatidae > Ambystoma > Ambystoma mexicanum. Next base: position 80,070,372 of record NC_090931.1, read on the forward strand.
TACCCAGATTCTGACTAAAAAAACAGGAGGCATCAGCTTCCCTGTACAAGCAGCTCAGAATTACCAATTGAACGAAGAAGGGACCAGCCATACAACCGTTTTAGACACAATACCTGCACCTGGCTATGACGCAACGACTTTTAGTCCTATGATGTATCCCTATGCCATGTCCTCACCCTACCTAGTAACTCCTGCATGTAACTGTGTCCCTGATGATCCTATGTACCTGCCCACACCCTACTTACAAACGACTGTACATAATGTATATAACTAAACGAATTGTAACTTGCAAACTGTAACTATGCTCCAAGTAATCTTGATATGCTGTGCGCCCAGCTACCTAAGGGTTTTGGGTGCCCTACAAATAATAAACAAACAAAGATGTCAAAGCACTGCTACTAACGGACGCCATAGAAATCGTCCCGGCAAACCAGGTAAACCAGGTAAACAAGGTTATTTATTCAATGTTCTTCCTTGTGCCGACATAATCTCTGCATGACAACACTACAGAAAGTAATCCCACTGCTAAAACGGGGAACTACATGGCAACCTTGGATATGAAAGATGCATACTTTCATACTTCAATGTTCCCAGCACGCAGAAGATTTTTGCGCTTCAAAATAGTGAACCAATACTACCAATTCAAGGTGCTACCCTTCGGCATAGCCTCCGCTCCAAGGGTATTCACCAAGGTAGTAGCGGTAGTGGCAGCGCATCTACACAGACAATCAATCCCAGTGTGCCCTTATATGGACAACTAGCTGATAATAGGGGAATTCCCCCCAAATTTGCAAGCAAAATACACAGAACAATCAATCTTCTGTTACAATTGTGATACTCAACGAGAAAAAAAACAAAATCAAGCCTTGTTCCAAGCAAAGCAAAACAGTTCTAAGGAGCTGCCATAAAGACAGAAGAATGTCTAGTCTTTCTGTCAAACAAGAGCGCACAACATACTGCTGCAATTAGCTCAGTATCTAGCAGGTAGCAAAATAACTGTACGCAAAGCAATGCGCTTCCTCTGGATGATGGCTTTGTGGATTTACTTGGTTTCCACACACACGGCTGTGCATGCACCCAATGCAAGAATGGTTAGCGAAACAATGGTCTCAGGCAAGCGGTCAGTGGGACGATCTAGTGGTTTTGCTAACCCTAGTTCAAGCGCTGCGCTGGTGGACAAAGGAAAACCTTTTCACGACTCCAGTGCTGGCGATTGTCACAACAGATGCATCATTCACTGGGTGAGGAGCCTCAGATCACAGCCCAAAATTACAAACCTTTCGGAGTGGCTAGCAGTGCTCAAGGCCCTACAAACTTTTCAAGTGCACCCGTCAGGTCAGACAGTACAAATCCTCCTAGACAGAACCACTGCCATGTTTTACATAAACAAGCAGGGGGGTAGAGGGGAGCACACTCAAGTCTGTCTAGGCTAGCACAAAATATTTGGGAGTGGGCACTAGAGCGGAGCATGTTCCAGGGGAATTAAATTCTGTGGCAGATTCATTCAGCAGAGATCCTCTACCCGAAGAGCACAAGTGGCAGCTCGACAAACCTCTCAGAAAATGTCTTCTCCCTCTGGGGCTATCCTCCCTTAGACTTGTTCGCCACAAGCCAAAACACACAATGCCCAGACTTCGCATCCAGGTTTCCCCAACACAGATCCAAAGGGAACGCCCTGTGGATGAACTGGTCAGGGAAATTTGCCTATGATTTCTGAGCCCCCCCCCCCACATCGCTAGTGAGCAGGTTCATGGACATGATGCACCAGGAACAAGTGACACTAATCCTAGTTGCTCTTACGTGGGCGAGACAACCTTGGTTTTCACATCTGCACAAACTGGCAATGTGCGATCCAATCAAACTCCCGTGCCCCTACAACAGGCTCACCCAGCACCGGGGGGGGGGGGGGGGGGTTAACGTTACACCCACATCCTCAATCCATGAACTTTGCCGCTTAGCGCCTAAAGTCATAGCGTTTGGCCATTTAAAACTACCTCAAATGTGTATGAAACAGTTATTTTAACAAATGGAAAAGATGTGTAATATGGTCACATGCTCCATTTACTAGTCCAGCGACTGTCTGCGTACACTACTTTTCAAAGCAAGGTGTCCTGGTGAAAAGTCCCTGTCATTAAGGCATTCATGGAAGGAGTACAAAGGCCTTACTCCCCTTCCTCCCACCCCCCCATTTCAAACCCGCCTCCAGGGTTGGACCTAAATGTGTTATTCGCAAAGCTCATAGTTCCCTCCTTTGAGCCTATGCACAAATCTAGCCTTAAATAACTTGCATATAAAACTGCATTTTTGGTGGCTATCACCTCCATAAGAAGAGTCGGTGAACTACAAGCTTTCAGTGCAAGGCCCTTTCTTTGTTATCGACAAAGACAAGTTGGTACTAAGAACACACCCTAGGTTTTCATCTAAGTTCCGTGTCAACCAGTCCACTTTCTTTTAAAACCCTTCAAGCTCAGCTGAGAAAAAAACTCCATACACTAGATGTAAGGAGGATGGTTCTTAACTGTGTAAACAAAACCACTATGAAAAACAGACCAACTGTTTGTCTCTGTAGCACCTGGCAGGGAAAGTGACCATGTTTCAAAAAACACCATCTCCAGATAGATAGAGAGCAGCAGAGCTGTATGCATTTCACTATCAAACAGAACTCTGCCTTTCACACATAGAGCTCACTCTACCAGGGTTACCGGAGCTATTTTGGCATTTATTGCAACGTCCCGCTGGACGCCATTTGCAAAGCAGCTACATGGAGCTCTATACATAAGTTTACTCAGCACTACTGCATCGACACATTCTAAAGCCGATTCACAGGTGGGACAAGTGGTGCTAAAACATCTATTTGCTGCTGTGCCTTCTCACAACACACCACCTTCCCCAGACACTGCTCGCTAATCTATGTATAGCATGTGATCTAAGCAGATACACAAGCCTCAGAAGGGATACGTTACTGACCTTAATTGTATTTCTGATGCTTGTATCTGCTTAGATTCATATGCGTCCACCTTTCCTCCCCTGTCGAGTAGAAGGTGCATAGATGTTTTCTGGCTTTCCCTGCTCTTATCTGCTTTATTACATCTGTACCCTCTCTACACTTCATGCTACCTCATGCCAGAAACAAAACCATCTCGACACGTAAAGGACCAGGAGTACAGTGGACATCACACTAGGGATAGTATTACTGGCACGCCCTGTCGACGTCCCTTTGAGTTTCACAAACAAAAACAGTAATACTCAGCAGCTATCACTAGATGTCAGCCAATGCATAGCATGTGAATCTAAGCAGATGCAAGCATCATAAATACGATTACAGTGAGTAATGTATCCCTCATGTCTTCAGCATCATGCAAGACTCGTAATGGGATGAGATCATCTGTCAGAAGCCACGTGTGCTAAGAGGTGAGGGTCTAGGAAGGAAAGACTGCATGGAGCACCATCCAGGCTGCAGATGCAACAACCGAGACAACCTGCCCCTCCTACCAAGGAACTTCTCTGTGCTGGATCCAGACATGCTTACCAATCTGCACACCATGTCTCGCCAGCATCTGGGAAGCCACAGAATCTTGCTTAAAGACTTACACCATGCCATAACAAACACTTCCACACAGTAGGTGCTTAGAGGGATTCTGGATACATTTACACAAGACGTGAATAGGCAAGTAAAATGTGTGCAGAGCATGCCATCTGCCCTATGCTTCTGCAAAGGGAGGCAGGCCCTGGAAACGGCCAGCATGGCCCACCCGAACATAAGGGTAGTGATGACATTTTACACATACAAGAGGACATTGAGATGGCACAACCGATATCAACAAGGGAGAATGTCAATACTAAAGATTGGTCCCTGTCTGCAATCAAGCTTGAAAAAATGCACCAAGGTACAGTAAGCTTATCACGAGGTAAGGTGGACTCCAAAAAAAGGCACACAATTGTAGCTACATGAATGTAACAATTTACTCTGGGGTATTTACACAGTCAGCAAAGGAAATATAAACAGGTCTTAAATAAAACAGGGTACGCTTGTAATTTAGGAACAGGGCGAGTTGGAGGTAAGAACCAGTATCACACAGGCGCAAGGTCCGAGGTAGAATGTTACTGTGTAGTTACATAAATATCTCAAGTAATGAAATGAGAAATCCTAACACTTTTTGTTTTGTGTGTTTAACTAATACACCTAAGCCGACACGTGCTTCGACCTGGCGGGGGGAGGAGGGGGTCTTTTTCAAGGCGTGTGTAGTGCATGCGATATTGTGTATTGATGTGTGCTCAGGAATTGGGCTCTTGTAGTGTAAAGGCCAGGGGGCCTCTGCATACAGATGAGCGGTCACAGCGATCTTTCAAAGTATCACAAAATTCCTGATAAAGTGTTCTCTGGGTTCTGGCTAGGTCACTTAAAGTCCTGGGGTTGAAGTGTACCCACGCTGGTTTGATCTTCCTGCATTCTTGACTTCTTCCTATTCTTGCTTTCTAGGGGAGGCCGTCCCTTTGGTCTCTGGCCTGGATTGGCAGTGGCGACCAAATGGGCTATGCTGGTTTATGACTGGCGGAGGGGCCCGGAGCTGCAGCCAAACATGGGCCACCAGGCTGGTTCCAGTGGATTGTTTCCATGAGTCGTTGCATCTTCCCTCTGCCAGGGTCCTGACTATTACCCACCAATCTTCTTACTCACCTCAGACATTTCACTACATGCCCTTACCAAAGGGACCGTGGCCTAGTATCCGTCCCTCCATACTATTCTCCTGCGCCTTCTCGATACTCCACTCCATACTCGTCCCTTGACCGCTCCGGGGCTCAGCCTATGCTATGTAGTTTGAACCTACACCACCCAACCCTGCGCCCAGACTACTTCCTCCCCACCACTTCACTCAGTGTCTCCCACTTTCTCTACGAGTTGGCCCTCCTCTCCCCTCGAACTGATCTTTCACCCTCCTCCCCTCTCCACTTGCTGTTCAACTTTTGTTTCTCTTTCACCCTCGTGTTGTCTCCTCCAAATACCCAGACTGTTTAGCTTATCATCTCCTCTTAGATATTGGACATTAGTCCCACCTCCCAGGACAGCACTGGTCTAAACAGGGTGCTTCATTATGCTTTCTTTCTGTAACGACTGATTTACTAGATTAACTCGACTGCCTTCTGCAATGCATACAGGCCTGCCCCTCACCGCCTGGTCAACCAATCGAGGATCATGCTGCCATCCTAGATTTGATTGTCGTGGACGTGAGGAGCGCCGAGGGAGTCGGAGCTACATGCTCTGCAGATCCTCCCCTCGCACCCGTGTGCCCAAGCCTGTAACATGCAGGGTTTACTTTGCATTGCTGCGGCTTGGTTGCTGCCACGCACATGGCTACTGGGTGGAGGGATCTCCAATGAAGAGGCGTACAACCTACTTGGACAGGTGCCATCATCCCAGCAAGCCCTTAAATGCTACTCACTCCTGGGATCAACCGCTGTCTTTTGCTCCTGGTCCAGACCCTGCATGCTGCACCTCTTCTCCCCCATTTCTGTCAGGACCTTTACCTTTGTTGGGGCTTCAAGTCACTCCCTCCCCTGCAGGTGCCCTTTTCGTGTGGGGCACTCTCGTCCAGGTTCCTTAGTTGTCAGCCTCTGGCGGTTTGATCCGCTGCGCTCTCTAGACCTCTGCTAGCTTGTCTCTCCCCATAAGGCGCCTCCAGTCACTGCATGCTTCTCAACGGATAAACCAGCAGCTTCCCGTGACAGTGCTCTTTTCTGGAGCGGTCCCTCTGTGCCTTTCGTCCCTCACTTTCAGCACTGGTTTCTCTGCAGTTTTCCAGCTGTTCTGGTGCCAGCCTCCTTCTGATCATCATTCCCAGTGAAATCTCTGCATCAAGGTGAGGCTGCTCACCATTCCTCTGTTGGGTCCAGGCCTGGGGAGGTAGGAGGTTGAGGGTGCTCAGTGATTGTCCCATAGAGAGGTCTGTCCTCTCACCCTTGCAGCCCCACTAGCCTGCCAGTATGTCAGTTCCCTGAAAGCCATTATCCAACATTCAGTGCTCAGACTGCTTCCAGACGAGTGTGCACCCTTGCCCCTTGGCAGAAGTTCTACTTGGTGGATCCAGCCCATGGGCAACCCTTGAGGAGTTGTGGTACCCCCAGCAGTCTGGGCCAACTGTTCATATCTCGTGAACCCTGGCTTCTTATTTCATAACATGTGCAACCAAACGTGCATCAGATGGCGCTTTAATTTGGTCTGAATAAAGTATTTCTGAAGCCTGCATGTTTCTGCTAGTTCAGAATTTTGGGGTGTCTGAGCTCTCGACCAGGGCATGGAAGGATTGGCCAAGAGATCCCCTACATGCCACGCGTCACAGTGTGGGTGGCGTTACCAGTCCCCCTTGGATACTGTAACCATCACACCAAAGGACAGGCAGAAGACTGCCATAGGTTGGGCAGATCAGGAGCAAGCCAAATTAGTAAACCCAATGATGGCCTACACAGAAATCAAGGCCTAACATAAAGGCAAAGACCAAGGCACGGATTGCATAATGGCAGTTTTACAAATACCTTGCGGATGAAATGGCATTTTACCTGTTAAGGATGTACGAGGTATCGTTAAACTCTGGTACCCGCCTTGATTCGACATGTATAGCACTGATAACTTTGCCTTTTAAAAACCGGCCAAACCTCTGTATGAACGTAATCCAAACTGCCCACACTGCTTAATCAATATAAGAATGGCAAATACTATTCCAACTATGTCTTTCTCCATGGCTCACAGTGTGCGCCAGGCCACCCAAAGTAACCTTAAGAAACTGTTCTCCATAATGCATAGTACTGAGCCTTCCCTCTCCGCGATACTGGATCCCGAAAAGTCCTTCAGTGCAGCCGCGTGGCTTTTTCCTTTTGAAAGAGCTTTGTAAGTAGAGCTTCAGGGCTCCAATTTATACTATTGGTAAAGATACTTTATTCGAAAGCAAAATACCTGAATGTTCAAATTATCAAATAATTGCAGAATTCCCTTTTCCTATAAGAGGTACATGTGTCCTCTCGCTCTCTCACTGCTCCTATTAACCCTCCCCATTGATCCCACCACCTGTTTCCTTAAGGAACACCAAGACCCTAAAGATAACCATGTATATAACCTCAAGACATGGGTTTCCTTCCATATGGGGTAATTGGCTCCTGTATATTAAATACACCCATAAATAATGTGGACCACATATAGTGGATATTCAGGCCTTTAGTGAATTTGCAAGGCTTTGTATTAATAAGGGGAAAAGGCCAATCCCCCTTAAGTGGCCTCAGCAAATGGGAAGAGAGGGAATTGGGGGTTCAGTGGAGAGCATGAAGTCCAATAATTGAGCATTGAATTTTCTACACAGAAAAACACCAATAAGAAAAAGTAAAAACGGGAGCCATTAAAACTGACCAATGGATTGGAATGCCCCACATATCCATTGCTAAAATGATAGTCACCCCTGAGTAGCCAGAGACCACCCTAAGACCTACATCAAGCCATGAAAAAGAAATAAGGGTGTTTGGGTGGGGGGTGTGGATTGGGCATGGCCAGCCTAGGACGCCAACGGAGGCCTCCTCGGTGAGCTCTGAATCCCTCCCCTACAGGAGGCCTGAATCACCCTCCAAATGTGACTGGCAGCCTGGAGGAAAAGATCTATGGTTGTCGGAATGTCCATGGAACCAGCAGAGTGAAACTGCAGCACAGAGGAGGAGTCCTGACAGAGTTGTAAACGAAAGTCCTGGCGCAGAGCAGACCCCCTGCCAAGATGGCAGCCAGGACGCAAGACAGAGTCAATGCCTCACATCCGAGGAATAAGGGAGCTGAGAAGCTGGCAAATTGATTCTGTCATACAACGAAGGAGGAACCCCTGCGGTAAACAGCCCCACAATGGCTGTGGTGTGCTCCGACTCAAACGAACACTCGCGAAGATTACCACATTGCAAAGCCCTCCTCCCCCACAAGCAGGAAGACCGAAAACAGGAGAAAGGAGGTCAGAGCGGGAAACGGACGGCATAGGCGTATGCATGAAGATGTCAGTAAGGAGACGATGGGGGCGGCCGGGAGGAAATAACACGGCAGAAGTATGGTGCAGCGGCAGGGCAGCCCGTGAGAGACATTTGAGCCCTCAGCTGGAATGCTACAAGCAGACCGCGTGAAAGGGAGCTCAGAACAGCTCCGAAGTCTAGCAAGCCCACAGCGCAGGCTAAAGCGGTGAAGAAGCATGCGGGCGGGCAGTTCATGAGAGCGGTATGGACGTGCAGGCGTTGACCAAAACGGAAAAAAGAAAAGTGAACGCAAAAGGGTCACAACATACAACGCACAAAGGCAACACCACTTAGCAGCAATATTTAATGCCCGCATGACACTACATTGTTCCAAGTGCCCATAGACGTAAAGAAGCACTGGGGCACGCTCCTGGCACACAGCCTGGAAAGCTGAGAACTCCTTGGGGGGGGGAGGGGGGAGTGTGGGTGCAAAGATAAGCAGGGGCAGCCCTAGAGGTCCACCAGAAGCGGCTCAGCAAACATCACCCCTGTCACAGCAGGACTGACTGGGAGCTCTCGCAAATGCCCCACTGAACCGCCGAAACGCGCCTAAGGAGGGAAAAGGCTGAGCAGTAAGCATAACTCGATAGGAGGACAGCAAACCCTGGACTGCAAGAACTGCAGTGGCACCCACAATACAAAAGAGCAATCGAACACGAGGCCGAAAGGGGCACCCCCCACCACCGGAAAACCGGCAAAAGACCTGCATGAAACCCTGCAGTAAATCCAGGGCAAAGCGATAATTGGAATCACGGGTCATGACAAAGGCACATTACCCAGTATTGAAACAGAGGCCGGGGATACCCCGTACCTCCCGAAAAGGCAAATAAGGGGCAAACAAGCAACGAAACAGAAAGGGCCAGCGTCCGAAGACATTAAAGACCTGATGCAAACCGCAGAGACTCGCAAACGCAACCAGCAACAAGCGGCCGTCCAGATACACTCTCCTCCCACCCCCCCCCCCCCCTCCAAAATGAGTCTACGGTAGTCAGACAACCCACCTATACGAAATCAGACTTGCTGGCAATGCTGCTGGAGTTAAAAAAAAAAAAGACAAAAAGTGCCTGTGCCCTAGTCAAGCCAATTGCAGACCTTAATAAAGGGTCATGGCCGCAGAGAAAAGGGTCGATGAAGTGGAGATTACAGTGGCAGAACAAGGGCAGGAACACGACGAGCTGGCCAGAAGGGTACAAGCACTATAACAACAGATGGACCGTGTCCAAAGCAAAGAAGAGGACACCAAAGACAGGTCCAGGCTAAATAATATACGGATCCAGGGGATCCCGAAATCGGTGGCAGACTCCAACCTGCAACAATATGTGGTGGATCTATTCCGGCAGATCCTGGGTCCGGCGGACGAAAGGGACATTGTTGTAGACCAGACGCATAGAGTATACTCTACATATCAGCTCAACAAGAATCTAACCCCGGATGTGGTGACTCAGATACACCTATTCCAATTGAAGGACGACATCATGCAGGCAGCCTGCAAAATGGAGCCCATAAGTTTCCAATCAACACCCATCCAGCTTTACCAGGATTTAGCCAAAGCCACTCCTATGAAGAGGAAACTTCTAAGGGTTGTCGCAGACTGGCTGAGATCCAGAAAAGTGCGTTACCGATGAGACATTCCCAAACGACCATTGGTTTAGTGGAAGGGGCAACAATACACAATTTACAAAGGAAGAGGATATAGACAATCTCATGAAAGAGGATGAAGGTGCCGGAGGTGATGACAAGGAAAGAACCCCATTTGAAAACATGGAAGAAGACGACAGAACAGAGAGGGAGCAATGGAAGCCAGCGCAGCCTCTCCCGAGAGGTCGCCACAAGCTGACCAAGACAGCAGACCCCACATGAGTCTCAGGCACATGCGGAGCGAACTGGTGACTATATTCCAACTGCTGATAATGCCATGATCTGCGTGTAAGAGGGTGAACTTCTCAAAAGCGGGGCTAGGTGACATATTGGTTAGACTTCCTAATAGCGAAGGTAGCTATGACGGGGGGTGAAAATTGAATAATCTCAAGGAAGGCATGAGGGGAGGGGATAAGGAAGGGAGGGGATTTGGACCCCTGAATTCCCAAGTGTAATACAAACCCGGTGACTCACTGTGGTATAATCCTGGTGAATGTTGTTGTTGAAGTTTATGGGGATGTTGTAGGTTGGGGCATTGGGAACAAAGGTGGTATTACGGTTGATAAGCACAACGCAGACAGCGTACCTAGGGGGTCTGATCAGCTCTACGGCTGGATGGAGGGCACGCAACACAATTCCAATAATGGCTGACCTGACATTTGTAACGTTAAATGTTGAGGGGCTAAACTCCCCAATTAATAGGAAGTCAATCATGAGAAGTCTCTCCGAACTTCAGGCTTGCTCCCTGAAGACGAACAACGGCTAAAGCATAGAACCTTCCCAGCACAATACCTAGCCTCAAGTGGGACAAAGAAAAGGGGAGTGGGTATACTGTTAGCTAAAGGAGTATGCTTCGAGAAACAATTCATAAAAAGGGACCCGGAGGGCCGATACCTGGTGCTGGGAGGGATGCTGATGGGCCAACAGGTCACTCTGGTGGCAATTTACGCCCCTAATGAAAAATGGGGCCGGTTCTTGCCAGGGCTACTGAATAAATCCCCAGGCCCTGATGGACTATGTAACGCATACTATAAAACATTCAAGACTATCCTGGTAGGCCCCTTAATGAAACTCTATAATCACATAAGGGATACAGGGCGAACCTCTTGGGACATGGGCCCAGCTACCACAGTACTCCTGTTAAAACTGGATAGAGGCCCATCAGACGGCACAACTTACCGCCCTATCTCATTATTAAACGGGGATGCAAAGATCCACTCCACAATCCTGTCACAAAGGTTAGCTAACATCCTTCCAAAAATAATTCATCCGGACCAGGCAGGTTTTGTGAAAGGGCGCCATACATACGACAATATCCACAGAGCCATAAACACCATTGAATGGGGACGGAGGACAGGACAGCGTTTTTCCGTGTTAGCATTAGACGCTTTTAGAGCCTTTGATAGCCTAGACTGGGACTTCTTACAACTGAACCTCGAAATATTTGGATGCAGGCCAATTTTCTCCCGTATGATCTTAGCTAACTATGGGAACCCAACCACAAGACTAATGATTCATTGGCAGCTCACAGACAGTATCCCGATTTGCAAAGGAACGGGGCAAGGGTGCCGTCACGCCGCCTGTCCTGGGGTCTCCTTACCCGCTACGGCGCTCCCCGTCCTGGAGGTTGTATCCCCGCTTTCGGCTTCGGGGCTGTCCTGGGTCTCGGGCGCTTCCGGGTCTCCTGTGCGCACTGCTTTGCGCATGCGCGGGCGTCCGCGCGGTGCGCAGGATGCTCGATGCGGGGAGAGCTGCGGCTCAAGCCTCGTTGTGGGTTATCCAATGCCTGGGAGGCGGCACGGCTTGCGTTGCAAGCCTCCCAGGTGCTGGTGGGCCTATTTAAGTAGCCCTGATCCTTTTCCAAACCGCGTCTCAACGCGGTTTGTACGGATGTGTCTTCGCTGCCCTTGTGTTGCCTTTCCGTTTTCCTGTTGTCTTCCTCCTGCCCTTGTTCTGCCTGGGGCACCCCTGTCTCCTTACCTGTTCTGCCTCGCTCCCTCCATCCTGCTACCTTCCTGATTCTGAGTTCCCGCTGGCCCTCCTTGGTTCTGGTCCCTGTCATTCCTTTCCTGCCTGTCCGGCTCAGTCCTTCCTGATTCCATCTGGCTCCGAGTTCCCACTGCTCCTTCTGGTTCCCGTGCTCATCTCGTTTAACAGCCTGCTCCTCTTGCTGCCTAGTCTTCGCTCCTGGAGGTACTATTCTGCTTCTGGTCTCCTGATCTTCATCAGCTTCCGTCGGGATCACCCTGCCTCCTGTGGACCTTGAGCCTTCTACTCAGAGGCTCCCCCTGCCAGTGCTTGCACTGTCCTGACGCCACGCAAATCAGGGGTGAGCCAACCCGTGGCGTTGGGAGCCGGTTCACCTCCAATCCGGTTCCATTCAGGCTGGTGTTGGGCTGGTTCCCCGCGCCATCAGTCACGTCTCCTCGGATCATCTGACAGCCTGGACTCATCACCAAGGAACCCAACCGGACGAACAGGTACGCAGCGTTCTCGTGACGCTATTTACAACAGGTGCCCATTGTCCCTGCTGATCTTTGCCATGGCCATGGAGCCCCTGGCACAGATGGCCCGCGATGAACGGGGAATTCAAGGGGTGGCAGCAGGAGCCAGTGTCACCCAGAAAATAGCCTTCTGCGCAGATGATATTCTAATGTTTTTGAAAGACAACTCACTTGCTAGACAGATTCACAAGGGTCTCCGGGTTTCATAATAATTATCACAAATCTAGGGCACTCAACATTACTGAAGACCCAGAGCATCCACTATGTGAGGCTTTACGGGGAAAATATTCCGGAACTGTTGAAAACTGACAGAGGGTCTTAAAAGATGGGACATGCAGGAGCTCTCCTGGTTCGCGCGCATAGCGGCAGTCAAGATGTCCCTCCTCCCCAGGTTTTTATACACCGGGCACACAACCCAATTTCTGGACACATTGGGGAGGAGGGCAAGCCCTGACACTTGGGGATTTTTACACAGAGGGGATACCCTTAACATTTGAAGGGTGCAAAGATAAGTCCCAGACACCCGAAAGTGAACGCTTCCATTACACCCAAATGAGATACTGGATCACAAATTTAAAAGTAGAGGAGGGGGCATCCCAGGACCCAATAGGACTGGAACTTATCGTAGAAGAAGGGGCACCAGAGAAAGGAGTGTCAAGACCCTACCGGCTGATGTACGGAGTGGATCCTGAAGAAACCTTACCATACATGGATCCTGAAGAAACCTTACCATACATGCAAAATATGGGAACTAGATGTAGGGAAACCAATACCGGGGGAGACATGGAGCCAAATATGGCGCCGGGCCACGAAAAGCTCAAAATGTGTCCCAATCAAAGAGGCGGCATATAAAATATGCCTAAAATGGTATATGACGCCAGAACAAATGCACTCCATCAATCCAAGCTGCCCCTCGACATGCTGGCGGGGCTGTGGGCAAATCAGGGACCTAATCCATATGTGGTGGGCCTGTCCAGTGGCAGAGACATACTGGAAAGAAATTCTAAGTCATATGTGATGGGGGTACTACTGCCTTTTGACCCAGTGGTGGTTTTGCTGGGGGAGGCAGTAGAAGGAAGTTATGCAAACACAAGGAATAGAGCTACCTTCATCACCCATATGCAGAGTGCGGGCAGAATTAATCTAGCGCAAGCGTGGAAACATAAATGAGGGCCGGTGCTGGCCATGTGGTGGATGAGACTATGGGGAGTGATGGCAATGGAAAAGGTGACAGCATTGGCATATGGCTCATACCCAAAATACCTGAATGCCCTTCCAAGAGTTTATGGAGAACAGGGAACAAATGTACTTTAAACGGTTCCATGTCATAATATCGTTGCAAAAATATCGCCATACAAAAATGTTGCCATATTTTTGCGGCAATATTACCCCATGGAACCTGCGGGGGACACCCCTGCAACCCTCATACATTTTAAAAGGGAGCGGGGGACACCCCGCAACACCCCCATCCATTTACCCCATAAATTATCCCCACCAAAAATATCACCTATGGCTGTTCCCGACGACCATATGTACGGCGATATATTTGGTGGCGATAATATTACCTGATGCCCTTTAAACCTAAGATCCTTCGCAAGGTTTTTATTCTTTGATCCAGCAAACCCTACGAGGGTAGACCTTGCCTACAATGTACTCAACTAAAGATGCTTCTGTTCAACCGAACGCTAATAGGATTAAATGGCGAAAGGGGGGGTTACAATTTTTAAACTTAAGAGCCTCTTCAAGATTGAGATGAGAACTGAAAGGAAGAACAATGAAAATAAAGCTGTTTCTGATGCTTATGTAATCTACTTGGATCACATGCTATGCATAGGCCGACATCTAGTGGAAGCTGCAGAGTATTATAGTTTTTCAAAACTCGAAAATGGGCGTCGAAATAGGGCATGCCAGTAATACTATCCCTATTGTAACCACCCCTGTACCCATAATCCCTCACGTGTGTGGGTTCCTCAGATTTATTTTTCCGCCATCGTGAGCGGTCACTAAATATAAGCAGAGTCCTTTTTCAGCGTACGCTGTTCAATTTATTAATTTACTGTGTCTTCCTGTCCTTTTGCCGACACCGTGATTCGACGCGGTAAAGATTGACGAAGACTTCGACGGCGCCGCCCGGCCTTGGAAGGCCCTTTCGGCCTCTGCCTTACAGTTGGGAGATAGGAGGGTGGGCATAAACATGTATATTCCCACCCTTTACCATAGTCGCCCAGCTGCCTAAAATCACCCGACTCTATACTCCCCTGTCTGGCCACGCGACGGCGAAAGACGCCGCGCAAGCCATCCCCGCAGTCAAAGTTTGGCCTACATCCAGGGACAAGTCCAGGGAGTCTCCTTAACCCCCTCTTCGACCCAGAGCTCCAGAAAAAATCATCTAAGAGCAGGGACCATAAGGGGAGAGATAAATTCAGTTCCTCTAGAGAAAGGGACTCACTTGGCAAGGAGAAGATTAAAAAACCTTCTGGCCAACATAAAAGTATGCCCTCTCAGGATACTACAATACAGTCTGACCCTATAAATCTTGAGGAAGAGGAGGAACATACCCCCTCTAACCCCACTCCTGTCCCCCCCATCCCAGGGGTAATACCCAGTTTGGCCAAATGGTCTGCAGACAACATTGACCGAGTCATGAGTCGCATGACTTGCCTAGCAAATGTCTTTGAAAAGCATCCTCAAATTCTGCAGAACTTGAACACCACGCCTCCCACTACACAGGCGTCTAGTTCCAACATAACACCTACAGCCTCTCAGTCCCAGGCATCGGGTGTACCCTATAAAAAGAGATCTCTCCCCACTATAGAATTGGCGGTTGAACCACCACACAAAACTCCTCGTCTCTCCTATGATCAGGATGTAGGGGATGAGGAATACTTAGAGAAGAGTGAACCCCCTTATCGGGACATCAAGGGTTACAATGACGGGGAAGAAGACGACCAAGACCAGGAAGACTGAGTCTGTAGTTTTTGCAATGGACTCTCCAGTCCCACAACAGCCTGTCTTACCAGACTCCCCCGTTGATATCCAGCCACTATTTGATGATATACTAATAAGGGCTGCACAGCATTTCGGTATCAAAACACAAGAGGCCCAACAGGACAAAGATTTTGCTGAGAATATGTTAGCCGATAAAAAACCAGCAACCCAGTTCATCCTCCTGCTCAAATCAGCCCAAATAAGGATCCAACCTTCCGTAGAACAACCTAATGATACTAGGGCAGTAAACCCTAGGATCGAGAAGCTCTTCAGAACTACACCTTCCGACCCTATATATATATATATATATATATATATATATATAGGGGCATCTTCGTCCTGACTCTCTGGTCGTTAGCACGTTATGTTATGTTATGAACATTTGTAAAGCGCGCGTTCGCCCAAAGGCATCATGGCACTGGAAGGCAGCTACTCAGTCGGAGAAGACCAGTGGAGTGGTCAGGCTTAGAACAGGTTGGTTTTCAACGCTCTTCTGAATCCGAGATGGTTAACAGTGGCCCTAAGAGGTTCAGGGAGGCTGTTCCAAAGTATGGTCGCGGTAACAGAGAAGGCTTTACCACCGAGCCTTGCCGGTTAAGCCTGGGGACAGTAAGCAGGTTAGAAGTAGCAGAGCGGAGGGCCCGGTCCGGACAATATTGGGTGAATTTAAGCTGCAAAAATTCAGCACCCTGACCGTGAATAGCCCGGTGAACAATACACAGAGATTTAAACTGAATTTGTTGGTTCACCGGGAGCCAATGCAGTTGGCGAAGCACTGGTGTAATGTGGGCACCATAAGGGGATCCAGTAGCCAGGTTCTGCATACGCTGAAGGCGATGGATAAGGCCGATAGGTTGAGACAGATAGAGCGAATTGCAATTCTGATCTGGTGGTGAGTGGACTGGCACACGGCCGCAACCTGGTTAGACATTGACAAAGAAGCAGAGAGGATAACTCCTAAATTCTTGACTTTGCTAACTGGGTTGGGTAGCGGGCCCAAGGCAGCGGGCCAGAAAGCAGGGGTCCACAGGGAGGTGTTGGGGGGCAGCCTACCAACAGTACCTCCGTTTTATCACCATTTAACTTTAACCACCACCCACAAAAGAGCTGGTACCCCCTTGTCCTCCTCCGAAGCCCCTCCAGACAAGGAGACCAAAAAATGATATGCCATGGGCAGGAAGATAGCGTCCACTGCAGCATACCAGGCGGGTATAGCAAACAACTCCATCTTGCTATCCAGCTATGACTGCACAAAGTGGGATGAGGTAAAGGCACTAGCAGAGTCAGCGCCAGAGCCACTGAAAGCAAAACTCTCCCCTCTGGCTGCCAAAGGCAGAGCTACAGCAGGCTTCCTCTTAAAGAATAACTTCGATGCAGTTGACAACACTGGACGCGTTATTGCAGAAGCCACCATTTTAAAACGACATGCTTGGCTTAGACAATAAGGGTTTCAACTTGAGACTCGAGCTACCCTACTGAATATGCCAGTGGAGCAAAACGTATTATTTGGGAAGGCAGTTGAAGACGCCCTCAAGTCTGCCAAGGATGAATATGAGACCCTCAAATCACTTAGTCAACTGACTAATAGACAACCACAAAGAGGTGGTAATAATTTTCATCGCTATCGGGGGCAAAGCGCGCAAAGAGGAACAGGATACAAGCAAAACTAAGGTTCCTCTTGGAATATAAATCAACAAGCCACCCAGGGTTACACCAGGGGTCAGCGCAGGGCCAGCGGAAGAGGTAGAGGTTCCCCCACCAGATGTGTAGGGACACCGTCTAAGCAATGATGCCCCACTACAGGTCTCCTCCTATACCTCCCCAGTCGGGGGACGAATATCATTTTACACCCACGCATGGGAGGCTATAACATTGGACAAATGGGTGTTATCAACGGTGAATGGGGGTTATTGTATAGAGCTTCAAAGAAGACCGTTAAACCTCCCCCCAGACCAAAAGAAACCATTGCAGGAAGAACAACTTATCCTGCTAGAAGAGGTGAAGGCTGTACTCCTCAAAGACGCCATTGAGCTTGTGCCACACAGAGGTAAACAAGGGTATTTATTCTACCTACTTCCTTGTTACAAAGAAAGATCTGACCATGCGCCTGGTACTAGACCTGGGCCCTGCAAACAAATTTGTAAAACTACAAAAATTTCGCATGACAACGCTACAAGAAGTAATCCCTCTATTAAAAAGGGGGGATTACATGGCAACATTGGACATGAAAGATGCCTATTTTCATATCTCAATGTTAGGAGCGCACAGAAGATTCTTGTGATTCAAAGTAGCAGACCAACACTATCAGTTCAAGGTTCTGCCTTCGATATAGCCTCGGCTCCAAGGGTGTTCATCAAAGTACTGGCGGTGGTGGCAGAGCACCTACGCAGGGAGTCAATCCCAGTGTACCCTTACCGAGACGACTGGCTGATCACGGGAGAAAACTACCAGCTTTGCAAGGAAAACACACAAAGGACAATAGACCTTCTCTTCCAATTGGGCTTCTCAATAAACGAAAAAAAGTCAAGTCTAATAGCAAACGCATCAAAACTGTTTCTAGGAGCTGTATTAGATACAAAGACAGGCTTCGCCTACCCATCAATGGAAAGAGTGCAAAATATGCTTCGGCAAATACCCCAGTATCAAGCCGGTCTCCGGATAAGCGTACGCAAAGCAATGCGCCTTCTGGGTATGATGGCATCATGCATTTACCTAGTCCGCCGCGCGCGCCTGCGCATGCGCATGCGACCAATGCAGGAATGGTTGGCAAAACAATGGTCTCAGGCAAGTGGGACGATCTAGTGGTTATTTTGCCAACACTGATTCAGAACTTACGCTGGTGGTCAAGGGAAAATCTACTCAAGGGCAAGCCCTTCCACGAACCAGAAGCACAAGCTGTCGTCTCAACGGATGCGTCCCTTTCCGGGTGGGGGACCCACTACCTTCAGCACACGGCCTGTGGTCACAAGTGACTGCACAGAAACACATAAATGTTCTGGAGTTAATGGCAGTCCTCAAAGCCCTAGAAGCATTCGAGGAACATCTGACGAACCTGTCGGTACAAGTCCTAACAGACAGCACAACTGCGATGTTCTATGTCAACAAGCAAGGAGGTACACACTCTCCAAATCTGTCCAAACTGGCACAGAAATTATGGAAGTGGGCACTCAGACGAGGGAGGACCCTGTCCTCCCAACATGTTCCAGGGATACTAAACACACTAGCGGACTCTCTCAGCAGAGACCCTTTACCAGAAGAGCATGAGTGGAAACTACACACAGATTTCGTAGACCACATCTTCTCTCTTTGGGGTTACCCCTCTCTAGACTTGTTCGCTACAAGAGAAAACAAGCAATGCCCAGACTTCCCGTCCGGGTTTCCCCAGCCACTCTCCAAGGGGCACACCCTATGGATGAACTGGTCAGGGATATTTGCTTACGCTCCCCCCTACCCCCGACTCCATTAATCAGCAGGATAGTGAACAAAATACACAGGGAACAAATGACGCTCATCCTAGTTGCTCCTATGTGGGCGAGACAACCGTGGTATCCACATATGCGCAAGCTGGCGATGTGCGATCCCATACCAGGTCAACCTGTTGACTCAACACGGGGGAGTAACGTTACACCCACAACCTCACTCTTTGAACTTGGCAGCATGGCTCCTAAAGTCACAGAGTTCGGACACCTTAAGCTTCCACAACGGTGCATGGACATCCTAAAGGAAGCACGGAAACCAAACACTAGGCACTGCTATTTCAACAAATGGAAAAGATTGGTCATTTGGTGCCAATCTAAACAGATAAACCCCATAGAGTGCATGCCTTCACACATTCTTACTTACATGCTCCACCTGTTGGATTCAGGGTTGGTCTTTAATTCTCTTAAAGTCCACCTAGCAGCTTTATCAGCATACACCACCTCTCAAAGTAAAATCTCATGGTGGAAAGTGCCAGTGATCAAAGCTTTCATGGAGGGAGTGAAAGGAATACATCCTCAGCCTCCAACCCCCCCTCCTGGTTTGGATTTAAACGTAGTGCTAGCAAAACTCATGCCCCCCCCCCCCTTCGAGCCTTTGCAACAGGCTACCGTAAGAGACATTACATATAACACTGCCTTCTTAGTGGCAATCACTTCCATAAGACGAGTCAGCGAGATCCAAGCCTCGTCAGTGCAAGACCCCTTCTTTGTCATACATAAGGACAAATTGGTTTTACGGACTCACCCTAGGTTTTCACCTAAATTTATTTCTAAGTTTCACGTAAACCAGTCTATTGAGCTCCGGGCCTTCTTTCAAAGGCCCACTAGCTCAGCTGACGTCAAGCTCCATACACTAGATGTAAGGAGAGCGGTTCTCTACTACATAGATAAAACCAAACCGCTTAGGAAGACGGATCAACTGTTTGTCTCCATGGCTACTGGCAGACGAGGAGAGTGTTTCAAAAAGAGCAATCTCCAGATGGATAGTCAAATATATACAGTTATAATATTCATTATCACAAAAGACACTGCCTTTTACACCTAGAGCCCACTCCACAAGGGGCACTGCGGCTACGTTAGCCTTTCTTGCAAACATACCATTAGACAACATTTGCAAAGCAGCTACATGGAGCTCAGTTCACACCTTCACTCAGCACTACTGCATTGATACTCATTCCAAGACAGATACACAGTTGGGACAAGCGGTTCTGAAACATCTATTTGCTGCTACTCCTTCTCACAACCCACCACCTTCTCATAACACTGCTCGCTAATCTATGCATAGCATGTGATCTAAGCAGATTACACAAGCATCAGAAGGAATACATTACTCACCGTAATCGTATTTCTGGTGCTTGTATCTGCTTAGATTCACATGCGCCCACGCTTCCTCTCCTGAGAGAAGGCGCATAGATGTTATATGAGCTTTCTATAGATCTGCTTGGGAACTCTGTACTTGCGCTACTCCTCATGCTACCTCCTGTCAGAAAAAATACAATCTGAGGGACCTACACGCGTGAGGGATCATGGGTACAAGGGATGTCACACACGGGATAGTATTACTGGCACGCCCTATTTCGACACCCATTTTCGAGTTTTGAAAAACAACTAATACTCTGCAGCTTCCACTAGATGTCGGCCTATGCATAGCATGTGAATCTAAGCAGATACAAGCACCAGAAATACAATTACGGTGAGTAATGTATTCCATATTGTTTCTCATATGTATGTCTGTAACTTGAGCTCTTGAAAAGAAAATAAAGATTGTAAAAAAAGAAGAAAAAAAAAAGAAAAAGGAATACTGGAATAGGCACGTCCAAACCTGGAAAAAGCTGTACTCTGCCCCTCACCTTGCTCAATGAACATTTTAAGATTGTTTACCGACACTCACAATTACAGGGTTGATTTAGATTTGAGAAACCGGTCATATTTCAGCAAATTAGTCCTACACACTCTGGGGGACCTCTATACCGTTAAATTCTCTGAAAACCCAAACCTAAAGGAGCAACCACTGCATTAATTTTCCATCATTATAGACGACGCCCCAGACACTTCTGCTGAACATCAGACCTCGACCATCCCATAAATCAACCCACGCTGATAAAACTATGTATCGACGATAGAAACAAACACGACAAATCCTATACCAGATGGGAAATGGCCCCCACCCCAAACATACTCTATGCCACAGTCTCACTATGCTTGAGGTCTGCAACCGATGTTATACTCCGCAGGTCTGCTTTCTATATCTAGCCTGGCACTGCCCTTAGATCACGGTTGTGAACTCCGTCAATAACCAGACTGTGCCACCGGTATGCCAGATAGGCCTACTTTGCCTAGTTAATCCTGGTAAAAAGGGCATCCCCCAATTTACA
Source organism: Ambystoma mexicanum (assembly GCF_040938575.1). Classification (NCBI taxonomy): domain Eukaryota; kingdom Metazoa; phylum Chordata; class Amphibia; order Caudata; family Ambystomatidae; genus Ambystoma; species Ambystoma mexicanum. The sequence continues at coordinate 80,091,387 of NC_090931.1, forward strand.
TGGCTTGGTTGGCAGGTCTGGTGTTTCCGTAAGAAGACCTAGCCAATAACCTGTTGCACCCTACAAGTGGTCCCAATAACATGCACAGACCTAGGCTACGTCCCTGCCACCACAGAAGGGCCACCCTCGCAACTATCTACACAATTGGCGCAGCACTTTCAGCAGTGGTGGCCTGAGCTTGCGTTTGCTGCATGCTAAAACACTGATGCAATCCCAACCCTGGTGGCATGAACAGCTATAGTCGCCATTGGTTTTAATTTTTCTTGCTTCTTAATAGGTTATGTAGTCTATAATAGATGTACTATGTTAATATCTAAATTGCAATAAGAAATGTTTTTTTTCCCAAAAGTAACTTTTAAAAATGATTTTATACCACACTGGTTTCCATAGACGTTTGCCGTTTCGTAGTGCTATATATTCAGTGGCCCTCGGTTTATTAATATCAGAAGAATACAAGTCGGTCAGTCTTGCCAGTTGTTGAACCTTTAAGCCTGCTGGTTACACATACTCGGCAGCAAGCACTTAACCCACCCATCTATTTTACAAACTTACAGGGATACGAGTTCGAAGGCTTCTCCAAAGACACCAAACCTTACGTCTAAAGTATGCTTTCAGAGATCCATCCTATAACTTGATGGACCTCACCTTCCGAGTAAGGTTTAACAGGAAAGAATTCTAGTTGCCACCTTTTCTCATTTGACACTTATACAAAAGTGTTTTTGCAGAGAGCCAGGTCTCAACGAGTTGAGCACTCTCCCCACAGTAATATTCAAGTCCTAGGTTTGACTCCCCCCACCCCCATCTTCCTTAGGAGGTCAACAAACTAAGTACTGGTAAATTGGGTAACAGCACATATTAAGACAGTGCTAAGAAGCACAAGGAATCTGGAATAAATCACTATATAGAAAAGGTAGGCCTAGTAGAAGCTTGATCAGGTTATTAAGTGCAGTTGTGCGTGGTCAGATTTTAAGCTATCTGCGTGTTTGCCATCAACTCCTATCTAGCCCCAAGGAGTGTGTTATGGTACGCTGTATACATTCTGGAGATTAGTGGATGGCATGGTCTTGTGTAACCTAGTTAATAGTCGACATATTTTCTCCTATTACCCATGCCACTCTGCATGACGAGCAGAGACGTTACTGATAGTGCCAGGACCCACTAATACCTTGCACCCTTCCATCTTCCAAAACACCGGCAATGCTGAAAGCCACAAGTCCTCTACTCTTCCCGCCCCCACCCCTACGCTTCCATTTTGACAAGAAAACTGAAGCATTTCAGATTTTGATTTTTAATAAAATAGTTTTTAAATTCGTTTTGTAAAAGCATAACCAATATGCTCCTTATTCTTGATATAAAAAAATTCATTCAAAAATTACAAATGTAAAAATTAATTATTTTATGTTAAGATATTTCAGAAAAAATAATCCATGCAATCAAACGGATGGTGGCAGAAAGCGGGCCTGCAATAGACTGTTGTTGCCCGGGCGAAAAGAAGCTCTCTATGGCAGTGACGTTTCTAGGCTGCTCTGCCACCTACTAGTCACGAATCCTTTGGAAGCCACTCATTTCAACATTAAGATTTAGTTTGTGAAACTCTACCACAGTTCCCATTTTCAGCAGGCTTGCTTTCCAGGAAAGACATTCTGGACAGTTCAGATTTTGTGGTCTGGGCACAGCTCCTTAAAGCCTGCGCGGTCCATGCTCGCAGTTGACAGGAACAGGAGGACAAGGAATCCAGAACCCATTTTCTAGATCCTAGACTGAAGGGATTTGCAGCAGAAAAAGGGAGGGATGGAGAAGGCTTTTCAACATTTTCAGGCCCACAGTGCACTTGAATGCTACACCACATGCTTGTTGGCTCACACCCACCAAATCAAATAAGGCTCTTTTAGAGGGTGATGAATGACTCCTAGGCCACAGGGAAGGGAGCGGCGTGTAGTTTGACAGATTAGGTATCCTTCATTTGATTGCAGGCGGCGTTATTTTGGCATCAAGGCAAATAAATGGCCCTCATTTGAGAATACACATATCTAGTGGTAAATTATCACTGTGTGGACACCGTTATTGTGAATGTAGGCTGTTTCTGATCAAACTGTACTAACATCTGGAACCATGTCTATCGGAAAACGCATAGCAGGCAAAGCATACCACTGGGGCACATTTCAGGAATAGTGTCCCTGCAGCAGAAATCACTCCCCAAGCCTCCCATGAGGGCATGGTGACCACACACAACCTATTTCTTAAGCGGGCCGTGGCTAGCTCTAGAACTGTTGAAAGCTGCTAGAGATTGGATATGGTCATTACCAGCGTGTAGAGCAGAGGTCTGCAACCTTTGCCGCTCTAAAGGTTTAAGACTAAACTTACCTTCAGCCCTAGGCAGCATAGTTCATGATGAGGGATTGTGGCAGTCGTGGCCCAAAACATCTGGAGTAGCACGTGGTAGACCCTTGTTTTAGAGGTTTATATGCAAGAGGGACTACCAGAACTAATGCAATTAACACCTGCTGTAATTTTACCACTGGTGGAAGAGATTGTAGCACCGGGGGATGTTCGGCTGCCAATAACGAAATGTATGACAGTACAGAGGCCACCCGTTCTGCAACAGGACGAGTGCACGGAGCATGTGACACCTTTGAAACTTTTTGGCGCCAATAGTGGCATTAAATAAAGTGAGGGGGTGGGTGGATAAAAAACCATCTTGCTGAAAATAAACCAATGTCTGCACTTTGAACAATCAGCCTATTGCAGTTCTCTCCGAACAGTTCACACTAGCTTACAAATGTAGCCTGCAACTTAATTAAAAGATTCTGTGTGTATTTCTATTGCATCCAATCATGAAAGAGCAACATTGAGTGTGTGCAATTAGTCCATTCTTTCGTGAGTGGATCACCACGTAGAAGATCAATGCACGATTGGAATCAAGGCTTCTTGTGGGAAGCACCAATGTCGACCGGCACCGCCTTTATACACTGCCACTTTGCAATATCCGTTCTCCATGTTCTTTTTGGTAACCTACCAAGGATTGGAAGCCAGTAGTGTATCCAAAGTCCCAGTAAGATGACTGCAAAGAATCTCTCATACTATGGCATACATGGGATGATGGCTCAAAGCACCAGGATCTCGAAGGCTATAGCCGCTGACTTGGAATTGTCATCTGATCATTTTGTAGTTTTTGCATCAAAGTAAATGCATAAATCCCCCTATTAAGTTTCTTGTTTGGATGTCTTGGTAGTTACTGCCAGGTGCGATTCCTTCTGTATCCATCGGTGTACCATGGAGGGAGAGCAGGCCAGCTGGCACCCACTAGCCATGATACAAAGAAGACGGAGCACCCATGCCTTCTTGGATCCACTGGCAAGCCACCTAAAGAGAAAAAACACACTCAGTCTTATGCTCCATACAGGTTTAGTTCATAAAGTCGGAAAGGTTGGCTATTTAAACATAATTTCGAGAGTAGGTTAACTCATTAAACTGGCACAAAGGTCCCATGAAGAAAGAGATGAGGGTGTAAAGGAGAATTCTTACTACAAAACCAGAGGTTTGGCCAGTGAGGTGCCCTTTATGTAAGCGAAGATATGAACTGGTCATGTGACAGTTTCCCCATGTGCACGCTAGTCTTATGAACAGTGCTTCGGTTTGGCTAAGCTCAGTCTTGTTCGCTGCAATGCAGGTGCCAGTAACCTGTGGCCCTGCAGAGCTTTTGTGCTGTAACTCCAAAGAGCACTCGCCATTGGCAATGTTGCAAAGGGTTAATGCTAATGGGAGTTGGAAAGTCGAAAACCCCTATGTACAGCAATATCTACCGAAAACGTTTCCTTCTCACCAATCCTCTACAAGGATGAAATGGCATTCCTTGGTGTAGCCTAGGTCTGTTTGCCAATGTCTTGTGGAAACCACACAAGCATACAACTGAATTTGGGTCAACTGGCAAAGCAGCTGAACATGAAGGTATTTTTAAACAGGAATAACGTGATGACTCTTGAATTGCCGGATGGTGAAAAGGCTACTTCAGACCCTGCACAAGCCCTGCAATGGTTGGAAAATTGTAAAGGGGACGCTATCACCTCTTCATGAGTTAATCTGATGTTTCCTGTCTGGTACTATTCACTATTTATTTTAGAATTCTTTTTGACTTTTGATTTGGACTAAGATTAATTTCATTGGATAAAATGGCGCCCGTATTACGAAACTGTTAAAAGTTTCATTTATGAACGTAAAGTTAGATTCCTCTTTGTTGCCCTTGCCTAGCATATTGCGAGAAAAGAACCTGGATTCATTAATGTTCCTGCACGTATCAGCTACACGAAGTTCCTGGACATGTGTCGTCGTATTTCTCTTTTGGACAGCGCCCTCATTCAACTAACTCTGGCACGCTCCGCGGTTTCATGCTCCTTCCAATTTGGGTGCTTTAATGTAAAGGCGTGCAGAGAGCCTCTGACAGCAGCCGTACCGTGATACAGTGGTTTTGAGGTGCCGGTGCGCGAGTACAGATAGTCTCACGGCGTGTTCTGCGCACTCCGTCACTTCTGCAAATACGATGTTTTCAAGTTGTCATCTAATTGGGAAGGTAAGCGGTTTTTCAACTACATGCCTGAGAGTTGCGTATAAGGATTTTGGCTTTGACATACTAATTGCATGGCACTCACCGGAATCTGACGGAACCAACTTTTACGCTGAGCTGTTTATGGGAGTGTTTTTTCTCGGATGTTTCTACAGCCGACACCCAGAGGTTCACGTCACTAGTCCATGTGGTCCCTCAATGCATTTGGAGTGATTCGACGGAACGTTTATGCGTGCTTATTGTTGTCCTGCAGTCTATCAAAGTATTTGTCCCGGATTTATGCCTTCTTACAATATTACTCCATCTGACACCATATTATTTTGGTTTTCGGACTTCTATGAAAATGTCCTCATATGTTGCAGTCTAGGGATATTTTTCCTTTCGGGTCTTTCTATGTGAACCTGGTATCTGAAGGATGGGAACTCGGTTATGGGCTCATGCTTTCCTGAATGTTTCATTTTCGCTCTGTTCTTGGATGGGGGTGTCCTTCATTAGTATTGTTTCTTGAATCCTCGAACACTTTTCTTATTCCTTTACTCGCCTTCCTGTTACTCCTCATTTATTCTTTCCTGGACTTTTGGCAATTTATGTTCTATTCATGTTATTTCACATGTCTTGCCTATATTATAGGCAATTTGATTAAACTGTATTAGGATATATGCATGTGGGGGTTGGTGTCATCGTACTAGATCTTCAGTTGTTATAATGGCCCACCACAGACTTTTTTAAGATGGTGTATTTTTAGGTGGTTAGTTTTTTGATCATCTGATCATTAATGATTACTTGCTTGGGCCTTTATATTTGTTGATGATGCCACCTCCTTATGAAGCATGTGTTTTTTTTATTGGGGGATGCCGTCTTCTCACAAATAATTCAAGCGCAACTTGTACATATTTAATACCGGGTTATTTTCTGTTTTATGTTGTGCACACTATTATATGATGTTTCATTGCAATTGAAAAGATGCTGTACCATTTGCCGAAAGGATGGCTCACAAGATATGAACCCTGTCCGGGTGATTGGTCCACGGTGTCAACAACAGTATTTCCCTTTTTATCTACTGCTCAAAGTATTCTTCAAGTATTAAAATTGAGTGGAGGGTGCCGTTTAAGATTTGGGGGACATCTGCATGTCTGCTTATATGCCTTTTCATATTGATGCATCCTCAGAGATACTTTGAGTAAGTTTGGCTATGCAGTGAATGCAAAGTTGATTGGTGCAAGTGAAATATGGTACGTCTTAGTGTTGGGAATTCATGGTGCTTTGAATATGGGGGATGTGTCTTTAACACCTTGGATTGATCCGGGTTCTTTCGTGGGTGCTCCTGGGATATATTACTTCTGGTTTGAGCCGAATATGGGGCTTTGTGTGTGCTAGAATTTAAAAGAATCTAGTGCTTTTCCTTTGTTGAATACTGAGCCGAATTCAATATGGTATTCAATGGAGGTTTATGTGTGTGATGGGATTCTACCCAATCTTGAGAGTGTCAATTATTTAACGCTTTATCCAGGTCTGATACTTAGTTGAGTATTGGCTGGGGGTTGTCAGGAACATTTTAGGTTTGTATTATATGGGGATGAGGATATATACTTGACAAGACTGTTTCTGAGGCAGATCACTTGTGGATGGGAACCGCTCAGATGAGATCAGTTTGCAGAATGTGTGGGAGGCATTTAAATGCACCATGCAGGGGATTTTACTGAGCTTGTCAAGCAGAAAGATGAGAAAGATTGGAATTGGATTTGAGAATAAGGGATCTCTCGATTTTATGCTTGATCAGACGGACATTGTTAAATTAAAAGAACTTCGGAAACTGAAAAGGGAAATGGATGATATTCTGGCAGAGAGAGCATAACATAGCATATATTACTCTTGGTGTACTTATTTTGAAAGGGGTGAGAAATGTGATAAATGATTAGCATATAGATACTTCGATCTTGGATACTGATGGCAAAGTTACATTTGATCCAAAGCGGATTAATAGTATATTTAGGCAATATTATATGGATTTGTATCGTAATGAGTGACATTTCAGGTATAGGGAGTGATTTCTTCTGTAACCTTAAAATCCCAAAGATTTCTGATGCAGATAGCTTACTCCTAGAAGAGAGACTGACTTGAAGAACTGAGAGCGGCGATCTGAAAATTGAATACTGGTAGGTCCCCAGGGCCGGATGGGCTTCCAGTTGAATTTTATAGATTACCAGATTCAGCCCTTGGATTATTGAAGGATATGTTCTTGGCGTCCCACAGGGACGGAATATTGCCGAAAAGTACTAGTCATGCTTCGATTTCGGTATTTCTTAAAAAAAGGGAAAGATGATAACTTGCCATCTAGCTATCGCCCTATTAGTTTTATTAATACTGATAATAAAGTCTTGTCCAAAGTCCTGGCTTTGAGAATTGAAAAGTTTCTTCCATCATTAATTCACGATAATCAATCAATCGGGATTTCTAAAGAATAGGCGTGCCTCGAGCAACATCCGTAGATTGTTACAATGGGTCAGGCCTTGAACTCAGATAAGGAGATTGCTGTTCTTTCTCTCGATGCCGAAAAGGCATTTGATCGATTGAATTGGGAATACCTATTCTCTGTTCTGCGCGAGATGAATGTAAGTAAGGATTACATTTCTTGGATTGAGTTATTATATACTAATCCCACTGCAGATGTGAAAAAAACTGGTTGAGATCAGATTCCTTTCAACTAGAAAGGGGTACCAGGCAAGGCTGTCCCCTTTCGCCACTTTTATTTGGCATTGCGATTGAGCTATTGGCTATTGCGCTCAGGAATGAATAAGAGTTATGTGGGGGGGAATTGTTGGGGGGGTTATGCAGACGGTGTGGTTCTATGCGGATGATATTTTACTTGTTTTGGAGGATTTGAGTAGTTCATTGCCCATTTTAATACGACTTTTAACTAGATTTCATGAGGTCTCGGGTTAAAAAATTAATTGGAAAAAATCTGAGGTCATGCCCCTTACTTATTCGTGTGATAAGTCTTTGGTCACGTCCATGGGCTTCAGGTGGTGTGAAACGAGTATGCTTTACTTAGGTATTTGGTTGACGACATGGTTGATGAGAATTTGAAGGAAATTTGTAAGGATTTCAAGATGGATTTGTAACGGTGGTCATTATTGAATCTATCATTGTGGGGCAAGGTTAACGCACTCAAAATGACTTTGGCACCAAAAGTGAATTAAATTCTTAGCATGTTACCCCTGAAGATACGTCCGCACCATTGTAAGGAATTTGAGCGGATAATACAGGCGTTTATTTGGGATCGCAAACCCCCACGACTCAAAATTTGGACGCTCCAGCTGCCAGTAGATTGTGGTGGGTTGGGAGTGCCACATTTTCGAGCCTATCACTTGGCGTTTTCGGCCCAATTGTTTGTTTTATTTCTGGATGATGTGTCGGATGATTGGTCGGTTGTGGAGGAGAGCGTTTCTGGCCCGTTGAATCTGAGAGCACTCTTGAATACCTGAACGGAATTGGGAGGTGAGAAGATGCATACCACAGAATTCTTACTGGAGACTTAGTGGTCTACTGGAACTGTTGGGGGTTGATGCTCTCAAGTCACCACAAGCTTCTGTTTGGTTAAATCCAATGATTAGAGATAAAGGAAGAATGTTGTTTTGGCCAGAATGGTTCTTGGGCGGAGTGAAATGGATTGGTGATTTTGAGAGAGATGCTAGATGGTTATCTGCTGATGAAGTGAAAGAAAAATGGGACATTGTGGGTTTCTCAGAAGTCGATTATAGACGCCTGAAGAAATCAATTGGTGAAATTGACTGGTCAAATGTAATTGACTTGAATCTTTTTTTGGCTAAACCGAAACAAATGGAAGAGGGTTTGGCTAGTAGATTATACAAGCTGATAGTTGATGACAGGAGTAATGATGACCTCCGAGAGGAATGGCGTAGGAGAATTGATTGCAATGTAACCCCGGAGGTTTGGCATAGAACGTGTGAGAATGTAATGCTTTGTTCACTTAATCTGGGAGAAAGATCTAGGCAAATTAAGATCCTGAATAGAGTTTACTGGTGCCCGGAACGCTTGATGAAACGTGGCCTTTCGGATTCAGATGAATGTTGGGGTTGTGTCCATCAAATCGGTACCCTCAAGCATCTGTTGTGGAACTGTGATTATAAGTCTGCGGATTTTGGACAAATATATATGAGGCATGTAAGATTGTGTTGGGTGAGAATTTTGACATATATTTCAAAACTATGATCTTGGGAGATGAGGAGTTGTTGAGTGAGTTGAATGTTTCTCAGGAAAAATGACTATTCAGAAGTGCTATTGTTGGTAAACGGTTGATCTTATGGGGTGGAAATCCAAGGTTGCCCCGTTGTTTGATGAATGGATTGATGAGATGAATAAACTTGCAAGTGTTGATTGGGTGATTTACAGGAGGAACAATAAAATGGTCACTTATGATATGCGAGAAATGTATTGATTTGTACCAGTCTCATTTTAATTTCTGTCTTCTTCTTGGGTGGGAGGGTTGGGTTTTTTTATGCAAGTGTTTTTAGGTTTCTGGCACTTGTTTTAGCTATGTTAGGTTATAATTACTTATTTGAGGATATTGATTGTTCAATTGTATTATATTTTGTGTGTTTAAAATATAAAGGTTTTTTAAAAAAAAGAATTTGGGTCAACTTCTTTTCACATGTGTCCTTACTTGTGTGGTTATTTTTTGCACAGCACCCACCGACGACACATCCACCTCCAGTTACTTGTGTGAATTTAGTTACCAAGAAAGATGCAGTTTTGCAAAAACTAGATTCTAAGTGTACAAAACTGCTCCCTCAGATGCACCCATTAGGCTAGTGACAAAGATCGCTTGTCCTCTGCTACAGTCCACACAAATCCATTTGTGATGGTGTTATTTTGTTAGAGGTTAACAAGGACTGGATAATACCAACTACTAATTTCAGGAATATCACTGCTGTAGGCTTTGTATAAAATGGGCTTCAACCAAGTGACCAACAATACTCAAGACTCGCCAACCCAGTGCTACTGACTTGGGATGTCCCTCCGGACACATTCCTTCGTAATACACATGACCCAAGAAGAGTATACAAACCTGCAGCTCCTTTAACCAGATCTTCTTTCTGGTTGCCGTCACACAATATTTCTTTCCAAGGCCTTCTCTCCCCTGCAGAACCTCATGAAGGCAAAGGTGCCGAGATTCAGAGTCTGGAAGTTTCCCTTCAGTATGAGCTCAGCTATGGCTCTGCCCACCGCCGGCGACTGTTGAAGGCCATGCCCGCTGAACCCTGTGGCAAGGTACATGTTGTTCACCAATGGATGCACCCCCAGGATGGCATTTTGATCACAGGTGTTGTAGTCATAGTAACCAGCCCAAGCACTCTTCACCTTTGGAGGAAGACAAGACACTAATATGTGCTGACACACATGCACACCGTCCGGTAGGTATTCCCCTCATTGCCCACACTTCACCTGCTCTGCTAGACCCCTCTTGGTGAATAAAATAAGTGCTCATTCCACACCCAGAGCCCCTTTAATATGGATATTCAGCTGTCCCAAATTAAGCAAGACACATGGTGAGCAAGTGCATCTAGCACTAAATACATTAGTGAAGCAGTCATAATGGCTGCTTCCTATCAATATCCCCAAGGACCAGGCTGAAAGCACAGGATATGCCAAGTATCTATGACCAAATTACAGATGTCTACATTAGGAGACCAACCATTCATTTTCTGGGCTCTATGCAATGGTAAAAGATCAACAAATCAGACTCCGGTCTCCACCAAAGCATGAAAGAGGTTGGTTGCTCATGACCATTTGAGGCTGCATCCCACCAATCCGCATTATGGAAAAAAAGGTGAGGCGTATGACTTTAAAATAGGAATTTATCTTCCTCGTTTAAGGCCAGCAAAAGCAGTTTCTCTGGATTTACGTTTTGAATCCCCACTTTAATAAAATGTATGTAAGAAAATTGCAGCAGTACTGCCAACACACAAAGCACAAAAACATGCAACATCTTGAAGGCATGGAGATCACATAGTTATAGGAATATTAAGTGACTGTCGCCCTCAAAAATAGCTACCTTAAGAGACTCAAAAATAGGAACACGATGAGCCAATTTTGGCCACAACCTCTCCTGGAAGAAGCTGTGATCAACTTCCAGGTCGCTGATGTCTGGTTCTTCCTCCTGAGAAGATACAGAGAAGGGCAGTGAGTGACTTTATAACATGCTACAAAAGTGAACACATTGCCATGAATTTCTAACATTGAATGAATCAGTCACTTGTGAAAAATAGCTAGTTGCCTACATTTTGGCAGGAGCAAAGTTTTAATATTAAAACACAAATCTTAATGTGCCAAAACATAGATGCCCCACAACAAATGTAGCCTTTGAAAAAATAATTTTTCAACAAATACTAAACATCCCAACTAATATTTCATGGCAATCTCCAGCAACTGATCCAATGTCTAATTATTGGTAGTCTCATCTCTCCACGTTATCGTTTATTTTTGTTTCTTAATCATAAAAACATGATTTGGATAACAACTGCAATAGTTTGCATACAAATTAAGCATTTAAGCCTTCAAGCAATATCAACATTAACAAAGCAGCTTCTTTCTAAAGCTTGTAACCAGCTGACAAATAAGATGTACACAGTCTACCTGGATTGATTAGTGAGCGTTGCGAGTGGTCTAGGTATTTAATTCACAACAATCTGTCCACCCAGCACTAGTAAGTTAAAAGCCCTTCCTTTGTGAACTATATCTGATATTTGACTAGAGCTGGCAAAGATCTCATTCTCAAAACAAGTTAACTGAAGGCCAATCATCAAACATGCCTAGACTGCTGGATGAGAGTTTGGAGTTGCGTCACATACCCACCTGGTTGTTTTAATGGATGTCAATTTCTTTTAAACCCTTCAAGCTTCCTGCTGTGAGAATGAGGAGCCCCCCCCCCCCTTGAGTAAAAATATTATTTCCAGGCCCCCTACAAGCTAGAACTGTTTATCAAAGATCATTTGTGAAGCCCTCCCACCACCCCCAAGAACATCCTTCAGGGCCACACAGTTGAAAGACCATTGCTCTAGAGAAACTTGCAGACAGCATTTCCCTTGTTCAATGTCAATTCTAATAAAAGGTGTATGCTAGCCAAGGGGCGGGCACTACCCTACTCCCCAAAAACCCAGATTGATAACTCTTTATTCACAGCACTGGCAATGTTGCAGGATGCAACTCTTCTCCCACCGCCCACCACTCCCCCTCCCCACCCCCCCCCCATGCAGCACATTTATCTCTTTTCAATCGGGGATTAATAAAAATGCAACACGCGTCGTGCAGTCGCCACTGCAGGATTTCTCCGCCATTTGTACTGCAACGAAGTAAGGACCCTTCTTCACAATGAAGTTAGTCATTATGGACACGCAAGTTCAGCCGATTGCTGCTTTTCTGAATGCGGACACCCTTGCAGCAGGAAATCTTGTCTGTGCCAGACAGCAATTCTGCCTTTGTTAACTTAAAGCAGATGCATTTCAGAAAGCATTATTTAAGATCAACGTTCTAGGTCGAAATTTGCTCAACTAATGAAACCGGCTCAGGAAGACTCCAAATTAACAGTGCATGCTCAAAACTGGGAAACACACAATCCAGCAACACAGCAACCATTGTTCCAGATAGCAAGAGACAGAATGTGGCCAGGGGGCAGTGGTATCCCGAGCCCAAATAAACTGTAATCCTGACTGACATCCTTCTCTTTGTGGACTGGCACTGCTCCCCAAACTGGGAGGAAGAATGCCTTTCTATATGGTATAAAAGCATCACGGACCAGTAGTTACTGTAAAATGGGGGTTAATGCATAGAGTTCACAGTCCCCAGCCCTCACAAACCTCCTTTCTTTAATAAGGAGGTCTGTTCCAAAGAATGTGGAAAAGGCAGCGGCACAACTACAAGGTATCCATGTTCTACTAAACAAGGGGGTTATTACAAGGATCCTGGCATCGCAAGAAGGAAAATTATATTTTTCTGGTTTATTTCAGAAGCCTTCATGCAATTCTGACCCATCCCGGATCTAATGTGAATGGATACATTTGTCCTACACATATTAAGGAAGCAATCGGTAGTACATCTTCAAAAGGATGTAGTACAGAGTTCATGGCAGCGATCCACCTGCAAGATGCATATTTTCACATCCCAATCAAGCATGTGCACCAACACGATCTGCAATTCTTGGTTCCCAAGTCCAGTTCGAGGTTCTTTCTTTCGGGTTAAAAAGGGTCTTTACGAAGGGCCTGGCTCCTCTAGTCCCTCTTAAACGGAGAAGGGGTAAAAGTACACACATGCATAAGACAACTGGCTGGTCCATTCACACCACTGCACAAGTACAAAAAGAGACGACCCGTCTGCTCCATGCAAAAGGCACATGTGGATCGTGGGGTACCGAATATCACACCTAGATCCCCTCTGGTGCTGGAACGTGTAGGGGGGAATACTTCAACACCCTCCGCCATACTGTATTGCTAGCACCCCAAAGATCAGAGAGAATTAAGTCCAGACGGAAAGCTCTTCCACCTCATGCTTGCCCATCAGCCTCGTCAGTGAGTGCAAGTCCAAAGCGAGATTGCATCCGGAGAGTCAACCTTCCCTTGGCGCATGTACATGTAGCCCCTAGTTTCCCGGCACTGGTCCATGCTAGGGTGTACTCTTCCCTTCCCCGAGCCAGAGACAGGTCCCATGAATAGCAGCCCGCTGGGTAGGGAGGGGAGCTGCACCTGCCAAATAAAATTGCTGTAAACAGGAGATGGGCTACATCCCGAGTTCTTTGAAGATGAACAGACACAGACGCCAGAGTGAACATTTATAAGGATCCCAATGAGGACCCCTCTTACATACCCATTCTTAAAATCTAGACCGTAGGAGTCCCCTGATGTGAGCTCCTGCTACTTCAGCACACCCTTCCTTGAAGGGGTCTCAGGGACCCCAAGGATGAGCTTGCCGCAGCCAATCCCCTTCCTGAACTCAGGTACCACCCACATGGAGAATTAGGCCAGAGGATGGCCTCTGCAGGTGGTCCCATCTTTCAAGGCAGCCTTGAGCAGGCAGCCAACCTAACCGCCTATCTTGCGCCAGGGTAACTCCTCTACCCCAATTAATAACAATGGCCATCTACATAATATTCTATCTATCCCTACTTAACATTCCCCTAATGCCCCAACTGCTTAACTCCCCCTACTTAACATTTAACCTACATAACAGCAATCACATAACTACTCATACACATATACATTGACTCACAACATACATACAACATAAAACACTATATTATAATGGGTGACTGTTGCAGTCAGTCACCTCTTCACAGTACCTTGCAGGTCTGTCCTTGTGCAGGGCTGCTGCTCTTGATAGCCACAGATGATGGGGCTTGACCCCATCTTCCAGGGTGGCCACATCGACCACGTGGGGCCACCGCACAACAAGCGCCCTTTATAATATCCTGGGCAGCCCCCTATGCACCTGGGGACCGCACACACTCGCTGCCGTGACCCACAGTATACATCTTAATTTAGGGTGGACCCCGTTGGCTGGGGGGCCCACACAACATCACCGACGTGACTTTTTTTTAGGGTGGGTCCCGTTGACTGGGGGCCTACCTGAAGTCACAGTGTGGCCCAGGCACCATATTCTATGTCAGAAGCATCCCTGTTGCTACGGGGACGCCACACCGCTCACCCCTCCTCCTGGCCAGACCCGTCAGCAATGCAGGTGGCGGGCCACGTCTTCACCCGGGCCGCTCGGCTGGGCAGCCCGGGGCTTCCTTCTCCCAGACCACTCAACGGAGCGACCCGGTACTTCACCACAGCCTCAATGTTGGGTGTAGCAGGCTTCGGCGTATCGCTGCATTCCCTCCCAGGCTGCTCATGACATACACAACCCTGGAGGATTTCATTGATGACAGGCCTGCTTTGCAGGCCATGAGGCGGGCCAGGCAGGCACCACCACGCTGCCCGGGTCATAAATGTCTCTAGAGCCCGGCTGGGCGGGCCGACAGGCGCCACGTCCCAGGAGAGGCCAAGCTGCCCCTGGCTTAGCAGCTCAGCCTCCCTGCTCATAGTCCATGCGGGAAGCCCCAATACGCCGCCCAGTGCTCATCAGAAGATTAAGGCCCTAGGGGGCCGCTCGAGGCAGCAACCACTCCCAGGTAAGTCTCTCTCTTTCTTCTCCCTTTCTCTTAACTGTCTCTCCAACTGTCTTTCTTTTAATCTCTCTATTATTTTCTCTTCCCTGCCCATTCTTGGGCAGGGGAGTTCTGTTCTATTGTTCTTTATTTCAACATTCCATCCAGCCCCATGGTGGGCTGGATGGATTCTTCCAATACACCTAAACGGATAAACACACACATACTACACATTTAATACAGCCTTTTATTATTACACTGGTGTCTGTGTCTTTTCTGTGTTCCCAGAGGGCCAGCATGTAGCCCAACTAGCCAGGCCACATACACCTGGCACTTGCCATCAGTCTTATCTCGTGGGTTCCAATCCCGGTGTGACAGGACATGGCTGCAAAGCTGCCCTGGTGGTTCAGAAAAGTCATTCTGTCTGGGTCTGAACACCCAACCAATGCCACAGTTAATCCTCACCACTGCTGCCAGCTAAAAGTGCTGGTTTGACAATGGAAAAAAACTCTGCCCAGAGCCTCTCAAAAGTAGCAGAAGCCAACAATTCTTTGAACTGATGACAATCATTTACTTCTCTAATAATTCTCTAACCTAGTGAATAGTCGACCAGTACCTGTCTGCATGGGCAATCAGATGATGAAATGTTTTATGGACTGCAAAGTGGAACACTTTGCAAATCATTGGTGGAAGCCACCCTTATGACCTGCATTCCAGTGAAAGAACGCAGAGGCAGACACCTTAAGCAGGATGCGTAGTCCTCCTACCAGGAACTCTCACTGTCTCCTCGTATTCTTTGAGATCGGAATACGATGGATCTTCCATGGATGAACTAATGGCTTTGTCCTCCAACTCCCAAATGCTGAGATTATGTCCCTCATACAGTAGCCCCTTGTGCGGGGACTGGGACACCCTGTCCCAAGTTGGCCGTTGAAGCTTCTCTCACCCCCCTCTCCCTTACCCTCAATGGCTTGTTTATTTGTGAAATATACTTTTTATTTTGCATTTTTAAAGCGCTCACACAGCCCGCGGGCATAGAGGCGCTGTTACAGGAATTGTTTTTTTTTGTTGTCTTAGTTGCGTATTTATGACGCACTTAAACACCCAGAGGTTTCTAAGCGCGGACCCGGGGATCGAACCTGTGTTGCTTCATGTCGTCTTGCTTCCAAGGCGCACATGTTGCCGTTAAGCTATCCTCCCGGGACGAATTGTGAGAAGGCCTGCATGCTCCCGATTGTTCCCCTATGGAAATGGAGTTGATGGTTGGAGTTAATGCAGCAGGGCCCATCCCCTCAGTGGCAGCGTTTGCCACTACAGTTACCAGCTCTCCATCAGCACTGTTGATGAGCACAAAGACCGGATGGGAAAGGGAATGTCATCTGAGGTGGCTCTGACTGTTCAGGGTTCTAGACGCCCCTCTACATTAAAAGAAGACCCATAACAGGCGTGGTCTGTTTTTTTCAAGGTGGGGCCAATGAAAAGGCTGTGGGGGTGGGCAGGGGGTTTGGGGGGGGGGGCTGCACCACAGTCCTGTGATCCACTCTGGATTTTCGAGTTCCTTAGAGAAGGACTTGAGTAGGGGTTGGCCATCTCCTATTTAATGCACAATGGGCTACAGGGAGAGCTTTCTGTGAGCCATAGGATGACCCTCCCTAAGATTGAACCTTATTCTTGGTGTCTGCTAAAGGGATGTTCAAGTCCTCGCCGCCTGGTTAAGAGCATTCTGCTCCCCTTGGATTTTCCCTCTGTCCTAGCAGCACTACAAATAGCTGGATTCGTTCCCTTATGTTTCAATTAAGCTATTGGCATTTAATATTTACCTTCTCCTGTTGATTACATTTTCATAAGGTGATTGGAAGAAATGGATGCGCATACGTACAAACCTCCATTCTTGGCACATACATAGATTACTTTAAAAAGCAACCAACCGTGGTTTGGGCCTGTACACCACTGAATGCCTGCACACTGCTTACAAGCACACTCTCAGCCTCCCTCCCCCAACATTAGCTGAAGTCCATTCATATGCAACCCTATACAAACCTTTCCAATTCCCATCCAACTCTACAAAGAAGCCACTTAAAATTCACTTTAAAATGTTTTTATTCCAATGGAATTTATTCACATTGAACAACATTCTGCTACAACAACGGAGACCTAATACAGAAAGCTATAGCATAGGCTTCACAAGAATCGACACCAAGAATAATAAGCATCCACTCTTCCACCCTAATTAGAGAAGTTGCTCCAACTCTTTAGGTCACACGATCCCTTTCTTTGGCTGATGCCAAAGTCTTCACTTCGCCTGCATTCACTTTGACACTTGCTTCTCCATACCTTTACTTCCATGGTCTTTCACTTAGTCATTACATGCAAGAGCTACTTACTCCATTATTCTCTACCACAAATTCTTCCTCCCAAACACTCCTTGACCACAATCTTTGGCTAACCTTAACCACATCATGCAACGATGCAGACGAAGTGAAGACATTGCACAGCACCATCTTACCTGCAGCGCTGTGTCTTTCCCTCTGTGGCGAGCCTGCTGGCACTTGAGGAATTGGTTCTATGTGGGTCTGCCATGGCCCACGTTACTTCAGCGAATCTCGTCCACATGGGCTACCATGTCTGACACTCCGTGCAGACGACCTGCGGCACGGTTCGATGCATGCGTGGTGCGCATTACGTGGACTGTTGCTCTGGGCAACCGGGAGAACGCTACAGAGCCTCTTTTGGATACCCAGACTACATAAAAGTTTCAGGCGCCTCACAATTTATCCTGTTTCCGGAGAACACGCTGCCCTGATTGGAAGCTCTGGCGCCTTTCAGCCTGTCTGCCCCTGGCTGCCTTCGACTGCCTGCAACTCTTGCTGCCCCTCTTGGTTCTTGTTCCTGCTCTCCTTTGCCTTGGCCCCTCAGTCAGGTTCATTGCTTCTGCCCCCATTCCTTCCTGCCCATTTAGTCGCTTTTCCTTCATCTTCTGTTTTCCTGCCTTGGTTGCCTTGCTCTCTCATAGCAACCTCGCTCCTAGACTTCCCACATACAGTGTTTACACTGCCTGACACCACGTTAATATGTGGGAAGTTCTTCCTCGTGGTGTTGGGAGATAACCTCCACCATCAATGGGGAGCTAAGTTAACAGACTAGTAGCAGGGGATGGTTTTCCTCACCGCCCTTCCGGGGGCCGGATTAAACACCAGCTTCCTGTGCTACATCGGACTTACGGAGGACCAGAATAACACGTGCATGGGAACAACAGGGGTCGGACCTAGACAGGCACAAAGAAGTATATGCATGATAAAGTAAATGTCTGGCAAAGCGAAAGTACACGAGGTAAGTGCAGACTACGTTTTCTGGGCGAAGTAAAAAGGGGGGGGGGTGGCACAAACTCACCTCTGTGGGGGAAATCCCACCAATGTAATTGCCGGCCAGGCCCTCCCTTCTGAAGTAGGCCCCAGAAGGGTCAATCAACAGGGGGCATTCCATGCCCGGCCCATCAGGGCAGTGGAATACATAGACATACCTGTAGACATAAGGGAAACAAATAGACAGGATAAATAGGAGAATATTGTCACACTGAAGAATCAAAAAGAAGTCACTCAATTAATCCACATAAAGCAGTTTAGTATTTTCTCTCCTTGATAGACTATGTCCCCTTGGAAGAAGAGAAAAATGTCTATAAGGATACGAACTCTTCTATATTTTAATGTCAAATGGGTTAAAATGTGATTTTACCGACAACAATTAGAGTGGTAAATTTCATCGCGGGCAAAACACTGAAAAACACAGAATTTTTTATCTTTATCTAGGGGGGGTCCCCCACACAAACCCCCCATTTTCCTACCCTTATAACACCACCGCAACACCATCCTGACCCATTTTAACTCCTTTCCCCACTACCTTTATATATTTGTTTAATGTTTGCAGTGTTTTTCGGTGTTAGTGTCTGCAGTGAAATGTACCACTCTGTAATGTTTAAGATGAATTGATTGGGTAACTGTCAAATGATGTTAGATGAAAAATACAAGCTAGACACTAGCGAGAATAAATGCATTTCAGGGTGAACCCCTTACATGGCTAGGATGATCTACTTTGCCATGAAATTCTAAGGCTCTGACCCATTCACATCCTCACCCCATTAATTACTTTTCCTCCAGCTTTTTATAAATAAAAAGATTAAATCCATTCATTTTGAACAATTAATACCATCAGAATGGATGCATTTTTCTAGATGCCTTATACAGGAAAACCCCAAATACCAGCCAAGAATTAAGTAGTATTTCACCAAAATCAGTTACTTATTACTCTGATTCTTGTGAAGTGTTCTCTGCCTGCTCTAGTGTATAGCATGCAATTTAGAGTATAGGCAGGGTAGAAAACAAGAATTGGCAAAGCCAACAGTTTTGGCTTTCATACAGCATTGGTAGAGGACATTTTCAGGCACAGCCATAATGGTACAACCTGCTCTTAAAATGGAAACAACTGCCAAATGAGATTAGTACCCAGAGAGATCACGGCAGTACCTGTCAAAGGCGTATCTAAGGCCTATGCAAGGGGAAAAACCATTGGCTTTGCCAATGCTTCTTTTGAGGGGAATTCAGTGCAAGGAATTGAAGAATCCTGCCAAGTCCTCCCAAGGACCCTACCTAAAGTCGCCTGCTAGGTGACCAGGGGAAGACCGCTCCTACTGATGCCAACCTTGGGGGTGGAATTAGCCAGGAGAATCACCTGGGAGTAGAAGGACCCCAAAAGAAAAGAAAGACTCCATGGAGAAACGCATTATTTGTCCTCCTCAGAGGGAGAGATGTCCGTGATACCAGAGTATATTATGGCTTGTTGTCACAGTGAGGTTTCCCTTCCCAAACCTACCCCTTTCGTTGGTTATAAAAAACGGTCATAATCAATACAGGAAACAGAACCTTAATACTCTGGCTTCTGAATCGGATTCTCCCTTGAAGCTGAAGCAATCATTTATCAAGAATAAAACTTACCTTCACAAAGTTGCACATATTTATAGTGGTGAAAACTCTTGTAATCAACAGGAGAACGATCGATGTGGACATTAGAATATTAATATCTTAAATTCTGACGTTAACTTTCCTTTTAATTCAAACCAATCATTGGGTCATTTTAAAACTCTTGTTGGAGGTGTAATTAATGAGAAGAGTGACGTGAGTAAAGTTGAAGACAATGTTCAGAACAAAAGAAATCATTTGAAAATGGGGGACTAGAGTACTGGCACTTCGTGGCACTACACTGCAAGGTACAGTCCAGTGGTTCTAATGACTTGAATATAAAAGACAGCCTCAGGTGCAAGCGATTAGAAGTAGGAGGTGGAGTGGTCGCAGTGGCAGATGAGGAAGAAGGGGCACAGAGACGCTGTAGCCGCCGCCACTTGCGGAGCGGATGACTGTTCCGAGAGGATATCTACCTTAAATGGCCTTGTATGCAGAGGTTGCATGGCAGGAAGCCTTATTGCGAAAAGCTTCCCCCCCCCCTCTGGAGGGACAGGTTCTCCTTATTGTCAATGTGCTCCGGTTGCAAACGAGCACCGAAGTGCTTCAGGTGCGAGCCACGCTCCTTTCCAAACCGGAAGTTAAACGAAACAGTTTGCCGTGCAGGAGCCGGCGGAGGAAGCAGAAGGCACTGTGGTAGTGGAGCAAGCAGACACGTATGCAGCAACCAGCAAGTTTATCACTGTTAGGTAACCCCGGGGCACTCGATAATTGCTCGCTGGCCACTAATGATCATTTTGAATACCGAACTGACAGAAAGAAGTTGAAGTACCATGATAAGAACTTGGTGAACAGACAAGAAATGAAAGGTTATAATTATTATTATAAAGGCCAACTTTATTGCCAAAGCCAAGAGAGGGCAATACTAAAATCAGTTAGCAATAACTACCATTGCCAAAGCCAAGAAGGGGCCATAATAAAGCAAGCTAATTATAACCCTTATTGCCAGAGTGAGGAAGCGGCCATAGTTGGAAAAACCTCCACAAACATTGTGTAAGCCAAAGAAGAGCAAGTGTGATAGAGAGACATTGTCAGTGTTTGGTTGATGTAAACATGGGAAAATGACAGAAAGTATTCCGGAGGAGAGGAGCATTACCTGCATTGCCTGGGGACATCAAAAGAGTGACACAAACAGCACCAATGTGCATCAGTTTTTCCCTGAAGAAATGTTAAAGTTTGATGTTGCTGAAAGTCAAAGACTTCACAAAATGCTTTGAAGTGAACCTCACCACAGAAGTACTTGTAGTAGTTTTAGGAGACCTCTGTCCTGGCAGGCAAGTACACCAGGATAGGCACTTTTTAATGTTAGTCCTGGCAGGTTAGTGGACCAGGAAGAAGTCATTGAAGTACTCTGTTGTGGTTAAAAGTTGAGACGTGGCAAGACCACAAAGGTATTTCGTGAACTGTTGTAGAATCATCCTGACAAAGCATTATTGTTCACACAGATAAACATGGAAGTGTTTTGTTTCCTAAGACTTTTAAAGTTGTTCTGAACTCATTGCTACAAGTGGAGAGATACAGCCCTGTCTAGTTGAACTGTTGGACAAAGTCCAAGAGAAAGAATTTTGAAGCAAGAAGAACTTTATAAATCAGAAGTTGGTTGCAAAACTAAACTTTTCTATTTTGAACTGTTGATTGAAAATCCTGCTTTGAATCTGGGGAAGAGAATCCAACACAGGTTACTGTTATGTTCACCTGGTATCCACGGGGACGCCACTCAGCCCTGGTTGGACGATATGCGCCACAAACCCTTTCCCCGATCCCTGGGTAGTGCCACTGATAGAAGCTGAGCCTGAGAGCTAGATTCAAGAATTAACTGTCTCTGGAAGGGTGTCTTCCCACCTCCCTTGGATTCAAAACCTTCCCTTGGCCCTCTCCTCACCTTAATTCCTTAGAAGGCATGCTCTCCGTCCTGCTCTTCGTGGCAGGGGTGCGTAGTCTCGTGTGCGCGTGAGCAACCAAGTTGCTTCACTGGTGCAAGCCCTTTTGAGTGTCTAAGGTAGGTGTTGCTGCTTTACAGTCTTTGTGTTCTAGTCTGTTCTTTCCTTCCTTCCTCTTATTGTTATTAATGTCTTATTTCCTCTCTTTAGGTATGCAAAGAGATTTTGGCTTTTTTTGTGCGGGTTGAAGCTGAGCACGAGCCGGTAAATGAAGGCACGGTGTGCGCGATGCTGTCCGGTAAGTAATGCGTGATGCACTGCGCTGTTTTGCCTTGTATATGCTAACCTGGGTCTTTCTCCTACCTTTGTAAGCCAAGGTGCTCTTCGCCGGTTGCAATGATGTTCCAGTATGATGCTGAACAAGAGGCGACTGATCCAGTAAGAATCTTGTGATTTTCGTTGTTTGAGTGGAACCGTGAGTATGCGCTCACTAATGCTGTTCTTCTCTGTCCCCTTTTCAGGTTGCTGCGTTACGGGAAGCATGTAGTGCCCAGATGATGGAGTTCGCTGGTCGAATGTCTCCAGGTAAGCAGAATCAGGAGCAGACGATGGGCTGAAGACAGGATGCTGCTCACAGGTAGGATTCCAAACACAATGTTTTTTCTTATTGCAGGCATGCGGTTCCAAGAATAGCTGTCATCAAATAATACTGGAGATCCAACTGGATACGGTGAGCGTTCCGCTGCAAACAGCAGAATAATGCGAAGCGTGTTCTCCTGTTTGGGTGTGGTTTAAGGCCAGCCACACCCTAAACACTATCCTGCATAGCTCAGTTCTTGGCAACTGAGCTATGCGAGTGCCTCCATGTTGACTGAAGCTCCCAAGAAAGTAGTTCCAAGTAAAACAGTCCCAACCTAAAGGTGTTCTCCATAGTGATTATGAGCCTGGTGCCAAAGGCGCCAGGACTGACTCCAAGAGAGTCTCGGGCGAGATTTTAAGGCCTTTAAGGCCATAATGCCACCTCGAAACCTGGCCCTACCTGGCAGGCTGACTTGACAGTGGGGGTCAAGGGTAGGGATCATGACAGTTAGAAGGATACACAGTTATTAGTTTTATGTTAAACATAACTGTTATTTGTTATATTTGAATTGCCATATATTCCCTATGCATTTGATGTACGCATAGGTGTGAGGGACCGATTCCTTTTGTTAGAGTGTTTCCTTGAGTTATTTTGCTAGGCAGGGAAATTCTAGGGATAGTGATGCGTTTATCAAACCCTTTTGAGTTAATAAAATGGCATCTTTTAACAAACCTTTACCAGGTTGTCCGCCTCACATTTCTGACCCCTCCCAGAATGGATGCAAGACCATACATACTGCTTATACATCAAGTAGCTGAAGGCATTTAGTACACCGGAACTTGTTTGCAGCTGCAAATTAAGCCATTACATTTCAGGAGGGCTTTTAGAAATAACTCTTACCTCCCCTTCAAAGCACAGAGCTGGCTAAAGGAGATCCAGAGGTAGGGGTGTTTTGGAGGGGCAGATTGTAGGTGGGATAGCTGTAGGGATTAGCAAGGCTATTTGGCGGTCAATGGGTGGGTAAAAAGGCAAACAACCACATGCCGCTTGTCCCCCTTTGCATCTCTCTCCTATTGTCAATTACCATGACAATTGTTTTGGCTTTTAGGCAGGACCTACAGTGCCACCAAATACCAAAACTAAAAAGATAAGGAGTGGTGTGGATAAAGATGAGGCAGTGACATTGAGATTAGCAGTAAGGTAATTAAGTTCATAATAAAGCTGGTTTAAAGAGGTGAGGAGTCAGTGCTTTGCAGAAGGAGGAACAGATCCAGGCGGTTTAAAAAATCCTTAGGGACAAAGTCATATTTGGAGCAAAGCAGGATGCTTCTTTTGAAGTTTTTGCTTTCCTGGTCAGTGGGAGGCCATGGGTAAGTCCCAAGTTACTCATTGTGCTGCCTCTTTCAATTTGTGGTCAGTCATGGAAGTAGAAAGCCAACGCAGGTGCGAGTAATGCACACCCAGAGAGCCATCATCTAAGAAAACTGTGCTTCCACAAAGTGTGGGCAAAACAAGTAGGCCTTCTTAAGCAGAGGGAAAAACTTCCCTGACAAAGATGCTGTGTAAGAAGTGTACCAACCACTTTCATCTTCGTCCCACAGACCAAGGTCTGGCAACAGACCTCCTTCCCTCCAGACAGGCCTTGGTGCTGGGAGAGCATTGCAGTGGTTAGAGGCACGGTATAAACGCATATTACATTATACAACTTTGACTAGGACGCAGATGTGAAACTGGAGCCACAATGCTCCTGGAGGATGACATCACAGTGCTTTCCCCAGGATTTCCCCGCTACAGCTGGTCCTTTGGCACGTCATGAGAGAAAGGTTTATTGCCTGCAGCTATGGCTAACACAACTATATGATATTCTTTTACAACTAGAGTGACAGTATAAAGCAACACATTGGAACATTTGCAATGCTTCTAGCAGGGAGCATGTTGAAGCACATTTGCAAGGACTCAGAGGAGTAGGTCTGGGTACCAAGCGAGGATGTCTCTGCTGGCTCATATATAGCATATACATGGATGTTATGGTTACAAGTAAAACCGAAAACCCTCAGAAATTCGACAGTTATGGTAAGCCAAGCAACCATAACTCGCACCACCAGCATGCACTGCTAACACCAACACCCAGAACATCAAAAATGGCATCTCAAACGTCATTGATCACATCACTGATATCACATATTTGTATTTGGGCCACTTGTTTTTGTTCACCGACATGTGTAGGCTAGGCAGTTTTGTTTACTGACAGTGAAAATATGAACATTAAAAAGGTGGTACATGTAGACATGAATCTATTTGTATGTTTTTATACACTTTTGTTAGGGTTCAGCTCATGGTTTACATATATTTAACAATAAGCAGGTTTCAAACACAATTCACTTGTATACATAAAGATGAACTTTAATATTATTAACTTTTTATGGTGATGTTTCTTTTTGGTTTACTCTACTTTCCCTGTTTGTGCCTCTCGTTTGATTTGCATATTTATATGTATTGTTTGTACTAACTCAATTATGTCCCAAGTCTTGAATTATTACTTTATATTTCACATTTAACATTACTAAAAACGCTGCTAAAGTACCATTCATTATTTTAGTAGGCAACATTGACTAATTACACATTCTGTACTTCTATGGTGCATGCTGCAGCCATTACTTATGTTTATGTATCATTAGGTTTTAATTAACACTGCAATATAAAATGTTGCTTACAGGAGTACATTATTTAATACATCAACTACTAAATAGGTGTCCTAACCACCCCTCACATTTTGCTACCAACATTGTAAACACAAGCCGTTGTAGAAACTTTGCATTATAAATTACATTTGTGATGTCACCTTTGATGTTCTGAGTGTTAGTGTTAGCAGTGCACGCTGATGGTGCGAGTTATGGTTGCTTAGCTTACCATAACTGGCAAATTTCTGGAGGTTTTCTGTTTTACTTGTAAATATAATGTCCTTTTAACAAGGCTTTTTGATTGAATTTCATAGGTTTTTATTAGTGCAACTTAACCATAACGTCTCTTTAACAAAATGGTTTCACTAAATTTCATGGGTTTTTACTAATGCACCCTAACTTGATACAACTTCCTAATATTATACTTACCCCCAATAGAGCAGCATTTTCGGGTGATGTAGAAAGTTTGAAGTTAAAACTGTGCCATTCGCCACATACTAGCAACATTTTTAAACCGATTCTAAACTTTTTCCACCGTTTGTGTCCGCCAACGATAGCAGATGTCGGATGTCATCGCAGACTTTCGGGACATGACATGTTCGCGAACGGGTCGATGCGTCACGAATATTTAGAAACTGCATTTTTAGCTGGTCTAAAGTTTCAAGCTAAAAATGTACCTTTGCATAGCTCCTATACCTATTATTATCTATTTGAAATCTAGAACTGAGCACATACTTGCAAGAATATTAGCACAACTGCTATTTATCTTCAGAAATGGCATCGATTACCATCTCTCCTCCCCAGGAGCCACCACCACCAGCTGGAGGGCATAGACAACGGAAAAAGCGCAATAATGCAGAAAACAATCAAAAGGAACAAAAAGATGAGGTAGAGGAAATGCCTACTTCCAGTACCCAGAGAGAATCATGGGTGTTGCAGTTCTTTACCACCATTGGGGGTGTATCTAAGGGTACCAAGGTGAAATGCACTGAGTGAGTGCAACGTTGAGCTCAGTTTCAGACAACCTAGGCAACACTCCTACAGAACCACCTCTCTCCGCCACCACGCCAAATCCAACCACCAGAATGCTCTCAGAAAGGCCGTTTCTCAGGTAGTATTAGGTTGTCTTCTGCAACCAATACTGCCACCACACAGGCTACTTCTGTGGGGCACAAAATCCCACCAGCTACCTTGCAAGCCATAAAAGAGGCTGTTGATCCATATCTTTCCACATTTCACAGATGAAAAATAGAAGTAAAAAAAATAAGCTTATAGGCTCCAGGTACTTTAAATTTTACAGTAAGTAGTTCGACTCAATGAGATTCTCCAACATTCCCATTAGGATGTTATACTATGCTAACGGAAATAATGGACAATTATATACTAGAGAAAAAGAAAAAGCACAAACAATGTTCTGCCCTGAACACTTATCTAGCATACAATAAGGACCATAATCTATGGACCTTTATGACTATCCGTGGTCTCCGAACTCCCCTCTACACGCCATGCATTATTAAAAACACGGATTTCATGCTCACACCATCGCAGAAGACAGCCCTTCTTACTGTTATGTTTGTAACACTCCCTCATTGCCTGCTTATAGTCACCATTCCTTTCAGAGGACAGCTGTCTTATTCTAGCTAGAGCCCTCATTTTATCGAAACTAGATTATTGCAACGCCCTCTACATAGGGACTACCAAACAAATCATCCACAGAATCCAAGTGCTCCAAAACAATGCACTTAGAGCGGCCCTAAGTATCCCCAGAAGTGCACACATTTCAGAAATAAGACGAAAACACAAATGGCTTTCCACCCAAGAAAAAATCAACCTTAAATCTGCGTCCCTTATCCACAAATGCCTAAACAACAAAGCTCCCCGATACCTCTCAGAACGCTTCAACAGGAAAAATCCAACGAGACTCACAAGGACAGCCAGCCCCAACTGCCTCCTAGTGCCCAGATTCAAACTAGCCACCATTGGAGGTTCCAGCTTCCCAGTTAAGGCAGCACAGTTATGGAATTCCCTACCCCTTGCACTCAGATCTGACCAAACCTTCAATAACTTTAGAAAGAACACCATAAAATGGCTTATTGAGAATGCGACATAGCGTATGTCACTTTATACGTAACGTCTTCTTATAATGTTTGTACTAACCTGCTTTTACTGTTTGATCGCCATAGATTTGACTGTTTAGCTACGCCTTATCTGCACTTGCACTTGCCCTACCCTGCAGATTCGAAATGTCCACTATGCCTGTAACCTGTAACGTTAACTAATCTGTAACCTGTAAACGTTAACTAAGCTGTAAACCTCCTTTGTTCTCTTGCGCCCTGCTACCCTAGGGTCTGGTGCGCACAATAAATAAATAAATAAACAAACAAACAAACAAATCCACTAGATCAGCTAAAAAAAAAATATCACTCTACATACAACCCTATCAGCATATTAAACTTCCACACACCAACTGCAAATTAAAAAAAGTTTTACAAATCTTTTGTACGCTTTTCCCTTGCTTATCCCCAAAAAAATTGTACACACTGCTACTATAAATAGCCATATGTATTGTGCATGGAAAAGGAGTACGAATTACCAAGTGCTGGTAGCAGGCCAGAAGGAAAATGCCAATACATGCCAAGGCGGGACACCACTGGCTACCTGTTGTGGCAGAGGAGTCCCAACAAAGGTGTGGTACACAGTTGACCTGCAAGAGCAGTGCTGAGGGTGGAATGGTTTGACTGGTGTCAACTAGATATAGCACCTAGCACCTATGAGGTTGATGAGGAACCAGGCCACCAGTATTAGAGGCAGTGGTATAAGTTAGGAGGGAAGGGATTAGGGAAAACAGGAACACAAAAGCAGAGTTTTCAGAAACTTAAGAAAGTCCAGCTGAAGTATAAGAGGAGCAGGAAGGCTCTTCCAAAGAGAGGCACCGGCCGAAGAGAGGAACTTGCCTCCGCTCGGTTTCAAAAAGCATCGGACAAGCAGAGTATTGGAGTTACAGCAGCGCAGGGCAGTATTTAGGGAATCTAAGTTCAACATATTGTAGTCCGAGGCCCCAGAAAGCCTTGTCAATTATACAACTGATTTCAAATTTCATCCTTGCAATTAGCATAAGCCTATGTACACATTTTAGGGCTGCAGCTAAACGATCCCTGGGCTTGACGCCAAGAATAACTACTGCAGCCCTATCCTAGATTAGCCCGAAAGGAGCATAAACAACAAAGGGGAGAGGTTAAGGAAGAGGCTATTGCAGTAGTCCAGCCTACACAGGACCGGGGTTGACAGACCTTAAGCTTCTGAGGGAAGGTGAGAAACAGTACAATGCCTGCAAGGAGGTCAAGCTAAAAGTATGGGCTTTCTTTACAAGCTCGAAAATGCAAGGAGTAAAACAGAGAGAGAACTTAAAAATGACCCCAAGGTCTTTGGCTTCACAGGATGGTGAGACTAGAGGGCCCAAAGACAGCGGGAGAGAGTAAGAGAATAACAAGGCACAGGTGTTACAATAAGAAAGATCTCAGTCTTACTGGCATTGAGACCGATTGTTAGCCACACACAATGCTTCAATGGCGGTCAGACAATCTGGTATAAGGAAAATTAATAAATTCAGGGAAGTTTAAGGACAGCTGCGTCTCATTAACATAACATTAGAAATGAGAAAAGAGGAAGATCATCAAGTCAGCCAAAGGAACAAAATAGATATGGAAAGAGCCACAATCTTAGGATAAAACCATGGGGTAATTTGCAGGTACACAGTGACGTAGTGGAGTACAAACAGCCCCGTTGCAGCTGGTAAGGGTGTTCAGTGAGAAAAATAGATCAGCCAGTCCAGTGCCCGGTCCGTAATACTAAAGGTATCATGTAACGGTTTAATGAGGATACAATGGTTGACCGTGTGAAAGTCGGAGGACACCTCAAGGAGCTCTATCCTCAATTGTACAATCATAAATACCATATACACTTTAATAATATCAGTCCACCATATTACAAATACTGTATACTCCCCCTACAGTACCTATAATTACTATACACATTGCTATACTATTCATTTCTTTGCATTTTTAAAGCGCCCACACAGCCCAGGGGCAGCGAGCGCCGTTACAGAATTGTTTGTTTTGTTGTTGTCTTAGTTGCATATTTATAACACGCTTAAATACCCAGAGGTTTCTAAGCACGGACCTGGGGAATCGAACCTGTGTTGCTTCATGTTGTCTTGCTTTCAAGGCGAGCACGTTGCCACTGAGCTATCCTTCCGGGACTATGTGTTGCCAGTGGCCAGAATCTTAGGCATGGCCAAGCCCCCAAGAATCTGGCCCCTGGATCAACCACCACAATTTAATTAAACCATACAACAAGTACGTACAATACACCTTCAAATAACAGAACTCGCCCTGAACCCCCTGCAATTGAAATGATGGCCACGGACACTAAAATTGACTGCAGACTCGGCAGCATCCGCAAACCCTTTTTTCACCTATCAAAAACAGCTCAAGATCATCTGTATTACACCCCCACCCTTTCCAGCCCCTTTTTTCGACCACCAAATAATCCCAAATGTGTTTTCCAGACTTTTGCCCCACCCCACTATCCACGGACACAGACCACTGTCCGGGAATCCAACACGGCAACCGTTAAAAAATATATGATGCACCTCACATTTTGAGCATCCAAACAGCAGGTGCTTACGATGTCTGTGGACATCAAGCCAGCCCCCAATTGGTTCAGGGGGCATCTGCAGACCCAGATATCACATTTCTCTGTAACTACTTTTTGGCCGTTTAAAAAAAAATATCCCAAAAAAAAAAACATCAAAAAAAATACTACCAAATGGATTTACACCAAGTTTACAAAATCACGCTTTCCGGACCAATCTGCCGCTCCTGGTGCAAATTTGGTGAAAATCCGGCCAGCTGTTTGGGCTGTAGGCATGAGCAAATTTTATTTTCCATTGCATCTGAGGATTCCCACAAATATTTGGACCCCCCTATAACTCTGCCCCTCTCCCCTTGAAGAAACTGCACCAAACTTTGCAGAATCATTCTGAGGGGGGCATATACTTTTTGGTGGAGATTCGTCCAGAGGGAGCGAAGTTATAAACCATCCACAAAGTGCTCTATGAGTTGAGCAACTTAACCATAACTACAGGGCTGCTACTGCAGGCCCTGTAAAATTACATATATATCATACATTACTCACCGTAATCGTATTTCTGATTCTTGTATCTGCTGTAAGGAAGGCATGGTATCAAAGCAAGACAGACAAGTGATCACAGTTCAAGGGTGTTCATCAAACTGTAAACCTGGGTGAGATAAACATTTAATCTAAATCTAAGATGGGAGCAAGCTACGACAATCAAATAATAGTCGCAGTCTAGTAAAAAAAAAAGAAAACAGCCTATACTAAGAAAAACCCATTGTCAATACTTATTGTTATGCTACAAAATAGCACGGGATAATGTTCACAAAGAAAGAAAAGTGTTCTCAAATGATAAGTCAGGATGTTATATTCGGGGTCTCCCTTCCCCACGTTTGAAGCGAGGCACTCTCGAGCACAGCACACTTTTGGGCTTCTCCGGCCCGAGTTTACCATTCCTTTTTCCAATATTAGGGACTTCTGTGCCCAAGTCTCTTTTATGCAAAGTCTCTTGCTTCAGAGGGCCTGATGTATCACACACAAAAGTTCCTTCAATTAATCTTTATGTTGGGCGAGTACTCTTCACCCGAAGATCCCCCTCAGCCGGGCTCCGATCCCCTTTACAACATCAGCGCCCCCTCAATCAGGCTCAGACCAACAACTCACTGTGGACATCCCTCAGTTGGGTTCACGTATGTCACCACAATGCAGCTCACTTAGCTTTTCACTTGGCGTTCCCCTCAGTCACAGCATCATCTTGTAATATTCAGGAATCTTTATGTACTTTTAAACAATCATCCGGGTTACCTTCTCCACTTTACTCAGGTCCCCCTCGTTTCGGCTTAGACCTTCTTTCACCTGCCTCCCAAAGCACTTGCCAATTCACAGAGACTTCCGAAGGAAGGGTGGTTACGTCTCGCTTGGTAACTCTGATTCTTTGGCAAGTGCAGATTTTCATGGCGTTCCCCTCAGTAACACAGTTAATTTCACTGTCACTTGTCAAAGACTTTCGACTCTACAAGGGGTTTGGTTTGACCCTTGTATGACCACTTTGACTTCTCACGCCAGCCTTCCTTAGGGCTGCTTGGTTCTTGTAGTTTTCTCAATTTAGCATATCCTTGTTCAGGTGCAGGGCATTCGCAGCGCCCACGTGGCGTTGGGCCACTCTAACCCGAATACCTCTGTTGTTCACAAAAGACCTTTGTCTTATTATCTTCTTTTACGCAAATGTTGCCACTGCAACTTTTAAGCTTAACACAGTCCGGGGCACTATCAATTTCCAGCAACTCGCCAGCTGCGCTGAACTCGTTGGATTATCTTCCGCTGGAGTCAAGGACTGTACCACAGCAGCAAGCTCTTTTTCCCCCGCTCTGGCTATCGGAGCGGGAGGGCCCCATGGACTGTTGACATCTGCCACACCAATCGCCCGCTGCAATTCCCGGCCTTACTTTTCTATTATCAAAGGCTTTGCGGCTCTGGTTTGAAAAGGGCAATTCCCTCCTTGTCGTCCTTTCGGTTTCCACTGCCTTTCTCCTCTGTTCGAACTGCCGTCCCAGAATAGCTGCTTCCTCGTGCGTTCGGCCTTGCACAAAGTGTGCTCCCGTGCTCTGCCTTTTATCCCTGTGGGGAGGGGAAGAGGCCTTCAGGTGTGTGCAATTATCGGCAATTGCCGGACTCTACCCAACCCTTTTGTTGGGACATGTCAGGTAAACGGCTCTGGTGTTAATTCCGTTGTCTTTCACGGTGTGAGGAAGTGTTAGTGTAGAAAACGGGGGGGGGGGTGGTAAAGTTTCTAAATATCCTACGTGGTAGGATGGGGAAAAGGTATCATAAGGAAGGGGGTACTGCATCTCACCCGTCGGCATCCCACTTCCACTCCTCGAAGATCCCCCATCCAGGTGATCCTCCCACACTTGTCCACCCCCCCCCCCAGGAACTCGATCCAATAGCGATGGCCGTGGCCTGGCCACCTGGATTACAGATTCCCCGGGGACTAGTAAGTGAGACACCTTCAAGTTTCTCACACGGTACACCCTCTTTTGGTGCCGCCGTTTTGCTGCGGGCCAGTTGGCGGGCTTGTACTAAGGTTAGCGAAACAACCACTAGATCGTCCCACTGACTGCTTGCCTGACACCATTGTTTTGCTAACTACTTCTGCATTGGGCGCATGCGCAGCCGCGTGTGTGGCACAAGGTAAATGCATGATGGCATCATTCCCAGCAGGCGCATTGCCTTGCGTACGGCTATTTGCAACAGCGTGTTTTGAACACTTTCGTTTGAGGGGGAAGACTAGCCCCCCTTTCGTTTTTATGATTGCTCCCAGGAATTCATTTGTTTGACGGGGTACAAGACTTGATTTTTTTTCTCATTGATGGAGAATCGAATTGGAACAGAAGGTTGATTGTTCTTTGGGTGTTGTGTTTGAAAATTTGAGGGGACTCACCTTTTATTAGCCAGTCAGCCAAATAAGGGTACACTAGGATTGACAATGCGTAGGTGCACCGCTACCACTGCTAGTACTTTTGTGAATACCCTTGGGGCTGAGGTAATTCTGAAAGAGAGCGCCTTGAGATGGTAGTGTTCTCCTGCTATCTGAAAGCACAGATATTTTCTAGCTGCTGCAAACATTGAAATATGAAAGTATGCATCTTTCATGTCCAATGTTGGCATGTAATCCTCCTGTTTTAAGAGATGAATTACCTCCTGAAGCATTGTCATGTGACATTTTTGAGGCTTGCCATATGTGTTTGCTGGGTGCAGGTCTAGTACCGGGTGCATTGTTAGGTCTTTCTTTGGCACAAGGAAGTTATGTTGACTAAATATCCTTGTTTACGTGGCTTGCTGGGAGGATCTCTACAGTGTCCTTCTCCAGCAGTGCTTTCACTTCATCCAGTAATATGCACCTTTCTCTGTGTTTTGGTGGGTGGTGTAAGGAACTCATGGTGGCAACAGTAAAGACAGACACAAGTGATCACAGTTGAATGGTGTTTATTAAACTGTATAATGGGTGAGAAAAACGCCTAATCTGAACCTAAATCTAAAATCGGAGCAAGCTATGACCATCAAATAATAAGCCGGTCCTAGTGGCGTCTTGTCAAATAAAAAGGGCCTATACTAAAAACTATTGACAATCCTTACAACAAAGTTACAAAATAGTGGAGGATAATGTTCACAAGAAAAGAAAGCAATGCTCACCAAATGGTAAGTCAGGATGATAGGGCTGGGGTCTCCCTTCCCCACGTTTTTAAGGCAGGGCCTTTGAGTAAAGCACACTCCTGGGCCTCGCCAGCACGAGGTTACAGTTCCTTTCAACAATGACCGGACCTTCTGGGGCTAAATCGCTTTCCTGCAAAGTCTCTTGCCTTAGAAGGCCTGCTGAACCATAAACAAACGAAAAGTTCTTTTTGTCATCTTTCTCGTTGGGCGATTGCTCTTCGCCCCTTAGATCCGTCTCAGCCGGACTCTGATCATTCTTGCAAAATTAGCCTCCCTCGGTCGGATTCACGACGGCCTTTCACTCAAAATGCAACATAAAAAAAGCCTCATTTCTTTTCAAACTATTAATTGTGGACATCCTCAGCCAGGTCCACACAATGCTCACGGGGTACATCACTGTTTACCCTCAATTCGCAGGCATCTTCGTGAAAATGCTCCTAAAAAGAAATATTTGTAAACGTGCAGAATTTTCTATTTTTCCATTTCATATCTTGCAGTCCAGGCCTTGTTATTTTTTTTGGGCATTCTGGGACTTGTAGTCAGAGTTGTGTAATGGGAGAAGTGGTATTACAAGTCACAGAATGCAAAGAAAGAAACCAAGACTTGATAAGCAGCGATAGTTTGGAATGGGTCATGTTGGCAAGTATGCATGATGTACTGGCAAATATTAAACTGGCACTCACCAATTGCCACTTAAAAATGGTCGACAAATCTTTTCCATCTGCTTTTCCTTTCTTTTATAAAAAAAGAAACAGTGCGGTTATAAAACCACATAGCCATTTTTAATTTCATGAAAATGCTCCTAAAAAGAAACATTTTTACATGCATAGCATTGTAAGTAACTGCCACTTTATGCGAGCAGGTGGCGATGCTGCAATGCATGGCATTTGCTGGAGTAGTTAAAGAGAATATGCGTATTGAAAAGCTTATTACAGAGTAAGTGGCAGGAACCCTGTATATAAACATTTGTACAAGAGTTAGGGAAAAAAACATTCATAAATATAAGCATGGCTGTACTAGGTCTTGTTAGATGCAGATGTTGAATCTGTTAATAGAAACAGACATTTTTACAGTACTTTTTGATGCAGGTGGTTGTGAGTAACGGGAGACATGTACTCAGAGATAAGTGTTGAACTGAGATAACCGGGTTACATGTAGAGTTTTAGATGCGATTGGTGGATGGATGTGTGACGGTTTGAAAGCAGCCAATGAGAAAGTGTTACAAACATCAAAGTAAAAAGGGTAACATGGCTGCCCTGTGCTACGGTGTCTGCGGTCACTGTGGTGTGGTATTCCGTGGACACCGCACATGCCATCCGGGTCTTTTAAGGATGCATGGAAAGTGGACTACGAAGACCGCAGAGAGACATGGATGGCCGTGGACATCGGAGATCAGCCCATCAGGTTTCCTGTGTGCAGGAAGACTGGGTAGCAAGAGTGATCTTTGATACAATATGGCATTTGTAACACGCCTATAAACAAGTGTTTCTTTGTTGTGTGCAGCGAATATGGCTACGGCTTTGAGGAAGCAGACTGTCTGCATTGTGGAAGACTCGTGGATCCATTGGCTGAAGGTGTATTGTGAGCACTGTGGATTGTCTGACAATCTTGGATTTCAGGAATTTCAAGTTTCATGGTATGGAGTTCGAGGAATTAAGTGGGCCGAATTCCCGCCGTTTTGTGAGAATATGGCTAGCTTGAAGCACCCAGACATCATTGTAGTGCACTGTGGAGACAACAGTTTGGGATATGTTACCAGACTGTCATTACAATTTGCAATGAAGGATACATTTCAAAAGTTGATAGAACTGTTTCCACATTAAAACATTTTTTCACGGATAGCTCAGAGACCAATATGGATGCGTTTAAATTTATTTTGTACACAAATTGAGAAAGCAAGGCGCAATTTGAATAAATCTGTATGTGCTTTTTTGCGGCATGTTGGGATATCTTTCCATAATGAAAATAATACATTTGCTGAACATTTTTCGAAGTGATGTTTCATCTCACTGATGTTTTATTTAAAACTTTCAAAATGCACTGAAGCAGTTTTTGTGAACATGTTGAATATGGATCCCAGTACTCTTTAGTAGTTGAAGTAAACAAAAAGGAAAAACAGGGGGGCGCTGTTGAGCAGCCGACAAAATGGTTGCCTAGCCTAGGAGCTCTGGGACCCACTGACCGTAATCCGTGAGCAACGGCGGAATCCTGCATCAAGGTGCCCTGAAAACCTGCTCCACTGTATCCTGAGACTGTAGGGCACACACAGCCCAAAAACCGAGGAGAAACGCTCAGGCAGTCCCGAGATATGACCGTCTACGCTGTACCCTGCGCGAGGCTGTGCTGGGCCTGCTTCCTGGACTGACAGCGTTCGGAACGCCTGCTGCGTCCCCTGCCTGTGCTGTCCTGCAGTGCAGTGTGGAACGGTGCCTGCGAGCCCTCTGGACCTGCGTGGGGAGCGACTGTGCTGCGGGGGATCCTGGACCCACTTTGTGAGGCCGCGGCCTGCGGGCAAGTCATCCGCCCCCCCTCCAGCTTTGCCGCCGCAGGCCTCGGCCGACTGCAGGTGGGAGCGGTAGGTGCCCCCCCAGGGGGAAGTGAGAGTGGGTGTTCCCGCTGTGGCCTGCCGCCCGGCGGGACCAGCCTCTGCGAGACTTGACAGCCGCGGGGAGTGCCGCGGGATCTCTCGCCCCCCCTTTCTCTGTATATTGTTGACCTGCCGGGGTGCCGGGGTGGTCTCCCTCTCCCGGCCCCTGCATCCCGGACTGAGCCGGCGGGGGAACACACCACCAGCTTGAGGCCTTCACGCACCTCCCCACCACCCCCTGGTGCCCCCTGGAACAGTAGGCCCTGCTCCCGAGTGGCTCTGCTGGAGTGCATTGAACTGCAGAATCCTGATACTTTAGCCTGCCACCCACACCCCAAAGACACGCCACCCTACCCAGGGTGCCCAGTGAGAAGAACCTATGTACATCAGACTGCTGACCTGCCTCTCGCCCGCAATTACAGCGCCCTGGAGCGCTGGTAGCTTCTTTTGAAGCTTTGTCCCTGCAAGGTGGGACTGGGAAAAAGGGTGCATGCTCTACTCAGGCATATATGCTGTAGGTGGTAGGGCATATCCGTTTGCACATTAAGGAGCCCCCCCCCAATCCCACCCCATCAAAAACGCTCGGCTCTACACATCCACAAAGCCATAAAGTGACAAAAAAACACACTGGTCACATTGGAGATCTCCTGGCACCCCTCTGCCCTGCCCTGGCCACTCAGTCCGCTGCCACCACAATCCATCTGGTGGACTCCTTAAAACACGGCCTACTTCGCTGCCCACTGTGACCACAGTGTTTTCATCCCGCCACGCTTGTGCGCACCCCCCCGGCAGAGGCAGTCACCCACATTGCCAGGCCTCGACTACCTCGGCGTCGAAGTTAGCGGCGCACCGCCACATGTACAGGGGGACCTCTTGACCCGTGGTCACCAACCAACCTGCCTAGTGAGACGCCACCTCCCATCACTGCAATGTCTAACAGATCGCGAGGGGCCAACAAGGTTGGAGCAATGGACAAGTTTGCCAAGGCGGCGCCCAGGCCGGAGCAGGGCCCCTCCGTCGCAGGACATGAAGAGGTGAACATGCCGTCGGATCCCCCTCAGCCCGACCTAACAACGATGATGATGGAATCCACGGCAAAAAACTTTGAAGCCTTTCACGAAAAACGCGATGATATCAACGCAAATGTGGCCTCGCTAAAATCCAAATTAGACCAACATGGGGCCAGAATAACGGAGGCAGAAAACAGAATCGGAACCAATGAGGACGGAGTCCACGCTCTACAAAATACAGTCACGGAGCTCGTACGTGACATGAAGCAGGTTAAAGTTAAGTGCGATGACCTAGAATGTAGATGTAACGCTCACCTGGTATCCGCGGGGACGTGACTCAGCCTGTTCTGAACTCTTATGACCGCGAACCTTTCCCTGGAGGCTATTCGACTGGAGACTGGGCCTGAAACAAAGGATTGGTATTGTCTGTGTGCTTGAACCCCTTCTTCCCCGGGGTCCAACCCTTCCCTTTGATCCATAGCTCACCTTGTTTTCTTGGATAGTGTGTTCTCCGTCCTGCTTTCAGCGCAGGGGCACGTTGATCGATGCAGGCTCGTTGCTGCCTAGTTACTTCACTGGCAAGAGTCCAACTGGTAAGTATAATGAGTCTTTTGAACAGTTCTCTAACTTCATTCCTTTTCTTCCTTAGATGATGGCGGCGTGCTCCTGGGATGAGTAGCGCTGAAGGTGAGAGCGCGATGCACCCCTTTCGTATTTGTATTGAACGGAGTTCTTTTCCTGTGTCTTTTAGGTGCCGCGATGTTTTCAGCGTGGATGCCGGTTATGAAGAACAAAAACGGTGAGTAAGCGCGGTATGCGGCGCCTCTAGATGTTTTCACGCTAACCTGGAGTGTCTTTTAACTCTTGCAGATGGATGAGAAGTTCCGGAGACAGAGTTCCCCCAGAGCGGTTGGGATTCAGCTAAGCGTTTGAAGCTCATACAGTATTTAAAAATAAGCGAAGATTTGCAGAATGCTTACTAATGCCTTTTTTCTGTTCTTTTCCCTTAGGAAGCAGCGTGCCGGGATGGGAATGACACCACCGAAGATGCCTGCAGAACAGAAGGAGCGATGAATGATGGGCAGAAGCAAGGTAAGGCTGTCCCTAATGGTGTTCTTGTTCTTGCAGGAGCTGAGCGCAGAAGAAAGATGCAGTCCTACTGGAGACCGATCCGAACATGGTGAGTGTCATGCTGCAGGTGCAGAAAACGCAAAGCATGTTTCTCAGCCTGGGCGTGGCTTAAATAGTCTCTGGGTATCCCAGCTGAACCACACCCAAAAGACTAGACTGCACATGCAGTTCTGGGAACCGAAATATGTGGGGGCATCCATCTTGTCCCCATCAATGCACTACAAGTCCAATCCCCAATGTTATCCTATGGGAGTGAGTCTGGTGCCACAAGCGCCAAGTCTGACTCCAAGTGGGTCTTTGGGGGGACGGAGAGGCCCTTGAGGGCCATGTAGGTGATCGTGGCCTGGCTCCAGCCTGACATCTTGGAGGGCTGGGGACATGAGGGGCAGGAATCATGACAATAGGTCGCAAAGAAACAACATCGGTATAGTGGGTGTTCCCGAATCGGCGCTCAAGGGACGAATGGAACTTGCGGTTGAACAACTACTCAAAGATCTCGTGGACAATCCGGTGCGGTCACCGTTCTTCACTAGCGAGCGAGCACACAGCGCACTAGCACCCCGCCCCAAGCCGGGCGACTTTCCCAGACCGATAATAGCGAAGCTCTTAAGCTACAAAGACAGACCATATACTCCGCTTGGCCAGGGAAAAAGGTGAACTAAGGCTGGACTCACAAATCATTAGGATCTTCCCGGACTTCTCTGTGGGGGTACAGATGGAGCAACGGCAATTTGGGGGGTGTGAAAAAAAATGCTGAGAGATAGAAAAATCGAATATGCAATGCTTTTCCCTGCTCGCTTGAAATTAACTCACCGCAACAAACTCTACTTCTTCACGGTCCCTGGTGAGTGAAGTTCATCAAGGCTCAAATCCCACTAACAGACCCGGTGGACGAACTAATGGACAACGACTAAGGCGAACGCTCCCTCAACTCTCACGATTGTCTGCCTTTGGGGTGCAACCCGCTATCCTCCCCTCCAGTTGATCACCGCGTTCCCTCTGCTCCATGGCACTTGAAGCCGACGGTGCCCCTGCACGACTGTCTTCAGAGCATCACCAACGGAAGGGGATAACATTCTAGATCTGCTTTAATGTAGTGTTACATGCTGGGATAGAACCCCGGCAGACCTGCCTCACCTGTATGCACCACGCTTGGGCTTCATCTGGTCAGATCCCAAATCTCAATGATAAGTTTGTTCTTGTAACCTAATGTGTCATCAGCCGTTCGAAGATAAATTGATGTTTCATTATAATAGTATTAACAAAAGTTAGTCACACGGCAGCGGCGGCCCCCTCTGCAGCTGCAATGCCTCCTAAAACGGAGCTTTTGAGTTTAAGCCCCTGTTGGGCTATTGGTCGAACGCTGCCGAGTTGAGGTTGGCATGCGAGTGTTCGCTCCATGGGTGGGAAATACCACACTACTACTTGGAACTGGGTGGTGATGTTGGGGAATGTTACATAAAAACGTGCAGGATAATCGGCGGCGAGAAGAACTAATGGTGATTTCCCTAGACGCCCACAAAGCGTTCGATCTGGTGGAATGGACATACATCAAGCACACCCTCGAGCACATGGGATTCAGACCCAAATTTACAACCTGGATAATGGCAAATTATCAATCACCAACAACCCAACTGAGAGTAAATGGCCACAGGTCTGGCGACATACACATCACCCGGGGTACCCGTCAAGGATGCCCGCTGTCTCCCATGGTGTTCGCACTAACCATGGAAGCCTTCGCCGGAAGAATCAGACAGAACCCGAACATACATGGCATTACTGTAGGCGATAGTATACAAGGGAATACAAGGCGGCACTATACGCTGATGACGTCCTACTAACAATCACCTGCCCTGCCATCTCGGTCAATCACATACGAGAAGAGATCAAAGCATTTGGCACGGCATCTGGATTTCAGGTGAACTATGATAAATCGGCCGCACTAGGAATCAATATTACAAAGAACCAAAAGAAAGACCTATCTCACGATCTCCCCATCCCATGGGCCAAAGATGCGATCCAGTACTTGGGAGTACGTATCCCTAAACACCACACCCAGATATATTAAACCAACTTTCCACAGTTATTCAAGGAACTGAAAAATGACTTAGCACACTGGACCAAACAGGAAATATCATGGCTGGGGAGAGTAGCGCCACAAAAATGAACCTAGTTCCGCGGCTTCTCTATCACTGTATGGTACTTCCAACCCATATCCCAGGAAAACAACTCAAAGAATTACAACGAGCGATACTGAAATTCATTTGGGGTGGGGGAAAAGAGCCTGGATAGCGAGTCGCATAATGACCAGAGGCCACAGTATAGGAGGACTCGGAGTCCCAGAGGTCACCAGATACAAACAAGCGGCGCAATTGGCTCCAGCATTCTCATGGTCACAAATGGCAGACCTCCCGTACTGGACACAAATAGAAGAAGCATGGTGCAAAGTCTCTCTGTGCGACCTCCCGCATGTCCGGATACCAAGAGGCCAAACAAACCTCCGACCTTTGCACGCAACATCAAACACAATAGCAAATTGGAAAGCTGCCGCACGCAAGTGGGGACACTCAAGCGTCGTAGGCCCATTATCACCAATCTGGGGCAACCCAGACTTTTCTCCGGGCCTGCATTCACAAGCATTTGCCATATGGAAATCCGGGGGCCTTCGGTCAATATCAGACTTCCTGGTAGAGGGCAACCCCCTATCGTTCGAGGAATGTAAATCCAAATTCAAGGTCCCAGAAGTGGAAAGATTTAGATGCACCCAAATAAGACATTGGATATCGCAAAGGACCATTAAGGAGAAAGGCTCCAGAGACCTAACGCCGTTAGAGCTCACAATGACTACAGTTCCACCCAAAGGGAAAGTTGCCATTCCCTATCGGTTGCTGGATAAACATGACTGTTAGGGAGAATTCTCTGTTTAGGCTGAATTTCCCCCAGCAGCTTTGCTGGATTTTTGGGGTTTATTTTTTTCTCCTGCCAAGAGTGAGACTTTTACCCTCACTCTTGGACATGATTTGAGTGTGTTTCTTTGAATCTAGATGTTTTTAATGGGCTCTGGGGTCTTTTATTCCATAGGGTTTCATGTGTTTTTGTGATGTGTGTTACACAGCACCCTCCGTGCAGTAACACAGGGGTGTCATAGTGACCCCCCAGTATAGACTCCATACCCTGGGACTGACTACTGTCTCCCAGGGCATGTAAAGTCACCATTGACTTTACTAGTCTTAAATTCTGAACAGAACCAGTACAAACCATCATATTGTGGACGTACTGGCTGGGGCAATTCGATTGCCCCAGGGTCTGTTAGTCGAGGGGTCACGTCTCCGTCCCCCCTGATAGAGTTTTGGCTGGTGGCAGTGGATACTACTTTTTATATTCAACCGCGAATATTTTCCTATGGGATTTCCCATTGTTTTAGGCTACTATCTTTATTTAATTATTTACGGTAGCCTCGAACATACCGCCGGTTTATTTAATTAATATTAATTCTCTGGTTGGTATTTTTTGCCAAAACTTGATTCTAAAAATGGCGTTTGTGTTCTCTTCTGTGACTCCAACCCAAGTCGAGCCCTTTGTTCCACTTTTTGGCGGGCTTCTCCACAGAAGCCCTCCAAAGTGGTGCCACTATGTCTGGGGTACTTAGGGGGGGTTGAGGGTAAATTTAGGCACCCTGGTCTGAGGTGTCTAGGCAACTCAAGTCGCACTCTGTCCCGATTGGCCCAAGTGGTGAGCCGGCCGGCTCACCACTTAGCATGTTTGAGTGACATCTAGGCTGAGTGAATGGGGGTTTGCTGCATAAAAGCAGGGCTCTGGGGACTGGAACTTCAGAAGTCGCCACAGGACCTAAGAATCCGACGAGGGAGAAGCTTAGCCGACCTGCCACGACACCACGACCGGTGGAGCCCTGCTGGACCGTCTCACCACTTTTCCCAACGACAGAGGAGATCTCCCGCCGGAGAGTCTTCTTCCTTTGACTGGTGGGGATAACCAGTTTCACCGTCTTTTCGCTTTTCCGACGTATCTCGTGGCCGCCTTGCCCGTGCTAAGCACCCCGGCAACCGGGATACCACGTTTTACCACGACCGTGAGATAAAGGTACCACCTTTTACCGGAAAACTCAGCGGCTGGTTTCTGCCCTGGTAGTGCAACGACCTGTCTCTTTCCTCCACGTCGAGATCTTCTCTTCCCCTGGACGACGACGCAACTTGCAACCACTACCAGGAACAAATGCCACCGCTGGAGGATCCTTCCCACTTAAGGTACCGTGTCCCGCCTGGCTTCCCTTGCAACCGACTGTACGGGGTAGATTTAGCCCCCGGCTTTCGAACCTGGGTTAGCCTGGGACACCTTGGCTAAACTTTTCTAAGCCTCTCTAAACTCTTTTCTGAACACTCTGCAAGACTTTCTAAGCCTAGTGTAACTCTGTGATCTTGGGCGCATTTGTGCTCTGCTCTCTCTAAGAGGGGGCCCAGCCTTTGGACTTTGGCTCACCAGTGACTTTTTGCTCTCTGCCTTGCTAATAGTGTTCCTGAATCGTAGAGTGGTGTAACCCTGCATATTCTGTCTTTTTCCCTCCCTTTTTCACAACCTTAGTAGAGTGCAATCTAGTTAAGCGCTCACCTCTGTATGCAAATAAGTGGTGTCTTACTGTGATTTTCTAATATGGGGAAAAAGGGGTGTATATATCATAATAGTAACTGTGTTTAGAATATTTTACAATAAGAGTGCTGGAGTGTTTCAACTGTGTGTTTATAAATGAATAATTATATACTTTGATACCAAAGCTCTGGTCAGTGTTTGCTTGTATTATTGTATCTGAGTGCCTATTGAGTATACTTTGCATACTGCCTAACTCTTCTTGAGGGAAGTCTGCTCAGCCACAGCTACCAGGTAAATCTGGGTGGTACAGACTGCTACCAAGTGGGTTTACTGCTAACA
Organism: Ambystoma mexicanum; assembly: GCF_040938575.1. Taxonomy (NCBI): domain Eukaryota; kingdom Metazoa; phylum Chordata; class Amphibia; order Caudata; family Ambystomatidae; genus Ambystoma; species Ambystoma mexicanum. Next base: position 80,134,284 of record NC_090931.1, read on the forward strand.
CCTGTAGTCTTAATTTTTTTGCAGTGGTCCCTAAGGGAACTGCACAGGTTTCTGCCTAACAATGACGTCGCAACAAAAGAAAAATACATGACCGAATGGGAAAGAGACCTGGGGCGACCCATTGAAGGACACATGGACCAAGATCTGGACCAGGAATCAGAAAAGCTCCCAATGTACCACCAACAAAGAATACAACTACAAGATCAGTTACAGATATATCACACCCGCCCGACTGCACAAAATCGACCCGAACATCCCGCCGGGCTGTTGGAGGGGTTGCAGATCCGAAGGCACCCTGCTCCACATGCTATGGTCATGTCCACAAGCAGAAGCCTACTGGCAAGAAATCCTGAACCACATAAGAGCAATTACAGGCCTCACCGTTCCCTGGGACCCAGGGATAGTACTGCTGGGTAACACGGGCGATGGCGATCTTCCCCTCACCGGACACTTGGCCCGCCAATGTACACATCTCCTAACAGCAGAGGAAATCGCGCTCGCACGCCTTTGGAAAGACCCAAAAGGCCCATCTATCCCGCTGTGGTGGGCCAAGTGTTGGGACACAGTAGTGGCAGAGAAGATCACGGCCCTACGCGCAGGGAACCTGAACAACTTCCAGAACACTTGGGCCCCGTTTATGGACTTTGCGGAACAATTCCCAACTCTATCCCGTCGACCCCCTCTTACCCGTTGGCTAGGCTAAAGAAGGACTAAGAAGTATCACAGCAATCGAACCTCCCCTCATCACCACATATCACCAGAAACTGAACTGAAGCAAAACCCAGCACCCAATTCCCGCCACCCAGGCGGAGGAGTGACTAAACTAAGAACATAACATGCGTTTACAATGCCGAAAACCCTATGAAATGTCTGATGTACCTCTGTAATGTTAGACCTCAAATAAAATGTTATATTGAAAGAAAAAAAAAAAAACGAGCAGGAAAGCGGCGACTGGTTTTGAAAAGAGGTGTGTTCATGCCACAGCAGCACATAGTATGGAAGGCAGAGACAGATCCTTCAACTGGGATGTCCCATAGACTACTCTCATGACTATTAAAATGATGACGTGGAATGTTCGGGGGTTAACCAATGTCTGCAGGATCACTGCTTATGCGCAGAGACATGGAATCAAGATACTCCTGCTGCAGGAGACGCATGCTCCGAGGCACCTTGCATCAAACATAGCACAGTCTTGGGGCCCTAATAGGTTCTACACACAATACTCCACTCAATCCAGGGGAGTGTTGACCCTGAAGCACAAATCAGTAAAATTCACTCTCCACACGTCCCACATAGACACGGTGTCAGGTTCCATAGTAAATAGGTGGTAATTAAAGAATTATTATCCTTATGTTCTTTGTTTATTTCATTGTTAGGTTTAAAAACTAAATATAGTCCTTTCACTGTTAAAATGGTTGGGCCTTAACTTCCATATTCAGAGTACTGCAGATACCCCAAGCCAAGATGGAGGGCAGAGGCAGGAGTTCTGATTGGGTGGCAGGTTGACAATGGTGTGACTCCCAACATTCTAAACTGCCTTTCATTAGTTTAGTTTCCTGAGCTGGTCATGTTTCTGTTTATCTCCTATGTTTTGGGCCTTGGAAAACTCTTAAGAAAATATCTTCAACACTAAAAGAAAAAGAAACAACTCATTCAAGTTACATCTACTCTAAAGAAATTATTTTTTCCCTGTGGAAGAAAATGCTGAGAGGTCTTCTAAAGCAAAAAATAAGCTAAGTACTTTTTATGTAATTAATCTAAATGAACTGCCAAAGTTAGCCTTATCTTCTGTTATTTTCTCCTCTGAAGTGCAAGGATTAAAAGACGTTGTGTTGTGAAGCCAGTGTTTTTACATGGCAAACTCATTCATCAGAGATTAAGTCATGAAAACATGATATTTAAAGGCTATTAAAGTTAATGACTGCACAGGCAACCTTGTTTTTTAAAAGCAGCACCAAGAAGGATATTTATTTTTGAGCCAAGGTATTTTTAACAAAGAGGAAAATATATAAGACTTGTTTACCATATTACATGAGGAATCTTCCAAATGCATCTCATTACATGCAAAGACGTTTTTGAGGAATAACTTTACTTTAAAACTGCACTCAACATTAAATGGTATTTCCTTTGGTTGTTGAACTATTTCCATAAAGAGAGGTAAATGAAATGGAATGAACTGATTAAGGAAATAGTATCATTTTAAGGAAAACAAAAGATTATTTCTGTGTTTTCAACTATTTTTTCAAGTGTGCTTCATTCAAAAGACTCATCTTCTTGAGACATTCTGGAGTTTGTGTTCACAGTTTTATTGACATTGTTTGGAAACACATTTTCTTTTCTTCAAGTTCATTTATTTCCACAAGGAACCTCCATCAGTTTAGTCACTTGTAATGACATTCAGTTCATTGGTTTTCAGCAGCACAGTTATGAAACATGACCACCAAAGTTTGCTTTTAGGGTAAAAGAGTTGGAGTTATTTCAAAACTAAAAAAAATATATAGAAATAATTATCATCCTCTGGGCTTTTTGCAGAGGGTATTCAGGTAGGATTGTTGATATTCATAAAATAATAGTCGTTTAGTTTTGTAATATTATTTAATGCTTAACAATTTTCATTCATGCAGAGACCAGATGAAGATAGAAGATCCAGTGTCTGATTTGTTATTTTATCCACTTTTCCCCCTTCCCCCCAGGGGTGTCTAGTACTCAGCTGTTCAGTTTAGTTGTGAGCTAGACATCTTAGTGGGATCGTGGGACTCAGCAGCTCCTGCGTTGGATGTGGATATTACCAGCCTGACACATGGGGGGCAGATACGTGATCCTTCACTGTCTAATGAGGAATGCTTGCTTGTAAACTTAGATGGTCCGAATACCGACTCTCCTGAATTTATTGATGAGGTGGCCACCCTCATGAGATATGTGGAAGTCCCCATCATATGGGGGGGGGCGGGGAGGGTGGGGCATGAACCTTATACTAGACAATGTCCTTGATAGAACAGGCAATACCCGTAGAGCCATGTCCCGTGCCTCCAAACGGCTCCATACACACATGGTGTCCCTGAATCTACATGATGTTTGGAGAACATTCCATCCCCAACTGAGAGATTATACTTTCTATTCAACAGTACACGACAGTTCAAGAATAGATATGTTCCTGGTGTCAGGCTGTCGGGTGGGTAGGATAGCAGATGTCAAGATACTAGCGCGCACACTTTCAGATCATTCCCCGGTGGTGATGCCGATCCAAGTGGGGTCTGGCCCGCCCGCCCGCCCCACCTGGCATTTCAAATCCGAGCCCCTGCATGATAGTTTTCAAAGCTGAGATCCTATCGGATATAAACACCTTTTTTGATATCAACAAACGACATGACACATCCGAAGGGACCCGCTGGGAGGCGTTTAAAGTATACATTAGGGGGGATGTGCATCTCTAGGGAGGCTGGGGTGCTAAAAGCCATTAGACAAGCCTTACACACTTCCGAAACTAAGCTCAAAGCACTAGAACGAAAACATGCCTCTACACCCACCCCTGCAACCTTGGCGAAGATCAGAGCTGAGCTCAAACTCTTTGAATCTCACGCTCTCAGCGAGGGGCAGTACTATGCCCGGCCCATGGTGGCGCGAAAATATGGCGAGGGAGACAGACCAGGAAGAACCCTAGCCAGGTTGGTACGCGCAGAGGGAGGCAAGACCTGTATAGATAGCATCATGGATGCACAAGGAACACAACACTGGTCCAACCAGGGTATAATTGACACCTTCGCAGACTTTTACGCTAATATGTACAGCCCCCAGCAAGAACACAGCCCACAACATGGATAACCTGCTTGAACGTATCCCAATGACCTTTATCTCCACAAACACCAAAGAACAACTTGATGCCCCATTCACCTTGGAAGAGATAGTCCAGGTTATCTCAGACCTCCCAAAGGGCAAGGCCCCAGTCCCCGACGGGCTTACATCAGAGTTCTACCAAGGACATGTTGCCATCCTGGCACCCATACTACACGAGGTCTGGGCCGAGTCACTCCGCCTAGCCGCCTTCCCTCGATCCTTAAGGGAAGGCCTGATAACTGTCCTTCCCAAGCCGGGGAAACCCCTAGACGAAAGCGGCTCCTACAGGCCCTTATCGCTCATAAATACGGATATGAAAATCTTTGCTAAAGTAATAGCGAACAGGTTCCTCCCAATCATGCCACATCTGGTCCACCCGGACCAAAGCGGATTCGTCCCCAGCCGCTCAACTGCCCTCAATATTCATCGACTTTTCAATGTGATGTCCAGAATTGACTCGATCGCTGACGCAGTAGCAGTCAAACTGGACGCCCAGAAGACATTTGATATAGTTTCTTGGCAATACATGTGGGCAGTGCTGGAGAAAATGGGGGTGGGACCACATATGATGATCTACATAAAACTGCTATATACAGGACCAATGGCCAGGGTCCTGGTAAATTCTCCGACTTCTCCCCCCCTTTGCGTTATATAGGGGCACCAGTCAGGGCTGTCCGGTCTCCCCTATTCTATTCGCACTCGCTATTGAGCCCATGGCGGACAACGTCAGGGATCGGCATTGTCACAAGGGTATACGCCTACAAGACACGCCGGAAATCATTTCACTGTACGCCGATGATGTACTCCTATATGTCAGAAACCCATCCATACATCTAGACCCGATCATGCGCAACATAACCAAAATAGGCACATACTCGGGCTTCACCATTAACTATTCGAAATCAGAAATGTTTCCGCTTACGGCAGCAACCCAGCAGCCGCCATGTGAATTTCCCCTGCACTGGTCCCCGGGTGGCATTTAGTATCTGGGGGTTCAAGTATCACTATCCAAATCCTCCCTGCTGACAGATAACTACGAGACTACGGCGCAACTCATAGAATCAAAAATGCAACGATGGCGCAACCTCCCACTATCTCTCGCGGGCAAACTATCCATAACAAAAATGATAGCGGTCCCCAAACTTCTCTATATTTTTGCCAATGTACCGGTATGGCCGGGGAAGCAATATTTCAAGAAATTCCACTCGGTGTGCGCCCAATTCCTCTGGCACTCCGGTGCAGTCCGCAAGAAGTGGCAACATATGACCCTTCCCTATGAAAAACACCTCCTACGATATTGGGCGGACATGGGCTATCGAGCATTGACAGATTTATACCCAGATGGCAAATTCATCACCCCCCAGACATGGCGGCCCGAGCACTCTCGCTCAGCGTTAGAGCTGCTACAATACTTCAGACTAACAGCGGCAGTCCGAGAAATGTGGCCCATCTACCCAGACGAGCCCCCACACTCACCTGAGATCCAATACATAGCCAACTCGGCGGGCGGCAAGGGCATAACATCCTCTCTGCATAAAATGCTGTAGAGGAAATCAGGAGATGCATCCCTCAAACCACGGGAGGAATGGGTGGGGGAGCTGGGATTGGAAATTACTGAAGGGATGTGGAACAAAATGTGTGCACACACTTGCAAAGTTTTTCTCGATGCTAGATTCAGGTGCATACAATACAAACTCAACAGATTATACTATACACCACATAAAGTAGCAAACTTCACGCGCACCCTGACCCACAACTGCCCGAAATGTAGAGCAGAAGAGGCAGACCATATGCATATGTTCTGGTCCTGCAATGCGCTTAGTGCGTTCTGGACAGCATTGACGAAAGTCTAAATTTTTTAACATTAGTGCCATTGTGGCCAAAAAATGTATATTGCAATGTTGGAAGCGCCGTCCCCCCCCCCCCCCCTACATTCGAAATGTGGTTGAAATCCCTCATCTGGACACAAATGTGCGAAGAGGAATATATTGGCTCCCTCCCCACGACATCTCACCCCAGAAATGTGTGGACTGAGTTTTGCAGTTATTTGAGTAACAGACAGTGTTGAATGGAGATCCACCCCCTCGCCAAGCCTGCTTGGAGCCCCGAGTCCTGAACACTGCACGTTCTATCGTGCCGTCAGCTTACCCCCTCATTGTATACTGCTCGAACAATTGTAAAAGTTTGACATTGTGATATTGTAGTTCCTTTCTGTCTATGAAATGCTTGTTGTACCTTTGCAACTTCCTGCCAATAAATATGTTTTTTTTTTAAAAAACCAGTAGGAAAATTAGATGCACTTTGTGTAAGTTAGAAAAATATTAATTATTAAAGTTCAGTAGAATATTTGTTTGTTTAGTACATAAACCAAAACAATTAAAACAAATATATAAAAGCCAAAAAGAAAAAAAGGCTCTTAAGAGCCACCATTTGTGAACGAAAAACAATGAAAATGATTTTCCTTCTCCCACCCTACACCTGGAATTTTCCAGATGTCTGCGGACTATGGAGACTGCAAAGGGTCCTGCGATTTTCTTTTTCAGTTCCATTGAACTGAAAGAGATGGCTCCTAAAGGAACAGTTTTTATGTTTTGTAATTTTGTATTTTTTTGGCTTTGCTTTTTTTTTTGTTTCTTTCCCCTTAGGAGAGGCAAGGTAAGGTGGGGGAGGGAAGGGCACCAACCATAGAAACGGAGGGGGAGGTGGACAGGGGAAGATGGTAGGCATGCCTTAAATTTAAGGTGGGGGCAGTGTTTCTCATGGTCCTTGACCGCAGCCTCGAAAGCACTATGAAACTACTCCTCCCCGCCCCCCTGCAGATTGGTGCATCGCAGAACAAACATAGTACTGTGACCCTCAAAAGGTAAGGGTCAACGGCATTCTGTATGGCCTGTGAGGCGGCCGCTGGGATCCTCTGCCCCACAGTAGGACTCACTTCTGGCGCTGGGGGTAGGCATTTTCTCTACCTAATCTTCCCATTGATCCCCTTCTGCATCCTCGCGCCTGTACCTCCTCCCTGGGCTTCCAGATGGTGGTGTTGGGGCGGCTGGGGACGAGGAATGGCCATAACAGATGCCATTAGAGAAGACTAGAAGCTCTGCAAAGCAGGTGCTCTCTCCTGGACTGCCAGATTGAGAATGACTAAAAGTAATGGGCGAGTCCCTTCAGTGGAAACGTCCGTGGACCGCATGACTGTGGACTACCAAGTCAAAAATAGGCCTTGGAAAAGTGTAATGAGTTGACCGATCAACTAAGAATGGGTGTAGGAGCTCTGCAAGGCAACACCCTAGATTGGCCGAAAATGCAGTTTTAAATTGTCCATAGTGACTGACACTGTCCACAGACAGGCAGTCACGCTGCATGGGTGCGGTTGCATGGGTGCGGTCACATGACGACGTCCCAGAACTTTATGGTTGCTGAAAACATCAGAAATTCGCCAGTTATGGTAAGCTAAGCAACCATAACTCGCGCCACCACTGTGCACTGCTATGACTAACACCCAGGGTATAAAAGATTACAGCTTTTTTTTAAAAATAGTTTTCTAAGTCAAAATGTTTCATGGTGTTACATCACTGTATATAAATTATTAATAATTCTTCTTTTCATTATATATATATGGGATACATTACTCACCGTAATCGTATTTCTGATGCTTGTATCTGCTTAGATTCACATGCTGTGCATAGGCCGACATCTAGTGGAAGCTGCGGAGTATTACAGTTTGTTTTTCGAAACTCGAAAATGGGCGTCGACACAGGCGTGCCAGTAATACTATCCCTAGTGTGACGTCCACTGTACCCAAGATCCCTCACGCGTCTAGGATCCTCAGATTGTATTTTTTCTGACACGAGGAAGCATGAGGAGTAGCGCGAGTACAGATAATCCAAGCAGATAGACAGAAAGGTAAGACTACAAGCAATCATGCGCCTTCTCTCGGAGGGGAGGAAGGGTGGGTCGCATGTGAATCTAAGCAGATACAAGCATCAGAAATACGATTACGGTGAGTAATGTATCCCTTCTGAGGCTTGTGGAATCTGCTTAGATCACATGCTGTGCATAGATTAGCGAGCAGTACCAGAAGAAGGAGGTGGGATGTGAGAAGGGTCATGAGCAAACAGGTGTCTTAGAACCGCTTGTCCCACTTATCTGTCTTGGAATGAGTGTCAATGCAGTAATGCTGAGTAAAAGTGTGAATAGAGCTCCAAGTAGCTGCTTTGCAAATGGTGTCGAGGGGAACATTTGCAATGAAAGCCAGAGTGGCCCCAATGCCTCTAGTAGAATGGGTCCTTGGCGTAAAAGGCAGAGTTTTTTCAGAAAGAGAGTAACACAGCTGTATACAGTTGATAATCCACTTCGAGATCGCGCCTTTAGAGACGCGATCCCCCTCTCTGCCTGTAGCTACGGAGACAAACAGTTGATCTGTTTTCCTTAGCGGTCTGGTTTTATTTACATAGTAGAGGACCGCCCTACGCACATCAAGGGTGTGTAGTTTCACCTCAGCTGAGCTTTGCGGGTTCTGGAAGAAAGCCGGAAGCTCGATGGACTGGTTTACATGGAACTTAGATATAAATTTAGGTGAGAACCTAGGGTGTGTGCGTAAAACCAGTTTGTCTTTGTGGATAGTAAAGAAAGGATCCTGCACTGACAGAGCCTGAATTTCACTGACCCTTCTTATAGAGGTAATGGCTACTAAGAAGGCCGTTTTATAAGTCAGGTGTTTGAGACTGCTTTTATGCATGGGTTCGAAAGGGGGGCCCATGAGCTTAGCTAGCACCACATTGAGGTCCCATCCTGGCGGTGGGTTCGAGATAGGAGGGTGAAGTCTCTTTACTCCTTCCATGAAGGCTTTAACTACTGGTACTTTCCACCACGATACTTTGTTATGGGATGTGGTGTAAGCCGAGAGGGCTGCCAGGTGTACCTTCAGAGAGTTAAAAACCAAACCTGCGTCCAGCAGGTGGAGCATGTATGTTACAACGTTGGAAGGAGTGCAATCAACTGGGTTGATTTGTTTATTCTGGCACCAAATAACGAATCTCTTCCACTTGTCAAAGTAACAGTACCTTGTGTTTGGTTTCCTGGATTCTTTTAGGATGTCCATACACCTCTGTGGTAAATTGAGATGCCCAAACTCTATGACCTCAGGAGCCATGCTGCCAGGTTCATTGAGTTGGGTTCCTGGTGCACTGTTTGACCTTGTTGCTGGGACAGTAGGTTGTACCAGGCTGGGAGTTTGATGGGCTCGCACACCGCCATCCTGCGTAGGTGTGGAAACCATGGTTGTCTCGCCCACATGGGAGCAACTAGGATGAGCGTCATCGATTCCTTGTTCATCTTGTACACCACCTTCCTGATGAGAGGAGTTGGTGGAAAAGCGTACGCAAACATCCCTGACCAGTTCATCCACAGGGCGTTCCCTTGGGAGTCTGGCTGGGGGAACCTGGATGCAAATCCTGGGCATTGTTTGTTTTCGCTTGTGGCGAATAGGTCTATAGTGGGGAAACCCCACTGAGAGAAGAGATCTTCTACGATATCTCTGTGAAGGACCCATTCGTGTTCTTCTGGGAGGGAGTCTCTGCTTAGGGCATCCGCTAGGGAATTGAGCTCCCCTGGAACATGTTGTGATGACAGGAAGATGTTCCGTCTGAGGGCCCATATCCAGATTTTCTGGGCAAGCTTGGACAGATTTGGCGAACGAGTCCCTCCTTGTTTGTTCAGATAGAACATGGCTGTCGTGCTGTCCGTCCGGATCTGCACCGACAAGTTTAGCAGATGGGGCTCGAACGCCCGAAGCGCTCGGAATACTGCCAGAAGCTCTAGCAGGTTGATGTGGTTCTTGGCTACTGAGTGAGACCAGAGACCCTGAGCTGTGTGGTGGAGATGGTGAGCTCCCCACCCAGTCAGGCATGCATCTGTAGTCACCACTGCCTGTACTTCGGGATCGTAAAAGGGTTTTCCCCTTGCGAGATTTTCTCTTGTCCACCAGTGTAAGCTCTGTACGAGTGTTGGCGAAACGACCACTAGATCGTCCCACTGACCACTTGCCTGAGACCACTGTTTCGCCAACCATTCCTGCATGGGACGCATGCGCAGACGCGCGTGGGGGACCAGGTAAATGCATGACGCCATCATGCCCAGTAACCGCATTGCTTTGCGTACCGTTATTTGTTGACCTGACTGATAATGTGGAATTTGCAGTAGTATATTCCGAATTCTCTCTTCCGAAGGGAAGGTCAACCCTTTCTGAGTATCTAGGATTGCTCCTAGGAACTGTTTTGAGGTGCTTGGCACTAGACTTGACTTCTTTTCGTTGATAGAGAAGCCTAATTCGTGGAGGAGGTCGATAGTCCTCTGAATGTTTGACCTGCAAATTCCTGGGGTTTCCCCCGTTATGAGCCAGTCGTCCAGATAAGGGTACACTGGGATTGCCTCCCTGCGTAGGTGTGCAGCTGCCACCGCCAGTACCTTGGTGAATACCCTTGGTGCTGAAGCTATCCCGAAGGGCAGTACCTTGAATTGGTAGTGGCGACTGTCCACCTTGAAGCGCAAGTATTTTCTGTGCGCTGGGAGCATGGAAATATGAAAATAAGCATCTTTCATATCCAAGGTTGCCATGTAATCCCCCTTTTTTAGGAGGGGGATTACCTCTTGTAGCGTGGTCATACGGAATTTTTGGGGCTTGACATACTTGTTGGCAGGCCATAAGTCCAATACTGGGCGCATTGTCAAATCTTTCTTTGGCACAAGGAAGTAAGTTGAATAGATACCCTTGTTTACCTGGTGTCCTGGGACGAGTTCTATCGCGTCCTTTTCTAGCAGAATGGCGATCTCCTCGAGAAGGATCTTCTGATGTTCTAAGGAGTGTATTCTTTGTCGTGGAGGGTGGTTCCGGGGACGCTGCAGTAATTCTATACAATATCCTGTGGACACTGTTGACAGCACCCATCTATCTGAGGTGATCCCTTCCCAAGCCTGGGTGAAGTTGGAAATGCGTCCCCCTACTGGGGTTGCGTGAGAAGGGACCCTGAACTGAGCGTCACTGCTTTGGTGGAGGCGTGCCACCTCCCTTGTTGGGGCTGCCTCTGCCTCTTCCACGACCTCTCTTGTTACCCCTGCCGTAACTTTGGGTAGACTGCTGGTTGTTGTTCCATTGTGTACCCTGTCCTTGGGCATAGTTGCCTCTTTGTGAATTTTGGCCGCGTGGGCGACGAAAATTACTGTTCCCCCTCTGGTTAGGGGGTTTGTTGGTAAGCTGGCCAAGGGATTTGAGAGTCTCGTATTCGTCCTTGGCATTCTTAAGTGCGTCTTCGACCGCTTTCCCAAACAATAGATCGGGTTCCACCGGCTTGTCTATTAACGAAGCCTGGGTTTCTGTTTTGAACCCCGACTGCCGTAACCACGCATGTCTTTTGATAACAGTACCTTCCGCTATCAATCTTCCTGCGTTGTCCGCGGCGTCGAAAGTTGCTTTTAATATGCAACCAGACACGGCTCTCCCTTCTGCCGAGATCCGAGCCAACTGGCCCTTTAACGGTTCAGGAGCAGAGGCTATGAGCGCCGCGACCTCTTCCCATTGATGGCAGTTGTAACTTGCCAACAGGGTGGTGGAGTTTGCAATCCTTGCTTGGTAGGCGGACGTTGAGGCTACCTTCCTGCCAAACCCATACAGTTTTTTGCTCTCCTTGTCGGGAGGAGCTTCTGACGACGATAAGGGTGTCCCAGCCCTCTTCCGAGTGTTGGTAACCACTAGGGAGTCTGGTTTAAGATGTCCTCTTATATAAAGAGGGTCAGACTGGGCTGCCCGAAAAAGTTTTTCGACTCTGGGGTTGACGGCTCTGATGAGGTTAGGATTCACCAGGGATGGATCTATTCTACGTTGGATGGATTTAAGGATAGGGATGGTTTGAGCGACCGGCCTCCTCTCTCCCACCAACTCTTCTGCGAAGTCCCTTTCCTCCTGTACACCGTGGGTGTCGATGTGAAAATGTTCTGCTGCGCGAGCGAGAACTTCATTAAGGAGGGGCTGGTTATCAACTGGCGAGTCGGTAACTGGGGCTTCGCTCTCTACCGGGGAATCTACTCTGTAAATTTCCTGCTCATCTCCTACCTCCTCCAGGTCCTCGTCATCCGCATAGTATTCAGTCCCGGTTTGTTCCTCCATAAAGTTAAACTCCTGGTCCCCTTCAGGGAAAGGCTGTCCTTGGTATCTGGGGTGTGGAGTAGAGTATGGAGTAGAGTAAGGCTGCACCTCGAAGGGTTCAGGTCTTTCGAACCGGGCCTTTTTACTTAGGGGGATAGGATCAGAGGAGCCTGAGGGTGTGGCCCCTTGAGGGTCATACGAAAGGAAATGTTCTGGGTTTTTGTCATAAAAATCAGCTAAGGAAGACATCCTTGACATGACCCTGTCTATGTCTTCACTGGACCATTCTTTGGAACAGGGTATGACTTTAGTAGGCAATTTAGAGGACTTATCAAGAGTACCCTTGCTGGATGTTGATGTCCCAGTAGATTTGTGTTTGTCTGTCTGCTTAGGGTGGAAGGATGGTCTTACAGGAGTGGAAGGCTGTGCTTTCCGCTGTTTCCCCCCCTCCCCGTGCGTGGAAAAATGTTTTCCCTGCCCCTTGGAGGCCCCAGAGGCTTTAGACGCCTGGCGTCGAGGGTCGGGAGAGGTATCTGTGTGTTTCGAGCGTGGGGACTCGCTGGTGTTAACTGGGGCCTCGGTCTCCTGGAGCGCGGCCTGGGGGTGGAAGTCGTCTTCCGACGATCGAACTTCCGTTAATCTAGGGAGCGAGGCACTCTTGGCAAGAGTGGATGATTGCCTTGCGTCATGAGGCGATCTCGATCGAGAGCGCCCAGAGGACACCGAGTCGGACCGTTCTATCTGTGCCTCTTTCCGAGAAGTCGACGTCGTCGAGGTTCGGTTGGACTTAGTGTGCTTAGTGTGTGTAGGGTGTGTAGCGCTTGCGTCGCCGGGGGTCTTCCCCATAGCCGCCCTGCCGGACAACCTTCCGAGGTCGGGGACCTGCGCTCGGCAGTCTTTCGACGCCGTAATGCCCTCGCCGTCCGAAAGTACGGCGTCGCTGCCATCGCTGAAGGCGCCCTCCGCTGCCATGGCCGCCTGCCTGGCGTGGTGGGCCCAACGCTTTGTCGAACGGTCCTTAAGTGTCTTAGGCTTAAACCTACTACACGCTCTGCAGTTCGCTTCGGGGTGGTCCCTCGGCAAGCAGAGATTGCACGTGGCGTGCCTGTCGACCCAAGGGTATTTGCGGTTGCACTTGGGGCAGAATTGGAAAGGGGTACCCTCCATACGCACCTTGAGGCAGCGGGCTGGTAAGTGTTGGAAATATATAAGGTGTACCTATATACCAAGAGTGAAGAGTATGTACCACCCCCCCACTCTCCCTACTTGCAGGGCCGAGGCCAGCGGCCTACTAGGCCCGGGCCGAGGCCAGCGGCCTTCCGAGGCACGGGCCGAGGCCAGCGGCCTTCCGAGGCCCAGATCCGTCGTGCAGCATCCGACGGTCGATGTCTTCTCCAGCCGTCGTCGAGTGTCGAGGGTCGACGTTGGGGTGGGGAAGGATGTCAATAAATAATTTTAAACTTCAATAATTAGCAAAAGTAAGGCTAAGGCCAGGGGACTCCGCAAGATGCTTCCGACCAGTATGGCGGAAAAAAACAATCTGAGGATCCTAGACGCGTGAGGGATCTTGGGTACAGTGGACGTCACACTAGGGATAGTATTACTGGCACGCCTGTGTCGACGCCCATTTTCGAGTTTCGAAAAACAAACTGTAATACTCCGCAGCTTCCACTAGATGTCGGCCTATGCACAGCATGTGATCTAAGCAGATTCCACAAGCCTCAGAAATATATATGATCCATTACTCACCGTAATCGTATTTCTGATGCTTGTATCTGCTTAGATTCACATGCTGTGCTTAGGCCGACATCTAGTGGAAGCTGCGGGGTATTACAGTTTGTTTTTCGAAACTTGAAAACGGCCGTCTATATAGGGCGTGCCAGTAATACTATCCCTAGTGTGACGTCCACTGTACCCATGATCCCTCACACATGTAGGACCCTCAGATTGCATTTTTTCTGACATGAGGTAGCATGAGGAGTAGGACGAGTACAGATTATCCAAGCAGATAGAAGAAAAGACTACAAGCATCCATGCGCCTTCTCTCAGAGGGGAGGAAGGGCTGGCGCATGTGAATCTAAGCAGATTCAAGCATCAAAAATACGATTACGGTGAGTAATGTACCCCTTCTGAGGCTTGTGGAATCTGCTTAGATCACATGCTGTGCATAGATTAGCGAGCAGTGTTAGAAGATGGAGGTGGGATCGAGTAGGGTCATGAGCAAATATATGTCTTAGAACCGCTTGTCTCACTTGAGTATCTGTCTTGGAATGAGTGTCAATGCAGTAGTGTTGAGTAAAGGTGTGAATAGAGCTCCATGTAGCTGCCTTGCAACTGGTGTCAAGGGTTACATTTGCAATGAAAGCCAGAGTGGCCCCCGTGCCTCTTGTAGAGTGTGCCCTTGGCGTAAAAGGCAGAGTTTTATCTGAAAGGGATTAACACAGCTGGATATATCTGACTATCCATTTGGAGATGGCACCTTTAGAGACGCAATCTCCTTCTCTGCTTGTGGATACCGAGACGAACAGTTGATCTGTCTTTGTTAGCGGTCTGGTCTTGTCTACGTAGTAGAGGACAGCTCTTCACACATCTAGTGTGTGTAGTTTCACCTCAGCAGAGCTCTTGGGTTCTTGGAAGAAGGCCGGAAGCTCAATGGACTGGTTAACATGGAATTTTGAAATGAACTTAAAGTGAAAACCTAGGGTGAGTTCGTAGAACCAGTTTATCCTTATGAACAGTAAAGAAAGGATCCTGCACTGAAGGAGCCTGAATCTCGCCGACCCTTCTTATGGATGTAATGCCTACTAAGAAGGCAGTTTTATAGGTCAGGTGTTTGAGACTAGCTTTATGCATGGGTTCAAAGGGGGGGCCCATGAGTTTAGCAAGCACCACATTAAGGTCCCATCCTGGTGGTGGGTTCGAAATTGGAGGGTGGAGTCTCTTTACCCCTTGCATAAAGGCTTTAACCACTGGAACTTTATACCACAACACTGTTCTGGGAGGTGGTGTAGGCTGACAGCGCCTCCAGGTGTACCTTGAGTGAATTAAATACCAGCCCTGCATCCAGCAGGTGGAGCATGTAGGTGACAATATTGGAAGGCGTGCAATCAACTGGGGTGATTTGTTTATTCTGGCACCAGATAATGAATCTCTTCCATTTATCAAAGTAATGGTGTCTTGTGTTTGGTTTCCTTGATTCTTTTAGGATATCCATGCATCTCTGTGGTAGATTGAGATGGCCAAACTATGACTTCAGGAGCCATGCTGCCAAGTTCATCGAGCTGGGTTGAGGATGCACGGTTTGTCCTTCGTGCTGGGATAGTATGTTGTGCCAGCACGGGAGTCTGTTGGGTTCGCACACTGCCAGTTTGCGCAGGTGTGGGAACCACGGTTGTCTCGCCCCCATGGGAGCAACTAGGAGGAGCGTCATAGATTCCCTGTGCATCGGGTTGACCACATTCCTCATCAGAGGGGTTGGTGGAAAAGCATAGGGAAACATTCCTGACCAGTTCATCCATAGAGTGTTCCCCTTGGACCCTGGCTGGGGGAACCTGGATGCGTATCCTGGGCATTGTCTGTTTTCGCTTGTGGCAAATAGGTCTATAGTGGGGAAACCCCACTGAGAAGAGATCTCCTACGACCTTTGTGTAGACACCATTCATGTTCTTCCGGGAGGGGATCTCTGCTCAAAGCGTCTGCTAGTGAATTTAGATCCCCTGGAACAAGTTGAGATGACAGGTAAATGGTCCGTCCAAGTGCCCATGTCCAAATTCTCTGGGCAAGCCTGGACAGATTTGGCGAACGAGTGCCCCTTGTTTATGTAAAACATTGCCGCCGTGCTGTCTGTTAAGAACTGCACGGACAGGTTCAACAGGTGGTGTTTGAACGCTCAAAGCACTCTGAAGACCGCCAGAAGTTCTAGCAGATTGATGTGATTCTTGGACACTGCGTGAGACCAGAGACCCTGAGCTGTGTGGTGAAGGAGGGGTGTTCCCCACCCCGACAGTGACGCGTCCGTAGTGACTACCGCCTGTATCTCTGGATCGTAAAAGGGTTTCCTTTTTGACAGGTCCTCTCTTGTCCACCAGCAAAGACTTTGTACCAGTGTTGGCAAAACGACCACTAGATCGTCCCACTGACCACTTGCCTGAGACCACTGTTTCGCCAACCATTCCTGCATGGGTCGCAGGTGCCTGGGGAACCAGGTAAATACATGACGCCATCATGCCTAACCACACACATCGCTTTGCGCACCCTTATCTGGTGACCGGACTGATATTTAGGAATTTGCAGTAGTAGATTCTGAATTCTTTCCTCTGATGGAAAGGCCAACCCCTCTCGAGTGTTTAGGACAGCTCCTGTTTGGAGGTGCTTGGCAACAGGCTTGATTTTTTTCCTCGTTCATTGAGAAACCCAGAGGAGAGGAGATCAATCGTTCTTTGGATTGGATCTGCAAATTACTGGGGTCTCCCCCATGATGAGCCAGTCGTCCAGGTAAGGGTACACTGGGATTGCCTCCCTGCGTAGGTGCGCCATCACCACCGCCAGTACCTTGGTGAATACTCTTGGAGCCGAGGCTATACCGAAGGGCAGCACCTTGAACTGGTAGTGCTGACCGTCCACCTTGAAGCGCAAGAATCTTCTGTGCGCTGGGAACATGGAAACATGAAAATAGGCATCTTTCATGTCCAATTTTGGCATGTAATCTCCTCTTTTTAGGAGGGGGATTATCTCTTGGAGTGTAGTCATGCAAAATTTTTGGGGCTTGACATTCTTGACATTCTTGTTTGCAGGGCACAAGTCTAATACTGGGCGCATTGTCAGATTTTTTTTTGGCACAAAGGAAGTAAGTTGAATAAATACCCTTGTTTACCTGGTTGCCCGGGACGAGTTCTATTGCGTCCTTTGCAAGAAGATTGACGATTTCCTCGAGGAGAATCTTTTGGTGGTCCAGGGAGTGTATTTTTTGTCTTGGAGGGTGGTTGCGGGGACGCTCCAACAGTTTGATGCAGTATCCCGCGGACACTGTAGACAGCACCGATCTGTCCGAGGTGATCCCTTCCCATGCCTGAGTGAAGGTAGAAATGCGCCCCCCTACTGGGGATGCATGGGAAGGGACCCTGAGCGGAGCGTCACTGTTTGCTGGGAGGCATACTGCCTCTACCTGGGCTGCCTCTCCCTCTACCACGGCCCCTCTCGTTACCTCTGGCGTAACCTTGGGTAGTCTGTTTGTTGCCACCCCACGATGTACCCTGCCCCTGTGAGTAATTAGTTCCCCTCTGGGAATTTTGGCCGCGTGAGCGACGAAATTTATTATTCCCTCTTTGGTTCCTTAGTTAATTGTCCCAGGGACCTTAGGGTATCGTATTTTTCTTTGGCAGTTTTGAGTGCCTCCTCTACCGCTTTCCCAAACAAGACATTTGGTTCCACCGCCATGTTGGTAAGAGTAACCTGGGTCTCGGCTTTGAACCCCGACTGTCTCAGCCAAGCGTGTCTCTTGATGACATTGCTCTCTGCAATGAGCCGGACTGCATTGTCTGCTGTGTCAAAAGTCGCTTTCAGAATGCACCCGGACACGGATCTACCCTCCGACGCAATCTGGGCTAACTGGCCCTTTAGTGGTTCTGGTGCGGAGGCAATGAGGGTAGCTACTTGCTCCCATTTGTGACAATTATAACTTGCCAGCAGAGTGGTGGTATTCGCAATTCTTGCCTGGTAAGCCGAAGTGGAAGCCACTTTCCTTCCTAGACCATATATTTTCTTGCTCTCCCTGTCTGGGGGAGCTTCAGATGATGCTAGAGGTGTCCCCGCTCTTTTCCTGGTGGTAGTAACTACCAATCAGTCGGGCTTAAGCTGGCCCCTTATGTAAAGTGGGTCGGAAGGGACGGCTCTGAATAATTTTTCAATTCTGGGGTTGACTGCCCAGGTGAGATTAGGGGTGAGGAGGGAGGTGTCAATTCTGCGTTGGATAGACTTCACAACTGGTATGGTTTGTGCAACAGACTTTGTCCCCCATGATCTCTTCTGCGAAGTCCCTTTCTTCTTGATCCCCTTGAGAGTCTATGTGAAAGTGCTCTGCTGCTCTAGCTAAGACCTCATTCAGAAGTGGCTGATTATCCACAGGTGAGTCATTGACAGGTGGATCTTTGGGGATAGTTGAGTGTAGACTATAGGCCTCTGCCTCATCTTCCTCCTCCTTATCATCATCATCATCCAGGTTGTCTCCGTAATAATCTACCCCTGCTTGGTCATCCAGTATCTGTATGTCTGGATCTTCGGCATACTGATGGTAAGGTTGCACAGAAGGTGGGTCTGAAATCAGACCCTGAGCTGGAGTCTCATTCCGAGGTCTCTTACTAGGAGGCTGAGGGTCTTTGGATCCTAAAGCAGTAGAGGTGACAGGGGCATTCTGATAACTCAGAAAATAGTCTGGGTTTTTCTCATAGAAATTAGCCATAAAGGACATTCTTCTCATCATCCTGTCAATGTCCTCAGAACTCCATTCCCTGGAACTGGGAATGACCACCTCTTGCTGATGTTCCTCTTCTATTCCCATATCCTGTGTGGTGGGAGGGACATCCTTGGGCCTAGTGACAGGGTCAGGGGTCTTAGATTTGTCTTTATCTGAGGATTTATGATTGTCCTTCTGGGCCTGGGGTACAGAAGTTTTCTCTGATGACTTCTTCTGCGGTTTTCCCTCTTCAACCTGAGTAGAGGCATGTTTCCCTGATTTTTGGGCCTTCTCTGAGTCTTTCGATGCCTAGCGCCGAGATTCAGGGTGGTCTGGCTACGTTCTGTAGCCTTAGAGTGTGTGCGTCGAGACTCAGAGGCAGGCGTGGAAAGGGCTGCCGGATTCTACTATGCTGCTTGGGGTAGAGGTCAGATTCGTCTTCCGACGACCCTACCTCCGTAACTTTTGGGGGGGTGAGGCACCCTTGGCAATCGTGGACGGTTGCCTTGTGTCGTGCGGCGATCTCGACCTGGAACGCCCAGAGGACACAGATTCTGTGAACTGCTCTCTTTGTGCCTCTTTCTTCCGACGACTCGACACGCGTGTCGAGTCTCGGCTGGGGTTAGTGTGCTTAGGTGCAGTAGTGTGGGTAGCGCTCGTGTCGCCGGGTGTAGTCCCCATAACTGTCCCGCCGGACAATCCTCCGAGGACGGGGGACTTGCGCTTGGGTGTCTTTCGATGCCCCTGTGCCCTCACAGTCCGAAACGTCAGCGTTGCTGCCGTCACTGAAGGAACCCACTGCCTCCATGGCCTCGAGTTGCCTGGCGTAATTGGCCCAACGTTTAGTGGAGCGGTCCTTTAGTGTTTTGGCTTTAAAGAGTTTACACACTCTGCAATTAGCTTCGGGGTGATCCCTAGGCAGGCAGAGATTACAAGTGTAATGCTTATCTACCCAAGGAAACTTACGGTTGCACTTGGGGCAGAATTTAAATGGAGTACTCTCCATATGTTTCTTTATGGCAGCGGGCGAGTATATGTAGGAAATAAACGTGTGCGAGTGTGTGTGTGTGTGTGTGTGTGTGTGTGTGTGTGTGTGTGTGTGTGTGTGTGTCCACCCCTCACTCTCCCTACTTGCAGGGCCAAGGCCAGAGGCCTTCCAAGGCCCAAATCCATCATGCAGTCTCGACGGCTGTTCGTTCTTCGGACCGGCGTAGATCTTCGGAATCTCGACGTGGGACTTAAAGAACGGGGAATTTTTAGATGAATTATGACAAAATGGCTGAAAGACAGGGAACTCCGCAACTATGCTTCCAATCCATGAAGGCAGAAAAAACAATCTGAGGGTCCTACATGCGTGAGGGATCATGGGTACAGTGGACGTCACAACGGATAGTATTACTGGCACGCCCTAAGTCGATGCCCATTTTCGAAAAATAATCTGTAATACTCTGCAGCTTCCACTAGATGTCGGCCTATGCACAGCATGTGATCCAAGCAGATTCCACAAACCTCAGAATATATATATGAACAAACTATAAACCTTCAAGAAACCTGGGGACGGAAATCATTGTTCAATTGCCTACGGCATAAGGCTCCACCATGACCCCAGCCAAACCAAACCACCCCTATTCACTGCACCAACCCTGCATCCTAGCTCAGTGTCCAATATATCCCAATAAGGTAACCAATCGGCAGTGCTCATGGCTTGCAACCATGGGCAGTCTCCAAATCCATGGGGCATAGGCTTCGGCCATGCCGCATTCCCCAATAAGCAAATCAGAGTGCACATTTGTGTTTGCCAAGGGCCAGGCCCACTACCCACACACCAAATGTATATCATTCGTTTTCCTACTTACATTCTTACACTTTTGAAAACTAAAAAACAAGACATTTCCAAAAGCATGCTTTCAGGTCCTTGCTAATGCTTGTCACGCATATTTTATGTAATCTAGTAATCTAGTCCACCACTTCAGGCTGTAACCGCAAGCATAATATTTTATCCCATTCAAACCTACCGCTTCGGCCATGCTGCATGCCCCAATATATATGTAATCATATTTTTTCTGATGTTTGTATTTTCTTAGATTCACATGCTATGCATAGGCCGACATCTATTGGTAGCCGTGGAGTATTACATTTTTTGTTTACTAAATTGGAAAAGGGACGTCAACAGTGCGTTCCAGTAATACCATGCCTAGTGTGATTTCCACTGTACCCATGGTCCTTCACGCGTCGAGGTCCTTCAGATTGTTTTGTTTCGGACGTGAAGTAGCATGAAGTGTAGCGGGAGTACAGATGTAATAAAGCAGATAAGAGACGATGAGCCAGAAAACATCTATGCACCTTCTACTCCACAGGGAAGGAAGGGTGGGCGCATGTGAATCCAAGCAGGTACAAGCATCAGAAATACGATTACGGTGAGTAATGTATCCCTTCTGAGGCTTGTGGATCACATGCTATGCATAGATTAGCGAGCAGTGTCTGGAGAAGGTGGTGGGTTGTGAGAAGGTACGGCGGCAAATAGATGTTTTAGCACTGCTTCTCCCACCTGTGAATCTGCTTTAGAATGTATGGCAATACAGTAGTATTGAGTAAAAGTATGAATAGAGCTCCATGTGGCAGCAGAGATCTATGCATTTCACGATCCATCTAAAGAAAGCATTTTTTGAAACGTGATCCCCTTCCCTGCCAGGTGCTATCGAGACAAACAGTTGGGTCTGTTTTTCGTAGCAGTTTTGTTTTGTTTGCATAGTAAAGAATCACCCTCCTTACATCTAGCCTTACATCTAGTGTATGCAGTTTTTTTTCAGCTGGGCTTGAAGGGTTCTGAAAGAAAGCGGGTAGTTCAATGGACTGGTTGATATGGAACTTGGATATGAACTTAAATGAGAACCTAGGGTGTGTTCTTAGTACCAACTTGTCTTTGTGGATAACAAAGAAGGGGTTTTGCACTGACAAAGCTTGCAGTTCACTGATTTCTTATGGAGGTGATGGCCACCAGAAAAGCCGTTTTACTTTAGGTGTTTAGGGCTGGATTTGTGCATAGGCTCAAATGGGGGGGCCTATGTGCTTTGAGAGTACCACATTTAGATCCCACCCTGAAGGCGGGTTTGAAATACAGGGACCTTCCACCAGGACACCTTGCTTTGAGAAGTGGTGTATGCGGATAGAGCCACTAGGTGAACCTTGATGGAGTTGAATACTAGACCGTAAGTGGAGCATTTAATGAATAATCTGTGATGAGTACATTCGATCGGGTTTACATTTTTTAACTGGCACCATATTAATAACAGTGTCTGGTGTTTGGTTTGCATGCCTCCTTGAGGATTTCCATACACCTGAGGTAGTGTTAAATGGCAAAACTCTGACTTCAGTGCCAAGCTGCCAAGTTCATGGATTGAGGATATGGGTATAACATTGTCCCCCCCATCCCCCCATGCTCAGTCAGCATCTTTTAGGGGCAGAGGAGTTTGATTGGATCACACATCGCCAGTTTGCACAGATGCGGAAACCAAGGTTGTCTCACCCACATAGGAGCAACTAGGATTCGGGTCACCTGTTACTGGTGCATTCTGTTCATTATCCTGCTCAGTAGCGGTGTTGGGGGGGGGGGGAGGAAGCATAGGCAAATTTCCCTGACCAGTTCATCCACAGGGCAATACCCTTGGATCTGGGTTGGGGTGGATGCAAAGTCAGAGCATTGTGACTTCTGGCTTGTGATACAAGTCTGAGGGAGGATAGCCACAGAGGGAAAGAATATCATCTAAGATGTTTCTGCCGAGCTGCCACTCGTGCTCTTCAGGTAGAGGATCTCTGCTTAACGAGTCCGCCAGAGAATTGATTTTCCCTGGAACATGTTGCAACGTTAGGAACATGTTCTGCTTGAGTGCCCACTTCCACATTTTTTGTGCTAGCGTGGATGGGCTTGGAGAGTGTGTGCCTCCACTGCTTGTTTATGTAAAACATGGCAGTGGTGCTGTCCCTGAGGATTTGAACCGTCTGCCCTGACAGATGAACTTAGAAAGCTTGTAGGGCTTTGATCACTGCTAGCAGCGCTAAGAGGTTTATGTGATTTTGGGCTGCGATATTGGTCCACAGGCCATGTGCTGTGTGGTGAAGGTAATGGGCTCCCCACCCGGTGAGTGATGCATCTTCTGACAATCACTTGCACTGTAGAGTTGTGAAAAGGTTCCCCCACAACACCCAATCAACAGATTTTCCTTCGACCACCAGCATAGGGCTTAAACTAGGGTTCGCAAAACGACCACTAGATCGTCCCTCCTACCTCTTGCCCGAGACCACTGTTTGGCTAACCACTCCTGCATTGGGTGCATGCGCATCCAGGTAAATGTATTATGCCATCATCCCGAGCCAAAAAAGGTCCGTACGCATTGCTTTGCGTACGGTTATTTGACGAACAGCTAGATACTGAGGTATTTGCAGCAGTATGTTTTGCACTGTTTCGTTTGACGGAAAGACTAGACCCTCTTCTGCCTTTATGACAGCTCCTAAGAAATGTTTTGTTCTACTTGGAACAAGAAGATTTTTTCTCGTCAATTGCGAATCCTAATTGGAAGAGAAAATTGATTGTTTTGGGTATTTTGCTTGAAAATCTGGGGGGTGGGCGGCCCTCCCCCGTTATCACCCAGTCGTCCAGATAAGGGTGCACTGGGATTGATTCTCTGCGTAGGTGCGCTGCCACTACCACTAGTACCTTGGTGAATACCCTTGGAGCAGAGGCTATGCCGAAGGGTAGCCCCGTGAATTGGTAGTGTTGGGTCGCTATTTTGAACTGCAAGAATCTTCTGTGTGCTGGGAACATTGAAATATGAAGGTATGCATCTTTCATAGCCAAGGTTGCCATGTAGTTCCCCCGTTTCGGCAGTGGGATTACTTCCTGTAGGGTTGTTATGCAGAGGTTTTGCAGCTTGACATAGGTGTTTGCAGGGTGCAGGTCTAAGACAGGGCGCATTGTTAGGTCTTTTTTTGGCATAAGGAAGTACATACACTAGATCCTTGGTTTGCCTGGTTCGCCAGGACGATTTCTATGGCGCCCTTTACTGCAGTGCTTTCACTTCTTCCTTTGTAGTTTGTCTTGGCTGGTGTTTGTATTAGCTCTATGCAATAACCCCCCACCACAGTGGAAAGTACAGACTTGATCCCCTGCCATGCATGGCTAAAGTGAGCAATACGACCTACTGGAGATGCACGAGAGGGAACCTGTAGCGGGTGGTCACTGTTTAGGAGGGGTTGAGCGTCCTCTTGAGGAGAAATCTGCCCCTATTTCTGGACCTTCTTTGGCCCCTTTGAAAGCCCTGTTGTGAGGACTGCTCTTGTGGAGAACCCCAGGACGAACTCTGGCCACCTTGGCTGTAATTGGAGGACCACTGGGAGTTCTGTCCTCTGAACCTGCATGTATTTGAGCTCCCGCTCTGCCCAAAGGGCTTGTTAGTGATTTGACCAAGGAATTTGAGTGTGTCCTACTCCTCCTTCACGCTTTTCAGTGCGTCTGTGACCGCTTTGCCAAATAAAGAATTGGGCTCAATGGGTATGTTGTAAAGGGTAGCCTGGGTCTCCGATTTGAAACCAGATTGACAGAGCCATGCACAGGGTTTGATTAGTGTACCTTCTTCCACGATTCACCCTGCGTTGTCTGCTGGTCAACTGATGATCTTGTCCTCAAAGCCGTTGCGTTATACGGTTGTCGGAAGAACAGAAAGAAAAACTAAGTTTAAATTTTACTAAGTAATTGCGTCAGTCAAGAAGGAACTCTGCGATATGCTTCCGACTACAATGGCGGAAAAAAACAATCTGAGGCACCTCAACGCGTGAACGACCATGGGTACAGTGGACGTCATACTAGGGATAGTATTACTGGCACCCCCTGTCGACGTCCATTTTCGAGTTTCGAAAACAAAAAACTTAATACTCTGTGGCTACCCCTAGATGTCAGCCTATGCATAGCATGTGATCCAAGCAGATCCACAAGCCTCAGAAATATATTTGAACCCAGCAAACCATACACTTCAAACATTTGTTAGTTCACATTATGCCCACTCTGCACATGATTTCCAGTTTTGGTTAAGCCCCACTTCATGACTCGCTTTCAATATACTCACTTAACCCATCATTGCCTTCTACCAATAGTAAAGATTAGACGCCAATGAACCACCAGTGGCCTGCCTCGGCAGGCAGCAACGTACAACGTCGGATGACTCAGTTTATGCTATTGGCCCGCGGCTGAAGAAGCACAGGCACAATAACCACATGCACTTATGTTAACACTAGCTCTCGCAGCCTGACAAATATTCTGAGGGTGTGAAGAAGATGACAGACTAGCAAATTTCACTTCTGCTTTGCCCCGTCCCAGCGAGAGACTTGTCGGTTTGGCTCCTGACGAGAGGAATGGCAGACTCTGGTGATCAATTGGGTGACAGAGTGCTGCACAGAGGTGTGTACTTCTCCAAGAAGGCGCCAGAGGCCACAGGTCCCATCAATCCGACACCGAGGATCCAAGGTGGAGAAGCGAGTCAGGGGAGGTTGCTGTGGTGGAGATGTGCGGCGGGCCCAGTCACCCATGTCCACCATTCATACCCGTGACCAGCAACATTCATGAGACAACCCTGGGCATTGGCATCGATTACATTGAGAGACTGAACACTGGTGGTGTGATACAGGTCTCCAGGGTCTCTAGGGAGTAGGGGTGTTGCTAGGTCGGGAAAAGATCTGGGGCTACGCTAATTCGGGACTCAGGGCTAGCTAGACTTTTGGTTGTAGCCTGAGCTTCTACCTGGAGCTGCAACCAAAAGACCAGGGACTATAGTCCCCCGCTGCCCCAGCCTCACCCCCTAGCAAGCCCCTGCTGGGAGAACAGGGTCTGAGACCAGGGTGGGTGGCCTGCTCGAATAACAAGTGGGCATACCTAGAAGAGGAATTGATGAGAAGGGAGAGAATGGGGGTCACATCTGTAGTAGGAAGCAGGTCCCAACGTTTTACTTTGCCACTTTTCAGCTCGGCGTCACAGCACACAGCGAGACCAAGAGATTTTACAAAAGCAGTCAATGCAGGCACTGTGTCTTAATGATCATCATTACAATCATAGCAGCTGGAAAAGCCTACGGAGGGAAACCGATTGTTAGGCAGAAACCTGTGCAGTTCCCTTAGGGACCACTGCAAAAGATTTAAGACTACAGGTGTTTGGCAGTAAACCCACTTGGTAGCAGTCTGTACCACACAGATTCACTTGGTAGCTGTGGCTGAGCAGTCAGACTTCCCTCAAGAAGAGTTAGGCAGTATACAGAGCATACAAAATAGGTACAGAAATACAGTAGCACAAGCAAACACTGACCAGAGCTTGGGTGTAAAAGTATATAATTATTTATTTAACAGACACTTATAAAACACACTAGCACTAAATTGGTAACATAAGTTCAAAATACAATCACTATTATCATATGTACATCCCTGATTACTTGTTGGACAAGTCTTAGTTAACACCACTTATTTCCAGACAGAGGTGAGCGCTTAACGTTCGATGGCACTCCAACAAGTTAAATAAAAAGGGAGGCAAAAGCAGAATTATGGAAGCATACACACTAAACACTTTTTAAAGAACCACAGCAAGTTAGGAAGGCACAGTCTACTGGTGAGCGAGGAAGTTTAGGTGCCAGGCCCACTTTCAAGGGAGCCAGGCGGAAGGGGCCCAAGATCAGATAGTTACACAGAATCTTCCAATTTTGTAGAGGTAGTTCGAAAAAGGTTTAGTTCAGTTCAGAAAAGTTAGCTAAGGTGTCCCAGGCTAACCCAGGTTCGAGAGAGGATTTAATACACCCCGTTCAATCGGTTGCAAGGGAAGCCAGGCGGAACACGGTATCTTAAATGGAGAGGATCCTCCAGCGGGGGCAGTTGTTCCTGGCAGCGGGTGCAAGTCGCAGCGTCGTCCAGAGGAAGAGAAGATCTTATCGCGGAGGAAAGATGAAGGTCGTTGCACTGCCAGGGAAGAAACCAGCCGCGGAGTTCTCCGGTACAAAGGTACTACCCTTTCGGTTCGCGGTAGTGGTGAAAACGTGGTATCCCGGTTGCCGGGCTGCTTGGCACAGGCAAGGCGGCCACGAGATGCTCCAGGAAGGCGAAAAGAAGGTAGACTGGTTATCCCCACCAGTCAAAGGAAGAAGACTCTCCGGGCTGGAGATCTCCTCGGTCGTTGGGAAAAGTGGTGAGACGGTTCAGCAGGGCTCCACCGGTGGTGTCGTCGTTGCAGGCCGGCTCAGCTTCCCCCTCCTCAGATTCTTAGGTCCTGTGGCGACTTCTGAAGTTCCAGTCCCCAAAGCCCTGCTTTTATGCAGCATACCCCCATTCACTCAGCCTAGCTGTCAAACAAACATGCTAAGTGGTGAGCCGGCCGGCTCACCACTTGGGCCAATCACACAAGAGTGCAACTTGAGTTACCAAGGTAACTCAGTCCAGGGTGCTTAAACCCCCTCCCACACCCCCTGTGGTACCCAGACAGAGTGGCACCATTTTTGGAGGTTTCTGTGGAGAAGCCCGCCAAAAAGTGGAACAAAGGGCTCGACTTGGGTTGGAGTAACAGAAGAGAACACAAACGCCATTTTAGAATCAAGTTCTGGCAAAAAATACCAACCGGCGAATTAATATTAAATAAATAAACCGGCGGTATGTTCGAGGCTATAAGAATTAAATAATTAAAGTTGGTAACCTCGAACAATGGGAAAATCCCATAGAGATATATTTGCGGTCGAATATAAAAAGTAGCATCCACTGCCACCAGCCAAAACTCGATCAGGGGGGACGGAGACGTGCCCCCTCGAACAACAGACCCCGGGGCAATTGAATTGCCCCGACCAGTACGTCCACAATATGATGGTTTGTACTGGTTTCTGTTCATAATTTGGGACTAGCAAAGCCAATGGTGACTTTACATGCCCTGGGAGACAGTAGTCAGTCCCAGGGTATGGAGTCTATGTTGGGGGGGGTCGCTATGACACCCCTGGGTTACGGCACGGAGGGTGCTGTGTAACCCACATAAAAAAAAACACATGAGACCCTATGGAGTAGAAGACCCCATAGCCCATATAACACATGGAAAGTTAAAGGAACACCTCAAATCAAGTCTAAGAGTGGGAGCAAAAAGAATCTCACTCTTAGCAGGAGAGAAAAAAAATAAACCCCAAAAGTCCAGCAAAGTTGCTGGGGGGGACTCGCTAGGTTTGGGAAATTAGCCTTACAGAGGATTCTCCCTAACACGGATATTAGTTTAACTCCACGCACAAGGAAAATATGAGAGAGAGCGAGAGCGCGTGTGCGTGTGTGTGTGCGTGTACAAAACAGCAACATTAGGGTGGAGGGTGCAAGGTCAAGGTGCAGGACCTCTACGCACATTAACAGTTAGAGAAGAAATTAAGCTTTATTATTGCCAGGGATATCTACTCCAGTGTGTCTCTCCTCCCACAACCCCACTTTGCCGTTTCCAACTCTTTCCTGGCCTCCCTTTTCCAGGCCTTCCTAGTTTGAGCATGGACAGTGTCTTTATGGTCATTGGTGGTTCTTGATCTGAAGATCAACATCTGGTTAGATTTGCTGATATTGGTTTGCATAGGTTTTCTTGTAATAAAGTAGTACAACTGGCTTAATAGACATTGGAAGCAACTCAAAAGGTTCATGTTTTTGCCACAGGCTGAGATTTTACAGCCCCTATATGTGCAACACAATGCAATTCAGGATCAAAATGAAGCCTGGATAAGTAGGAGCTAAAAGCAGCTCCCAAATATCATGCATCACACACAGGTGGGGAACAAGGAGCTAACAAACAGTGTGTGCTGAATTAACTTCCACATTAGATGCTATGACTGTGTCCATTGTGTGCGCCCTACTGCCCAGTACATGTATTCTAAATGTGCCCTAATGCTCCTTTAAACAGAGGGAGAGGAGGTAAACACAATCGCTATGACAGATATCGAGTCAGCGGGGCAGGCTGGGCGTGGGGAGGGAGGAGAGGGGAGACCGTAAACATGATGGTTGTGGAATGTGAAGTTAAAGTTGAGCTTGTTGCTCAGTGTGTTGTAATTGTTATTATGCAAAATCTAATAAACAAAAAATAATAATATCACATGGCACCAGTTGGCCTCTGGAGCCAATCATAGCATTTGGTGTCAAGCTAGCAAGGTTCGTTTGGGCTCCATGCATGAGCTACACAGCTCTATTGAACCCTGCCAAGGCTCCATACTTGATCTTGTTACACCATGAACCTGCAGAGGGAGCAGTGCGAGGGTCATCCATGTCCAGAATGAGAAGCCTAAAAAGCAAGCTTGCTAGGGCCACTGGGAGAGACTCTGGATAGAGATGGTTACAGTGGAGCTCCTGCCTGCACTGCACAGGTACCACAGCAGCACACTTCCACTGTGATGGTACCCAGATAGTGGTCTTGCACAGCATTTATCTCATGGGCCGCAGTACAAGGCTCCTGGACCTAGGTTCTCCTGGATGCCAGGCACGTACATGGTCTTGGAGCCTTACACTGGTGTCACCAGTGGCTATGACGAGATGGAAACGATAGGGAAGAAGGCGAAGGAAGACTTTTTGGTCTCACATGCCTAAAGAAAGATTCATCTGAGGAACGGGACTCATCAGAAGGATCTCTGGAGGTTTTTTGAGCCATCAAGTCACCAAAAAACAGTGGACCAAAAATGGAGAACTACCTAACTGATGACATCTAGACTTGAGCCTCGGGAGGGGCATATCATGGGCACAGAGCATGCTGGGTAAGACAACTAGATGCAAAGATGCTGGAGATAAAATGATGCAATCCATATGTACTTTTGAGGCAGCTGAGTATCGAACAGCAGAGTCCTAGGACGGTGGAGGTTTTTACTCTTTGCAAACACATGGAATAATTTCTGGACTAGTGGAGCTTTCCTTGTCAGAAGGCCCATCAATGAGCCTCAGGTCCTGCCTTGAGGAAGTGTAATGCTAGTTGGTGAGATCCTACAGCCAGAAAGGAGCTGCTGAAGGAGGTGGTGATTAATACATTTTGAAAAATTGATGGCAACACTGGTCACTGTGGTTTCCAGTGCTATTCCTATGCCAATGACACCCAGATCTTGGAACATTTAGATCTGGATCAGACTGAGGTGTTGTTGCGCTTCTGCGAGTGCCTGGCCGCTGTGAAGGACAACTGGCTTAAACTTCACAGGGACAAAACAGAGGTTCTGGTGGTGGGCGCTTCTCCCGATTCTATACTTTGGACTCCTTTCTGGGAATTGTCTCTAAGCAATTTTCCCATTCTGGTGACTGTGGTAAAACATCTGGGTTTACGTTTATCCTCTTCACTGTCGATTGCTCCCCAGATTGGTGCAGTTTGTAAGATGGGCTATAACTATGGAGGGCATTGCCCTACCTAAAGAAACTAGGGAATGTCAGCGTCTAAAGGTCCAGAATTAAAAGTGGGTGTGTGTCACAACCTATGCCTGCCCTCAGATTCAACACCTTAATGTAGTGTAGGGATATTCCAACCCAAAATAGTGTTTTAAAGTAAAAGACTGAAGCAATCTCTAGCTTCCTTTTCCAAGTTCAGAACACGGTTTAAAAGGGACAATCAAGAGGCTCTGGCTCCCCCTCACCAAGCTTCACGTTCTGATGCACAATAAACAAAGTTCTGAAGGAGCTCAGGGCTCGTGCCTAAGCTTCAAGTTCAGATGCACAATGAATACAGTTCCAAAAGAACTCTGGGCTCTTCCCCCAAGCTAGGTGCACAATGAACTTCGTTCCAAGGGAGCACATGGCTCTTCCCTAAGCTTCCTGCCTTGGTTCATAACACAAATGTCAAAGGGCTCAGGGGTTCCCCCCTTGCCAAAGCTTTAGCCTCCTTCTGGATGAGCTGGACTGGAACCTCCCTGGTCTAGGCACAGCTTATGAGCCACACGGCCCACCCATTACAGGTCACACAACCAGTAGTCCTTGCCCCAAAAAATTGCCAAATTCTTTTATGCTCAAAAGTTCACAATTACTTGTAAAATATAAGCCTATCTCTCAGTTGCTTTAATGTGGGTTGGCTGGTTTAACATAAATATGCTCATTCAGCATTTTAATTACACTTCTCTGGATCCCCTTAGCTTCACGTTTACACCACTGCCAGTGTCTTAATAGTTTATTTCAACTCCTCCATTCAGGGGAACAAACACTTATTTGGCCATGGAAAAGGGACCACTCAACTGCACAGCTCCCTTCTTGCTCTTGTCCTCCAGCTTCCTGGAGGCAGTGCTCCCTCGCAACGCATCGACACATCACCGCACAGGGTCTTCCTCTAGCGTCTCAGCATCTTGTTCTCTGGTTTTCCACAGGCTGCACTGGCCTTCCTGCTGCTGCACTCACACCTGCTTCACTTCTCTTCTTCAAACCTGGGCCCATCCTTCTATACACCTGTGCCTTTTGAAGTGGTTTCAGGAGTGCACAATTCTGCCAGTTTGCCTAACCACAATCAGACCAATTATTGGGATGTGCCTCACCTTCAGATCTGTAACTCTCAAACTCCCCCTTCTTCGTCCCAGTACTATAATGGCACTCTTCATACCAACCTGCATTACTCTTGGGATGATGATCTTCCCAGTACTGGCCTTCACTTTAGGGGGAGAAGTAGGATAAGAATGACAATATCCTACAAAAGCCGATGAAGGGTACATTATATCAATGTCAGAAAAGGGTGGTGGTGAGGATACCATGTCTTACCTGCTGGCACTCTCTCCCCAATTCCCAAGGACCCACCAGCCAGGTGATCCTCCCTTGCTAGTCCACCCCCAGGGTCAGGATCCACGAGCTAAGGCCCTTCCCATGCCACCTGAGCAGAGGATCCCTGGGGAGTAGATGTGAGAGTACCTTCAGGTTTCTCACAGTGGGTTTGTCTGAGTCCTAGAGCCAAGATGCCCATGGGGGGTAGGGAGGTGTGGGGGAGGCTTGCATGTGTGGTACAAATGGGATAGCATAACAACTGGACCTGAAGCCTCGGTTTGGTTAAATGCAAAATAATCCAGTAGGAATGTTTGTAGAAACAGACACAGCCAAAGCCTTTTCACCAAAGATCGACACAGACCAGATAAGCGGGTAAGACTGGCAACCTTTCCCCTTGATATCACAGTGATTCGGACTCTTCTTTTACTCTTCTCTTTTCTTTCCTGGGTGCTACTTGTTTGTTCCTATGGTGAACTGCTCCAGGTTGCAAAATGTAAATACTAGGGTGGAGGTTGTGGAGTTCAAGGTGCTGGATATGCATGTACATTAAAGGTTACTCAGTGGTAAAGTCACCTGGGAAATGGTCGCCAGGGGGTGACATTTCCCCAAATGTGCACTCCTAAGAAAATCACACACTTTCCACAACTATTCTACGACTGGAGTATATAATAGTAAATTATAGCCTTCCTAGAATATATGAGCGAAGGCTTTTATGGGTGCAGGGAAAAAAGTTGCCTACCTGGCGACATTATCGCATAGACCCATTTAAAGTTAAATCGCAAATAAACCTTTACTGTTGGCAGAAACATCTACGCCAGTGTGCTTCAACTCCTTCAACCCTCTCTCTGCCATTTCCCACCCCTTATCCATTTACCTACCTTGCCAGGCCTTCCCAGAGTGTGAGAGTATAGACAGTGTGTTTTTATGGTCACCAGTGGTTATTGATTTGAACAAACAGCTGGTTGCATTTGCCCAAATTAGTTTATAAAGGTTTTGATGTAAACAGTGGCACAACTACCTCAATTAATGTTAATGAAAAGAAGAAGCAACTCAAAGGTTTGGTTAATTTTTTGCCACAAGCAGAGGTTTTGCAGTAAGGCATATGACGTACTTTGTTCCCCCAGGGCAGCAAAAACTCTAATGCCTCCCCAATTTGTCAAAATGCAGATTGAATAAGGAGGAGCTAAAAACAACTCTGGAGTATCGGGTATCACTCAGAGGTAGGCGCAAGTACATAGTGACACAAATGAACTTCCACATTAGATACAACAACGTTATGTCCACTGCACACAAGCTAGTGCCCATTACATGTAAGCTAATGCTCCTTTAAACAGAGTTAATGTCACGTGGCACCGGTGGACCTGTGGAGCCAAACATAGCAGTTGGTGTCAAGCTAACCAGGCTCTACTAGGCTCCAAGCAGAAGTTACACAGTACCTAGCCCTTGTGGTTTAACAATGCCAATATATTTTGCCAAAAGTGACATTTTCACTACATTCAAAAACAAACCACATCTGTTCACCTTTTCCTAGGTTCCACTGGCAGTTTCACGGCAGCCATGGAGTTTTCTGGCCCAGTCCCAATGTGGGCCATCTCTGCCACCTTCGCAGACCATGCACCTGCAGCGTTGATCACTATGGCACACTCCACAGGCTGGCGCTCCAAACTTTTTGGCATCTGAACCTGTAAAGAATAAAGAAGCGATTCTAAAAAAGGACTTCTCTGGCTTTTTGGATGGAAACGGAAGGTCTACACAAATCGCAAATGTACCAACAGAAGTGGAAATAGCAGCAAGCAAAGTCTTAAGAAGATATATATACGGGGCTGACTGACCAACTAATAGAGCGAATGACCGAGTCTAAACAAACAGCACTGAAAGAGGATAGCATGCAGCAGTGGAAAAAAGGATGACCTGGTGTTGAGAGCAGGAGAAGGACATAATATGCCAAAACTACTCTGAAAAGACTGCCCACGTAATGAACAACTATACTGTGTGCTCAACCGTGGTTGTGTTTAGCAATCCTGACGCATTCTTTAAATCCTATGATGAAACACAGATTTAGGGCTTTCAACTATTCAGGTCATCAAAGCCCCTTTCATGGCATGTTCTGACACTCCAGAACTACACACTTACTCGAAAATAAAAAAAAAACGTCACCATTTGTCATACAGAACCTAAAACTCCAAAACTGAAATTGGACGTTGACCAATACTGCAGTGCCTTTACAGGGAATTACAAGTTAGGGTGGAAAAGTGCTAGATTAACAAACGCCATTAATGAAACAAAAACTCAGTATCAAAATACAAACTGATCAGGAAAACACGGAGTCGACTCACGTAAGCCTCTGTAATCCGCTTTAGTGTTAGCTCCTCCCCATCACTTGTGAACATTTCTCGATTTTCAATTCCAAAACCTAAGTGTGGTGGATAAGCAAAGAATACAACAGGGTCACAGAACAGGAGTACACAAAGCATTTTAACATTGTAGAATACCCCTCCCAAGGCCCTTTAAACAGAAGCCTGCTCTGTTCTAACCCTCTCAAGAAATACTTTGGGATTTATCTATTGTACTTTTCTTGTTACCCATTAAACAGCACCCATCAAAGACTATTTTCCTCACCCACTAGCCTACCCGTTGAGTCCAGTGGCACTACAGAAGGATGAAAGAGGCTAACCACTTTTAGGAATAGGCTGGTGAAGGGACAGGTTCAAGAGAGGCTACAGACTGCTGCACCACATGCAGAAGAGACACCCAATGAAGAGTACTTCGTGAAGCAGAGTGAGTGGTGGGAAGCGCTTGCTCGTGTCCAACACAGAGGAGGTTAGTGTTAAGAAAGAGTCTCACATTCCAAGATGGCCACCGTATAGCAAAGACGTTTAGGTGATCACTGACCATACACAGCAGCCAAGTCGAGATGCAATCGGTTAGGAAGCCCTCCTCGACTTAAAACAATGGAGGAGGGCGATCCAAGATGGCCACCATGGAGACGACTGTGCTACCAGCGCTCCCGGAGTCCCCAGCAAGAAAGGTGGAATAAATACAGCAGATCCCCCCTCCCCGGGTGCTTCTACCTGCTGGGCCTCGGTGCCGCAACGCTAGGTGCCGGTGTGGAGTGGGGATGGCGTTGCCTCTGTCCACGTTGGAGGGTGACGCCGCAGCTGAGAAGGCGGCCACACATCGCAGGGTAACGCGGCCTGTGGTGTGCGTCAGAGGAGCGACGCCCGCACTGCTCCGGGCGGGAAGGCACGGCTGCGGGAGTAAGGTGGAGCTGGAGGAGACTCGGAGCTCCGGGAGGTGATCTGGCTTCCCCCCCCCTGGGATCAGGCCCCGGCTTGAGCGGCGAAGAGCAAAGTCACAGCCGCCGGTGAGAGCTCAGGTGCCCCCTGGGAGAAGAGAGAAGCTGCACTCCGGGTCTTTGCAGCAAGAGGGGGTGGGGGGTGCCTCCCGCGGAGAAAGGTGTAGCGCCGGGTGAAGACCCGGAGCGGCAACGTTGGAGGGGCCCGTCGGAGGGACCGCCTCAAGCCTCATCAGAGGGACCGCCTCAAGCCTTGTTTGGGGAGCTTCAGGGAGAGGGAAGCGGACGGTCCGAAGAGCTGGCCTGTAGCAATCTGCAGCACGGCGAGCCGTGTGGAGGAGACTGCCCACACTGGAAAACAGGGAAGAGGCAATCAAGGTAGCAGGTGAGCGTGAGAGTCTGGGGGGGGTCACGACCGGATTTAAAACAAAAAGAAGAAAAACGCTGCAAGGCAACTGTGGCAAGTGCCTGCCCTTTTGCTCCCCCTCACCTAAAATTGGGACAGTGGTGGGCTCGGGTGGAGAGAGGCAGGAACAGGCCAACCACCCTAAGGGCTGTGTGCAGATCTCTGGCCATTTTGAATATCAGGGGGCCCAAACCCGCTTGGGGGATAACAGGAGGAGCCCTTGGGCCGGCTCCAAGGGGCGCGAGGCCACTACGGGGGTGAACTTGGAAAACAGGAAGACACGGAGCACCCAGACGTGCTGAGCAATACACTACTGGGGGTGCACTCGACCCTGTGGACTGGGGGGGGTGGTCCGGAGTTCCTCGCGGAGCCCAGGGAGGATTAGAGCAAGCCCTGTGTCCGGCACCAGGAGGACTGTGAACGGCGGTGAGGGGGACGACAGGCTACCTAACCCCAGCATCTGGGGCTCTGAGGAAGCAATCAGTCATGGAAGGAGGAGGAGCTGGACCCAGGCGGGGGAGCACAGCGGCGCCAGGAGGGACCAGCAGTGACTAATATGTCCATAAATAGAGGAAAGGCTCCAGGGACCCTGGCAAAAGGGGATACGAAATCCCTGGAGGGGATGCTTCAGAAACTGTGGAGAAAGGAAGAGGGAGCACTGCTTGAAGGAGGGAAAGAGGGAGACAGGATTGAGGACGAGACTGGCCTGGGAGATGACCAAGAGGATAAAAGGGTCACAAAGAAGCTGCTAGAGGAGTGTTTCCAGACCTTTGGCGACAGAATGGCCAATGTAATGCAATCACAACTTGATAAGATGAAGGAGAACCTCACAGGGGCGATCCGGGAGGTTAAGGGTGATCTGACCAGTCTGGGTACAAGAGTGGACACTAACGAAAGGGCCCTCCAAGAGTTAGCGGAGGACGCTCACAAAGTGCAAGAATGGGTGGAGAGCCTTGCCAAAGCCACCCACAACCTGGACCTTCAGACCAAGGATCTTGAGAATAGATTGAGAAGGGCCAACATTAGGGTGAAATCTTTGCCAGAGACAGTCAAGGATGCAGACCTCCAACAGACGGTGAAGTTATTATTTGCCCCCCTGACGGATCTCACAAACCTCGAAGAGGTCTGGGTGGACAGGGCTATAGAG
Source organism: Ambystoma mexicanum (assembly GCF_040938575.1). NCBI lineage: Eukaryota > Metazoa > Chordata > Amphibia > Caudata > Ambystomatidae > Ambystoma > Ambystoma mexicanum. The sequence continues at coordinate 80,170,298 of NC_090931.1, forward strand.
TGGGGCCCAGAAGGGATGAACCCGGTGCTCGGCCACGAAACATGCTTGTGGCGCTACATGAGTATACGCAAAAGAAGAAGATCATAAGGGCCGCGAGGGGGGCAGATGCCCTTAGCTTTAACGGATCCTCCATTCAGCTGTACCAAGACCTTTCGGCAATTACTCTTAACAAGAGGAGGCAGATGCGCCCGATAACGCAGGAGTTACAGAAGGAATATTAGGTACAAATGGACCTTCCGTTTGGTTTGGTGTTTGAGCTGGACAGTAGGCAGAGAAGGGTCACATCAGTGGAGGAGGGTGCCGCCATCCTCGGGATAGAGGTGGATCATTCCTCAAGTGAGTCGCCGGACAGGGGGAAAGCCATTCCCAGAAAAAGGAAGTGGGAGTGGTCGGCGCAGGCACCAAGAAGGAAAGCGAGGAGAAGAAGGGGCCCGGTGGGCGTGTCCCCCAGCCGCTGTGCTCCGGCCCGGGAGGGGGAGATCCGGGGCTTAACACCCAGTTGAAATTTGGGCCAAAGGGATGGTTTTGGGGTACCCAGGGAGGGGTGACTAAAGAGGCAGCAGTGGCTGGGGCGAGGGATGGGGAGGTTCGGTTTGGATCACCAAAGGGTCAGGGTTGACCTGCCAATGGGGTCACTGGGGTAGGGGATTGGTCTGCCCCGAGGAGGAGGTTCGGGAGGGGCTAGAGGCCGGCAGTACATACCTGGTGAGGGGGTTGGAGGGTACAGGTCTGGTGTGAGGGAAGCAGGGTACGGTCATGGTTCTGTCAGGAAGGACACTTCGGCTTCCACCGTAAATGGGTAGAGCGCTGAAATTATTATCACATATTAGGGGATTGAATTCGCCGATAGAGGAAAAAAGTAGAGCTAATGCTGGCAAAAGAATACCCTGACATCATAAACCTTGAAGAAACTCGCATACAAGAGAAAGCTAGGCAGAGGTCGAGCTTGAAAGGGTTTAGCCGCATTCACCAATCAAACGGCCAGGGGGAAAAGGGTGGGGTCCTCATATCCCTGAAAAATGGTCTAGACCCGTCTGTCACGGGTTCTTCCCGGGACACCAGGGGCAGATTCCTAGTTCTGAATCTTCAGAGAGGAAGGGATGTTTTATCAGTGGCAAACCTCTATGCTCCAAACGCAGGACAGCACCACTTCATACAAGCAATGTTGTGTAAATTGGAGAGGGCTGCTAAGGGTAACATAATACTTACGGGGGACATTATTTTAGCTTGGGACCCGGCGAGAGATAGGAGTGCGAGAATTCTTCAAGCCCAGACTAAACCATCTAAAGAGCTGCAGAGCAAAATAGAGAACCTGTCATTGGTAGACGCATGGCGGGAAAAGCGGGGTGAAGACAGCGGGTATACTTTTTATTCCCAAGTGCATAGGTCGGTGTCCAGGATTGATTATGTCTGGTTGTCACGTTCCCTGGTAGGTAGGCTTAGGGAGATTGAAGTAGGCGCGATCACGATTTCAGACCACGCTCCGATTGCGATAGCGCTCTCATCCCCATCGCAGGCGGCGGGGCTGTGAAAATGGAAATATCCGTCCCACATATTTAAAGATTAGGTGTTGCAAAGGGAGCTGTGCGAGGAAATTGGCCAATACTTTCACAGGAATGATACGGAGGGCATGGACCCAGGTATAATTTGGGATGCTTTTAAAGCCACCAGTAGGGGGACGATTATTGGGATCAAGGCTCGGAGGGACAAGGAGGTTAGGAAGCTAGAAGAGGATTTGGATGCTAACTTGAAGGCAGTTCTGCAGGAGCTAGCCATTAGACCCTCCGCAGAGACTAGGAAGAAGTACAGGGTGATCAAGGGCCAATTAGGAATGATAATTTCAGCCAAGGCAGAGAGCGCACTGATGCATCTTAAGCAGAAGTTCTATGTGAAGGCCAACAGGGCAGATAGGCTACTGGCAAGAAAGCAGAGGAGCGAGGAAAAGGATAGAACGATATTGAGAATTAAGACTGTAGCGGGAAGAGAGGTTACAGGGCTCCAAGAGATCAAAAAGGAGTTTGCAAGATATTATGGGGAGGTGTATAAGTCGGATAGTCCAGCGGAAGGGGACCAGGGGAAGTATTTGGAAGGGTGCCACCTGACTGGGATAAAGGAAGCAGACAGGGAGGAGCTTGAGAAAGTGTTAACTATAGAGGAGGTTTACAAGGCCATCGTGGCTCTCCCTCTTAATAAAGCCCCTGGACCTGACTGGTTCACAGCGGACTTCAATAAAACATTTAGGGACATATTGGCCCCGCGTATGGTAGCCCTATATAAATGAATTTTGGGGAGGGAGGGGGATAACCAAATCTATGGAGGAGGCAAAAGTTGTTCTACTCCCCAAGCAGGGGAAGATCCTACAACATGCAGGGCTTACAGACCAATTGCACTGATCAATCTGGATGTGAAGATCTTTACTAAAATTCTGGAGGCCAGGCTAGAAATCCTCCTCCCATCCTTGGTGGAATCTGATCAGTCAGGATTAATGCCCTGAAGATGGTTATCCTTCCAAATTATTTTATCTGTTTATGGCGCTACCAGTCAGGGTTCCGACTCCCTTCTTTAGGAAGTTAAGCAAGCTCACTCACAACTACATCTGGGAGGACAAAAAACCTAGAGTATCCCGGAAGCTGATGCAATTGCCCAGACAGAGGAGCCATGGGGGAACCGGACATGGTAAATTACTACCGGGCAGCTCAGATGCGGGTATTACAAGACTGGGTGAAGGACGACAGGTGGAAGGTGTGGAGGGGAATGTATAGGGCAGTGGTAGTTGCTTGGCTGGAGGGGGTTTTGTGGCTTCCCCGGGAGGACAGGCCCAGGGGGATGTACTGCAGCGCAATAGAGGCGCTGGTGGGTAGGTCATGGGAGGAAGCAGTGTGCAGATCAGGGATAACCACCTTTCCTTCACCTCTCACACCCATCTTTGCTAATCCTCAGTTCACCCCTGGGCTGGGAGTTGACTCCGGTTTCAACGCTTAGCAAGAGGGGGGGGGGGCTGTAGGTACCTAAGGGACCTCTATGATGGGGGGGGCAGATAAGAGATTTCCCCACTTGCAAGAGCCTCTTTGGGGTGGGGTAAGAGAAGCGCTTCCGATTTATGCAACTAAGACATTGGGCCCTACATCCATCTATAAAGGGGGGCGGCCACCAGGGAATTTACCCAGTTCGAGAAATATGTTACGACTAACGCGGGGGACAGACACCTAGTGGGGGTCCTGTATAAACTGCTCAAGGAGGGGGAAGGGGCGGGCGTGTGGAGTTTCATGTCCAACTGAGAAAAAGAAACAGGGTACTCAACTGCGCTAGAGCAATGGTAATCCCTGTGGAGGAACATTCCCAAGTTGACAAACTCCCTACAAATTCAAGAAATTTGGGCGAAGATGATTTACCTCACCCTTTGTAGGATAAATAAAATGTATCGGTCCAAGACCGCCCTGTGTTGGAGGGGATGTGGCGAGGAGGGCTCCTGGGGACATGTCTGGTGGCAATGCCTGAAGGTCGCCCCATTCTGGGACAAGGTTCGTGAAGCGCTTCATGACATGTTGGGCGCAGACATTGCAGGAAGCACTGATACAGGGCTGTTTATTTTGGGGCTGGATGGTACGCTAGATGGGCTGCATACGCGGGCCCAAAAGAAGGTATATCTGACACTGGTGATGGCAGGGGCCCTGGTAGTAGCACTAAGGTGGAAGGCGAAAGAAGCACCTGCAGAGCACGACTGGGTAGGAAAGGTATGGACCCTGGCGGCGCTGGAAAAATTGACGTACTCGCTATGGGGAGAACACCAGAAGTTTCTTTTGAATTGGGACTTGGTACTTCAACTCCTTAGAAGAGATTCCAGGGCGGCCTGGTGCCCGCGTAGCATGAAGCTTCTGGGCTTGGTGTAAAAGGGGCCAGGGACAGGCTCGGGGGGGGGGGGGAACAGGGGATAGATGGAAGGACAGAAAGGGGACCCGGTAGAACCTAATGGCAGAGCTTGCAGAGTGCTCTGCAGCGTGCAGGAAGGAGCTGCGGAGGATGAGCAAGGAAATGGCTCAAAGGACAGAACTTCAGAGGGATGCACCATGACCTCGGGGGGGCAGGGGTTGTTTGGGAGGGAGTGGTGGGGGATAAGGGTTTGCTTTGTCAAGTTGTTTAAAAATGGCAATAAAAATTTACATTAAAAAAAAAACAATGGAGAAGGTCTGAAGAAACCCCTCATTCCATTATTAGCGCCTGATGGCAGTGAATGCAATACACCAGGAGCGCAGAGCACAAGGACCCCGTCCTAACTTACCAGGCATGCAGATGGCCTCCGGAGGAAGACATTAAATACGGTATACCGTCATTTCATCGACAGGCTTTTCATTGCAGGGTTTTTTGCCGCGCCTTTTTTTTTTTTTTTAAACTGATTTTTTAAAAATTAAATACATTTGGTGTGTGTCTAGGGGAATATTACAATAATTAAACGGATGGGGGGTTTGGGGCGATAAAAAAATCTGCAGCAAAAAACCCCACAATGAAAAGTCTGTCGATGAAATCACATAGAACCTTAAATACAACCCGCCCTGCCACCAAACTGTTATCTAGGGCTGTGGCAGGCCTGAGGTATATCACTTTATCTACGGGGTAAGCCACCAAAGCAGGGGCCCAGACAGAATACTGACAGCACGACCGGGAAAGGAGAATACCTGCAACCGCAACTAAGCTATTTGGAACAAGCTATATGGAATTGGGTTCACAAGGTGAACTATATCCTTCCTTGGAACAGGATTCCTATTCTTTGTCATAAATAGCAGAACTGTTAGTGCGCTTCCATTCACCAGCCAGACAAGGGTAAGCAGGGGCACAGTATGCCTCTCCAAGTGGGAAATTAATGGTGTCAGAGAAGCTACCCAAGAGGAAAGCGACATTCAGTGAAATAATGGAGTAAAAGTTATTTTGCAGTACACTTCAGGCTCCAGGAGCATCACAGACAAGTTATTAACATCTGATCATTTGGACCAGTTAAATACAGAGCTAAATAAAAGGTGGCTAGCTTCCAAAGAAAGTAAACGGCATACAGCCAATAATTAGGGACTTATGTCTGGTAGCAGGAAGAAGCCCATTCAACTGGGACATACATACTCTCAGAAGAAAACTCAAATCCTTGGACTCGCTAAGGGCAAAAAGCAAAAGTCTGTTACGTTCCCTGACTAAATCAAAACCGCAAGTTTTTCCAGAAATACAACTCATGGTATCTGACATGGTGACATCCAAGGATGAGTTAATCAAAAGCTTCCAGGAATTTCAAGACAAATTTGCCTCTTCCTTCCAGTTGCAATTTTCTACTTTCACCTCAGAAATCAGAGGGTTGCTTGCAGAAATATTGACTCTGGCAGAAAGGGTTAATGAGCGAGCTATTCAGGAACTGACGGAAAGGAGCAAACAATCAGATAGCGCCCTGGAAGAACTGTCTAAAATGACAACCTGGAATTGCAATACGAAGATCTTCAGAATCGCTCACAGCGTTCTAATATAAGAGTAAAGAATCTTCCAGAATCAGTGACGGACACAGAATTGAAAGAAACAATCACTCGTATATTTGCAGACCTGATAACGGAAAATGACCACACTAACATTCTCCTGGATAGGGTTCATAGAACAGGACCCAGGAGGATGGAACCAGGAACACACCCTAGAGACATGTTGGCAGCTGGTGCACTCTACCCACAAAAAGAACAAATAAGACAGATTGGGAAAATGTGTGGAAGGCAATTCCCATACTCACTCGATCAATCGAGATCAGAGAGTTTTGGTACAAACTAATGCTGCAATGGCATTATACCCAGGCTCGTTTATGGAAGGGTGGAGCATTGGGAACATGTGTGGTGGAGTTGCCCAGTGCTGACAGTACTGGGAAGCAGTAAATATATGAGTGAAATATTTCCTTCTCAAAAGTCAAGATCTCAATGCTCGTGCCTTCTAGTAATGTTAGTGGAGGACTTTAGGCGGCAATCAAAGATAACACAGAAGGCATATGTAATGTTGCAACTGGCCGAACTGCTAGTGAATGCACAGAAATGCAAAGCGAAAGAGCCCCCTCACATCACTGAATGGTTCGCCAAAGTTTGGAACTTTCTAGCAATGGAATTGATGACATTCTCTACAGGGGAACATTCCGCATTCTCTAAAGAATGGATAGAGGTGCTTGCTTTTTTACATAAGGACCATCATGTTATGTATTGCCCTCAGAAACTGCACATATTGGGCATTACTTGAGTTGGTAACAATCACTTGTGTATACCCAGTGGTATATATCTCACATGGGTACTGAAATGTCTGCAAAATGGGTCGGGTCGGGAGGGGAGGGGAGTTGGGTTAAAGGGTGTTCGAAGGTGGGGTTGGTGTAAAGTAGTACATGTGAAATGCACACAAACTTTTTTTTTTTTTTAAAAGGAAAGCGTCACAGCCCCAAACCCGACTGGGAGAATTATGCAGCACCAAGCATAGGGCAGTGGCTTAAGCCAGAGCCCATGAAATATCACCCAGATGTTAACCGCAGGTCAAGATGGGAGAAGCCAGCTCCATAAGAGAAGGGATGAGGTGGAGCCAGCAAGTGTAGGTCCATGGCGGCAGAGAGAAGATGAAGAGCCAGTCTCAAGACAGAAGATCGAGACAAGCATGAGGGAGAGTCCAGACCAAACCCCAGCATCTGTGGAATGGCAGATCTGAAGACTCCAGTCCAGGGGGGATTGAAAGGCCAATCAAGAAAAGACCGAGGAGGGAAGTCTAACTTCCCCATATCTCTGAGGGGGAGGAGAGAGTGAACATCCAGAATTAAGAATAACCCCAAACAGTTACATTGGGAGAGTTAACAATCAAGTAACCCACTCCTCTAAAAGAAGACTTGTGCACAACGAAACAAGGAAAAAGTGAACACCAACACTTTTCAGAATGAACTCCAGTTCAGACTCCCAAAAACCACTGAGGGAGAAGTTACCTAAACATAGTCTGAAGCAGGGCATTCTAAAATACCGTAGGGAGAGAGGCCGTGGACTAGGTCACCTTAGCCCTTCAAGACCACCTCACAAATAATTTAAAATCATCCTTAACCCTATCCTTTGTATGAAATTCTCCTTTCTGCATCGCACCACCACCTATCAGTTTCCGTTGTTCCAATTAATCTACCACCTGAAAGGCAGGCCTGAGCTTCCTGCATCTTTGTGAAAAGGGATGGCACTCCCTTCATCTCACTAGGCTGGTGTTTCTGCATTACCTTGAAAAGGCCTTCATTTTCCTACCTTTTTTTAAAGCACTTCCAGTTCACCCAAACTTTTTCACATGGAGTGCTGCTCCCCCTACCTCATTCACATGCAATGCTTGATCCCCCTACCTCCTTCACATGCAATGCTTGATCCCCCTACCTCCTTCACATGCAATGCCTGCTCCCCCCCAGTCCTTCACTTGCAATGCCTGCCCCACCTACCCCTTCACATGGCGTGCTGCTCCACCTACCTCCTTCACATGGAGTGCTGCCCCACCTACCTCCTTCACATGGAGTGCTGCTCCCCCTACCTCCTTCACATGCAATGCCGGATTCCCCCACCTCCTTCACATGCAATGCCGGATTCCCCTACTTCCTTCACTTGCAATGCCTGCCCCACCTATCTCCTTCACATGCAAGCCTGATCACCCCCCTACCTCCTTCATATGCAATGCCTGCTCCCCCCCCACCCCCCCTCCCACTACCTCCTTCACATGGAGCGCCTGCTCCCACTACCTCCTTCACATGCTGTGCCTGCTCATACTACCTCCACATCTTCTGGTACAGACCAGGGTCATGCTTCTGCATTCCTCTGTCATCAATTGTATTATTTTGCAGGCCTGGCGTTTGCTGTGCCGCCTACCCATCATGCAGTTACCCAAGTGCATCCATCCGTTTCCCTGGAAGGGGCATGGACTCGGGCACAAGATTTTAATTTCCTTGATGCCTTCACAATACCATCATTCTTGGCCTATAACAGGGTAACCCAGTAATTTCCAAGGGGGGCACCTCTGCCCCGTGACCTCAAATGTTCCCCTCCACACCAATTCATGTTTTCTCACTTCCCAATACTTGGAGTGCATCATCTCCCTTCAGACAGCATCCCACCCACAAAATCATTCACCCAAGACAGAAGGTTGTAGAATAAGAATCCACCCCCTCCTGCAGCAAATGCCCCTTTGCACTTACTCTGGTGCAGTTTCAGAAAGGCGGCACATGCTCACCCAACTCTGGTTTTAGCGGGGTCTCCTGGACCAGGGGACCAGGTTAGACTCCTCCAAAAGCCATGTGTGCTCTCCCAGATAACCTAGAAGTTGTTAAACACACCTATCTGCTTCGGTCTTTGTTGTGCTCTCAATGGCCCTTCACTGGCAGCTAAGGTTCTACCTGTAAGCCTATATGCGGGCGCCTCCCTGCCTACTGACCAGGTCGCCTTCCCTAGCTTCCGCTAACACTACATTTATTTTATAATCAGCGCTGGCCCTACCCAGAGGGTAACAGTGTCACGAGATCTTACTCGCCTGCCACCCAGCACCGCTACATGCGCCTCTGCCTTTATTTCCTTGTTTTACCACTGCAGTTTTGGACTAATCTAATTGCATGTTCCATTACGGCTTTTGGGTTAAACCAGCAGATGCATTCTGGGACAAGTATGCTGCCCAAAAGGCAGAGGGCTGGAGGAGGCATACTAAATACATTGCAACAAGTTCCATCTGCAGAGTGCCGATTGCATTCACCTGTTTCAAGCTGCTGCATAGAGCTGAAGAGCACTTGATTAGAAACCACTGTTGCTACTGCTGCAGGCTACTGAAGCGCAGGGCTGGGCTTAATTGAACACAGCTGCCAGCGTCTGCAATCAGCTCCACCCTGCTGGCTGGGAGGGCCTTTATAAGCTCACTTTGAACAGAAGCAGTTGTCCGTCAACTGCTTCCACTGGGAGTTCGTGCTGGTGCTCCCGTTACCAGTTTTTCACCTTTCCTGGAAATCCTCTTTTGGCCTTTTGATTCCCGTTGCTGTTGATGCTTGCAGCTCCCTCTCCGGTCTGCTGCAGCCTTCTGCCCTGCTCCTCTGGGCTCCCACCTGTACCTTCTGCCCTGCTCCTCTGGGCTCTCACCTGACGGCTCTGCCGCACTCTGCTTGCCTTCCGCCCTGTTCCTCTGGGCTCCCGCCTGATGGCTTTGCCGCACTCTGCTGCCTTCTGCCCTGTTCCTCTGAGCTCCTTGCCTTGCAACCTGCCCGTTCTAGCTTCTGATATCCTATCCTGTCCTGTACCTGGTTATTTCTTTCAACACTGCTTTCTACTTATATACGTCTTGGTCCACTGTGGTGTCTCCACTTGAATCAGTTTTACAGTGTGACCCTGGGTTGCTCTCCGTTCAGATCAGATAAGGGAAGACTTCTGTTGCCTTCACCTAGTCCGTTGAAGTCGTACCTGCCTCAGTATATGGTCTTTCAGTTTTACCCTTGCACCGAGTACAACAGTTTCCTCGGCACGCCTAAGTCATGACGTTGCTGTATGACTGTTAAGAGTAATCTGCTGATACCTATCCTAAGGGCTTTCCTTAATCCCTGGAGACCCCTCATCATATTCCAGTGCACCCTTATTTCTGATCAATCCAAGTTGCCCAGTGTACTTGCTTGTCTTTGCCTTTTCTCTGTCGCTTTGTTTACAGCCTGCTCCTGCAGTTCCTGTGAATACCTGTTTCAACTAACAGCTTGGTATGTACCTTTAATATGTTATATGCTAGCATTGTCTCCGGAAATCTCCCTTAATCTACTTGCATACAGTGAGAGATAGCCTCTGCCCTGTGTTCTCCGCCTAGACTTGTGATACAGAGCACCTTATAGGGTTTAAAGGGTGGGAAGTGAAACAGAAGTTGCACAATGTTTTTAGGATAGGCAAGTGGTAGCAGGTCTGATGGAGGAGTAGGGTTATGTGTGGGGAAACATGTTTGTTTTGAGGCGCTTTCTGAAAGTGATTTGTATTTTATATAGCGCCTTAAACCAAAGCTCTTCGCATTGTAACAGGGTACAGAACAAAATAATGATAAGTATCAAAACATCAATTCTTTCTGCTAGCAGGCAATCGGGAGCAATGAAGAAGATGAGTTTTTAAAGAAAGACGAAAGGAAGAGTGATGGAGGGTGTCAGTGCGTATGTGAAGAGGTAGGGTGTTCCTTGCTCTGAATGACCACAGAGTAGATCCTTCCCTGCCCATCCCTTGTTTACAGGGATGTTCCCATGGTTACCTTTTCCAATTTTGCCTTCATCTGTGTATAACAAACACTGAGGTCAACGGTAAAGTGAGTAATCATTAGGGTAAAGCGAGTAATCATTAGAAGGAATGTAAAGAAAAGAAAAAAAGCTAGAATAATTCGATTAATAGTGATCATTCATGAGAGGGGGAAAGGAAGAACTGAGCCATCTGCCGTGAAATAATGCAAGCACCAAAATACGTGCATGGTCTGGCGGGGGTAGGGGCACGAGTGCCAGAAGCCAGTGCTACACTGTACTGCACACATCAGAACCTGGTGTAATATTCCAGGTGGACACAAATACACACCACCAACAGGGGCCCAGCAGCATGAATAATCCGCACTGCACCCAGTCCGAGGCAAACCCAAAGGCTATGGGGTGTGCAAGCAATTACCAGTCACTTCTCCATGGCACTGGAGTGCGCCCATGGACAGGGCTTTTCGTCGAAAGCCGTTGAGCAGGGACCATGGGTCAAACCAACCTTCGTTCTCCAGACCTGTGAAAAAGTACAGTCAAACAAGTCAATGCAATAAAAGAAAAAACACACATCACCCCGAAGGGTGGCTAGAGAACCTTCACAGGTGTTGACTTTTGCCGTTGGGTTGCAGGGTTGGGGCAGAACAGCTGCATTGAACACTGACAGGCCAACCAGGAGGCCAGAACCCTTCTTCACAGTAATGTCAATGTAGGCCAATTACACACTTGTACACAGAGACGAAACTGCAGTACTGACAGTAAACACAGCAGCTTTCATCTCCAACACTGAAAAAGTAATACGTGGGGAGAACCTGTACACTGTGCAATATGGACCAGACCCAGGAATGCAGGCAATCTGGCAAGAGCAGCACGGGACACGTAAACACCAGGGGCCGCACTCACAGGGGCAGACCATGCACCCAGCAACAAATACCATAGGAAGCAACAGCAACGCCGTCTGTGTTGATCCAGGGGAATTTCTTCTTCAGCTGCTCAGGGTGCATCAGGGCCACCTTCGCACCCTCGCTCCTGGGAATGCAAGGCGTAAAGGGGCAAAAAAATCAAGTATTAGTAGATCAGGAAAGCCAGCTCTAATACCTTGTAAACATATGTACAGTGTCCAACCACAATGAAGGCTCACTAAAGTTGTCTTTTAATGTTCGAGAAAACTCCATCTCCAACACTGACAAGGTAATACGTGGAGAGAACCAGTACACAGTGCAATATGAACCAGAACCAGGAATGAACTGTGTCCAACCAGTCAAGGCTCAGTAAAATTATCTTAAGGGTCTTAAAAAGGATTTTCCAAGTCCTTTTCTGGAGACAAGAAGAACTATAGTTTTTGCAGAGTAACACTAAACCGCCTTAAACTCATGAAGTGGCCCAAAGTCTATATACACAGGAGTCGGCTTCAACGTCACTATCGAATTCTGGCGAGCGGACAGGATCACAGTGCCTTTGAGGGCATACCTAGGAGAGGTGCGCTGGAGTCGGGGCATTCTCCACAGCGTTTGCCTGGCAGACGGGTGCAGAAAGCTGGCACAAGGAAGGCCTGCTCTGCGGGGTCTGCCAAGAAGTCTGCAAAGCCCTACACAAGTTGAAGCATCTTAGACAAATGTAGTTTCACAACCAGTCAGTCAGCACCAGTCTACATAGCCTACAGCCTAAAGAAGTTCTGAATTTTGAACCAATTCATTTTAAAGCTTTATTCAGAATAGACCTTCAGCACAATTCATCAGAATAAACAATTGAAAATTGAAATTGAAATATACACAATAAAAACTACATTCAAATCTTAAAAGTGGATCTACGTATGATTAATATCATTCTAACATTCTAATGGCATTACCCCCTATTTGTATTTATTTGTAACGCGCCGAAGCCCACAGGCATCAGGGCACGAACATAAAGACAGTGGACAAACAAGGAGAACGGGACATTAGATTCATCATAACAGTGGACGGATCATTTATTTGCTCTATAAGGATAGCAATCTTGCAGCCTAATAAACTCTTCCTAATATATAATTTAAGAAGTATCCTCCTCCCTCTTAATAACCAGGTTCGATGCACGTGCCTAGCTGATGCAAACACAACTTTCTACTCCAGTGTGCACGTTAAAAACTGCATAGCTTCTCGTGTGCCATTTAACCTTGACTCAATCAATAGAGCTTTCAAATACCAGCATCTTGGCTCTAGCGTAATGTGACAAATTAACAAAAAATTGATTCGTTTCGTTTGCTGATCAGCAGAGGGGACATTTTTGTCGGATCTCGGCGATGACCATGTCAGAGTGTACCAAGCTATAAGCGGAATTCCTAGCCTAAAGCGAACCTACGATGAAGGTTCGTGGGGGTAGATTCTATCGAGTGTATCTTTACATTTCCCCATCATATGACAAGGTAAACATTTGGGACAGTTCTTCAATGTAGACCTCGATACCTCTAGATTTTCAAAGGTTTGCTCTTTGAAGTCACTTTGAGCTCGATTTTTCCATTTTGTTTGGTACTCAAAGGGGTAGTCCCACAACGCTTTAGCGTTCAACCTACATAGCAAGTCATTCACATTAAGTATCCCACCACACCTCTTAGCGCCTTCCAGTTCAAAAACGTTCCGGATTTTTAACTCCATTAACACCCAGAAAGGTTAAAAAAAAATTAAAAAGAGGGGGAGGACAGTGAAAGGGGGTGCAAGGAAGGTAAAACAGGAGGATGGGGTGAGAAATCGAGGGGGGGGGCTAAATGATGGTTGTGGCCTGAAGTGTGCCTAACACAGGACAGTAAAATAAAAAAAGTCTTTCCTCAAAGGCATTTTTATTGATTTTTTTTTTTATGTTGTCCATTGCTGGGAATTCAAACCCAAGCCCTATTTCATTCAATAGCCTGCTTGGCACAGGCTGTATATGTCAAACTGTATTGAATAAAAAAAAAAAAAAGTAATCCAGCATCACCCAAATAGCACAGTGCAATGTCACACTGGCTTGTCATCGGCAGGGCTTGGGTTCGATTCACCAGCATGTGAAAATACATTTTTTTTTTATTTAGAATTTCATCTTTTTTGTTTTTTTTATTTATTTATTTTTTTTTTTTTAATTGTCCCATGCTGGGCATTCACACCCGGGCCGTACTGCTACCAAGCCAGGATCGCATTGCACTGTGCTATTTCACAGGTACTTAACTTCTTTCATTTCATTCAATAGACTCTTTGGCGGCACATTTTACATTTTCTTTTTTTAAAGTGTCTTTTTTGCTGGTGGGGAGGGAGCCCCGGCTCAACCAGAGCTTTGGGGGACTGTTTGGGCTCGGCCCCGGCCCACTTAAGCAGGAGAGTAGAGGAAAAGGGTGAGAGGGGCAAAGAGAGGAAGGAGGAACACCAAGATCCAGGGAAAGGAGGAGAGTTAGGAGAAGTATAAGAAGAAAGGAGGTGGGGACCAGCCCAAGAAAATTTGGAAGAGAGCATGAGAGGGCAGAGAGGCAGTTTAAGCCCCAACCTTGTAGGAGGGAGAAGTGAACCCAGAGTCTCTAGAGAGGGAGCATGGTGTGGTTGGAGGAACACACGGAGTGATACAGGGGTCGTGAAGACGGTGGATAGAAAAGAGTAGGGCGAGGTGACAGAAGGTAGTCCCTTAGTACAAGCATATTGCGGGGTGTCAAAGAGGAGAGCGAGAGATTGGGTTGATGGGCCAGGGAACCAAGAACCTGCAGAGAGATATTGAAGGAGAGACCACATAATTTTGCTTGCAACTCTGGGCATTTGAGAGATCTGCTCTGACCAAGCATTTTCTCCCAATATCCAGCAAGCGAACCCCACTTTGTACCCAAGGGACTGGGAGAGGCTCTTCCCAAACTACTCAAGCCATCTACAACCACTGCCAAGAAAGCAGGAAGATCAAGAAAGACAGATGTCGACCAAACACTAAGTGAAAGGACGAGGCCATGAGAAACCCCCTAAATGATGAAAATACGCGAGACATTCCGTTTCAAGTTTCTTTTTCTGTTTTCCCCTCTTTGGACCAAGCCCATCAATTCCTCAAATAAATCTTGATGAACTATATTTCTTGTGTTGTGATTTTTATTGTAACCAACAGCTTTGTGACACATGGTGTTAGAAATGGCTTCCACGATTCCAAGATGGCCGCCGGCACGGATTAGCTGTGCCGACGGCGCTCCCTGGACCCGTCCGTTTGTAAGGTGCCCACCACCCACTTCACAGACTTCGTTTAAGCATCAAATGGACCCCCGTGGATTTTAAGGGGAGGGGGGGGAGAGTGCTGGCGGCGAGTGGTGCCCCGGAGTAGCTGAGGTGAGAAAGTAGCGCCAGGACCTGCGAGGCGAGGATGAGCTGCGGAGCTTGTGGCAGCGGGCCCGCCCAGGAGCGACGGGCTGTGTGCAGAGAGGCATGAGTCTGGGAGGTGCCTCGCCACTCCGGAGGGAGTAGCCGCTGTCCCGACCTGTGGTGAGCAGCTCCGCGGAGAGCAAGAAGAAGAGGAGAACCCCTGGAGCTCAGCAGCGTGGGACGCCGCGGCCGGGGACACCCTCCTCTACTGGCGGATCCCCGGGCTGCGGGACCCAGCACCCCCTTGAGGGAGCGGCCCGTGAGTGGAGGCGGTCTGGGAGGACGGAGTCTGCGGCGGGCCCGGCGGCCGGGACTCTGGGGCTGGGAGCCGCGGAGCGGAGGGGGATAGCCTGGAGGTGGGTGCCCGGGCGCGGCGAGGAGCAGAGCCTCATCTTCGGGGTTCTCCCGCCCCTGCTGGCCACGGCTTGGGAGGCGGCCGGCAGCGGAGGACTGGTCCTCGCCAACCCGGGAGGAGCAGTCGGACATCAGCCCGCCCGGTCTGCTCCGCATTGTGGGAGAGTTGGAGACTTGCTTCCCCCTGCCCCTCGGAGGTGGGGAAGAGAGGCCTGGGGGGATTCGGCCTTCCCGGGGGACGGGCGAGACAACAGAAGGACCACGTACGTTCACTGGAGGCGCGTTCAGCGCGTAGTGGACTCCATCCCTCCATCAAGCGACGCTGCGTCAGGCCTGGGCGGTGCGTGAGGAGGCAAGCGGGCAAAGCCCCCGAGATAGCTTTGCAGGTCCCCCAGGAATTAGGGGGCAGACTCAACCTGCGCAGACGGCCGTAAAAGCCTGCTCCTTGGTCGCGGATCCTGCTTCAGCAAGAGGTCAGTGAAGCGCAGCTGGGCTGGTGCCAGCCAGCAGGGGGGTGAAGTGGCCGGCATGACCACAAAATCTAAGGGAAGAGGGGGTGAAGCACCTGCAGGCCTCTGGGGACAACACGGGTACCCTCCAAGCCATGTAGTCGGCGCAGAACTCGAACGAATGAGGGGTCTGAGGCCCTAGGGGGCACGACAAGGGAGGAACCCCCGTAAGGCAAGCAGAGGATTTGGCAAATATGCCCAGACACAAGTTCATTGGAGAGCTACACACCTTGCAAGCCAATCTAACTAAGACTTTCCAAAAAACAGTTTCAGTTAATGCGCACAGACCTGAATGAAGCTGTGGGGGAGTTGAAGCAAGAGATGCGACAACTGGGGGTAGAGGACCGATATCCTGGAGAAAGGTCTCCAAGAAGTGGATAAAGACAACACAGCAAATAGTGAAGCTATAGAGAGGCTGGATGTTGCCACCAGGAATCTCGAACTCCAAGTGGAAGATCTGGAAAACAGGTCCTGTAGGGTCAACAAACTGGTTAAAATGTTGCCTGAATCCGTGCCTGATAAGACTCTGAAAGCGACACTCCAGGGTATCTTTGCGGACATCTTGGTTGGGGGCAGCCCAGAGGTGGTGGAGTTGGATCGTGTGCATAGAACTGGACTGTTGGCCAAGGGCCAGACGGCGAGGCCAAGGGATGTACTGGCTGCATTTACCCAGTATGCCCAGAAGGAGGCAGTGCTCAGAGCAGCGAGATTACGAGAACCAATTATGTTCAAGGGCCAGCAGATCGCTCTCTTCCAGGACCTGGCAAGCAGTACACTCCTAAAGAGGCGACAAATGGGCCCAGTGGTGAAGGTCCTTAATGAGAAAGCGATTTGATACAGATAGACCTTTCCTTTTGGCTTGCTCTTCGAATGGGAGGGATCCCAGAGACGAATCACATCCCTCCAAAAAGGGGCTGCTCTTCTACACGTTGAGCTGGAGGATTCCCCCTGGTGCAGGCCTTCCGAGCCCGAGTAGTCGCTCGGGATCCAAGCCCTGGGATTGGACAATGGTCCGAGAGAAGAGGAAAAGGGGACCCAGAGGAAACGGTCGACGGAGTGATGGAACATTGGGGGGGGGGGGGCGGCGACAAGCAAAAGTTGGAAGGGCGATGTGGGGAGACACTCCCACTCAACGGCGATTCTACTCTACTGGGGGTTCCCTTAAAGGAGAGTTCCGGGACTTTTTTTTTTATTGTCCCTACGGTTCGGCCATGTGTTTTTAAGCATAACTCGGTAGATCGTAGAAAACTTTCCTATGGACCTTACCCGACTTTTCGTCCATTAACGCACTCGAAATCAGCCGCCATTTTCTGATAATCCTATCATTTCCCCCCATCGCCCTGGCTCACCTGCTTTTGCGGCACTAAATCAAATCCCCCGCCCCTGAGCCTGACATCAGCAGACGCGTACCGCCCATTTCCCAACGCCAAAGCACGTTTCGTGACAACAATCGCTGCGCCTCAGCTAATGAACTGTCGCCATGGAAATGGCAGGACGCCTCTTTCCTCAATAAGTATAAACACACCGTTTCACAACACACAGCAGCAGATTTTCGATTCCATTACTCTCTGTGTGTTACTTTGAGTATTCTGTGACTCGTTTCTGTGCTCTGGTCAGCTACCTTCGTTGATTGTAGCCCGTGTGAACAGATACCAGTACCACCGCTATAAATTATTTTACTTTCTTTACCACACAATGGCTACAATAATGCCGTATATGTACGAGCCCGAGTACACCGAGGAAGAACTACTGGAAAGGCAAGCACGCGAAAACGATGGGGATTCGGACGGCAGTTGGGAGGACCAGTCAACGGATGAAGAGCCTGGACCATGTCGCATGGACGGCGTCTCCACCTGGTGCACGTGCAATCGGTGCGAGCTAATGCCAACTGAGGAGGAGAACTGCTGCTGCCGTGAAAATTCCGGGTGCTTGGCCTACATTTCGGAAGGCGAGCCAAGTCCGCAATGCATCACCGAGCTGCCAGAGTTCAGGGAAGCCTGCCTCTCACGGACCGTGTTGAGGATGATGATGGTGCTTATGCACGAACTTTGCGGCACTGTTCGTCCGCGTAATCCGAGTAACGAGTAAGTATACTCTGGTTGTGATGTCAGTGATGCCACTACTATTTCATGGTCGTCTCATCATTCGAATGCATGTAAATTGGTTCCATGTTGTGCATTTTCTAGATAGAATTTTTTTCAAAGCAGAATGACATTTTTTACCTGAATCGACAGTGATAATAAAGTTGTCATTTTAATACAGTTTGCATCTTTAATTTTCACAGGTGGTACAGGCTGGTGGCCTATCGTTGCTTCACTTGGTGGCTTCACGGGAGGCTCGGACACCGCGTTCGGAGAGTAATACCTGCCTGTGCGGTACTTGCCATTAGACAACATTTCCCCAGCGACAGTGGACAATACCGCGGATTTTCCCTGGATGTGCTGCAACCGCAACTTTACAATGTGTAATGTTTATTATTTATGTTCAATTGAAATTAAGATCTAAAATAAAACCCAACATATATTTTAACAATGGTTGTTTTGATTTTTTAAATGAATCTAGTGTGTCTCCATTGAATAGTCTTCCTGCGCCTTGTCTTGTCACACCACATGTCTCCGGCCAGCATCCTCCCTCACGCTGGCCGCCCACCTTCAATCCACATAACCGTTGAACCCATATGCAGCAGACATACATATGTTATTTTGCGGGTTGGCATCAAGCCTCCCGGCCTTGCCTCCTCCCCCAAAAATACTTACCACACCACTTTGTTCAAGCGTTGGCAATAAAAGGAAGGCCGTTGGATTTTATTGATACAAAACATGGTTATAGGTAAATAATCAATATGGTTGATCATAATAAATCATCCTTTTGGGCACCGGGTACAGAGATGACCCCCTCTGGCCCGTGCCGCCTTGCCACCACAGGCCAGCCTGCTGCTGACTAACTGCCTAGGCATCCAGGGTCTCCAGGGTGAACTGCACCCATATATTCTCCTGGGAGGCTGAGGTATTTATAAACTCACCCCCCTGCCTTCCATGTACTAGATCCTTCAGCCTGCCTCTTACATGTAGTTAGATGGCCTCTCCTTGGTGAGGCCCTGCGGCAAACGAGTCTTGTCTGCACGACCAACGCCCCAATCCATCCCCCGCCCTATCAAAGGCAGTTCGCACCGGGGTACTTGTGCTGCCAAGTGGAGCTGTCAGGGAGCGATAAAGGCCAAGAGGTGCCAAAGACCATGTACACTTCAAAGTGGTCTATAGAGCATGGGTTGTTGTTCCCATGTCTACCGCCAGACCCCGTGTCTCCTGCCAAGCATCCCCCCTCACGCTGGACGGCCCCCTGCAAACCGCATAATGCCACGACATATACACGTCATTCATTCACAAACACACCCCTGTTTCGAATTCTTTATAACCCACTTCATATTTCTAATGAGAACTTCTTTGCACTTTGCTAGTCAACCCGTGAAGGTGCTGGTTATCTGCTCTTCGTCTCTGTGAACTTCCGTGACCACTTCGAGGAAACTCGTCAGTTTGCAACCTGTGAACGACAAGAAACTACTCTGATCCCTGCATCTAACTGTTTGCTCGTCAAGGTAAGGCCATGTACCATACTCATTTTGCGTCCAATTTCTTTTCGTTCAAGACAGTACATGCAAGGAACTAGTCACATGTTCTGAGTTTAGTCAAATTATTTTTCTATTTTTTTAAAGTTATTCAAATACTTATCCGCATGTGAATAACGTGTATAGTTCCAAGAACCAAAACATACCTTGCATTGAACCTTTTATGTGTCATTTAATTTTTTAACACATTGGTATTCATAGAGAATTATTGATCTTTACTTTTCAGAACTTTCCACAATGCCTGCCTGTTCCATTGGCGGTTGCCCTTCGAAGACCCATAATAAATCTGAAGGTACTATAATGCATGTTTTCCCTAAGACAATAGATCAGATAAGAGAATGGGTCCGATATTGCGGATATCCACCCTCTGAGCTTGAAAGTAGAGTCCTAGAAGTCTTTGCGGACAAGAGGGGTGATCGATACCGCATCTGCAGCAGGCACTTTACCTCTGACATGTACTTCACATCATTGCTAATAAAGAAGAACACACCGCGAGCGAGGCGAAAATTGCTCTCAACCGCTATTCCCACTCTATTCATCCACATCCCTCCACTGGTGAGTCAAGTTTACGTATTTATCTCTCGGCCTTGCGGTAGTGTGTAGCATTAGCTAACAATAATTTCCCCATTTATGTATCCACTCAATATGAAGGCGGAAGATTCTCCATCCGTGTCGTTATTGCAGTCATCAGCCACTTCAAGCGCCTATCGGGTAATCTTACTTGGCTATTCTGCCACTGACTTGTTTTAGGCATGTAATTATCGTGTAATTATTTTACCTAATGGTACACCCTTGTACTCATCCTCTAGTCTTTGTTTTCAGTTATAATTATTGTTATCCAAAATAATTCAAGTACTGTCTTTCAGGGAGATGCTGAGGAGTCCAACGTATTGACGACTACCGTTGATGTCACTCAGATGCTCGAGGTACGTTTCAGGACAGTTCCATCGATGGAGACCATCAGATCTTGCATTCTTGTAGCGTGATTGTTACACACAATGTTGCTTTCGTTTTTAGCCATTGATATGTCCTTCTGTCGTCGCCCTCCTATGTGTCTTCTTTTTTCAATATTGTGTTCATTACTAATGAAAGTCCTATGTTTCAGGGAGTCGATGGAGCATTAGTCCAAGAAGAAGGGGGAGCGTGCAGTTACGGGTCGGCGCAACAGCTTGCAGAAGTGTGCACCGCAGTTACATCGTCCCTTGATGTTCTTATGCATTTCGAGGTATGGATACTGACAGTTCGATGAAGCGAAATCATATGACGTGATTACATCCGCTATACTTCCTTCTTTATTAACGCAAGTACTATGTTTCAGGGAGATGACGGAGCTTCTTCTACAAGAACATCACCCCTAGTAGTTGATGCAGATTTCTGGGTGGTGACACTTCCAACGATCGAGCAAATCGAATCATATTTAGATATCCATTATTTATTTAAACACAAACTTTCTGTTCTTTTTATCAAAATAGAAAACCATACTAATGCAATTACTGTGTTTCAGGGAGTCACTGAAGCATCATCTTCAATAATATCATCAATGGAAGTCTATGAGGAGCACGAGGTATGGATCTTGACAGTTCCATCTAACTAGATGAACAATGCGTGAATAATTGTCGTTTGAATGTTCTACACAAAGCGTTCATTCGTGTTTTGCTATTGAGATGTACGTGGGTATTGGTCCCCAAGTACATTTTGTGTTTTCGATATTATTATACATACTAATGAAAGTTCTATGTTTCAGGGAGTCCATGGAGCGTCAGTGCGTGATGGATGTGCTTATCAGGAAAACATAGTCGTTGCAGCGCAAGAGGAAGTGGAGACATGCACACACGAGTCGGAGCAACAGCGTCCTGATGTTGAAGTTCGAGGCAAGAAAGTTTCAAAGAAAAGAAAGCAAAAGAAGGTTAGTGTCCTGGTCACTATATTATGTTGTTTTTCACTGTTAATAGTTCAATACTGTAAGTTGTGTTTAAACTGAACACCCCTTTTCCAATCTGTCCTCTAGTTGCGAGTGGGTGTACGAACTAGATCTACACAGACAGTGAAGCTAACGAGAGATGTTGCTTGTCAAACCTTTTGGCAGGGACTTGAGACTGGAGAAGCATCGTGCCAATGGGAAGAATATGAAGTGATTGACAACGGAGCTATACCACCACCAGCCATTGATAGTGAATGTCCTCCTGGTAGTTCGGATGCAGTCGGAGATCAATTCACAGAATCCACACCCGCAAAAACTAAGACCGCGAGAAAGTTGAAGAAATTGTTTTATTCACCCATCGCCGGAGAAGGAACAGATGTTGCAATGGAAGAGAATGAAGTAGACGACAATGAAACACCATCAATATCACTGAACATAGCGGAAGACGATATCAGAGATTCTACCTTTCATGTGAGTGACATGTCCTCAACGTTACAGGCCGAACCAGCTGGGATGCAGAGTGACAGTATAAGGAAAGAGGCCAAATTCATTGTATTCGATAGTTGTTTGATTGATATTATTATTCGGATTAAATGTGGGCATTTGGTAGGTGGGGAAGTATGTGGGGAGCCATTGATTAATGTGACTCGTGCAATTCGAGGCACTAACCTTAAAATACATGCCACCTGTACAAAATATCATCCTTTCACATGGTCTGCACAACCTATGCTGGGACAACTGCCAGCAGGCAATCTACTTTGTGCAGCGGCTGCACTTTTTAGTGGTTCAAGTTTTAAAAAATTAGAGTCTTTCTTTCAGTTTGTGGGAATCCATTTCATTGCGAAAACTCAGTTCTACAAATACCAAACCGATTATCTATTTCCAGCCATTAGCGAAGCTTGGAGAATGGAAAAAATGTCTATTGATAGTACATTCGCGGGCAAACGGTTCAGGCTAGCCGGTGATGGACAGTGCGACAGCCCAGGATTTTCAGCCAAGTACTGCACCTACCACTTTCAGGACATGGAAAGTAAGAAAATTGTGAGTTCGGTGGTCGTGCAGGTGTCACAAAGTACATCCTCAGTGGCCATGGAGAAAGTTGGCTTTGTAGCATCATTGCAAGAACTACAATCGCGGGGAATGGTGATCGACCTGATAGCCACGGACAGACACGTTTCAATTGCCAAGACAATGAGAGAACAGTACAAAAATATAAATCACCAATTTGACGTTTGGCATCTTGCAAAATCAATCAATAAAAAATTGTCGGCTGCAGGTAAAAAAAAAGAATTGCAAGGTATTTCACAGTGGTCCAAGTCAATCAGCAACCATCTTTGGTGGAGCTCAAAAACATGTGGAGGGTCGTTGGAAATTCTACTGGAAAAATGGCGGTCAGTAATGCCACACTGTACAAACTTTCACCGATGGAACACGAACCAACATTTCCACAATTGTGAACATGGCCATTTGTCCACAGAGGAGGCACGGAAGAAGAAGTGGTTGATTCCTTCATCACCCACTCACAAAGCCATTGAAAAGATTGTATTTGATAAAACTATAACAAAAGCTTTGAGGGGACTCACGGAATTCTGCCACACAGGAGATTTGGAGGTGTTCCACAATATGTGCCTCAAGTACAGGCCAAAACGATTGCATTTTGGCATGGAGGGCATGATAAATCGGACTCTTTTAGCGGTCTTGGCACATAACCATAATGTTGGCCGTCAACAAAGTAGGACGACCGGAACTTTAGGGACGCTTAGCTACAATAAGGCCTTCACTAAAAGAAGTAAACAATGGGTGATCAAACCAGTGTTTGAGGATATGCAATATGAGTTTATTGAGAAACTTATTGTTGACGTCCTAGATAGGCACATAAATGGAGTTGTGAACGAACCTGTGCAGGGGACAACTGCATTGCCACCCAACATTGCCTCTGTTCCATGTCCACCTAAAGAAGAACTCATTGAGAAATACACATCACGGTTTAAATGATTGTAATTTGATTGTCTGTTCTCTCGAGTCTCCTCATGTCGCAGGCCCATTGAATATGTGTATCTATCCAACCTTGTTCATTTGCGCATTAAATTAAACCAAACAGTAATATAAATCATTTTTCAAAAAATATAGAATGTCTCCGTATTTATGGTTCTGTGGGGCTGCAAAGCACGCAGACAAAATGCAAAGATGGAGTGTAAATTTCAAGTCCTGTGAGAATGCCTTACACTGAATGTAGCTAACTAGGAATGTGTGCTCGTTCAAAGTGAAGGTCAGCTGCTTTGATTTTTTCTCGGGTGCCAGAATGGCCCACGACTCAGTATAAGGTTCTATTGTATTTTGACCTTGACAGGCCGGGACCACGTAAGAAACGATAATGAATATAATTTCAGAAACGAAAGCCATTTCATGTTCGTTCATTAGAAGAAATAACGCCGGCATAGAAGGAGTGGTATTTCGGGGCTGCCCTACGCACAGACACAATGGAAAATGCAAATATAATGTAAGTAACTCTTTAGATGAGTTTATACCGCAATTTAATTACTATACAGTAGCTTTAAAGACGGGTTAAGTTGTACTTGTTCGTTCTATGTGGCATATTGTTTTGTACCGCGAACTATCTTGGGGAGAACCGTCTACTTTTACGGAAGCACCTCAAAACCTTTGCTTCTGCTTTATCTCTCCCTCTCCCCTGCTACAACTGGTCCACTGTCTGCGATCTCGGTCCTGGGCCCTTCCACTCCCCACCTGCACTCCCTGTCAACCCCTGCACTGAGGGACTGTCTCAGTATCCTACAGCCCCCCCTTGACGTATAAAACCCAGTTGCACTGTCCTAGCTATGAAATAATTTCCCGACCGAATATATAAAATGAATAATTTTAATAAAGATCTGATGGTGAGACTAATTTCATTGTTTATGTTTTTCAAACAGGTACATCATGCATTACTGCATGTGTCACGAGTACCAGACACCGGCGGACGGCTTTTTTAACCGCCAGTTGCTTCTCCGCGTGAACAACGTTACCACCCTGACCATTTTATGGGACGATCGCCAAGTACAAGTATGCCCTTACGCGGTACTAACGGCTAGATGCAACATACAGACCGTTGTGGTGGCCTAGTGCCTCGTTGTTGGAACAGCCATGCGATTATCAGTGCGGCCGAAGAGCTTATTTTATCGTAAACCAACACCCTGTTTACTGCACACGAACATCGCTTGCCTCAAGACGAACAATTTTGGATCGAGAGCAAATAAAAATGAAAATCGCTGAATATTCTCTAAACATTTGATGTCCAATAAATGAACTTTGCCAAATGTACAATCTTGCAGTTTGCTTTTAAACCACAGTTTCATATTCCGAATTGTGGCGCTGTATTGTGAGATGATCTAAGACCCTGTGTACAGCAAAGGAACATCGCGTGCCTCAAAACGAACTTTTTGGATCGAGAGCAAATAAAAATGAAAATCGCTGAATATTCTCTAAACATTTGATGTCAAATAAATGTACTTTACCAAATTTACAATCTTGCGGTTTGATTTAAAAGTACAGTTTCATATTGCGAATTGTGGCGCGCTGTGTTGTGTGAGCTGATCTGTGTTGATTTCCGGGTTCTGTGTGGAGTCGCGTAGAAGACGCCTGGGCGCGTTTGCCTACGCAGCACAGTCACGTCACGGATAGAGGCGGGGAATATGAATGTTTTGATAAATCTGTTTCAGGGGCGGGGGATTTGATTTAGTGCCGCAAAAGCAGGTGAGCCAGGGCGATGCGGCAAGTGATAGGATTATCAGAAAATGGCGGCTGATTTCGAGTGCGTTAATGGACGAAAAGTCGGGTAAGGTCCATAGGAAAGTTTTCTACAATCTACCGAGTTATGCTTAAAAACACATGGCCGAACCGTAGGGACAATAAAAAAAAAGTCCCGGAACTCTCCTTTAAGGGGCTAACACATAATGTGAGGGGATTGAATACCCCCTCAAAAAGAAAAAGCTGGAGCACTTCACACAAAAGGAGAAGCCAGATATTATGGGTCTTCAGGAGACACACTTGCTCCATAAGGACCAGAGCAGGTTGAAATTGCGAGGTTTTGATCAGATCTTGCACGTCTAGGCCCCCTGTAAGGCAAGGGGGGTAGCCCTGGCAATTAGGAACACGGTAGACTTCAAGTCCTGCGAGGTGCTTAGGGATAAGGAAGGGAGGTATATTGTGGTAAAGGGGACGTGTCAGGGGGTCCCTTTGACGATAGCGGTAGTGTATGCTCCCAATACGCGCCAGGAACCCTTTCTACAACGGGTTTTGAATTTGTTGGAAGAGCACTCGTGGGGTCAAATTGTCCTTCTGGGGGATCTTAACTCTGCTTGGGATAAGAGAAAGGATAGGACAGGAGGCAGGGGGAAGGGGGAGGAGCTGCAATGTCAGCCGACTTGAAGGAAAGAGTCAGCAGGTTGGGGCTAAGGGATGCCTGAGGGAGCTAAGGGGGGACAAGGAGGGGCACACTTTCTTGTCAGGCGTTCATGGTTCCCAATCAAGAAAAGATTACATATGGGTCTCGGTTGCTTTAGTTGGAGCCATTCGGGAGGTATGCACGGGGCCGATAGGGATTGAAGATCACAAAATAGTCTCTCTGGAGTTAGATGTGGGTCGGAGGAGAAGGGGGATATGGGGCTGGAAACTCCCAGGGGCCATCTTGAGGGATCCAGTAATCAGAAAAGGCGTTGAAGAGAAGATCAAGTTCTTTTTTGACACCAACAAGAAGGGGGCTACTGGGGAGGACACAAGGTGGGATGCCTTTAAAGCCACCCTTAGGGGGGAATTGATAGTGATATCCGCCCACCGAGAGAAGCAACTGCAAGCCTTGGAATCGCAATTAGAAGTGGAGGTGGCTAGACAGGCGGCGGGGGGCACCCCCTCGAGGAGGGCAATGCAAGCCTATAGGAAAGCGATTGGACAGTTGGAACTCCTACGTACTAAGAGGGCGGAGGGGGCCTTATTATCTGTGCGACAGCAATATTATGCAAAGGCCAATAGAACTGGCTCCCTGCTAGCGCGATTGCTCAGAAGTAAAAGGACGAGGAATGACATAACAGCCTTGAGGTCGGCCACGGGGGGGGGGGGGGACGGGTCACGGACCATGAGGGGGTTCAGGAGGCCTTTGCTGAGTACTACGAGTCGCTCTACACCTTCCAACATCCTCCAGGCGACAGGCAGGAGGACTTCCTCCAAAAAATCCAGTTGGGGTAAATTAGCAGGGAGATGAGTGAAGTCCTAAATCGAGAAATCATTGAGGAGGTGGTGCGGGGGTGATAAGAGCTCTCCCACCAGGCAAAGCTCCAGGCCCAGACGGCTATATAGCTGCCTTTTACAAGCTGTTCAGTGTGCAGTTGATCCTGCATCTCACCTCGTTGTTTAACTCATTTCGTCTCACGAGCAGAATTACGCCTTCCATGGAAGAGGCTAAGGTCACCCTAATACTGAAACCAAATAAAAATCCAGAAGAGAGCCTCTTACCGCCCTATACCGTTGATTAACCTTGATGCTAAGATTTACACCAAGATATTGACCAACAGGCTTGACTCCATCCTCCCGGATCTAATACATCCCCATCAGGCCAGGTTTATTAGGGGCCGACAAACCGCAGACAACATCCGTCGAGTGGCCCACATAATTGAAAAAGTGCAGAAAACACACACTCCCGCGGTCCTGGTGGCCTTGGATGCGCCTTGGATGCGGAAAAGGCTTTTGACCGCGTGGAGTGGTCCTTCCTTTTCAGGGTAATGGAGAAGATGGGCTTTGGGGGTGGCTTTCTGTCGATGGTCAAGTCCAATTATCAGGCGCCCTCTATTAGAGTGATGGTAAACGGGGTCGCCTCCAGAAAGATACCCTTGCAGAGAGGGACAAAGCAGGGCTACCCACTTTCCCCAATATTGTATGCGATCTATTTGGAGCTGCTGCTTCAGGCTTTCCGGGAGACGGGGGAGATTCGGTGTGTCCCATTCGGAGGAGAGCAACATAAGGTAGCAGCTTTTGCTGATGATATGCTGCTCATGCTCACGGCCCCACGGGAATCATTACAGGCGAGTGTGGCCCTCTTAGAGACCTTTGGGGTGGCTTCAGGGATAAAAATTAACACCAATAAATCGGAGGTTTTGAACTTAACACTTGGAGTAGCAGAGAGGGAGAGCCTGAGAGCGAATACTAGCTTCATGTGGATCTCGAGTGGGATTCGGTACCTGTGAGTGAGAATTACGGCGACATTGGCGGGTTGGTTCTCGGCAAATTTTCCCCCGCTCCTTAAAGCAATCAAGAGGGATTTTTAAAGGTGGAGAGATCTAAGGGTGTCCTGGATAGGGCGGATAGCCGCGGTTAAAATGGTCACAATCCCGCGGCTTTTGCATCTTTTTCAGGCAGTCCCGCAGCCAGTCCCGGCGAGCTACTTCAGGGAGTTGGGAACACTGACTAAGGGATTCATTTGGGAGGGGAAAAGGCCTACGGTGGGTATCAGACTTTTGATGGCTCCAAAGGGCGAGGGACGTCTTGCATTGCCGAATTTCCAGCGGTATTACGAGGCAACACAGCTTCGAATTATCAGGGAATGGCTGAAGGGGGGAGGAAGGGACGCAGGACAAATGGGTGCGGATGGACAGGGCCGTAGCGCATCGCAACCTAGCAGATGTGCTGTGGCTCCCGAAACCGCATAGGCCTCGGCACCTGTACGAGAGTTCCATAACTTAACTAATGGCTGATGTCATCTCATCTCCAACATCTATAAGATTCTGGATGGCTCTAGGGCGGGGGTCCAATGGGCCTACATGCGGGAATGGGAGCGGATCCTGGAATGTGAGGTCAGTAGGATGGACTGGGAAAAGCTGTGGAGGAGGATTCCTAAACTGGTCAAGGCTCCCCACCTGCAAGAGGCATGGTATAAGATTATGTTTGGGTGGCATTATACCCCTGCCCGGCTTCATAGGATTTACCATAGTGTCGGGGGGGGGGGGTCTGCTGGAGGGGCTGTGTGATGGCGGGCTCTGCGGAGCAGATCTTTTGGAAATGCCCAAAAATTGCATTGTTTTGGGAGGGGGGGTGAGGGGGGGGGGGGGGGGGGGGGGGGAGTACGGGAGGCTCAGGGGCAGGCCTTCGGGCTGGAATACAAAAGGACTCTAGTGCACATCCTCCTGGGTGTCCAGGAGGGATTGGAGGCAGGAGAACCTAGAGGAAGGGAAAAAGCTAAAGTTATGACTCTTGCCGCAATGCTGTTAATAGCCCAGAGATGGAAGGGCCCAGAGGTCCCTATGATTCAAGACTGGTTCCGAAAGATGTGAGAGATAGTGGCCTTGGAATGGGCGACTTACGCCATGGACGATAAGATCCAGCGCTTTGCGGCAGATTGGGGGGGAATTATTGAACGTTCTCAAAGACGATTTTAAGGTGATGTGGTGCCCACAGCGATTGAGACTGTTGGATTTGCACTGACTGTAGAATTTTATCCCGTATGGACGGTGGTTGAAGGGGTCAAGCTCGTTGCCGGTGGGGAAGGGGCGGGGGTGGGGAGGGGGAGGGGAATGTTTACTTGTTATCCTGTGAAAATCAATAAAAAGAGTTTTAAAAAAAGGAATGGCTTCCACAAAGGCCAGTTAGAAGCCTACCCAAGAATTCCAATGATCACTGTACCAGGTCGGCGAGTCTGCCTTCTAAAGATATGCCAAATTCCATGGAACTTGTTCTAGATAGTGATGAGGATGTGGCTATCCCATAAAGAGGCCACCACCCAGTTTCCATGGACTTGAGAATTCAACTTCCTGCAGGCTCTTAGTAGCTTTCTGGTAGTGTAGCAAAGGGGGGACAGTAAAGGTTGGAATTGATGTAGGAGACAGATCAGGTCTACAAGAGCATGGTCAAAGTCCTATTATTCAACTCTGGGGCAGAACATGTATACAATGGGACCCCTTTCCTGTATATCTGCGAGAAAAGAACATTGCAGAGTTAGTTCAGGTTATCAAGAATAGGCTTCGGTTGATGTGAGATTATGCACCAACACCTAATAAACCAAGCGGGAGAACAGAAAGAAAAAGAAAAAAAACACACGACTATATGATCTGTGACAAATCAAGAGTATTCGTCCCTTCTCCCCAGGTGGGAGCCACCCTGTTTGAGGCTAGGGAGTTGAGCCCGCTACGCAAGATCTTCCGTAGGGGTCTGGGCCAGTGGACCCCCAATGGGAGTGACTCCGCCCTTAGGAGACACGGACTCCCATTCCGAGGAGGAATGCCCTACACCAAATACCCCATCTACATTTATGGCACTGCTTGCTATGAAGACTGATCTATCATCCTTAGGTTTGCCTTCAGGCAATGTGGGAACACCACAACCATACCAAGGAAAAGGAGACGTCTCTTTAAAATAAAAGAGGCGTGCATATAACTGGGATGAGTAGCTCTTGTGAGAAGAGAGTAGGGTACGCAGGGGAAACCCCCTTACGTCATTACGCCTTGGAGAGGCGGAGCAGAACAAAGTTGCAGATCCTGGACATTTGGAAAGGTGAGGAACACCAGAGAGACGCCAGAGAGTCGACGAGTCCTGCAACGGGAGATCCGTTGCTGGGACGGGAAGCTAAGACGCTGTGCAAGGTGGTGGGCAAGGAGCCCAGGCAACGGCCCAGAGACCGCCTGAGAAGGAAGTACTGCAAGCTCCCTGCTACCTGCGTCCGTAGACAGCCTCCCACTGCAAAGGAGCCAAGAACGCAACGCCAGCAAAGTGAGACACAGAAGCACAAATGAGAAGGCGAAAAACTGAATGCGCGCCAAGCCTGTGAGGTTCCCCTGCATCGAAAAGGGTACCAGGGGGAAAAGGAGAGGTAGGAAAAACGCCTGGGCAATATATTGAAAGGAGAGAAAACTCTCAAAGTCACAAGTATGAAAGTTGAACATTCAATGAGCCCGATTGGAAATTTCTGAAATCAATACAGAAAGTCACAAACAATGCTGGTTGGGAAATAGATACAAAGTGGAAGTGAATAGGCTGGGAGGAAGGTAAATGCCCCCAGGCACGGAGGCTTGAAGGGAGGAGCGAACCCACTGCAAATAAATTTAACAAGTATGGTGAAGTCAGACTGTCAAGGAAACAATCATAAAAGATAATCAAATACCAAAAACCCAGGAGGGGGAGGGGGGACTCAATTTGGATAAGGTCATACAATGCTATTTAAAGGAAAATTATCCTAACGCTGCCATTAAAGAGAAGGCAAGGCCCACAAGCATATGGGAAGAGCTACATGAGCTCATGAAGGAAACGTCAAGAGACTATCAGTGAAGATAACAAAGAATCCTATATTCTAAAGAGTGACATTTGTGCATCAATAAACCACAGGAGCCTTAAAGAGAAAGCTGCTCGGAAGAACTCAAGAAGAGACGACCAGGGGAAGGGAGACATTCCCTTTGCCTATTTAAAGTTATTTGTATTAGTGGTTGGGTCAGGAAGAGTTAGGTTTGGAACTGAGGACCAATTATACTTTTTGACATCCTGGTGACAGACACAGACAAGCACCTTTAGTTAATTTAGATAGGTGGGGCGATCCCTTTAGTAATGGGAAAGATGGGCCTTTTAATTATATTTTCATTAAAGAAAGGTAACATGTCCACAGTGTGTCCTACGACTCCTTCCAACCCGCCACAGAGAACAAAGGTCACTAGAGGAGGTTCCCGGTGGGTGACCAGGACCTAGATATCCTGCTGGTCAAGTAGCATTGACCCTTCAAATTCACTGGAGGTCCTCAGCAATCGCAATCATTGTGTAAATCGGAACCTGTCCCTCTGAACTCCCACCGGGGCCTCGTGGGGGAGGAAGGAAGCAGACCCCCCCGCCGCCACTCTAACCTCAGGCAGTGCGCACCGGCAGACACTCGGGGCCTCCAGAGGGAACGCCGTCAATTCCCAGGTGAGCCCTCCAGCGCCATCAGCTCATGCAAAGCTCTGGGGAGGAGGGTTGTAGGAGGGGAGGACACCGATACCTCGTGTAGCCCAGCTGGAGGAGGCCCACAGTGGAGGCACACAGTCACCAACAACTGAGGGATCAGAGGTCCCACACTGCAAGCGCATCACAAGAGGCAGTGAAGAATACAGGCCCCAGGGGGACCCAGACAAAGGAGGCTACTGCATAAAGTTTCTAAATTAAAATAAATTTTAAAAAAAATGCTGCCATTCACTCAGTCATCCGGGAGGGTCCTGAAAGCCCCACAGCAACATTCCATCCTAGGCACAGATACAATAGGGAGGAAAGACCCACCAGGACAAGAAGACCTAAAGGCAACCGACCACAGGGGCTCCCACCATACGCTACAGTAAGAGTTTGCTGGCCCCCTACACAAACAAACTCCCAACAGACAAAGAATCCCCCAGTGGGGGAGACAGCCAATGCCAGGCCCAAAAAGATAAAATAAAATAATTTGTTTTTGTTTTAAAATCAGAAGCTCACGCAACTCAAGACCTTAGCTGCCATCCCAATCCAAAGCTGCTGGCTGCTGGCTGCTAGCTGCGCTCCAGAGGGGCACAACAGTCGCTAGAAAGAGCGCACCATTCCCAGGAGACTACGTCCAAGTCATTATACCCCAGCATGGCAGCATCAAAAGAGGTCATGGGACAATGTTTTCTGGATTTCCTGGAGAAACTAGCCGCCCCTTTCCAATCCCAGTTCAATGAGTTTACAAAAGAATTCAGGTCAGCGCTATCCGGACTAAGACGGGATGTTTCTTCACTGGAAGAACGGTCAGACCTGAATGAGAACGGTCTTCAAAACCTATCCTAAGAAAACCCAAGCAGATTACTACTGGAACACCTGGCAGGGGCTACAAACTACATAGAACAGTGTTAGGACCTTGAAAACCGATCCCAGAGATCAAACATCCAGATCAGAAACCTCCCGGAAACAGTTGAAGACACGGACCAAAAAGCGGTAGTCACAAACATCTTTAAGGATCTCCTAGATGTGGAGGGTGAGCTTGATATCCCAATTGACAGAGTCCATACAGTGGGCTCCAAACGCCCAGATCCGGACTCACGTCCCAGAGAAACATTACCAGCACTGGCAAACTATCCACAAAAAGAGGATTTTATAGAAGGCCAGAAGGGCGGCACCCATCACCTGCAATGGCAAAGAAATCCAGCTCTTCCAGGACCCGTCGCAAACAACACTCCAAAAAATAAGAGATCTGTGTGAATTACTGGACCATCTAAAATCCAAGAAAATATCCCATCGGTGGACTTTTCCTTTTCGGTCTTCTATTCACCTGGGAGGGGAAACCGCATTGGATAACATCAGAAGAAGAGGCCCGGTTAATGCGAATAGTCTCAGACCCACAACCGGGGCCGACCTCCACATGATTCCCTCGCCTCACAGGGATCCCAGATCTTGGAATGGTCCCTACTGGAACGAAACCACAAGAAAACCCCTTCCAGTCAACCCATTCCAGACAAAGGGAAAGCAACAGACTCCTCAGTAAAGAAACAATGTGGTCGAAATAGGTAACATATGGTAACACAAGCAAAAAACAGACGGATCTCGCATTGGATTCCTTACAGCGACAAGATAACCAGGGTTTTAGGATATCCTGCACATATCCCGGGTTTCATTAATTAGTGGTCCACCTCTGAGGACCGAGTCCTTGGGTGAAATAGCAAGGGTGGCCCACACTTTGGGGGGGAAGGGGATTGGGGGGAGACGAGACTTGTTAAGTTTGTTATAGGGGCGAGTGGGGATGGGGGCAAGGGAAGGGAGAGGCTCAAAACAGACCGGAAACATAAGCTAAAAACACACCTAGATACACAAGGGAAAACGCAAAGCACCAAAAAGGGCGACCGAACACACGCTAATGGATAAGCGGGACTCCCGAACAACAGGGATACATTCAGATGCCTAACACTTAATATTAGGAGTTTAAACACCCCAGTGAGGAGGAGGAAGATAGAAAGCCTCCTCAAGACACACCAACCGGACATAATTGCCCTACAAGAAACACATTCAGCAGCAAGACCGCTTCAAACTGAAATTCAGAAAATACCCCAACATAACCCAGGCAAACGCAGAAGGGAATAGAGCCAGAGTCCTCCTAGCGATAAAAAGGCAGCACATAAGTAGAGAGATCCTACACAAAAATGCAGACAAGGAGGGCCGCTACATTTTTGTAACCATCCGTTTGGCATACCCTAAAAGGGGCGGAAATTGCCTACACACATTACTCCCATGTCCACAAGTCATTCTCTAGAATCAACTACATCTGGAGCTCAGCAACGCTAAAAGGCACCATTTTGCAGATAGAAACCCACTCTATTACGATATTCGATCACGCGCCGACCCTCCCCAAGCAAACTCCCAAATTGTGGTCTTGGAGATTACCCAGTGCGCTCCCATCAGATCCGGTGGTCAGCAATAATATAGAACACAAAAATGAAAGACTTCTTTACTCTAAATGCTTGGGGGGCGGGGGTGGGACAAGGGGAGACGTGACCTGGGACGCATTTAAAGCAACACTGCGCAGAGAATTTATCGCGCTCAAAGCAAGCCGACTCCTAGCCAGACAGCTGCGTCAACCTAAGGCAAACCATACTGGGGTGGAGGATCACAAGGGGATTAGGGCAACGACGACTGAAGACATAACAGCACAATTTCATTCCTACTACACTGCTCTCTATGCAACAGATCATGTGGAAGCACCACTCTGGTATCTACAAACAACCCAACTGACAAAAATCCCCACCCCAGACCGCGACCAGCTAGAACAATATATCACACAAGAAGAGGTGCTCCAAGTAATTGCAAACCTCCCACTCAACAAATCGCAGGTTCCAGATGGGTATCCTGCCGCCCTTTACAAGAAATTGCAAGCAATTTTAGCCCAAACACTCACAGACCTTTTCAACACATCTCTGCCTTAACGTAGGAAGTGAAGATCATCCTTTTCCTCAAACCGGGGAAAGACCCCTCAAAATGCAGCTCCTACCGTCCGATAGCACTGATAAACACTGACGCGAAGATCTATGCAAAAATACCTGCGAACGGACTTGAGCTCCAAATGCCCAAATTAATACACTCAACCAATCGGGCTTCATTAATAAAAAAAATAAAAAAAGACAAAACCATGACAACATAAGGAGAGCCTGCCACAGACTAGAGAAAGTAGCCAAAAAGGGACCTTTGCGGCCTTGGTCTCACTAGATGCAAAAAAGCTTTCGACCACTTTGAATGGTCCTTTCTGTTTAAGACCCTGACGGCCTTGGGGTTTGGTCCCAAATTTATTAACATGATCCAAGCCAACTACAATAACCCCATGGCCAGATTTCTAATAAAGAGACACCTCTCCAACCCAGTTTTCTGCAAAGGGGTACAAAAGAAGGATGCCCTCTTTTCCCCACTGCTCTACACCTGGAACCACTGCTTTCACAGATTCGACAAGCAGATTCAATAAAAGGGATCACATTTGGGGACGACATTGAGAAAATCATGGCATATGCTGATGACATGTGGGTACAGTGAGCAAAAAGCATGTGATGCAAACTCATCTCAGAACAGGTTATCATGCCATGTTCTTTCTGTAGAGGAGTGCCTGCTACCTTTTTAAACAAAAAAATAAATGCTCACTACTACCAGCCCGCAACCTCCCACCCGGCGGCAACATTGGCACTCCAGAACATCAGCAAAGTAGCCGGCCTGAAAATCAACATAACCAAATCCGAAATACTAAACTTATCTCTCAAGAACGACAATTTGGTAAGGGCCAACGAATCCTCACAATTCCAATGGGTAACTAAGGGAATTAAGGTCCTGGGAGTGACCATAACACAAACTTAACGGCCTCTACAGCGCATATTACAAACCATTTCTAGCAGACACCCGAGCCAAACTCCTCAATTGGAGACAGCCGACAGCCTCATGGCTAGAGCGGATCAACTCAATGAAAATGGTCATCCTCCCCCGAGCTCTCTACCTGTTTCAGGCCTTACTGATTCCAATCCCCTTTGCCTTTTTCTGAGACCTCCACAAGCCTGTCTCAAATTTCATATAGAAGAACAAAACCCAGAGAGTAGCACTAAAAACTCTGATGCTCCCCTCCCCCCCCCCAAACAAAGGAGGGGAGGACTGCCCAACTTCCGAGCATGCTACCAAGCAGACCAGCTGCGAGTAATCAAAACTTGGTTTGCGGAAGACAGACAAAAAGGTGGTGTCAAATGGAGAGAGCACTCATCGGCTCAAGAATGGAGGAGAAACTATGGTTACAGAGATCAGACCGGCCAATCAATATGCACCTGAGCCAAATCACAAACCTAGTCTAAAACTTGTGGGACCAGACGGCACGCACGCATCGGATCACGACCTTTCCATCCCACTTCATACCTATATTTGCCAACCCACAAATTACACCAGGTCTAGACACCCTCGCCTTTCATCATTGGAAAAAGGCAGGGTGTACCAAGCTCAGGGACATGTTCCAGGGGAACAAGATCAAACCGTGTAACACATGTAAAACAGAACTAAGCCTATGGAGACACAGATTTCAGTACTTTCAAATACGTCACTGGCTGATGGCCCCCACAATTAGAGCGGCGGCATTGAGGTCTCTCACACCTTTCGAGAAATTCCTGACCCCTAACCCAGGGGACAAACACACAATCTCAAACATATACAAACTCTTGACGGATATTCCCCCCCCCCCCCCCCCCCCACCAACCAAAACCTTCATTCCAAATCAGGTGGGAGAAAACTTTGGGAATTACACATCCAGGCACAGCCAGGTCAAAACTCTGAACCTATATCCCCTGTATGACCAGATCCATACAAGTAAGAGTTCTGGCTCAAACATATGTACCAATGGCACTATATCCCAGACAGACTACATAGAATAACCCCAAAACATAGTGAACATCTGCTGGAGGGAATGTGGGGGGGGAAGGTAACTGGCTACACATCTGGGGAGCGTGCGCAAAACTGCAACCTTTCTGGGATGAGGTGAAAGCTGATACTCTCCAACTGTTTGGGCTACAAGGTAAGGGACAGCTGGGGGAACACCTTCTGGGCTTGGCTGATCCAGACATCGACCTATGGCCAAAGTATAAAATGAAGGCATTCTGATTCAATTAGCGGTCTCTGCTAGTGGTAGCGCAAAACTGGAAATCCAAAGTCTCACCTCACATAAGAGAGTGGTACAATAAACTTTGGAACTTTGTCTCCTTAGAATGGGTAACCTATGCAATTCAAGGGGACAGCCCCAAATACTCTACGGAATAGGCAACAATTTTGGACTTCCTCCATGGAGACTACACTGAGCAATATGGCCCTCCAATATGGCCCTCAACATCTCAGAATACTTGACATTTTAAAAGATCCACTGTGTTCTTTAGCTTATCCGGGTACCAGGGAAGGGGTACTTGGGAGCTAACCAGGAAAAGTAGTTAAACCTGCCGATTGCTCCACTGTTCAGTGTTCTCTTTTTTGTTACGTGTTATGACTCAAAACCCCAACAAAAAATATTAAAAAAGAAAAAACCAGTAGGGTTTGTACATTTTGGCAAGCCGAGCAAGAACTGAGATGCACTGGTGGTTTTCACACCCCAAAGTGTCATTATTTACCTAACCTTTCTAGGTAGAGGGTGGGTTAAAAGCCTACAGTTTCTATGGGAAAGATTTACAACAATTAAACAGCATGCTGGATGGGTCAACATAAAGCGGGTTCCTATGCAGGAGTCTGAAAGCAGTAGTGGTGCAAGTGTCCAATGTGAATGGTTCTCTATTCTTATAGAAGTCTGTCTTCTCTCCTCGAGACATCGCATTCTATCCAACAAATGTCTCTCAAAAGGATAGCAAATTAAAGTTCAAAGCACATAAGCTTAACGAGTCATTAGCCTCTCTCCTACCCAATTCTAATACCATCAATTATCTAGTATTCACCTGAGCTGGCTCTTACATCAGTTACTAAATGTGTGTGTGTTCTCTTGGGCTCTTTGTTTTCACTTCGATCCATCAAGGCCTTGCCCAATATAGTGTTGTTCATGCCGTCTCTTCAGTGTTTGAACACTTAGTCCCAGGATTCACAGCAGGTCTTTGCTATACCTTGTACCTTTCAGGATTCTCCACTTGCTCCTTCTGGAGCTGGGTTCAATTTCAGACGATCTAATAGGTTCCAGCTGGGCCTGCACCTCGGGTTGCATTGATTCCCAAGTAGTCGATCCTTCCTGGATCTCAGGTTGCATGGATTCCCAAGCCATTGGTCCCTCCTGGATCACAGGTTACATGCATTCCCAAGCAGTCATCCAGGTCTCAGATTGTATGGATTCCCCAAGCAGTCCATCTCTCCTAGATCTCAGGTTGCATGGATTCCCCAAACAGTCATTCCCTCCTGGACCTCGGGTTGCATGCATTTCCAAGTAGTCAGTCCCTTTTGATGGACCTCCAAGTGCAGGATGCACATCTCCTTACACTGGGTATTTCTCTCCCTCCATTCATTATCCTTTCCATACATATGCAGTAGGTCTTGTTTGTGCCCTCCTGCCATTGGCCCAGCCATTGTCCATTACCTCAGGGTTGCTGGTGGATGGTCTTCTGATCTGAACATTCCTGTTCTCTCAAGGAGCAGGAGTGCTGTACCAAAAACCCTGATCAACCTTTACCTATAAAGTCTCTGGACAGAGACTATGGGTAAGGTTCTTTCCCAAAGGGTTGTAGCCTTGTTTCAGGTGCCCCTTTCTCAGGAGATCCTTCTCCTAGGATTATTCCCGATCCACAATAAGCACAAGCTGATCTGCCTGCTTCCTCCTGGATTCTCTCCCCCTCGAGGTTGCTCTGTTCCCTTTTTTTAACCCATCAAGTTGGGGCTTGGCTTCTGGCCTCAAACCTGATATGTTAGGCATTGGTTCAGTTTGAATTCTCACTGTGGACCAGTTAGTCCGCATCTGGTTCTTAATAGTTCTCATTGAATGTTATTAGCCTATTCCCAGTATTGGTTAAATTTCAGATATCTTGAAATGGCCATAATGCAGTCACGCAAGAGGTTAAGGTGAGCATTGTGCTTAGTTACACCTTGGAATCTATTCCTCTGTGTTGTGATGTGCCACGCGGTTTGCTTGCTCCACCAAGGTAAGCATCAAACTGGGACCACAAAAGTGCAGTATGCATAAACCTCTTCTCTTTGATTCCCCGCAGGTATAATGTCTTTAGTTTCTGAACTCCGCAACCACTGTGGGTTTGCAGATGATGTCCTCTGCCCAAGATTTTGAATGCTTGTTTGGTCCCTGCGATGCAGGTGCCTCATGCAAGATATCCTAGGCTATATGTAGTTCCAAGGGGCATCCCTCCACGAGGAGACCTCATAAAAGGCGATACTGCATCGCTTGGGCATTAGCGGACCAACAAGATCCACAAAGTCTGCCCTCAGGAAGGCCCATCGGGCAGCAACCAGACCAACCTGTCCCTACCAGCCCACTAACCCCACATTTTAACGTGGGTAGGTATAGGAATTTGCCTCACTGCCAAATAAAGACCCCAATCAGCAATCAGTATAAGGACCCATTATTTAGAAAATACCGGAATTGGGTGCCATCCAAATGTCCCAGAGCTACTGGTCTTTGTCCAGTGACCTTGTGGGAAAGCCGGATGGCTCCTGGAGATTTGGCATAGACTTTAGGAAGATAAACAAGGATTAAGATTTGATGGCTATCCAATAATCTATGAAATGACTGAGAAAGATCAGCCCATCCAAGTGCATCTCTACCCTCAATTTAAAAAAGGTGCTGGAAGGTACCAGTAGCTCTTGAGACAGCATTTGTGGCACTGATGAGGCAATGTTTTCAGTTCAATGTATTAGCCTTTGGCCTTCACAGGGTCCCTCTCCGAGCCCAAGATCAAGCATGCAAGTACTGCTTCGAAACCAGAGGGGCTGGATCAAACATCAAGATACAAGTACACTCTTTCGTTTTCACCTTTTCTGCCTAAGCCTATAAACCTTGCCAAATAAAATAATTATTGAACTACACTTCTCGTGTTTTGCTCCTTTGTGGGAACCAATCTGTTCTGCGACACTACCTATTTGTGGAGCCTCTAGCTTCTGCCACCCATTTCCCTCCATCACTTTGACTGGAGGGTATAAAAGGTGAACTGCAGCATCAAGCCTGGGTTACCCTAAAAGGAGGAGTTGGATCTGAACATGCCAAGTCAACCAATCAAAGCAATTAAAACAAAGCACTGATACCTCTGAATCCGGACATTGTCCTCCAGAGTAGGGGCACCTTCCTCGCTCGCCAAGAAGAGGTAGCCTGATGGATTAAATTGGATGTCAATGGGATCTTCATTCAATATGCCCAGATACTCCTATGAATACAAACAGTCATCAATCCAAAGAAGACCATCAGTCTCCCTTACATCTTAGCACATGTGCAGACCACAGCATGCTACCGGGCAGTCATGTAAGCATAGACTTGTTGCAAGGGCATGTCAAAACAGCATGTGCACACAGGCAAAGGTCATGACGATTACACAGGTTTGCTCATAGGCTAGTTAGGATGCGTGTACCACCTACCCAAGTCCACCATCTGAACAGGCTACAATAATACAGTGCACTGCATCGCTTCAGAGGCAAAACACAGACTTGCCAACGTCTGTCTGTAAAAACAAGCTCCTAAATTACCACAGCAATGTGACCTGGCTTTGACTAGATAGTCATCTAGACTAGCAGGTGACAATACGTCTCTGGCTATGGCAATAATGTAGCCCATGCAAACTTGCTTTTGGTCCAGATGGCAATCACAACCCATGCTTGGAAGAGCTAAGCGCATGATGAGGATTAAGGCTGTGTGCATCTGACTCGTAGGATTGCATACACATGAAATAGCTACAACAAAGATTTTAGGATGGGTTAGCCAATAAGACATTGTAAGCATACCCAAGATTCAATAGAACACACATGAGTTTTCCATAACAAGGGGCACCTGAACTATAAATACTGTGTGCAAATGGGAAGATTGTGTCAAAGATGCATGCTTGAGTTAGTTTTGATGAAGTCACATATTGTCGAAAATGAACTGCCTCAAACGGCAATGACTTCGGCGGCACCGGTCCAACTACAACCACCAAATTTATTTTTATTAAGGACGGTACCACACAAATCGGGAACGTCTGCAGCGTTGGAAGCTGGTGCCGGTTAGCAGGTCAGGCCAAGCAACCACTGCAATAGCAAGTGGAACTGCGTATGTTTGGATTGGCTGAGACGGTGAGCAATTCTTGGATCAAGACAGGCTTGTCTTTGTGACAGCCAGCTACTGGAATAGCGTCAATGACAGAAGTTGTGTGCATGCCCTGTCCTTTGGCTAGCACGCCTCCAAGGTGAAGAACGGAGCGGTCTATAATATTATTCCAATAAGATGTAACCCTGCTAGGCAGCACACATTAAGGAATAGACAATGTAACGGAGCACCCACTTGTTCGACAATCAAATCTCCAATTACAAATATCCCCCAAAAGCCAAACTCATTCCTCAGACTTCTTTTGTGCCAATGCCTAAACAAACGCATATATGTGGTGCGACGAATCCTTGAACATTGTCCCTTCTCCCATAGGGGAGGAACCTTCCCATGGGGTCATGGCGGAGCGTCTACAGTCCAATAGTCCCCCTGAGGGTGGTACACTGTGAGGGGGATCAAATGTGGAGGAGAAACTCCCGTGGACCAGGAATGACCATCCAGGAAAAACACGGTATTCCACAGAATCCCTTTTCTGAACTCCCTCGCCCTGGGATAACATCGTTCCCTAAAGCTCTATGTATGTCTGTAAGGTAGCATTTTACAACTCACTACCTAGTAGCAAGACGAATAAGAGTAGGGACTGCCTATGGGAGCCACATTATCAATCTGTGACGAAGAAGACTACGAACAACCAAGAAGGAAGTAATATCAGTTGTACTGGAACGAAGAAGAATAGGAATTACCCATGTGGGGAACCCCTTCCCAGTACTGTGAAGAAGAAGAACGCCATAGCAAGATCAGTACCGGGAAAGGGAGGAAGTGCGGAAACATGAAGATCATCTCTAGGAACCACATTGAACAGTCTAGTGGTTTTCGGCTTCCTATTGGTCCAAGCTTAGTTGAAATAGAATAGGGAATTCAGGGAGTGTTGTCAAAGCCTCCCTCGAGGAGCCAGGAACAGGGAAGCTGTGCTGCAAGAAAAGGGGCTGTGGAGCGGTTTGTTACCAGGGAGATGGGGAACCTTTGAGAGCTGACTAGGTGCCCAGTCCTCCCTGGAAGAACCTTGAGAGAAGCCCTCCCAGGAGGAATCTGGTGATTTGAATCCTGGCAGCAGTAGAGGAGACGGGACTCAGACGGTACCAGAAACGGGATGCTTACCCACTGGTGGAGGCGTTCGAGGCACTGGTCACAGATTAACACCCGAGAAGAGCAGAAGCATGAGCCCCCAGCTAGACGGGAAGCCTGGAGAAACCGAAACGCACATGTCAGACTGGGAGTCAGTGCGGAGCTACTGCAGTATCTGGAAGCAAAAAAAGCCAGAAACACCTGCAAACAACAAAAATTTGGCATGACGGCTAAGAGAAGGGAGAATTGCATCCACAAACCTAATCAAGGCCTCCAAAAGCAATCTTCGTAGTCACAGTACCTGGCAGGATAGTGTACCAGGCTGGCTGTGACCAACGAAGTAGGAGTATGTACTAAAGAGAGAAGAACAGTTAAAAATACAGAAAAGGAGAGGCTGGGATTTGCACCCATATGAAGAGCGAG
Organism: Ambystoma mexicanum; assembly: GCF_040938575.1. Taxonomy (NCBI): domain Eukaryota; kingdom Metazoa; phylum Chordata; class Amphibia; order Caudata; family Ambystomatidae; genus Ambystoma; species Ambystoma mexicanum. The sequence goes on from NC_090931.1 coordinate 80,212,039, forward strand.
CCAAAGTAATGTTCATAGTCACAGTACCTGACAAGACAGTAAACCACGTTAGCTGTGACCGAAAAATTAGTAGTAAAGCGAGAAAAGCACAATTAAAAGCACAGAGAAGGCCAAAGCATTGTACTCACTCACATATGAAGAGAGACAAAACAATCTCCATAGTCACAGTACCTGCCAGGACCGAAACAGGTTGGCTGTGAAACCAAGGAGACAAGAAGAATCTTCATAGTCACAGTATCCGGGAGAAAGAAGAGCCAGGTCGACTGTGAAATGTATTGGGAAGAAACTAGGGGAAGGGAAGCCTCATCGCTAATAATGTGTACACACAAGGTAAAGCCAAGAAAAGGGAGATATTCCCTCAACATTTGGACGAGGCAGAAGAGGAAACCAAGAGGAAGGGAATCAAAGCCCCCCTGTTTGTGGACACTTCTGGAACACTGAAAAGGAAGACTCTCATTGGACATTTGAAGGGCGAGACCACCCGGGGAGTAAGGTTGTGCTTCCTTTGGAAGTTTATTTGTTGTACCATTTTGGACCTTTGTTTTGTAAGATGGCAAAGAGCCTAAAGAAGATCCCCTTTTCGCATTAGTTTTTGTTCTTAGTGAGAGGGCTGGAAATAGGATTTTTGACACAACAGTGGACTTACCTCTTTGGACTATCCTGACTGACTCCTTAGAATATTCTTTCGAGGCAGGGGAAAACCCTCTTAGTATTAGGGACAGGAAGGTATTTCCCCAACCCTCATTTATTTAATAAAGGTCTTTGATAACAATCATGTCACCTGTGTGTCAGTCTCATCCTTCCATACTCTTTTAGCAAATATGCCACTGATATGACACCCTCTTGAGAACAAAATAAAACTCCAACCATGACACACTGCTTCCCAAAGCTCACATACCCACAAACTCAAAACGCATGAGCAGGTGTTCATACATTGATATTGCGCAGGAAGTGGGCGGAGAAATGGGACATATGTATGTTTTCAGGCATCGAGAACTGCTGCCGAATCCCTCCCACTGACAGGACCGTGGAGGCTCTGGAGTACTAAAAGGAAAACAAAATCAGAACAGAAATTAAGTAATATGCAAGAAGGTCAAAGGCCACTGCTTGTGTATTCAATCGATTTTTTTTACAAGGAGAAAGACAATACAGTTCAATTTCTGTTCGATTGAAGTGTACTTTAGGTATGTGCATTAATAATTTAGCATTTTCCATACTACACGTAATAGTATTGCCCTTAAATGACTGCTGCCATAGTTCTTTACATCTATAGCACTTGTAGAAAAGATCCATTGATGTCCCTGGAGACCTGCACTTGCTCCCCTCCAGTAGCACTGGCCAGTGCCCTGAAATCACTCACCCCAAACATTGGGAAGCAGGAGGATGGGACCCCAGCACCATGCTAAGAATACGGATCAGCTGGAGAGAACACAATTCAACTCTAAGGGTATGAAGGAAAACAAATACTAGTAAACAAAAAGAAACCAGTCTATGTGCTCGCATTCAACGTTGGGGTATGCCTTGCAAAAGAACACAGCTAGCAGCATCAGTAAAATAAATAATTTCAATATACATTGAGCATCAACAGATGTCCAAACTGATGTCCAAGAGTGACGCTTAAATTGCTTTATTGAGCCAAAAGGTGTGACTGCCAACAGTGCAAGGATTGAGATTGCAAACAAAATTGCTGTATCAGTCTTAGAAGTCAAGAATGAGGGTAAAATCACTCGCTTAGACTGTACTGTGCCACGAGGCAGAAATGCCCACCGAGTCCCGCTCTCGTAGCCTTACATGTGGAACCTCTTGATGGTAACTTAACATTTAGGGTTGCTGAATTTTACAAATCCAAGCAGTTGGGTTCCAAAGATTGCCCTCCACACAGATGGCCTTTCAAACAAGGACACGAGAGATGGACTATAAAAAATATTTGACAGAGGAATGTAGCTTTTTTCTCTAGGAAGAGGGTGAATAATAAATCCAAATCCCAAATATTACAAGGTGAAATTGTGTATGCTTGGAAGGGCGGTGACAGTGAGCAATTATTGGATCAAGACAGGCTTGCCTTTTTGACAGCCAGCTACTGGAATAGCGTCAATGACAGGTGTTATGTGCATGCTGTGTCCTTTGGCTTGCACTCCTCCAAGATGAAGACCGGAGTGGACTAGAAAATTATTCCAATAAGATTCAACACTGCTAGGCAGCACACATTAAGTGAAGAACACAAAATGGAAAAGACCCTGTAATGAAGCACCCACTCGTTTGACAATCAGATCTCCAATTACAAGTAACACCAGTCGGAATTAGATGGGGGCCATTACAAAACTCAGTGTTTTTAATTTTTTAATTGATGCCCTAGGTTTAAATTCACTATTTAAAACAAAGGGATGGGGAGGGAGGGGCTCACCTAACAGTTGCGGGAGTGATGGGGAAAGTGGAAGGGGCATCCCTGGAGGGGAGAGCACATCATTAACAGCGGCAACGTGTAATTTAAGAGCTGTGTGCACAGGTGCAGCTAAAGAAGTCTGTGGGGAAGAGCGGGGTTGGGGACACCCATGGGCGATAGGGATCCAAGGCAGAGGCAAAAGGTAGAAGGGGTTGTAGAGTATAACATAAAACAAAGAACAGCCATTTTTGGAACATAAGCCGCAGGCAAGTAAACCACTTGCCTTTTTGCACTCACAGGCCTTGTGTTTGGGGAAGACTAATTTCTCGAGCGCTTTGCCACAGAATTGTGCTGGAGACATGTTGTAAGCTGGCAGTTCCCAGGACACTGTGGGTCATGCAGATACTTTCGAGGTCAACGAGCCAGGCACCTGGGCACTCACTGGGAAATGAAGGGATTCAACTACTAAATCCAGGCAAATTTGAGTAAAATCAGGTTGGGGTAAGCACTTTCAAATCACCCCTTGACAGATGGGCCTTGGAAGAGGGCTCTGAGGCAAGGGAGCCGGGAGGGGACAAATCAGGGATAGAGTTTCGGTGTCCCTAGGGTGCAACAATTTTGTGTCCTTGCCGATGTCAACAGGGCACCTCATTGGATGGATGCCGTGTGAATGTCTCCTCATTGCCAAACTCAGGGTGCCCTGTGCGTCTCATGAGAACTGGCCACTGGAAGATTAATAAAGTTCCAGTGGTCAGCACAATCACGTAACGTTAATAACCTCATTTTGTGGCAGTGTGGGAAGGTTTGTAACATCACAAAGGATGGTGTTGGACAGATGGGGTTCAAGATGGCCTTCTGAAATCTGGAGTTGGTAATGTAAAGGTACCCATAGGGGACTGACGTAGTCCCACCAATAAGCTTTGTGGTATGGTTTTACTCACTACTACAATTTCTGTTATGCTAATTACGTGAGAAATTGATGGTTTGTCTGCAGTAGGCGGCGCCGACAGCACCCTTCATTTAGTTCTCTTCCACTGTGCTGTTTGAATTGTGTTCTCCCAGCTGCGTCTGTTACTTCCTGCTTGGTGTACGCTCCTTTTGGGATACTTTGGTGTTCCAGTAGTTACTTGCATTTGGAGGACCCCTGATACACGGTTAAAACAATCCCTTCATGATTTCTTAAGGAAGGCATGTATCAAACAGTAAGACATACACAAGTGATCACAGTTCAAGGGTGTTTATTAAACTTCAATTGGGTTTGAAAAACGCCTATCAAACTCTAAATCTAGAGATGGGAGCAAGCTACAACCATCAAATAATAACGCAGTCCTAGTCGAGTCTGTCAAAATAAAAAGGACCTATACTAATAAACCTATTGCCAATCCTTACATATAAATACAATAGTATGGGAAACAATGTTACGCAAAAGAAAACATTTCAAGAAATTATATGTTTATTGTGTTTATATAGCGCTTTACACCAAAGCGCTGTACATTATAACAACAAGAATACAATAACAGTAGAAGCAATTACACAATATGAGTCAAACCAGTAATACAGCAACTAGAACAATTTGGCAGTGGAGATAAATAAGGGAAGAAGGGGTGGAGAGGGGAAGGGGGTGGGGAACAGGAAGTGAGATAAGCTGGAGGAGAGGGATCATAAGAGGAGACAAGGCAGGGGGAGAGAGGTAAGATGAGGAGGATAAAGGAGGGGGGGAGACGGGACAGCGGAGGATCAGAGTATCAGGGAGGGGAGAAGAGATTTTAAGGAGATACGAAAGGAGGAATAAGCGGGGATGGGAAGTATAGAGAGGGGAAGGGAGTTCCAGTGGAGGGCGGCAAGGAGCTGAAAGGAGTGAAAACAAGGAGGCACATGGGAACGGAGGAACAAGGAGAAGGAAGTGATCTGCAGATCTGAGGGAACGGGAGGGGGTGAAGAATGAGATGAGAGAGGAGACACATGGGGGAGCAAGATCATGAAGAGATTTAAAGACAAGACAGAGGAAGTGGAATTTGAGTTGGCAATGAAAGGAAAGCCAGCCAAGCTATGAGAGCGAGGAGGAGATGGAGCCATGAGGAGAGAGAAGACAGAGGGTGCGAATGGCAGAGTTGTAGAAGGATTTGGAGGGGGCAAGATGAGAAGCAGGGAGTCTGACGAGGAGAGAAGAACAGTAGAAAAGACGAGAGAAGAGAAGGGAGGAGATTAAAAGTTTAGTGGCGTGGAAGGTTAGAGAGGAGCGTACTTTGCGAATATTGAAAAGGTAGTAGCGACATGCGCGGGAAGTGAGAGAAATATGGTGGGTGAAGGAGAGGGAGGAGTCAAAGTAAATGCCTAGATTACGAGCATGGGCAGAGAGGGAAATTAGCGGGAGGAAAGTGAATGGAAGGAGGGGGAGAATGTCATGATGCCTACCTCCAAGGAGCCAGGCCCAGCCCAGCAACCCCAGAGGCAGACATCATTTTCCCCAAGGATGTCTCAGCGGGCCCAAGTTGGGGCCTTTTGGACGCAGTCCTGGCGCCTTTGGCGCCAGGCTCATTCTGGACCCCAGTCCTGGCGCCTTAGGTGCCAGGCTCATAAAGCAAGACATGTGTGTAAGTGTTTTAATGTGCACTTACCTGAAGCAGACCGTGCTGCTACATCCAGGCCCTCTTGAGGACTGAATGGGACTACTTTATCTTTTGGACTACTTTATCACTCGGGTGTGGCCTGAGGAAGAATACATACCTGAGTGGAAGGATACATACCTGGAACTACTTTACGGGCTATTTAAACCACACCCGAAGAGCAGCACATGCTTCGCGTTGTTCTGCATCTAGCAGCTGGACGCTCACCGTGTTTGCTCCTGCATTTGGACTTCTGCCACGCCTGCCAGCATCCTGATCACCTACAAAGGAAGAGAAAGAGAGAATAGGAGAAGGAAAAGACTTTACCTGCAAGATCTGCATTCCGGAGTCAGCTCGCCGACGATCCTGCAAAGGAAGACACTTAATTTAAAAGCACATCGCATCGACTGCCGCAGCGCCGCATTCCACTCACCTTCACAGGGCGCCTCCATGTTCAGCAGCGATCACCCGGATTCGCAGCCACGCTTCCACGCCTAGGGAGAAAAAGACAAGAGCAAAGGTGAGAGAGAGAAGGGAATGAGGAAACCAAAACCTCCATGTTAAGACTTACCTGTTGGGTCATTCCCTCTTCATTTCGGGTCCGCGCCGCATCCAGGTGTTTCCGGACCCCGGCCCCTATGGGGAAAAAGACATTAGCGTCAATGAGCGAATGAAAAGACATCACCCAAAAACGCTCATCAAGACTTACCTGATTTCTACAGGGATTGCATCTCGGGTCGGTGCCTTTTCCCCGGCATTCCGTACCCCGGCCCCTATGGGGAAAAAGACATTGACATTAGCATATTGATGCAAGGACAAAAGGGGAACCTTTCAAGGAACTTACCTGGAAGCCAAGCAAGTTTGGTTCTCATAAAACCAAGAATCCAGTGAAGTAACTGGATACCAACGCGGCCCTGCATCAGAAGCAGGAAGGAGAGCTCGCCCTTCAAGACCCTAAGGTGAGACGCCACGGGAAGCACTGAAGGGTTTCGAGGAGGGTGAAAGGGGGAGGCTGGTAGCATTCCCCGCAGACAGTTAATCCCTTATTCTCGCCTACAGAAGGATACTTTTGCAAGCCGGACAAGCAGGAGTTGGGAGTCCGGTCCAGTCCATCTTCTGAGCCCCGCGCAACACCTTAGAAGAGGTCACAGCAGCACGATCCTGGCCAGCGCCTCCGTGGGAGCCAGGTGATCGTAACAGAGAAGGAGGAGGAGGAATAGTGTTGGAGTGAAAGAATAAGACTTCAGTCTTGTCTGTATTGAGAAAGAGAGAAAGTGGGACGACATCCAGTTTTTAATGGCAGTAAGACAAGAAGAGAGCTTAAGATGCAGGTCAGGAGTGAAGGAAGAGAATGAGAGGAAAAGCTGGGTGTCATCAGCGTAGAAGTGGTGAGAAATACCGAAGGAATAGATGATAGGGGGCGAGAAGGGAGGTGTAAAGAGAGAAAAGAAAAGGGCCAAGGACAGAGCCTTGGGGTACACCATAGTCAAGATATTCAAGCCGCTGACTTCCCTTCCCCATGTTTTCAGCACGGGGGAAAACAGTCCACTCTCTGGCTTCTCTAGCACGAGGATGCAGTTCAAATATCAGTATAAAGGGCCTTCTTTGTCAAAGTCGCTTTGCCATTCAAAGTCTCTTACTCAGAGGATCTGATGCAACACAACAAAACTTTAAAGTTCCTTTCTTCTCAGGATTTTCACTTATACAACTTCTGAGGTGTTCTGCTGATCACCCCGGGTGCCCCTCCACTGGGCTCAGACCCACTTCCACACACAACCTTCAATTGATCTCCGTCTGCCAGGCTAAAACCAAGTTTATCTACTTTTGTCACTTCTCACTGGATACCTTACAGAGACTTTCTATTGAGCACCCACGCAGTGCCGGACCACTCAGTCAAAGGTATTGTAGCTTGCTTTAAAGTTCAATCACTCAGCAGTTCAACTTCACGTGCACCTCTTATCAGACGCGTTAACAATGTTCATTCCAGCGCTCGCCATACAATGTTGCCGTTTGCAACCTTGGCTTCAACAAAGACCGGCCTTGTATCGGTCTCCCCAACTCACCGGCTGTGTTGATTTCACTGCTGCTCCTTTCTTGGAGACAAGGACGGTACCACAGAGGCTGGCGATTCTCTCCGCCTTCACTATTGACGCGGGAGGGCCCCAGGTATCTATGACACAATGCAGGATTCTTCAGCCTAGTTTCCTAGTCTTACCCTTTTTGTTCTCGCGGTCTCTGGAAAGTAGCAGTTCCTTGACAAAAAGGTCAAGGGAATTTCCCTACTTGCGATCCCCTTCGGTTTTGCAGTCTTTCCTCTCTTGCTCAGCTGCCGTCTCGAAACTCTTGTTTCCTCATGTGCTTTGCCTCGCTCAGAGTGTGTGCTCGTGCTCCGACTTTTATCCGTTTGGGGAAGTGGAAGGGAAATCAGGTGTCTGCGATGGTCAGTAATTGCCTGACCTCACCAGACCATTGTATTGGGACACGTCAGGTACACTGCTCGGGTGTTAGCCTGCTATGAGAGAAAACAGACTGTGAGAAAGTGTTTGTGTTGTAAAAAGGGTGGAGTGAGGGTTAAAGTTCCTAAATATATAGGGTAAAGGTGTTGCAAGGAAGGGGATACCACGTCTCACCATCCGGTGTCCACCCAGGTGATCCTCCTGCACTGGTCCACACCGCCCCTCTAAGAACTGGATCCATAATAGATGGCCGTGTCCTGGCCACCTGGATGACAGCTCCCCGGGGACCAGTGGGTGAGACACCTTCTGGTTCTCAAACTCCAATATTTGGATGCCATGACTAGGTTTCCTGGCTGACACCAAGGTGGATGGTAGGATTTCCAAAGAGGCTTGGTGCCACCAAAAGTCATGCAAGGTGGTGCCCGGGAAGGCATGCAGAGTGTTCCCTGGCTACCCCAACCATATCACCAAAAGGTGGGCAGAAGCTCATCACATGGTGCCAACAAATACTGAAGTGGGGGCGGAAGGGGTGAGCTGCGAGAAATGCAAGCGAATAACGAAAACCCAACACCATCATGGGATAACCCTGAATGACAACCAACCACTTGAATACGGGCTACCGTTAGTCACTCAACCAAATTTTGAGCACAGCATTGCCACACACATACAAGCTAGAAGGTGTGTGTTTCAGCCCACAGGGAATTGCTAACTCGCCGGGAGACCACTCCACCATATTTAAGCAAACTATAGACTGCTGAAAAAGCAGGAAGATGCACCTCCCACAGACTCTGTGATATCCCAGGGGAGGGGGAGGAGGGTCTAGTTGGATTTTCCCTTCTTTTGATTTCTCTACTTTTCACCTCTGCCTCCAACAAAGCCTAAGTAAACTTTGCGGATATGGACTTTTGGGATTGTGCATTTTTGTCGGAGACGCAAGTCTTTGTGAGTGACAAGTAGTTTTGTATTAAGACTCATACATTGTATCTCCATTACCCCTTGTCACAAAGAGAACCCATAATGGAGATAGAAATGTGAGTATTCATAGAACAATGCAATGATACCAAGTTTTCCAATGAAGACAATTGGTTATATTCTATATTAAAGTTTAAAGTAATCGTCAGCCAATGAAAAATTACAAAACAGGGTCAATGTTGATAGAATCCGGGGCTGCACGAGAAAGTACAGCTCGGTGTGTAAAAACTTAAAAAGGCAATTCATAAAGTGGATGACATTAATAAAAGACAGCGGTTGGTTGAACTAATTTCATGTAACTGCGGAAAAGGTGCAAATTAAGCGCTGCCAAGAGTGCTTTTATGGGAGGCATGGTATCACAAGTATGACACCGACACAAAAAGGTACAATTTGTAAAACCTTTAAGTTTCTGGGTTTGGAGAAACTCCTACTCTGCACTATAACTAGGATGGGAGTAGTCTCGAGCATCAAATAATAAATAAAGCAGTCCTAGTGAAGTCCGCCAAATCAAAATGGTCTATGATAACAAAACCTAATACCTGCCCTATCTCTTGTACAAAAAGTGTATAAAGGAGGTATGTATGTAAAGGAAAATCAGTGTTCGAATATAAAGAATGAAATGTGGCCGAATCAGCTCTCCTCCCCACGTTAGACAGCACAGAGTAAGGCGGTCCCCATAGACAGGATGACACACTCTGGCTCAGGTTTTCTTTTCTTCGGGATGATAGCTGAGAGTTCACTTCTGGTTGATTTGAAATGAAATGTTCTTCTTAAGGAATACAAATCAAAAGTCCCAAGAAAGGTTCCTTGGATTGAGGTTCCAATAATGCACATAGAACAAAGAGGCTTGCGTCTTCACAATGTCAAGAGAAGGACTCACCTCCCCCCCATCCTCCGATTCCTTTTGCAATGTCCACAAACACCAGGGGATGTGTTCCTGAAAAGGTGACCAAGCCGAAAACTGTGTCTGAGAATGAGGATTCCACATCGGAAGTCCCGAGATTGACACCAGAAGACCTTAATGCTGCCAAGTCAGCCCATGTTGGTGACCTCATAAAATATCTGAATGCAAATCCTGTCAGCGGACTTCTAGAGTACTCGCGTGCCAATGGTTTTGCTGCTCAATTCAAGCTTGTGGATCAGTCCGGACCACTCCATGACCCAAAGTAAGTATTGCACCTGTTCAAGTTTTCCTCAAGTTGAGAACCTAAATTATCAGCTTATTTCAAATGTTTAATGGTCTCATAAACCATGCTGCAAAAGTAAATTAACCACCTCTTTTCTTGACAAAGGAGAACTCTCCAAAACTGTTCTTGCACTCATTAGTGTCTGACTTATTGGCATTATGATCACTCTAACAATAGATACTGAAAAAGGCAGCCCAACCAACCTTATGCAGTGTAGATGAGGGTTATGCTACTCTAGCTTGGCATACCTGCCTCAATGTTTGTGTTTTAATGCACTGTTATGCTGTTGCTTTGGTCTTGTTCTGTTTTGACCATACAATGCACTGCCCTCCCTGCATTGCTGCCAAAGTAAAGCCTTCGTGCTTATGGGCTGTTGTGTTTCCAAGCATCCAATTCCTGTGCTTGATTGTGTGCACACTGCATCCTTGCAGTTATGGGCCTATTCTGACTTCTTTGTCTGGACTACTGTTGCGCTGGTATACTTGTGTATGTGCAGTCTCTTGATCGCCTGTACTCTATTTTGAGTCCGTCCGAGCTTGCGATCTGTGGAGTCCTTTCCTAGTGGCATCTCCTCATGGGTCTGTCTTGACGCTGGCGTCGGGTGCCTTGGCTCGATTTCCTGCAATGGAGCACTGGCCTCGTCTTGTACCGAATCAGCCTTGTATATGCTGCGCAGTGCTTTTGGTGGTGCTACCAAGTATTTTGGGTTTATTTTTAGGCACACCTGGCAGCGTTCTACAGTGTGATCCGGGGGTTAAAAAAAAAAAAACCAAAAAAAAAAAAAAAGGTATTTCCACCGGAATTTGTAATAGTACTCAGGGCCGAATTTAGATGGTGTTCTCTGATTTGACCCCCTACTTTTGCATAGGGTGGGAAAGAAAACAATGCATTGACCAATGTTAAAAGTATAACCTCCACATCAATCTCCCTAATGTATACCTGTAGTTGTGGTTGAATTGCTACATGGCTTTGTTCCTTTTTTGTTGATTTGGAAGTACTCTGCACTGACCAAGCGATCACCTGCTGAGCGGTGTGGATCACTTGATTAGGTTTCATCATGGGCATTGTACACATTGTTGTTTTAACTGTGTAGTTTGCACTGTTTTTTCACGTAGGATGGGGATGGTGCAATAGGAGTGCCCCTGTTGATGCCCAGTTTCCGAAGTCGAACAAATGGGTAATACTCCAAGCCAACTGCTAGATGGCAGCCTTTTACAAACCATGTGATTCCAAGCAAATAAAAGCCAGACTATTACCACTCCCATGCCTCTTAGTGTCTCACTTAATGCTCTGTCCACGTCTACATTGATGGTAGGCAAAGCTGAAGTGTCTATTACCCTATTCGTCAACAAGGGTGGGCTCCTAACAAACTGCCCCACTGGTTACACATGTTGTACATGGATGGATCTTGCGTTGTGAAACATTGCACTTAAATGGTTTTTGGGGTTTTGGGGAATGACACTGCACTAAGACTGCATATGTAGGCGAACACATGTTGCACCTGGAGAAAACTGTTCAAAGTTACATCATGCACTGTATGCATATCTTAGACTAACACATGCTTGGCACTTGTACATCAGCATGTAATGTTAGCCCACCTTTACGCTCATGATCTACGCTGGTAACTCATACACCTATAGATCCTAAATCAGCATTGCTATCTTGATCCCGCAGTTAGTAGATGACGGCAAGTAGCTCTTATAAGAACTGGTAGCTGGTCTGCTTTCAGAATCCTGTATCCGTTATTGCATGGTAGCCTGCTTGCGCTTGGAAGTCTTAAGGGCAGCCTACCAATAGTGCAGTACAAAGCAGTGCTAGGGAGAATGTTCATTTCTATACTAATTTCCTCCTATCTTAGAGACCCCCAGCTCTTTTGCTGGATTTGGGAGTATTTTAATTTGTGAGTGGGACCTTTTTCCTCACTCCCTGTGGTTTTCCCTGACTGTTTTCACTGTTTTTGGAGTCTAAACGCCATAGGCATCTGCATTTTGTATAGTGACACACATCACCCCCAGTGCAATATAACTGAGGTCCCTTTTCTCTTACAGTTTAAATACCTTTTTCTTGGGTGAACTATTGTTCCCAAGAATAGTACAGGGACATTGATCTTACTTTTTTACTAGGTCCAGCACATGATTTTTGTTTTTTTTATTTCATTTAGTTTTTACAAACTTTTTGAAAACTTTTACTTTTACCATTCTTAATTCCTAATTTCCGCAATGACAGAAAAAGAACAAAGAAAAACACTCAAATAACTAAAAAGCGGCTGATTGGTAGTGAACTTGCACTTGACTCATCTCATTTAGTTCCTATCTTATGGCCATGGAGAAAGTTCATTTGCACACTTTCCTTAATTGCAGTCTTAGTTGTTTGCTGAGTGTGTCTTCTCTGGCTTACTGGATGTGGCATCTATTGGGGTCACTCATTCTCCCCATATGGTGTTTTCGCCTCTAGTCGTGTTTGCATTTGGTCAAGGAATCTCATCATTGCAATCAACAGTGATCGGCTCTCACCAATGTGAAGGTGCTTCCACCATTCCTCTAGATCATATGTTTGAACTCTGCATCTCTCCTTTCCGAGGCATTTTTCGCGTTGGACTTTAAATTCGGTGCACCGCAAGACCAGATGTTTTAGATCTTCTGTTTCAATTGCACAAAACCTGCATTTCGAATTGTCCATAGGAATCTTCCTGCGATGAATTAAGATTTCCTTGGTTTCGTAGATGTACAAACGAAATTTCAGGTATAGCCTTCTTAGGCGTTTACAGGGTGACAATGTTAAATAGGACGGAAGCGTATTGCGTCTTTTCGCTTCTGGAGGAGTATTCTTCATAGCTTTTTGTGATGACCTTTTGTCATTGATTTCAATCCAGTCCCAGTCGAGCAGTTTCCTCTTAACGAGGTCTGGATTCCACCACAAAGTTTTTTCGTCTGTGCCCAATTGTGCTAGTATTTCTCTGCACTGATGTTTCCAAATACGCAAAGCCGATTTTTCATGTCCTTTTTCCTCCGACAAGAATTTTACAGATGGGAGGTTTGCCTCCACGTGTAACTTCCTGAATAACGCCAGCTTATTCCAGGTGATTCTTGAATTAAGGGTAGAAACTCCAACTTCATACAATACACAGGCTGTAGGTGTACTTAAGGGGATCTGGAGAATCTTTTTCCAAAAGAGACTTTCACATCGGGCCCATACTTTATAATCACACCCGAACATGTTCTCGGCGCTGTAGACGAGAATTGGAATCACTTTACCTTGATAAAATCTCCTTATCTGCTCATAGGAAAATTTGCTGTATCTTTGTTGTAAACTGGTACCTTGAGCTATCAGTAATTTACAGCTGTTCAGGAGTTTTTTTTACCATTGGGGTGTCGTTAATACTAGAGTTGATCGTGATCCCTAGCTATCTTGTATGGGGTACCTGGTTTAATTTATTTGCACCTATGGACCACGTTTTTTTTTTTTACTTGCAGATCTACCTCTTTGGTTTCCTAGTATTAGGATCTCCGATTTGGCCACATTGATGTCAAGGCCTAAGTCCTCTGTGAAGATTTTGAGAGCTGAAAGTTTTCTTTGGAGGCCAATAGGAGTCTGATCTAGGATCACCATATCGTCTGCATATAAAATATGGTTTATTGGCACTCCATTTATCTGTGGTGGAAATGACAACATCTGCCAGAGCTATTCCTACTTCGGATATATAGAAGTTGAACAAGGTGGCCCCTAACGGGCATCCTTGTTTCACACCTCTCTCCGTTGGTATGGGGTTGGTTAGGTTTCCCTCACGATCTAGTCTCACCTGAATATAGGTGTCGGAATACAGCTCACGGATAGCGTGGATGAGACTCTCATTGCACCCCCTTTCTTTAAGTTTTTTTCTACAGGGTTTCTCTATCCACGCCATCAAAGGCGTTTGCCATGTCAATAAACGCCAGATATATTTTACGTCCCGTTCTAATGACGTCGATTTTTAGTAGGTTCAGAATGAGTAGGTTTACACCACAACCTACACCTTTAACAAAGCCAGACTGGCGTTCGTCGTATGTTTTCTCTTCCTGGATCCACGTGGTCAATTGGGCTAGTAGCATCGAGGCTAACACTTTCCCCACTACATCCAATAAGGCAATTGGACGATAGTTTGCCGGGTCTGAGCAAATACCTTTCTTGTAGATCGGGACAATTATCCCAGATTTCCAAGTCTCAGGTATTTTCCCTTCCTTTTTTATGGCGGTGAAGAGTGTATGACAAAAGTCTGACCATTCTTCGCTGTTTGCCTTAAGGTCTGCGTTTGACAAACCGTCTGGACCCGCAGCGCGAGAGGTGTTACATTTCCTGATGGTAGTTCATATATCGTCTATCTCCATTTTGATTTCCCACTGCTGGCTTGTCTCCACTTTTGTCGGGCTCAAGGTTTTTCTTTTTAAATAGTGCTATGAAGTGGTTTTCCCAGTCCGTTTCCATAACTGTACTTGATAGTAGTGCTTTATCAGAGTTCTTTTTATCATTAATAATGTCCCAAAAGCCTCTTGTGTTCTTTCGATTTAGAGCCTTCAGCATTGCTTCCGCATCCCGTTGTTCCATGGTTGCCTTGCGATTTTTGCACCAGTTGTTATACTTGTTTTTTTCCTTTTTTATCTGCACCATTAGGTCCTCTGGGTTAGCGGCGCATATTTTCCTTATAATTTTTCTTACCTCTCTTTCTGGCAGCTACCTCAGGGTCGTATTTGTGTTTTTTGTATCACAGGTCTCGTCTGGGACGTTTTTTTCTTGACTTTATAGATCTCAAAGAACTGTTGATATTCCGTTGACCTTGAGGGCGTCTGGTCTTGCGCTTCCAGTAGCAGTTCGATAATTGTCACAATGTCGCACTGATTTATATGCAGTCTGTTGCGACCTGGGACCAAGGATAGATCTTGTCTCCATTGTTTAAACTCTATTTTGTTGATGTTATTCCATTCCGCTACCACCATGTTGTGGTCACTGTATTTAGTATTGATCACTTTGAATGAATCAATTTCCTGGAATATGTTGCCTGAGACAAACATATAATCCAGTATTGAATTTTGTGTTCCTCGTGTCCAGGTCGGTCTAGCTGGAGTATCACCCTTTGTTCCTCCATTTAGCATTACTAGATTTCTAAACGACATCTCATCAAGCCATTGCTCATAGTTTATTTTTTCTCTACTATTCACTTGTTGCTTTGATTGTGGGTTCTCGATCAATTTCATATTAAAATCTCCACATATAATTATTAAAGCTTGTGGTCCTCTCACTAGTATGCTGTCAATTGCATCTAAGATGTCATCTTCAAATTTTAAGTGCAATTCATGGTTGTGTTCCAGTAGACATTTAGGATGTAAATGGTCTGATTATCTGATGTTACCATGTTCACTGGATCAATACAAGTCATTTGGAGATGGGTGAAATGTTCCAAGCATTCTTAATTCTCAGACCGCTTTTTCTGTTTATCAGGGTTAACTGACCCGACATTGGGCGGCCTTTCTCTTTGCAGATTGCAGGATTGAAAGCTACATCGAAGCCTTCTATACTTGTTGTATACAAGTGTTGGTGTACTTGTTAACCATGTTTCTTGTGTGCATATAATGTCGGCATTCCTCAGGTATACGGGTGCAGAGCTCAGCAGATGGATGAACCCTCTCGTGTTCCAAGAGGTTATCACCAACTTTTCCTTTAGGCATTTACTCATCAATGTTCCATTTATGGATTTTGCTATCCATCCCAATGCATGTGACGACGACTCCTCTGTAGACGAGTTGTCCTTACACATCACTCTCTTTGTGTTCTCGCTGTTCTCCACTGTTATTTTAAATTTCTTCAGTTTTATCTCTTCCAGTGAGAGCTGTTCAACATCCTCGTCCACCGATTTTCTTTTGGCTATGTCGTGAACTTCCATTTTTGCACCGTTGTCCAGTCGAGTGGACAGCTGTGAATTTTTTTGTTTCTCTGTGGGCCATTGTCAGCCGAAATACCACCGTCTTCTCCTCCCAATGCACTATCAACCTCGTATACTTGATAGCCTGCGTTCAACAGTTGTCTCTCGTTTGTCATAATCTGTTCCACAACCTTTTTTCCCCACAATGTGTAGCAAGACCAATTTTTGATTCGAGTCTGCTATTATTTCGACTCTTTACAGATCTCAGTGGCGGGATCTTTTAAAATATCTGTAGTACTGTGTATCTGTTTAGCGACAGATCACTTTTGTTACAGTTGATTTTTTCCACCAAAATTCTATATCCAGTCGCTTTATCGTCGTTGGTAGATTTGCTTGTATGATCAATAGGATTAGAGGTTTCCCTCCCACTTTCTGGAAATGAGGTTGCTGCCGCTTGGGCCTCCTCTATCGGTTTGCCTGTCGAACCTTTCTTAATTGACTTGGTTGCTGGTCCCGGTGTGTTACACACCATTGATTTTTGTTGACATTGCATGCTTCTTATACGTCTCTCTTCTAACGTAAAGAAGTGTTTAACAGGTCCCTCATTAGGACACTTATTCTTTAGAAGAGAATCTTCTTCTTTTGGAGTTTGAGGCCATGAGAAGGCTCTCTTGCCTGGTTGCCCCATTTCTCTCTCTGGTTCAGTTTCCGACGGGATCTTGCCTGTCACGATCGGTTCTCCCTTCTTTTTATCGGGTTGGTTTTTTACATTGCCTTCCACGTCAATCTCACTGACGCCTTCAGCGCCCACATCATCGGCCACCGAAAAACTATAAGTTGACATATTCAATAGTTCTTCGTCCTCCTCATCATCATCATCATCATTTTCCATCTCCACTGGGGCTTTTTGTTTAACTTCTTTTTCCGTTGTCTCTAAGGGCTGAATCTTCCTCGTTGAAGGCAATTCAGCGACCGTTGTTCCATCAGCCTTACGGGACTCTCTAGTGCATTTTTTGCTGTTTGGGCCCGTAGGTTCAGTATTTACTGTGATGATTAGCGCTTTTATGTTCCGAAAGAAGTTCGCCGAGCTTCGAGGATTTTTGTTCTTCTGTATTTGCTGGTTTTTGGATTTCTTTTTACATTTACTCTGTTTTGGGGCAGTGACTCGGCCTTGCGTGTTTAGGCCGGTGCTCCCTTTTAATTTTTTGGAATCAAAGATGTCAAACCACTCAGTTTCATTCTTTTTTTCGGTCGTGTCGTCAGCTTTGGAGTTTACTGGCGTAGTCCTCACCTCATTGTCGTTACCACCTACTCTCGGCTCCTCCACAGCTTCATTCTCACTTCCTTTCCCTTTTGTATTGTCTCCGTAAGGTCAATTTCTTCCACCCTCCCTTCTTTTGATGATAAATCATAGGATGTGGTCATCAAGACTATCACTCTCTTTGATCTCTTTCGTGGTGGCTTTGTTGTTCTTTCTTTTTACCTCATTGATTTTCACTGTCTTCTGCACTAGGAACCTTTTTTTTTATTTGTGTCTTTTGGACAGTCACTCAACACAATGGTTATCTCAGAGTCTATTTCAGAACAACAGTTCTGAATACTTTTTGGTTTTGACGTTCTGTCCTCTGGTACATGTTCATTTTTGTTGCCTATTGAGTTCACCATGCATCCTGTTTCTGCATTCGGCTGGGTTTTTTGGGGGACACGTCCCTACTTCATCTGTTCTGTGTTCTTGATCTTTTTGGAAGAGCATTAAAGCTTGTTTCGTCAATTCTGCAAAGAGTCTTTTGTCTTCCGTTGTCGTTTTTAAAGATTCTCTTAGTGCCGTTAATGAAATGTCATTGCCTCTTCTGGTTGTCACAACCTGAGCCGTCATGTCTCTCAGATCTAACTCGAGTTTTACGATTTTTGAGTTTAACAGGGCGACCAAGGTTGTTTGGTCCCGGAGGCTTTTATTTAGATTTTCGTAAAGTTTCAGCAATGGTGCTACTGCTATTGTTGTAGCCGACATCAGTGTCGGGCTCAACTTTCCGACTATGGTCTCCACTAACTTCTTTTCGTCCATTGCTGTTTCAAGAGTCACCAAATCCGAAAGTTGACCTGGCTGCGAACTTCTCTTTTTAGGAGACGGCATATTTTCTACGTCATCCAACACAGCTGAACCTGGTTTTGTCACATGCTTGCTCCGGGACCCCGGTTTAGGCGTCAAACTCTGTCTTGAGTTTCTTTTAAATCTTTTGTTTGCACCTTCGTGGTCTGAATTCGAGCTTAACTTTCTCCGGCTCCTTTTTTGTGAGACCATGATCTCGTCATTTCTGGCCTCAAAGGATGGTGTATTTTCTTCTAGAGTCATGTCAAGTAGACTCTTTTCCTTGGTCATTTGGCCTTCAATTTGTGGGGATGACTTTCCACAGCAAGTTGTTGGAGCTTTTTCGTTGTTTTGACAAGTTGGAATTCAATTCCACTAGGTCTCTCAGGAGTTGATCTGCGAGTCCTACTGAGTCTCTTCTACGAGGCGGCTCGGCCGTTCCGACTTTAGGTGTTCCTTCCTTCCATCGCGCAGCGCACACCCACTCCTCGGTGGGGGCCTCTTCAGTCACCACGATGTTCACTTTTCCGTTTGACTCTACATCAGGGGGTTTTATAACTGAAGATCTTGTTTTGTTTGCCACCAAGTCATCTTTTTTCGTCTTTTGGGCCTGCTACTTTAAGTTTTTTCTGTTCCCCTTATGCATTGAGGTCACTCTTGTCCATGCTAGGATCTTTAACGATGAACCCTTGTGGGGTGGTTTAGGCGACTCATCTACGTGATCTACTGAGAGCCTACTTAAACGTCTCTCATGGCTAGGAGATGTCTCAACTGGGGTGACTGGCGTTGTTAAGGCGGTCTCCTCATTTGGCACACCGCATTTATTATTCAGTTGTTTCCTTGATTTTTTTGTCGTTCCTTTCAACATTGGGTGTGGCCTCCTCCTCTCGTGTGACATCAGAATGATTTCTGGGCTTCCCCAGGACTTCTAGATGGTCACAGTTTGAATTCCCACTTGCCGACCTCCTCCTACCAGAGACATGGCTGCACTCTTTTCTCCCAGCATGCAGTTGTGGGTAGTTGCCATTTGTTGTTGACTCGGCATGGGCACAATGTAACATGACGGTGCATACTTCCAGCCTCGACTCACAACCCACTTCGCCCCCCCCTTATTGCGTGCGGGTCATCTTTTTCTGCCCTTACCAAGTCTGTAGTTTCCATGATTCTTGCCGGGGTGGGCGAGGGACTGTTATTTCGTTTTGATCCACTCTCACTTCTCACTCTCTGCGACACCCACTCCGCTGACTTTTCAGTGTCCCTTACAGGCAATTCATCTTAATCTTCCTCAAGCTCTGAATCGCTTGACCTCACATATTCACCATCTGTGTCCAGCTCATCGCTGGCTGCATTAGTGTTGTCTGTGCCTTGGTTTGGCGCCACACGGTCATTCCACGCTTGTTTCGGGTTGTTATGGGTCCCACATTGGGGCAGCGTGGCTGCGGTCTTCCCACATTGGGGCACAGTTCTCCCATCATTTTCCCCGCCCACCCCCACCAATGGCATTCCTCCTCGTACTGGGGGGGGGGGGTGTTTGAATTAAATGTTCGGGTGTTTGGAGCTGCTAGCCCCCGCTTGGCGTACGCTCGCGTATTAGGCGGAGTGCTGGACCTCATCTTTGTGGCTTTCTAAGGGGCCTCGAGTCCTCCACAGTTCAATAGAACATAAGCCGCGTTTTTTCCCCACAATGTCTATCGCACAACTCACGGCGGCTGGCTAGGTGGAACTGACAACTGATAAAGGGAGGGGGGAGATGGAAGCGTACACGGCAGCTCTTACCGGGACCTCTTGTGCTTTACTTCGTCTTGCCAGCTTCAGTCAGCGTCCGTCGGACAGCACTCCGGCCCTCACAGGCCCCCCACGGACCACCAGGGAACACAGGAAACACTTGCCACGCTCCGCTTCGCGTAGGTGGCGGTTTTAAAGGCTCCTCCTCAACACGGCAAAAAAAAAAAAATAAGGCAAAAAGTGAAATGCCAAGACTCTCCACACAGGAAACACTCGCCACACTCCGCTACATGATTTTATTTATATTGCGCTCTTACACAAGTGTTTCAGAGAGCGACCAGACTAAGGGAGGGGAACAGGGAGAAACAAAAACCATGATCTCACTAGGCCCAGTGACATTGAG
This sequence comes from Ambystoma mexicanum, assembly GCF_040938575.1. NCBI lineage: Eukaryota > Metazoa > Chordata > Amphibia > Caudata > Ambystomatidae > Ambystoma > Ambystoma mexicanum. The sequence continues at coordinate 80,231,753 of NC_090931.1, forward strand.
AACACGCAAGTGCATGGGGAAGGGAAAGGGAAAGTGCATGGAAGGGGGAGAAAATGCAAAGTGCGGAGCATAAGGGAGAACGAAAAATAAGTCAAAGGTGATAAACGGTGGTAGTGCAGCCGGTAAGTGGCAAAGTGCTAGGTTAGTCAGATAGGGTGTATCTGAGTGCAGAAGACTAGTGGGAGGGGGACTGTATGGGTACAGATACAGGCCCCAATGCAGGGGGTGGCCCAGAGGCAGTGCAGGAGGGTGGCAGGGTGAGCAGGTACCTGGGCCCAGAGGACAAAGGGTGACCAGGTGCACAGTGCCTAGAGAGCAAGCAGATCAGCAGGAAAGAAGAGGGGCAAGGGCAGAAGCGAAGAGAAAGGTCTTGAGGAGCTTCCGGAACTGTAGATGGTTCTCCTCCAGTTCCAAGGTGGCAGGGAGGCAGTTCCAAAGGGAGGCCCCAGCCGAAGACAGAGATATACCCCCAGCTTGTTTCTTTGAAAAACGACTGACCCTAAGGGAGAGGAGCAAAGGGCTCGAGGGGAGGTATTTACGGAGAGATAGTTGAAGGTATTTTGGGCACAGACCCCCGAAAGCCTTTTGCACAATGCAGAGGGTTTTAAATGTAATCCTTGCATCCACTGGGAGCCAATGAAGGGATTTCGGAGCTGGAGAGATACAATCCCAGGGCTTGAGGCCAAGGACAAGTCTTGCAGTCCTGTTCTGGATTAGTTGTACAGGGCGGAGAGTGGATCCAGGTAGATTTAGAAAGACTGTTACAGCAGTCCAACCTAGAGAGAATCGGAGCTTGTGAGACACCGAGCTTCGGAGGGAAGGCGAAGAAACAGTACCCCTAAGGAGGTGCAGTAAGAAGTTAGACTTTTTAGTGATGTCCAGGATGTGTGCGGAGAAGGAAAGTGTGGATTCAAAGATGACCCTGAGGTTCTTAGCCTTGCAGGTAGGGGCAGGAGGAGGGCCAAGGGAGGCTGGCCAGAGTGAGGGGAAAGGATGGAGAAGGTGTACCAATAAGGAGGATCTAGTCTTGCTGGCATTTAAACAAAGATCTTTGACGGCACACCAATTTTGATTGGCGATTAGGCAGTTTGAGATGAGGGAAGGAAAGGAGGTGGCTGAAGGAAGCCTGAAAAGGAGTTGGGTGTCATACGTTTTCTGCTCAAATTTCCAGTGCTATGCGGAAGTGCAGTAGGCGAGAGTTGCCAGGTATTGGTTGAAAAGCCAGGACGAGAGTCTAGACTCCTTGGGAACACCACAGGTAGAGAGGGAGATGGAAGATAGGAAGGACCCAAGTTCAGCCTGGGAGGGTTGATCAGACTAAAGAGGTCAGCCAGGCCAGAGCCTGATCGGTGATACCCATTTTATCACGGAGACTATTGAGCAGGGTGGTATGGTTGACTGTGCCGAAAGAGGAGAGAAAGTAGGATCAGGACAGAGGGAATGTTAGTCAAGGTTGGAGAGCAGAGGCCATTTTAAGTGGAGTGCTGAAGGGTGTGGGGGTTACCTAGTAGCTCCTTATCCATATTCTCATGTAACATATTGTTACCCATACTACTTTAAATGGCTTAGGGCAGTGGTTTACATTTTACTACCAATGTGTATTTTTACCGCATGCTGAACACTCTGCTGCGGTTCAGCACCCATGGGGACCATTTTGTCAAATTGGCCCCTGTCTATCTTTTTTTTGTGCTATTTTCTAGTTGAGGTCTTTCTTGGCTTTTGCTCTGCAAGTTGAGCCAGGTTTGGGCCCTTTGTGTTTGTCTTTGGCCCCTGGCTCTAGTGTGTCTGGAAGGACAGGAAGTGAGGGGAGTGTCCAGAAACTCCCTTGTCCTTTGTCTCTAGGTGTGCCTGAACAAAACCAGTCCTGATTGGCCGGCTGGCTGTCCAGGAAAGACGGCCACCCTGCTGGGCGTTTGTCAGCCTAGCGCTGTGAACGAGAACAAGCTTAAGAGGCGAGGTTCTTGGGACTACAGGAAGTCGACCACTGGAAGAAATATACAAAGAAGAAATCGTGAAGAGAAGCCCACTCCAACCGCCTGGACCTCAAACTGCCCGGTGAAGCTCTGCTGAGCTCTTTTTCACATTGATAAGAATCTCCAGACTGGACGCCATCTCCCCTTGGGCTGGTGAGACCACCTAGCCCCAAGACGAACTCCACTTTGGCACAATCCCAGGCTTGCTGTGACTCTCGTGCTGCAGAAGCCCATGCCAGAGGTAGAGTGTCCATTAGAGAGTGCAAAGTCTTCTGAACGAATCGTTCCAAGAGCCTCCTAAGGACACTCCAGAAGCAGGGAATCCTGATCCAAATCCCCTCACCAGAGTCCAGGAAGGAAGGAGCAAGGGAAGTCCAACCAGGGATATTCATTCTGCATAGGAAAAGAAGATCGACCACTTTGAAAGAGCGAAGAGCTTGGAAGAAATTCCCCTTATCACCAAAGCATATGGAGAGCAGAGAATCAGCGACATGGATCTATGGGAACAACAGGAAGAGGAAAGGGTAGAGTAGTCTATTAAAACAATGTCCTCTATTTATCCCCAGCCATAGTGGTACTTCGGAAGCCTAGGCACCTTGCAGAGTTCTGTGATCAGAGTGCAGAGACCCACTTAACGGTGTGCTGTTAGGCAAAAGGAGGTTGAAAATGTATCTAATGATGGGAAGTACACAGTTCTCAAACCTATCATAGTTAAGTATTACACTTACTAAATGTTATGTTCAGCTGCTTGAGCTACACACAAGCCTCTGTGTTCCAAAGTAGTGTACAGGCTGGTAGGAACGTCTCATATGTAGCGCTGCAGACCTGGCAATAACAATCCTAACCTCGGCACTTCCTTTACTTACTATTAGCTTCCTCAGCTAATTCCACTCATAGTGTTATGACAGTTTTTCTGAAGTCCAACTAAGGGCCTAGAAAACCCATACCACTGAGAATGTGCAAAACTCCACTCTCAGCATAAGGCTGTACCACCTGAGTATATGCTAGTGTAGACAGAGCAGCCAGGCGTAAGGAGGGAGCTAGGGCTGTAGGGAAGGTACAAAGAACTTGTAGTATACCAAGGGTTAAATAGAAACACAACTAGAAGTATTATACAAAATAAAGGTGTATTACGAATACAATTGGGGCAAGTTAAGTCTTGGGGGTAAGTATTTGTCATAGTCATGGCGCTATACAAATGCCAAGTAACATAACATAACTAATAGCGTCACTGTATTAAAGCTAACTTAGAAAGCTTGCCCTAATAGCATCACTGTGCTAATGTTGAATCTAGGCGGTATTCCCCATCATCATTGCGTGTGCCCTAATAGCGTCATTGTGTTAAAAGTTGAATTTAGAAGGTATTCTCAACATAATTGAGTGTGCCTGGTCGCATACACTTTACTGATTATCACAATATCACACTACTACGCTTACTCTCTCCTATACACCACCATTCAACTAGAACACAGCAGTACTATGACACATTCGGTAAAGATGTTCTCATACTAACATGACTCATCAAACTACCCATCATCCTAATAAAACACAGCTAGCAAGCACACACCGGCTATCTTAGGCGTCTCCTCAGGCCCAACGCAGCCAAAACTCAGTCTGGATGTCCACCCTCCAGACTGAACACATTCAACTGATCTCAGCACCACACCTACCGCTAAGAAGCAGCTATCATGCAACAACCCCACCAGCTGCACACATACCCGGTGCGCCCACGCACTTTACGACTCTCTCTCAACTGACTTGAACTGCGGTTCCCGAGGGCGTTCAACCTACCAGCGCCTTGCGATCATACCAATGATACATAAGGTGCTATACAAATGTAAAATAACATAACAATGCTCACTGTCTTCACAGTCTACCTGGTTCACTGTCCTACCAGGCACCGTGATTAGAACAAAGGTTGTATATGTAGTTAGTTCTTGGATGTGGATCCCAATTCCTCCTTGGCTTTTCCCCGATTCTTAACAGTACATACCCAGTTCACTAGCCTGCCAGGTATTCTGGTTGTCAGGTTCCAGACCCCTGGCTTCCTTCTCTTTTGGGTCCCAGACCCCCTGTTGCTTTTTTGCTCTTGGGTCCCAAACCCGTTTGGCTTCTTTCTCTCAGGTCTGTAAGGAAGGCATGGTATCAAGAATAGACAGACGCAAGTGATCACGGTTCAAGGGTGTTTATTAAACTGTATAGGTAGGGTGGAAAAACTCCCAATCTAAACCTAAATCTAAGATGGGTGCTAACTACGACTATCAAATCAAAATAAGGCAGTCCTAGTGGCGTCTTGTCAAAATAAAAGGGCTTATGCTAAAAAAAAAATTTAAAAAAATAATAATCTATTGCCAATCCTTACAACTAAATACCACACAAAAAAAAAAAAAAAAATAAATAAAAAGAGTGTGGGATAGGATTCCCAAGAAATAAAGAGGTGTTCACAAACAATAAGTCAGGATGTGTTAGGCTAGGTGTCTTGCCTTACCGACGTTTGAGCACGGGACAATGTGGGACTTCTGAGCACAGCACATGCTGGAGCTTCCCCAGCACAAGATGACAGTTCCACTTCAGGCATCAGGGCCGCCGGTGGTTAAGTCTCTTTTTTACAAAAAGTCTCTGGCCTCCGAGGACCTGGTAGGCTCCAAAATAAACAAAAAGTTCCTTTCAAATGTCCGGAGGGTGATGCCTTCACGCCTGGGTAACCCTCTTCCGGGCGCAGTCCCTTCTCGACTGTTTGCCTCCCTTCATCGGGTTCACTCTGACTTTTGCAAAGGTATTTTTCTACTCGGCATTCAAAAATGTTAATGGGCCGCCTCATTAAGAGATTTGCAGTAATGGAAAAACGATGCCGGTAAGGGAATACCGGCACCGCATACCGCTCCAGCCTATTACGAGTCGACAACCCGGCATCAGCGCCACCGCAGAGACCGTGCTCCCCCGTACCGGCATGCACGCAGGTACGCAGCCCTTCGGGCCGGCAATACCGGGATGGCGCTAACCGGAGGACATCACAAGTCATGCGGACATGCAACTACCGGCATCACAAAGGCGGTAATAAGGGATACCGTGATGGCGGCATAACTGGCATTGCGAATCACCCGTTAACGGCAATGTGCAGTGTTTCCAACTGCCACAGGTGCACACAATCAGCACAGGTGGAGGCAATGGAGTCTGGCCCAGCACAAAAGGAGCACACCCACACACCACACCCCTTTCCACAACAAAAGGATCCCACTTTCAGCTGCGATATTGGGGCTGGAGGACATGCTTGCATTGCTACACCAACAACAACAGGCACCATAGAGGAGACGCAGGAGGAGAATGAGGGCGAGACAGGCCCAGCAAGTCCCACCATTGCAGCCAGTGGTACCACACAGGCAGCCTCTAATCCCTCGCATCAGAGCCAGTCCATTCAACCTAACCCCTGAGCAGATCCACACCCTGTACCGCCTGGACCGGGACACCATCACCACCATTGTGGACATGATGCACAACGACATTGTCAGCCTGAATGAAATACGCACCACCATCCCCCCCTCTACTGAAGGTAGCGTCTGTGCTCCACTTCCTGGCCACAGGCACCTACCAGCACACAGTGAGGCAGATGCATGGCATATCACAACCTTTTCTTCCACTTATGCTGAACCAAGTGCTGGATGCCCTCCTGAAGCACTCAAGCGACTACATATCCCTACCACGGACTGGCCAGGAGATCTTTGACACGAAAGTTGGCTTCCATGCACTGGCAGGCATGCCAAACTGTATCGCTGCTCTTGACTGCACCCATGTGGAATTGGTGGTCCCGCATGCCATGGAGGTGGTGTACCGCAATCATAAGCTATACCACTCCATCAATGTACAGATGGTATGTGGCGCCAGCAAGATCACACGTTGTGCACGATATCCCGCATTAACTCATGACTCAATGGTCCTGCGGAACTCCACGCTACATGGAGCGATATGCAGGACGACGTGCCTGGCTGCTTGGCAAGTTGCACGACAGGCACATGGCAGTGTAATGGGGGGAGAGATGCACACACCACCCTGGTGTTATTGGGGTGGTGACTGCACAATTTCCATACTGCAAAACACTGTGCGCCAAAGCATCCCAAACTGAACATGACACACAAACCCCATAGTAATGATGGAAGCTGCACACCGATGACAATATGCCTGACTTGCAACCAGCCCACATCCCACAACACGTCCACTGCACTTCATCAGACCTCACCCTCTGTAACACAATCCAGCAACATGCTGTGAGTATGCACAAAGTAAATGACCGCGGCAAAACACAACACAGGACATGCATCCATGAGTGCGCACAAATCAATCCCACCAAGGGAATACACTGCTTGTCACTGGGCCACCACCACAGTAGCTGCATGTCACCATGGGACTTATAAGCGCTGAATGAGAAATCATGATGAGAATTGTGCCAATGCTGCTAGAAAACAATAATAATAATCATACTAATCACTAAACATCATGTTAATGATACCAAACACAGTGGTATGCATCCACAGTGCATGAACGCCAGCAAGGGAGTGGACACCCTGCATCATCTGGACGACGCAACCCACACCTGTAGACCATGGGACAGCACACATTGTGGCAAGTCAAAATGCGTTCATACATCCAGGGACATGTGCATGTGAACTACAAATTTCTGCAGGCATGTGTGATAAGTACAGGTGCCACTTTAGGAATTTACTTATATACCTCATTTTGCACCTATGCAGGTGATGGTGGCTATCCCTTGATGCTGTGGCTCCTCACCCCTGTCCGGAAACAGCAGAACAGGCACGAAGAGGACTACAATCGTGCCCATTCCCGTACACGTGTGGTGATCGAGCAGCCCTTTGGCCTGTTGAAGGCATGTTTTCGCTGCCTCAGCAGGTCGGGTGGGGCACTCCTGTACAGACATGAGAAGGTGGCCAAGATCATCATGGCATGTGTCATGCTGCACAACATGTGCATCCGACGGAACGTGGCTCTGCCCCCTGACATTTAACAGCAACCACCAGGTGAGGATGAAGATGATGAAGATGGGGTTGCACATCATGTAGGTGGCGATGCAGAGGGACGTGCTGTGCGCCAGTCTGTGATAGACCAATATTTCTAAGACACATGGATGCAGAGGGTGCCATGAATGTGGGACTCAGGGCACTGGGTGTGGGGGTACATGGACACTATGCAATGTTAACCAATAAAGCACACATCCACAATAAGGAATATCCAGTCATGTGATTTTTTTGGTACACAACATGTGTATTAAACAGGAAATCAGTAAAAAAAAGACCCTCCACCTCACATACTCCCCCTCCCACTCCCTCCACAACTCCCCCACACACCCCTTTCCCCTTCCCTCCCCCCACAATTCCCCCACACACCAAACCCGCCCTTCTACCTCCCCCCCACAAATGGTGTGCAATGGTATGCTACTCAAGTCTGCATAAGTCTGCACATGCAGGCTGACCCTGCTACTTCCGTCCTCTGTCGGACTCTGGGGGCAGCATGTCGGGCGCTGCATGGTGCGCAAAGACCTACGCAGGGGGCTCTTCTGTGTGGAGCTGGACGATGACCCTGTGGCCGCATGCTCCACTGTCAGGGCAGGACGCTGAGCCTCGAAGGCATCCGCAATCCTGGCAAGGACCTGTCTCACTGCCGACAGCTCCTCACAGATGCTTAAGGTGCTAGACTCAATGGCCCCTTTCATGGCCGCAGTGTTCTCTCTGGCCTCCTTCCTCGACAGGTCACGGTCTGAGGCATATTGTTTTACAAGCCCGGTCAGCTCCTGCTGCCGCCCCTCCATTTGTGCCATTCTCAACTCCCCGTCCCAGACCCCTGTGGAGGTGGATGGTACATCTGGCAAGGGGCCCCAAGTCAGGTGGGTCCTCTGTGGGGCTCCAGGCCTCTGGATCTGCCTCTCCTCCAGACTGGACATGCGTGGTGCCATTGGGTGTGCTTATTGGGGTGTACTGGGATGTTTGGGCGGAGCTGGGTGGTGTCACCAACGTCCATTGAGCGGTTGTCCTCAGGGACACATACCTCGCCTTGGGATTGTTCTTCATCGCCACTCTGGGGCGCTGTGGCAGCTGCCTCCCCTACCAAGCTGTTAGCAGCAGACAAGGTCCCATCTGCCACTGGCTCACCTGCAGTGGATTCCATGGGTGTTGGCACTGTTGGTATAGCGGCTGTCCTTGGACGCCCCTGTTCCTTGCCATCCTGGGTTGCCTTTGCCCTCGGTGGCTGATGTGGCTTGACTGTGCCCTTGGACGTGGAAGGCCTGTTTGTCTACCCTGGCCCTGGCGGTGGCCTGTGCAGCAGAGTCCTGTGCATCACTGTCGGTATCAGGGCTTGTGGGGACCGAAGGAGGACGGCATCAGTGATGGTTGTACATGCATCATGCATACAAATGGTATTAGTGCAGTTGTAGACATTTGATGGCTTGCTGTCTTACAGTTGTGGCATACAGGTTTCTTGCCATATGGTGGGGTTATTCAGGCATATGTCTGGTTCACACATGTGTGATGTGGTGTATGCTGTGTGACATGCCTTTGTGTTGTGGACTGCGTGCAGTGTGACATGCCGTTTCCCTGTTTGTGGGATGTGTCTCAGGTATGGCATTGGCATGCTGCATGCATGTGAATGAGACAGTGCTGGGGACAGCATCTAGGCAGGGATGTGTCCATGCGCGTGTGATGTCCCATGCATTGCCTCATGTCACAGTCACATTGGTGGACCATCATCATACGTTACATTACAGTGTTTTGTTTGGACACTCACCTTCATCTGCCGATGACGATACTCCAAGTTGCCTATCTCCCACTCCCTCTATGGACTCCATTCCAATGGTGCTGGCACAGGTTTCTTCCCATCGGATGAGTTTAATGGGCGAGTTGGACCCGCCGCCAGTAGCCAGACCCTGGCTCCGGTTCACTGATAAGACATTACGCACACAGAGGCGCAGCTCATCCCAGCTTTTTTTACGTCCTTTACGGTGCAGGGGGTAGTGCCAACTGCACTGACCTTCTGGGCCACCAGCTCCCATACCTCCTTTTTCAGCTGTGCAGCTCTCTTGAGGTCTGAGGCAAAGACCATGTCTGCATTCTCTGCCAGTGTGTCGGCCAGCATGTTTAGTTCATCCTCTGAGACTCTCCTTTCTCTGGCAGGATGCACCTTTTTTTATGGCCTTTGGCATTGTGCCAAGGTGTGGGTGCAGATGTGGCTGGTGGTGTGAGGCTCCAGGTCCTGTATCTCTAGAATTGCAATGGATTGCGTTTAAGATGGCTGCCGTGTCATTTCCCGTTCCGGTGCAATGAAGTTACTTCCGGAATTGCCAGGCCTGTTATTGCCGGGCCCGTTATTGCTGGTGCCCAAAGGCGGAGGAGGTGTCAGCGCTTTCCATGAGGCCGCTAACGGGGGTTTTGGGGTCATTTACGGCATGCCGGTACAGACAATAACGGCATGCCGCAAAGCGCGTGCACGCATTCTTGTAATCGGCCACTGTTAGCAGCGTCATTGCTACCCGGATGTGGTATTATCTCCAGGCTGGTAAAGTTTGGTTTTTACCGCAAATCTCATAAAGAGGCCCACAGTCTTTTTAAACAGTTTCCTGCGGACCTCCCTCTGCCGGGTTCACTTTTGTCGATACGCTGTTTCTTGGGACTTTAGACTTTGCCCCTCTTTATTGGCATCCTCCTTCGGGTTCACTCTTGCCACTTCATATTTGCTTTCTCTCGATGCGGGACTCACTTCCCTTACTTTCTCAACAGTTCATCGGTCAAAGACTTTCGACTGTACACGGATTTTGCTAGACCCCTGTATGATCACTTTGACCTTCCTTGGCGGTTCTCCTACGGCCTTCTGGTATCAGTAGTTCACTCAACATGGGATTAACCAGAGTCTCAAGTGAGCACCCACATGGTGCTAATTCCCTCTGCAGTTGGTCTTCCTTTTTTTAATGTGCCACTCCACGACTTTCATTCAACACAGTTCGGTTTCTTATCAGTTCTACCCTCGACTCACCGGCTGTGATGAACCGCTTGGCTTTCCTTGGATCTGGAGTCACGGCGGCACCACGGTAGCAGGCATCTCAGACACGCTCCGTGTACCGTTGACATCTGCTGCAACACACTTGCAGTATTGTCCGTCGTCTTAAGATTCCTTCTGCGGCGGTCTCGCAGGTCTGGGTCAGGAAGGGCAAGGTTGTTTCTCTCCTCGTCCGCCTTTCGATATTTGCTGCCTTTCTCCTCCTCTTGAACTGCTGTGCCTGGCTAGCTGTCTTGTGGTCTGCCTTACTCGTCTTGTGCTTTTCTGCTCCACCCTTTATCCCTGTGGGAAGGGAAAGGGCCATACGATGTGTGAGATCCTGGTCAATTGCCTAACTTTGCCAGGCCCTGGTGTGGGACAGGTAAATGGCTTTGGTGTTTGTCCTTCATCTTTCGTGATGTACGAAAGTGTTTGTATTGGGTAGGGAGGTGGGGGGTAGGAGTGCGGGGGGGGGGGGGGGGGGGAGGGTCAGAGTTTCCGAGCTTCTTGTATAGCAGGATGGGGAAAAGGTATTAGAAAGGTGGATACCGTGTCCCACCTACCCGTGTCCCACTTCCACTCCCGAGGACCCCCATTCAGGTGATCCTCCCTCACTAGTCCACCGGCAGGAACTAGATCCAATAGCCGATGGCCGTGTCCTGGCCACCTGGATGACAGATCCCCGGATGGCTCTGGAGGACACTCCTTTTTGGATGCGGGTCCCCAACCCGTGTGCCAGTGCAATATAGTCTCTCGGGGTTCCCAGCAAGCCTCCCGGTTTCCGAACCCTCCTCTGGTTGCTCAACGGCTGCTTCTGGGTCTCTCGTCCCCACTCCTCCTGTTCTGCGGCAGCTCTACAGCAGTTTCTTGCTTTCGGGCATCGTGTCCCAAGTGGACCATGCTCTCCAGCTCTCAATCAGCTAGCGCATGGTCTTCCTACTTCCAAACATGGCCCAACCACAGCAGAGCTCTCCAGAGCGTGTCTGCTAACAGGAAATCATCCCGTCCTTGGGTGCTTCACTCAGGTCCTGACCACTGGTTCCACAGGTCCCGGTTCCTCCAAGGAGGATCTCTTCTCCGAGTTTGATTTTCCTTCTTCCATTTAACTCATGTATTGCCCAATAGGAAGCCCACAAAGACTAGACTATTAAGTATGAGTCACAAGAGGTGCTCTCTATGCTTCTGCACCTCCTCCAAGTCTCAGTACTGATCTCGAGGACTCATAGTGAGTCGGTTGTATTCTTCCTCGTCCCAATACTCCCAACCTTACTGATTTTAAGGAAACAGATAGGAATATTAGGGATGGTGCCGTAGAGGGTTAGAGAGGCAGGCTGGTTAGGGTTTGGTGGTCCACACAATATTAATTTGTCTACAATCCATAGTGTGTTGTGTGATTTATATAAACGCATTTACCCACTATATAGTTCTGAATATATTACAGCTTTTGCAAGGAGTTGGACTACAAAATCTAAACTATGTTTTGCATCAAATCCACTCTGAAGGCGTCTTGTGGCTTTTTGTTAAGAAATGGAACAGTTAAATATCACATTTGCAATGACATACATTTATTGTTTTGCTGTAGGACTGTAAAACCAGGCCTCAAAACATGCATTAGAAACAAACAAATGGCGATTGATAATGGACTCTTGGCGAGTCAGGTACAGTTGGCTGTTTGGATTTGGAAAACAGTGGGCTTTTTATGACTTGCTAGTACCTTGAAATTAGACCTTTTTACCAATCATTCTTACAGTTTATGGATTCATTGATGTCACACTAGAGAGTAAACAGATGGAAGCAGTCTGTAAAGGCTCCGATCTGTCTGGACCTTGCTTTCGTCTGTGTTGCCCATCTGCCTAGGAATACCCTTACAAGCTACATGGAAATGCGAGGGAGCTGCAGGGGCAGAACCGTGGGGGAAGTTAGCACTGCCATTGTCCATGCAGTATCCAACTTGTTGATGCTTCAAAGCTTAGTACACTGTGAAGGACCTTTTGCAAGTACCAAGATTGCACACTTCGAAAACGTATACCCTCCTGACGCTGGCTAAGCATCAGCCAGGAATACACTACAAGTACTAGACCAAATAAGAAAAACTGATCTTTTATGCGAGTCTGGCCGATGCAATTGAGCACATGCAAACAAGGTAGAATTTTATTTTAAAACAAGTCTACCGTGGGGTCTTTCTCCACCACCAGCACGCTCACACCATCGCGGATCATCTCAGTCTTCTTCAGCCAGTAGGCAATGGACCAGCCGATCACCCCACCACCAACGATCACAATGTCCATTCGCTCTGGGGGCAAATTCCCAGTTTTCGAAAAGGGCGTCCAGTCACTTCCCGGAAGTGCGTCTTTCAATTTCTTGTGGATCTGAACAAATCCTTTATCCAGGTCTGTAAGGAGACAGAGAAAGGAAGAGTCAAATAATGTTATTGTATGGGGGGGTGACAAGAGAGAGGGGCTATCATACACAGTCACAAGTATGCCATATTACTCTTTGGCGTCCAAAGCTAACAAACAAAAAAAGTATTTTCAATTCAGACGTAATACGAAACACAGCGACGTCAAAGCTGCAGGAACAGCCTACAAGTGTCACTATGTGATTAGAGCTCCCAATTGTGCATTGTATTCAATTGGAGATTCTTCCAATTGCATGTAACTAGCAGCCGGCTAGTTACAGCGTACATGTGGAGTGATCAGAAAGGGGGCCGGGGGTGTACCGACTTTTTATGCTCCCAACGTTTACTATTTCATTCTTCTTTTATAGGTTTGTAACAGATTATGGTATACACCGATTGAATGGCATCTTTAGGTTTGTGCAAAACATGCTGCAAGACTCCACGCTAGAAATTCAACCTCATTTCTCCCATCATAAGGCAAATGCTGTGAGAATGGATTCAGTGTCTCTTTCATGACTAGAACATGGCAAGGAATGTCCTCACCATCCTGTGGCACAATCCTTTTTGAGCCAATGGGGATCTTTGCCAGCCAACACCGGGTATCACTTTGTATGAAAGGCAATATGAGAGGGTAGCTAGCAGGGTCAAGGAGAAGAGGACTGTTTGATTCCAGGCTTAATAATCATACAGAGCTCAATACTGCCCATTTGAAAAACAACTCTCCTCTGTGGACTGATGAGAGCCACACAAGAAACCAATTATCCAGGAAGCATTTAAGACAAGTCCAGGATCTGAGTCTGTACCTATGTATCAAACATCAATGTCTGCATTCCTTTTCACAGTAGATTATTTAATGCAATTCAGAATACAGGTTTGCTGGCTTCAGGCTCTTATCATTCCAATCTTCAAGAAAAACGAGAGTGCGGTCTACCAACTTTAGTTTACATTCTTGGATGTCCCCATAAAAGCCAAGGCAAACCGGTTCACAAAAGACCGGCTTCTTAGGAGGCAATAACATACTGGTAGAAATGAAGGGTGCAGAAAAGTATGGATCAGTCATTCAACCTGTATTTACTAATGGAGGTTATAGATCAAAGTTCCGACTCAAAAGGGTCGAATGACAAAAAGGTCGAGTCAACCCCCCAAACCCCTGTTTTTGGTGTAAAAACACGTTTTTACTGTTAGGGAGAATTCTCTGTTTAGGCTGAATTTCCTAACCTAGTGAGTCCCCCAGCAGCTTTGCTGGATTTTTGGGGTTTATTTTTTTATCCTGCCAAGAGTGAGACTCTTTTACCCTCACTCTTGGACATGATATGAGTGCGTTTCTTTGACTCTAGATGCGTTTAATGGGCTATGGGGTCTTTTACTCCATAGGGCTTCATGTGTTTTTGTGATGTGTGTTACACAGCACCCTCCGTTCAGTAACACAGGGGTGTCATAGTGACCCCCCAGTAGAGACTCCATACCCTGGGACTGACTACTGTCTCCCAGGGCATGTAAAGTCACCATTGACTTTACTAGTCTTAAATTCTGAACAGAACCAGTACAAACCATCATATTGTGGACGTACTGGCTGGGGGCAATTCGATTGCCCCGGGGTCTGGTAGTCGAGGGGACACGTCTCCGTCCCCCCTGATCGAGTTTTGGCTGGTGGCAGTGGATACTACTTTTTATATTCAACCGCAAATATTTCTCTATGGGATTTTCCCATTGTTCGAGGCTACTATCTTTATTTATTTAATTACGATAGCCTTCGAACATACCGCCGGTTTATTTATTTATTATTAATTCTCCGGTTGGTATTTTTTGCCAAAACTCGGTTCTAAAATGGCGTTTGTGTTCTCTTCTGCGACTCCAACCCAAGCCGAGCCCTTTGTTCCACTATTTTGGCGGGCTTCTCCACAGAAGCCCTCCAGAGTGGTGCCACTCTGTCTGGGGTACTTAGGAGGGGTGTAGGGGGATTTAGGCACCCTGGACTGAGTTGCCTAGGCAACTCAAGTCACACTCCGTCCTGACTGGTCCAAGTGGTGAGCCGCTAGGCTGAGTGAATGGGGGTTTTCTGCATAAAAGCAGGGCTTTGGGGACTGGAACTTCAGAAGTCGCCACAGGACCTAAGAATCCGAAGAGGGAGAAGCTGAGCCGACCTGCCACGACGACACCACCGGTGGAGCCCTGCTGGACGGTCTCACCACTTTTCCCAACGACAGTGGAGATCTCCCGCCAGAGAGTCTTCTTCCTTTGACTGGTGGGGATAACCAGTTTCGCCGTCTTTTCGCCTTCCCGACGCATCTCGTGGCCGCCTTGCCTGTGCCAAGCACCCGGCAACCGGAATACCACGTTTTATCACGACCGCGAAATAAAGGGAAATACCTTTAACTGGAAAGCTCTGCAGCTGGTTTCTTCCCAGGCAGTGCAACAACCTTCATCTTTCCTCCAAGTCGAGATCTTCTCTTCCCCTGGACGACGAGACTTGCACCCGCTGCCAGGAACAACTGCCACCGCTGGAGGATCCTTCCCACTTAAGGTACAGTGTCTCGCCTGGCTTCCCTTGCCACCGACTGTACGGGGTAGATTTAGCCCCCGGCTTTCGAACCTGGGTTAGCCTGGGACACCCTGGCTACATTTTTCTGAGCCTCTCTAAACTCTTTTCGAACTCTCTGCAAGACTTTCTAAGCCTATTGTAACTGTATGATCTTGGGCGCATTTGTGCTCTGCTCTCTCTAAGAGTGGGCCCAGCCTATGGACTTTGGCTCACAAGTGACTTTTGCTCTTCTGCCTTGCTAATAGTATTCCTTAATCTAAGAGTGGTGTATCTTTCCATATTCCGTCTTTTTCCCTCCCTTCTTCATGAACTTATTGGAGTGCCATCTATAGTTAAGCGCTCACCTCTGTATGGAAATAAGTGGTGTTAACTAAGACTTATCTGATAAGGAATAAGGGTTGTATATATTATAATAGTAACTGTCTTTAGAGTGTTTTACAATAAGAGTGCTGGAGTGTTTCAAACAGTGTTTTTAAATAAATAATTATATACTTTGATACCAAAGCTCTGGTCAGTGTTTGCTTGTGTTATTGTATCCGAGTGCCTATTGTGTATAATTTGCATACTGCCTAACTCTTCTTGAGGGAAGTCTGAATGCTCAGCCACAGCTACCAGGTAAATCTGGGTGGTACAGACTGCTACCAAGTGGGTTTACTGCTAACACCTGTAGTCCTAAATCTTTTGCAGTGTTCCCAAAGGGAACTGCACAGGTTTCTGCCTAACATTTACCTATACTAAAGCAAAAAAAAATATTATATATATATATATATATATATATATATATATATATATATATATATATATATATATATATATATATATATATATATACACACACACACACACACACACACAAACACACACACACTTTAAAACAAAATTCGATCCTTTGGTTTTCGGTCGAATTGACTCGACCCTTTTGTCATTTGGCCCTTTCGAGTCGAAACTTTGACCGGACACCACTAATGGACAATTACTATAATCAGGGGTAAACATTTTCAAGATATAGGCTGCTAGCCAGGCATATAAAAAAGAAATAAAAACCCACTCACTTGCACTCCCATTAGCTACACACATCGCAGCATGTAATTCTAACCAGGAGTCAATTATTACTAGCCAACGGAAGTACAAATTGAGGCTTGCTATAACTCTGAAAAAGAAAACATTTGGCACCCATGGACCACAGTGCAGCCTCCGATATGGTTATTTGGTCAAAACCTAGAAGAATTTTAAAGGTACCGTGGTTCAAACATATAAAGAGTCTTTTCCCTACTCAGTTGTTTGCATTGGTTTACTTGTCCCAATTTGAAACAGAGAAAATATGGGTCTATTTATCACAGGTTTATTTATGCCAAGGATGAGTTCAGAAAAAACACAGAATACGCACATTGCAATAGAATACGCTCAGTAATATATTTTTGCAGTATTCAACACGGACTTGCGTGCCCAAACCGATAAAGAAACGTCTCACTCTGCACTTGGTTTGGTTTGAATGTACCTAGAAGTATGTCAAACAGTACATAACGCCTGTAATTCAAAGAAGCGCTCACACAACTTGTGCTAGATTATACAAACAAGCAAAATATTTTTTGCCACACTATCTTTTTTTTCCTTTACTTTTCTTTATTGGTTTTACAACATGTTAAACTTTCCCCCCACGTTACCCCCTAAGCCTTCTTCCCCCTCTCCCCACAGGGGGACAGCAGCCCCTTCCTCTTGCATGGTTTCCTCGTCAGTGTTCACTTATTGCAAGTCCAGGATTTGGAGCCATCATTGGGTGTTGAGTTCAAGGTTTGGCCACAAATGACTGACACTCCAGTGAACTGTTAACTTATTTACTTAGGTTTAGGTACACCAAATACAGTTCTTAGGGTCAGGTAAGTAAAAGGGGACATAGGACACCCACCGGCATCCTCTCTCAGGGCTTACATCCTTGCAACTAACAAACCTGGAACTCACTCATAGATAAACATTCTAAGCCCTGCATTCCATCTCAAGATTCTAGTCACTTGCACCAGATGAATGCAAAGTTAATCACAACACATCTTTCCCCTATAGAGACAACAACAAGAACAGTAAAGTATCGGTGGCAAGATCAATATTTCATCAAAAGATTTGTCCAGTAAAGTCCCACCTGAAAAACAAAAGATTATTCAAAGCATTTCATATATAACCACAACCAACTCCAAAAGGTTTAGACCCTGTCACCACTTCAAAATCTATTAACATTAACATCAATGTCCATGTGTGGATTAAAATTAAAAGTCCACCTGTGGAGAGAACATATTAATATGCCTACATAGAACAGCTAATGATGAACACTGTTATCAACTTAATAACTCTAATGAAGATTCATTAAACACTCAAAACCTTAATATCTTATTTCACTCACACATCACCGCATACATGTCTACCAACATATGCCAAAACAATGGCACCAAAGTCTAGGAACAACATTTCCCTTTTTATACAGACAGTGTAATGGACAGTAGTCCGCTCAATGGTTCACCACAACCATTGCACCTTTTCATACATGCAACACATGTAATGGACAGTAGTCCGCTCAACGGTTCACCTCAACCATTGCACCTTTTTACACATGCAACACATGTAATGGACAGTAGTCCGCTCAACGGTTCACCTCAACCATTGCACTTTTTTACACATGCAACACATGTAATGGACAGTAGTCCGCTCAATGGTTCACCACAACCATTGCACCTTTTCACACATGCAACACATGTAATGGACAGTAGTCCGCTCAACGGTTCACCTCAACCATTGCACTTTTTTACACATGCAACACATGTAATGGACAGTAGTCCGCTCAATGGTTCACCACAACCATTGCACCTTTTCACACATGCAACACATGTAATGGACAGTAGTCCGCCTGTGGAGAGAAATATGTTAAACTACATAACTCAATTAAAGAGAGAGACATGTACCTACAACATCACTCTAATAAACTAATATATATCAGCTCTAGTATCTCAACTCTAATCGCCAGCACCTCTGCATTCTCTCCTACTTCACCATTGCATAGAGAGTAACGGAGGAACACAGAGCTCCCATCCCCATCAAACTTCATAACTGAGTCAGGCCTCCCGCTGCAGCACTCATGCCGAACTCATGCCGAACTCCAGGACTCCACTCAAGCCAACCGCAGCAACCTTCGGTTCCAGTCAAAGGTAAGCGCTGACATCGGATAACTTTGTCAGTGATCTCAGCTGCCTTCACTATGACCAATAGCTTGTAGCCTTGGCGCAACAGATGTTTGCACAGTCCATGGGCCCCAGGCCCCTCCCAGATCCATTAACAACTTCCAACTCTTCTGAATGTTTGTACAGTCTCAATTCTCTTAAATGCTTTATGAGAGACTGCCACCTTGAACTTCACCATGCCAATGAATGAACCTTGCTGCTCCAATGAACTTCACAGCTCCTTCTAATAACCATAAGTTTCACAGAGCCCACTGCACTTTACAGCAGACCGTTGTACCTTTCAACACTAGAACTTCTTGTCCCCACTGCCCTTTGCAGCACACCCTTGTCACTGAAGTGCCTCTTCACTCCCTATGCCGTGCCTCTTCACTGCCCCGTGCAGCACTTCACTGCCCTCGCAGCGCCTCATCTCTTCACTGCACCATGCAGCACTTCACAGCCTCTGCAGCGACCACTCACTGCCTCTTGCAGCGCCTCTTGACTGCCTCTTGCAGCACCTCTTAACTGCATCTTGTAGTGCCTCACTGCCCTTGCAGAATCTCTTCACTGCCTGTTGCAGCACCTCACTGCCTTTGCAGCACTTCTTCATGCAGCCCCTCACTGCCTCTGTAGCATCTCACTGCCCCTAGCAGCGCTTCACTGTCTCTGCAGTGCCTCTTCACTGTCTGTTGCAGCGCCTAACTGCCCTCGCAGCACCTCTTCATGCAGCGCCTCACTGCCTCTGCAACATCTCATTGCCCATTGTAGCGCCTCACTGCCCTGGCAGAACCTCTCCACTGTCTCATGCAGCACCTTTACATCCATAGCTGCTCTGTTATTCCAGTGCCTTCGTAGCGCCTCTGTCTGGGCCTTTCTTGCCCCCTCTGCCTCTGTAGCACCTCTGTCTGGACCTCAATTGCCCTCACTGCACTTGCAGTGCCTCACAGCCATCCAGCGCTCTTACCTGAGAGAGGATCACTTCTCAGAGGGGGGAGGGGGGGGCGGTGGGTGTCTCCCTTTGGTGCTGTCCCCCCAGCACAGCCAGATCCCATCCTCGTCGCCAGTGTTGAGTTAAAGGTTTGGCCACAAATGACTGACACTCCAGTGAACTGTTAACTTATTTACTTAAGTTTAGGTACACCAAATACAGTTCTTAGGGTCAGGTAAGTAAAAGGGACATAGGACACCCACCGGCATCCTCTCTCAGGGCTTACATCCTTGCAACTAACAAACCTGGAACTCACTCATAGATAAACATTCTAAGCCCTGCATTCCATCTCAAGATTCTAGTCACTTGCACCAGATGAATGCAAAGTTAATCACAACATTGGGCCCTGAAGTCGTCTTTCAGAAATGCCCCCAAGTCTTGGGGCGTGGCCGGGAGCTGACTGAATGGCATGGCTCCATGAATGCTCCTGGTCAGCCCCATCGTCAGAGAGAATCTTTGAAGCCTGGAGAATCACTGAGCCGTACAAACATTACAGCTGAGGCATAAACACCCGCTGCCTCTGGCGTGCCGAGTTGGGAGCCGAATAGACCGACCCCTGCGGCCTGGCGGGCCCCTGAACTCCACCACCAGCCGGCAGGAAGAAAGCCAGGATGGCGAGCGGGCGCCTGGAACAGTCGTGGCCGCAGAGGGGGGAGGGGCTGCGACGTACTATGCGGCTCGAGCCCACATTGAGCAGCTGACAGCAGCAACTGCCCG
The DNA here is from genome assembly GCF_040938575.1 of Ambystoma mexicanum. Taxonomy (NCBI): domain Eukaryota; kingdom Metazoa; phylum Chordata; class Amphibia; order Caudata; family Ambystomatidae; genus Ambystoma; species Ambystoma mexicanum. The sequence goes on from NC_090931.1 coordinate 80,251,611, forward strand.
CGGGTTGCGTGGGAGCCTCGGACCCGCCACCGTCGGGAGGTGTTGCCACTGGAGCCCTGGGTGCAGTACTGGCAGTGTCTGCGGCGGACCCCTGTAGCCTGGAGCCCCCCGCGGCCACGCACCCGAGCAACTGGCAGGTTTGAACCCTCAGGCGCTGCCTTGGGGGACCTTGTGAGGCGGCGTCCTCCCCGTCCGCTCCCCTCCATCACCAGTCGGGCAGGCCGCGGAGGTCCCTGTGCGCACCACACTGGGACGACGACTCCGGGTTCTGACCTGAGCCCCACTCCTTAAGCGGGCACTTCCTCACACCTGGAGGGGCCGCGGCCGGGCACTGCTCAGCGCTCAACATCTGCTCCCTCACGCCGGATCCGAGTGCCCCCTCATTGGATCCCCCGGCGACTTCACTGCAGCACCAGCCTGTAGACAAGCGGCGGCCAGGTCAGCACCCTCAGCACTACTCCAGCCACCACTGAGTCCACACCCGGATTTACCCAGCCATCCTTGGGGCAGACTCCCTTGGGCAACCAGCTAGCAGCCCAGCGAACAGCCTTTCCTCTAGATAGTCCACATTTGGGGGGGGGGGGGGGGGGGGGGAGTACCAGCGTTGGGAAAGCCAGTATTCACAGCAGCGCCGGGCAGCATCTTCCTTCTTTGGGCCTTCCCCCAACACAAACTGGGAAATCTATCTTCCTTTGGACAGCCCCCCACGGGCACCAGCGCAGGCTTGATCCATTTTTGGGCAGCCCAGCATTTCAGCCTTTAGGCAGGACGCTACCCAAGGTGGTTCCAGGTTTTGAACTCTCTCCAGCGCCACCACCACCTCCACATCAACCCGTGGACTAAACACAGCACCGGCAGGGAGGGGATCGGGGAACCCCCCCACCCCCCGCGCCCGCGATCGAGGCGTCAGGCGTCATGCTTCTATGGTGTGCCGGGGGGGGGGGGGGGAGGGGCTGGCTGGCGGCGCCTCCCGGCTCAGACGCAAGGGACTGCAACATTACTCTATATCTCAACCACACCCGAGGCACAAGGCCCTGCACGGCCTACCCGCAGCTGGGTCAGAGGAATAGAAGTCCACACCTGGCGGAACCTTCAGGAAAGTGGGGTACCAGAGTCTGGTGCGCTGTGAAGCCATACGGGCATCGCCGCAAATGAAGACCTTACCGAGAGCACCCTACCAACGCAGCTGAGCTTGGCCAGGAATCGCAGGAACCAATCAGCGCGCACAGGGAACAGCGCCCACACCTGGCAAGAGCCGAACGGATCCAACGGACATAACAGAACCCACTCCTCACATCGGACCAGCCAGAGCAGGACCAAAGGGGCGTGAGCGAGTGACCCTCCGAGTGGGGTGCACCCAGCAGCGCCCAGGCATACTCCTCGCTGGGGCGTCTCAGAGCTGTGAGCCCACGGGGGAAGCCGTATCACGGCCATCTGCACCCCCAACCGGCGGCACCATGGCGAAAAGCAGCAAAGCGGAAAAGCAAGCGGACATTGCGGCAATGATGAACAACTCCAGCCAGAATAAACCAGGAAAGCCTGACCATGCAGCGGGTGTAACCCCTGGGGGCACCCACACAACGGAGCAATCGCAGGCTCACCAATTTGCTACCAAACCAGATCTTCTACTGGCGCTTACCAAGGAGATCCAGAAGGGCACAGACGAGGTCACCAAGAAGATCGCCTCGCTGGACAGAAGAGTAGAGGAAGTGGAAAAACGTACCGAGGAAGTTGAGAACAGCCTATATGACAACACATTTGAACTGGAGTGCGGTTTAAACAGAATAGCGGTCTTGGAGGCTAGATGCGAGGCACTCGAAACCAAGCAGGAGGACGCAGAGAACATATCCCGCCGCAACATCTGCATTCGCGGGATCCCCACCACAATAACTAACGCTGAGCTCGAGGGCTTCACCAAGGACCTGTTCAGGTTTATAACAACACTACCGGACAGTGCCCAGAGTCCACCGCACTGCACCAAAACAAGCATCAACGTCCCCATCGGACGTCCTCGCCCGAATCCACTTCTTTAGCATTAAGGAGGAGATAATGAGAGAGGCTAGCTCCTCGAAGCAAATTACCTTCAGAGGAGCTAACATCGCGCTATACCAGGACCTAGCGAGTATAACTCTACAGAAATGCAAGGCCCTCCGTATCCTAACAGAATCGCTGCAAGAACGGAAAATACAATATCGCTGGAGCCACCCAGCAGCCCTAAACTTCGCATGGGAAGGAACCTGCAGGCAGATCCGCAACCCACATTGCGGCACATTAACACACACGCACGGGAACCCTCTCGAGGTCCCCCTTCTACCGCACAGCATTATCTGCACAGAACCAGGCGATCGCACATAACCAATAGGCCCAGACAACGTTTAAGATGACCGCATCTTGACCTGGAACGTCCAAGGTCTTAATTCTCCTAGGAAGCGCAAATCAGTGGAAAATAGACTAGCGGCACTAAACAGGGACATAGTAATTCTCCAGGAAACCCACCTCTTGCCAGTCGATGAGCACCAAATTAAATTGAAGCGCCTCAAACAAAGTTTTTTCACCTCCAGTGGTGAGAAAAAACAGGGTCTGGCGATCCCTAGCGATAAATTCCCTCTGACCAACCCCTCAGTCAAAAAGGACCCAACAGGTAGATATCTCCTCCTACGGGGACATATCGCCGAACAGCCAATCACAATCGTGGGGATCTATGCCCCCAATACAAATCAGGACAAGTTTATCTTAGAACTACTACCAACGCTGTTAATCATTACCTCTGTCCAACTTAGACGTCGTCCGTGGGCTGGCCCTAGGTAGGCTGTTGAGAGTCAGGCACAGTGGACATATGGAGAGTAGCTAACCCAGAGACTCGCAACTACACATACTATTAAAACGCGCATGGGGGCACTCCCGAATAGACTTCTTATTAGCCACTAGTACATTATTCCTCTGCTTCAGCAAGATCGAAATCCACACACGCATGGTATCTGATCACACACCAGTCTTGGTGGACCTCTCGGTCCAGGGGGGTCCCAATCCACCTCCCAGATACTGGAAGCTCAATGATACCCTTCTGCTGGACCAGGTGATCAGGGGAGAGGCGGAAGACGCCTTGGTTAATTACTTCAAGGAAAATAAGAACCCCAAAGTCACAATAGGGCTACTGTGGGAGGCTATGAAACCCGTAATAAGGGGGGGTGTTAATTAGCGCAGCCGCTGAGAAATTCAGAATCTCCAAGCTCCACACGTTAGCTCTGGAATCCAAAGTCTCCACACTAGAAAAGGAATTAAAGGCCCAATACTCCAGAAAGGCAGACAGGGAATTAAAAAAGGCTGGAAGGGCTCTAGAGATGCACTGGGCCGACCGCACCGCAAAGGCTTTGGGGTATACAAAGCAATTTTACTATCATAAAAGTAATGAGGCAAACCGGATACTAGCATATATACTACAGAAGACACACAGTAGGAATAACATCACAAGCCTTAAAGGGCCGGATGGGAAAAACAAATACACCACTCCAGACATAATAGAAATTTTAGTGAGTCATCACAGGTCGATTATGCAAGGGCCGCCTTCCTCTCTGGAAGAAATGGCTCAGCAGAAACACTACCGACCACCATTCCGCGCCCCAGCTGTCACTGCCCCCCTCAACTCCTTAGAAGCCCCGATTTCCACAGAGGAAATCCTAGATGCCATAAAATCAATAAAGAACACTGCCCCAGTCCCGGATGGGCTGACAACCAAGTTTTATAAAACATTTGCACGCGTCCCAACTACCCAACTAACACTGCTGTTCAACTCCTTTCTGACCACCGAGAAAGTAACAAACTCTATGGCCGAATCAACCACTATCCTACTCCAGAAACCAGGGGAGGACCCCGAATAGGAGGCCTCATATAGGCCAATAACACTAATGAACACTGAGGGGAACATCTATTCCAAGGTACTAGCAGCTAGACTGGGTAGGATCCTCCCTGAGTTAATACATAAAGATCAAACTGGTTTTATCCCGGGTAGAGGGACACATGATAATATCAGACGAACATTAGACATTATCGAATCTGCGACTAGAATGGGGGACTGCTCTTCTGATCATCTCCCTCGACGCACATAAAGCGTTTGATCTAATAAATTGGGATTACATCCGAAGCACCCTAACTAGCATGGGACTGGGTCAGAACTTAATAACCTGGACTATGGCAAACTACGCGACCCCATCCACACAACTTCGAATCAATGGTAGAAAAGCGGAGTCCATCCCTATATCCAGAGGCACCCGCCAGGGCTGCCCACTGTCCCACCTGGTGTTCGCCCTATCCATGGAGCCATTCGCCGAGAGGATTTGACAAAACCCGGGCATCGGGGGGCGGGGGGGGGGGTCACCATAGGTGGGGTAGAGCACAAAGTGGCACTCCATGCGGACAATGTCCTCTTAACCATCACTGACCCGGACACATCGCTGCAGCCCCTGCTAGAAGAACTCGAGGCATTTAGGGCAGTCTCCGGGTTCAGAGTGAACTATGATAAGTCCTCACCCTTACCGATCAACTTATCAAAGCGACAGAGAGACATCCTTAGCCTCGAACTCCCCATCTCATGGGCCAACGCCACACTGGAATACCTGGGGGCCCAAATTCCTAAAGCCCGCACCCGGATCTATAAACGCAACTTCCCACAATTATTTAAAGAGCTCCGAACTGACCTAAAACAGTGGAATAAGCAGGAGATCTCCTGACTGGGCCGAGTAGCGGCAGTAAAACATGAACTTGCTTCCCAGAGTGCTATATCACTGCCTCGCACTCCCAACCTATATCCCAGAGGAGGACCTCACCTCCTTGCAGCGAGAAATTACGAAGTTTATCTAGGGGGAGGGGGGGGAAGAGACCTCGCATTGCAAAGAAAATAATGACCCGGAGTCGCCAGCTGGGCGGACTGGACATCCCGGATATCTCCAGATACAAACGAGCGGCCCAACTCTCACACGCATTTGCCTGGACTCGCACCGGTGACCGCCCACACTGGCTACAACTGGAGGAAGTATGGTGCAAGCCACCCCTGTCTGACTTGCCACATATCCAGTCCTGGAAGGCTCCCCCCACCCTGAACCCGCTACCAGCAACGCGCAACACGGTGGACAGTTGTAGAGCCGCGGCCAGGAAATGGGGAACTAAGAGTTCATTGGGCCCACTGACCCCAATCCGGGATAACCCGGTATTCTCCCCAGGCCGCTGCAACCGCAGCTTCGCCAAGTGGAAGGTGGGCGGTCTCCATAGGATCTCGGACTTTCTGGAGGGGGGCCGGCCCCTCTCGTTCGAGGACTGCAAGGCGAGGTTCAACATCCCTGAGGAGGAAAGATTCCGCTACTCGCAGATCCGCCACTGGATCTCTCAGTGCATTGTCCAAGAGCGTGGCTCTAGAGACTTGAACGCCCCTAGAACTTAAATTGACATCCTCCCCTTCAAGGGGTAAAATATCCGCTCTCTACAAACTCCTGGAAAAGACAAACCCAGAAACGAAGGAAAGATATATGGTGAATTGGGAGAGGGACCTGGGGCACCCCCTGGAGCCAGAGGCATAGAGCAGAATATGGCCAAGGCTTCACAAAAGCACCCAGTGTGTTACCAATAGGGAAGGAGGATACAAGGTATGCTACAGGTATTACATCACGCCAACCCAACTGTTTATATCTGGCGCCAGCGCCTCACCGAACTGCTGGAGAGGCTGCCCTCAAGAGGGATCGCTATTCCATCATCTATGGGATTGCCCTAAAGCAGCTGACTATTGGAAAGGAGTGCTGAATCACATCCAGACAATCACGGGCCTCTCCATCCTGTGGGACCCCGGAATCATCCTGCTAGGGGACAGGGACATGCCACTATCGGGGAACATGGCCCGCTTGTGCACACAATTGTTAACAGCAGCCAAGATTGCCCTCGCCCAACTTTGGAAGCACCCCGAAGGCCCCTCTACGGTGGGCTAAGTGCTGGGACATTGTCACAGTGGAAAAGATTACAGCACTTTGCATGGGCAATCTAAACCCCTTCCAAAGCACATGGGCTCCATTCATGGCCTACGCAGAACGCTTTCCAGCTCTCACGCAAAAGCCCCCAACCACCTGTTGGCTGGATTGAACCACAAGCTGAAGCACTATCTCCAGGCAGAGTTCTCCACCGCTGGTCCCCCGGTTTCACTGCCAGACGGCGCAAATAATGAACTATGCGATAACTTATGCTTTTGCCAATACAGTTATGAACTGTGCTATAATTTACGCTTGTGCCAATACTGGTGTCAATCGTCTAATTGTTGTTTCTTTCTATGATAATAAATAAAATATCCATGTTGAAAAAAATAAAAGAAATGCCCAAGTCTCACCCCAGTCTCTTGCAAAATTCTCCAGAATATATGTGGCCCATTCCAGCGCCACCACACGTTACAAAGCCACTCTTAAACTGTGCGCGTGACTGCTCCCTTCCACCTTTGGGCTATTAGGGTAATTGCTGCCAGTGTCAATACCACCCTGCCTTCTCTCGACGCCTACTTTCCCCTTCCTGCCCAGCCTCTCTTAATCCCAGCAAGACTCGCTCCGGGGAAATCTTCTGGCCCCTCCTCCAAAAGCTTGTGTTTGTGCCTGTAACACCTCCCTCCAGAATGGCTCAATTTTGGGGCTTTTCCACCATATGTGGGAAGCCGTGCCCTCTTCCCCGCACCCCTTCAGCAGTCCTTGGATGAGTCAGGGTATACACTATGTAGGCTGATGGGAGTAAAGTGCCACCCGTACAAGATGTTTCTTGGCGTTGTGTCGTCCTCGCCACTTTGGGAATTCTTCTCCAGAGTCGGTCCCACTCCTCTCTGCTAATTCCCTACCCAGTCATCTGCTCCTAACCATGTACGGCCAATTGACCCGGGGGAAGCGTCATCCAATATTCTATGTAGGTTTGATATGAGGCCATTTGATCCATCATGTGTTAACAAACTTCTTGAAAGGGGTAACCTGTCGAGTAGCATCCGCCCTAACCTCTCTGTTCATCAGCGAATGCCTGATTTGGAAATACCGTTGTCTCTCCCCCTCCTCCACCCCAAACTCCTGTTTGCATTTTGTGAAGGAACGAACTTTGCGGTCCTGAAACATATCCTGGATCGACCTACATCCCTCACGCCACTTCCCAAAGGCCCCCTGTGCCAATCCAGGGGTAAAGTCACCATTGCTAAAGATGGGTGTAAATGGAGACGGGAAAGTCGTAATTCCCTGTTTCTTCACCAGTTTGTCTGCCAGCAATTTGGTTATGACGCTCATATACAGGTGTTTCGGCCCAAGATGTCTCAGCAAACATATATGATATTTTATTTGTATTGCGCTCATACACAAGTGTTTCAGAGCCCGACAAGGCAAGGGAGGAGAACAAGGGAGGACAAAACAACTATCTTTCTAGGCCCACAGACATTGAGAACGTGCAAGTGCAGGGGAGAGGAAAGAGGGAAAGTGCGAAGGGAGAAGAGGAAAGTGCTGAACATGGGATTAAAGCAACCACAGGTAGTCCAGCCAGCAGGTGGCAAGTGCAAGGTTAAGGCGCAGAAAAGGGGTGTCTAATAAGTGCAGGTAGGGGGACTGTAGGGTTGCAGATACAGACCCAAGTGCAAGGGTTGCCAGGAGGCAGTGCAGGTGTGTGGCTGGGTGGGCAGGAACCTGGGCATGAAAATCAGAAGGTAACCAGGTACCAGGTGCCGAAGCAGACAGATCAGCAGGGGAGAGGAAGAGCGAAGGCAGAAGCAAAGAGGAAGGTCTTGAGGTGCTTCCAGAACCGAAGATGGTTCTCTTCAGGTTTCACAGAGGCAGGGAGCCAGAGGGAGGCCCCAACCGAGGAAAAAGATCTACCCAAACTCGTTGCTTGGAGAAGCGACTGGCCCTGAGGGAGCTGGAGGTGGAGCGAAGTGCTCGAGTAGGAAGGTATTTAAGGAGGGCGACTTGAAGATATTGTGGTCCAGGCCCTAGAAGGCCTTGTGGACAATGCAAAAGGTCTTGAATTTAATCCTTGCAGCCACTGGGAGCCAGTGAAGAGATTTTAGGGCTGGAAAGATACGATCCCTGGGCTTGTGGCCAAGGACAAGTCTTGCAGTCCTGTTCTGGATAAGTTGAGGAGGACGGAGAGTAGAAGCAGGCAGATTTAGAAAGAGGCTGTTGCAATTGTCCAGCCTAGAGAGAACCAGAGCTCTGGAAACCGTGAGCTTCTGGGGGAAGGAGAGGAAAGGTAGAATACCTCTAAGGAGGTGCAGCTGGTAGTGTGACTTCTTAGAGACGTTAGCTGTGAGGAGAGAAGAAGAGTGTGGAGTCGAAGATGACCCAAGGTTCTTAGCCTTGCAGGAGGAGATATATGATCCGTCACTTTCTCTTAAACATTAAATGTGATACTCCATAATTCTAAAATGCTCAACATCAGTATGTGCTGTTGAAAAAAACATTTGAAACAAGCTCTATAAAAATATATATATTACAGAGAAGACAGATTTAATCTGTTATAGCTAAGTAAAAAGACAAACAAATACATCTTTTACCAAGTATCAGGGCCAATGTAGGTCAAAGAGAGTCAGGAAATGTTTCCGTCTTCACACCTTAAATGTGTCGACAAATTGAATTTCTATGAAAAAACATACAAATTGTCTCACACCTACTGTTTAGTACCTTAAAAACCCAACTGTCAATATGGAGTGTGCATTCTTTCAGCATTTAGTATGTGACAAGTCTCAATTCAGACTTAATAGTGACCAACGAGCCAAGATTACCACAAAGGTATTTTTAAGAAAATTCTAGATTGCAAAATTTCATTGCGACTAGCGTGGCACAATTTTTGGCTGGATATAAGCAAAAATATTGCAGAAGCGATGATCCAGACTATTTCTCACCTGCAGATCGTGTCTTGACAACCCGCATTCGATTCGTGAAGTCTCTAAAGGACATCTTAATTGGAACGTCCGTTAAATTCAAGGGGAACCACGCCGTCTTGGGATCAACTGGTATCCACTAGAACCGATAATACAGGCGGATGTTTATTTAAAGAAGCCAGTTTTGTCACAACAGTAACAAAACTATCTATTTATTATCTACGTATGGGTTACCCCACTACCATTCGGGACAACCAAACAAGTGTTTCTACGAAGCCTTACACATTCAACAACTCGAAGCACTCACCTGAATGGATATTAGATGGCTTTCGCATCGCGTGTGTATCGCAAACTGCGAGACGCTACTGTAGTGAGACAACCCTTTGGTGCTATACTGGGAGAACGTATCTAAATTGCATCCAAACTCCCGACAGCCCGCGGGAGTAATCGTTGCAGCATCAGCCATGTTGGGATGGTCGAACTACTGGGAAAAAGAGTCCCTTGTGTCTTGTCCACATTCAGGTGCATCCGTGGGGCAACGACGCCCCGAAAATGGACCCAAGTGCTGCACAATGAAAAATAAAAAAGGGTGTACAAAAACAACCCGCATAACATGAAAATCACAAACTGCAAAACTCTGCTCTAATGGGACAGCCCTGAGGTGAACACATCTAAATTAAATACAAACTCCCGACAACCCGCAAGGATAATCGTCGCGGCAACGGCCATATTGGAATAGTCACACTAATGGGACCTAAGTCCTTTGTGTCTAATCCACATTTGGATGTATTTATGCAGCAACGGGGTCCTCACATTGGAACCAAGTGCTGTACATTGAAAAAATTGACACAAATTTGCAAAATCTGCCCACAGTGCTATATATGTAAGAATAAGTATAACAGGTAGACAGGCATCAATTTACTCTCTTCGTTAGTAGCTATTAAATAATCTTGAAGGATATTATAGCTGAGCGACATCCAAATAAACTCAAGTACAACAACTACTCACAGATAGTTCAAACAGAATCTCGATTTATTGTACTTTATGCCATTCAATGGAATCATTTAACCCATAGAGATCACTCTGTGTTCGAAAAATTAGCTGTTCCTTCTGTAAAAAAGTTTTTGATTTTGAGTTGCTAGGGTGTCTGCTTTCCCCACCAACAGCACTGTCCAAGTAAAGCTTTTGAAATAGTGTTCTTTGTCAACAAAATGCTTAACCATTGGTGCTTGAAGGGTTTTGTTCTTAAGACAACTTTTGTGTTCATTAATCTGGATTTTGATTTTACGATTGGTCTTGCCGATGTAGTGGAGACCACACGGGCAAGTGACCATGTATACTACATGGTCCGAGTTGCAGTTGGAAAAGGATTTTTGGGTCCAGACAATATTGCGGCCTATATTAACTTCCTTAGATTTGGATGTCATCTTACAGACCACACAATGCCCACATGGATAATGGCCAGTGACAGGTGGAAGACCCCATTGATTGGTAATACTGGCCTTAGGCACTGCAATATTACGAAATCTACTTTGGCTCACTTTGCTTCCTATAGAGGCTGTTTTAGTGTAGGCAAAAGAGGTATTACTGGATTAGATTTAGTTGTTTTCAACACTCTCCATTGTTTAGAAATAATCTTCTGTATGGCCAAACTATAATTAGTGATTGTATTAACACACACTATTCTGTCTGCCAAACTCTTTTTTGGCTTATCTTCTAAAAGGGCTTGTCTGTTGTTATAGGCACGCTTCGCAGCTTTTTTTAATAGTTCTCTTGGGATAACCTCTATTCAGCAATTTCGCCTTTAGATGGTGTGCTTCTTTCTCATAAGACTCTCTGGTGGAACTATTGCGGTTTAGTCTTAAAAACTGCCCAAATGGCAAATTATCTCTCAGGTGTTTAATATGATGGGATTGATAGTGCAAGAGAGAATTCTTCTCTGTATCTTTATGGTATGGTCTCACTTGAATTTTACCACCTTCGTGGTATAATGTCAGATCAAGAAAGTTAATTGCCTCTTGTTCTATGGGTAGAGTAAATTGAAGGTGTCTATTCAGGCTATTAAGCCAGGTGAGAAAGGAAAATGCTCACGTGTACCATCCCATATCACAAGCACATCGTCAATATATCGTGACCAGGCTTTGATGTTGTCACTATAAGCATTTAGTTAAAAAATGAATTGTTTTTTCAAATAATTCAACATAGAGGTTTGCCAAACTGGGGGCCATAGTGGCCCCCATGGCAGTACCCTCTATTTGTTGATAAAAAGTGCCTGCAAATTCAAAAACGTTCTTGGTCAAAGCTACGGAGATGCACAACAATATGAAAGAGGTAGGAACCGGGTCGGAGTCCATTCGATTAAGGAGAACTTCTTCTACTTTCTCCAAAGTGTCCTGTTGCGGTATAATAGTGTACAAGGACACTATATCAAGAGTTAGGTACTAAACAGTAGGTCTGAGACAATTTGTATTTTTTTTCATAGAAATTCAATTTGTCGAAGACACATTTAAGGTGTGAAGACGGAAACATTTCCTGACTCTCTTTGACCTACATTGGCCCTGATGCTTGGTAAAAGATGTATTTGTTTGTCTTTTTACTTAGCTATAACAGATTAAATCTGTCTTCTCTGCAATATATATATTTTTATAGAGCTTGTTTCAAATGTTTTTTTTCAACAGCACCTTCTGATGTTGAGCATTTTAGAATTATGGAGTATCACATTGAATGTTTAATAGAAAGTGACGGATCATATATCTCCTCCTGAAGAAAGTTCTAAAAGAAATTAAAGGAACTGAAACATGTCGCGGCATAACACCATTGATTAGATCTATTGGTCTGTGTATCTGGGTCTTTATTGACCACGAATGTTCCTTTCTTGTATTGGGCACACCAAGATGTTAACAAGATGTGTGTTCTAGTCTAGGGAAAGACTAGTTATGAACTGTTACAATTCAATTGTGAGCACTTTGCTTTGCATCACTTGCACTCTATTTCCTATAAGGTCTTAGAATGTTTTTAATGCGTTTTAACGACCATCAATAAAAATTACATTTTGTGATAATAAATTGGTGCGGTTGATTATATTCGCTCTACTTTAACTTGTATATTTTGCCTTGATGAGGAAACCATGACCTGGGCCGCCCCCACTCCCCGCGAGCAATAATAGCAAAGATTTTGAATTACAAAGACTGAGAGAAGATCCTGGAGTACTTTCGTAAAGGTGGAACGATAAAAAGAGCAACTGCTAGTACAAAGACAGCGTTACAACTATGTGGCTGTCAAGAGGAGACTACGCACAGCTGGGATCAAGTATATGCTATTGTATCCTAGGAAGCTGAAAGTCCTGCATAAAAGTAGGGTGTTTTCTTTTTAACACCCCAGAGGATGCGATGGCGTGGTTGGACATGCAGGGCTGCCCGGAACAAGAAGAGCAAGACCGCGAGAAGCACGATAAGTGATGGTGATACAGCATGCACAATGGAAAGGAGGGGGAGCTCTGGAGTAGTCTGTGACGTGGAAGGCAGGTGAGGAATACAGATAGATAAAGTTGAACTTATAACATGGGACGCTTGGACTTGTTGAATTTGTTGGACTGGAAATAGTATATATAATGTATAAGTAACTAGGTAACACTGAGCGCGGCGAATCTGAAGTGAATAGGAGCAGCAGGATGTAGACAACCTATCCCCCGGAAGTAGTAGTAGGACAGCCGTTAGGGCGGTTCACCCTGCAGAGCCGCGACTACAGGCTATTGCCAGAAAGGGCTAGATGCAGGGGTGCCTGAGATCCAGGGATGGAGCTGGGCAACAGTTGGGGAGGGTATTGTTGGGGCAGGGCAGGGAGGGGGGGAGAATTGGGTGTTTGTAGTTTGGGGAGGTTTGGGGCTGGGAAGGGAGGAGGGTGGGAGAGGGTGGAGAGTTGGGGTAGAGTTAGCAGTTGGGGCTGTTTGCATTGGGGAACAAGCCTACAAAAAAAGAAAGGGAAGATCTGAGACCTGATGGAACTGGTGGGTACTTGGGGAGGAAGGGGAGAGACCCGGATATGCTATGGGAGACCTTAAAGTAGTCACCTAAAATGTGAGAGGGCTCAATAGTTATTTAAAAAGAAATAAGGTTATGATGTATTTGAGACGGCAGAAAATAGACATAGCCTTGTTGCAAGAGACTCACCTGGCGCAAGAAAAACTGGAGGTGGTAGGGAAGAAATGGAGAGGGACTGTAGTGGGGGCAACATATTCGGCGTATGCTAGAGGGGTAATCACCTGGGTGGTGTTAAGACGGATTTCTGAACTCTGTCCTGGTGGCGCAGAAGTTCAGAAGGCCAACCCAATTACTTGGAACAGGGTAACCTCTGGACGAGCCAGACCAATCAAGGTAGCGATCGCGGCGGTCAAGACTAGGTCTCAAGAGGGGTGAGGGTGACTGAAAGCCCGCAATGAGCACACAAAGCAAGATCACTTACAAACTACTCCAAACAGTTGTTATATAAAAATATATACACATTTATTTTAAGGCCTTTAAAGCATTGACCGTAGCGAGAAAATCACAATATCACAATATTAAACCAACACATACCGTATCAACACAATATATATACAAATACGACAGTCGCAAGCGTTATATGCACGAAATGTGTAGTCCACCTGAAAGGGAAGGAAAACAGGCAGTGCGATACAATGCTTTAGACTCAGTTCGCCTTCAGAGGCACCTAACTTAGATGGAAGTCCGAGCCCTGCGAAGAGTGGAGCCTTGTGCTCAAAGTACCTGCACTCGCTGGTGCCAACGGGCAAAAGGAGAAGCTCTTCGAAGGAAGTCAGGCAGTTCAGTTTAGTGCATACAGAAGAACAAGTTCCGCGACTCAAGCGCAGCCTCCACAGTGGGCAGAAGCAGAGCACGAGTACGGACAAAAGGGTGCTGTTTTACACAGCGGGGAAAAGCAATGGGCTCCTGCAGGAGGGCGACCAGATCCTAGCTATACTACTCACCGGTCCCCGATGCAAGCAGACCCAGGCTTCTCCGCGTCAGTTTCAGCAGCTGGCAGGTTCAGAAGAGCAGGGAACGCCTCGTCGTCGTGTTGAGTAAAAAGACGTCCCAATCGAAGAAACCTGCACAGTTTGTCACCACAGCAGGGCAACGGAGCGGCCGTGTGTATCTGAGCCAAATGTACACTACTCACTTCCGACCTGGGAACGCCAAGTGTACGAAGCGTGTGAGAGTGACAAGGACTCGAAATACTACACAACCTGGCGGCGGTTACAGAGCAAGACTCCCGTGTAAGCTGGTCAGTCAACTGGATGGCCCAGAGACGCTTCCGAAGGCTTACGGGCAGGAGATGGTGAAGATGCCGAGAATAGCTGTTCCCGCTATTCCAAGGGACGAAGTACCAGTACAGGCCTTCTGGTTCGATCAAAGGTGAAAAGGGTTTCACAAGGCGACAGCAGTGCAGAGGAGAAGTCCTTCAGCGGGTCACCAGCGATTCCTCGGTCCAGCCTCGTGGTTGCAGGATACTTGGCTCCTGTATTCCTTTGTTCGTGAGAACTCAGGAGATCGACATGGTAGTGGTGTTTCCAGCCCCCTCTTATCCACGGTTCCCTTCGCGCCAAAACGGAGGGGACCCAATGGGAGATCCGCTCATCAACACTCACACCATTCGTGGACCAATCACGGACCACGGTGGTCCCAGGCATTCACACCACCCTAGACTCTCTGGCACCCAGGATGTGTATTGGGACCAGACATCCCAGCCCACACCCTGGAGGCACACACACGACATGTAGAAGCCCGCGAAAGCATCCGTGTTTTGCGGGAAATTACATGCCCAAATAAGGAAGGCCCCGGGTCGGCTCGACCTGGGGAAGGTGAAGGGAGCAAGACGGTCAGCGGACAGGACAAAGGAGCCTCGTGGTCTGGCCATTTTGGGAGCCAGGCCACCATTTTGGGTTAAGCGCAGAAAACGCGCTTAGAACGCCAAAAGGAGCTCAAAATACAATGAAACGATCGCTGCCACCATTCCCGTCCCTGAATTACTTGCACCGATCAGATACAATCCTAAACGAGTATCTAGGGCCTGTAGAAGGCTAGAGACCCAAGAGAGCTGTAACTTAGCTTACAGTGCCCTCTTGTGTCATGTTGCACGAAAGCCGCAACATGATAAAAGAAACTACAGGAAACAGCGTTCCCTGGTACTGACTGTTTTAAGGGCATGTCAGTTTCCCCGTAAGAAAGGAGCGAAAGCCCAGAGGAGTGCGGCAGAAAGCTGCACTTCTCTGGCAAAGTCAAGAACAAGGTGAAAAACAACAGCAAAAAGTTTAGGGGTTGCCCCATGGAAGGAAAATTACCTACAATTACGAAATCTTTCCTAACAGGTGGCACCACATGTACCGTTTCAGCTATTGCAATCTACAGTGGAGGCAGATGGGAGGATGGTAATGTTAAAGGGATTGGTGGAAAACAAGGAGATGTGTGATAAATACCTATGCCCCGAATCAGGATACAGCGGCATACTTCAGAACCCTATGTCGTAAACTCAGTGCAGGCCTGGGAGAGGCAGTGATTTGGGGGGGAGGGGGGGAGATTTTAATTATGTAATAGACCCGAAGATGTATAGATCAGACTCCAAAATAGATAGACCGATCCCAGCAGCCAGGGTACTGCAGTCCTCGATAACAGACTTCAGGTTGGAGGACAAATGGAGATTACACTATCCGCAAGATCGACAATATTCCCATTATTCAGCCCCCCAGAATCTACACACTAGATTAGACTATGCTTGTCACGCATGCGCTAACGACAGAAATAGCACAGATAGAATACAAGGCGAGGATCTTATCGGACCATTCACCGCTTGTATTGATGTGGCAGTATTGACCTCCGAGAGCGAAAAATACCGACATGGCATCTCAGAGCAGAAGCGCTAAAGGACAATGGGCCTCATTCCGAGTTGGGTGGTAAGGGAAAAATGATGCCGGTAAAGGAATACCGGCATCGTTTCCCTTTACGGCCCATTCTGACCCACCACACCGTTATTTACGGCGTCGTAAAGTACGATGCAGTAAATAGCGGTTTAGTGGCACGCGCACGACACACCATGCCGGAATTAGCGGCATGGCGTAAACCGGAGCTGATCCCAAGTAAAGCGGACATGGAAAAAACGGCCTCCACAAGACCGCAAAGTACCTTACCGCCATGGAGTAAATACCGGCATCGCTGAGAAGGTGTAAAGGACCCTGAGCAGTGTTTCCAAGAGGAACAGGTGCACTCAATCAGCACAGGTGGAGGCAATGGAGTCTGGCACAGCACAAAAGGAGCACACCCACACACCACACCCCCTCCCACACCAAAATGATACCGATTGTAGCAGCATTCCTGGAGCTGGCGGCCCTGCTTGCAAGGCAAGAACAACTACAACAGCAACAACAACAACCACAGCCACCACCACAGAGGATACACAGGAGGACAAGGAGGGTGAGACAGGGCCAGCATGCCCTACCGGTGCAGCCACCATTACCACGCCGGCAGCCCCCAATCCCCCGCATCAGAGCCACCCCCTTCAACCTCACACCAGAGCAGATCCACACCCTGTACCGGCTTGACTGGGACACCATTACCAGCATAGTGGACATGATACATGATGATATCGTGAGCCGCATAGAAATACGCACTGCCATCCCCCCTCTACTGAAGGTAGTGTCTGTTCTCCACTTCCTTGCCACAGGCACCTACCAGCATACAGTGGGGCAAATGCATGGCATTTCTCAGCCCATATTTTCCCGGATACTCAAAGAAGTGTTGGATGCCCTTCTCACCCACACAAGGGAATACATATCCCTACCCCAGACTCCCCAGGAGATCTACGACACCAAAGCTGCCTTCCATGCACTGGCAGGCATGCCAAATTGCATAGGTGCCCTCGACTGCACCCACGTTGAATTGGTGGTCCCGCATGCCATGGAGGTGCCGTATCGCAACCGCAAGCAATACCACTCCATCAATGTCCAGATGGTGTGTAATGCCAGTAAATCCATCACACATTGCAATGCCCGATACCCCGGATCAACTCATGACTCCTTGGTTCTGCGGAACTCAACACTACCACGCTACATGGAGCGACATGCCGGACGTCGTGCCTGGCTGCTTGGTGAGTCATCTGAATGGGCCATGGAGTTGCTTTGGGGCTGTGAGTAGTTCTGGGAAGGGGGGGGGTTCATACTCCACCTGCCTGGGAAGGGGGGGGGGGGGGGTTCATACTCTACCTGGCCGGGAAGGGGGGGATGCATGCTCATCCCAGTAATCATCTGTGGCCATGCATGACCAGTACAATTTTCCACCATGAGGGCACACACGATTACCTCATTTCCACTTCCATGCAGGTGATGCTGGCTACCCTCTGAAGCCGTGGCTCATGACCCCCGTCCGCAACCCACAGAACAGGCACGAGGAGGACTACAACAGATCCCATACCGGTACACGCGTGGTGATAGAGCAGACCTTCGGGCTCTTGAAGGCACGATTTCTTAGCCTCAGCCGTTCAGGTGGGGCACTCATCTACAGCCACGAGAAGGTGTCCAAGATCACCATGGCATGTTTAATGCTACACAACATGTGCATCCGTCGGAACGTGCCACTGCCCCCTGACGTGGAAATGCCACCACCAGATGACGATGAGGGGGAGGAGGTAGGAATGGCAGGACAGCAGCCGGGTCCCGATGCACAGGAGGGACGTTCTGTGCGTCAAGCATTGATTGGACAATATTTCTGACTCACAAGTCAGCTGAGGGTTTCAGGATGAGAGGACATTGGGCACGGGGTGTGGGGATACATGTACACCATGTACTGTGCGACATTAAAATACACAAGCAAAATGATCAATGTCCACTCTGTTTTAGTGAATGAACAACCAGTGTATTAAAAAGTTTAAGTTTGAACGTGTACAACAAAACCACCACCCTCACCCCCCTCCCCCTCCCCCCAACTCCCAATGACACACCCTCACCCCCCTCCCCCTCCCAAATGTGTGTGCCAGGATGTTCATTGGCCACTTCCGGAGCCAGGGGGATTCATGTTCTGGCGGCGGAGTGTCCGCATTGACCGGCGGACAGGGCTGTGTGGATGAACTTTGTGATGGTGGGTACTCCCACTGGGGCTGTGGTCTTGGGTGTGCTGCCTCCAGGGCATCAGCAATCCGGCCCAGCACCTCAGAGAGGCGGTTGGTGTTTGAAGTGATTACCTCACCCAGGGCCTGCAGGTCATTGTGGCATTGTGAATGTGATTGACGGTTGTCCCGTAGGAAGTCCTCCAGCAGGGCTGTGATGCGCTGCCCGTGCACTCCATCCGTGGATGGTGTGGCAGATGTGGTAGCCAGCCGTGGTGTTGACCGTGCAGGGCTCTGTGGGCTTTCGGCAGGGGAGGAGGATACAGGACAGGCAGGTGGTGCTCCTTGGCCTGTAAGGATTGGGGTGTCACTCTCCCCAGAGTCGCTGAGTGCGACTTGTGTGTGAGATGGTGTTTCCGGCCTGTACGCTGTGTCACATGTCTCCCCCATGTCAGATAGGTGAACCGATGTAGGGCTCTCCGGCTCGTCGATGAGGCACATGGCAGCGTGCTCCCCTGCCACACTGGATTCCTCCGAGTGGACTGTGGGGTATGTGTCCGTTCCCAGTGCAGGCATGGGTAGGGGTGTGGGTGGTGGTTGTGCAGCCTCCATGGGGGTTGCTGGTGCAGATGGTGTTGCCTGTGGCCTCCTCCTTCCTACAGGCTTCCGCTGTCCCCTGCCTGTGCCCCTGGAGGTGGAGGGCTGGGTGGTTTCATGGCCCTCAGTTTCATGTCCGCTGCCTGTGGGGTGGAAGAGAGAGATGGCATTAGCTATGATTTGGGGGTCAGCATCGCTTCAAGGCTATGGTATGAGAATGGTGTTGCAGCGTTTGGGTGACATTTGGGTGGTGAGTGGGACATTGATCTGGGCTAGGATGGTAAATGCATGCAGGTGTCTGGGTCAATCAAGCTGGCAGAGTACTGTGCTGACTCACAGTGACTGCCTCTTTGTGTGCTATGGGCAGTATGGGTTGTAGCCTTGCAAGTGGCATCAGCCTGGGTCTCACTTGTTACGGCATGATTGGGGGGGGGGGCCATATGTGACATGACTGCTTGCCCATCCCTTGGCGGTGGCTTGAATTGGGAATGCATTTACTGTCTTCACTCATGACACTCACCTCCATCTGCGGATGACGGGGCACCGCACTCCATCTCGCCGACCCCCTCGATGGATTCAGGGCCCATCATGTCGGCACAAGTCTGCTCCCAGGGCATCATCTTGATTGGAGATGCTGGGCCTCCTCCTGTCTCCAGGGCCTGGGTCCTGTTGGCCGATAGGATGGCCCGCACCCTGAGACGGAGGTCGTCCCACCTTTTGCGGCAGTCCCTTGTTGTGCGGGGGGTGTTGCCGACAGCGCTCACCCTCTGGGCAACCAGGTCCCATATTTGTTTTTTTCTTGCTATGGTGGCCTTGCGCATATCAGTGCTGAACACCACTTCTGCATTGGCATGCAGGGTGTCTACCAGGACCTGTAGCTCATCCTGTGTAAAGCGCTCCTTGCGGAGGCGTGCAGCTCCTTTTTTGAGTGCTTTCGGCATGATATAGGTGAATGCTGGGAAGTCTCAGGTTCAGAATCTTCCTCCGGGTTCTGTATCAAGGGGATGGCAATGGATTGTGTTTTTAAAGATGGCCGCCGCGCTCCTTCCCGTTCCTGTGCGATGATGTAATTTCCGTATCCGTTAATTAGCGGTGACCGTAATGTACGGTGTCCGTAAATTACGGTCACCGCTAATAACGGATAGCAGAGCTTCGGTGGCGGTGTTGTAACGACCGTCTCGCTTCATGCCGCTAAGGGGTTTTACGGGCCCTTTAGCGGTATGCCGCTAGGGGATTTACCGGCATGGCGGAAAGCTCGTGCCCGCGAAGTCGGAATGGCCTGCAAATTGCGGCGTTGTACCAGACCGGACTCGGTCTTTCCGCCATGCCGGTAAAAACCCATACTTACCGCAAACCTCGGAATGAGGCCCAATATCTTCAAAGACGACATGAGAGAGGAAATAATAAGCTACTTCGAGACCAATACAGGTAGTGTGGAGTCGGCGGGTGTTCTTTGGGAGGCCTTTAAAGTAGTGGTGGGGATAGCAATAGCCAAGTCCAAGGGGCTACAAGGAGGGATCGTAGCGGACCTACAAGAAGTGGAAAGGGAGCTGTAAATGGCATTGAAAGGGAGAAGCAGCACCAAAGATGATAATGAAGCAATACTTAGGTTACAACAGAAATGCACTGGATATTGGGAAAAAAAAAATACATAGAGAGACAGCATGCGGGGGGAGATGAACCAGGGAGAGTTCTGGCATGGTTATACAAAAGTGAAACTCCCAGACCAGTAATCAGGACGATAGTGAAAGAAAAATGGAAGTATAGCTGATACCCAGGAGGAAGTGAATCAAGAATTTGCTAACTATTACCATGTCCTGTATGGGGACGTGGAGGAAAGTGATAATGCAATAAGCGACATTTTCGAGGATATAGGATTGCCACAGATTAGTGCTGAAGAACGGGGGGAGCTAGACGCACCAATCACTCTAGATGAATTAGAAGTGGTGAGGCAGCTACCCACTTGTAAAACCCCTGGGGCTGACGGACTCCCCAGTGAATTCTACAAGATGTATAAAAATGAGGTACTCCCACCACTCTTTGAAATGTTCAACGAATCGTATGAAGTCGAAAAGCTACCAGAATCCTTGAGAGAAGTGAAAATCATACCGCTCCCCAAACCCAATAAGCCTGGCGGGGAGTGTGGATCCTACAGACCCCTGTCGATGCTAAACCAGGACAGCAAAATACTGACGGCGGTCCTGGCAAATAGAATGAACATAGTCATTACTAAATTAATACATCCCGATCAAACTGGTTACGTCCCGGATAGGAACATATCCAACAATCTTCGGCGACTCCACCGAGTCATTGAATATGCTAATGAAGGGACAAATGAAATGGCAATTGTGTCGCTGGATGCTATTAAGGCCTTTGACTCGGTCAAATGGCCATGGTTGATTGCTACCTTGACAAACTATGGAATGGGGCCGGGGTATCGAAGATGGGCCAAAATGCTATATAGCGAACCGCTGGCCAGAGTGAAGACATGGTCAGTTATATCAGAGAGGTGGCAGCTTGGTAGAGGCACCAGACAGGGATGCCCGTGGTCCCCCATGTTGTATATCCTGGCCTTAGAGCCTTTGGCGATATATTTCAGGCAGCAATATGACACAATAGGCATTGTCATTAAAGGGGAAACTATATATGCTGATGACATGTTGTATCTGCGCTACCCGGAAGAAAACCTACAGTATGTCCTGGAAGTGCTGGACTGATTTGCAGGGCTCTCAGGCATAGCAGTGAACCCCAAAAAGTCCTGTGCGTTTCCATTGGGGAGGTATAGGGGGATCCCACTAGAGCAATTACCGATCCTCCAAATACCATGGGAGGTCAATACGCTTCGATATCTGGGAATAGACATACCATACGATAGAAGCAGAGCATCAGCACAATACTTAGAAGGCCGTACAGAACATAGAAAATAGTATGAGATTCTGGGTGAAACTTCCCTTGGCGATGATGGGCAGAGTGGCAATGCTTAAATTGGTGGTCCTGCCAAGACAGTTACATTACTTTGGGAATATCCCATACTTTATATCCAAGCGATTCTTTGCTAAATTGAGCAGTATATGCAGGGAATTCCTTTGGCAAGGGACAAGGAATAGGATGGCCCTTTGGAAACTGCAAAATTCACACGAGAAGGGAGGCATAAAGCTACGAAATTATGAGATCTATTATATAGCAAGCCAACTCCAGTACGTAGTTAAATGGCTTTCTGAGGAACAGACCTCGGAAACCAGGTTGTTCCAACAGGATTGTGTCCCATTCTTCCTTAGAGAGATGCTGTGGTTGCCCAAAGCAGACATGGAGGGGCGCCCGAGAATGATGGTACTTGGGTGGAAGATATGGCGAAGGGCTTGTAAGATGATGGAGGACCCTTATCCATGCTCCCTGCAGGTGCCATTGGTAGCTCTGGCGGGAAAAGAAAAACAGCTAAGATTAATGATTAGGAGACATTGGGAGCCTGTGGGGATAGCGACCTTGGGAGATATATGGCAAAAAGGGAATATAAGGGATTTTGAGGGGCTGGTGGAAGAGAAAGGGGTACATGTAGGCCAGTATAATATCATCGGGTGGTGCAGCGGATCAAAGAGACGTGGTCTGAAGAAAAACTATCGACCGAACCTGATACCGCCATAGACAGTATACGACATAGCAGAGGGAGGCTACGAAATATTAAGAATATATGAGCTAGTGATGACCAAGGTGGGAAGGGAAGTGGTACAACTTAGACAAGACTGGCGTATATGACACCACAGAGGATAGCTAAATTTAAAAATGCAGGGCGACAAGCATGCCCCAAATGTAATGAAGAAAATGCTGGAATGGTACACAAGTTTTGGACATGCCCAGAAATAGAATGCTTTTGGGGTGAAGTAGCACACAGTATGGAAGATAAAGGGATCAAAGTAGAGATAGATACGGCATGGGCTTGCCTGCCGTGAGGGTTCCGTAGACCACACAAGCTAAAGCACGTGAGCAAATTGAAAGACCTGGTGTATGTACTAGCAAAGAGGAAAATTGCAATGAGATGAAAAGCATGTCATAGACCAAGAATAGAAACGTGGTGGAAGGATCTACAAAAATGGACAGAGGCGGAAACAGCAGTATGGCAAGAAATGTTGGGGGTCGGGGGGGGGGGGTGGTCGAGGTGGAAGCAGGAACCTTTACGCCTGGAAACAACTAATTGCAGAATTATTTGGGCCCACAAGTGACAGGGCTAGTGACCAGGACCCACCGGGAGTAATCGATGCAGAAACCCCATCACATGGTGAAGAAACGGAACAGGAAGGAAAGTAGGCTTGAGGAGAGGGTGGGAAGGGGTGGAACACAGCGGACAAGATAAAATGATGTGTATTAATATTGTCATGAACACTGCAACTTTGGTTTGTGTTGGTGGTTTATAAAATCAATAAAAATTGCATTAAAAAAAAATGTAAACTTTTTTTTTTTTTAAAAAGGATTTGAAGGTAGGAGACTGAAACAGGAAGAGATATAGGGCCCCATCAGGAGTTGGGAGGTAGCCCTTAAATCCGGCAGTAATGGAATTCCTGTCACCAATACCGCTCCGCCGGATTAGGAGTCAGCGCAAATACCACTGGTCACAAAATGAAACAGTGCCATTACAGCCATCACCGTTATTAGCACCGACAACACAAAGCGCAATTACAGCCGAACCCCAGGTCCATGTACGGCGGTATTCGCGAAGAAAACTGGTGCTAATCCAGCAGAGAATTACCTCCAGCTGAAGGTAAATGAACACAGGTGCCAGAAATGAACCCACAGGTGCCCACCAGAGGGCTACATAAGGCACCCCTACCCCAAACACTGTTTCCAACACCATACTGCCATTATTCTCTGCAGACTGGGACAAGCAGCTGCTCATGCTGGGCCTGGATCTTGAGATACATGACAATGTGGGGGCAGGGGGTAGGGGGTACAGGAGGTGGAACTGCCCAAGCAAGGCGAGCACCCATCCCCAGGGTCAGGCCATCACCCTGGCCCTCAGCGACACCCAGTTTGTCGCCCTGTACATCCGCAACAGGGAGACCATCACCGAGCAGCTGGCCACAATCGAGGAAGACATTGGGAGCAGGATAAACATCCAGACAGGTGAAGCTGGTGGCAGTCCTGCAGTTCCTGGGGACAGTCACCTTCCAGCGCTCTGTGGCCATGATGCATGGCATGGCACAGCCCACATTCTGTGCAATCCTGGCCCAGGTGCTGGATGCCCTCCTGTGGCATTTGAACCTCCATATTACTCTGCCCACCACCCCAGCCCAGGTCAACGACATGAAGGCAAAGTTCTATGCTACTGCCCAATTGCTGAATGTCATTGCAGCCATTTACTGCACCTATGTGGCGTTGGTTGCACCCCAGGCCCATGAGGCTGTACACAGGAACTGGAAGCACTACCACTCCCTCAACGTGCAGGTGACTTGCAACGTTTGCCTCACCACCCACTGCTGAGCCTGCTACCCAGGTTGCACCCACGACTCCATGGTCCTACGGAAAAGAAAACTGCCAGGATACATGGAGAGGCACAGAAGACAACAGACGTGGCTAGTGGGAGAGTACAGTTCCTGCCACATATGCACAGTGAATCAGCAGAGCAAATTGGGGGGTGGAGGGTGTTAACACGGACAAGAAGCATGGCATGACAAGTGGATGCACTAGCAGCACACAACCACAAGACAGTCACCTGGGACACACCACTAACAACTGGCACAATGCCACAGGGTGCATGTGCAGGCAAAGGAATGCATGTCACCATTGACATAGGCCGCACAGACATCACACATACACATAGCATGGGTGGGATGTACACATGAATACACGCCGTGACCAATGCCCCGATACTGTACGAGACCCCCCCCCCCCATGTATGAGACACGTGACTAATGTCTGTGCGTCACCCCATGCAGGCGACTCCGGATATCCGCAGCTGGCCTGGCTGATGACCCCGCTGCATGACCCACATACATTGCACGAGAACACCAACAACCATGCCCACAGCCGGACTCGTGTGTGCATTGAACCACCTTTGGACTCCTCAAGGCACGGTTCCGGTGCCTAGATCGCTCTGGCGGTGCCCTAATGTACGCCGCTGACAAAGATGGCACAATTGTGCTAGTGTGTGCAATGCTACATAACATCTGCCTGAAGAGGAATGTGCCACTACCCCAGACCAAACATGCCACACCCAGAGGAAGATGCAGATGAGCAGCATGAGGCAGGAGCCAGAGCAGCCATTCCCAGGGATGATGTAGGGGATGGGAGACTGGCCTGGCAGGCACCAATAGACAATTTCTTCTAATACAGTACACTGGCTCAAGCCCACTTCCAGGACTGTGAATAAACTGCACATCAGCACTATCAGGATTGTCCTTGCATGAATGATTTTCAACAATTTCTCACTTTCTGCACTAACTATCCCCCGGCCCACCACCAACTCCCCAGCACACTATCCCCCGCCCCGCCCCCATTCACCCACCACCACCTCCCCAGCATACTATCCCGCTGCCCCTGACCACCACCAACTCCACAGCATGGCCACTCGGGGCAAATGTGGGCATGTCATTGTCTATGTGCATGGCCTCTCCCCGCCCACTCCCAGAAGCCAGTGATCTGGAACGCAGCTGGTGCAGGGACTGGCACCTAGGTGTGCTCTCCTAGGAGTCCCCTGTTGGTGGTGTTGACCTAGAAGTGATGGTGCTGGCCCACAAGAGCTGTTGACGTACCAGCTCATTGCTTTGGTGGATGGCCTCTGCAACAGCAGAGACGCCTTCTGTCATCTCTCTAACTCTTTGGCCAAATGCCGTCTGTGCGACTGTACTGGCAGTTGCCACCTTCCGGGTCCTTGCATTTTCCCGTGCAATCCTGCATGTGGTCCCCTGCATACTGTCACATATTGCCTGCAAGTGTCCGGAGTGGGTGTGCCCGATGGTCTCCATCTCATCTCTTTGCTCCATGCCCCACAGCCTCTGCATCAGCATTCAGAGTGTTGCCATAGGCTGCGGTGGTGAGGTGGTGCGCTGTCGGTGTGGTCTGTCAACAGGGGAGCGACCTTATGGTGTGTGTGTGTCCGGCTCCGGTGTATGCATGCGCCGGCAGCGTGGTGGGCTTTCTGGGGTCTGTCCATGCCTTTGCCAACTGGGTGGGCTCTCCGGTGTGGTTGACGGCTGCTGGTCGGAGACTGCGCCCAGAGGTTGGTGGCACCAACGCCTGAGCTGTGTCAGGCCTGCTGTCTCCCTGTTCTTCCAAGGGCACTGGACTAGGTGTTGTGCCCTCCATGGTGGTGTCCACAGCTGCAGGTGCGGCTGGCATTGGCTTGCGCCTGGTGGGCTGTGTGGGGGGGGGGCTGGTCCTGCTGTGATGCACTGTGTCATGACGGGTCATTCGCCTTTGTGTGGCCCGTCTGCCCCTTTTTTTGGGGTGGTGGTGGTACTGGCGGTGTCTGAGTGCCGGGACGTCACACTCGCAGATGGTCCTGCCGCCTCTTCAGCCTCAAGATGCCCCTGGCTCATTGTTTGTGTGTCTGTAGGGGACATACGAGATGTGCTCAAGTTTCATTCCCCTGCATGATTTGGCATGCAAGACATTTATTACATGGTGCCGAGTAGGACCCTGGGCAATGAGGCTGATGGGCATGGTTGGTCAGGGGTGTTTGCAAGTGGGGTCACAATGATGGGGGACAGAAGTGGGTATGGGGTTGTCACATGGGCAGTTTGTATTTGGCCTGTGTGTGGGGATGGCAAAAGATCTGTACTGGGGCAGCTGTTGTCTGGCATGCATGCTTTGAATATGACACACAGGTCCCTATGGGGCACTGATGTAGTCCTGCCATGGGTGTGTGGTGCATGGCACTTGTATGGGTCCCTTGGCTGCCCTCCCCACTGCTCGGACTCACAGGGAAGCCTTGGTGCAGTGGAACATGGCTGCTGCGGTAGGTGTCTGCTGTGGCACCCACTCACTGCACCCTGTTGCAATGCCCGGCTCATGGGTCTGTCCACTGGGGCATCTTGAGCTAAGCTGTCAATGATGCATGCACATGTGCTCGGAGGGGGAGGGGGTTGACTCCCCTTCCTCATTCTGGCTGATGGCACCCACCTCTGCACCTCCACATCCCTTGATGCCCTCCATTTCCAGCTCCGAGCTGCACTTCTCCTCCCATGCGGTAACAGTGTGTCCTGCGCTGGGCAGATGTTTTTCATTGCCTAGGCCCATTGAGTTCATCATGGTGTGCAACCACCTCGTCAGCAAGCACCAGCAGCTCCACCTTTCTGAATTCTGGTTTGCAGATACGATCTTGGGCAGCCTGACCCTCTCCTGGGACATTCTGTCTTGTTTGCAGGTCTGGATGGCTACAGGTAGCGGTGATATTTAAAATTTAATGGACTGTGATTTTCAAAATGGCCACGGCAGTGCTTCCCGTTCCGGCGGTGACACGATCCCCGGCAATAGGTGATATCGCTATTTACACTGGGTTTTTCGGAGGTAGCCCTTGTTTCAGCATCAATTCCGCCAGGCGCAAATAGCGTTACCGCCAGAGACCGATGCACGTGCTCACAATGTTGTGATGCGGCGCTATTTGCGCCACATCAGTAACGATATTTCCGCTCAGCAGAAATAGCGCTGTTTACCGGCCAATTCCTGATTAGGCCCATAGTCTTGGCTATAGGCTTATTTTCAACGAAAACAAAGAACACTCCTATCTTGCTGTATTACTAAGAGGGGGTTTGCCCTACCTCAACTTAAACTAAACATGTGTGAGGAAGTCTAAAATCAAAATTCCACCATCCTGTGTCAAACCCATTTCCATCCCTTACACTTATAACTAAATAACAAAAGGGCTGCTAAGTCTTCTTAACGCAGAAGATGGGTCCTCGTCTTCTCAGCGGCGGAATATGCCATTAGTCGCTCAGGACCATTTCTTGAGGGAGAGACTCCTTTCCCCAGTTCATAGTTCTTTTTAAGTGTAGCAAAATTCCAGATTAGCAAATAAAAAAGTATATATTCCCAAATAAAGCAACGGTTCCAACTGGAATTCTGATCACCAAGAATGCCTTCCTTCTCTTGGTTTTCCATCACACAGTGTTCACAAACACTATTGCAGGGGAGGAGCAGTCCTTTGTGCGCTTCCCAAGCCTCTCCAGGTTTCATACGGGTCCCCAACCCAGTTTCTTTCACTTCCCGGACCTCCCCAGTTCTCATATGGGTCCCAGACCCTATTGCCCTGGCTTCCCAGGTCTACCGGTTTTCACACAGATCCCAGACCCGGTTTCTCTCGCTTCCCAAACGTCCTTCTCACCTTGCGACTTATCTTTGGGTCTCAGGTATGAGCATGGGGCGCCTCTGCTGTTTTGTTTGCTCCCCTATGGTCACCTTTCCTCGCAGGATCTGCACACACACACTGCAGCGGCTCTGCAGCCAAGGAGGTTGAAAGTCTGGAGACCATCCCCCACGTGGACAGTCAGGTTCTCTGGTTGGTCTGCAGATCTTATAGGGACTTCGATAGAAACGCTTGCGTCCCGGCCAGTGTTCTTTAACCTACTCAAAGCCGAACGTCCTAAGTTGGGGTTTATCTGTGGAGGAACTGACGAATCCCTTTTCCCTTTTTGTTCTCTGTATTTGTTAGCTGGTCTCCCATTGTCTGGACTGCTGAAGTTGGTTCTGCGGTGTACTCTGCATTGTTCGGTGCCACCGCCTCATCTCGGTATTAAAAAGGTTTTACTTCCAAGTGGGTTTCTTTTGATCTTCTTCATCCCAGTTTTTATACCTGCCTCACATAAGTAGTCTCTACTCTCCATCATCCAAGTATGGTCTGTGGTGGCCAAGTCTTCTACCCTACAGGGGTATATGGAGATATGGGGGACTATAGGGTTTGGTGTAGAGTGTGAGAGTGAGGGAGGAATTGATGTATTGGTTGTACTGCGTTCTCCCAGAATAGTCGTCTCCAGTCCCACAAGAGGTGTCCCTTCCCATGAGATCCACCCACTGAGTAGCGACATCCCTGGCCTCATAGAAAGGGCCTCCCCTAGGGAACTGTCAAGGGGTAGCCAGCTAATAAACAAAGGAACAGATCTTCAAGGCCACCATCGGTGGGCAACAAAGTTTAGCCAGCCTCTCTTTATACCGGTTATTAACATCTCGGGAGATGCAGGAATGTGCTGCTGCCAGTGTGTTCACCTCCATGGACCGAACCTTAAGTTTGGCCTTCAAAACGTATAGTCAACTATTTCAGGGTGCACTCACCTGCAGGATCCGTCTAAACAGGATTCTGGTCCCAACACTCCACTGAAGCTTCTCCAACTACATCACCAATTGCCTTACCACTGAAAGTCACTCAAATCTCTCCTCCACTACCTGATCCTCCTCCACCAGTTTCTACCATCACCATGTGGGGCCGTTCTCCATGCAAAATCACTCTTAGAATTCTGCTACCCATCTATAAAACCATCCACAGTCTTGCCTACTACCTCATACTGGGACAAATATCAAAAGAAACCCACTTGGAAGTAAAACCTTTATACGCAGCAACCACAGAAGCCCACATGGAGTTCAGACAAAGTAGGATTGAAAGTATGAGTGAGGCAGCAGCTGCCGCATGTTGGAAAGCAGAGAGTGGATGAACCGTTGTTAATGGCAACCGTATGCCAGGAGGGGCCACCTGCAAAGGAAGGCAAGAGGAGATGGCTGCTGTGTGTGCCAGGTGAAGTGGCAATGGCAGGGCCCACGAGTAACACTAGCTGCAGGGAATGTACATGTGTGTGTGTGTATGTGTATGTGTACACACACACACACACACACACACACACACACACACTCCCCACCCCACCCCCCAGAATAAGAAGCTTACATTAAAAACAAAATAGAGGTCTTCAAACGAAACAATTTTTTTTAAATATATTTTTTTTATTGAAATGGGGGAAACAGGCAGGGGCACCTCACAGGGTGTGACTGGGGCATAAAACTGCCTCCGGCACTAATGAAAAAGTGGCCCACAATTGCAAATGGCAATTCATTCCTTTAGTGACAGACCGTTTGAATTGTACCCAAGGGGGTGTTTTTGGGTGACATTTAAAGAATATTTATTCAGCAACAATGGTCAAAACTACTACATGCATAGTGAAGTAACTTAAACTGGCCCACTTTGGCCAAAAAGTGGCCCATTTTGACCACACAAAAAACTGGCCCACACTAGCATTTAGCATTTTTGGTTCGGCCAATGCCCTATAGGCTAGTCCTAGCCTGGCGGCTCATCCAGAATGGGTGAGGGGGCATCGACTCAGTGGCCCCCCCCTCACCCATTATGGAGGAACCGAGGAGCCAGCCCACAGACACCGAGCACGCCCTCAGCTGTTTTTTCCAGCTGAGGGAATGCTCCTGGGCTGGCCGAACTGTCAAAGGGAAACACCGTTTCCTTTTGGCAGTTCAGTTCCCCAGCCGCACATGCTAACTGAGCCAGGCAAGCCTGGGGGCGTTTTGCTTCGTCAGCCTTGCATATCTCATTGGAGATGCTGGCTGGGCAACTGCATGTCTGTATGTGCGAGGGGGGTGCTCCTGCGCCTCTTCACACATACGGACAGAGCAGCCTGGAGCGGGGCGTTTCAGCACCCAAGGGCAGCAACTAGGAAACTCTTGCTTCCCGATTCCTGTTCATGATCAAGACCGGGGCAGAAGGTAAGTTTATGTTCATTTATTTTTTACTTAAATAGGTGTATGGATGAGCGTACGCTTATAGGTGTATGGATGCGTGTACGTTTGTGTCATGAGCGAGTGTATGGTGATAGTTGCTCGTGTGAATGATTGAGGCCCACCTGCCAAAATCAGCTCTCCTTCTGAGGTGCTGTGGAGCCCAGGGGATAGGGATGGTATTTTTTTTCTGGCTATCTATCATAGATGTCCAGTCAAAAATACCATGCCTGGGCCCCCCAGCCCCAATTGCAAACTGGCTTTTTATCCAATTTATATGCTCTAAAATGCAACATTTTAACCCATTATTTTTAAAAAATTCCCAGGGGAAAACACCCGAACCCTCTAAATTGGTTTGGGCACCCTTGCTACACCAAGTTGCTATGGCATATCTGGGCACATATTTATGCCCCTTCACTTAAAAAATTCACAAGCCCAGGGACTATGCTGTGAGCAGGGTGGCCGGAAGCCATGGCATAGAGATAGGTGCCCAGGAACTATACTGGGAGTAGGGTGTGATGACAGCAACCACTGGTCATTCTTAAAGCTTCACGTTAGCATCAAACTGGTAGACCAGGAACTCTCACCCCTTCGCTTCACAGGGTTCCATGGCGCATTCCATCATCACGTGCACAGGCTCCTTCTGTACAGTCAAAACACAATAGACCGCTTCCAAAAACAAGTACAGACGGGCAAAGTGACAAAGCATTTTTGCAGGCGCTCAAAAGACTTCAGAAATGTTGCACTGTAATTTGCAGAGAAAAATGGATTTATGAAAAAACGATATCCCTAACTCTACGGTTCTCTCCCAATCCTGGTGGCAGCAGCGGCTCCACTTCTGGCCGTGCTCGCAGGAGGTTGGAGTTGTATTTCTGAGCGGCCTCCTTCCATAAATAAATGATCTGGACGCTGTGGCAACTTCGATGTCTCCGGTTGGGCTATCTGCCGAGAGGGAGCGTGCTCAGAACCAGGCAAACATTCTAAAGTTCAGCACCGTTAAAAAAAAAGACAAAACGGGATTTACGTTTGGTCGATCCCCAATGAATGTCTTTTAAAAGTAAAGCGGGAGCAGGGAATGTCGATTGTCATTCACTGGCATAGAACCAAATGAAGACGATAAAAGAAATTGGGGGGGCTATGGGAGTGAGCAGCTTGTTCACCAACGGCAAGTTAGTTTCATTAATCAGTGAGTGCAAAATCCAGTGAGGTCGAAGGTCGTCAAAAGTGGAGGCAGAAGCAGATCAGCTTGCACATTTTTTTTTTTTAAAACTCCACGGAAAATGTACTTCAACTACCACCTCCTCCAACTTTCTGCCCAGTCCACAAGGCATAGTTCATTATAACACGCCAGAGGTGTCTATCTTTAGCAGTGTCAGCAGAAGCCAGGAAACCCCACGAGACGGGAGAAAAGTCATGAAATAGATCAGAGTTTAGAGATCAAATTATATATCCTCATTCAAAGTCACGAGCTCTGAAACAGGCACAGCCTGAACGATTCTTTAAACCAAGCAGCCGGTTCATTCTTTAATCAAACCATGAGTTTCACCATTGAACACCTGCCTGATCCAGTCTCAATCCCCTCCTCGTACCACAGGCATCATCGGGGTGGTGCAGGTGGTCTCCATCATCCTTCTTGAATTCATATCCGAAATTCCCTTTAGGTCATGCCGTTTCCGCCTTGGACTTCCATGTCATTCTTTCCCAATCATACTGCGTAGCATTCCTAATTGTTCCCCTACCTTACATACTGAACGCTTGTTTGCGCTCTTCCTTCCCCTCCACTGAACCATTATTCTTGGTAATGAATAGAACCTACAACTCCTTGAAAGCTGAACGCCGTCAACTTTACAATACATTATACACAAATCGTCTAAAATAACCACTAAATTATATTAAAAAAAGAGCTTGAAGCTTATTATAAGTTAAAACACAACACAACAGAAAACATACAATACCACATTTAAAATGAATGGGTTTTTTCTTTCAACTTAGGACTTGGCATTTACCAACACACACCCTGTTCCAACGCAACCCCTTCGACTAACCTACCAATATGCACCTCCGCTCTGTCCCACCCAGCTCCTTTCACCCCTCCCTCCTGTGACTAATTAACATCAATACTTCTGCTCAAGGCCCCCCCAATCGCCCCGCGCCCCCACCTTCTACGGCACTCAACGTCCCCACAACTTCTCATTTCACTTGTTCCTCATTTTCTAGGATGGATTGCCACCTAATGCATCCTTCTAAAATTCACCACAATAACCTACCTCTTGCCCTGACAAAATCAGTCCCACATCCATGTGCTCCCAGACCTCACCACCTATCATACTACGAACCCACTCGAATCACACCACTTAACGCACCCATTCATTGTCTTATGCTGTGTTCTTGGCAAACACTTGGGGCATCAAATTGTCTTGGGCACCAATGAAAAAGTGGTTCAGTTGCAAATGACAATTAATTCCTTTTTTGACAGACTGTTTGAATAGCACCCGGGAGGGAATGATAAAATGAGATGCAAATTGTGCATTTTAAGGATGGGGGGGGCCTTTGACCAAAAAAAAAAAATAGAAAAAAAAAGCAGCATTTATCGTCGTTTTGTTTGGGCATTGCCCTGTTGCCCTATACACCAATCTGAGTCTGCCCAGGACTCTTTTGGCTGACATTATTCAGGCAGGTACAGTGCTTTTCGTTCTAACATAAAGCTCCCCTTTTACCTTTGCTGAAGTTCCCCGGCATGATTGCGTTTTCCCACAGTTGCCTTCCCCCTTAGCAGCCTAGGAGAAATCATAGCTTGCACTGAGGGTCTCATCTCAAAAGGCGAAACCGTGTATTTGCTTATTTGAGTGGGTTACTAACCACATGACTAAAAGCTGTAAGGCCAGCAGAACCAGAGCCTCAGCAGAGTCCAAGAAGTCATCACTCCCCACTAAGGACCGCAGTCGTTGTACGAGGTGCTGACTGACCAATCTACAAGCAATACCAGGTCTAGTAGCCATGACGAGCCGCCAGGTCCACCCAGCTGGCAAGATACCAGCAGCAATCAAGACACAGTTGCACACCCCGTACAATGAAGAATTGGGGGAACGAGAGAAAGCATTCCTAGCAGCAATGCTTGTTGTGTCCAGGCCCTCAGCTCAGACCAAGAACATTTCAACCAAACCCCAGCATACCAGCACTGTTTGGCCAAAAATACACTAACATACACAGCTAAAGCTTTACTTCAAACTACATCAGCGATCACCAAATACTACCTTCGTATCAACCTAAACTAGACCCAGGAAGACAATCACATTCTTTTTTTTTTTTTAATGTGTTTATTTTTGAAAAAGGCAGGGTAATAACAGTACCGACAATTATCAATAATTAAAATGCATTACTGTAAAAGCTCATCTTTTCACTTTTCCCACCCTCCTCAAGATTATCAAGCCTTTCAGGGGTCTCCTCCTTTATTCCTGCTCCTGTGGGGCATCTCCGGTGTCCAGGACTCTCCTGGCCAGTTGGGGTTTGTAAGTCAGGGCTGGAAAGTCTCTATCAAAGTCAAGAACAGAGTTCCAAATGTTCCGGAAGCGGTGGAGGAGGCCTGCTCTAGCTGCCGTCACTTTTTCTGCTATTAGCACATCCCATAACTTCAACCACCAGAGGGGTAGGAGGGGGCCCTCTGCGGACTTCCATGTGCGGACCACCACGATACTACCCGCCAGCAAGCATTGGGACAGGAGCTTGGCCTTGGGGCCTGTTCTTGGGTAGGTCCCGGGGATCGGGAGGCCCAGGACGACAGGTTTGGGGTCTAAGGGGAGTATTGTTTGTGTGATGTCAGCGATGGTCCCAAAGCATGGTCTCCAGAAGATTTGGACTTTTGGGCAGGTCCACCACATGTGAAAGAAGGTTCCTATTTGGCCGCATCATCTCCAGCAGGCCGGGTCCAGTGTATGGTTCATGTGGTGGAATGTTAGAGGAGGATAGTACCATCGCAGTAAGATCTTGTAGGCGCATTCTCTGTTTGTAACGCATGCAGACGACGAATGAGCGCGGGTCCAGTTGTCCACCCAATCCTGGTCCTCTATGGGGTGGCCCAGGTCTGCTTCCCATTGTTCTGTCACTGAAAGGCACAGGAGACCCCACTCTCTAGATTGGGGTATTACCGTAATAATTAATCTCAGAAAGAAAATCCAGAGGAAAGAATTTGCAAAAAAAGCGTATTAAGGATTTTATTTTACCGAATACATTTTTCTCTGTGAATTTAATCACGAATTAATCTGCACTCTAGCGATTTTTTATTTTACATAGCAGGAATATTTTAATAAAACATCAAAATTTGATAAAAATTATCCTATTAAATCATTCATACATTTATCCGCATCCATACAACATCCATCAAATTACTCATACAACTCATCAATAAGTACAAGATAAAAACATAACAAATATAACAATTCATCCACAATTTCATAGTTATACAAAAGGTTTTGTGCAAAACAACACAGTGCAGGGCCACAATAGATTTTTTAAGTGGTCAGCAACAACAACACAATGCATGGCCACAGTAGATTTTAGAAGAGGTGGTCAGCCATCGGGATAGGCCAAAAAGAGACTTCACAAGTGGCCTTGTCCTAAATTTCTCTCTACCGGTTTCGACATGTAAACGATGGTTTGGTACGTCTTCATCAGGAGATTAAGGGTAGTTGTCTACAAGCAAAACAAATATATGGGCCCATCAGTTCCCTATCCAAAACTAAGATCAAGTGAAGAAGAGAGGCCAAGTGAAGGGAAGCAGAAAAGAAAGTGCAAGTACATGACTTCACAAAGCTAAATTGCAGGCATAAAATGTTCTGCTGTTATCCTGCTAAAAGTCCCCCAATATCTACATATATTGGGGTTAAACTCAGGGCGTCATGCATGGAGTGCTAGCATAAGGTATCAGTGTTCCTAGACCAGGCTGGTGCAGATCATAAATGTGGCAAAGAGTGATGGAAAAATTAGATACACACCAAATAGAAAGAAATCAGGGCCCACATGCAATTGTTTAGAAAAAACTTTTTGAAGGGACAACTTGCGAACCAACCTTGGCGAACTGCAACAGGAATCAATCCGTTGTATAAATTTTGTATGAAACAGAAAACACTGTCATGCAAATTGGCAATGTTCTGGTTAACAATCCTGCATGGCAGATGTTTGAATTTTAGACTCCAATCTGCGAGGGTTTCAAAAGAAATTATATCAGAAACCCTAACCAGAAATACGTCAAGGTGACTCGTACCGTATTGGTACATAGATGTCTTTTACAATGTCCATATGACAAAATAGGTCTGAGCCTCTACACAATATCCAGAAGTAAAAATCGAAAGTAGATTTCCATGGGAGACTAAAACCTAAATGGCATGGCTAAAGGTCATTATGTGCAAGGGTTTTCTAATTATGTGACAATTAGAGAAATCTCATTTAAATTAATATTGGTCATTATCCGAGGTGGTTAGTCTTAAATGAAAAAATAGAGAGAATCTCGTTATAAAGACCCAAACGCTTCATTTGACAAGGACGGGCAAAATGCCTTATAAATTATTCTGTAGCTGGCTCCAAAGAGCTACTTGCCTGCGGATAGCATCCCACGAAAATCGTAGCCGCTGCTAGAACGGGAACTAAAGTTCACGGGATCAGCTGCTTGCTCCCGTCATCTACGACTCGTTCAAACGGGTGGGAGATGCGCATCTAAACTACGTCTACTTACCCACGCGTTAAGAGCAACTGGCTACCTATCACGTGATTCCACTATGCCGCGTTGATAGGATAATACACGACCTGAAGGGACACGTGATTGTTGGTCCACATAGCGCGTGCATCCGTCAATCGTAAATACTGAATGACGTATTCACATTGAGCCACGTAAATGGAAAAAATAATAATCAGCTGGAAATGACACGTGATCGTTGGACCACGTTGCGCGTGCAACAGTCACCAGTAACTACTAGGTGACGTAACTTACTCGCAAATACCAAACGTTACCACGGCTTCCCATTGTGCCATAGATCGAGTCCTGAAGATAAGAAAGTCTTTCTGGAGGCGTTTGTATAGCACGGAAATCCTGCCCAGAGTTGGTAGGTCCTTGAGGGTTAATTCTATAGCTGTGGGAGGGCGAGTTACTGCCTGGTGTGTCTGCGGGTGGGAGCACCAGTGGCGCAACTGGAGGTATGTGGCAATCACATTCTTAAGAGACATTTTATCAACCAAGAGACACCAGGTGGCATCCTCCCAGCTACTACACAACCTGGTTGAACTCTCCAGTTGCCAACCAATTGAACACAGAGCAATCAAAGAACTAAGCGCCCCCTCATCAAGGCGTAATCCACATCCAAATGCAGCACAGATATTGCAGGCGGTGCAGTGTTCCTGTTCATCCCCAAAGACTGGCTAATGGACAATCACACTGCAGTCTTACACAAGGCAATGCAACCAGAATTCAAGATTACATTCCTCAACCGCACTGGCAAGAATGGAAAAGAAATCGCACTCAACAAGGCAATATTGCCACCCTTCTAAACCATCCTGGACTGCGAATCACTCCTTTGATATCATTGCGTCCATGCAAACGTTTCTCATTATCAACCAACCACCCTGAAATAACCTTTAGTTTGCTGACAACTACTAGGATGTGGCAGTTATCCCGAACGGTACCCTGCCAACACTTCATCACCCTACATGGTTTCATCCACTGGTGGCAGGAAAGAAAAAATGGTTGCCATAACCCAAACAAACAACATACCTGGATGCTCTCCACCTCAAGAAATTAGTGGGGGGCTCAGGCAGGCTGACACATTTCCTATGCTGGCACCAAACAATTCCTTCAAATACTTGCAAAACAGCCAGCGACTAAATCGCATACCTCCAACATCAAGATGAGCAGAAGGATGGAGCAAATCTGGGGAAAACAAAAAACACATGATTGACAAAGTGGATCCACAGCGCAGGGACCATAGAGGTAAAAAAAAAAAAAAAGTTTACTAAACACATTCACATGAAATCCACACAATAACCCAAGAAAGACATGTTCAGAATCATCTAAGAATTCAAAAGCCTGTAACACCACACTAGCCCCATACCATCAACCCTAAGACTCCATCTCTGCCCATTTCAGCAAAAATTGTACAGATTCAAAATCAACAGGACAACAAAATAAAGACACTACAGCGACACCCTTCTACATACTGGAACCAGCAGCACCTAACAAAGTAACCACCCAGATTCAGAAAACCTTACGCACATACTCCTTAGGAATTTGCAGACACAGTCAATGCTAACCAATAACCCAAAGATAAACAAATACATAACATCCTGGTCCGCCCTCTCTGCCAATCACTCTTCAACAGAAGGTATTGTTAGACTGGATTTCTAAACTCTAGCCTGGTGGTCAGATGTTTAGGAGGCCTCCCTTGTTATAGTGAACAGGAAGCAACTTCTGGGAGTTCGCCAAACCAATCAAGGTAGGGGGGGCACTAGCAAGCCCAGCCAAGATGGCTGTGAGCTCCTAAACCCCTTGAAAGATCTGGCAAATATCCAGAGGTTTACCGACTGAGCTGACACTTCAGACGTGGTGCCGTGCAGCAAACACCCGCACCCTCCTCGGGGCGAAGTTTAGAGTCCGATGGTGCCTGGAGAGCAGAGATAGAGATTGATCGTTGGAGCCCTAGATTGCTGTGGCTCGGAGGTAAGGGAGGAGTCATCGTCCCTGGCCGTGAAATACTGGGGATCACCAGGCCTGGAAAAACAGAACATTGCTGCGGCGGGCTGTAAATCTAAACGCAGCTCAACTGAATAAGGGCACCCACAAGAAAGGCACCAACACCTATCCTTCGTCGAATCCATCCGGGATGGGTGATCTGAGGGGCCCCTGGCACCTACACACAGTGGGTCTAGAGGAGTCTCACCTGCAGGTGCGAGGTACACGCTGGACTGAGCGGACCTACGAACAGCCGCCCCCAGCAGGTGGGAGGCCAGAGCTGGTGGCACCCACGCAAAATCGGAGCTAGCACGGAAGGAAGCGGTACCCCGCTACACAAGGAGGCAGCGGCCCCCACCTTTCCGACATTCGGTGGTACATGCATCCAGAAGGGGGAGCACCCCAAAGAACCCATCTGGGACCCCACCCGGGGTGAACAACCCAAACGGTCCCTGGCGCCCAGCATGCAGTATCCAGTGGGACACGAAAGCTCCTCAACACCATGCGCATGGTGCGCTGTGGGTCCCATAGCTCTGCAGACAACAGTGCCTGTCGGCTGGGTAGCCCACGGGAAGTCAGGGCTGACGTGGAGGCAGCAGCGCCCTGCTGCAAAAATGGGCTGCAACTCCCACTATCAAACAGAGTCGGAACTGCAAGCAAACGGAGGCAGGTAGTAATGATCCGTGGCGCCACTGTTGGGAGAGAGAAATGTACTCCAGTGGTTGCACACGCCCAATACAGACCACGGCTCTTGACCCCAAGAGATTAGACAGCCAAAAACAGGACAAACGCAGAAGAAGGGGGTGCTCCTGGGTCTGACCTGCTCGGGGGGGGGTGAATAGAGAATGCTGGAGTGAAACGCGCTGCCAAACATGAGAGGGCAATAATGGAGCATCACACAATCCCTCTGGAACCCTATTGCTCACATGAAGCCCTTGCTCACCTTACATAAACAGCCGGAGCAATAGGCCCCGCCCCGGGACAGATTCGGGTGGCACCATTGGTGAGGGAAACGGGAGAGCAATCAACAGAAAAAAAGGGTGCGTACCACACAACGGAGATCTGCGAGTGGCCATCACCAACATTGGGAGAAGGGCGGGCCATAAGGCGAATCTCACAGTAGCAGACAGGTTTGCGGCCGAGGCCCTAGGACACATCCGCTTGTTGAGGTCGGGGGTCTTCCTCCTCTCTCCCTGATCAGCAAGGATAGTCTGGGAATTTCAGAACGGGACGTGATGACTGAGAAGACAGGATCAGGTGGACAGTTACCCTCTCAAGAAGCTGGCCCAAATCACCCAGCTACTGCGGACAACTGGGGTGGGGGTAAGCGGGCAACAAATACCGGACAAAGCATATAGCACCCATATCACACAGGTCTCAGGAGCTGCTGAGGGGTCAAAGTCCGGTAAAGGAGGCAAACAGCAGTCCAATGTTTGATAAACTGCAAACCAGCATACAGTCTCCAGATGGGAAAATGGATACCCTCACCTGTAAGGTCGACCATATGCAGGTCCGTCTTGACAAACATGGGAGAGGTTGGATCAAGTAGCGGGGGGAGTGTCCAGCATAGAGGACGAATCTGCGTCAGTAGCCAGAGACATGACACTTGTGAAACGGACACTGAAGGAGCTCACCGACAAACAGGACGACTTGGAGTCCAGGTCTAGAAGGAACAACCCAAGAATAATCGGGTTTCTCCCCCCCCCCTGCCCGAGTCAGTGGAGCACAGGAACATGGAGCCCCTGGTGGGAGAAATACGGCGGGAGGCGCTAGGAGCAGAAGAGTTCTCGGCGGTATTCATAGTGAAAGTGTGCACCGAGTGGAAAGAAGCCAATTCCCGGGGCACCACCACACCCGATCATAGCCCGCATGTTAAATTATCGGGACAGAGACACTGCTCTTCGCAAAGCCAGAGAAAAAGGAACAGTAACTTACAAAGGGGACACGATCAGACTTTTCCCGGACTTTTCAGACAACGTACTACCCCCCAGGAGGACGTACACAGAAGTCAAGAAAAGTCTAAGAGAAAGGGGCATCAGTTATGCCATGCTGTTCCCTGCCAAGCTGCGGATAGAACACAGAGGGGCGAGCAATCTTTTTTTTACACCCCGGAAGAAGCCAATGCGCCTTTCTGGAACTACAGCGGAGGAATCCCCGGCAACGAGGGAACAATGGGTGAAAACATGCCTGGAGATGCATATCCTTTAGTAATGCATGATGCTTGAGACAAGTGGGGATCTGATCCGAAGCAGTCGGTTCGTAACCGCAAGATAACGGAAGTGTGGTGGATGCTTGAATCCAAGCTATCCCTCATGCGAAAGCTCAAGTTTTGTGCACGGGTAGGGGGAAGGGATAGCGCTGATGAGTTGGGGTGATCAGCAGGGGATAGGGGGGGGAAGAGGCCAGAGTACTGACGAATTGGGGTGGTCGGTGGGGGAGGAGGGCAATGAGGAAAGGGCCGTTACAAATCCCGAGGTGAAGTGGAATCTGGGAGGCAAGTATGACAAAAATGCAGGACGTATCAGAAAGGACCACATGAGATTTAAGAAATATGGTATGGATCTGCTTCCCATAGAACCCAATGCCTGCAACACTTAACTATATCACCTGGAATGTGCGGGGGTTGAACTGCCCGTCTAAATGCTGTGAAGTCCTGTTATATATGCAGCACCATCGGGCGGGAATAGCATTCTAGCAAGAGACCCATTCGACACCAGGGGAGGAATCCAAATTTGGGAAAAGCTGGGGGTGCCATAGGTACTTCTCGTCCTACTCCTTGTATGCGGGACGCGTGCGTGTGTGTGTGTGTGTGTGTGTATTGATCCATAGCTCTGTGGGGTTTCATCAGACGAACGTGGTTAGAGATGAGGAAGGGAGAGGTCTGGTGGTACAGGGAACCATATAGGGCAAGCTATATACCCTAGGCAATTATTATGGCCCGAATTACGACAAAGTAGAAATATTGGACTAGATTGAATAGCAGCTGGGGAAGTTCCCGCTTTGGGAGGTTATCTGGGCTGGGGGCTTGAATGTGGGCATGGACCGGCCAGGGACCCGGCCAGGGACAGTATGGGGAGCAGCTAGCTCTCAGTTCTCAAAGGAACAAGCAAATTGCAGGGGATGTGCCTAACATGGGACATTGGGGATGTAGGGAGGGTTAGGAACCGTGATGCACAGCAGTAAACACACCAATCCTCGAGCCACAATTTAGCTTCATGGTTTTGCACACATTGATGGAAAGAATTACGGGAACAACGATCCTCACACACAAATTGTCAGATCATGCTCCGATCCTGTTGATGGACGAAATTACAGGTTGAGACAGGGGGTAGCCCCCCTGACGATTTAAGAGCGACAGCCTCACGGATGCGCTGTTCCGGGATGGCCTAGCCAAGGCGATAAACCTGTTTCTCGAGACTAATGTCGGCTCTGAACTCAGCCGGGACTTTATGGGAGACTTTCAAGTGTGTGATAAAGGGAGAGCGTATATCAAGAGAATCCGATGTTCTGCAGCAAATTAGAAGGAGCTTGCTCTGAAACAGCACTATACACAGTCATTACAATCTGCATCACACACACCATCGCACCCCGAACAAGTGGAAATCTTAGCATGCCTGCGGGAATTTGAGGAATCAGCACAGAGAGGCCAAATTCATAGAGGGGTGAGGGGGGACAGCGGCGCAACATTATCAGTTTCTCCTGAGACTCAACAGGTCGTCGGAGGTAAATTATCCTGCCTGTGGTTCGGGTCACTGGTGCCCAGCGGCTGCGTTTGCAAGAGTTCTGCTCGGGTATATGAGCGTGGTGAAACCTCTCCTCAACGAACAATGCAAAAGACACCAGTGCAGACCTCTTCTGGGTACCCGACCAGATGCGGGAAAGCTGGTTACAGGGAAGGTCACCAATGCATGGAGACAGGCGTCACAGTTGTTGCGGTCGAAAAAAGCCCTCCATCTAAGGACCCTTCGATGGCAAGAAGCTGAAATTTCACAGAAGGGCTTCTTGTCGGACAAGCTGAAGACCCCTGGGGTTCCTTGACGAAACAACAGTGTGTCTATCGCGATGCTGGAGCCGATCCGTCCACCGGGTGATCCAGAGACACTTCCAAGGGCTCCAAAATGCTTGGGTACCAGACAATGCTGGGACCAGTTGTACCTACTTGTCCAGAAGGTTGAAGCACCAAGGAGGGTCTTCCAAGATCAGTAGCGAGACAGGGCTCCAACAAAGGTTGGTCGCTGGGCCTTCTAAAGGATCGTCCATAGGTCTTCAACAGTCTTCACAGCTACAACAGGATACATGGGGTCCTCTTCAGATCTGCTGGAATGGCTGCAGGGCTCCTCTTCTTATCCCAAAGTCAGTTGAGTGATCACCCTGCAATGGCAAGATCTGCCCCACACATGCACACCAGCAGTGGTCCAATCAGTGACCGCTGTTGGTCCGACTCATGCATGTACAAAAGACACTCTGGAAAAAGGCTGTGAATTGGTCCAGTTTCAACTCTCTGGTTTTCCCAGACAAGTGCATGACCATAAAACGATTTTCCTGACCTGGTAGGGCTGGTAAAAGGCCAAGAGGCAAGATGGCCAAGGAATAAACAACATCCCTCATGGCACAGCCATGTTGAAACACTAGCCACTGTTCGTAGGAGAAAATCCCTACGAGTGTAACTCAACAAATCTAGCAACATCATCACTGATTCTCTGAAGGGAAGTTTAAACTTGCATGGCACGGGAAAGGCAGAAGCTACCAGACTCTGACCCTGGGGTACCTATCTGCCAGAGGACCATGTAGGGGAGAACAAACTCCAGAGAGGCAGGAAAACACTTAAATCAAAAATGACATGGTGAAGTGTGCCACCCATTCACAGCGCCAGACCTCTAAAGGCTTCTAGTTAATAAATCTTTTCCAGTGAAATATAATTCTGGAACACAAATTCATTTTCAATGATCAGTATTATCAACAGGTGAAAGGAGAAGCCATGGGCGCAAAATATCCTTTTATGGGACACTACGAGGATGACATGTATATGTTGATTTATGCTTCAAGAAACAGGTCATGTTATGGCAGAGGTACGTAGCTGTTTTGCTTGTATGGACAGGAAGACGGGAGGAACTGGACACATTTGTGAAGAGACTGAAATCCAACGACTTTGGGATCAATGTAACATATTATAGCAACGAAAAGAGCATTGGTTTTTGGGATTTGACCATCTATGTAGACGGTGGGAGTCTGAAAACCTGTATGTACAGAAAGGAAACGGAGGTTGCATGCAACAAGTTGTCACAGTAAAGCAGTGATCGATAATATTTGAATGCGGAGTACACAAGAGCAAGGCGCAACTGTGAAGACACATGTTTGTTAATCTTGAATGCAACCTGGTCAAGATGAGACTCAGCAAGAGGCTATTCAGCGAGTAATATTGAGAAAGCACACGAGAAAGCTTGGTTGATTAAAAGGGAAATGACTTTGAAACCTAAGGAACTAAACAGGAATGATGAAGGGGCCATTACATTCATTAGCAAATACTGCAAGGATAATCATCGTATTAATCAAGTTCTGGGTAAGCACTTGCATCTCTTAGAATTGGATTCTGACATTTGTAAATATCTGGACGATAGACCCAAGGTCATTTTTACCAGAGCGCAAACTCTTAAAAACAAACTGAGTCCCTCATTTCTATCCAGCATGGAGCCTGTACAAGTGGGGAGTTAGCTTCTTCCTAGGA
Organism: Ambystoma mexicanum; assembly: GCF_040938575.1. Lineage (NCBI taxonomy): Eukaryota > Metazoa > Chordata > Amphibia > Caudata > Ambystomatidae > Ambystoma > Ambystoma mexicanum. The sequence continues at coordinate 80,295,303 of NC_090931.1, forward strand.
CAAATGTTTCTCAAAGTGCCAGACATGCACAATGTGCCGCTATGCACACAGAACGACTCAGGAATGTATGGTCATACAAGGAGTAAGACTAAGAATAGAAGGCCGGATTAATTGTAGATCTAAATGTGTAGTATATGTGATCATGTGCAAATGTTAGAAACTATATATAGGCAGTACGATCAGGGAACTAATAATCTGCATTTGAGACCATCTGTCAACTATTGGACATCAAGAACAAAAGCACCCTTTAGCTTCACACTGGCAAGCGGAACACCAAATGGAGGAAAAGAAGGATCTGACTTTTATTGGATTAAGTAGGATTAACCTTGGCCACAGAGGGGGAGATCAGGAAATGAAACAGACAGAAAGAGGCAAGACTCATATGTAGAATGCATACTACTGAGATTGGATTAAAACAGGGAACAAGAAACTAGCATTGTCTTGTGATGGAATGTCTTACTGTACTGGGAGAATTTAAGATGTTCATTAACTAAATGTTTGTACTAGGTCCATAGGAATATGATATAGATGTTGTTGCTTGATAACATTGATGTAAGTACTAACTAACATTTCTTTCTATAGAAATATTATTTCTTAGCATATTGATTTGTGGTCCACCCAGTGCTCCAGATAAGATTTTGAGGTGGGAGTATTTTACTCTCCATTTTTAAACTTTGAGCGTAAATGTGATTTTAAGAGAGTAAAAATGACTTTTCTCCTTTGCAAGAGAGTAAAAAGTATGCAACATCCAGCCAACGTGTGAAAAAAACTGTATGGAAATCATTACTATGCGGCAGCTTTCTGCATTGTGACAGAATACACCTTTCATTGTTTCAGGCCATTTGAGCTCTCCTGTATATATTTAAATGTTGAAATCACTAAAACCTAGCCAATTACATAGTAAAGCATACATGAATATGTATTGTGCGTTTTGAGATTCGATAGAATTCTCTTTTGATGTTTAATGAAAGTCCTAATTTCCTGGAGCTATTACTATCTAATGGTATGCCAATGTTATGATACAACAGTGCAAAGAGGCAAGGACTCCATGCTAAATTCTATATCTAATCTAGTGGTCAAATGGTTATTTGTATAGCTCTTTTGGCAAAGCGCTGTACATAGAAAATATTTATCACAATTACCACCAAACCAAAGTCGGTACAACTTTATCGACCTCAAAAGGATGAAAGACGGAGTTAGACTTGCCAAGATTCAAACCTGCAACCCACAGATCACGCAGAGATTGCAGCAACGAGTACTCAACCGGTTTAGCTATCTTATTGGCTAACATCCTTCAGAGGTTGGTTAACTGAGTATCGACTGAGGTATAATGATCACAGTACCTAGATGTATGACAAACCATTCATGAAGCGCTGCATAGAAGTTAAATACCTATCTGGATTATCACAGGGACAGGTTTTACTGAGTTTCTATTTCAGTTACCAATGTAACTTTAATTTGTTTTTGAACAGTGCTTGCACTTTGAGAGTCAGGTTTTGGATGTTTTATTTGTAATCTTGAAGATTTGAGAGGCTAGAACACCTGTGATCAGTGTAATGACAATTACTCGCCCTTGAGCAAAGACTCTGCTGCAACTGACCATTTATACTAATGTACCCTATTGACTGCAAGGTTGAATGGATGTAAACTAGATACACACCGTTTTTATAATTAAGACTGTAAATTAAATAAGAAGTGTAAAAATGATCTGCCGCTGCATGATTATGCACACAGCACCGAACTCTGAAAAATACAATTGTGCAATGTTAGTTTGCTTTCTCTGGAAAAAAAAACAACTTGTTTTAAAAAAAAAAAAATTAAAAAAAATAATCAATTCTCAACTGCAACTTAGTTTTCCATCTTATTAATTATACAATCCTAAAATTCTAGGAAAACATGTACAGTGCTTCTGAAGTTGAATGGAAAGAAACCATTCCTTTTATCAGTGTGCAGTTTATTTTTTTGAAAGGCTTCAGAGAAATGCATTCCGTTTCAGAGGTGGCTTGCAATTACATCCATGTAGATAAAAATCACAAGAAGCCTTCTGGTTTCTGTCAAGTAACCTGACCTTTGCACTGCCCTCTGCTCTAAACCTGTGTGTTAATGTACCCAGGAAGATAATAAAGCTTGTGTATTTACAAGATTTTCATGCGTAAAAAGGCCTAGTACTCGCCTTATCTGGAGACCTGGGTCCACCTATATATATTTTGAGCACAAGCCTTTTTTGGGGAGCAGAATTTTGAATATTAGAAGGGATCCATCTTGGAAAAGGTGTTGACTCATGATGAATGGTATATGTTAACTGGGTTGCGTACATTCGAATATAATCTGACCCATAGTAAAGGGCATGGAGTAACATTAGAACGTGTCAGTCCTGTTCGGAAACGAATGACGCTGCACGTAGCAGGAGGGATAGCATCGTACATAGCAGCCATAAAAAATGATGTAAATAAAGAGAGATGGTCTAAATAGTTCAAAGGGAACAGTGGATTGCACATCACTTTTAAGGCACTCTTCATGTGCCTTTACTATCTAAATATATTAAAGATTTCCGTCTTACAGGGACACAATGTGATAAACATTCTGTCAGCACAACTGAGAATGGAGGACGTTGCACGCTCCGTGCGTGAAGACACTAAACAAACGCAGAAAGGAATAAAGGGTTTCAACATGGTGCTGGCATTGTAGACCACCCACGGAACGCCGCCAAGGTGATGCCTTCTAACACTGGTGCGAACATAGGTAAGGAATGGGGAATGTTGCCTGTGAACAGTGCAGAAATTTGTTAAACTGGGAGGGCCCGTGAAACTGCTAGCTTGGGTTGATTTGGATGATTTGCAATGTTTGGGATTTACAGGAGGACATATTTAAAACCGGAAAATGAAATGTAAAAGGCAATAAATCTGGATAGTGTCAAGAATTGGAAATAAGAAGCTGAATATAATGGCAGGTGAGAATCTGGTTTAAAATGCATTGTGTGGCATCACTTTATCTTGTGAGCTTTTAGACAATAGGGGCAGTAATACGCATATGGATATGCATGTATAACCATCTATACACAGGGAAGGACACCAAGGGTGTAGATGACTTGTTGGATGATATGCACAAGTGTTAAGTGGATCGGAGACTTAGGCATATGGAGCCCAATAGAATGAAAATGGGGTCTCTCACAGGAGGTGGCATAGAAATGCACAAGGTGTAGGGAGAACTGGCACACGCATAATAGATCATCAGAGACATGATGAAACAAATCAACAGTGAATGTTATAACATTGACGGTAATATGTGTGTCCATCGTTTCTCTCTGCCCCACAACTCCTTCCTTTCTCCAACCCTCCAATTTCTGTCACAAATGGGAAATGGGAACATTGTTTCGGATGTATGTGCTACCCGGATATTTAATTATGGTATATGTATTTTTTATTTATTTGGATTTATAAAGCCCCCGGGGCCATCATGGCACTGTTACAGTATATTCACCTAGATACAATATAAGACAAATCCATAGAGGCAGAAATGCAGGTTGTAGAGGCGTTCCTTGGTTACAGGGGAAAACAACCTTAGACATCAAACGTGAGCAATATTAGTTGAATAGCTTTGTTTTTAATGCCTTTCTGAACGATATGAGAGAGTCTTTGCTTCTTAAGCTGAGCGAGGCTGGCGTTCCAGGTTTTTGGGGCTAGCACTTCGAAGCTGGTGCCGCTGGCTTTGGCTCCATTGAATGCCGGGACTGAGAGTAGGTGAGAGTATTGGTCTTTTTTTGGTCTGTGGATGGGCACTTTATGCATTCTTTCGGCTAGGTAGGATGGGGCAGTATGGGAGAGGCATCTGTGTGTAATCGTGAGGGCTTTGAATACTATGCACTCTTTAGCCGGGAGCCAATTGGCGTCTTTTCTCACCTGAGAGGTGTGCTCCTTCCTAGGGATTCTCGGGGCCGTTCTGGGGGCATGGTTTTGCGTAGTTTGCCATTTATGTTATTGGCGATTGTGCCCAGGAGTAGGATGTTGCAGTAGTCCAACTTTGCGGCAACTGTGGCTCTAGCAATGTTGAGACGGTTTTTTGGGGTTTCACTGCATTTATGATTTTTGTCATGAGCAGCCGATTATGAAATGGCACCGATTTGTCTTTCCATTGATAAGGTGGAGTCCACATATACTCCAAGGGTTTTTACTGCCACAGAGACTAATCACAGTGTTCTCAATACTGAATGAACTATATTGGTCTTTTTTTTGGGACTCTTTGGGGGCTACCAGTAGGATTTCTGTTTTCTCCCCGTTTAGACATAAGCTGTTGGTTGCCATCCAGGCCTGGATGCGGACATATGTCTTCTAGAGTGTGTAGAGGTCTTGCTCATAGTCACCTGTTAGCATGAGAAGAATGTGTGCGTCGTCGGCATAGTTGGTAAAGGCTATGCCAAACTCTTCTAGGTCACTGAGCAGGGGAAGAGTGAAGAGATTATAGAGTGTGGGGGAAGGTGCAAGATCCTTGTAGGATTCCACACCCTATGGGGGATGGAGCGTCTGATGCTTGTTCAGAGAAAACCCTCATGGCTGTTGAATTGTGATCTGTACATAATGAAAATGTGGCCATGTGATGGTGGTAATGGACTATGTAAATGTATGTTTATGGGTTGATTGATGTAAACCATATAGCCCTGTTTTGAAGAGGACCAGAAGGTCAAAACATGTGTCACAAAGGGCAAACTACATATAAAAAGTGCAACTCAAAGAAAGAATGTGAAAATATTTCACTGGAAAAGATGTATTAACTAGAAGCCTTTGGAGGTCTGGCGTTGTGAAGGGGTGTCACACGTGACCATGTTATAGTCCAATTAAGGCATGGCGGTACCTTAGATCACCCCCGTTCTTCCTTCAGCAAGCTGCCCAAGAGCAGGAGCTCCTCCGACGGGATCCGCCACTGCAGGAGCAGCTGGCACGAAGCAGAGCTGATCCCTGCGGAAATACTATGAAATGCGGTAAGCGCTGCGCCCCGCCCCCGAATCGGCGCCCAAAGCCACACGCAGCATTTATATTTTATACCAGATGCGGCTGAATGAATATCCCATGCGGATGCCCATCATAGCAGATTTGATGCCCTGGATCGTTCTGCCCGCCATTAAGGTACATGAGGTACCTAGTTACATAAAGATGGCCGCCCGATGAATCTGGAGGCCTCCCCAGCCTAGCCAAGCCCACAATTGCACCTACCCACTCCTCATTGGCCGCCTTGCCCTTCTTCTGCCGGATTGGCTGCCGGCAGGCACAGCCGGCCCACCTACAACAAGGCCCACAGAGAATAAGGCCGTCGACTGTTCTCAGCCTGTTCTTGCCGCTTCTGCCATCCGCCAGACCCCCTGGCCTTTTGCATACCCACCAAGGCAAATGTAATGCCCCTTGGGTCTACCCAGCACCACTGAGCCCTTATCTGCTGCCACACCCACAAGCTCACTCGAACTCCTGACCACCATTGACTACGAGTATCTACACCTCGCACTTTATGGTCTTGAATACAACTTTATGTCTGGTATGTGTACTATGCCTCTTCCAAACTATAAATGCTTCTACTGTCCCATTTGCTGCCCCATTGCACTCCAGCCCAATGCATTACTATGATCCCAGTTCAATGACAATTTCATTCAACTACGCTACTCAACTCAAGGTATTGCATAATCATAACCTAAGGTACTCCAGGAAAATTCAGGGTCTGTCCTTTGCATTCCAGCCTGCTCCCACCTTGATTCTGCCACTGCCCTCAGCACTGCAGCCTAACTGCGACACCTGAACCCTGGCACAGCGTTACCACAACATAGCCAAACTATGTTAGCACCTGATCTTATCGGCATATTGTGCCCAGCTAGTGCCCACTGCGCGTCAGCACTATTATACTTCACATATTACCTAATGTGTCCCACTACATCCAGTTACTGCACCAATACACTTCACCACAATCTGTAATTCTGATTCTAGACGCTACCTACTGTTATTTAGACTCAGGGGCTACGCTACTGTATTTGAGCTAACTGTGCAACATCGTATCTAGATGCTACCTACTGTTATCTTAACTCAGGGGTTACGCCATTGCATTTTAGACAAACTGTGCAAATTCGAACTTAGATGCTACCCGTTACACCTCAGCTTAAGTGTGCAAATTAGAGACTTTAATGCTGCTACTTTGTCTGCCATACTAATACTGAGACTGAACCTGCCCTGTTACTTGCTTGACCGTGGCTAGTACCTCCTTGCCTATAGTCTCACCTTTAATCAGTATATACTCAGCATGTGTCCCTTGGTCACCTGCCTGCTTGCCTGTGTACTACTCTGCCTAAATACTGCAGTGCAGTCCAGAATGGCTCCATACCTATCTGCCATGACATACTCGACCACGTTCAACACCAAATCATCCAGCAACTCACCCCAAGACATTAATGCCTTACAGCCACTGCTACCTAATAGCCTCCCTCACTCCACCACTGATAGGAACTCAGGACTCAGAGCCAGATTAGCTAGAATTTATGAGCCCCTTGCCCGATCACTACCCACCACACAGAAACCCTGCCAGTCCAACCTAGTTTATCTACTAGGAAACCCAACTCACCTCAGAATTCCAACTCCACCCCTAAACCTAGTGCCACTAATCAGGGCACTCATGAACCAACACAGCACCACTGCCAGACTACCACTACTAAAACTACAACCAGCACCCAAATCAAGGGAGCCCTAATCAATGCCAGATCACTGGTAGCTCATGCAATAGAAATCGCCGATTTGATTCTTAATGAAGACCTTGACTTCCTTGCTATTACCGAGCCTTGGCTACACCCAGAAGCAGGTCCTATGCTAATGCTTGCAGTCCGAGATAACTATTCTATCCAGAGACAAGATTGACCCAACTCCAGAGGAGGGGGTGTCGCTATTATCCACAAATGTAGTCTCACCATGAGACCTGCAACAACCATCAACGTCCCCTCTTGTGAAATACTCTCAGTTAAAGTCCCTCTCACTCATACCCAAACTCAACATCCACTTGATCTACCGCCCTCCAGGCCCAATAGGCACCTTTGACGAAGACATTAACATACTATCCAGCAACCTTAAAAGCTCAACCCAAGTACTCACCTTGGGGGACTTCAACATGGGCTTTAACGACCCAGATGACCAACTCGCTAGCTCTACAGCCAAAACCCTCTCCGAACTAGGCTTTGTACAAAGAAGCTTGGCACCCACACATGCTAAAAGCTGAACACTAGATTGGGTGGCCGACTATAACTGCCTAGCGAATATCACCAACACTTCAACTTTAGCCTGGACTGACCAACACCTGGTATCGTTCATGCTCTCCACCATCCGACCATCACCCCCACCGTTCTCAGGGTCCCCCCTACACTCACGAGAAACAAGAAGAGCATCACAGTTGACTCATCCCGAACCTTCTCCCCACACTCAACACTCCCTGAAAATTTGGATCCAGAGATCCTGATCGAAGAATATAACAAAATCATGGCCACCTCACTGGATCCAATTGCCCCCCTCAAACTCAGACCAAGCAAACCAAAAACACATCTAAATAAATGGTACACACCATTCCTCAAATACCTAAGGCAGCAAAAAAGAAACTGAAGCTATTTGGAAAAAACTTCCCTCAGCAGCTAAACTAAAACTCTCTAAACTAGCAGCCCTTTACAAAAAAGAAATATACCTGGCTAAACGAACCTCCTTTGACTCCTGTATATCCCAAGCAAAGTCAAGGAACTATTCTCTATCCTTAAAGAAGTAGAAACCCCAATAGCACCCCCAAATACTTGCAACAAAAACAAGAATTGGTGTTCAGAAATCCAGAATGCCCTAGCCAACAAGATTGCTACCTTACAGAATAAGATCTCCCATAAAAAAAGCCTCCTTAAATGATCCCCCCCTTTCTAAAACACCAGAGACGTCTACCATAAGAGAAATTACCCGCTTCAATTCCTCCAAAGTCACTACACTTGAAGTGGAAAAACTTATCCTTGCTCTGAAACCTTCTAATTTTCAAGGAGATTTGTGCCCGACACAACTCATCAAAGGTGCCGCACGTGACCTCTCCCCTTTCATTATGAAACTAATGAATGCATCCTTCTCCACTGGCTCTATCCCTACTCATCTAAAACAATCCTGGGCACTCCCACTACTAAACAAACGTACACTTGACCCAGCCACACCCACCAACTACAGACCCATAACGACCGTACCATTCCTTCTACAAATCTTGGATATGGTCGCCTATGTACAAATACAGAGGTACCTGGTAGAACATCAGCTTTTAGGAGCCAGGCAATAAGGGTTCCGTGCTCAACACGGTACAGAAACTGCCCTAATCGACTTGAAAGCCCAGATCGATGAGCTCAGAGATAATGGCCAAGCCGCCCTACTCCTCCTCCTTGACCTATCTGCTGCGTTCGACTTGGTCGACCACTCTGTCCTGTGCACACACCTTCACACATCAGCCCACTTTTCTGCTGAGGCCATCACTTGGATCAGTTCATTCCCTAACGGTAGAACCATGAGGGTCTTTTCACCCACAGCTGCAGCAGACTCTATACCTATCACCTGTGGGGTTCCACAGGGTTCCTGGGTCTCCCCTACTTTGTACAATATATTTACTAAGCCCCTTTTCAATGATTTGGATCATCTCGGTATCACCTACACCATGGATGCACATCATACGGCCCGCGGGCCAGTTGCGGCCCGCCATGGCGTTTTGTCCGGCCCGCGAGGCACAAACACTTTCCTAATGGAGGGCGGCCCGCAAGCAGCATCGGCCGCCCTACATTAGGAAAGTCTTTGTTGTCTTCCGGGCCGGACAAAACACTGGCCGTCATTGGCTCAGCACACACGCACCACGTCGTTCCTACGAGCCACACAAGGCGTGTGTGCTGCACCAATGGAGGGCCAGCACTACGGCTGGCGTGGTCCATAAGGCTTTATGCTGGAAGGCATTTCAGCCTTGGACCACGGCAGCTATAGTACGATTTCAGCGACTTCCAGCTTACCTGGCTTCCAGCACATCTCCGGTAAGTGGTCTGTTTGTGGGTCGTTTCTGTTTTGCTGTATGTTTGTGTATGTTGAGATGTGGGGGTGGGGGGTGTCGGATGTGTATGAATGTTTGGATTTGAATGTTTTTTATGTGTATGTTGAGATGCGGGGGTACGGGGTGTCGGATGTATATGAATGTTTGGATTTGAATGTTTTTTGTGTGTATGTTGAGATGCGGGGGTGGGGGGTGTCGGATGTGCATGAATGTTTGTTTTGGAGTGTAAGTGCGGTGTATGTTGAGATGCAGGGTCTGTATGTGTGCATGCTTGCTAGTTTGTATGCTGAGTTGGGGGGTGCTGGTCTGTAGGAGTGCTTGTGAGAGTGTGCTGATTTGGGGGTGGGGGGGGTTCAGGTCTGTATGGGTGCTTGTTTGAGAGTGTGCTGAGTTGCAGGGGTGGGGGGGTTCGGGTCTGTATGGGTGCTTGTTTGTGTGTGTGCGCCGAGTTGGGGGGGTTGGGGTCTGTATCGGTGCATGCTTGTGTGTGTGCCGAGTTGGGGGAAGGGGGCCATAGGGCATAGTGTTTGGTTGAGGGGTGGGGGCCATGGGGCATAGTGTTTGGTTGGGGGTTGAGGGAGCCATGGGGCATAGTGTTTGGTTGGGGGTGAGGGTGCCATGGGGCACAGTGTTTGGTTGAGGGGTGGGGCCATGGGGCATAGTGTTTGGTTGGCTGTTGAGGGGGCCATGGGGCATAGTGTTTGGTTGGGGTTGAGGGTGTCATGGCGCATAGTGTTTGGTTGAGGGGTGGGGGTGGTATGGCGCATAGTGTTTGGTTGGGGGTTGAGGGAGCCATGGGGCATAGTGTTTGGTTGAAGGGTGGGGGCCATGGGGCATAGTGTTGCACTCCAAGAGTGAACCCAATATTAAAGCTAAAACAGGCACAGTTAGGAGATGTACATCCTTTGCTTTTTGAGGAAACCTGACTCAACGAAGGCCATACTCCTCTTGGGCAACCCAAACAGCAAACTATAGCAGTCCAAAATAACGGAATGTCCAATCTAGGGTCAATAAAATATATATAAGTTAATTACAGGCGAGATACAATAACTAAATAGAAATAAATTGTAACAATGGAAAATGTGTAGTACAAAATGTAAGTTTGAAATGAAAATAGAAATCGTTACCCCTCAAAAACATATTCTTTTTCCATGCATTTAATACAAATTGGGGGTTTAAAAAGCCTCCTGCCACGCCACGCCTACCGGCCCGCCCACATTTACTTTTCGGCCCACTATAGTCCTCATGTAAGGTACTTTCGGCCCTCTGTCAAAATCAGTTGTGCACCCCTGACCTACATCAACTATGCAGATGATACCCAGATCCTCCTCCCGCTTTCTAGATATTATGGGAAGGATTTGGCCTTGGTAAATAGAGTGTACATCATCCAGGCATGGATGGCCAAACATGGACTATGCCTGAATGATGATAAAACTGAATTTATCATCCTAGGCACCACTACTAGCCTAAAGAAACTAGGACCGGCCTACGGCTCCTTCGTGATTGATGGCAACAACATCAAAGTGGGACAAGAGGTCAAAACATTAGGCTTCTACCTGGCCTGGATTCCAATTTCTCCTTCAATAAGACAGGTGAGCTCCCTAGCATCCTCCACAGCATAAACATGCAAATTGATCAGCGCAGCCAAACCATTCATGTCCGACACCAGCTGCCTCCCCATCGCTAGAGCCCTCATACTGTCCTGCCTTGACTATTGCAACGCCCTATATGTAGGATCTTCTAAAGCCATCACCAGCAAACTACAATCTCTTCAGAATAATGCTCTCCGAGCAGCTCTGTGCATCTCCAGAAGAGAGCATATCACATATCATAGCCAACAGCACAACTGACTATCCATCAAAAACAAAATTCTTTTGAAAACTGCGTCACTCACTTATAAATCCCTCTACAACGCAGCCCCGATCTATCTGATTGACAGATTTCACAGACAGTCCTCCTCTAGACCTACAAGAACAGCCTACAAAGATTGCCTCTCTGTCCCCAATTTCGAACTCTACTATTGGTGGCAACAGCTTCCCTGTAAAAGCAGCCAAATTGTGGAACCCCTTGCCGCCAATTCTCAGAAAGGATTTGCCCTATCAAAATTTCCACTCCAAGGTAGTTCTATGGCTGGAAAACTCAGGCCCATAAACTCATTTAGGTGCCAAGTCTTTCCCACGCGTGCCACTTGCACAAACTGTAACCACGTGTGCCCATATATATATATATATATATATTATCCTGTGTATACTCTTATGTACATATTATGACTGTTGTAATATATTTGAATGATGTAACTAAGCTTCGCAATTTCATGTAAAGGCTGCACCGTGATACCCAAGGGTATGCTGTGCGCATTACAAATAATAAACAAACCCCATGTATGGACGGCCTACTCGCTCATATTTAATTGAGCAACTAGCGCAGAGGGACGTTAACAAATTTACATCTGAATCAAAATAAACCTTCAAATGTAATTCTTAATGACACCCTATGCAACATGGCGTGTATGGCTTATTCTGACGCATATAAAGAATTCACACATTTTCTTCACCAACAATTTCATTTACTGTGTGTCCCGCCTTTTTTTTTTTAAATACTGGGATGAGGAAGAGGGAAGGAATAATAAGGATGACCAGAAGCGGTAAGCAAACACGTGTTCAGGTCTTTGGAAAGTGTTAAATAATGCTGGGAAGCTTAAAAACACACACAGATAAACAGAATACAAGTGAGAGGCAGAGACTGCAGCTTGTGCTGATGCTGATTCGAACGTGCAAGGCGAGCACACTGTGGTAAGCAGCACTGAGGCTGACCAGTACAGTGTGCAGAGAGACTGGGCCAAGAGAAGCTCACCACTTTATTGCTATAGGCAGCTGGAGCCACCAGAATCAAAGGAAGATGAAACGGGAGCCAAGCAGTAAACGGGATACACCCCCAGTCAGCGAACTGAATGAGAAGATGGAAGGAGGCGACAGAATGCCAGAGCTGCCCGGTAAGCCCTGAGAGAGCGAGTGGGTTACCGGAGAGCTTGATAGCAAATGTCGCACATCAACACCTGCGCAAGAAAGCCCAATTAAAACTAATTGGAGGAACCGATACATATATACGAACAGTGTTTAGAAAGCGTCGGTGACCCAATCCCTGAAGAGAGAGGTTGACACAAATACGACCAGTGTTAAGAAAGGTTTGGTGACCCAATATTTGAAAAAGGAGTTGATATTGATAAGAACTTTGCTGAGAAAGGGTCAGTGACCCAATACTGTAAAAGCATTATTTCTTGGATGAGAGAAAGTGAGTGGAAACGGAAAACCCCTGGCGGGATAGTGAACCATGCAAACAGTGAGTCTGAGACTCACACTCATGAAAGGATCTAAAGCACTGGCAGGAGAGTAAACCAGGCACTGTGCAAGTCTGGGACCCACACCCAAGAAACATGACTGCGATATCCTGGCTGGAGAGTTAACAGTGAGAACGAATACAAAAGGGAAGACCCATATCCCTTTTAAGGATAAAGTCAGAATACCACAAGAAATATAGGGGAAGGGAAGAACCCTTCCCTGGTGGAACTTTATTCCTTTGTTTTTGACACCTTGGAACTTAACATTTTGAACTCTGAAAGAAAGTTCCAAGTACTAGCTTTCAGACAACTGTATTTTTTATTTTTATTTTTTACACCTTATATTGAGTTCAGTGTGCAAGGCTCGGTTTAGGGTTTGGGACACAGGATGGAAGGCGCGCTTTTGTTTAACATCCTGACACAGACATTCTTAGTTTTGTTGAGGCAGGGAAACCTCTCTAAGGATTAGAGATGGGCAGGATTTCTCCCAAACCCCTTATTATTTTGTGACAAATAAAAGTTTATAAATCAACACTTAAGATGCCACTGTGTCTGAGTCTTACTCTTGAGCCCTTACAGTAGCATAGGGTCACTCCAAGAGTGAACCCCACTGGGCGGCATTGGATGATGCATTGTGCAATGATAAAAGGTTACCAAAACTAGTCAAAGGACTAAGGGACACAGTTTCCCCCAGTACTGACAGTCTGAAGGACTAGTCAGTTTCCCCATGAAGCTGAAGGCTTCCCTTCACTGTAAAAAGTCTGGGCATGGTGAAAAACAAAGCACACCGTTTGGGGGTTGGGGGCATAGAATATGGAGGGAAAATTGCTAAAAGAGGAAAACTTTCCTAACATGTAGCATTCCACAAGCCTTCAAAACCACAAATGAACATAGCTAATCCAGATGAGCCCAAAAGATCTCACTCTTTTCAACTCTCTTCACAAAAAACCATTCCTGAATTGTTTATAGGTGAACTTTTCTGGATCACATGAAGACAAATAACAAGAGAGCAAGATACTCAATATGGATCCAGTGAAAAATCTGATGGTGTCCTCACATCTACTCCCCTTGAGTTCTCTTGTCAGGTGGCCTGGGAAAGGCCATTGCTTTTGGATCCCGACCATGGGGGTGGAGGGTTTCCTTAGGGATTGGTAAGAGGGTACCCATGGCCAAGACATGGTATCCCCTTTTCCCTTACGAGAACCAACCTAACCCTCCCCCAGCCGCTATGGGCTACTGTAAAACAGCTCCCCTCGTTTTTCTTCATTCAACCTACAATAGTGCTGGGACGAGGAAGAAGGGATTAGGAGTAGTGAACACCAGTAATTCATTTCACTACTCTAGTACTGAGACGAGGAGGATGTCTGCAAAGCACTGTAAAGGTCATGCAATACCAATTGGAAACTCACACCTGCAATCTGTCAAGTGGTTGCAGGTGTATAAGAAGGGAGTAAAGCACCAATACTCAGACCAGCAGGGAGTGCTGTTTGTGAGGAGGCAGCCGTGGTGGGACCGGCAGCTAAGCCAGGATGCAGTTAGACGATCCCAAGGAACTGTGGAGCCCAGGAGGAGGCGGGCCATAAGGAAAGCACAGGTGCGACAGCAAGGCGAATGCCGAACAAAAAAAAAAAAAAAAGACCATGTGAATAACAAAATGAACCCAAAGCAGCGAGGTGGGTGAAAATTAAGCGTCAAAGCAAATAATTACAAATATTGAATACCAAACTGAATGAAACCTTTAAGGGCAAAGTTACAGACAGATGACAAATTTAATGTAAAGTGCAAGTATTACCTGTTTAAAAGCAAACGTAAGAGGCAAGAGAGCAAGAGTGAAAGGTTGCGAGAAAGCATGGCCGCAAGGTGGCAAAGGAGTAAAATCACCACAAAGTGAACTTTGTGCGTGAATATAGTGTGACAAGGCCAGGGACTTGCCAAGGATATGTGACACAGGGTGGCAAAGTCAAGTGGCTGACAAGGAGAAGCCAAGTTAGAGTGAGACCTCAATGTAAAGCCAAGAAGCCGACATGGAGAAGGCAAGTGAATGTGAACATTCATTCAGGGGAAGAAGTACATATCTGGGCCAAAGAGCCACAGGTTCCTGGTTGCACGACCTGTGTTGGATGGACCGTGTGGTCTGACAACTGCGCCTAGATCAGGGAACTTTTAATTGTGAAAGAATAAAGACCTTGTTTAAGCAAACCAAGAAGATGTAAGCTGATTGAATCATTAAGCTTATACAGAAGGAGTGTTAAGTTGATTTAGAGTTGCTTTGAACATTGAAAGACTGAGAGCAAGTAGAAGTTGGCAAGTGAAGTCTTGGGGAAGTGATCCCTGAGACTTTATGAACTTTAATGCTGTCTTGAGGGCAGATCCCTCAAGGCCCTTTTTTTTAACCAATTTACCTTGAACTTGGGTGAAGTGAACCCCAGGGATTTGCGGACCTCTTTTGAACTTGATAACAGTAATCCCGAAACTTGTGTTGAACTTTCTTGAACTTGGGGAAGGGAAGCTGAAAAGGAAGTTAGGAGCTGGAAGAAGCTCAAAACTTTGTTTTGATCACCATTTCTTTTATTGCCGATATCCCTGCACATTGTTTAGCTTTAGTTGTGAGGGCAAAGATAGGTTTTGGACACAGACTTAAGTTGAACTTTCTGACTTAGACTTTACTTAGTTTTGTTTAGTTAGTGACATCCCACCTTAGCATAGGCTAAGTTAGGGCTTCAACCATCCTGTCATTTGAGTTATTAAACCATTGTATTTTGAACGTTGTATCTGTTGACTGTCTGACTTCATGATGCCTTCACAATCCACGCAAGGCAAATCAAGTTTCTCATCCATCTGGGACACTACAAACTCATCAAAAGCCCTTCTCTTTCGGGATAGCTCAGAGGCCTTCGACAGCATTCACCACAAAATGATAATTCACTCATTAGTTAGTCTTGATCATATGGCCTCCATAAAGAACATGAGACAAACACCCGGGGTGGGGGCAGGGCCAAACCGAGCCTAAGCGAGCCATAACATTAAGATTGTCGCAATCCACTCAGTGTCAGTCAAGTGGATTCCACATAAGACATGATTGGAAGGCCTTAATCATATTGCAACATCACTGTTACGCCAGCCGTGTTGATCTCATCTGTCAGCCATGGACATAGAACTTTCAATACCTCCCTACAAGCACTCACCAGGTGGTGTCAAGGAAACTCAGGGGTCAAAACTGGAATTAATAGAGCAGGAGCTGGACCCAGCCCCTGGATAGCAGGTGTTTTCTATGAAAAGAAGCTGCTTATGACTCAAGAGTTATTGAATTTTCATGAGGCATTTGTCAAGATGGTGCAAATGTAATGCTTTAAAAGAAACAAGAGCACAAGATTACATAAAATGTACAGACTGAAAAAAATGCTACTATTGTACAGCGCTTTAACATTGAGAGATGCACACAACAGCAATGGGCTCTCCAAGCTGCTTGAAAATGATCGAACTTAACTGTGGAATGCACCCAAAATTGCATCTGCCATAAACCTCTTTTTATTTTGCCATTGGGTTCGTCTTTTGTTCTATTGCAGACTGCTTTTAAATTCCCCTGTGCCTCTAGCCATGTTGCTTAACATTTCTTTCATGTCAGTTCTTTAGTCTTTGCCACTGCATCTATGCTACTAGATCAGTTTCAGTTACTTCGAAGATCTCTATTGCGGTCATTCAAGCTGACGCAACATGTTTATCTTTTCTACCGTCTTTTTTTCCTTCTATGCCACCTCATTAGTTTTAGCTAAAGTGCTACCTATAAGCCAAAACTATTGCATTAGAGTACAGCTAGGAGCAAATAGCACATGAGGAGCGAGAAATAGCATACCAGGAGGGATAAAAAGGCTGTAGGTGTTTGGTTATTCCGACCCACTTCCTGCCCACCCAAAACACATCCTCCTATAATCTGTTTGAGCTCGCTTTATTCAAGTCTTACCATCAAACTTTGCACTTGAAGTGCCTGACAGTGTTTTTTAAAGCAGTCCAATTAGATGTAATGGCTTGATTGGTTCACTAAAGGATATAATGGTGTAATAAAAATGGCTTAACCAGGTCTGCCTTCATCCACTCGATTTATAAGCCCCATCAGTATCCTTCAATGACATACTTGCCAGCCCTACTGATTTAGGCAGTAGGCTACTGCTTTTAAGCAGTCCTTCTGCCTACAGATTTGGGTGACAGATCCTACTGCTTTTTACAGGGGCTGGTAATTTATGTGACTATAAGGCAGGCTGCTTGAGACTGGCCCAGGACAAAGCATGCAACACATTAGTTATTCTGTCTGTGCATTGGGCTGTAAGTGATTACTCGGAGTGATGGGCTCAGGCCAATCCAGTGACCTGACAGCTGCATGACTGCCGTCCTGCATTCTGGCCGGGAGACAGACCTTGGGGGAAGCACCATTGAAGGCAAGTGGCAGAGCGTAGCACCATCATACAGCATCTGCATATCAGATTGAGGAAGGAATTAGATCCATGTTGTTCAGTTATTTATCTTGCTTCACAGGAATAAATATCTATTGCCCATGCTGGTGCTACAGAGCTGTGGCAAACGTTGCCTGCCAGCTCTGTGTGATTACCTTTTGTGAAGTTAGATAATTGAATTCAGATTTAATTTACTATTCAGAGTTACATTTGAACATCGCTACATGTTGTGCGTTTGATGGGTTGTATAATTTATAATGTTCCACTGGTGCCAACAATGTATGTTTTGTATTTTCCTGTGATGTAATTGTTATGCGAAATATTATTTTTGAAACTTGAAAAATCCTACATGTTTTTGGCCACAGAATGTTGGCAAGTATGCAATGAAGTCCTGTTAAAGCAGTGGCAAAGCCAACCGTTTTGGCTCGTGTATAACTATTAGCAATTTTCAAGGCACTGCTATCAAATGCCCAGGTACTGGCGACATGTTACAGCTACCATCAACGGTCCGTTAATTATCACTACGACAGTGCCTTGCCCATGACTACACAAAAAACAAAACTGTTTGTATTGCCAATGCCTGTTTTGAATAGGGCGCTAATACACAGCATGCCACACTTCCACATGAGATGCAAACTACCCCTCAAGGCACCTCTCAGGAGCATGCCGATGCCCTTGGACGTCTCCTATCCACAAGCGGCAGAATTAGAAGCCAACCGAAATCAAATCGTCTGAAGCGCAGATCATTTCGACTCAAACTTTGAAGACAGAATCAAGGTGGGGGATTTCACCTGGATCCGTATACAAATAATAACGGCATTGCCTTCCTCTTGGAATTAATGTACAGTCAAAATCAGAAGCATCTAAGTGCTTTGACTCCCAACCAAAAGGGAACTACTTACAGTTTTTCAGAAATGAATTTGTGGAAATGTCCCTCAAGGTGTTCAGGTTTGTCAGGAGAGCCCTGCCCCCCACAGCGTAATGCCCTTGGCACACAGTTTGCCATCTCTCTACCACTTGGCACCATGCCTCTCTGTGTTCCTGCCTCAGCCTCCCCCCTCCCCGTGCCCTAGCCTTCTTCTGGCACATGCCCCCTGAGCCCTCCATGACTCCCCTATCACTCGGAGCCCCTTCTTCCCTCACCCTTGAAGAAGTCTTCCTGCTTCCGGACCCGTGCGCTGCAGCGAAGGCTGCTGCAGCAGGAAAGCCAGTGCCCGGTTCTGGGCAGCAGGAGAGCCTGGGTGCAGCGCCCCAAAGAGCAGCGCAGAGCCCGCAGCGGAACCATGCTGCCTCTCCTCGTGCCCGTGCGGCGCCGTCTCACCACCGCTGCACCGCCCCGAGGTGGGCATAGAGCTAGCACCCAAGGGACGTTATCCCTGCGGACCAATGAGAGCACCAGTCAGACACAGAAAAGGGACCAACGGCGAACGCTTACAAATGAAACGCCCATCTTGGAGTGGACATTTCCCACCGTCATTCCAGCACTGTAGTTGTACTTCCTTCGTGGTTTTTCCTAAAAATCTAACAAACAATATAGGAAATTATATATTCATCACACATTCTTATTTTTTTTAAAACACGACTAGAAACATATTTAGTGGAGCCTTTGTAAAATGAATTCATTTTACATTTACAAAGACCTTTATAATAACACAATCTTGTACTGTTCAAGTCAATTCAAAAATAACGTGCATTTCTTTTTTTATTTCGAGTTGCTCACCTGAAAGGGCTAGTGGGCGTTACTCGACAAGGGTGGCTGTTCTTACTGATTGGATGCTACGGCAGGGCCCTTCTGCACAGTTCCTCTTATTGGATTATAGTATTAAGAGAAATCTAAACGCTTGGAATGCTTTGACAACTGAGAACTGGACATCAGGGTGGTCTAACATCTAGAAGCTGAGCAAGAACATTTGCCAAGGACTGGGTCAGAACCCAAACCCTCTGATCAGAAGACTCACTGCCACCACTGCAAACCCTTTTGAGCACTACCCCCAGTCTATCACAGTGAAGACCCTTTAAAACCAGCCCTACTGTGACAAGTCCACACAGACCATGAAAACCCCAGCCCACGCCCCAGAAGATGTATCCAAAAATCACAGTTGATGGATAAAATCTGTCAGCAAGAAGAAGAAAGAGAGGTTTACAGTGCCAACATCCCTAGTGGTGAGGTGATGTGAGATTTTGTGCCTGGCTGGGTTAATACTTTAAAAAAAACCTCATTGTTAGGGTGACCAACTTTACAAAATGGTTTTGCAGGACACTTTGTACGTGGTAGCGCATCAGAAGCCCCCTGCAGTGCCCACAATTCCATACAGTATCATTTGCACCCCCATTCACTTTTTTTGTAACATTAGTGGCAGATGGCATTTTAACAAATAGACATGTGCTTCTTTCACCTGCACACAATCAAAAAGATTCTACCATTCCTCTCCCTCATGCACAAAACACTGGCCATCATCTCCCGCGTCATGTACGGATAGACTACGCCAACAGCCTGTACCTGAGAATGCCAGACTATCTACTAAAGAAGCTGCAACGTATACAGAACGCAGCAGCCAGACTTCTCTTCAAACTCTCACCAAGGGACCACATCACTCCAGCGCTAAAGATGCTACGTTGGCTGCCAGTCAAAAACAAATCACAGTTCCAAGATGGCTGCCGCCGAGTGAAGACGTGTGGAGCTGCGCTCTATCCCGTGCCTGATGTGCATGTAAACCCGCAGACAAGAGGTTATCGCCCCCTGCACCGTAGCTGAGTGGGAGAAGGTAAACGCACCCCGCCCCACCCGTTTGTAAATGCATACAGCCGCAGTGCGGACACAGCTGCAGTGAAGCCCTGATCCGGAGCACATGAGAATGCTTTGTGACGGCGAGGCTTACAAAGGAGCAGCGGACACTGCAGTGGGATCAACAGCAGGCGAGCCAGCCAAATGCAGGAGCTAGCAGTAGTGGAGCCCCCCCCCCAATCAGGACCAAATGCCGATAGGGGCAAAAGAGCGCAGAGCGAGAGACGAGATTGCTGGCAGAGGGTAGGAGGGGGGCCCAGGCAGTGGGAAAGCAAGAACACGAATAGTGGAGAACAGGAGGCAGAGAGGGACCCACGGAAGTGGCACCCAACCAAGGGGCATATGGACTACTTGCATAGAGGCATGGCCGACCCCCCCTAGGGCAAGCGTGGTGTGTGCTGCAAAGAGCAGAAAGAGGCCCTGAACCTGATAACCTCCAATAGATGGGATAAGGGAGGGCCGCATGGGCCCCTGGAGAGGCTGCTGGCAGTGAGGCGGCAATATTGGCCAGGTGCCAGAGGAGAATTGAAAACGTGCCTTGACTGGTTGTAGCCATAGGAGCGGATAGGAGGAAGCTAAGAGGTTATACAGTGACAACCTGTATCAGGACCGAGGCTGGCAGGAGCTGACTGAGCTGGAAAGGGTGCAGGAAGGCTCACGCTAACAGCGGGAGGTGTGAGGGTGAAGGAGTGACTCCCTGATGCCCAGAGAAAATTGGAATGGTACACCGGCCCGATAGAAGACACACCCTCCTCCCCAAGAAGGTCAGCTAGAGCGATGCTAGAAACAGCAAACAGAGGACCTAGTGCCCCGCCACGAAAGGCAAAAGCGGGAGAGCGTTGACAGGGGGCTGGAGCAGTACAGTATGGCCCTCAGCAAAGAGGTTTTAAAGTAATGCCATAGGGATCTAGAGGGAAGGATGTTGGCCACTTTTCAAGATCAATTCACATCTTTGAAAGAGGACTTAAGAAGCTCCCTGAAGGAGGTTAGGGAAGATGTGAGGAGCCTGGGAGATCAAGTTGATACCAACGAGCAGGCCCTTACGGAGGTGTCGGAGGAGGTGAAGCAGAACAGTGAACTGTTGGAACAGATGGCAAGGGCAACTCAGAACCTGGAACTCCAGGTAGAAAATCTGGAGAATCAGTCACGCCGATGCAGGCCCTTACGGAGGTGTCGGAGGAGGTGAAGCAGAACAGTGAACTGTTGGAACAGATGGCAAGGGTAACTCAGAACCTGGAACTCCAGGTAGAAAATCTGGAGAATCTTTCACGCCGATCCAACATCCAGGTGAAATGTCTCAGCAGAGCTATCCAAGATACAGACTTGAGAGATGCAATGCAGCAGCGCTTTGGGGACCTGCTACTGCACACCCTGCCCGAGGCGATAGGAATTGATAGGAGGACAGAGCCCGGGTCGCGGCCGAGAGATGTCCTAGTCGCCATGTCCTCCTATGGCAGAAGGAGGGTATACTGCGAGCAGCTCGAGAGCAAGCTAATATCACTGAACAGCTTGCCAGTGAAACTGTTTCAGGATCTAGCATTGACGCCTCTGCAGGAATGTATAGCTATGGAACCAGTGACAATAGCGCTCAACGCGAAACGCATCAGGTATAAATGGACCTTTCCCTTTGGGCTACTCTTTACGCTGGAACGCGCGCAACATCGCATAACGACCTGCTCAGAAGGGCTGGTTCTTCTCTGCTTGGAGGACGAGGATGGTGATCCAGGGATTCCGGCCAGAGGTTCCCCCTCACAAGGGACCAGACAGTGGGAGTGGTACAAGGTGGAAATGAGGGTAAATGGGAGGGGGGCTCGTCTCAAGGGTCCACCGGCCTAGGCAAAGGCAGGGCCAAACTGAGGGGAGTATGTGCTGTTGACTGGCCGGTGGCTAGTAGGAGCGGTAGGAGGAAGCGTTGGGGGAAGAGAAGGGTGGATAAGGTATAGAGGGGAATGTTAATGGCGCTGATGGGCGGGAGGGAGGGTAGATTATGATGCAGGCTGTCAGCAACTATGATGAAGGTAGACCCGGGATGGAGGCGGGCTGGCTGGGGATGTTCTTCGAATCTGTCGGGAGGTATGGGTAATCTCATTGTTTTGTCTCAGGTGATTGATTGGATCAGAGCCATGGGGTCGGTCCCCGGGGGAATCATAGGATCTCTGGTTTGAGCCTGGGAGGGATGAGTTTGGGGGGGCGGATGGGAAGGGTGGCATGGGCAGTTGGGGACGCAGTTGTTGGGGTTGGAGTTGTCATGGGCGAATGCGGGCAGGGTGGATGTCGGGGGCAGCACCAGGGTGGATATGAGAAGTGACAGATGTAATATGGAAGTTGGTTGGACGAGAGAGCGGGGGTAAACTTAGGGAAGTTCAAGGTGTTGATGCATAATGTAAGCGGGTTGAATACCCCAATTAAACGCAGGAAGGTGGAAGCGCAGGTTAGGAGGGAAAAGGCGGATGTCATAATGCTCCAAGAAACGCATATAAGGAAAGAGGATAATGCCAAAGTTCATCTTAGTCGAAAGCTGCTGTCAAGTCAAAAGACAGTTCAGGGGTATAGCAGGCTATTACCCAGGGGAAGACGGTGGGCGTGATGATTGCTCAATAATAGTGCAGGTCACACAATCACGGGCCGACCTGGAAGGCAGGTATCTATTCTTGTGGGTACAAATAGAACATAGACATGTTACTCTGGCAACTGCATATGCCCCAATGTGGATCAAGATGGGTTCTTGTGGGTTGTAGCAGCCAAATTAGAGCAATTTGCAGTCGGGGAAATTATACTCACCAGGGACTTTCATTAAACATACCGGCTAGCTTACTGGATGTCCACCCTCCAGACTGAACACATTCAACTGATCTCCTCAGCACCACACCTACCGCTAAGAAGCAGCTATTATGCAACAACCACACCAGCTGCACACATACCTGGTGCGCCCATGCACTTTACGACTCTCTCTCTCTCAACTGACTTGAACTGCGGTTTCCGAGGGCGTTCAACCTACCAGCGCCTTGAGATCATACCAATGATACATAAGGCACTCTACAAATGCCAAATAACATAACATAACATAACAAACGTGGACGCCCCACATGGACAGGAGCACAGGAAAACAACGAGGATCGCTTGGACCATCTCAGTCCTTGGTGAACACCTTTGACAATTTAGCTCTCTGTGATGTATGGCGGACCAAGAAGGGGGACGAGAGGGGATACCCTTGTTTTTCGCACGTACATCAGTCATTATCTAGCATTGATTATGTGTGGGTATCAGCTAGGTTGATGGATACGTGGGGGGGGGGATTCAGCTGGGGTTGATTTCCCTATTGGACCATGCCCCTATAGTGGTGTCGGTTCAAGCCCATAGAGAGCAGAGAAGTTTGTGGGGTTGGAAGTTCCCAGGGGAGCTACTAAAAGACAAAGGCCCTCATTACGACCCAGGCGGTAAGGGGTTTACGCCGGCGTAAACTTCGCCGACCCTTACCGCCTGAGTACGAGTTCCCTTAGCGCCATGGCGGATATAACACCTGCTTTTAGCAGGTGTTAAAATCCATGGCGCTAAGGGACCTTGTCGTTAATTACGCCACCGTAATTTACGGTGGCGTAATTAACGCCTTCCCCACTCCCATTATGCCCTATGGGGCAAAAATGGGAATGGGGAAGGGTAAATGGGGATTGGGGACTTACCGCCCCGCCAAGGTCGGAATGGGGTGGTAAGTCCGCCAACCACCATGGCGGAGTTGGCAGCTTAGCGCCATGGACCATGGTGCTAATAGCACCATGGTTCTCCGCCAAGGTCGTAATGAGGGCCAAAGGGATTACAGAAAACTTTGTGGAGAAAATAGACCATTATTTTGCCACCAATGACATCCACAATGTCAGCCAGGAAGGGTTATGGGATGCATTTAAAGCAGTAATCTGTGGGGAACTGATTGCGCTTTAGGCACAGTTGGAAAAGCAGTGTGGGAAGATGGAGGAAGAATTGGAAACCCAATTGGGGGAGGTTATGCGGGCACTGGAGGAAAAGTGGATAAGGTCCGTTCATAAAACACTGAAGCATGTTCGAGGTCAGCTGGACCGGCTGCGCCCACGCAGGGCCAATGTGTCCCTGCTAAGGACTAAACAGAGATATTATGTTAGCGCCAATAAGGCGGATATGCTTGTTGGTGCCGCAGTTGACATCAGCTACAGTGGCCCAGACTATTCTCCAGGTGGCACAGCCTAATGGATTGATAGTAATGGATACCGAAGCCATTATAGAGATCTTTGCTACCTTTTATGAAG
This sequence comes from Ambystoma mexicanum, assembly GCF_040938575.1. NCBI lineage: Eukaryota > Metazoa > Chordata > Amphibia > Caudata > Ambystomatidae > Ambystoma > Ambystoma mexicanum. The sequence continues at coordinate 80,319,213 of NC_090931.1, forward strand.
CCTTGTACAGCTCTGCTAATCCAGACCACAAGATGGTTGTAGCCTACTTGCAAATATTGCTACTGCAGAAACTAACACTTAGAGAATGTGAGACGCGGGAGAAGGACATTAGAGAAGAACAGGTAGAGGCAACAATTAAGGCTCTTCGTTTGAACAGAACGCTGGGTCCGGATGGTTTCCCGGCACTGTTCTATAAAAGGTACAGAACGAAGCTGGCCCCAGGCATACCAAACTATTTAATTCAATTTCGGCTAAAGGTATAGTATCACTGACTATGTCGGAGGCTAAGGTAGTGGTTTTTAAGAAGCCTAATAAGGTACTATTGCTTATTTTCTTGATGAATATAGATGCAAAACTATATACAGGCATTCTGGCAACAAGGTTGTCTCCACTACTCCCAAAGCTGATTGATACTGACCAATCAGCGTTCATTACAGAGCGGCAGACCTTTGATAACACCAGAAGGATATGCCACCTTGTTGTAAAATCCACAAAAAACAGGTGCCATCTGTACTGATTTCATAAGAGGCCAAGAAGGCATTTGACCACGTTGAGTGGTCATACTTTTTTCTTTTTTTTAAATTTATTTTTATTTAAAAAAAAACCAAACAAAATAACACACATTACAACTGTTTAGGACGTACATAATCAGTATCAAACCATCACATTATACAGTGTAATTCTCCGTCCTCCCCCCTCCCACCCCACAAACTAGAGCCGGATCACTCATGTCATCTACAGGAGCATTATCAGGTATCACAGTGCTTATGCACTCATCCGAGTCCTCTGATTCATTATTGTCCTGGTGAGGGTTTGCCATAGAGGTCACCAATTGCCGCCAGGCCAGCAAGGGCCCTACTACCTCCTCTCCCCCCCTAGTAACCGCTTCAAACCAAGCTACGGATTCCGCCTCCGCCCATCTGAGGAGGTCCGCCCACCATAGCTCCACCTTGGGTCTGTGGGCCGCCTTCCAGCCCATTGCAATCCTGCGCTTGGCCAGGATGTAGGCTAAGTCCTTCATTTTGCTTATGTGCTTTAAATCCCGTGGCCTGGGAAAGATCCCGAGCATGCATGGCCAAGCTGATCCCACGTCCAGCTCCACTCCCCCCACCAGCCAGTTTAGTTTTAATCTCATCCCAAAATCTGTGCACCTCTGGGCAAGCCCAGAACATGTGTAGCAGCCCCGCTTCCACCTCCCCACACCTGGGACATTTCTGCATAGCCTAGCCTCCAAACCTTGCGATTTTCCCGGGAGTCAGATAAGCCCTGTGAGTGACATACAATTGGAGTTGTTGGAGTCTCGCATTCCGGGATACCTTTTTGTGGTACCTTTGGGCTCTCTCCCATTGCCCATCTGTCATGGGTCCTCCTACTTCCTCCTCCCAGTCCTGCCTCAGTTGAAGCAGCTCCTTCCCTGCCTTTGCTCTCAGAAGCTCGTATATCCTTGATATTTCGTGCCCGCCCTCCGATACATCATACATCGATTCCAGGGAGGCATCAGGGTCATCCGCTAGCACTGTCTCAGGCCATCTCTCCCTAACCCGTTTCATGAGCCTAGCGTAGGTTATATACTGGCCTTTATGCACCCCTGTCTCTTCTTGCAACCTCTGAAATTCCAATGCCTCCCCTTCCTGCCATATGTCCTCAAGGGTGGCCAGGCCTACCGGTTCCCAATATCTACGGACCGCTTCGAACAGTTGAGAGTTGTTCCCGCATAGTGCCACCAGCGGGCCTGCTGAGAGAACGGCTCTGAGTCACCCATCATTCTCCACGTTCTGCGCCAGACCTCCCAGCCCAGCCTCAATAGCCACCCTCTTCCCACCAGTTTGTTCTTTTGTAACCACACCACTTCCCTCAAAAAGTATGGGGCCGAGTCTCCCCACAAAAGCCTGGCTTCCGCCGAGTCTTCAGTCGACAGCCACCTGGCCACAAACAGCAGCTGCCCCGCCAGATAATAAAGCTCAAAACTTGGCAGGCCTATGCCCCCCCTTGTCACATGGGTTCTGGAGTTTCCACAGGGCCACTCCGTTCCTGGAGTTACCCCATATGAAGCCCCTGCACACGCTATGAAGTCTCACAAATAGGCTCCTGGGAATCAAAAACGGGACATTCACAAAGAAATGCAAGAGTCTAGGCAGGACCACCATCTTGAGCAAGGCCGCTCTCCCCATCATAGTCAGGGGCAATCTAGATCAAAACACCATGCTGTTCTTAACTCCCTCTAATGCTTTCTCCGTATTGCGTTCGTGCTCCGCCTCGATCTTGTGGTAAATATTTCCTCCCAAATACCTAAATGTCTCAGTCTGCCATGGTATTGGCAGGATAGGCAGCCTCTGTAATGGGACATTCTTATATCTACCCAAGGGGAACAAACTAGACTTCCTAGGGTTCACCGATATGCCCGAAAGGGTGGCATAACGGTTCATCACCTCTAGCACATACTGCAGGTTCTCCTCCGGATAGCGCAGATAAAGGAGCATGTCATCTGCATATAGCAATACCAGGTGTCTACCACTTACTGTACTAATCCCCACCTCCCCATATTGTTGCCGCAGGCATATTGCCAACGGCTCCAATGCCAGAATGTACAGCATGGGTGACCAGGGGCATCCCTGTCTGGTCCCCCTGCTGAGTTGCCAAGTATCTGAGATTATGGATCCTGTTTTAACTCTCGCCATCGGGGTGTTGTATAACAACTGGACCCACCTGATATATCCAGGTCCCATTCCGTATGCCTTCAGGGCCGCTTTCAACCAAGGCCATCGCACCGAATCAAAGGCTTTGACCGTGTCTAGCGACACGATAGCCAGCTCACTCGTATCTTCCACAGTGTGGTCAATGATGTGGTGTAGCCTCCTATGGTTATCTGTAATGTTCCTGCAGGGGACATAGCCCGTCTGATCTGGGTGTATCAGCTTACTGATCACCCTCTTCAGCCTATTGGCCAGCACTGCCGTAAGTATTTTGCTGTCCTGATTCAGCATGGACAAGGGTCTGTAGGACCCACACTCCACGGCCGGCTTGCCTGGTTTCAGGAGTGGGATGATCATTGCCTCGCGAAGGGACAATGGCAGTTTCCCCTGCTCATAGGCCTCGTTAAACATGGCAAGCAGTGGCTGAAGCAGCTCCTGTTTGTATGTCTTGTAAAACTCACTAGGCAACCCATCTGTCCCGGGTGCCTTACACGTGGGGAAATGTTGGATCACCACCTCCAGCTCTTCCGAGGTGACAGGGGCGTCCAATTCCGCGCATTCTAGGTCATCCAGGGTGGGCAGCTCTATGTCCTCTAACGTGTCCACTATGTCTTGACACTTATCCTCCCCTGTATCCTCATATAAGTGTCTGTAAAACTTGAGGAACTCCTCGTTCACCCCCTCCTGGGTATTACAGATGCAACCTTCCTCATCCCTAATCTCCCTGATCACTGTGCGGGGGGTCTCACTCTTATACAGCCAGGCCAGCAATCTGCCCGGCTTGTCGCCCCCTGCGTGTAGCCTCGCTGTGTATTTCTTGTAATTTAGTCTACATAGCCTATCCCAGAGTCCACTGCAGGTTAACTGTAGGTCTTTTATCTTGGCGCTATTCTCCCGGGCGGTATCCTCATGTCGTGTGAGACCCTCCAGCTCCCTTTCCGTTTCCTGAAGTTCCCTTTCGATGCCCCCCTGGAGCCCTTTAGATTTCGAAATGGCTACTCCACGCACCACCACCTTAAACGCCTCTCATAATGTTCCCACAGAGCGTACACTGCCCGTGTTTATGTCAAATTATTCCTCGATGGCCTCCCTCAAATCCTCCCGGAACCCCTCATCTTGTAATGCCTCAGTCCTAAGTCTCCATGTCGGGATCCGCGCTCTGGGGGGTTGGTGTCGCCACTCTACAACCAAAGGCGAGTGGTCGGATAGTACCCGGGCCTTGTATTCCGCTCCCACCATTTCTCCCGCTATCTCAGCCGCTACGAACACATAATCTAGCCTCGTGTGCAGGTCATGTGGCGCTGCATAGTGCGAGTATTGCCTATCCATTGGATGCAACCTTCTCCACACATCTTCTAGGCCTAAATCTTTTAACATTGTCCCCAGCGCTTTGGCCGCCGGCGCCGGCTTCCCCGTTTTGTCAACTGACCTATCCATTTTGGGATTCAGGGTGCAATTAAAGTCTCCTTCCCACACCACCGCACCCCCAGCCAGGGGGCTAATTTTCTGTAAAGGGACCTAAAATAAGCCGCTGTATTGTGGTTGGGGGCGTACAGATTTATGATATGCACTTCCCTGTTCTCCAAGAGTCCTGTCACAGTCACCATTCTGCCCTCTGGGTCTACCGTTGAGCTAAGCACCTGGAGCGGCACATGCAGCGCCACCCAAGTGATAACCCCTCTAGCGTACGCCGAATACGTAGCCCCCACAACGTGTCCCCTCCATTTTCTCCTGACAACCTCCAACTTCTCCCTTGTGAGATGAGTCTCTTGCAGCAGGGCTATGTCAATGTGCATCCTTTTTAAATACAGCATCACTTTATTACGTTTCAGATAGCTATTAAGGCCCCGTACGTTCCAGGTCACAATTCTGAGATTACCCAATGCCATCTACTCGGTTTGTTCCCAACCCACCTCTCCCTTCAATGCTTCCCTTGATGGTTTGTTTTCCGACTCTCCCCCTTCCCCCCCTCAACAGTTTCCCCCTCCCTGTTCCCCAACTCCCTTCCACTGCACACAACCCAGCCCCTCCCCCCACCCTGCCCTACCCCAACAAATGGCCAGCTCCATCCCTGGATCTCAGGCCCACCCACGTCTGGTCCTGTCCCGTCGCCGAGGACTAGGACCCCGTGGGGCGTCACCTATCTAACAGTGACCTAACTAAGTATATTACTATTGGGTTCAAGGGATGCCTCCTAGGAGCTCCCAGTCGTCTATTTTAGGATTGGTGCATCCAGCAGGTCTAGCCAGTTGATGCTACAACACACTCCCCACAAGCTTAATACAACTCTATATTCAAGTCTGTCACAACGAAACCTCTGCGATGTCTATGGGTACCTCCGTCCCCAAGCACCAGTGAAGGAGAAGTAGTATACTCCTTCACCGATTATGGAGGCCACAGGTGCGAAGGGTCAGGAACACGGGTACCAGGTGCTGTAAGGAAAAAGCAGGTAAGTGTGAGTATAAAGCAAGAACCTGGAGACGACCAACAATCAAGAAAATGGAGTGGGACCTACCTAGCATGGGAGATGAACCAGGATGGGGAGGTATCCGGGGGCGCTGGGGCCAGACCCCCCTTACTAGGGGCTTGACGTGGTGCTAAGCTGAGGTCCAAAACAAACTTGAGCCAAAAGGAGTTCCAGAAGCAGTTCCAAAATGTCCGAAGCAAGAAATGTCCAAGATCCGAGGAAGGAAAAATTCAAAAGTTCCAGAAGCCAAGTCCGAAATCCGTAGGGAGCAGGTCCAAAGGTGCAAGCCAAAAGTCTAAAATCCAAAAGGCAGAGTCCGAGCAACCAAATCCAGGGAGCAGGCAAGGCAGTCCACAATCACCAGAAACTAAGGTCCAAAGCCGGAAGGTCAAGACCCAAGAAAAACACAACGCCACTTGAAATGCTGAAAACAGCTGAGAAGCGCGGAAGCTCGGCTTCAGTGTGCTTTTGAGCCGGTGCCTGGGTCACGTGATCACTTCCTCATTGGGCCACGTGAGTGGCGTTGCGTGTCACGTGACCCTCGCAACCGGGAAGCGGCAACAGGATTGGCTTGGCGGGCCGCCCCTTCAGTATCACGTGAGCGTTGCACACGTGACCAGGAAGCCGGGGTGGTAGAGACCGATCCCCCCCAGCGCCACCGCGGCCACAGTTTCCACGACACCGCGCGCCGCCTCCCCTATGCGGGGACCCCGGCGCTACGGATTCTGAAGGGGCGCACCCGAGAAGGGCCACCGCCACAGGTATGATGTCGCTGGGAGGCGGGCGGTGTTGTGCGCTGGGAGGCGGGCGGCGTTGTGCGTCTCGTGACAAAGTCCCAATGTCTTGGCCATGTCACCCTAGGTGCCACAGCTACGTGCTACTTATCTTCCGCAGCTCCCATCTGGACATCCGGTTCTTGAGGTTGGCCCTGCATATCCAGCCAATCCATTGCCTCAGTCGGCGTCTCGAAAAAAAGGGATCTGTTCTTATAAAACACTTTCAACTTGGCTGGGTAGAGCAACATGTAGCGATGGCCTGCTTCCTTCAGCCTCCTTTTTACCGATCCAAAGTTCATCCTACTACGCTGTACAAGCAGCGTATAGTCCGGGTAAGCCGTGATTTTTGCTGAACCCTTTTCGATCGTTCCTCCCCTCTGGAAAAATTTGAGTATCTTCTCCCGATCCCGATAGTTCAGGATCTTTGTGATCAGCGGCCGCGGGCGGGCTCCAGGGGGGGCGGTCTCCTTGTCAAGGCCCTGTGCGCCCTTTCAACCGCAAACCCCTGGGTCAGCACCCCGCCTGTTATCTCCTGTAAGAGCATGGTTTCCACGTATTCTGTGGGGTTTGACCCTTCCATACCTTCAGGCAGGCCCACTATACAGATGTTATTGCGTCTGGCGCGCCCCTCTGCTTGCTCAGCTCTGTCCTCCAGATTGCCCACCCGTTGCACGAGGGCATGGAGCTCCTTTCCATGTGCGGCGCACGCCTCCGTGTTCGGGGCCATCTCCTTCTCCAAGGCCCCAGTGCGCTCCGCAATCGTTCGCACGTCCTGTCTCAGCAGGTTCACCTCCTCCTGGACCGCTCCGATCTTGAGGTCCAGGCCCTCCTGCAGCTCTTTCATAGCCTGGCCCAACATAGTCTCCCAGGCCATCTTTAAGTCTGCGATCGCTGCCAGCACCTCCTGGATCATGCCCGGTGTCTCCGCTGTTGCCGTGGGGGTCTCCTTGCTCTTGCCCCCCTCCGCATCTGGGGGCGACCTGGCGTAGGCCTCCATCGTGGGCTGTCTGATCCTGGCTCTAACCACTTTAGAGGACATCCTGCTATGTTAACTGGGCGAGAGCCTGTCGTGCCTCCCTCCGCACAAAGGTCCGCGTGGTCACGAACCACTCTCAGCAGACCAAGTATGTACTTGTCTCTTCCCTCGCGCCCAGAGTGGGCTGTGTCCTCCCACGTGCTCGTACACTCTCGGTGTCGTGGCCCCGGTCTCTGTCGTGTTCCTTCCGTGGCCAGTGCCCTAGTGCGCTCACCTATCCGCCGCACTCCATTTGTTCCCCCTCTTCGGCGATCAAAAAGCCATCCGTCCCACAAGGCCCAGAGGGGCCGCTTTAAGTGTCAGGGGATCAGCAAATGTCTCGCATCGGCCTCCACAAGTGGCCTGTGCCGATGTTTCGTCTGTCCCTATGGGATTTCTCCCATCTCCCTGTGTGTGCAGAGTTAATCCGCAGCGCTGTGAAAACTGCAGCCACCGCTGCCCGCTCGTTCGCGCTGGCCCCAGGGTCCGCAGCCACCTTATTGCTGAGGGTGCGCTGCCACAATGTATCTTCCTGGGTACCGCCGGCGTTCGATCCGATTACGCCGCGGGCCCAGCGTCAGCTACCAGTTCGCTCGACGAGTCTCGGCAATGTACAGTCCGTGGATTGTACCAGCTCCGGGTGCGCGCGCCTTCAGATGTGCGCTGCCTCAGTGAAGCGGCAGAGCGTCCCGGGCAAAAGCTTCGGTCTGCCTCTTATCGCTGGTCTTGGAGTTCGATGCAGGGGCTTTACAAGACCTACATTCGTAAACGCAGCGACGCTCTCGTGACCCCTGTTGTCCTCTTTGTCTCTGCCGCCATTTTGTTCCACTCGCCGATTCGGGGCCCGCGGCGAGCAGACGAGTATAACTCAGTGTCCTCACCCTCCACTCGCATCAAAGTTTCAGCGAGTGTAGCCGTCATCTTCACAAGCATGGACGTTATTTTTCGGTGCCGGCAGGTTCCCGTGCACGCACTTCTCCTCCAGGATCATTGTAGGATCAGCGGAGCTCCACAAGAGCACGTCCCTTTACATGGCCGTCCAAGCCACGCCCCGTTGAGTGGTCATACTTGTTCTCAACCCTGGAGATTGTGGTGGTGGGATAACACATTTTTGAAGATTGATTGATTGATATTTTATTTCTATTGCGCTCGTACACAAGTGTTTCAGAGCGCGACAAGGCAAGGGAGGGGAACAGGGGAGAACAAAACATCAATCTTACTAGAGATAACTTACTAGAGCTAATTACAGAACCCCCACGATGCGGCTGTCGGTCAATGCTCACCTCTCTTTGTGCATCCCTATCCTCCGGGCACAAGGCAGGGATGCCTGCTGTCCCATTTATTATATGTGCTATATATGGAACCCCTACTTTGGCTAAATTCATTTGGGGGGACCACAAAGCGGTAGCGTTTGCTGATGACATGTTGATGACCCTGACAGATCCGATACCTGCCCTGGTAGAGGAACTTCGGATCGCTGAACAAGTATCCGGTCTCAAAGTTAACATGCAGAAATCAGAGCTTTTGGGCCTAGTGCTCACTCCGGCACAGCGGATGGTGTGAGAAACCTGAGGGTATTCTCCCATGTAAGCCCTGAGATTCATCTTTTCAGGAGGCCAGGGGAGAGCCATCGCTTTTAAATCCCAAACCTGGGGGTGGCCAAGCGAGGGAGGATCACCTGGGTAGGGGAGTCTGGGGTAATAAATCTGGGAGAATCTCAGGAGAGACGCAGTATCCTATTGGGATAACAGGGGATAAGGAAGACATCCCCAAAGCTTTCATATGATATTTAGGTCTATCTCCCTTGAATAAAAAAGAGAAGTCCAATCAGAGTAGAATGACAAGGGTGGGGAAATGCGGGAACAAGTGGGAACAGAATCTGTTTGGCCATACCACCAACTGGTTCTTCCCCAACTCAAGTCATAGGACTTCTTACCAATACCCGTCCAACCTTTCCAAATTGCCATCAAAGAAGGATAATATGGGTAAAAGTGAATGGCCTCGGTCATATAAAAATCAAGCCTGGTGTTCCCTTTCTCCCCAATTTCAACCACCTTATTACCCTTCACCCTGTAATAACCCTCATTGGTCTTGTCCCGTTCCCACCTCCCCATTTCCAACACATACTGAGACGAAGAAGAGGAGCCCAGTAGTAAGAAATATTACCTATGGGAAAGATCCCTATAGTACTGTGAGGAGGAAGATGACTGAAAAGGCCTACTACATTCCACTAGCAAAATGTCCCTTTAATGAAGTCAGGCATAGTCAGACACTTGACAACAACTATGCACACCTGACTATTAAAAACCAACCAAGGTATAAAAGGTTGAGCTTTGCCAGAGAAGCTGATCGAGTTGTGGATGCGTAAGGGGCTTAAACTTAGGGAAGTATCTCATCTCTGACTGTCTGTCCGCCATCCAGGAATGGTGTGCCGCCAACGATCTTTGCCTTAACGCCAGTAAGACCGAGATTCTCCTCGGCACAACTGCTATCTCCTTTCCTGTCACTCTCTAGCCGGCCTCTCTTGGCCCTCTTCCTGCTCCTACCTGTGAGGCTAAAAACCTCGGGGTCATCTTCGACTCCACACTCTCCTCACATCTCTGACGTCTCTAAGAAGTCACACTACCAGCTGCACCTTCTCAGAGGTATTCTTCCTTTTCTCTCCTTTCCCCAGAAGCTCACTGTCTCCAGCTCTCTGAGCTCTGGTTCCCTCTAGGCTTGACTACTGCAACAGCCTCTTTCTAAATCTGCCTGCTTCTACTCTCCGCCCTCTGCTACTCACCCAGAACAGCACTGTGAGACTTGTCCTTGGCCTCAAGCCTAGGGATCCTATCTCTCCAGGACTGAAATCTTTGCACTAACTCCCAGTGGCTGCGAGGATTAAGTTCAAAACCCTCTGCATTGTCCACAAGGGCTTCTGAGGCCTGGGGCATCAATACCTTCTCTCTTCCTAAATATCTTTGTTCATCTGCCTCCAACTCCCTTAGAGTCAGTTGCTTCTATAAGCAACAAGTTGGTGGTAGATCTCTCTCTTTGGCTGGGGCCGCCCTCTGGAACAGCCTCCCTGCCTCCCTGACACTTAAGGAGAACCATCACCGGTTCCGTAAGCACCTCAAAACCTTTTTCTTTGCTTCTGCTTTCCCTCCTCCTCTCCCCTGCTGAACTCCTGGCTGATACTTAATCTGCACTGGTGACCTGGCCACCCTCTGATATCGGGCCCAGGTCTCCTCCCCTGCCATATTCACCCCTGCACTGCCTCCCTGGCAACCCCGCACTTAGGGACTGTATTCTGTATCCCTACAGTCCCTTACCAGCACTTGACTCCTGATTTCTTGCACTTGCCACCAGCTGGCCGCATTTTTTACTAATTGCCTTATTTATTCTTTTTTATTTACTGTCAGTCCCATGAACTGCGCTGCCCCTCCCCCTTACCCCCTGCACTTTTCCCCTTCCCCCTTTCCATGCACTTGCGTGATCTCAATGTCACCTGGCCTAGTAAGATCGTTGTTTCTGTCTTCCGTCTGTTTCCCCCTCCCCTGGCTCGTTGTGCCTTTAAACACTTGTGTATAGGCACGTTATAAATGCCATATCATATCAAGCCTACAGGAACTGTGTACTTTAAGACCAACTCCAAATACTTTGAATAAAGGTTTTCGAACTGTTATCACTTATACGAAAGAAAAGTAGGATAGAGCACTAGAATGTACAGATCACTGCGCTGATCATGGATGTTTTAGTAGTTGATCCTGCAGCCAGCGAGAGGTTCTTAGGAGACAGTGCTCATAAGTCTCTGCGAGTTTACAGCAAGTTTGGTTAAGAGCCAGGGTCACCTGGGTGCTGGATCACTGATAATACAGTTGCCGAAATTCTGAAGCACTCGATGTGATATTGTTAGTGGACGTTAGCGATTATTAGCAATAATGTACTGCAGTATTAGGTGAAGGTGAAGGTGAAGAGGTTGAGATGCATCGTTTTTATACTGTCAGAAGTGAGTGGATTGGATGTAAATAAATGTAAAATAAAGTTTGTAATAAACTAAATTTACAATAAAAAAATAAAATAATACAGTTGCTAGGTTTAGCTTCAGTTTTGAAGCAATGAATGATAAGTGTTGTCACTTGTTTGTTCATAAGCAGAAAAGTGATTTATTTATACACTTGAAGTCGACACATGTTTCTTTTCAAATGAACATTCCAGTGTTCAACCTGTTTAAATCTGTAATTATGTGACATGTGGATGTGCATATTTGATTTTATGACAGTTGTTTTTTTATACATGTTAATTGCATGTGATGGTATTCCAATGAGTGACATGTTGTGCAAATGGTTTACAATTGTGTGGTTTCCGTTATCGTGACATGGTTGAAAGCATAGATGCGTGGCAATAGCAGTATATTTCCAAATGTTAAGGATGTGGCACCAGGGAAGAAAGAAGAGAGAAAGTATTGTGTTAGTTGTGGTGGCTAAGTATTGGCTGTTAGAAGGTAGTGCATGATATACTGGGTGCTTATCGTGTGTAGAATATGTGGGTGATGTTGTAAAGGAGCTCTTGGTTAAGGGCTTTGGTTGTGTAACCTGCATGATAAAACACAAATTCTTAGGTTAGGAACCATTGCCAATGACATAGGTTCTGTGACTTAACATTGTTGAAAGTACCTCTTACATTGGGGCTTTGTTTGACTAAGTTGTAATTATGTGTATTATATGTGTGAGAACCAGATGGAATGAGAAGGGGGGGTGAGAAGTGGATGCTGATTGAAGGCCTGTTGAGCCGTTAAATGAGAATTGTTCAGTGGATCCACCCAGTTGAAAATAGTTAATTGCAAGGGGAGGACTTGGAGGTTGCCCTCTTAGTTTACCATGAAGGACAGTGCGTGAGGTCAGTGTTTTTGCCAGTGGCTCAGGGTCATGGCAGGGGGGCAGAATTTGGTATGTACTGCTGAGCACAGAACACTTATGAGTGGCATGGGAGCCTAAATATGCAGTAAGGTGCAATACACTGCAGATAGTTAGCTTATAGGTGTGTGGGTGTGATAATAAAGCCAAATAGTGGACTGAGCAAATCCTCTTATGGTACGCTGGTGGTCATGGCCTTAAGAGGGCATGGCGGTGATGTGGGTGGGCCGATATGATTATTGTGTTGGGAGGATGGTGAAGAGCATGCCTCCATCTTGTGTTCTTGTGGCTGACATGCTTAGAAGAGTGATGGGGTTCAGAGGGGCTTGATGAATGCTACCCTGGGTCTGTGAGCTAGGGCGGCTGCTTCGGATGTGGCCACAATGGGCCAGAGTACCGAGGGGAAGGAAGTCCAACCGCAAGGATAACGGTTGCTGGTGGCTTACCTGCAAGGCCAAGTGGGCCTCTGCACAAAGATGAGCGGTCACTGCAATGTTGCGATGCTGGCCGCCATCTTTGTTCTGGGTAGGTACAAGCACATGAAGGAGCTGCTAGTACAAATAATCGAACCAACTCCAGAAGATGGAAAAGAGTCTTTATTATTAACAATTATCTAAAACATGGAGGTTACAACAGACATCAACGGGCATTCGCTAAGCTCTTGATGATTTTCTCATAAAAACATCCTTTTATGCAAATAATACGTCAGCAGTGTTGTCATACTACGTGGCAAATAATAGAAAACCTATCAAGGGGTGGGATTGTTTAAAGGAGACATCTAAATATACTTTCCATAGAGGTTAGGATTGTGATTGGTTGACCACTGTCAGATGGACAATTTATGCCTACCTCTAAAAACATGTAATCTCAAACACCATTAAGTACATGGTTTATCATAGAAAACTGACGTTGGCTGCTTCAGTTTGGATACCAGGCCAGACAGCCTCGCCAGGCGCTTCCACGATCTCAGCTTATTCTTGCTGCGACACAGTTCTCAGCCTTTCCACTCCATCGGTCCGGGCTTATTAAATTCATGACACTGATGTCCAGCTCCTATACAATGGCGGATTTGCCTGCAGTTTATTCACTACGTATGGCCAGCTTCTATAATGACTTAGTCTACTTGCTTTTCAGCATCTGTACAATTATTGAACGGTTGATTTTCTGCAGCACTTCGCACACATGCAATCTTCTTCTCGCACATGAAGTTTACTCGATTCTTAACTTCGTCAGCAGTTTCTGTAAGATCCATGCTTTCTTCTTCAACCAGTATTCTCAAGGTGTCACACTCTTCTCTTGTGATGTCACTAGCTTCTCTCTTTTGCTCCTTTTCATATTTCTTTGGGAAGTTCCTCTCTGAGATTGTCGTCTCTTCAGGGATACATTCAATAGGGTTTTCTCAGTGGGTACCTTCTTCTGAATATCGCTGCGGTATTGGTACAACTGCTGGTGTCAAAAATGGCACGCTCTCCGGCCTACGACATATAGGAGGCAGGGGGCGGGCTTTCCTGCAGAGGCATGCAGCTGCTCCTCTACATTCCTCCCCCTTGGTCGAGTCCTCGACCACCTCTTCACTAGTTTCCACATCCTAGTATTTTCTCTTGAAGAAGTGCTTCTTCAGAGTTCAGATCTTCATCACCGCCCTAAGGGTGCCGGCTGATTTAACATGCTCATCTACAATCCAGGTCATGTAGTTGCACTGTCCATTTGGATTACAATAGACCCATCGTCCCGCATACTTATGATTCTTTGGATACAGAAACAACGTTCCTTCAGGTGCTACGATGCTGGCCTTTATATATTTTCTGACATTTTTATCCATCAATTCCTTGGGTCCAAACCCTGATTCGACATCAATCATGATCTTCATTCCTACCGCCTTCTTTGCTGTTTTCTTGCACTGGGCAATCACTATCATGATCACACAGAATCCAAACATCACCATCACCAATATTGCTCCAAGAATCTTGAATATGTTTGCCAACCACTGTGGAATGATATCATATGATATGCTACGGCATTTATAACGCGCCTATACACAGGTGTTTCAAGGCGCGACGAGGCAAGGGAGGGGGAACAGAGGGAAGACAAAGACAACCATCTTACTAGGCCAGGTGACAATTAGATTGCGTAAGGAGGGAAAGGGAAAAGTGCAGGGGGAAGGGGAGAAGAGGCAGTGCAATACATAGGATCAACAGTAGAATAAATAAGAACAATAGGTAAAAGTGCGGCCAGCTTGTGGCAAGTACAGGGGTAAGTGCAGACATCAAGTGTCAAGAGATGGTAGGGGACTGTAGGGATACAGAAACAGCTCCAAGTGCAGGTGTTGCCCAGGAGACAGTGCAAGTGTGCAACTGGTGGGGAAGGGGACCTGGGCCCACGATCAGAGGATGGCCAGAGACCAGTTGTAACGCTCACCTGATTCCCGTAGAGGCGCCGGTCTTGACTGGGCGTATACCGTATCTTCAAAGGTGATGTGTAACACACGGCTGGCTCTTTGGGCTGGACCTCTGTGCACTGTATGTCTGACTCGAAGGGTAAGATGTCTGCAGATAGAAAATATGGGATTAAGGAACTGGGTTATTGAATGTCTCTCTCTTCTTCCCTTTCTCTTCTCCTGTAGAACCCCAAAGGTTAACGCTCTCACCTTAGGTAAGTGAACGCCGTGCTCTCCATCTGCCTCGGGCAGGGTGCTGTAACCAGTTTCTTCACTGGATAAGGGGAGCAGGCCTCTTGACTTCAGAGGACTGCTGTACGTCGTTTACTGCACGAACGGTAAGTTTCGAGTAATTCTAATGTCTTTAAAGTCTTTAGTAATGATGTTTCTTGTTTTGCAGGGTTCCGGCGATGGCGGATGACGGGCTGAAGTGAGTTGAAGATGGAGCCCGTGTGATGAATAGAAGCGCCTGGAAGCACGTAAGTAAGCGCTTGTTGCCTGCTTCACGATGCGCTCTAACTGTCTTTTTATTTTGCAGGTACAAGTTCGGAGCGGCTGCAGGGTGCCGGAATACCCACTGGGTTAGATGTGGAAAGGAGTAATGGCACGTGAGTATTAAAGTTCCCCAATGTCTTTAAACGCACCTTGTTTTGTCTTTCAGATGCGGGATGCAGCGCCGAAGGCCTCCGGAGCGTGCAAAGAGTTAGTAAGCTTTTGTCTTTCAGATGCCGGAATGCAGTGTGAAGACCTCCGGAGCGCACGAAGAGTAGGTAAGCCTTTGTCTTTCAGATGCCGGAATGCAGCGCGAGGCGTTGGTGACAGCCGATGGACCAGGTAAGTGAAGAGCTGTCACTGAAGACCGTAATGCTAACCTGTTCTTTCTTGTCTTTATAGGTGTTGCTGAAGACTGGATTCAGGATGGTAAGCCTTTTTCCTTAGGCCCAGGATCAGATTCAGAAGACACGATGAGCGTTCTGCTGCAGAGGATGCAGAATAACGCAAAGCAAGATTCATCCATCGGGTGTGGTTTAAATAGCCTCCTGTAGTGCTTAGGTGTCTCCTTCCACAGCCACGCCTAGGTAAGAAAAGAGTTCCTGCTTTCCAGAAGAGTTCCAGTGTTCTGAATCTAGGGAGTGGCTCCTGCCCCACCCAACAGGAAAAGTAGTTCCAAACAGAAGAGGATCAGAGGCTCAACTGGCAGGCAAGTAAGCAGCATGGTCTGCTGCAGGTAAGTCCACCCAAGCATTATGAGCCCGGCGCTTCCAGCGCTGGGACTGGGCATATTTATGAGCCTGGTGCCACTGGCGCCAGGACTGAGTCCAAAAGGTCCCAATTGGGACTGGTTGGCACTCGGAACCTGGGTTATGGATCTGCTTCCAAGGGAGTTGGGAAAACCCTGACCTTTTGGAAGCAGAGATCATGACAGTACCCCCCCTCAAGGCCCCTCCCAAACCGGGCTTCTCCGGGGGTTTTGGCTTGTCAGGAAATGTTCGGTGAAATCTTTTGATTAGGCGAGGAGCGTGGACATATTCAGCAGGTTCCCAGGATCTCTCTTGGGGGCCGTAGCCTTTCCAGTCAATTAGGTAAAATAGTTTAGATTTGGAGATCTTGGAGTCCAGAATGCTTTTGACTTCAAACTCGAGTTCTCCATCAACTAGGATAGGTTTTGGAGATTTAGTTAGTCGGGTTTGAGGTTGCACGGGTTTTAATAAAGAGACGTGGAAGACCGGATGTATCTTCATGTGCGGGGGCAAGTCCAACTTGACCGCTACTGGGTTTACTATGGTAGTGATGGAATAGGGACCAAGGTATCTTGGGTTGAATGTGCGTGGCCCTTTTAGAGGTAGATATTTGGTGGATAACCAGACTTGATCCCCTACTTGAAATTGAGGGGCTTCCTTCCGATGTTGATCTGCTCCTTTCTTGTATTGTTCTTTAGCCCTTTGAAGGTGAGAAACAGCTTCCTTAAAGGCTTGGGTGATTGTAGAATGCAGGTAGTCTACTGCTGGTGTTTCAAGATCTTGGAGGGGATCCAACTCCGAGGTTCGAGGGTGACTGCCGTACAAAAGAAAAAACGGGGTTTTCCCAGTTCCCGAATGGACAGAGTTATTGTAGGCATATTCGGCTATCCAAAGGATGTCTTTCCAAGTTTTTTCAGTTTGTTGCAGCATGCAGCGTAAATACTGTTCCAGAGTTTGATTGGTCCTCTCGGTTTGTCCGTCGGTCTGAGGGTGGTGACTGGTCGATAGTCTCACATCAATTTGAGCCGACCGACAGCAACTTCGCCAAAAATGAGAAATAAATTGACTACCTCGATCCGAAATTAGAACCGAAGGAAAACCGTGCAGTCGGACGATGTTTTCGAGAAATTCTCGGGCCAGAGTTGCTGCTGTTGGCAAGCCTTTGAGCGGAATGAAATGCGCCATCTTGGAGAATAAGTCCACGATTACTAGAATCGTATTGTATCCGGAGCATGGAGGTAGATCAGTGATGAAGTCCATAGAAAGCGTATGCCAAGGGCGAGGTGGGATGTCAATAGGGCGTAAGAGGCCTGCTGGTCTTTCCTTTTGACTCTTGTTTTGGGCGCATACTCCACAGGACATTATAAAGTCTCTGATATCTTTTTTCCAAGACGGCCACCAGAAGTAGCGCTTGATCTTTTCTGAGGTCTTGGCCATACCGGGATGTCCTTCCATTAAAGAATCGTGATAACAAGAGATTACTTTTTTCTGTAAATCTGTGCTGGGTAGGTATAATCGTTCTTGGAAATACAATAAGTTGTCTTTTACTGCAAAGTCCTTTCCCTGCAGATGCCAATTCTGTATGTCTGCTGGAGTTACAAGTTGCCTGGCTTTATCCTAAACTACTCTATGGATTCTGTGGCGATTACACCCAGAATTCTTTGTTCGGGAATGATTGGTACAGGTTTAGGGTTGATCAAGTGTTCTTCCACTCCCATCCGAGAAAGGGCATCAGCTTTACCGTTCTTTGTACCAGGTCGATAGGTAATTATGAAGTCAAACTCGGCAAAGAATAATGCCCAACGGAGTTGTCTAGAGGATTGGGTTTTTGCGGTTTTCAAATATTGCAGGTTTCGGTGATCCGTAATCACAGTAACGGTGTGTCGGGCCCTAGCAGATAATGCCGCCAAGCCTTAAAGGCAGACTTGATAGCCAGAAGTTCCTTGTCAGTAATCGTGTAATTGATTTCAGGAGGCGAGAATTTGCGGGACCAAAATGCCACGGGATGCAACTGATTGGTTACCGGGTCCTTTTGTGATAGAACTGCCCCCATGGCAAGGCTTGAAGCATCAGTTTCCATGATGTAGGGGAGTTCGGGGCGAGGGTGTTTTAAGATTGGTGCAGAGATAAATTTAGTCTTCAAATCCTGGAAAGCTTGTTCTGCCTCGGTAGACCATTCAAAACGTTTGTTTTTCTTTAACAAGGCAGTGATGGGCTGGACTATTCGAGAGAATTCGGGGATAAACCTGCGGTAAAAGTTAGCAAAGCCTAACATGCTTTGCACACCTTTTACGGAGGATGGTGATGGCCATTTGAGAACTGCATCGACCTTCTTTGAATCCATACGCACTCCGCCAGGTGATAATATGAATCCCAAGAATTCAACTTCAGTCACGTTGAAAACACATTTTTCCAACTTAGCGAAAAGTTTGTGTTGACGCAATCTTTCGAGGACCATTTTCACGTGTTTCCGATGTTCAGATTCCGATGAAGAATAAACGAGGATGTCGTCAATGTAAACAACAACACACACATCTATGAGCTCTCTGAGGACATCGTTCATAAAATATTGAAAGGCGGCCGGGGCATTGCAAAGTCCGAAGGGCATGACCTGATATTCAAATAGCCCATACTTGGTGCGGAAGGCCGTCTTCCATTCATCGCCCTCTTTTACTCGTACCAAGTGGTAAGCTCCTCTAAGATCCAGCTTTGTATATATGCATGCTTTTCTGACTTGGTCCAGGAGTTCAGGGATCAAAGGTAACGGATATCTATTCTTAACGGTGATCTGGTTCAGGGAGCGATAATCTATACAAGTTCTAAGGTCTCCTTCCTTTTTTGGAATGAAGAACAAAGCTGAAGAAGCAGGGGACTTGGAAGGACGAATAAACCCATTTGCCAGGTATTGATCCAGGTATTGTCGAAGGTGAAGGTTCTCAGGCTCGGTGAGGGCATAAATTCTACTACAAGGAGGAGTAGATCCAGGTATCAGGTCTATCTGGCAGTCATAAGACCTATGATGAGGTAGAGAGTTAGCCTGATCCTTCCGGAAAACATCTTGGTATTCTAGGTATTCGGGAGGTAACTGGGGAGTCTCTGAAGAAATTGCTGCCAGTGCAACACCAGGTGGAGGGTGACAAGTAGAGACACATTCTGGAAACTGGACCGTTCTTGCTCGCCAATCGATCAGAGGATTGTGTTTCTCTAACCAAGGTATTCCTAGAATAATCTGAAACTGAGGGGCCTTGATCACATCGAACACGATCTTCTCATGGTATCCATCTTGACTTACTAGCGTCACCTCTTGAGTGGTATGCGTTACTGGCCCGGAGGCTATCTCCATACCATCCACCGTAGTAATGACGTCCTTTACAGCCTTGGGACAAAGAGTTAGATTCATCCTCAAAACCATTTCATGATCCACATAATTGCCGATGGCACCGCTGTCGACGTAAGCTTCAATTGCATGTAATCGATCCGGATTATCAGGGCTAATGAGGACCATAGGTATCACGAAATGCGAGGTCACAGAACTGGTTTTCACGCTCGGCAAGAGGACCTCTATTCTTGTCGGGCGAGGTCGTTTCCCTGCTCAGAGTTTGTAAATTTGGTAACTGCAGCTCCTACTGCCTTCTTGGCAGGTTTCACCGGACAGTCTCGAAGAAAGTGCCCTGAGTTTCCGCAATAGAGGCATAATTGCAACTGTTTTCTCCTTTCCCGCTCCTTTTGTGTTAGAGGACCTTTCAGACCCCCTATTTGCATGGGTTCCCCGGAGTCTACTCCTTTGGAAGGAGTTGGCGGTTTGGAAAATACTCGAGCATCAAACTTGGAATGATCGGCCTTCCTGTTCTGCAGTCTGTGATCTATTTGAACGACTAAGTCTATATAGTCCGAACAATCTTGTGGGGGATTCACTACTTGGGCTAACACATCTTTGAGCTCTCCACGTAGACCTCTATAAAACAGCGTAATCCTTTTGTCCTCAGGCCATTGAGTTTCCACTATCAGTCTGTTGAAAGACGCAATATAAGCCAAAAGGTCTTGATTACCTTGTCGCAACGAAAGAAGCTCATTGTCCAAGGCCTGCCCCTGTGAATGTCTTGCGAACAGTTTTTCCATACTGAGCTGAAAAGCTTGAAAATCATGGAGGACCGGATCATCTTGATTTACTAGAGGGATCGACCAGTCTGCCGCATTGCCACTAAGGTACGAAAGCACGAAAGCTACTTTAGCTTGATCAGTTGGAAAGGCTGCTGGCCGGCATAAGAAATGCAACCGGCACTGATTGATAAATACTGCAAACCTCTTTGGGTCACCAGAAAATCGTTCGGGCGGAGCCAGAGGTACATTCCCAGGTAGGTTGATCTGCACTGGATTCATAGAGGATGTAGAAGGAAGATTTCCCCCAGATGCGGGTAACGGGGTCTGTGTCAAGATGTGCATCCCGTGGACGCTGCGTACCTGTGTTTCCTGAAGGCTTGCGTGCCGGGGTCGCCAGGACGTTGATCGTAGAACGAAGGATGACAAGGTAACGCCAAGAACCGGCCCAGATCCCGTCCTGATTTGCAGGATTGAAAAAGGGTCCGTTTCCTGACGCCACGGATGGACCCCTCCCTGGATTTACGTGGCGCCGGAACAGTGCGAGCACTGAACAGGGAAGGTCAGTAGATGCTAACAGCAAACTTGAGTGCGTTGTTTATTCTGCAGAGACTCTCTCGAAGATGGTGGAAGAGGACTGCCAAGATCGTGGAGTGGCAGCAACTGCAGGGAGCAGAAAAGGCAGAGTAAGGCACCGATGAGGCACTGGTACCCAAGCACAAGGCAGAGAGGAAATCAGGCAAGGGAAGGTGGGCACGTTGGAGGGAAAAAGAGGCAGGTAGGGACCAGGAACACAGACCAGGAGCAGACCAACCCAACCCAGGGAAGCCAGACCACCAACCAGGGAACCAGACCAACAGGACAGGAGGGCAGGGAAAACAGGAAGGAAACAAGAAGGTAAACGGAGTAACCAAGTGGAACAAGGTAATCCAGTAGCGAGCGGGAGGTCAGGACCAAACCGCGTTGAGACGCGGTGAGTACAAGACCAGGAAGCTCTTTTATAGTGACTCGGCGTGGAAGCGAGGCTTGACCCGCAATCCGAGTCGGCGCATGCGCGGAACCAAGATATTCCTAGAAACGAGGCTTGAACCACAAGCCCGTTCCCTGCCGTTTCCGTGTAAGAGCGCATGCACCCCAAATGAGCGAAGACGATACCGCGGGTATAACCGCCAGGCATCTCCCCGCCCACAAGGATACGGACGTTTCCGTTCCCGGGTGAGTGTCCTAACACCATGCCCCCTCCCAGAAAGACCAGGGGCCCCCGGTTTACAAGGATGGCGCAAATAGAACTCTCGCACCAAACGAGGAGCATGGACATTCCCAACAGGTTCCCAAGTGCGGTCACAAGCCGAATACCCTACCCAATCCACCAAGAACTGCAATTGACCCCGATGGAAACGAGAGTCACAAATTTCCCGGACCTCATATTCAGGAACACCCTGTACCTCAATGGCCGCAGGACGGGAGCCCGAACGTCCATAGGGGTCATCCAGATAAGGTTTAAACAAGGAGACATGAAAAACGGGATGCACCCGCCAAGATGGGGGCAGTTCCAGTCTGAATGCCACCGGGGAAATATGTTTAGCAATTCGAAAGGGCCCTAAGAAACGGGGAGCAAGTTTCATGGGTAAGTTGCGAACAGGTAAGTTCTTGGAAGAAAGCCACACCTTCCCTCCAACCTCAAATGCAGGTTCAGGGGTACGCCTCCTATCTGCCTGAGCCTTCATATCCCTACGTGCCTTAGCCAGGGTACCAGTCGCCTGAGTATGCAGTCTTCGGATCTCCTGAATCAGCTGATCAGCAGAGGGAACCGTGCTTGGTCGTACAGGAGCAAATGGAAAAAGTCTTGGATTGAGTCCATAGGAACAAAGAAAGGGGCTTAATCCTGTAGCAGAATGGATAGAGTTATTATAAGCCACCTCAGCTAAGTCCAAATGCAATGCCCAGTTGGTCTGAGAGGCGTTGGAAAAGCAGCGCAAGTACTGTTCCAACGTCTGATTGGTCCGCTCCGTCTGTCCGTTGGATTGCGGATGATAGCCGGAACTGAGTGCCCGATGTATGCCCAGGTGACAACACAGCTGCTTCCAGAAAGATGAGATGAACTGGGAACCACGGTCCGAGATGATCTTATTGGGTAGTCCATGTAACCGATAAATGTCGTGCAGAAATGCTCGGGCCATGGAACTTGCAGAGGGAATTTTCACAAAGGGAACAAAATGAGCCATCTTGGAGAAACAGTCAACCACTACCATTATGCATGTGAAGCCTTCGGAAGGTGGTAGTTCCACTATAAAATCCGTGGCTATGGTATGCCAAGGATATGGTGGTGTCTCGGTTGGTTGGAGTAGACCGAGCGGCTTCCTTCTGGGTATCTTTACTTGGGCACATACCGGACAACATTCCACGTATTGTTTAATCTGTTTAGCCAATCCTGGCCACCAAAACTGTCTGGCAACAAGCTCTTGAGTTGCACGTATGCCCCGATGGCCCCCAACCTTCGAATCGTGGAATGCTTGCAAAATGGCCGTCCGAAGAGAGTCGGTAGGTACATACAGTCTCCCACTGAAGAAGAGCAAGCCCTCGTTTTCACTAACTTGGGGTAGTTTCAATAGTTCAGTTCTGTAGGGGTCTGCCAATGTTTCTTGTAAGAACGTATCCAGACAATGAGACACGGAAAACAAAAAATGTTCTGGGGCTATCAGTAACTGATTCTGGCTGTCTTGCTTGATGTCTTCGAAAGAGCGAGACAATGCGTCTGCTTTCAGATTTCGAGCACTGGGTATATATGTGATTGTGAAATCATAATGTGAAAAGAAAAAAGCCCAACGGGCCTGACGGGAATTGCGACATTGAAGAGATCGTAGGTACTGTAAATTTCTATGGTCGGTACGGACCTCCACAGGAAATCGGCCTCCCAAAAGGTGATGGCGCCATTCTTCAAAAGCTAATTTGATAGCTAAAAGTTCTTTCTCGATCACTGCATAATTCCGTTCGCTTGACGTTAATTTTCGGGAAAAATAAGCCACTGGGAATTCAACATCAGATTGCGGGTCCTTCTGTAGCAGAACAGATCCAACGGCGAAACTCGATGCATCTGCTTCCACAATGAATGGTCTACTGTCGTCGGGATGATGTAGAATGGGAGATGTGCTGAAAGCTTCCTTGAGACGGTCAAACGCCTTAGTAGCTTCTTCATTCCACTTGAACAATGTCTTATTGCTGGTTAAGCTGGTCAAAGGAGCTGTGAGATTCGAGAAACCTGGTATAAAGCGCCTATAGAAATTGGCGAATCCAAGGAATCGCTGAAGGGCCTTCACATCATTAGGTTGTTGCCATTCTTGAATTGCCCGCAACTTGGTTGGATCCATTTGTATGCCAGAACGGTCAATCACGTACCCCAGAAACTCAATCTTGTCTTGATTGAAGAGACATTTCTCAGACTTGGCGTATAAATGGTTCTGACGTAAACGGCTGAGAACTTCTTTGACATGTAAAATGTGTTCCTTCTTATCTCTTGAAAAAATCAATATATCATCCAGATATACCCATACTGAAATTCCGAATAAATCTGAAAATACATCATCCATCAAACGCTGGAAAACGGCTGGGGCATTGCATAGTCCGAAAGGCATTACACGATATTCATAGTGCCCCAAAGGTGTCTTAAAAGCCGTTTTCCACTCATCGCCTGTCTTGATTCGTACCAGATGGTATGCCCCTCTTAAATCCAACTTAGAAAATATGCAGGCAGAGTGCAAGGATTCCAGGATGTCACGTATGAGAGGCAACGGATATCTGTCCTTCCGAGTAAGATCATTTAACTGTCGATAATCCACACAGGGACGTAAAGTGCCCTCCTTTTTCTTGACGAAAAACAGCGGAAATCCTGCAGGGGACTTGGAAGGAGTGATATAACCTTTCTGAAGACAGTCGTTTAAGTATTCTTGTAAGACTGTTCTCTCTTGTGGAGATAAGGAGTATACTCGTCCATGTGGAATCACAGAATTGGGCAACAGATCAATGGCACAATCAAAACTTCTATGAGGAGGCAGAGGAATGTCCTCTGGTTCCGAAAACACAGAAGAGTAGTCCGTATATTCAGATGGTACAGTAGATATCTGGCATACATGAGATATTCCATTCACCTCTGTCTGTGTGGCAGTTGTGGATGTCCCAACAGATAACCCAGAAGAGGAACAATCCAGTAAACAACGATCTGAATTAAATGTCAGTGTACGGGTTACCCAATCAACCTTAGGGTTGTGATACAACAACCAAGGTAAACCCAACACGATCGGATAAGATGGTGACTTAATAACATCCAGAGATATCTTTTCCTGATGTTCATTGATCCACAACTGCAGAACTCCGGTGTGATGTTGAATGGGACCAAAAGACAAAGGCGTACCATCAATGACCTCAATCGGTGTAGCTTGATCTTTCTTAAGTAGAGGTATCTGGTTCTTCTTGACGAACTCAACATCGATATAATTGCCAGATGCTCCGCAATCTAGAAGACCCAAGATTGAAGTCGACTTGTCCTGCCACAGTACTTTAATTTGGAGTACCAAAAGGGGTGCGGGTGACATGGGCAGTAAGAAACCATCGGTATCCGGAAGGACTGGTTTAAATGGTGGGCCTGTCATTGCCTTCCTTATACATGACAGGCCTATTAGTTTTCCGACTTCTTGAGTGGTCGTAACTGACAGGTACCCAAATAGTGCCCGGAGGCACCACAATATAGGCATAAGTTCAAGTCCCTTCTTCGTTTCTTCTCCATCGCGGACAAAGGCCCTCTGAGCGCCCCCAATTGCATGGGTTCCGGGCCCGTCTCAGATCTACTTGAAGCACCGGCAGGTAATGGAAAAGACCTGGAGTACGTCCTCTCCAACCGACGTCTTTCTCCCTTCCGTTCAGCCAAACGGTGATCGATTCGAAGAACCTGTTCCTGTAATGCCTGTAGGGTATCTGGTTCTGGAATATGAAGAAGTTCATCCTTATACTCCT
Source organism: Ambystoma mexicanum (assembly GCF_040938575.1). NCBI lineage: Eukaryota > Metazoa > Chordata > Amphibia > Caudata > Ambystomatidae > Ambystoma > Ambystoma mexicanum. The sequence continues at coordinate 80,343,842 of NC_090931.1, forward strand.
CCCTCAGGCCTCGCCGAAAAAGCGTCTTTTGTGTTACTTCAGGCCATTGAGAATCCGCCGCCAATTGACGGAACCGACCGATGTATGTGATCAGATCACTTGAACCCTGCTTCAAATCCATCAATTGATTCTGTGCAGTAGCGGCCAAATTAGGCGACTGGAACACTTCCAAGAACGCTTTCTCAAAGGCGGCAAAATCACTCAGAACGGGACTGTTTGAGGATACCAAAGGAGCTGCCCATGCTAGCGCATTTCCGGTTAGATTCCCTAGGATATACCCAATCTTCGCTTTCTCTTCAGTGAAATGGGAAGACCGGAACAAAAAATGAATCCTGCAATGATTACAAAATTCGGCCATTTTTCTAGAATCGCCATCAAACTTCATGGGTGTCGTCTGTGCCAAGGCAGAATCAGCCTGAGTTGTGGTGCCAGTCCTAAGCACCATCATCTGACGTAGTGTCTCGTTTTCTAGGCGAAGTGCTGTCATCTCAGCCCTTAAAGATCTGATTTCATCTCTAAGATCAGAGGATTCCTCCATATCTGGGTCCGAATTAGTTGGGCGTCTCAATCTGTCAAGATGTGCATCCCGTGGACGCTGCGTACCTGTGTTTCCTGAAGGCTTGCGTGCCGGGGTCGCCAGGACGTTGATCGTAGAACGAAGGATGACAAGGTAACGCCAAGAACCGGCCCAGATCCCGTCCTGATTTGCAGGATTGAAAAAGGGTCCGTTTCCTGACGCCACGGATGGACACCTCCCTGGATTTACGTGGCGCCGGAACAGTGCGAGCACTGAACAGGGAAGGTCAGTAGATGCTAACAGCAAACTTGAGTGCGTTGTTTATTCTGCAGAGACTCTCTCGAAGATGGTGGAAGAGGACTGCCAAGATCGTGGAGTGGCAGCAACTGCAGGGAGCAGAAAAGGCAGAGTAAGGCACCGATGAGGCACTGGTACCCAAGCACAAGGCAGAGAGGAAATCAGGCAAGGGATGGTGGGCACGTTGGAGGGAAAAAGAGGCAGGTAGGGACCAGGAACACAGACCAGGAGCAGACCAACCCAACCCAGGGAAGCCAGACCACCAACCAGGGAACCAGACCAACAGGACAGGAGGGCAGGGAAAACAGGAAGGAAACAAGAAGGTAAACGGAGTAACCAAGTGGAACAAGGTAATCCAGTAGCGAGCGGGAGGTCAGGACCAAACCGCGTTGAGACGCGGTGAGTACAAGACCAGGAAGCTCTTTTATAGTGACTCGGCGTGGAAGCGAGGCTTGACCCGCAATCCGAGTCGGCGAATGCGCGGAACCAAGATATTCCTAGAAACGAGGCTTGAACCACAAGCCCGTTCCCTGCCGTTTCCGTGTAAGAGCGCATGCACCCCAAATGAGCGAAGACGATACCGCGGGTATAACCGCCAGGCATCTCCCCGCCCACAAGGATATGGACGTTTCCGTTCCCGGGTGAGTGTCCTAACAGTCTGTCCGGCTTGTGACTGTAGCAATTGTCTAGCGAGATCATCTGTTCGCTCCTTGGAAATAATCAGTTCCCTTCTTAGAGCGTTCGTTTCCTGACGGGCTGCATGCACTTCTGCCCTTAGTTCCCCAAGTAACTGGGCTAGCTGGTCGGTATCCGAGGTTTCCATAGCGCCTGGACGGGAGTTTTGTGGTAGGCTTTGCGTTCTGTAACGCTCACCTGATTCCCGTAGAGGCGCCGGTCTTGACTGGGCGTATACCGTATCTTCAAAGGTGATGTGTAACACACGGCTGGCTCTTTGGGCTGGACCTCTGTGCACTGTATGTCTGACTCGAAGGGTAAGATGTCTGCAGATAGAAAATATGGGATTAAGGAACTGGGTTATTGAATGTCTCTCTCTTCTTCCCTTTCTCTTCTCCTGTAGAACCCCAAAGGTTAACGCTCTCACCTTAGGTAAGTGAACGCCGTGCTCTCCATCTGCCTTGGGGCAGGGTGCTGTAACCAGTTTCTTCACTGGATAAGGGGAGCAGGCCTCTTGACTTCAGAGGACTGCTGTCCGTCGTTTACTGCACGAACGGTAAGTTTCGAGTAATTCTAATGTCTTTAAAGTCTTTAGTAATGATGTTTCTTGTTTTGCAGGGTTCCGGCGATGGCGGATGACGGGCTGAAGTGAGTTGAAGATGGAGCCCGTGTGATGAATAGAAGCGCCTGGAAGCACGTAAGTAAGCGCTTGTTGCCTGCTTCACGATGCGCTCTAACTGTCTTTTTATTTTGCAGGTACAAGTTCGGAGCGGCTGCAGGGTGCCGGAATACCCACTGGGTTAGATGTGGAAAGGAGTAATGGCACGTGAGTATTAAAGTTCCCCAATGTCTTTAAACGCACCTTGTTTTGTCTTTCAGATGCGGGATGCAGTGCCGAAGGCCTCCTGAGCGTGCGAAGAGTTGGTAAGCTTTTGTCTTTCAGATGCCGGAATGCAGTGTGAAGACCTCCGGAGCGCACGAAGAGTAGGTAAGCCTTTGTCTTTCAGATGCCGGAATGCAGCGCGAGGCGTTGGTGACAGCCGATGGACCAGGTAAGTGAAGAGCTGTCACTGAAGACCGTAATGCTAACCTGTTCTTTCTTGTCTTTATAGGTGTTGCTGAAGACTGGATTCAGGATGGTAAGCCTTTTTCCTTAGGCCCAGGATCAGATTCAGAAGACACGATGAGCGTTCTGCTGCAGAGGATGCAGAATAACGCAAAGCAAGATTCATCCATCGGGTGTGGTTTAAATAGCCTCCTGTAGTGCTTAGGTGTCTCCTTCCACAGCCACGCCTAGGTAAGAAAAGAGTTCCTGCTTTCCAGAAGAGTTCCAGTGTTCTGAATCTAGGGAGTGGCTCCTGCCCCACCCAACAGGAAAGGTAGTTCAAACAGAAGAGGATCAGAGGCTCAACTGGCAGGCAAGTAAGCAGCATGGTCTGCTGCAGGTAAGTCCACCCAAGCATTATGAGCCCGGCGCTTCCAGCGCTGGGACTGGGCATATTTATGAGCCTAGTGCCACTGGCGCCAGGACTGGGTCCAAAAGGTCCCAATTGGGACTGGATGGCACTCGGAACCTGGGTTATGGATCTGCTTCCAAGGGAGTTGGGAAAACCCTGACCTTTTGGAAGCAGAGATCATGACACCAGTGCAGTTTCGGTCAGGAGTTCCACAGGGGAGAGGAGGAGAGAAAGCAGAAACAAAGAGGAAGGTCTTGGGGTGCTTCCGGAACCAGAGATAGTTCTCCTCAACTCCTCCACCCCAATCCTTGGGCAACTTCATGTAGGCTCTAGACCCACAAGCCCAATAACGATCCATGAGGGTGGCTGTGCCTTTTCCCATCCTTGTAACGTCAACTGTAGTTCTGCATCCTTTGTTCTCTCCCAAATGATTCTTCCAGTGTCTTCGGCAGCACAATGTCACATTTGCCAATGGTTTTACAACCAATGGGCCTGATTCGTCTTCTACCCATGACAGTAGCTTGCCATGTTTAGCCCATGACTTAAAAACATCCATCGTTCACCGTTTGCACCTCTTGTGCATATTCTGGCTTCTGTGGATGAGCGGCACAGGACATCAATCCTTCCTCCCATCCTTTCTTGGACTTCACTTATCCATAGACTAAGACCTGAGTTTGCTCCAAACATCCAGGTGATCCAGCTATTTCTGTCACATCAGGGCAGTTCATTTTCTTCATCTCTTCAATGACCACCTCATCCTGTCCTGCTGCAGGATACACAAGAATCTTGCTCTTCCATCCCGGTGCCCAGTGCTTTAAGTGGGCCGGGGCCTGCCGGGGCCGGGCCCCGGCAGTCTCCAAAAAGTGAGGCTGAGCCGGGGCCCTGCCGGGGCCCCCCAGCCCCACCACCACATGGCAGGACGCATTATCCCGCCGCGGCCGCAGCCGCAACGAGAGATGCGCCCGCCAGTTTAACGTCAGGCAAGCTGACAGAAGTGCCAGCCAGCCACAGCGTCGCTGTGACTGGCTGGCACTTCCGTCAGTCTCTGTAACTTTCTCTGATGACCCCTCATCTGAGGGGCCATCAGAGGAAGCTACAGTCCCTTAGTTCCCCTCGCCAGGTCACTGACCCTCAGCGAACCCACTGGCTCCATGATCTAATATGTAGATTAGATCACGGAGCCCGCGGGTTCCCAGAGAGTGAAAGACGCCTCGGGGTCAGTGCTCTGAGCAGAGATCACTGAGCCCGAGGCGCCTTTCTCCTTTGGCAAGGCTTTATAAAAGATGCCTTCAACTGTGTACGTTTAAGCCATCTTTTATACACGTAGAAATATTTCTATGTTTATAACAGATGGCTTGAATCGTACACAATTCAAAGCAACTTTTATAAAGCTTTGTCGACGGACAAAGCCACCTTGGGTTTTGTCCGTCCTCAACGCTTTATAAAAGATGCCTACGTTTCAAGCCGTCTTTTATAAACATAGACATATGTTACAAATGTCTATGTTTATAAAAGGCAGCTTGAATAGTACACAAACCATAGTAAGGTAAGCACACAAGTGTGAGTAACTTACTATGGTTTGTGCACTTTCAAGCCACCTTTTATAAACATAGAAATATGTAACATTGCTATGAATATAAAAGAAGGCTTGAAAAATACACAAACCATAGTAGTACGCAAACAAATATATAAATGCTCAAATATATTTATATATTTGTTTGCGCACCTTACTATGATTTGTGCACTTTTAGGCCACGCCCACAATGGAGGCCACACCTCCAAACGAGGGCCCCCCTTCAATTTCTTACCCCACTTAAAGCACTGCCGGTGCCTTTTTCATCTGTGTGGTCTGGATATAGTCATCCTGGTATGGAAATGACCACTTTGATCTCCATCTTAAAGTGGCCCAACTTCCTTGAAATTGTCCTCTGGTCATACATGCTGCAAGATGACTGAGGCACTGTTCTGACTTGAGTGTCGTGTAGACCGATGAGACCTCCGTCCCCAAGTGACGCACAGGGGAACAAAATAGAAACCCGCTGTGCGACCCTTGAGGCCACAGGTGAGAGATGTCTTCCCAGATCCACGGAGCCTCTGGAACACCGATGCTGCTGTCAAGAAGGAATGAGGTTAAGCACCAGGCAATCACAATACAGGCAGGTAAACAAAAGAATCTAAAGTGTTTTACCTATCTGGTGTAAGGGAGACCCAGGTAACCTAGTAGGGAGGTTCGAGGCTCAAAAAGATACAGCGGTCCCTGGAGTGGTAGAACCGCAGGTAAGCGTGGATACAGGTAGACCACCTGTAAGATAGGGCTTGACTTGGGCGTAGAAGTACAGCAAGATACTCAGGGATGATCCAAAGACAAGTCGATGTGCAGTCCAAAAATCCGGCAACAGGTAAACAGTTCCAAGCAAAGGTACAAGGGGTGTCCAAGAGAGTCCAAGATCGAGTTCCGTGGTCGAGGTAGCAAGGAGCAAGTAATAACGCCAAACAGGGTCCGAAGCCAGCTGAGAAGCAATGATCGTCCTGCCTCTCAGTTCTTTATACTGTGTGTCCCTGGGTCATGTGACGTCTCTGGGCCATGTGACGTCCACCAAGATCACGTGAGGAACGCCACACTGTATCACGTGACCGACGTGATGACGTAACGCCGTCCCTTCTGCGATACATCCTCCAAGGCAGTTGCCAATGCAGGAAAGGTTGTAAACGAGCCCGTACACCAAAGAAGGTACGGTGTTTTCGGTTCTGTGGGTTCACCGAATCCCTTGAGCCTCGAAGCTGGGGTGGAGATGTTTGGGGAATGTGAGCAGTGTTCTGATGTGGGGAGGCCTGATGTGCTGAGGATCGCCTAACATAGCCCCTCCCCAACGGCCCACGACCCCGTGGGCAGGATGGATGGTCTAAATGGAAACGGGCTACCAAGCGAGGGGCGTTCAAGTCAGAGGCGGAAACCCATGAACGTTCCTCCGGGCCGTAACCCTTCCAATCCACCAGATACTGGATCCCTCCCCTAAACCATCTGGAGCCCAAAATGGCCGACACCTCGAAAACATCAGGAGAGGACAAGGACACCAGCGCAACAGGGGTACGAAGACGGACAGAGTCAGGACAGGGTTTGAGGAGGGAGACATGAAACACAGGATGGATGCGCCAAGAGCTGGGAAGCACTAGACGGAAAGCCACCGGATTAACAACCTTTGATATCACATAAGGACCGACAAAGCGAGGTAGCAACTTCCGACAACCCACTAGGCGAAGGTGACGGGAAGACAACCAGACCCTGGAACCCACCACCAGAGGGGGAGCAGCCCGACGTTTGCCATCCACACGGGCCTTCATAGCAGCCTTTGCTTCAGTGAGATGAACCACTGTACTAGCGTGTAAGGCAGAAAGATCCCTAAGACATGTCGTGGCCGCAGGGTTCGCAGAATCAGAAGCATCAGGGACCGGCAAGACCTTGGGATGTTGGCCATAGAGGGCGTAAAAAGGAGAATAACCAGTGGCTGAATGAGCCGCATTATTATATGCGAACTCCGCAAGCCGTAAAGCGGCCAACCAAGAGGTCTGATGTTGCAATATAAGGCAACGAAGGTATTGTTCCATAGATTGATTCGTCCTTTCGGTCTGTCCATCGGTCTCAGGATGATAGGCCGAAGAATACCTGGTATCAATGCCCAATAGCTTCGTCAGGGATCTCCAAAACCGAGAGGTGAACTGTGACCCTCGATCAGATATAATGACCGAAGGAAGACCGAATAGCATGAACACATGTTCAAAAAACAAATCCGCTAATACAGGAGCCGAAGGGATCCCTTTGCAGGGAACAAAACGGGCCATTTTAGTGAACGTGTCCACCACCACCCAGATGGAGTCGAAGCCCTTCGACTTGGGGAGATCAGTAACGAAATCCATCGTCAACGTATGCCAGGGCCTGGGAGGTACCGGAAGCGGAAGCAACAACCCAATTGGTCGACCCCTTTGATGTTTAGCCTGAGCACATACTGCGCATGATCTAACATAACATTCTACATCGCGCTTCATAGAAGGCCACCAACACCAACGCTTGAGAAGATCTAAAGTGCGCTCTTGTCCGGGGTGAGCGTTAAAGGGAGCGTCATGAGACCACTCAAGGGCCAGATTACGTGTGTCAGGTGTGGGAAGGAACAGGCGTTCATGTACGAACGGTAATCCATCAGAAAACACTGGGTCCCATTCTCGCAACTGGTCAGAATGATCGCTAGTCCAGGATCGAACCGAGTCTATCAGTGACAATGAGGGAGTACAGAGACAAATCACATGACTCTTTCCGAGAACAGTGTCGGGGAATGTAGGCAATTGGACCCCCCCCGGGGAACGTGACAAGGCATCCGCCTTCCCATGTGCCGTTCCAGGACGGTGCATAATACGGAAGTCAAAAGAGGAAAAGAAAAGATGCCATCGGACCTGTCTGCTATTAATGCATTTCAGAGAGGCCAAATCCTGTAGATTCCGATGATCGGAGTATACTGTGATGGGATGTTTAGCCCCCAGAAGATGATGACGCCAAACACGGAAAGCGTCCATGACAGCCAAGAGTTCTTTTTCCGTAACGGTATAATGAGACTCAGTACTGGAAAACTTACGGGAGTGGTATGCCACTGGATGTAATTTGCCTGTATTAGGACATGTTTGTGACAGTACCGCCCCGAGGGCAAAGGAAGAGGCATCTGCCTCGACTATGAACGGAAGATCAGGATTGGGATGTTGGAGTACCGGTGCGGTAGTAAAGGCGGTTTTCAAAGTCTCAAAAGCCTCCTGCTGTTCTCTCTGCCACTGATATGGTACCCGAGGACTAGTCAGGGCCGTGAGCGGGGCTACAATCGTAGAAAAGGAAGAAATGAAACGCCTATAAAAGTTGGCGAATCCTAAAAAGGCCTGCAAGGACTTGAGTGTTTGAGGTACTGGCCAATCTAAGACTGCTTTGACCTTAGACTCGTTCATGGATAACGCCCCAGGGGTGATGTGGAAACCCAAAAACTCAACAGAGGTCTTATGGAACTGACATTTCTCAGGTTTGGCAAATAAGGAATGTTTGCTTAAACGGGTTAATACTTCTCGGACGTGTTTTACATGGTCATCAAGATCACGAGAGAAGATCAGGATGTCGTCCAAATACACAACCATGTACACATCCAGAATATCCCTGAAAATGTCATTCATGAATCGTTGGAACGTGGCCGGGGCGTTACATAAGCCAAAGGGCATGACAAGATATTCGTACAAGCCGTAACGAGTACAGAAAGCAGTTTTCCACTCGTCTCCCTCGCGAACGCGTACCAAATTGTATGCGCCGCGTAGATCAAGTTTGGTAAAAATGGAAGCATGTGTTAAATGATCTAAGAGTGGAGTAATTAACGGGATGGGATATCTCTCCTTCTTGGTGATCGCGTTAAGACGCCGATAATCTACACAAGGACGTAAATCCCCCTCCTTCTTGGGTACAAAGAAGATAGGACTTGCCGCTGGTGAAGTGGAGGGGCGGATGTGTCCTAAACGCAGGGCGTTCTGTACATATTCTTTTAACACCAGTTCCTCCGAAGGAGACAGAGAGTAGATCCTGCCCGAAGGAACAGTGGAATCAGGAAGCAATTCGATTGGGCAGTCATAAGTTCTATGTGGAGGAAGTACCTCAGACGAGCCTCGATCGAAAACTGATTCGAAAGCCCGATATTCTGGCGGAATCCCAGACATCAACCCCCCAACAGTATGGCACTGTATGACTTCTGGATCGTCAACTGTCAGTGTGAGTTGTGCTAAGGCTCCCAAGACCCGAGAGGGTGTGTCAGGGGCTTGATGGGTCGGGAGACAATAATTCTGACAAATATCGGACTCAAAGAGTACAGTGCCTGCTTGCCAATTGATCAGTGGATTATGTTCACGTAACCAGGGAATCCCTAGTATGATACCGAATTGAGGTGCGGTGATCAAATCAAAACTTAAGGTTTCTGTGTGTATGTCTTGTATGTTCAACAAGAGGGGTGCAGTTTGATGTCTAACAGGACCAGAAACCAATGCGGAGCCGTCTACGGCTTGGACATGTTCCGGTCGTGTTTTTACCACTAAGGGTAGATTGAGGGAATGGGCCAAATCAATATCTATGTAATTACCAGTGGCACCGGAATCAATAATGATATTGACTGCATGAAGAAGGCCAGTAGAGGGACATAGAGTAGCCTTTACAGAGATGGGTTGAACACGAGCAAAGGCAAGAGGGGTACCCGGAGAAGATGATGGGACACTCGACCTGGTCTCCGGTTCTAAGGTCGAGCCATCCGAAAAACCTGACTCTTCTTGGGGCGTCGAGGACACTCTTTCACGAAATGTCCAGTGGTGCCACAATAAAAGCACGCATTATCTACCCTTCTACGTTCCCTCTCAGATGTTGTAATAGGACTGCGTAACCCTCCCACTTGCATAGGTTCTTCAGTACCGGAAGCGGGAGTATTAACAAGAGTAGGAGGGGAAGAGGCCCTCAATTCAGCTCTACGCTCCGATCGGCGTGCATCTACCTGCAGGACGAGATCAACCAATTCCTGATACTGAGTAGGCATAGAAGGGATCACTGCTAAAGCGTCTTTCATGGTGTTACTCAACCCCCTATAAAAGACCACCGCCCGCTTGTTTTCTGGCCATGATGTTTCCGCAACTAGCTGATTGAACCGGGTGATGTAATCTATCAGAGTTCTTTTGCCCTGAGTCAATTCCAACAACTCAAAATCCCTAGACTGTGCCTTGTGTCGAGTATCGAATACTCGGGACATTTCTAGGACCAACAAATCAAAGTCATAAAGAACTGGGCTATTGTTTTCTAACAGGGGATTAGCCCAAGCGGCAGCTGTTCCAGCTAAATGGGAAAGGGCGAAGGCGGCCTTAGCAGTGGATGTGGGAAAAGCCAAAGGCCTGCATAAGAAATGTAACTTGCACTGGTTAACAAAGGTTCTGAATTTCTTGGGATCACCCTGGTAACGTTCAGGAGCAGCCAGGGGGGAAGGAGTTGGGAGGATTATTGGAGTCGGGACTGTAGAAGTAGCCAAGGGAGGGGGTGTAGTGGAGGAGCTGCCATCTCCAAACTCAGGGTCTGCAGGAAGGGAATGCTGAACGCTCTGTATGGTATCCAACCTTTGATGGATCACTGTGTTCGCGGCGGCCATATCTGCCCTTAATATTGTAATTGCCTGAACTAAAGCAGTTATGGGTTCGTCCGTGGATCCCTGCATCGTCTAACACGACTATACGGCTTCTCAGTCTGTTCTGACTTGAGTGTCGTGTAGACCGATGAGACCTCCGTCCCCAAGTGACGCACAGGGGAACAAAATAGAAACCCGCTGTGCGACCCTTGAGGCCACAGGTGAGAGATGTCTTCCCAGATCCACGGAGCCTCTGGAACACCGATGCTGCTGTCAAGAAGGAATGAGGTTAAGCACCAGGCAATCACAATACAGGCAGGTAAACAAAAGAATCTAAAGTGTCTTACCTATCTGGTGTAAGGGAGACCCAGGTAACCTAGTAGGGAGGTTCGAGGCTCAAAAAGATACAGCGGTCCCTGGAGTGGTAGAACCGCAGGTAAGCGTGGATACAGGTAGACCACCTGTAAGATAGGGCTTGACTTGGGCGCAGAAGTACAGCAAGATACTCAGGGATGATCCAAAGACAAGTCGATGTGCAGTCCAAAAATCCGGCAACAGGTAAACAGTTCCAAGCAAAGGTACAAGGGGTGTCCAAGAGAGTCCAAGATCGAGTTCCGTGGTCGAGGTAGCAAGGAGCAAGTAATAACGCCAAACAGGGTCCGAAGCCAGCTGAGAAGCAATGATCGTCCTGCCTCTCAGTTCTTTATACTGTGTGTCCCTGGGTCATGTGACGTCTCTGGGCCATGTGACGTCCACCAAGATCACGTGAGGAACGCCACACTGTATCACGTGACCGACGTGATGACGTAACGCCGTCCCTTCTGCGATACATCCTCCAAGGCAGTTGCCAATGCAGGAAAGGTTGTAAACGAGCCCGTACACCAAAGAAGGTACGGTGTTTTCGGTTCTGTGGGTTCACCGAATCCCTTGAGCCTCGAAGCTGGGGTGGAGATGTTTGGGGAATGTGAGCAGTGTTCTGATGTGGGGAGGCCTGATGTGCTGAGGATCGCCTAACAGGCACCTAGCTTCGTGTTCTGGGACCTCTCTGGCAATGAAAGATTGCACTGTATTCATGGCATAGGGTATGAGAGAGCAGACGTAGCAACTCTCCTTAGATGTTCTCTCCCCCACCTTTGTCATGTTTTGATACCACATCCCCAAGTGTGCTGCGTTATCTAGATAGGTATTTATCCACTCATTATCTTCCTCTGCATCTCTCTTGTGTCTCCCAAAAGTAGTGTATTAATCATGCAGTAAATCAAAAGTAGTTTTCATAGTAGGGAGAACCATAGGGACCTCTTCTTCAGCGGAAGTACTAACATGATAGAGACTGTGAAAGATGAGGAACAGAAAGACAAAGAAAGTAATCGTACAAGTATATATTATGCATAAGACCGTATGCATCCATCTCTCGCGCCATCCTACTACTCGTTGCACTTGTTCTTTGCCTAGAACTCTGCCATTTTCTTCTTTAATCATTTTTAATACAATCGTCAAATGTCTTTATACTTGTAACTTTAAAATCTGCTCAATTATCACAATAAGAAGCCTTCTTATCATTGGGCCATTTTTAGGATCCTGTTAAAAAGCATGAATATCACGTCTCTTCTGGCAAGAGCAGGATAAGCTTGAAGTATAAAAACAAAGACAGCAAGCACAAGCAGATGAACATCACTGTTGGTAAGTACCATATATTTAACTGCTTAGAACAAGTATTCTCCAAGAAATGAATCTGGATACTGATCTCGTTTCCAATTTCTAATCAAGAACTGACGTTAAGGCATAACTCTGATGCTTCAATGTATCTCTAAAAGTTCATTTCAAAATTCCTAGAATACTCTACAAGTCTTTGCACTCTCTGCTAAAATATCTATAAGGAGTGTCCCCTGAATTCTAGTCCAATACAAAATCTGTATTAATTGCTGGCTTCTTTATCATCCTTCTTCATCATTGATCAAGTATGCACATGCTGAAATTCTTCTTGTCTTGTTTCTGGATCAGCAACTGTGGGAGGGCGGGTCTGACCTTTATAGGCCTTTACGTCACCTAGGTGAAGCCACACTCATCTCCTTGGACCTTCAGAGAGGAAGGGGTTATATTCTCAAAACAAAAGGTACCATTAAACCGTGGCTCATGCCACCTTCTAGTAATATTCTCCAACATATAACTAAGGTGCTGATAGTAGTTCAATCGGGTTGGTTGTTGAATTGTCTTCTTCTGTGTGGCCAACCCCCCTTGCGCTAGAGGTCCTACGTGTCAAATAGTCGTGCATTTCATCACCTAAAGTTTTAGCTACACTCTGGGCATCACGTCTACTCCTAGATGGAGGTTTAATAGGCGTTCTCATATGATGCCCTGTCACTTGTTTATGTGGGTGAGGTAGTGGCCCGATCCTGGCTTATTCCGAAGGACATATAAGGCATGAGGTAGGCAATATAGCTATCCCTTCTTCAAAGTCAATCTAATTTTGGTGATCCTTTCTTTTAGGAGGCCGTTGAGTCTCTCACATGGCTTCACTTCCTGTCATGTGGCGCCCTTGGAAATGCTGGCAGCAGTGGAAGTTGCATTGAGGTATCATTCACGTTCCATTTGCTTCTTGGCGAGTGGTCTACTCTACTCCCAAGATGGACGCCGCATCTATATCCATAGGCGGAAGTAGTTGCAAGGTGCGTTGTATCGGTCTCTCTCTCTAGGTATATGCTCTGTTTGTTCTCCTGCTTACTATATTTCCAGCAAATTTCCGTATCTGTTGCCGCCCCTCCGGTTCTCTGCCAGAGTTTCTTTGTCCATTGTTCTCTCCGAATGCTCGCTCTAACTCGTTTTTCTGCGGTACTTGTTGCCTTCTTTCTAATCTATTTCCACGTTCTTGCGGAGTCCAGTTCTCTCCCCCGCGTCCGCTGAACTTGCTGGTGCTTTTTCTCTGTTTGTTTCCTGCCCGCCTCTTTCCATCGGGATTCTTACTTTCCTTTCATCTATACCTCCTCTTTATCCCAGGTCCTCTCCCTCTCTTGTGTTCCTGACACTTCTAAGTGGCGATTTCACCCTTACCTTTAATCTTGCCTGTTTTCTTCGTCAGGCTTTCGGCTTTAGCTTTTTCCTCGCACTCGCAGGCCTCCTCCCACTATCTTCCTTTCTTTCCTTTGCTTCGCGCTGTCTGGCTTGCACTGACCATAACTGATCCTTAAGGAGCCTGCGTTTCAGACCATTCTTTCCATCAAGGAGCTTGGCATAAAAAGAACAGATCTACTGAAACTCCTTCACCAAAGTACCCAGAGGGTACACTCTGGACTCCGCCTGCTATCAGTACGCTTACAGGTCATTTCCTCAAAGAAGGACTTTCACCAAAGGATTATTATCTTCAGAACTGCCCAGCTTCATGCTCTACACTTCATCATCTCATACAGGGTTTTTTGTGAGAAGAAGCTTTTTCCCTGTTGCCTTTGGGTCAAGGTAGCCTCCGAGGGAGCTTGTCCCTATCTCCACGAAAAGAAGGAGAAGAAAGTAAAAGAACCAAAGAAACTTTGCTGTAAGAAGAAGTCGGAAACCGACCACAGTCCCACAGAAGACGTAGGTAAGGAGGAAGCTCGGGAGGGTTCCCCAGTGCATGACACACCCCTATTAATCTGCCTCGGTACTGGCTCAGGCAACCCCTGACATAAAATGTGGTAAAATAATGCCACTTTCTTTTCCCATGGCTCGCGAGCTTCAAGCTGCCATTTCTCCTGAATATCCTGAATGTAAGAAATAGGGTCTTTATCTTCCTTCATCTTTTGTATCATAATTGTGCCCATATCTGATGTATTGGGGTACTGTACCTTGAGTGCCCTCCAGACATCTGCTCTACAATTATTGAACAGCGCTCCATCATGTGCTCTGTTCTGTGGTGTCACACTTGAATATCCCGCTCTTCTCCTGATGTCATCAGCCCTCTCCTCAAGAATAGCTGCCAGAAGACCTTTTATGACCCCTATGGCCAACGTGTTTCCTTCTGTCATTTATTCTAATTCATATATCCATTTCCCAGCGCCCAAAGTCAAACTCTGGAGCTTACACCTTAAATTATCCTTGTCCATCTGCAGCCATGGGATATACTGTGGTCTTGATCCCCTTTTTTCCAATAAGGGAAACGGAGTATACCCCCTCCCAGAGTCATATCCCATCATTGGTCTATCCATGGCAGGTACGATCGTCCTGGTCTCCTCATGGTTAACGACCTTATCCTGCTCACATATGGCAGCGACTCTCCCTTCTCACTGTGCGATCTTCCTCGGGGACGCTCAGGATACGCCATAGGATCTGGCGCCCTAGCTTTAGGCTGTTCCAGATCCGACCATCTCACTTCTTTATCCATTTACAGAGACTCCCTTCAGGGGCACACGCGCTCCCTCCTTCTGCCCCAAAACCAGACTCTCTTTCCTCGTCTGACACGCCTTGTCCCTAACTAGTGTGACTATCATCCCCTTGACCTTTCTCAACAATGCTCTACATCCGTGATTGAACATATTTTCTTCTTTGATTTGTAATTGAAGCACTGGGGATCGATCATCGTTCCCTCGAGTTTCATACTCACCTTTTTGCCTTAACTGTTGATAAACCTTATCAATCCTTTCTCCAATGCTTTCTGCATCAAATCTTTCTTCTTCCAATACTACTCTAGATGCTGCTGGTGTTGCTTCCTTTATCGGAAGGAACTCTTCTTTTCTATCCCATCATATTTCGGGGCTTGGTCCTATTGATCCCTTAGAAGTGAGACTGGTATCAAGACCCCGTTGTCTCCTTCTTCGTTCCATTTCCTTGTCTACTTTTCTTCGCTTTCTCGCATCCCGTCTAATGTTTTCTTCGTCTTGACTTTGTTCTTCTCCTCTCCTTATTCCTTCACTTCTTTCCTCTTCTTCCTTTTGTCTCTGTAACCTTTTGTCCCGTAATCTTTGCGCTTCCTCCTCTTCTCTCTTTCTGTCCCTTCTGTCCCTATCTTCTATCGCTCTCTGTCTATTGTCATGCTTTCTTTGTTCTTCTGCCTGTTCTTCTTTTCTCTCTTGCTCTTCCTGATATCTGTTCTCGTCACTCCCTGCTATTCCTTTTCTGCTCGTCTTCTTTCAATCCCTTCTCTCGTTCCTTGTCCTTTTTTCTTGTTCATCTTCATCTTCTCTTTGCCTAACTTCCTCAATACTTTCCCCATCTATTTTAAGTAATATCAATCCTCCCATCCATTCATTCTGCATGAGCGCTATCTCATCAGCTTTATCCTTCACTCCTTTCCATCTCTTAATCTCCCTGTCTATTTCTGTCAACAGATTTGACCGCTAACTCCTCTCCTTTGTCTTTTATGATCTTATAGATCTCTTCTTTTCTCTTATTCTCCTCTTACTTATCATCACTACTGTAAGCGGGGTGGGGGTTCATATATCAGATTACTATATCCTGTTGCTGCTTTCAACTCCTTTAAAGGATATAACGGTATTTTTCTGTACTAGCAGCTTTTGTTTCGGGTGAGGTAAGGGGAGCTGAGGGCTCGCTGACTAAGCATCCACTCCTCAGGTGGCGGGTCTTCCTTTTCTTCTTGGTACATTTTCCAGAGCTCTAAAACCGCTAATCTTTTCTCTAATTTCTTCCCTGTGTACGCAGCGTGCAAGTATGTGGTCATGTGCTTCAATACCGCTTTTGACAATGATCCCCCTTGTGGCCACGGCATCAACATTTTATCTGCCGCGCCTTTCACCCATTCCGCACTTTACTGTTTGAGCTTGGGCATCTGCTTTGGTAATGTTTTACATAAGTGCATAAGAGGAGTGTCTCCGACAATGCCAAGTCTCACTGACTGTCAATACCTACCAGACTTGTTAAATATCTTTTATACCCTTACTTAAATCCCAATTTTTCAATGTTTTAAAACAACAAATATGAGCATGCACCATCAATTGCTGCTCAAGGCTCTAATTTCTTGATTGGTTATATCTATATTCTTGTTTGGCGCCAATCACTTCGCTATGCTCAATCACTGTTGCTCCTTACATTTTTCAAATTTTTCACAACTTCTATTGTGCTTCAATATTTGTACTCAACAAACAACATTCAGACTATTTGACCGTACACATTTATAAACACTGTGAACACCTTATCTCTCTCGCCTTTATTCAATACCCCATACAGGGTTTGAGACGTCACCTTATGTAATCCTGATTACACGTTATATGTTTCTGCTCTACCCCGTTGAGATTTGAGACATCTCCTTCTAAAACTCCCTGGAGTCAGGACTCCTAGGCACTACGTTTTCTCTTCACAATATTTCCCGTCACTCAAAATATTATCACAATCCCATCCCCTTCATTTTCCATTCCCCTTAGTCTTCTCACCATTTTTTAATCGACTCGAGGCCTTTGGTATCAACTCCTCCTTCAATCCCACCACTTTGCTTTCCATCCGCAGAGCACCCGTGGAAACCGGGCAGGGATCTTGTAAAAGGGGGACCTGCCCGCTGTCTCAGTTCTTCTTGCAAGTTTATTTCTATCAGCTGCTCTCCACAGGAAACCCTGCAATCTTCCCACTAATGTCGGAGGATGCCCGATCGTCTGAAACACTGGAGACAAACTAGTTTGGATCTTTTTCAACCATCTGTACCGATACCACATGAGCATATGGCAATTTGAGTAACGTGCATGCAATGGATGGGGTTGCAGAGTAACTCTTAGTCTAAATAATCAAACCAACTCAGGAATATAGCAAAGAGTCTGTTTTATTAATAATTATGTAAAACAGTGAGGTTACAATGGACGCCAATGGACGTTCACTCAGCTCTCGACGATTTTCTCATTAAAACATCCTTATATGCAAAACATATACGTCAGCAGTGACATTATACTATGTGTCAAATAATAGAAAACCTATCAAGGGGTGGGATTTGTTAAGGGAGGCATCTAAATATACTTTCTATAAGGGTTAGGCTTGTGATTGGTTGCCCACTGTCAGGTGGACAATTTATGCTTAAAACATGTAATCTTTAACACTATTAAGTACACAGTTTATCATTGGTCTTCACACTAAAGCCTTTTGCTATATGGCCCTCTACAATTGGTTGGCACACTCGTGCCATGTCTGGAACATTCGGCTCAATTAGCAGCACGTAAGCTCAGACCCAGGAGCCAGGAGGTGGACTTGACTTTACCTCCCCACTCAATTAGCCCAATATCTCTCATCACCCATGCCTTCTACCATGAAGATTGTCTTTGAACTTGGCCTTGCAAAGTATCCTTGTCTGCGGGAATATATGGGAGTGCAGGCTCTCAATATCGTTGTTCTAGGACTCCAAACCCAACTGTATTTCCATCCTTTGTTCACGTGATAGGAGACCATGATTTAGTCCATTTTGCAGCATTTAAATGTCTTAAATGAATAAAACTTGGCACTCTTGATGTTCTTTTTTGCACCTTATTAAGGGACGATTCATTCTTCGCACATTCACTGTTTTCAAGAATAGTTAACCGACCTTGGCTGCTTCAGTGTTGATACCAGGCCAGACAGCCTCGCAAGGCGCTTCCACGATCTCAGCTTATACTTGCTGCAACACAATTCTCGGCCTTTCCTCTCCACGGGTCCGGGCTTACTAAATTCATGACACCGATATCCAGCTCCTATACAATGGCAGCTTACCCTGCAGCCTATTCACTATGTATGGCCAGCTTCTGTGATGACTTAGTCTACTTGCATTTCAGCATCTGTAAAATTATTGAACGGTTACTTTTCTGTAGCACTTTGCACACGTGCAATCTTCTTCTCACACATGAAAGTTTACTCGATTCTTAACTTCGTCATCAGTTTCTGTAAGATCCATGCTTCCTTCCTCAGCCAGTATTCTCGGGGTGTCCCGCTTGTCTCTTGTGACATCAAGAGCTTCTCTCTTTTGCTCCTTTTCATATTGCTTGAGGGCGTTCCTCCATGAGATTGTAATCTCTTCAGGGATACATCCGATAGGGTTTTCTCAGTGGGTACCTTCTTTCGAAGATCTGCTGCGGTATTGGTACAACTGCTGATGTCAAACATGGCACGATCTCCAGCCTCCAACATAGAGGAGGTAAGGGGCGGGAGTTCCTGCAGGGGCATGCAGCTGCTCCTCTACAAGAGCACTAGTACTGGGGCGCTCTGGGGACTAAATCTAGGCAAAAGAAATGGAACAATAGAAAGATGCATATAATGAAGGGGTCTAGAGACCCTAAGTACATTGTTAAGTGACGAGAGAATTACCAAGTATTGAATACCGAACTAAGGAAAAGTGATGTACAAGTGAAATTAAAATATTGCACGAATGGGCAGAAAGTGATGTGTATTCACGAGCAAAATGGAATTAAGGTAAAAGCCTTTATGAACAATATAAAAGTGAAAAGCCAAGTGAAAACCAGTAATGAGAAGGGCTGAAGCACGTGAAAGGCAAATAAGAAGCACAACTGGGTAGTGTAAAAGAAACGTGATCGTAAAGCGAAGTGAAGTGTGTGAAAGGCAGATGTTGGCAGAAGCAACAGACTGCCAATAAGAAACAAGAGTGCAAATGGATTAATGTTACAAGTGCAGAAGGTAAACCTATGGTGCAAAGTAGTCCAACGTGAACCAATGAACATTATGAAGTGCCATGGGTTATCAGTTGCGTAACCTGTGATGGGTGGACCATGTGGTCCAACAGCTGCACTTAGACCAAGTAACACCTACTTCGAGTGAGCCAAGGAAAACAAGGAGATTGAAGTTGTTTGTTTTGTTGCATCAGTCTGGAAGTGACTAAAAGAGAAAAGAGTTAAGTGAATGGTGAGGAAGCCTAAAAGAATACCATTTGTACTGAAAGCTAACAAAGTTGAATCGGCTGTGAATCGTGTTAAACTTGGGGAAGGGAACACTGAGGTTAAAGTGAACTGTGTTGAACTTGGGGAAGGGAACCCCAAGGTTGTTTGGAACTTGGTTGAACTTGTGGAAGGGAGCTCCAAGACTTTTGTGTGGAACTGTTTTTGCTCCTAAGGGAGAAGAAGCTGAAAACATACCAGGAGCTGGGGGAAGCTCAGAACCTTACTTTGAACAATGTTTCTTTGGTTGCTGACATCCCTACACATTGTATAGATTTAGTTGTGAGGGTAAGCATATGTTTTGGACACAGACAGACTTTTAGGATGAACTTTACGACACAGACTATCCTTAGTTTTAGGGAAATCCCACCTTGGCATAGGGCAAGTTAGGCGTTACTCCATCCTGACATTTGATAAAATAAAAGCCCTATTTTAGAAAAGTGAATCTGTTTTCTGTGTCTTACTTCAAGATGCCTTCACACTTGGCACAACACAAGCTTCTTGATAGGTGCTTTTAGTGGCTTTTCCATTCAGGGATACCTGGTCTAGGCGCAGTTGTCGGATCACAAAGTCCACCCATTACAGGTCACACAACTTGTACCCTTCTTTGACTGTTTTCCTTTGACTCCCATCCACTGCTTCTCCTCAAAAGGGAGATTTACCTTAGTCACATATATCACATTCTTCTGACTATTTATTGTGGCTGGTTTAAACACATTGGGCCTCATTACGACCCTGGCGGGAATCGAAAAACGATGGCGGAAATGCAATACCGCCATCGAATAGCGCTCGGTGCGATCACGACCCGTCACCGCAAAGTACGATGCCATTAGCGACACCGTAGTGAACGCCAACGCTAACTGCACCAAGTACGCGCGCGCGCGCAATGCCAAACCGTAATTAGCACCATGGCGCAACGGTACGCGAATTCCGACCCTAGCGGACATGCACCTAACGCCATCAAGCACGGCGGAAAGTACCATTCCGCCATGGTGAGAAGTACGGCATCGCGAACCAACCGTAAACGGCCCTACTGAGTGCTTGTACACCGCTCCCTGGCCACATTGTACAACCCCCCGTAGGTGCAATGAAGTCACACAATGCAACCAGTGAAATGTACTAGTCATCCATGCCTGCCAACGAACAAATGAATCTCAAGAGGGCCCAATGGGAGCTGCAGGGCACAGATGGCACGAATACAGAAGCCATACAAATGGACATGACCTCAGTCTCCCACCAAGAAACGCACGCAAACACAGGCACCTGTGACCAGCAATATTCCGATAATAACATCATTCCACCTATCCAACTGGCTGACCGGCATCTGTTACACAAAAGCTAATCCCCCGCCCCTGAGCATGACATCATCAAAACAGTCATAATGGCAGCCCTCATCCCTGACCTCACTGGGCTTCGTAGGCAAACGCGCCCAGCACAGTACCACGCAACTATACCCCGAAGCTGGAACCCAATGCAGATCTCCTCACAATACATCGCTCCCCAAATAGTAATATGCCACATCACTTGCAAAGAAGAACGCTACACGGTTCATATCAGAATAGAAATTTAATGCACAACAAATTCTCCAAGCCCATACAGCCATTAGGCCATGAACTCCAAAATATATTTCATTATTGTGGGCTGCATCCGCAATAAATGACCAGCTACTTCTTGTGTGACGCCCTGTTCCTTCATGGTACACAGGGGCTACATTCCCGTACGAAAAGGCAACATGGAAGCGCCTAGAACCGCAGGGCCGTCCCAATAGGGAGGCACTAGTCCAGCTGAAAGGCCGAAATGTTGCTCCTAGCCACTAGTACTGCGTAAGGGCATGTGGCCCATTGGCGATCGTCCCATAAGATCGTAATGCTGCTCCACTGATTAACACGAAGCAGCAGGTGTCGGGAGTAAAATCCATCTGCAGGAGTGGCATACAGATGGCAGTGGCAAAAGGGGAGGAGATACCTGTCAACCAAATGAAATTAAAAAGAATAGTATGGCCATCAGAACTACATTTGATTTACTCACTTCAATGATCACACCAAATCCACAGCCATATGCATGCTAGCCCACTCCAAAGGATCATCACCACCCAAAAACCACTTGCGAATCATAACTATCTATATCGAGGTGAAAACACTATCACAAACGAGTGTACCTGTGCATGCGTCTGTTAAAACAGAATCCATCTGATGGGATTGGTAACGTGCATAGACACAAGTGTCTGAAGGCGCGTCGAGACAGGGAGGGCTCAACAAGGCCAGATAGACGATGGTCCCACAATGGCAGCCCTGCATCACATAGCGCAGGGGAGGCGGATAGATTCCAAGAAGCCCTGTACATGGCAAACTCTGTATCAAATCATCTGTCCATGCATCCATACATCATTCCCTCATCCCGTAATGAAAACGCCTGTCTCCATACTCACATAACATGTGAAATTTCCATTGAGTCTGTGCGTTATGCAGCCTGCAAAATCCACTGTGCCCCAGCCCGTAATTCCAGTGTTGTGAAGTAACATGTATTTGGGAACGTCCGGCCTCATCGCCCACGTCGCTATTGCGCATCCCAAACTATTCATATCAATCATTGCATCCTCGCCATGGCCCCTGTCCCAAGGACATTGAACAATAGAACGTTATATTTGCAGTCAGACCTGTGGGCATCTCCTTGCCGCTAGCTGAAAACCGAAAGCGCCGCCCTTCGAATTCCTCATTTGCAACATCACGTCGAAAAGGCAACTGTGGCCGCTTGAAATCACAAATTAATCCATCTAGTGCGGCTGTGTGTGAAAATGGCAACTGCCTTCACTCACAAATGGGACGCCCCGCCCGTCGGTGAAGCTCGGTACAGTGTTGCATGAGGGTCCACCGTTACTCGAGTACTACGTTCCACTGACCCTTCACAAGTCTGTTCGCGACTGCAAAGATAGTATGTGAAACAATGGGACCATAGCCGAATGAACATATCAACCAATGTTACACTGCCATCGGGTACAAATACATGATTGCAATAGCAAGATGCCATTCGTTGAATTGCAGCGTTGTGTGCGGGACGTGCTCGCCCAAAGGGGAGTGCAGCTTGCACAGGTGGAATGAATCACCACAGGTGGAGGCCATACAGCCTGAAAACACATAAATTGCACACCCAGCATCCTCCCACAACCACACCCACTCCGAAATGCTACCGGCAGGACTAGCTATGTTGGCCCTGGGGGACCTGATAGCACTGCAAGTACTCCAACTTCAAGAAGAAGACGAACACCAACTACAACCGGCCGCACGGCGGAGACGCAGGAGGAGGAGGAGGGCAAGGCAGGGCCAGCAAGGGCCGCCAGCACAGCCACTACCACCACGCAGGCAGCCCGCAATCCCACGCCTCCGAGCACATCCGTTCAACCTCACTGATGAGCAGATCCACACCCTCTACCGTTTGGACCGGGACACCATAACCGCCATTGTGGACATGACACAGGCTGACCTTGTCAGCATGATAGATAGCCCAACCGCCATCCCACCCCTACTGAAGGTGGTGTCTGTACTCCACTTCCTGGCCACAGGCACCTACCAGCACACAGTCGGACAGTTGCATGGCATATCACAGCCACTGTTCTCACGGACACTATTGCAAGTGCTTGATGCCCTCCTGAAGCACGCAGACGACTACATCTCTCTACCACGCTCGGAGCAGGAAATTACCAACACAAAAGTGGGATTCCATGCACTTGCCGGCATACCGGGTTGCATTGGTGCCATCGACTGCACCCATGTGGAATTGGTCGTCCCACATGCCATGGAGGCCCAGTACCGCAACCGAAAACAATTTCATTCTCTGAATGTACAAATGGTGTGTGACTCCAACAGGATCATTCCACATTGTTGTGCCCGATTTCCTGGATCAACCCATGATTCTATGGTCTTGAGGAACTCTACTATACCACGCTACATGGAGCGACACGCAGGGAACAGATCCTGGCTACTCGGTGAGTCTCATTTCATGCATGATGATGTGGGGTATGTGATGCGGCAATGACCTGGCAGGAAGGGGGGGGTGCGTACGTAGCAATGGCATTCCTCAAAATTCCTTACTTGTCCACATACAGGTGATGCCGGGTATCCACTGAAGAGATGGCTCCTCACACCAGTCCGGAACCCACGGGACCAGCATGAGGAGGACTACAACCATGCCCACTCACGTACCCGTGTAGTCATAGAACAGGCATTCGGCCTACTGAAGACTCGTTTCCGCTGCCTCAGCAGGTCTGGCGGGGCACTCCTGTACCGCCATGTGAAGGTTGCAAAGATGGTCATGGCATGTGTCATGCTACACAACATGTGCGTACGTAGAAATGTGCCCATGCCCCCTGACGCAGAACTGCAAGCACCTGATGATGGTCATGATGAGGGTGGGGATGTGGCAGCACCTCAAGGAGTCTGCGAGGCACAGGAGGGCCGTGACATTCGTCAGCATCTCATAGATGCATGCTTCTAGCACTCACGCCTGGTGGCTGATACATGGACACGGGACTCGTGGCACTGTGTGTGTCTGGAACATGCACAATATGGACTGTACGCCTATAATGGCCTCGTACACAAAGATCAATGTCCACACATCTCATTGCATGATCGTGCATTGTTTATGGCATATGTGATATCATGTTAGACACCCTATCGACCCGCCACCCAAGTGAGCCCAACACACCCCCACAACCCTCCTACCTCCCCCCCGAACACCAGTGTCCAAAGATGCTCATTGTCAGTGGGCAGTCGCTATTGCAAGCCCCCTCTGCGGGTATCAGGGGCACCCCTGCCTGTGGAGCGCAGGTTCCTCCCAGATCTACGTTGGGGGCTGCCCTGGACGGAACTTGCAACGGATGATGTCTCTGCCTGCTCACGTCCATGCATGTCCCTAAGGGTTTGTGAGAGCTCAGTGAGCACACGGAGCACTGCGGCAAGTTCAGCACATACGTCTTTGGACGTCGCATGCAGTTCCCCCCTCAGGCTCTCGGTGCTTCTCTCCATTTGTACTCTCAGGCCCTCGGTGCTTCTCTCCATTTGTACTCTCAGGCTCTCGGTGCTACTCTCCATTTGTGCCCTTAGTGTCTCTGTACTTCTCTCCATTTCTGCCCTAAGTGTCTCAGTTGATGTTTCTATGTCTGCCTTAGTGCCCCCACATTCATCGGCATGGTCCTTGAGGAGCGTGGCCAGTTGCTGCTGTTGCACGATTACCTGGTCGAGGGACTGTTGCCTCTGCTGGGCCATGGCCATTTGCGATGGTGTCACAGAGGGGCTGATCACCTCATGTTGCCTTGCCACAGGGCTTGTGGGGGATGGCCAGTCGTCGTCTTGTGGGTGCCCCTGCGTGGTATCCTCATGGTGTACGGGATGGAACAGACAGGGGGATTGAGACAGGTCATGGATGGATCTAACTTCGACATCCCCGTTTTCTGTGTCGGAGCATGCTGCCATTAATGCAGTATCACCTATGGTGCTGCTGCCACCAGAAGCAGTGCCTACTGTGGCATCCATTGGGGGGACCTGTGGTGGTGGTGTTGTGGGCATGCTGGCTGCTGGGGTGCCTGTTGGAGTTCCCTCCTGTGTGCTGTCACTTGATTTGTGCTGCTGCCGTGTCTTGATGCGTGCAGCTGAGGTGGAGGGTCTTTGGCCGTTGGTCTTGGCCCTCTTTGCAGGTGTGCTGGTAGGGGTGTCCTGGATCTCGTCGTTTGGATCGGACCCTGTGGTGGAGTAAAGGAGGGCGAGCGTTATTAATGGGTCTGTGGGAATTGGAATGGCAATGTATCACATGCATTGGGGTGGTACCTGAGGGTGATTTGGGTCGGGGCCTTGGAGGTGGTTTCATTTGTGTGTGGAGTGTGGGTGCAGTTGTTTGGCAGCCTGCAGTTAGGGTGTGCCTGCTGCACGTGTAGAGGGTGTTTTTAGGATTTTTAATTATTTATGTATTTGATGTGAGTTTTAAAGTGTGCTATCAGGCCTATGTATGTGGACGTTCTCCTGGACATGTGTTCCTGTTGCACTATGTGGGCACGTGGTACTTCACATGATTGGACGTTGTGGTTTTGGCATTGTTTTATTTGGGACACCTACCTGAATCTTCGGATGTCTGCACTCCTTTCTCCATCCCTCCGACTCCCTCTATGCTCTCCATTCCAATGGTGGAGGCAGAGATTTCTTCCCAGGGGGTCAACTTGATGGGTGATTCCGATCCTCCCCCGGTAGCTGTGGCAATGTTGCGGTTGGCAGAAAGTATGCTACGGACGCGTATCCGCAGGTCGTCCCATCGCTTTCTGCATTGCTGTGGGTTGCGGGGTGCGGTCCCCACCGCACTTACCCGCTGTGCCACCAGGGCCCATATGGCCTTCTTGTTCGCAAGTGCCGTCCTGGTCATTTGCGTGGAGAAGACGGCGGCAGCATTCTCCTGGAGGGTCTCTGTGAGCACGGTGAGTTCCTCACGGGAGAAGTGGACCTGCCGCTTGCGGTCGCACGCTTTCTTCGCTACTTTTCCCATTTTTCTTGGTTTCACTAGGGTGGATGACGGGTTGGGATGTGTCTCAGGGTAGTATTTTTAATGGTTGTGTGGAATTTGTGGTTTTATAGGTGTACGGCGGGATGTTTCCCGTTCCGGGACCATGCTTTTACTTCCGTTTCCGTATATTTACGGTCACCGTACTTTCCGGTTGGCGCTCACTGCGGTGTCCGCTGAGATGGGTGGCGGTATTGCACCTAGGGCGCCGTACGGCGGCGGTGTGGGCCGTTTTGGGGTCATTTCCGCCATCGCGGACTTTGCACTTCCGCCATGGCATGGTGCTCGTGCCCGATGGGTCGGAATGAGCCGCACTTTGCTCCATCGTGCAATGGCGGAAACGCTATTTACGCTATGGCGGTCCGGTCGGTTGATTTCCGCAAGGGTCGTAATGAGGGCCATTGTGCTTGTTACACCTCTTTATGTTTCCTTGGCTCTTGGAAATATTTGGTTTCTTATATTGTACAGTTCTTTGCAGTTTCTTGGCTGTGGCCAGCATTGGATTTCTCATATCTTGCACAAAACTCTTTGTGCTCACTTGGCTTTGCGCACATGTTAGACGCTCCTCTGCACATCAGAACACTGCTAGCACCTCCACAACACCTTCCCCGGGTTCCCACACTACTTCCCCCCAGGTTTCGAGACTCACGTGATTTGGTTGCCCCAAAGGACCGAAAGCTCCGTACCGGGTTGTGAGGTGGGTCCCGTCAGGCGAGGGGAATTGGGAGAGCGTGGAGTGCTGGCAGTGGACCGCGAAGCTGCCGGAGTGCTGGCAGTGGACCACGAAGCTGCCCAGCCCTTACCTTGGTTCGCCGTGGCAGCCGTCGCGGATGCTGTCCGGGGCTCGGGACTGGAGACGCCGAGGACGCGGGAGCCGCGGCCGGCCAAGGTGCGGAGACGCGCGCACCCCGGCGTGTTCCTCTCGCCGCCGGAGCAGGCAAGAAGAGAAAGGCGGCTTGCCAGACGGAGCGGGCCGCTCTGCGGGGGCAGTTCGCTCGGCGGGAGCGGGCGAGCGGGGACGCCCATGCAGGGGGAAGGAGGGGCCTCGGGGCACACATGGGAAAGTGGACGGGACTCCCTTGGCAGGCGGGAGAATCAGGAAACACAACCCCAGACTGCCGCCTTTAAAGGAGGCGGGACGTGGCAGGAACAACCAATAGAAAGCCAGATAGATGGGGAAGGACCCTATTGGTGGGGAAACAAGTCACTCACAACATATAAAAGACCGGGAGCTGATCAACGTGTTGTTGTTTCCTTTTCTAGTCATACGGAGAGGGCGAAGAGCGAAGGAACGACTGGTGGGCCTATCCGGAGACCCAAGAGGCTTAGGAAGGAAGGTTATATTCCTGGGAAGCGGCCAGAGAAGTGAAGTAACTCTCAGCAGCTAAAAACAATTGGCTATAATTTCATTTGGTTAAGTTTCGAGAATAAAGCACTATTTCAGCAACTAACCACTGGGTCCGACTCTTGATTCCTACATTGGCGACGAAGGTGGGATATAGCGACAACGCAATGGAGACCCTAATTAAGGCGCTGACGGACGGCCAACAACAGTTGCAACAATTACTACAGCTACAAACGCAGCAAGCGGCGGCTGACCGCCAGGCATTCCAGCAAGCCATCCAGCTGCAGGGCACCTTGCAAACTACGGCGCAAGACAAACAACACGAGAACATTACTAGGCTTACGGACGCGGTAGCCAGCTCCAGGAACCAGCCCATGGTGCCGTCCACCCTGCTTCAGAAGTATAAGGAAGGGGAAGATCCGGCCTTTTTCTTCACCAGTTTTGAAAGAATAGCGAGAAATGCGCAATGGCCACCTGAACGTTGGGGACAATATGTGGCTCCCCTGTTATCTGGAGTGATGCAGGGAGCATATCAGGCGGTAAACCCCAATGGTAACACTCCATATGGTGAAATCAAGGCAGCCGTACTGGACCGTTTAGGCCTGGATGAGGAGGCCTACCGTATCCAGTTAAGGGACACAAAGCTAAGGAATGGGGAAAGCCCCCGGCAGTTATATTACCGCATCAAAGATCTGACGGAGAAGTGGATCCAGGCACCTACCCCAGCTAACCAACCGCTCCTGGACAAAATAATACTGGAACAGTTCATAGAAGCCTTGCCAGGCCCAATGCAAAGATGGGTTCGGCAACACCACAGGCCTACATTGGCAGAAGCCGTGGACATCGCGTCGGCTTATCAAAAGGCCGGGTATAGCCGTTTCCCCATAACCGGTGCCATAGGAAGGATGACCTTATCCAGCCTAGAACACCCAGTACAAAAGGGGCCAAGAGGGACCCCCACCCGATGGAGGCAACCAGAGGACGCCACAAAAAAACATGAAGAAAGGAAACAGGGATATGAGGAGAAGCAGTCTCCTATGGCCCAGGGGTTTCGACAGCCCCAATGCTCTGAGTGCAGTGAATGGGGCCACATTGCCCGGTTTTGCCCCAGAAGGAAGACGACAGAGCCCATGGAAATTGGCTATATGAAACCCCATCCAGAAGAACGCAGCCCTGGACCCTATGTTGTGGATATAAGGGTGGATGGTTGACCAACGCGGGCACTGCTGGATAGTGGAAGTAGACAAACAGCCATATCTCCAACCGTGAGTACTACACCTAACTTGTCTAACATTTCTATACCGATAAGGTGTATTCATGGGGACGTAAAATCATACCCCGTGAAGGAGATACAGATAGAGATGAACCACAAAACCACTCAGTTAAAGGCTGCCGTCCTTCCTACCCTACCTACCCCAGTAGTCATAGGGACAGATTTACCACACTTTGATAAAGCACTAAGGACCCTAGAGGAGGAAGGCGGGAGCAGGGTCAACCACAAAGCCACAAGGGAAGAGAACCCCAGAAACCCTCCCGGTCACAAAAGACGGAACAGATTGGAGTGGTGTCAAGCCAGTTATATGACTCGGCCAATCAATTGTAACCCCGAGGATCATGAAGATTCCCTGAGAGGCGAAACCCTGACTGATCCAACCCTTTGGGTAGCCCGAGAGAGAGCGACCAACGAGAAGGAACCGGATGTAACGAAGGGACCGGGATTCTTGTTTCATCATGGCCTCTTATATCGCAAATACAAAGCGGACGATGGGAACGTAAAAGAACAACTGGTCTTGCCGAAAACACATAGGATGGTCATAATGCAGTTGTCACATAACCACCACTGTGGGGGGCACATGGCCTCCCTAAAAACACAGCAGAACATCTTGAGACGGTTCTATTGGCCAGGCATATATGGGGAAGTAGCTCGGTTCTGCAAGGCGTGCCCCACTTGCCAGTTAACCAGTGGGGTTTTACCAGCAAAGGCCCCATTACAGAAAATGCCCCTCATTAACGTACCCTTCCAGCGAATAGGCATGGACATCATGGGACCTATAGAACCTGCATCCCGAGGGTACAGGTACCTACTAGTCATCGTAGACTATGCTACGCGATATCCTGAAGCGTTCCCCTTGAAGGGAACCTCAGCCCGACAGTTATGTGACCAACTCATACCCTTCTTCGCGAGGATGGGGCTACCCTCGGAAGTCATTACCGACCAAGGGACCAATTTCATGTCCACCCTACTTCGACAAGTATGCGAGAGACTACAGATTCATCAGCTACGTACCTCAGTGTATCATCCCCAGACAGACGGGTTAGTCGAAAGGTATAACAAAACAATCAAGAAGATGATACGAAGAGTAACAGGACCCGATGGGAAAAACTGGGAACGAGTATTACCCTTGGTCTTAATGGTATTACGAGATACACCGCAATCATCTACAGGCTTCTCTCCCTTTGAGCTCCTTTTCGGAAGACAACCCCGAACCATATTGGATCTCGTAAAAGAGGAATGGGAGACGTCAGAGGAAATTTCTTTAACGGAGTACACCGAAGAGCTAAAAGAACATCTGACAATACTCCGTTCAATGGCCGAGACAAATCTAGGACAAGCCCAATTAACTCATGAGAAAACATACAACAAGGGAAGTCGGATGAGAACGTTCAAGGTAGGGGACCAAGTATTGATCCTCCTACCTACCAGTACAAACAAACTCCTGGCCAGATGGAGAGGACCTTATGAAGTTAAGGAGGTCCTTAGTCCGGTGACGTATCGAATCCACCAACCCGACCGGACCAAACCAGACCAGGTGTATCATGTGAATCTACTAAAGGCATGGACCTCACCCATATTAGCGGCAATGATGGAGATCGGTGACGATGGTTCAGAACAAAATGTGA
The DNA here is from genome assembly GCF_040938575.1 of Ambystoma mexicanum. Classification (NCBI taxonomy): domain Eukaryota; kingdom Metazoa; phylum Chordata; class Amphibia; order Caudata; family Ambystomatidae; genus Ambystoma; species Ambystoma mexicanum. Next base: position 80,373,565 of record NC_090931.1, read on the forward strand.
ACCGCCAACAGGGCAAGCTGGAAGACGTTCAATGGGGAAAAATACTAACACCTTCCATGAAATCCGAACTTTTAGCCAGCCTGTCACCCTATGCAGGGACCTTCTCGACCTTACCCGGAAGAACCAATCTAATCGAACATGAGATCAGAACCGATCCCGGACAGACTGTCCGGCTAAGACCCTATCGGATTCCAGAAGCAAGAAGGCTAATCATCAAAAACGAGGTGGAAGACATGCTCCGCATGGATATAATTGAACCGTCCACCAGCTCCTGGTCCTCCCCGATAGTACTGGTACCAAAGCCGGACGGTACAATTAGGTTTTGTATGGATTATCGACAGTTGAATACCATTTCCAGATACGAAGCCTATCCAATGCCAAGAATGGACGAATTGTTGGAGAGCCTAGGATCCGCAAACTTCCTAAGTACGCTGGACCTAACCAAAGGATATTGGCAAATCCCCTTGAAACCCACAGACCGGGAAAAAACCGCCTTTGCAACCCCCCAAGGCCTATATCAATTTAAAGTTCTACCTTTTGGCCTACACGGGGCTCCGGTCACCTTCCAAAGATTGATGGATGTCGTACTACGCCCCCATGAGAAGTATGCTGCAGCTTACTTAGATGACATTGTCGTGTATAGCACGACCTGGGAGGACCATCTATGCCACTTGGAACAGGTGGTGGCCGAGTTAGCTAGGGCAGGCTTACACATCAATCCGAAGAAGACGGTGATGGGTGCGCACGAAACTAAGTATCTTGGACACCTGGTTGGTAGAGGCATGTTACGACCGCAAACATCAAAAATCAAAGCCATTCATGAGATTCCGACACCCACTACAAAAAAACAAACCCGAGCCTTCTTAGGCTTCATCGGTTATTACCGAAGGTTTATCCCTGATTTCTCCACGGTGGCTGCCCCCTTAACCGACGCTTTAAGAAATAAAGGAACTCCTGATCTGTCCAAAAATGTCGCGGCTTTGGAAGCCATCGAGGTCCTGAAACAAAGGATTATCTTGAATCCGGTACTCCGGTGCCCCGACTTCAGTGACCATTTTTTTCTGCAGACAGACGCTTCGAACCATGGTCTTGGCGCGGTTCTTTCACAGGAACATGATGGGGAACTCCAACCAGTCTGTTTCGTGAGCAGGAAACTTGTTCCTCACGAGGAGGCCTATTCAACTGTGGAAAAAGAGTGTTTGGCCATCAAATGGGCAGTGGAATCTCTCAAGTATTATCTCTTGGGCCGCTCCTTTACGTTATATACTGACCACGCACCCCTACAATGGCTCGCCAAACATAAGGATACCAACCAGCGTGTTCTTCGCTGGTTCCTGTCACTGCAGCCATTCGATTTCCTTACCATTCACAAACCAGCTGGATTCCAACTGGTGGCCGACTATCTGTCCAGGAATGCTCCCTTGCCCGATCGGCCAGGGTTTGTGATGGGGAGATGTGAGGTGGGTCCCGTCAGGCGAGGGGAATTGGGAGAGCGTGGAGTGCTGGCAGTGGACCGCGAAGCTGCTGGAGTGCTGGCAGTGGACCACGAAGCTGCCCAGCCCTTACCTTGGTTCGCCGTGGCAGCCGTCGCGGATGCTGTCCGGGGCTCGGGACTGGAGACGCCGAGGACGCGGGAGCCGCGGCCGGCCGAGGTGCGGAGACGCGCGCACCCCGGCGTGTTCCTCTCGCCGCCGGAGCAGGCAAGAAGAGAAAGGCGGCTTGCCAGACGGAGCGGGCCGCTCTGCGGGGGCAGTTCGCTCTGCGGGAGCGGGCGAGCGGGGACGCCCATGCAGGGGGAATGAGGGGCCTCGGGGCACACATGGGAAAGTGGACGGGACTCCCTTGGCAGGCGGGAGAATCAGGAAACACAACCCCAGACGGCCGCCTTTAAAGGAGGCGGGACGTGGCAGGAACAACCAATAGAAAGCCAGATAGATGGGGAAGAACCCTATTGGTGGGGAAACAAGTCACTCACAACATATAAAAGACCGGGAGCTGATCAACGTGTTGTTGTTTCCTTTTCTAGTCATACGGAGAGGGCGAAGAGCGAAGGAACGACTGGTGGGCCTATCCGGAGACCCAAGAGGCTTAGGAAGGAAGGTTATATTCCTGGGAAGCGGCCAGAGAAGTGAAGTAACTCTCAGCAGCTAAAAACAATTGACTATAATTTCATTTGGTTAAGTTTCGAGAATAAAGCACTATTTCAGCAACTAACCACTGGGTCCGACTCTTGATTCCTACACGGGTACAATATACGTGCCCGGTTGCAGCCATTCCTGCATTGGCAGTTGCCATGGAGAGCACACAGCAGAAGGGGTGGCAGAACGCTTCCGCATCGAACAGTCGTCCGCTCACGTGATTCAGAGCGGCGTTTCCCACGTGACGATGGAAGGCGTCACGTGACCCGGAAGCGCAGTACATAATGCTTGATGCACGGAGCACTCACTGCTTCTCAGCTGTCTTTCGACTCTGTTTGGCACTACGTCTGGACTTTGCTCTACTGGTTTACCTTGACTTTGGATCATTCACCTGGACTCCCTCGGATTATCCTTTGTACCTTTGCTTGGAACTGTTGACTCATCGCTGAACCTCGGCCCGTCCCTCACCTGCCTTCGGATCATCCCTTTGAACTTTGTTTGTCTTCGCTATGCCTCCAGCTCTTGGTTCAGGTGGGCTGTCCTGTTTCCACGTGTGACTCCGGTCCGCGTTGTTCTGGGGGCTGCCTCTCATCTGAGTCTCGAACCTCCCTCACTAGGTCTCCCGGGTTTTCCAACCACCGGATAGGTAAGATTATTCAGACCCTGTGATTCTTGTATTCTATTGTATGTGCCTGGTACTTAACCCCGTTCTTTCTGCAGCAGCATCGGTGTTCCTGAGGTTCCATGGATCCGGGAAGCAACATCTCCCACCTGTGGCTCCAAAGGTCGCACAGCGGGGTTCTTTTGGTTCCCCTGTGCGTCACTTGGGGACGGAGGTATCAACGGTCTACACGACACTCAAGTCAGAACAGACTGAGAAGCCGTATAGTCGTGTTGAACAATGCAGGGGTCCACGGAAGAACCCATAGCTGCTTTAGTACAGGCAATTACAACATTAAGGGCAGATATGGCCGCCGCAAACACTGTGATTCACCAAAGGTTAGATTCCATACAGAGTGTCCAGCATTCCCTCCCTACAGACTCTGAATTTGGGGATGCTGCCGCTCCAGCCACGCCTCCTCCAGTGGCAAGTACCCCAGCCCCAACCCCGGTGGTCCTTCCAGCCCCTTCTCCCCTGGCTGCTCCTGAACGTTACCAAGGCGACCCCAAGAAGTTCAGGACCTTCATCAATCAGTGCAAGTTACACTTCCTGTGCAGACCTCTGGCCTTCCCCAACTCCACTGCTAAAGCGGCCTTTACCCTGTCTCACCTGGCCGGAACGGCTGCCGCTTGGGCTAATCCTTTACTGGAGAACAATAGCCCGGTTCTCTATGATTTTGACCTGCTAGTTTCCGAGATGTCCCGAGTCTTCGACACCCGACACAAGGCACAATCCAGGGATCTGGAGCTGTTAGAACTAACCCAGGCTAGAGGGGCCTTGATAGACTACATCACCCGCTTCAACCAATTGGTCGCCGAGACATCATGGCCAGAAAGCAAGCGGGCGGTCGTTTTCTATAGAGGGTTGAGTAATCCAATGAAGGATGCCTTATTAGTGGTCCCCTCCGTGCCCACTCAGTATCAAGAACTAGTGGATCTTGCCCTGCAGGTAGATGCACGTCGCTCAGAGTGCAGGGCTGAGTTGGGCTTTTCCCACCCTACAGCGGTCAATACTCCCGCCTCCAGCACTGAGGAACCCATGCAAGTGGGAGGGTTACGTAGTCCCATCACGACATCCGAGAGAGAACGTAGGAGGGTGGACAATGCATGCTTTTATTGTGGCATCACGGGACACTATGTTAAGGAATGCCCCCGACGTCCCAAGAAGTCCCAGGTTTTTCGGACAGCTCGACCCTAGACCCAGAGACCAGGTCGAGCTTCCAGTCCTCATCTCCGGGTGCCTCTCCTGCTTTTGCTCGTGTTCAGCCCATCTCTGTACACGCCACTCTTTGTCCCTCTGCGGGTATCTCCCACGCAGTCACGATCATCATCAACTCTGGTGCCACGGGGAACTACGTAGACATTGCCTTAGCCCATTCTCTCAATCTGCCTTTAGTGGTGAAAACCCGACCCGAACCGGTTCAGGCTGTAGACGGCACTGCCCTAGTCTCTGGTCCCGTTAGGCAGCAAACTGCCCCCCTCTTATTGACTATACAAGACATTCACACAGAGACGCTAAGTTTTGAAATGATTACCACACCCCAGTTCGGTATCATATTAGGGATACCCTGGTTGCGTGAGCACAATCCTCTCATTAATTGGCAAACAGGCACAGCCCTCTTTGAGTCAGATATCTGCCAGAACTATTGTCTCCCAGCCCATCAGGAAGCAGATACTCCATCACGGGCCCTGGGAGCTCTCGCTCATCTCACATTGAATGACGGTGGATCAATGGTTGTGGATTCCCATACTGTTGGAGGGGTGGTTAGCGGAATTCCCCCTGAGTACAAGGCATTCGAATCAGTGTTCGATCGCGGTTCTTCCGAGGTGCTTCCCCCACACCGGCCATATGACTGCCCGATTGAACTAATCCCGGGTGCTGCCGTTCCTTCGGGCAGGATCTATTCTCTGTCCCCCTCGGAAGAACAGGCTCTGAAGCAATATGTCCAGAACGCCCTACGACTAGGCCACATCCGCCCCTCTACTTCACCAGCCGCAAGCCCTATTTTCTTCGTTCCCAAAAAAGAGGGGGATCTACGTCCTTGCGTGGATTACCGGCGCCTCAATGCCATCACTAAAAAGGACAGGTATCCAATCCCTTTGATCACCCCCCTCCTAGACCGCTTATCCCATGCCTCTGTTTTTACCAAGCTGGACCTTCGGGGCGCGTACAACCTAGTGCGCGTCCGCGAGGGCGATGAGTGGAAAACTGCCTTTTGCACCCGTTACGGGTTGTACGAGTACCTAGTCATGCCCTTCGGCTTATGCAACGCCCCGGCCACATTCCAGCGTTTTATGAATGACATATTCAGGGACATTCTGGACGTGTACATGGTTGTTTATCTGGACGACATCCTGATCTTTTCGCGAGATCTAGATGACCAAGTGCAGCATGTCTGGGAGGTCTTATCCCGTCTAAAGAAACATTTGCTGTTTGCCAAACCCGAGAAATGTCAGTTCCATAAAATGTCTGTTGAGTTTCTGGGCTTCCACATCACCCCTGGGGCCCTGTCCATGAACGAATCCAAGGTGAGGGCGGTCCTAGAATGGCTGAGACCTCAGACGCTCAAGGCCTTGCAGGCCTTTTTGGGTTTCGCTAACTTCTACAGGCACTTTATTTCGTCCTTTTCCACAATTGTGGCCCCACTCACGGCTCTGACTAGCCCTCAGGTACCCTATCAGTGGCAGAAGGAACATCAGGAATCCTTCGAGACTCTGAAGACCGCTTTCACCACTGCACCGATCCTTCAGCACCCCAATCCCGAACTCCCATTCATAGTCAAGGCGGACGCCTCTTCCTTCGCCCTCGGTGCGGTGTTGTCTCAGACCTGTCCGACCACGGGCAAGTTGCATCCGGTGGCATACCACTCCCGCAAGTTTTCCAGTACTGAGGCCCATTAAACTGTAACGGAGAAGGAACTTCTGGCTGTCATGGACGCCTTTCGTGTCTGGCGCCATCATCTCCTGGGGGCTAGGCATCCAATCACTGTCTACTCCGATCATCAGAACGTGCAGGAGTTGGCCTCTCTGAAGTGCATCAACAGCAGACAGGTCCGGTGGCATCTCTTCTTTTCCACCTTTGACTTTCACATCACTCATCATCCTGGGGTCACTCATGGAAAAGCGGATTCCTTGTCACCCTCTCCGGGTGGGGTTTCGTTGCCAACCTTCCCTGATACTGTCCTAGGCAAGAGTCACGTGATCTGTCTCTGTACTCCCTCTCTCTCATTGTTGGATTCTGTGCGAGCATGGACGAGCAGTCACTCTGACCAACTGCGGGATTGGGATCCGGTGTATTGTGACGGCTTGCCTTTCGTGCATGATCGTTTGTTTCTTCCCACGCCTGACACCCGTAACCTGGCCCTTGAATGGTCTCATGATGCCCCCTTTAATGCCCATCCCGGCCAGGAGCCTACCATGGATCTCCTAAAGCGCTGGTGCTGGTGGCCCTCTATGAAGCGCGACGTGGAATGTTATTCCAACTCCTGCTCTGTTTGCGCTCAAGCCAAACACCGAAGGGGCCGCCCAATTGGCCTGCTGCTTCCACTACCGGTACCCCCAAGACCTTGGCACACACTGACTATGGATTTTGTGACCGATCTCCCCAGGGTGCGGGGTTTTGATACCATCTGGGTGGTGGTGGATACATTCACCAAAATGGCTCGCTTTGTCCCCTGTAAGGGGATCCCTTCGGCCCCGGCCCTGGCTGACTTGTTTTTCGAATCAATTTTCTCGTTGTTTGGGCTCCCTTCTGTCCTTATCTCTGACCGAGGGTCGCAATTCACGTCTCGTTTTTGGAGAGCTTTGACTAAGCTGCTTGGCATCGATACCAGGTACTCCTCGGCCTATCATCCCGAGACTGATGGGCAGACTGAAAGGACGAACCAATCTATGGAGCAGTATCTCCAGTGCCTTATCTTACAGCAGCAGTCCTCCTGGTTGAGTGTTTTACGGCTTGCCGAATTCGCCTACAACAACGCGGCTCACTCTGCTATGGGTCTATCTCCTTTCTACACCCTCTATGGCCAACACCCCAAGGTCTTGCCCGTCCCTGACGCTTCTGTCTCTTTGAATCCTGCGGCCACGGCTTGTCTTAGGGATCTGTCTGCTGTTCATGCTCGTACTCTGGTCCACCTTACTGAAGCAAAGACCTCCATGAAGTCCCATGCTGATGGCAAGCGCTTGGCTGCTCCTCCCCTTGCGGTGGGTTCCCGGGTGAGGTTGTCTTCCCGTCACCTTCGCCTGGTTGGTTGTCGGAAGCTTCTGCCTCGCTTTGTTGGGCCGTATGTGATCTCCCAGGTTGTGAATCCAGTGGCTTTTCGCCTGGTTCTCCCGAGCTCTTGGCGCATCCATCCCGTTTTTCATGTCTCCCTTCTCAAGCCTTGCCCTGATTCCTCCCGTCTCCGTGCCCCGGTGGCCCCGGTGTCCCTGGCCTCCCCTGATGTTTTTGAGGTGTCGGCTATTCTGGGTTCCCGTTGGTTTAGGGGTGGGCTCCAGTATTTGGTGGACTGGACGGGTTATGGCCCAGAGGAGCGCTCTTGGGTTTCCACCCTGGACGTTAACGCTCCTCGGTTGGTGTCCCGGTTCCATCGGGATCACCCGTCCTGCACACGGGGTCGTGGGCCGTTGGGGGGGGCCATGTTAGATGCTCCTCTGCACATCAGAACACTGCTAGCACCTCCACAACACCTTCCCCGGTTCCCACACTACTCCCCCTAGGTTTCGAGACTCACGTGATTTGGTTGCCCCAAAGGACCGAAAGCTCCGTACCGGGTACAATGTACGTGCCCGGTTGCAGCCCTTCCTGCATTGGCAGTTGCCATGGAGAGCATGATAGGTGCTTTTAGTGGCTTTTCCATTCAGGGATACCTGGTCTAGGCGCAGTTGTCGGATCACAAAGTCCACCCATTACAGGTCACGCAACTTGTACCCTTCTTTGACTGTTTTCCTTCGACTCCCATCCACTGCTTCTCCTCAAAAGGGAGATTTACCTTAGTCACATATATCACATTCTTCTGACTATTTATTGTGGCTGGTTTAAACACCTTGTGCTTGTTACACCTCTTTATGTTTCCTTGGCTCTTGGAAATATTTGGTTTCTTATATTGTACAGTTCTTTGCAGTTTCTTGGCTGTGGCCAGCATTGGATTTCTCATATCTTGCACAAAACTCTTTGTGCTCACTTGGCTTTGCGCACATGTTAGACGCTCCTCTGCACATCAGAACACTGCTAGCACCTCCACAACACCTTCCCCGGGTTCCCACACTACTCCCCCCAGGTTTCGAGACTCACGTGATTTGGTTGCCCCAAAGGACCGAAAGCTCCGTACCGGGTACAATGTACGTGCCCGGTTGCAGCCCTTCCTGCATTGGCAGTTGCCATGGAGAGCACACAGCAGAACGGGCGGCAGAACGCTTCCGGATCGCACAGTCGTCCGCTCACGTGACTCAGAGCGGCGTTTCCCACGTGACGATGGAAGACGTCACGTGACCCGGAAGCGCAGTACATAACGCTTGATGCACGGAGCACTCATCGCTTCTCAGCTGTCTTTCGACTCTGTTTGGCGCTACGTCTGGACTTTGCTCTACTGGTTTACCTTGACTTTGGATCACTCACCTGGACTCCCTCGGATTATCATTTGTACCTTTGCTTGGAACTGTTGACTCATCGCTGAACCTCGGCCCGTCCCTCACCTGCCTTCGGATCATCCCTTTGAACTTTGTTTGTCTTCGCTACGCCTCCAGCTCTTGGTTCAGGTGTGCTGTCCTGTTTCCACGTGTGACTCCGGTCCGCGTTGTTCTGGGGGCTGCCTCTCATCTGAGTCTCGAACCTCCCTCACTAGGTCTCCCGGGTTTTCCAACCACCGGATAGGTAAGATTATTCAGACCCTGTGATTCTTGTATTCTATTGTATTTGCCTGGTACTTAACCACGTTCTTTCTGCAGCAGCATCGGTGTTCCTGAGGTTCCGTGGATCCGGGAAGCAACATCTCCCACCTGTGGCTCCAAAGGTCGCACAGCGGGGTTCTTTTGGTTCCCCTGTGCGTCACTTGGGGACGGAGGTATCAACGGTCTACACGACACTCAAGTCAGAACAGCACACTTGTTTAAATTTAAGGCAATTCACACCTTCCTTTCAATAAACATCACACTCTTTCTTTCACTCCTTTCAGGATGCCGAAGTGTTTTCAACTTGTTCTCAATTTGTGTGATATTCAAAATACTTTTCCTTTGCTTTAACTTGCTTTCAATTCATTCGGTTTTCTGGAAATGTCTTGCTTTCATTTCATTCAATATTCAAAGTACATTTAATCTGCTTTCATTGCTCTCATTGCATTCAGTATTCAAAATGCTTTGCATTCATGTTATTTCTCTCATTTCCTGCCAGCCTAGTGGTTCCCCTTTCTGGTTTCAATCACTGGTCAGTCTTATGGTTCCTCGCAAATCTGTAACAGTAAGTATAAAGATACGGTGTGTAGGTTTATGCTGCACAAATTGGTATTAGGTTGCATTTGTTGTGTTTGTTACTTCATGTATTCACTCTCTCAGACGTTTTTGAACAGGGAAATGAATATGCAAATATCTTTAATTTCTATGACATGATTTTACATTTTTTATTTATTTCTATTATTTCATTATTTTTTGTCACAGAAATGCCCGGATTTGAGAACGGCAAAGTGTAATGCCAAAGCACGTGTCATCCAAAAGGGCCTAGAATGATCACAAACATAAAAAAATCTACACGCAGACGGACTTGAATGCTTTCATTTATTCGTTGGGAATAGCATAAGTCATATATGTGAAGACAGGAAATACTGGCGCAAAGAAAGGTGCAAGAAAAACCAAAAAAGTTTTCTATTTTTACTAACAGAGTTGAGGAGCTCATGGTCTCCGTGTTTGCATACACCTGTGCGACAAACTGAAGGTTAACAAAACAGAATCTCAGATTCAAATATTCCAATTTCCAAATAGATTTGCAGCAAAAGTATCGGTCGCGAGAGTACAAATCTAAGGGTATCACCAAAAAGCACCTCAAAATGAACCACTTTAACATTGATACCAAGTACTGCGCAGACCACAAACAATAATGGCGGAATATCTGGAAAACAGGGAAGAGGAAGCCAACAATCTTTTTTCCCCCAAAGGAAGCAAAACTCATGCTTTCAACTCAAGTACTCCTAAACATGAAGACCTCAGATACAAATTTGTAAAATTGGAAAGGGCCTCATGTAGAGAAATAGACAAGTATTGGGCGATTATCTCATTAAAAAACTATTTGACCAAAGAACAAATCCCTAGAGGGTTACGTATCCTTATATTTCCAGACTTTAATAAAGCCGAATACCAGGACTTGGCAGATAATTGGGAATCAAATCTAAACCAATGTTCCAAACAAATGCTATTAATGCTGGTAGAACCTGCAGAACATGAACACAAAAGGATAACAGAACAAATAGAACTCACCAAAAAGGAAATTGCGGATGCCAAAGCACTGGATGTTACAAAGGAAAAAAACTACCTCAAAATGTATGAAATGTTGAAAGAATATCAAGACGATATCAAATTACGGAAACAGACAATTCTATTGTGATGACAGAGATTATCAGGATGATAAAGTATACACCATCCGAGAGAAATATAATAAATTCACGAAACCAATATCACAAGAAAGTACTACCAATACATCCTCAGCCAGCTCAGAAGCAGAAGAGGAACCAGATAAAAACGCTGACGTTACGAAGGACACAAGCAAGAAGACGGGCCAGGGTTTCTTAAACCAAATCAGATGGTTTAAAAAGGGTAACAGAAATGTAATACCCAAGCAGGTCCGTTTTCAAGTGAACAAACAACCGGACACATCGCAACCTACAGTCAGAGCAGAGGAAGGAGGGGGCCAGGAAGACTCAGGAAATCCAGACACTCTAGCCGAATACTGACGCCTGACAAGAGCAGGAGCACGAGAAGCAGCGAAAAAATCAAAATAAACAACCTAGTCATGAATCTATCAGACAAAACTTTAACAAAGGAAGAAATCAGTTTGCTCAATAGAGGCATGTCTTTTGCTCCCACAACAATGTTTGAACCAATAGAGGTACATATAGATCTTTTTTAATTTGTCAGGAAATTAAAATTGAAAAGATTCTTTGCTACCCAAGTTGAAAAACACAAAAGCACAAACCAAGCCTGTCACTCTCAGTGACATCACCATTGAGGAATTAGGAAACATACATTTACTGAGAACGATACAAGAATGTGAAGAGTACCCGATACATCAGGAATTACAAATACTCCCGGTCAGTATTACATCAAAAGAGTTGAAACCAAAATCAAGATTTCTACAACAACTACCACCGGACAATCTGCTGGATGCATTCTATAAGGCAGTAACTCATGATTTGAATCAACTAACGGACAGAAACAAACCAAACAAAAGCCACACTTATAACAATCTTACACCACAAGAGAGAACAGCGCTCAAAAACTTAAAGAAAAACAAAGAGCTAGTGATCAAAGAAGCAGACAAAGGTGGGAACATCATCATACTGTCATGATTCCTGTCGGGCGGCGCTTCTTGGATTTGTGGAGACACCATTGACAGGTGCCGTTACGTTCGACGGCCGTCTGGAAGCACCGCTCTAGTGTTTTCCAAGATGGCCGCCGACGTAATTTAGTGTCGGGCTCGAGCAGCGTTTCTTCGCGTTGCACCTTCTCTGCTTCTCCCGGCTTGAAGGTAACGCTGTTTTCCCCCCCTGTCCTGGCTTGATTTCTCTCCTTTGGAGATTGTTTTTTCTCCCGCTCCTGCTGCCTGCATTTGCTTGCTTCTTTCCGGTTCTTCTGACCGGTCCCTCTGTGTTCCCTCCTCTCTGCTTGGCTCCTTTGGTCTCTCCCTCATTGGTGCCTTGGCTCTACCTTCTTTTGGGTCTGTGTGCTCCACTGCATTCCTCTGGAATTCCCTGCATCCTCGCCCTCTCTGGCGGTGATCAGTTTACCTAGGATATTCCACTATTGTCAATCGGCCACTCTCAGCTTTCCAAGTCTGAAACTCCGGACATTCTTAGCTTCCCAAGATATCACCTCAGACATCTTCCTGTTCAGGACTCTCATCGCAGGTTTTTTTCTGCCATTGGGGCTTTTTCCCTGCTCAGGAGCCGGCTCCCGGGAGTTCCCGCTGTTCGGTTTCCAATCACCCGACAGCGTGGCATCCCTGGGAGCTCGCCCCTACTTACGTCAAAGAAAGGAAGGCAAGAAGGACGGCAAGGATCAAGCTCGAAGACGTCCAGGAAGAAGGTCGGCGGCACAAGACTACCCTACGGATACCTCAGGTGAGGAGGAAGGGAGGGAAGCCTTAAAAGACTCTGGCAATCCTGATAGCGTGCAACGCCCAAGAACACAGATGGCCTCTCTCGAACAGTACCAGGAATTGGTGGCTGCCATTCAGGGGCTTACGGTAGAGGTTCAATCTCTTCGATCCGAAAACCAATCATTACGACTGCAGGTAGCAACTCGTGAGGAGACCCGCGGAGACTTACCTCCTCTACCTTTATCTTGCGGAAAGTATGATGGCAATCCAAAGTTATTGAAGGAATTTTTGGATGCATGCCGGTTATATTTTACTTTCTGTCCTCGCACCTATGAGACCACCAAGGCCAAGGTGGGCTTCTTAGTCTCGAATTTAACAGGAAACGCCTTGGCATGGGCTTCACCACTATTTCTACAGTCTCATCCAGCTACCTCTGACTTTGATCAGTTTGTACAACTGTTAAAGTCCCGGTTTGACCGACCCGAAGTTCAGTATGCCTCATATGAAGCCATCCTTAACATTAGACAAGGTCCCCACGATGTACAGACTTACGTGACATCCTTCATGCAACTAGCCACAGACGCCGGATGGCCTGATTCAGCCCAACAGACATTGTTTCGTCGCGGCTTACATGAGGACATTAAGGATGAACTGGCACGCATTGCAAGACCCCAGACCTTTCAAGAACTTGTATCACTCGCATTACAGATTGAATTCAGGTTGGGAGAAAGAAGGCAGGAAAGAAGACGTCCACGTCTCCCTCCCTTATCTATCACACCCAATTCTTCGAGGGATCATCCGGTTCCCCCCGTTGGGGAGGAACCAATGCAGATCAGTACTACAAGAGGGCCTTTGACAGACCAAGAAAAGAAGAGAAGAAGGGAATTGGGCCTCTGTATGTACTGTGGTTCTGGTAAACATCTACTTCGAAATTGCCCAGAGGTTCCTCCGCGCCGCCAGGGAAACGAATCTCCCCGAACTTAATCAGGGGTAGGTTCGGGGTGTTGAAAAGAATCCCTGTACCAACACTTTGTCTCTTCTTCCTAGAGAAGACAATCGGCTGATGGTCTTTCAGGTTAAGTTGTGTCGGGATCCTTCTACCGTCTGGGAAGCTTTAGCCATGCTGGACTGTGGCACAGCAGGGAACTTCATTGATGTATCCTGGGCCAAAGAGAACGACGTGCCAATTCTTTCCAAGAATCTGCCCATTCCTGTGGAAGGGGTAGATGGCCAACCTCTGTCTTCAGGACCCATTACTCAAGAGACTCTACCTCTGCAAGTCCAACTGTTTCAGCATCAGGAAGAAATGGTATTTGACATCATCAAGGCTGCACACTTTCCAGTCATTCTTGGTATTCCGTGGTTACGCAGACACAACCCGATGATCGACTGGTCGAACAATACCATACAGTTTCGGTTGTCCTTTTGTCTCAATGAATGCCTACAGATTAGGCATCTCAAGGTCTCCCCAAACAAGGGGGATTCCCTGTTGTCAGCATCACTTCATATGATCCCAGAACATTATCAAGACTTTTTAGAAGTCTTCCTGGACAAGCAGCCACATTCCCTTCCTCCTCATAGAAGAGAAGACTGCACCATTGAGATCCAACCTAATGCATCTATACCTTTCGGGAGGATGTACCCCCTATCCTTACCCGAGCGCAAAGCTCTCAAAGAGTATCTGGATTGTAATCTTCAAAATGGACTCATCCAAGAATCTAAATCTCCTGCTGGAGCATCTTTGTTCTTCATACCAAAGAAGGGATCATCGGAACTCCGCCCTTGTATAGATTATCGAGGTTTGAATCGCCTTACTATCAAAGACCGATACCCAATGCCTCTTATCAAGGAGATATTGGAAGCTGTACAAGGTGCATCTATCTTCACAAAACTTGATCTTAGGGGAGCGTATCATCTGCTCCGTATAAGACAGGGGGATGAATGGAAAACAGCATTTAGGACACCACTAGGGCATTTTGAATATCGAGTCATGCCCTTCGGCTTAGTTAACGCACCTGCTGTATTCCAACGCTTTATGGATAAGTTGTTTGCCGATCTCCTTTTTTCCTCAGTGGTGGTGTATTTAGACGACATCTTGATTTTTTCCTCGTCCCTCCTTGAACATAGAAGACACGTTCGGCTGGTTCTGGAACGTCTACTGGAAAACAAGCTTTTGGTAAAGCCTGAAAAGTGTGTTTTTGAAGCTCCGGTGGTAACCTATTTAGGTTTCATCCTTTCTCACGAGGGCATCCGCATGGATCCCGTGAAGATACAAGCTATAACCTGTTGGCCAGCCCCCAGAAACGTTAAAGAAATACAACGCTTCCTCGGACTGGCTCATTTTTACCGTCAATTCATTCCTGGGTTCTCCAAGAAGGTTCTCCCAATCACCTCACTATTGAAGAAGGGAGTAACCTTTTCTTGGTCTCAAGAAGCGGATTCTGCATTCCAAGCTCTGAAAGTGGCATTCACCTCGGCACCTATTCTGGTGCAGCCTGATCAGACTTTCCCCTTTATCGTAGAGACGGATGCCTCAGGAGGAGCTATTGGAGCCGCTCTCCTTCAGAAAGGAAAGGATGGTCTTGAACATCCGGTGGCATATTATTCTAAGACCTTGTCTCCCAGTGAAAGGAATTATTCTGTCATTGAGAGAGAGTTGTTGGCTATCAAGCATGCCTGTAACGAATGGCGACACCTCCTTCAGGGGGCTATACATAGGTTTACTGTACGCACCGACCACAGTAATCTTCGCATTCTTCAACAAATGGAATGTCGCAATCCCAGACACGCCCGTTGGGCGTATATTTTTGTTTCTCAATTAGATTTTGGGGTTACATACCTCTCCGGCAAACAGAATATCTTAGCCGATGCCCTGTCTCGTAACTATGGTTCGGTCGGTGAAGCAGACTCTAGCCATGATTTACTGTTAGCGGGTAAGGAATTCCGTACCGTGGCCAATACTTTTTTGCGCGAAGTCCGCATCAAGCAACATTGCTCTCCGATTGGGTCTGATTTAGGGTCTGAATTACAAGAAAGAGAGGGGATCCTTTTTAAAGGTCGAGCCCTATACCTACCCGACAAGAAGCATCAAAGACTGGCCCTCTCATGGTGTCATGATTCACCCATGGCCGGACATAAGGGCATACGAGCTACCAAGGATCTTTTGTCCAGAATGTTCTGGTGGCCCGGTTGGAATCGGGACGTGCATTCTTATGTATCCACCTGTTCCATCTGTGCAGCCAATAAATATTCTTCCTCCAAGCCCGTAGGCCTATTACAACAGGAACCTGCTCCTAAACAACCGTGGACCCATGTCTCCACGGATTTTATTGTGGAGTTGGCAAATTCTGAAGGAAACACAGCCATCATGGTAACTGTTGATTCTCTGAGCAAATTGGCCCATTTCACGCCTTTGAAGGGGGTACCTACGGCCCCTGAGATGGCCAAGATATTTCTGAAAGAGATTGTGCGGCTTCATGGTCTACCAGAAACCGTGGTGTCTGATCGAGGCCCTCATTCACTTCCCAATTTTGGGGTTCTCTTTGCAAACAGTTGGGGATTCAGCGAGCTCTCTCCTCTGGGTTCCACCCGCAAACCAACGGGCAGACAGAAAGGCTCAATCATACGTTAGAACAATACCTCCGATGTTTCTGTAGCAGAAAGCAAGATGACTGGAATGCCTTTCACCCTATGGCTGAGTTCACTTATAATAATACCAGACATACGGCCATCAATATGTCTCCTTTTTTTGTACTTTTGGCTACCATCCCAGACATTTGCCTTCGACAGAGATTCACCCGTCGAAATTACCAGCTATGGATCATCTCCTGAAGGAACACTCATGTGTTAGCCAGTGAGACTTTGAACGCTAGTCGACATTCCTACAAGACATGGGCCGATAAGAAAAGGAAAGCAGTACCCTCGTGGACGGAAGGCGATAAGGTCTGGTTGGCCACAAAATTCTTACCTCGTTGGACACACATAGGGAAATTCGCACCTAGATACATCGGACCTTTTCGGATCACCAAGAAGGTTAACCCTGTAGCCTTTCGCCTTCAGTTACCTTCCTCTCTCAAACACGTACAGCCCGTATTCCATTCCTCTCTTTTGAAAACCTACCGTCCGGACCCTTATAAAAGAAGATCTAAGAATCCACTTAGTGACCTTCAGTGTGAACCAGCAGAATACGAGGTTTCCCGTTTAGTTTATTCCCGTTATCATCATGGAATCCTTCAATACTTGGTTCATTGGAAGGGTTACCCCATCGAAGAACGTACATGGGAGCCTGTGAGTCACGTTCATGCCCCGCGACTCATTAGGAGGTTTCACAGATTGCATCCGGGCAAACCAGGAGGTCCCCCAAGTAGAAGGGGACATACTGTCATGATTCCTGTCGGGCGGCGCTTCTTGGATTTGTGGAGACGCCACTGACAGGTGCCGTTACGTTCGACGGCCGTCTGGAAGCACCGCTCTAGTGTTTTCCAAGATGGCCACCGACGTAATTTAGTGTCGGACTCGAGCAGCGTTTCTTCGCGTTGCACCTTCTCTGCTTCTCCCGGCTTGAAGGTAACGCTGTTTTCCCCCCCCCGTGTCCTGGCTTGATTTCTCTCCTTTGGAGATTGTTTTTTCTCCCGCTCCTTCTGCCTGCATTTGCTTGCTTCTTTCCGGTTCTTCTGATCGGTCCCTCTGTGTTCCCTCCTCTCTGATTGGCTCCTTTGGTCTCTCCCTCATTGGCGCCTTGGCTCTACCTTCTTTTGGGTCTGTGTGCTCCACTGCATTCCTCTGGAATTCCCTGCATTCTCTCCTGGTGTTTTTCCCTCCATCCTCGCCCTCTCTGGCGGTGATCAGTTTACCTAGGATATTCCACTATTGTCAATCGGCCACTCTCAGCTTTCCAAGTCTGAAACTCCGGACATTCTCAGCTTCCCAAGATATCACCTCGGACATCTTCCTGTTCAGGACTCTCATCGCAGGGTTTTTTCTGCCATTGGGGTTTTTTCCCTGCTCAGGAGCCGGCTCCCGGGAGTTCCCGCTATTCGGTTTCCAATCACCCGACAGCGTGGCATCCCTGGGAGCTCGCCCCTACTTACGTCAAAGACAGGAAGGCAAGAAGGACGGCAAGGATCAAGCTCGAAGACGTCCAGGAAGAAGGTCGGCGGCACAAGACTACCATACGGATACCTCAGGTGAGAAGGAAGGGAGGGAAGCCTTAAAAGACTCTGGCAATCCTGATACATACTCAACAGGTCTGACTATATCGAAATGGCAAACAATCATTTAGCCGCCCCCAATTGTTATGAGAAATTGCTGTCCAACCCAATCAAACTGATTGCACAAGATTTGAAACACCTGATAGAAGGCTGGCATTTCCAAGGGCTAATCACAGACAACGAAAAACTACACCTATTTGTTCCCAAGCCAATACTACCTACAATTTACTTTCTTCCTAAAGTAAATAAGAGTTTTGAGAGAATTCCAGAAGGAAGGCCAATTGTAAGTGGCATAGGCTGGGCCACGGAACCACTTGCGGAATACATTGATAACATCTTAAGACCTAAAGTGTGCAAAGTCAAAGCTTATTTGAAATACACTACAGCAGCAATAACAATAGTGGAAGACATATCCTGGGAACAAGACTACCTATTAGCAACCTGGGATGTAAAAGCACTTTATACATCGATTGGATACAACTTAGCCCTGGAAACAATGGACTAAGTATTCAAAGACAAATCAGCATCAAACTACAATTATGTCTGCATGCTTAAAGAAATGCTAATGACAACATTGGAAAACAATATTTTATTTTCAATAATGAATATTTCAAACAAATAAGAGGTGTCACCTTGGGCGTAAAATACGCCCGAGCCCTGGCCAATTTGGTCATGGGTATGATTGAGGATCTTTTCATCTACCAACTTGAAACATATCAAACAAAAGTAGTGAAATGGATCAGGTCTATCGATGATGTTCTTCTCATATGGAATGGAACAACACAGGAACTAAAAGACTTTCAATATCAAGTCAATGATAACCAATACATACTAGAATTTACTGGAACAAGTAGCACAACAGCAATCAACTGTTTAGATCTAACAATCTATGTATCAGGGAATCAGCTCAAAACCAAAACCTATAGGAAAGAAACAGAAGTAAACTCTACACTTTTTGCCACAAGTTGTCATTACCCACCTGTCATCAGAAACATCCCCAAGGGGGAATTCATACGAGCAAGACTAAACTGTGTGTACAAAGATACTTTCAATAAAGAATGCTAATTATTAACCACAAGATTCTCTGCTAGAGGGTACCCTCACAAATCAATCACAACAGCATGGAACAAAGCACACAAAATGAAAAGATCAGAAACACTAACCCAAACCAAGAAAATACTAAAAAACAACTGGTACTTACTAAAACTTGATCCCCATATCGGAAAATACATCAAAGATCAACCGACCCTAATTTACAGAAGAGCAAAAACATTGAAAAGCAACCTATGCTCCTCACTACTACCGGAGAAAGAGGATATAAGATCATCAAATTGGTTAAAACAACCAACTTTTGGATTTAGGAAATGTGGTTTCTGTTCAATGTGTGAACCTGCAATACCAAACGCAAACCTTTTCAAGGACAAAAATGGAACACAAACATTTATCAGTGAACAAATAAGCTGTCACTCTAAATTCGTCATTTATGTCATCATATGTGTTTGCAAACTGATATATTTTGGGAGCACAATCTGTGAACTGAGAACCCGAATCAGAGAACACATATCAGCAATCAGAAGTCAAGATAAGAACTTGCCACTATCAGAACATTGCCAAACCCAGCATTAACTACAGGACAAGAGAGTAATTGTAATGATTTTGCACTAACCTGTCTCGTGCAGCAGTTTACGAGGCAATTGGGGAGTCCCCTGAGGACCCTAACACCTCCCTCCTCCCTAATTAGGGAACCGAAGGGGTGTGCAAGGGATCCCAGGGAAACCCTCCTGGGGGAAAAAACCCTGCTGGAACGGATGAGAAGCTGGATGTCTCCGTTGGCCGCTGCTCCTCACGAATTGCGGGATTAACCGGGTCTGGTCACTGTACCTCGGTGAAGTCCTGATTGAAAATAAGTGAACGAGAGTTGAGAGAAGGAACTAGGTTCAAGAGGAATCAATATCTTGATTGGGTAAGTACCTATGTTGTCTGGAAGATGGGAACTATCTGTGGGCGGCGGAACAGGAAGGCTAGGCAGAATGGTAAGGCTGTAGGAAAGAGTAGAAAAGAAAGGTAAGTATAGGTATGAGGTATAGAATAGTAACTCCCTAGTTGCGAACTCACGTAGCGTCTGTAGAGAGTAGCGACGCTCTGGGCTTCGGCTCTGCTGGACCATATCCGGAATCCATGAGAAAACGCGATGACGTCAGAGGACATCTGACTCGCGAACGTGAAAACACTGCACCGTAACCCAGAGGAGGAGAGGCCATCTTGGAAGAGGGAAAAGCGGCGAGTGCCCGCAATCTCCAGCGTTGCCACAGGGAACGCCGGTGCCAGCTAGCCGTGACAGTATGCCCCCTTCCGAGGGCAACACCACCAGGTTTGCCCGGATGATACTTGTGAAAACGGCGAACCAGTAAGGGGGCGTGAACTGACGAAGCCGGTTCCCACGTACGGTCGGCTACCGAGTAACCCTTCCAGTGGATCAAATATTGAAGTCGACCGCGATGATAACGGGAATCACAAATGCCCGAGACTTCGAACTCCGGACCTTCCGTAGTAGCCACTGGAGGCGGGTCGGACCTTGTAGATCGGCCAAAGCGATCCGATATGTGAAGTTTGAGTTGCGAAACATGAAAAACTGGGTAAATCCTGGACCAAGAAGGTGGGAGCCGCAACTCAAAAGCCAAAGGGCCTTTAGCTCTTAAAACTGTAAAAGGTCCAAAATATTTCGGAGACAATTTAGAGGGAACCAGATGTCTGGGCAGAAACTTTGCTGAGAGCCAGACCAAACTCCCCGGAACAATCACAGGAGCCGATGAACGATGCAAGTCAGCAAAACGTTTAGAATGCTCTTGAGCTTCTAGTAATGCAGTTCTAGCCAAAAGATGACCCTGTTGAATATCGCCCATTAGGGCGTCCACATCTGGAAAGGCCAAAGCCCTGAGAAGAGACGATGAATAGCAAGAAGGATCGTACCCATAGGTACAATGAAAGGGACTGGTCTTGATAGATGCATGAGGAGCATTATTGTAGGCAAACTCTGCCAAGGGTAACAACTCCTTCCAATTGTCCTGTGCCGCTGATACAAAACAGCGCAGATACGTCTCCAGAGTCTGATTTAAACGTTCCGTCTGCCCATTAGTCTGAGGATGGTATCCCGAACTCAAGGCTCTCTTTATGCCTAAAGCAGAGCAGACCTGTTGCCAATATCGTGAAATATATTGGGAACCTCGATCTGACACTATGCTGTCAGGAAGACCATGCCGGGAAAAGATGGAGTCTATGAACTGTCTTGCCATCTGTGGTGCTGTTGGTACTGAGGGTAGGGATTGGAAATGAGCCAATTTGGTGAAATAATCCACTGTCACCATAATGGTTGTATGACCTTCAGACACAGGTAAGTCAACTATAAAATCTGTGGAAATCAATTGCCAAGGACGAGTAGGTATTTGGACTAGAGCCAGCTTTCCCAATGGTTTACTGCGAGGAACCTTGACTTGCAAACAGACTACACAGGAAGAGACGTAATCAGACACGTCCCTTCTTAAGGTTTCCCACCAAAAATGTCTCAGTATGAGTTCTTGGGTACTGGCTATTCCACGATGTCCAGCCACCATAGAATCGTGGCACATGTGCATGACCTCCGTTCGGAGCTGGAGTGAGGGAATGTACACCAGATGACCCCGGTAGAAGCATCCGTCTTCGAGACTTAGTCCCCATTTGTCTGCCTGACCTCTAATGGAGTCCATTAAGACTAGAGTTTGGGCTGCTACAGAGTGAAGAAAGTCCTGAACCATAGATATGAACGTAGCATGAGGAAACAATCTCTCGGTCTGAAAACCAGATTTGCAATCAGGATCTCTACGTGATAGAGCATCCGCTTGAAGATTGATTTTACCAGGAATAATAGTGAAAGTGATATTGTAGGGAGAGAAAAAGTGGGCCCATCTTGCTTGCCGGCTGTTACGTGTCTCCGCATACTGTAAACTCTTGAGATTCTGGTGGTCGGTGCGGACCTCAATGGGATGTTGGGAACCCAACAGGAGATGTCTCCATTCCTGGAAGGCCCGTTTTATAGCCAGCAACTCTTTCTCTAACACCGTGTAATTGATCTCAGAGGGAGAAAAAGTCTTGGACAGAAAAGCCACAGGGTGTTCTGATCCTTGAGTAAAAGCTTGTTTAAGCACCGCACCCAATGCAAAATGGGAGGCATCAGTTTCTACTATAAACGGTAAGTTTTGATCCGGGATTCGTAAGAGAGGAGCAGAAGTAAAGAGTGTCTTTAAAGTATCAAAGGCTGACTGGGCGTCCTCTGTCCAACAAAAGGGCTTTCCTTTCTTGAGTAGTCTTGTAAGGGGCAGAACGATTGATGAGAATCCAGCTATAAATTTCCTATAGAAATTCGAAAACCCCAGAAATCTCTGTAGTTCCTTGACAGAACTAGGGGAGGACCATTCCAGAATAGCGGTCACCTTACGAGGATCCATGGATATTCCAGTAGGGGACAAAATGAACCCCAGGTAAGTGACTGTAGTCTGATGGAAAATACACTTTTCAGGCTTGCAATAGAGGTGGTTACTCCGTAATCGGTGTAATACCTGACATACGTGTCGGTGATGTTCTTTTGGATTCCTGGAAAATACCAATATGTCGTCAAGGTACACCACTACTGTATGAAGAAGGAGGTCTGAGAATATATGATCAATGAACCTTTGAAACACTGCCGGGGCATTCGCGAGTCCGAAGGGCATTACTCGGTATTCGAAATGTCCAAAAGGGGTTCAAAATGCGGTCTTCCACTCATCCCCTTCCTTAATTCTAATGAGGTGATATGCCCCTCTGAGGTCCAACTTTGTGTAAATAGTTGCCCCTTTTACTGCTTCTAGGATGTCCGGTATCAAAGGCATCGGGTATCGATCGGGAATCGTGATCTTGTTAAGTCCCCTATAATCAATGCACGGACGTAATTCATCTGTGTCCTTCTTAGCTATGAAGAATAACGATGCGCCTGCAGGGGAAGTCGATTCCGTAATCAAACCGTTTCTGAGGTGGGTATCCAAATACTGCCGTAGGACTAACTTTTCCTTCTCGGAAAGGATGTACATCTTTCCAAAGGGGAGTGGTTGAGAGGAGTCTAGCCGGATGCAACAATCATCACTCCGATGAGGCGGAAGTTCAGAAAATTGGGAAGAGGAGAAAATGTCCTGAAACTCTTCGTATTCAGGAGGAACAAGAGTAAGTAAGTCTACGATCCTTTGAGAGGCCACAGGGTTCGATGAAGGAGCACAAAATCCCACTGACCCTTCAGTAAGACAGTGTCGGGTACAATATTCTGATCCCAAAAAAATTGAACCGGCTGCCCAATTTATGTATGGGTTATGTAGTTTTAACCAGGGCAAGCCCAGAATGACAGGGTAGTGAGCTGCTTTTATTATATCAAATACGGCTTCCTCCCTATGTGAACCAAGGAGCATCGTCAAAGTGTGAGTCTGTTCTCGGATAGGTCCCGATATTAGTGGGGTTCCGTCTACGCCCTCAACTGGTATCGCGATAGCTTTGGGAGTACGGGGAATATTCAGTTTCCTTGCCCAAAAATCGTCCATGAACAAACCAGCTGCTCCACAGTCGACCAAGGCTGGGACAGAAACAATGTTTTCATCTGGCAAAGAAAAAGATACACGCAAGACTACCATGTCCAGCGAAGGAGACAACTTTGTAGGAGATTGGGAACCGGTATCAGTTACCCCGACCGTAGGTCCCCTTACGGTTGAGGTCTGGCGTTTCCCGAACGAAATGGTTTTCTGAGAGGAGCGACTGGGCACTCGTGCACAATATGGTCAGAAGAACCACAATACATACAGAGTCCTCGGGATCTTCTACGGGCGCGTTCCTCTTGAGTCAGAGGACCCTGTGTGGTGCCTAACTGCATAGGTTCGTCTGCAGTAACTGTTTTGGAGAAGGATACTAATTCAGGCGCAGGGCGATGGCTTCTCCCTTTCCTCTTCTCTGCGTGCCTTTCTTGCAGTCTATAGTCCAGCTGCATAGTCAATGAGACAAGTTCAGCTAAGGTGTTTGGTCTCGGAACTCGAGCCAATTCATCCTTCAACTCCTCGTTAACCCCTCTCCTAAATAATGTTATAAGTGCATCATCAGCCCAGGATGTGCCTAGGGCCATTTGTTTAAAGCGGGTAACATATTCTAAGACTCCTAAAGATCCTTGCTTGAAATCTAGGAGTTTCTCTTGAGAGGAGACATTGTATTCTCTCCGTGAAAACATAGCTTTTAGACTTGCCGTAAAAGCAGGCACCGAATCCAATATGGCATTATTGGAAGTGACAATAGGGGTGGCCCATGCCAGCGCGGGGCCCGTGAGATGAGTAATCATGTATCCCACTCTATCTCTGTCTGAGGGAAAGAATGACGTCTTAAAGGCAAATTGCACCGTACAAGCATCCAAGAATTCCCTTAAAGAATGCGGGTTTCCGTCATATTTCCCGCCTGGCAGAGGACCAGGAGGAATTTCTGAACTAGTGGGGGCTTTATTTAGCATTTGCTGTTTAAGGATTGCATTTTCATGCTTTAAGGTTTGTACCTCGTGGGACAATCCTTGTACTGCGGTCGTCAACTGCTGCACTTGATCTAAGGCAGCTTGCAAAGTTGCCATGATGTATATATATGTATTCCTCTTTTTTGGGCGTCGCTAGCTGTAATGATTTTGCACTAACCTGTCTCGTGCAGCAGTTTACGAGGCAATTGGGGAGTCCCCTGAGGACCCTAACACCTCCCTCCTCCCTAATTAGGGAACCGAAGGGGTGTGCAAGGGATCCCAGGGAAACCCTCCTGGGGGAAAAAACCCTGCTGGAACGGATGAGAAGCTGGATGTCTCCGCTGGCCGCTGCTCCTCACGAATTGCGGGATTAACCGGGTCTGGTCACTGTACCTCGGTGAAGTCCTGATTGAAAATAAGTGAACGAGAGTTGAGAGAAGGAACTAGGTTCAAGAGGAATCAATATCTTGATTGGGTAAGTACCTATGTTGTCTGGAAGATGGGAACTATCTGTGGGCGGCGGAACAGGAAGGCTAGGCAGAATGGTAAGGCTGTAGGAAAGAGTAGAAAAGAAAGGTAAGTATAGGTATGAGGTATAGAATAGTAACTCCCTAGTTGCGAACTCACGTAGCGTCTGTAGAGAGTAGCGACGCTCTGGGCTTCGGCTCTGCTGGACCATATCCGGAATCCATGAGAAAACGCGATGACGTCAGAGGACATCTGACTCGCGAACGTGAAAACACTGCACCGTAACCCAGAGGAGGAGAGGCCATCTTGGAAGAGGGAAAAGCGGCGAGTGCCCGCAATCTCCAGCGTTGCCACAGGGAACGCCGGTGCCAGCTAGCCGTGACAGTAATCAAATTTGTTGGACTTAAAAAGATTCAGCTGGGTAGACGAGGAGGAAACCAGGAACTATGACTTCGCCAGGAAGAAGCAAGACTTATCTGTCACTTCAAAATTGTAGAATGGGGCCTAAACTCCGACAATTAAATGGTGTTGTTTTTATGATACAGGGCATGGATATGTACAGGTAGTCCATTTGTTGTAAGGTACACCAACACAAATCGAAATATGAAAAGTAGGACGAGAACTACAACCACCAAAATCACTTAGTGGAAATGTTTTGCACCCTATTTTCTTATAATCTGACTACGAGGAAGCCTAGCGGTTAAACATTATTTTTTTTTTTTGCAATTTGAAAATACTTCCAATCAAGCATTCCACCCATGTTAGTATTGAGAATGCCAATCTAGGTCTTAATCTATCAACACATGAATATTTAAAGGCAGCAAAGAACTACCACTACCAGAATGCCTAGCGGTAGAAATGGTGGAAATCAAAACCATTAAGACTCAAGATATTCACATGCTTTAATTAGACAGATTACTATTTCAGTAACAAAAAATGCCGTTTGAAAAACATTCTTTACGCTTTAAATTATAAGTCAAAATAGAGTGCAAACCAAGGTTTTAGAATTTGGACTCAAATGACCAGAATGCCCAACGTACCGTACTTTGGAAATGCGAGCAAAATATGCGGTAGCGCATTGACAATCGTGGCCAACAACAAGGTGAAAAAATACTAAAGCATCTAATAACATCAGGCCTCTGAAAAAACAAAAAAAATAGATATCTATTACCGAATTAACACTTACAACATTTAAAACTAATTTGGGTTCAAACACCCTATAGCAATATGCACATGACTAACTTAGTGCAAAACATGGCCGCCATCAGAAAACCGATGGAAATGAAGGTAGGACTACTCTGCCTCACAGGCAGTGTCATATCTAGTCCTTCTTCTATCATCCAAGAGGCAGTCTAACTGACTCGACGCTTGGAGCACGAATTGGACTTTTTTCAGGTAAGCTCTAGGGTCCTCTCACAAGCCCACAGACATGCCAAAATTCTGGAGCCCCTGAGAGGGAGATTTCACCAGAGGAATCGGGAAAATGTATTTTTCCCATAGGACTGCATTATGGTTATCATTATTTTAGGCGGGAGACAGTAAAAAAGAGACAGATTTTTCAATAAAAAATCGTGAGTTTCCCGCCTAAATTGGGAGGGTTGGCATGTATGAGCCCACCCTAAACTGGGACCAATCAATGCAAGTGCCACTCATTTGGGAACATGCTATTTTTAAATGAGCTTGGTCAACATGCTTTTTAGAACCTTAACACGACGCAACAAAGCTAAAAGTTATCAAAGTGTAATGAACACTACCATGAGGATGCCTCATAGTCAAACTGTCTTTTTAGAGAGACTGAAATTATATTATTTTATTTTTCTCTACTCTGGAATTTGTAACATACTATAAGAAGGAAATTGCAAATTAACAAACTCGCACTGCACAGCATGAAACTAGGATCTAAGCCTTAAACCAGGGTCATCCTAAATTTGTTTACTTTTTCTAGCAGATGGGATTTGACCCCAATTACTAACTGGACTGAAATAAAGCAGACTATCGGGACCGCGATACTTTAGGGTAAGAAAGCACATTAATTGCAACCAAATGTTTCACGCATATGCATTTCTTAAACAAAACAACAAACGATGACACCAGTTAGGTTTTCTTTTCTGTGAAAGGGAATGAGTGGGAGGAAACTTTAGGAAAATACTTACCAGGACGAAGTAGGCGACAAGATGAAACAAACATTAGAAAGATAAATGGGGCTGAAATTGTTAAAAAGTAATTGTACGTATATGTCAATTTTCTTTTCACTTTCTCATCACCAAGTAATCCCACGGGTTGCTATAACAGTATGAAGGGGCATTTTAGACCCCATTCTAACGGATGCTTTCTCTGTAGGTTTATGCTGCACAAATTGGTATAAGGTTGCATTTGTTGTGTTTGTTACTTCATGTATTCACTCTCTCACACGTTTTTCAACAGGGAAATGAATATGCAAATATCTTTAATTTCTATGACATGATTTCACATTTTTTATTTATTTCTATTATTTCAATACTTTTTGTCACAGAAATGCCCGGATTTGAGAAAGGCAAAGTGTAATGCCGAAACACGTGTCATCCAAAAGGGCCTAGAATTATCACAAAAATAAATAAATCTACACGCAGATGGACTTGAATGCTTTCATTTATTAATTGGGAATAGAATAAGTTATATATGTGAAGACAGGAAACACTAGCACAAAGAAAGGTGCAAGAAAAACCAAATAAGTTTTCTATTTTTACTAACGGAGTTGTGGAGCTCATGGTCTCCGTGTTTGCATTCACCTGTGCGACAAACTGAAGGTTAACAAAACAGAATCTCCAATTCAAAAATTCCCAAAAAGTTTTCTGTTACCAATTCAAGGCTGACCTGAGGCAGTAGGAGTAATTCAGCAGGTCTTTGGAGCCGTTGAAAGTGGAACAAAGCACCAATAAACATCCAAGTCCCCAAATAGATACAGGGGAATTGTGTGCCCACTGGGCTAGGCCCAGAAAAGGGTAAAAGCCCCGATATGGGGAAAAAACCCAGTCCAATTGGTGGAATTCCCTGAGTCTTGGCGAGGAGTAGAAGAGGAATACTGCAGGTGTTATTTGTGCGGTGGAATCCAGAGAATTACGGCAGTTGGCAGAGTCCCAAGATAGAGCAAAACAGGGAGGCATGGAGAGTCTGGAGCTGACAGTGCCACGGGCGAGGCAGAAAACAGCAATGCGCAGATGGAATGCATCCAACAGAAGGTAAGCAGGCAGAGCAATGCAAGGAAGGGGTAGAGAGCAAAGCCAGACAGAGCAAAGCCAGGGAAGGAAGAAGGAAGCACTGGAGGGCGAGCGGGAAGCCAGGAAAGCGGCAACCTCGGAGGGAATAGGAGAGCGGGAGCTGCGAAAAGCAGAACAAGGAAACTAGCGAATAGATCAGTAAGGTACGAAGCAACGTAGAGAGTACCTGCTGCTTTGATTTTCATAGGTTCGTGGAGTGAATCCATCCCGGACGGCAACGCGCCTCCTAGTGGCCATGTTGAAAAGGCTAGAACGTTGCAATGTCCATTGCTGCCAAAGGGACCAGGGACTGGCATCATTTCTTACACCGCCACTGGTTCCTCGTTCCTCTGTGTGGTCACCCACACCCCCTCCTGGCGGTGCTCCTGTGCCTCGCGCACTCCCAGCAATGCTTCCACGGTGAAGCAGGATACATGTGACTGATTCCTTCAGTCTTGTCTGCCTCTGTCTCCTGGCTTGCTATCGGCCTCCAGCTTCTTCTGTCACCGTTTCCTTCTGCATACACTCTGCACGGCTTTGCAGGCCTCCAGCACTCCTCCTTCCACACTGCCACACCAGAGAGGTCTCCCAAGCACAAATGCTCGGGCTTCCACAGCTGATCCTACTTCCATGGCTGCCTCTCTTTGTTTTGGGGTCTTGGCTTTTAATGCTCCCGCCTCCAATTTCATAACAAAAAGGGCTAGACAGCTCATCAGTGAAGCGGCAGTCCTGCCTTGCTCTTGTTGTCCTCCTCATTGTCCCAGTATTCCGTTGGGGCTGCCAATCGTTCATTTTTACAAAATGAGGATGTGTTGATCCAGGTGTCCTCTTCTTCGTCCTAGTCCCATATTGATACATTTTGGGGAAGATGTTAGGGGAACCATAGTGAAAGGGTGGCACAAGCCTATTAAGGCTTGAGGGATGGAGGGTTTGTAGTGAGAGGGAAATGGGGGATACCATGTCTCACCTAAGGACATCCTCTACCCATTCCCCAACTCTCCTCACCCAAGTGATCCTTCCTTGCGTATCCAACCCCAGGGTCGGGGTCTAAAAGCGATGGCCTTCCCCTTGCCTCCTGAGCAGAGGATACCAGGGGAAAAGAAGTGAGGACAACTTCAGGTTCCTCACAATGCTCAATGCCTTCATTATTTCTGTGACATCAGGTTCCTCACAATGCTCAATGCCTTCATATTCCTGTGACATCACTTCTCCAAGTCCCACCTTCGAAGCGTCCACCTGTAGAAGGAACTCTTTCTCAAAATTAGGGACTTTTAGCACAGGCTTGTTACACAAAATGGCTTTTAGGGTGTTAAAGCAAGCCTGATCTTCTTTTTGCCATTTTAGCTTTTGGGGTTTTGTGGTCCTTATTTTATCTGTTAAAGGAGCTGTGCTGATGGAATAATTTGGGATAAACCTTCTCTAGTACCTGTGAGAAACCTGAAGGTGTCTCCCTAGCTAGTACCAGGGGATCTGTCCTCCAGGTGGCCAGGACACAGCCATCGCTATTTGATCCAGTTCCTGGGGGTGGACCAGTGAGGGAGGATCACCTGGATTGGGAGTCCTCGGGGAGTGGGACACCGATGGGTGAGATGCGGTATCCCCCTTCTTTCAACACCTTTTACCCATCCTACCACCTACGATATTTCAAAACATTGCCCCCCCTTTTCTAACATGAACACTTTCACACAGCACGAAAGACAACAGACTTACACCAGAGCAGTTTACCTGACATGTCCAATACAAGGTCAGGCAAAGTCAGGCAATTGACTGAATCACACACACCTGATGGCACTTTCCCTTCCCCACAGGGATAAAAGGTGAAGCATAAGAGCACAGGATGAGCAAGGAAGATCGCACAACGTAAGAGCTAACTCATCACGGCAGTACAAGAGGAGGAGAAAGACGGCGCATATTGAGAGGGTGACAAGAAGTGAAGCGACCTGGCCCTTTCTGTGAAACCTTCACTGATGGAATCATAAGACCGCAAACAATAGCCACTGTGTGTTGCAGCAGATGTCAACGGTACACAAGACCCTCATCACAGCCGGTGAGTCGAGGGGGGAGTCGATAAGAAACTGAACTGTGTTGAATGAAAAATAGCAAACTCCTAATTTGAACTGTGAAAGAGCTATTGATGAAACAAGGGGAAAACCAGCAACAGAGGAATCCCCATGATAGGAACTACAGTAACCAGAAGGCTTTGGGAAAAGGCGAAAGTGGTCATACAGGGGTCTTGTAAAATCCTCTGTACCGTTGAAAGTATTTGACCGACAGTGTCACGGATTTCCCCCTTTCTCACCTGAGTTCGATCCTTGAGGATTTCTTGGAAGGAGCCTTCTTGCGTACGGATCGGGTTTTGTACAAGCCCGTGCAAGCCTCTTCTGTTTCCAGCATGCGTTCAGCGCTCAGCGTCCAGGGGTACTCGGTGTCTCCGGGAAGTCCAGGAAATGAGGGAGGTGTACTTGGAGGTGGTACACGAGATCCGGGAATCAAGGCAGAGTAAGGAGGGAGGAAGGGAAGAAGGGCAAATGGAGGGTCCGGGAACCAGGAAACAAGAGATTCGTTACAGCGAACTACGGAGCATACGTCTAGCCACTGCAAGCGGTAGCGTTGAGACGCACGGTGCCGCAGGGCGTGGTCTCTTTGTAGAATGAGCTACGTCTGACGTGGAGGCTGGTGGAGAGCGTACCACGTTAGACAGCCATGTTGGAAGTACCAAGGAGTGCAAGCCACGTTGTGACAGAGACCAGGAAGTCTAAAAGGGACGCGTTCTATGGATAATGACAGCATGCCTCCTCAGAAAACGTGTCCCACCAGGTTTGCCCGGGTGTATGAGATGTTATCTTCTGAGTAATCGAGGGGTATTCAGATTTGAAAATGGTTCCCAGGTTCTTTCACTAGGAGGATATCCTTTCCACTCAACCAGGTATTGAAGTTGACCCCGTTTATACCTGGAGTCGCATATTCTGGATACTTCATATTCCAGCTGGTCGTCCACAACCACGGGGTTGGGTCTGAAGGACTTCCGGGAGGACTGGGCGTAAGGTTTTAATAAAGAAGTGTGAAAAACTGGATGAATCTTCTTCCAGGAGTCTGGCAATTTGAGCCGGAATGTCACTGGGTTTATGATTTCCTTTATGAAAAAAGGGCCATAGTACCGGGGAGCCAGTTTGTTTGGTCGTAAATGTCGAGGCAGTAATTTCGAGGACAGCCAGACCTTATCGCCGACTGCATAAGAAGGTCCTGATCTTCTTTTGGAGTCCGCATAACGCTTGGTGTGAGTTTGGGCCTTTTCTAAGTGTTCTTTGGCTTCCTTGTGTACGTTGATGAGAGTTTCAATCCAGGAGTCGACTGTTCGTACTGGTGTGGGATGTGGGAGAATGGAAGATAGAACCGAAGGGTGGAATCCTTGGCTGCAAAAAAAAGGGCTGGTCTTGACTGCCGAGTGATCAGAATTGTTGTACGCGAATTCAGCCACAGGTATTAAGATTGACCAGTCGTCCTGTACCTTGGTGGCGAAACAATCAAGGTATTGCTCCAGGGTCTGGTTCATACATTCGGTAGCTCCGTTAGTCTGTGGATGATAACCTGAAGAGAGGACACGTTGGATTCCTAGAATACGGCATAAGCGTTTCCAGAATTCAGAGATGTATTGAGGTCCCCTGTCTGATATGATCTTGGAAGGGAGTCCATGAAGTGGAAATATGTGTTCAAGGAAGATGCCAGCGAGTTCTGAGGAAGATGGCAATTTGTACAATGGTGTAAAATGAGCCATGTGGGTGAATAAACCAATGGTGACCATGATAGTCGTGTAACCTCTGGATGATGGCAATTTCACAATAAAGTCCATAGCGATGAATTCCCAGGGCCTAGACTGTAGCGTAGGTTGAAGTAGGAGAGCTACCGGTTTCTTGTTATGATGCTTGTTTTGATCGCAGACTACACAGGCTTGAATGTACCGTTGAACGTCAATTTTCATTTTAGGCCACCAAAATTGTCTTTGTATCAGACGGAGGGTGCTAGTGACGCCACGATGTCCGGAGTGAAGGGTATATCTTTCTTCAATAATGCAATGATCGGTTGAACTATCTCAGAAAAGGACGGTATTAATTTCCGGTAAAAGTTGGCAAGCCCCATGAAAGATTGAATCTGTTTCACGGTAGTGGGAACGAATCCCAGTGATTTGGCCGAAGCCAAAATTATCGCAGCTGAAATGACCGAAACCGAAGTGTTCAAATAACCAAAAGTTCGAACACTTTGTTTTCGGACATTACAGCCGCGATAATTTGCAAAAACACACACACACACACACACACACACAACACCCCCCCACCCACCCCCCCAGCACACCCCCTACATACACAAAACCCACTTACCTTCATCTTCACGCTGGTTCCTGCAGCGCCAATTCCCTTTCACTTCCGTGAAAGAGAACCAGCGCTGCAGGGTCCTTTTCTTCTCTTTTTTTTTAACAGAAGGCTGCGGGGTGTCCCGCAGCCCCCGCTCACTATACAATCAAGTATAGTGAGCGGGGCAATGCGGGGGACACCCCCGCAGCCCCCGTTTTTATTAAATGCTACCACCAGAGGATCGAACTTTTGGTGTTCGATCCTTTGGTGGTAGCATTTTTCGAACTTTTGGTCATTTCGACCTTTTTTTTAGCGCATTTCAACCTAAACCGTGGGAACAGGCCAAGATAGTATGGCTTTACCTTTGAGTGGTCCATTCCAATTCCTTCTGGACTAAGAACAAATCCTAGATAGTGAACAGTAGAGACATGAAAAAGGCATTTCTCGGGTTTAGCTAGGAGTTTGTGTTCATGTAGCCGTTGTAAGACTGCCTTTACATGTTCTTCATGCTTTAGATGTCCTTGGAGTAAATCAAGATATCGTCCAGGTAAACTATGACGAAGAGGAACAGCATGTCAGAAAACACCCGATCCATGAAACGTGTGGAAGACCGCTGGGGCATTAGCGAGTCCGAAGGGCATGACCAGGTATTCAAAGTGACCAAAGGGTGTTCTGAAGGCTGTTTTCCATTCATCTTCTTCCCTGATACGGATCAGATGGTAGGCACCCCTGAGATCCAATTTCGTGAATACTACAGCTCCTCTCACCGCTTCCAGGATATCTGAGATTAAGGGCAATGGGTAGTGGTCCTTGAGGGCGCATTGATTTAATCCATGATAATCAAGACAAGGCCTAAGCTCTTTAGTGTCTTTCTTGGGAACAAAAAACAACGAAGCTACAGCTGGAGATTTGGGTGGTCTTATGGTGCCATTTTCAAGGTTGGTTTCCAAATATTCTCGGAGGGCCCTTTTTTCTGGTTCAGATAAAATGAACATCCTTCCAAAGGGAATCACTGCTGAAGGTTCTGTATCAATAGCACAGTCTTCAGGTCTGTGAGGGGGTAGGGCCTGGACTATAGCAGTTGAAAACACGTCAGCGTATTCCTGATAGGCCTTAGGAACCTGTATGATATTTGAAACCATGAATGGGCCTTGCTGGTCTGTTGGCGTGCCTTCGGAAGATGTCGAGGAGGAATCCAGGAATAGACAGTGAGACATGCAATGCTCAGAACCAAGAAACAAGGATCCTGCTGCCCAGTTGATATATGGGTTGTGCTTCCGTAAATAGGGCATACCCAGTACCATTGGGTAATGAGCTGACTTTATGATGTCAAATTTGATCACCTCTTGATGATGGTTTATCGAGAGTTGGATCTCTTTGGTCTGTAAGGTTATGGGTCCTGAAGAAAGAGGTCTTCCGTCGATCGTCTCCACAAGGTTGCATGATGCCTCGAGTTTCATATGGAATGTGGTGGCTAAAGACCCAATCTTGATCTATGAATATCCCCATAGCCCCACAATCCACCAAGGCCAAAATGGGGTAGGTCTCATTCTTGGATGGCGATAGAAAGGCCTGTAGAATCACTAGGTTGTTCTGTCCAGGAGAGTTCAAGGATGGAATAGATGTGGAGCAAACATCTCTCCGAAGCCTTTCTCCATCTAGGATCGGGAGCTGGCGTTTCCCGAACGCCGTGGAGGGGCTAGTGGACACTCTCTAACTAGATGTTTATCCGAGGCACAATACTTACATAACCCCGTGTGGATCCTTCGCATACTTTCTTGCGGGGATATGGGTCCACGGAAAGCCCCTAATTGCATGGGTTCTGGATCGCTAACAGAGGCAGGAGTAGGGTCAGACTTCGAGGATGTCTCAATGGAAACCTTCTGGAAGGGCATCTTGGTTTTCTTCTTCTCTGCCTTGCTTTCGTGGATACGAAAGTCTATCTGCATAGCGAGATCCATAAGGGCCTGGAATGAACTTGGGCGAGCTACTCTGGCTAGTTCATCTTTGATGTCTTCATTTAGCCCCCTTCGGAAAAGAGTAAAGTATGCTTCTGAGGACCAATCCGCTTCTTTAGCCAATTGTTTAAATCGTGTTACATACGTAAGCATGTCCTGGGAACCTTGCTGGAAACCAAGTAGACGTTCTTGGGTGCTAAAGACCTGTTCTGGGCGGTCAAACATGGTCTTAAGGGCCTGTATAAATCCGTTGTAATCATCCAGGAGGGCATCTCCAGAATTGACTAAAGATGTGGCCCAGGTTAGTGCATTTCCGGAGAGATGCAAAATTATAAAGCCCACCTTAGCCCTGGGGGTAGAAAAGTAGTAGGGCTTAAAGGTAAAGTGGACTAAACAGGAGTCAAGGAATCCACGAAGGGATTTTGCAGATCCATCGTATTTATCTACAATGCTGCCCAGTAAAACGCTTTCCTTTGTAGCGGAATCACGGGACAAAACTAATTGTTTTGATGCGGCATTTTCCGCTTTCAGATTCTGCAACTCGGTCGTTAATTCTTGCATGCGACACATGAGATCCTGAATGGCCGCCTCCATATCCGATTCAACTTCGGTCGTTTGGCGTCTCAATCTGTCACGGATTTCCCCCTTTCTCACCTGAGTTCGATCCTTGCAGGAATTCTTGGAAGGAGCCTTCTTGCGTACGGATCGGGTTTTGTACAAGCCCGCGCGAGCCTCTTCTGGTTCCAGCGTGCATTCAGCATTCAGCATCCAGGGGTACTCTGAGACTCCGGGAAGTCCAGGAAACGAGGGAGGTGTATTCGGAGGCGGTACACGAGATGCGGGAATCAAGGCAGAGTAAGGAGGGAGGAAGGGAAGCGAGGGAAATCGAGGGTCTGGGAACCAGGAAACAAGAGATTAGTTACAGCGAACTACAGAGCACACGTCTAGCCACTGCAAGCGGTAGCGTTGAGACGCACGGGGCCGCGGGCGTGGTCTCTTTGTAGAATGAGCTACGTCTGACGTGGAGGCTGGTGGAGAGCGTACCACGTTAGACGGCCATGTTGGAAGTACCAAGGAGTGCAAGCCCCGTTGTGACAGAGACCAGGAAGTCCAAAAGGGACGCGTTCTATGGATCATGACAGCCAGATGATTGTGAAGCAAAGGGAAATGAATCCTGCTTGGTGAAATTAGCGCATGAACAGTGTGTTGCAAAGGTTGGCAATAGTGAACCCGGAATAGGGATGCTAGCAAGAAGGGGTGAAGCCTGAAGTCCCATGAACAGTGTGTTGACAGGAATGAACCCGACCAAGGGATGTCCACAGTGAATTGTTTGAAAAGGCATTAGGATTCATGAATGCAAGAAGTATTGTAAGACTAGGGGAAGTGGATTGTCCGCCTTGGCATTTGGATCCGAGCCCGACCGAGGGAGATCCAGGTGTGAAAAGTTATAACCCAAAGTCTATTTGGACAGGAACTCATTGTTTGTTTGTTTTGCTGTTGAATACATCAGGCCTTCGAAAGCAAGAGACTTTTTATCGAAAAGAGACTTAAGCATCGAAGTACCTGATAGCTGGTACGGAACTATCGGCTCGTGCTGGGAAATTGTGAGCGTTTACTGTGCTCAGGAAATCCACCTTGTCCCGTGCTCAAAATGTGGGGAAGGGAGAACACTTCTTTCTTTATTTAAGACCCTATCCCACATTCTTTCTGTAATTAGTTGTAAGGATTTGGCGATAGTTTTTTTTAGTATAGGCCTTTTACTTTGACAAAATGATACAAGGACTGCCTTATTTTTCATTTGATGTTCAAAGCTTGCGCCCATTTTAGATTTAGGTTTTGTGTTTTTCCACCCTGCATTTACAGTTTAATAAATACTTTTGTACTGTGATCACTTGTTTCTGTCTTTACTGTTGCCACCATGAGTTCCTTACATATCCCACTAACCCTAAAAAGGCCCTTAAATCTCTTTGTTTTAGGTACTGGAGTTTCTTGGAACGTCTGCACCTTTTTTGTTTGCGGTTGGCCTGAGCCATGTCCATGTCCTACAAAGAACCCTAGCTAACATACTGCAGACATGGTGAGATGGCACTTTTTGGGGTTCGCTGTGAGACCACCTTGTCTCAATGCCTGAACTACCTTATGTAGGTAGACAATATGGTCTCCCCAAGTTTTACTGTGAATAGCAATATCGCCCAAGTCGGCACCACAGAATTCAGAGAAGGGACGAAGGACTTGGTCCAAAAGCCTCTGAAAAGTGTCCGGGGCTCCATGGCGTCCAAATGGGAGGACTTTGAAGTGAAATAGATCTCTAGCGGTTAAAAAAGCTGTCTTCTCTTGATCTGCTGGATTTAAAGGCACCTGCCAATAGCTCTTAGTGGGATCAATCGTGGAGAGCTATACTGCATTTCCGAGTCGATTGATCAACTCATCAATCCTTGGCATGGGATAGTTGGCGAACAGAGATATTGGGTCTCGTTACAAGTGTGGTGGTCTGGAAACAAGGGTGCTTGTAAGCTCACTGGCACCCTTTTTTCCGGACCGCCACACTACGAGTCTGCCTACGAGGCCTACTGCGCCTGACAGGTCTGACCGTGCCGGGCACAAGGGCCCCATGCAGCAGAGTCATCATGAAAGCACCAGCACTGTTAGCAACAGTGCCAGTGCTTGCGTCTCCCCACTCCCATAGAGTCCTCTCAGACCCTAAGGGAATGGGGACTTAGAAAATCCAGCAATTCAGTGTTACAGAGTTGGCTGCAACCCTATAATGAGGCCCATTGTCTTGGGTTTTCTAAAGTCAATGCAGAATCTCCACGATTGAGCTGGTTTAGCCACCAGGACTATAGGGGATGTCCAGGGACTTTGAGAGGGTTCGATGATATCTGAGGGCAACATCGTTTCCGCCTCCTGAAAGACTATTTGTTTCCGGATTTCAGGAATTCTGTAGGGCTTGAAGTTAATACAGACCATAAAAAGCAAGAGGATCTTACTGAAAAGGAAACCTGGCATAAAGCATGTCAACCCCGGGAGGTTCAAACCTGGGAACAAGGAAGCAAATAGAACAAGCTGGTCCTCGGTCATTAGGACGTTGTGGAAGGCTCGGAAGAACTCCTTGTTGTGGAGAGCAGAACCAACTTATTGTAAGGGTGCAGAAGTAGAAGTGGGACACAAAGGTGGCATGTTTGTTGGCACAAACCTTTACTGAAGGGAAAATAAGGAAAAAACCTAACAGTCCCGATAACTAAGAGGGGTTTCCCTGACTCAACCAAATCTAAGGATAACATCACAATGTCTGTCAAAAACCAATAGTCCCCAAATAGTCCCCAAACCTATTTCCATCCCTTACACTTCAAATGAAACCTATAAAGTAGTTTACACCCCACTTATAACATGATAACTCCCTCCTTCGGGATGTTTTAAACAGTTCATAAATGATGGGGGAATTGTCATGATCTCTGCTTCCAAAAGGTCAGGGTTTTCCCAACTCCCTTGGAAGCAGATCCATAACCCAGGTTCCGAGTGCCAACCAGTCCCAATTGGGACCTTTTGGACCCAGTCCTGGCGCCAGTGGCACCAGGCTCATAAATATGCCCAGTCCCAGCGCTGGAAGCGCCGGGCTCATAATGCTTGGGTGGACTTACCTGCAGCAGACCATGCTGCTTACTTGCCTGCCAGTTGAGTCTCTGATCCTCTTCTGTTTGGAACTACTTTTCCTGTTGGGTGGAGCAGGAGCCACTCCCTAGATTCAGAACACTGGAACTTTTCTGGAAAGCAGGAACTCTTTTCTTAGGCGTGGCTGTGGAAGGAGACACCTAAGCACTACAGGAGGCTATTTAAACCACACCCGATGGATGAATCTTGCTTTGCTTTATTCTGCATCCTCAGCAGCAGAACGCTCATCGTGTCTTCTGCATCTGATCCTGGGCCTAAGGAAAAAGGCTTACCATTCTGAATCCAGTCTTCAGCAACACCTATAAAGACAAGAAAGAACAGGTTAGCATTACGGTCTTCAGTGACAGCTCTTCACTTACCTGGTCCATCGGCTGTCACCAACGCCTCGCGCTGCATTCCGGCATCTGAAAGACAAAGGCTTACCTACTCTTCGTGCGCTCCGGAGGTCTTCACACTGCATTCCGGCATCTGAAAGACAAAAGCTTACCAACTCTTCGCACGCTCCGGAGGCCTTCGGCGCTGCATCCCGCATCTGAAAGACAAAACAAGGTGCGTTTAAAGACATTGGGGAACTTTAATACTCACGTGCCATTACTCCTTTCCACATCTAACCCAGTGGGTATTCCGGCACCCTGCAGCCGCCCCAAACTTGTACCTGCAAAATAAAAAGACAGTTAGAGTGCATCGTGAAGCAGGCAACAAGCGCTTACTTACGTGCTTCCAGGCGCTTCTATTCATCACACGGGCTCCATCTTCAACTCACTTCAGCCCGCCATCCGCCATCGCCGGAACCCTGCAAAACAAGAGACATCATTACTAAAGACTTTAAAGACATTAGAATTACTCGAAACTTACCGTTCGTGCAGTAAACGACGGACAGCAGTCCTCTGAAGTCAAGAGGCCTGCTCCCCTTATCCAGTGAAGAAACTGGTTACAGCACCCTGCCTCGAGGCAGATGGAGAGCACGGCGTTCACTTACCTAAGACATCTTACCCTTCGAGCCAGGCATACAGTGCACAGAGGTCCAGCCCAAAGAGCCAGCCGTGTGTTACACATCACCTTTGAAGATACGGTATACGCCCAGTCAAGACCGGCGCCTCTACGGGAATCAGGTGAGCGTTACAGAACGCAAAGCCCACCACAAAACTCCCGTCCAGGCGCTATGGAAACCTCGGATACCGACCAGCTGGCCCAGTTACTTGGGGAACTAAGGGCAGAAGTGCATGCAGCCTGTCAGGAAACGAACGCTCTGAGAAGGGAACTGATTATTTCCAAGGAGCGAACAGATGATTTCGCTAGACAATTGCTACAGTCACAAGCCGGACAGACCCCGTTACCCGCATCTGGGGGAAATCTTCCTTCTACATCCTCTATGAATCCAGTGCAGATCAACCTACCTGGGAATGTACCTCTGGCTCCGCCCGAACGATTTTCTGGTGACCCAAAGAGGTTTGCAGTATTTATCAATCAGTGCCGGTTGCATTTCTTATGCCGGCCAGCAGCCTTTCCAACTGATCAAGCTAAAGTAGCTTTCGTGCTTTCGTACCTTAGTGGCAATGCGGCAGACTGGTCGATCCCTCTAGTAAATCAAGATGATCCGGTCCTACATGATTTTCAAGCTTTTCAGCTCAGTATGGAAAAACTGTTCGCAAGACATTCACAGGGGCAGGCCTTGGACAATGAGCTCCTTTCGTTGCGACAAGGTAATCAAGACCTTTTGGCTTATATTGCGTCTTTCAACAGACTGATAGTGGAAACTCACTGGCCTGAGGACAAAAGGATTACGCTGTTTTATAGAGGTCTACGCGGAGAGCTCAAAGATGTGTTAGCCCAAGTAGTGAATCCCCCACAAGATTGTTCGGACTATATAGACTTAGTCGTTCAAATAGATCACAGACTGCAGAACAGGAAGGCCGATCGTTCCAAGTTTGATGCTCGAGTATTTTCCAAACCGCCAACTCCTTCCAAAGGAGTAGACTCCGGGGAACCCATGCAAAAAGGGGGTCTGAAAGGTCCTCTAACACAAAAGGAGCGGGAAAGGAGAAAACAGTTGCAATTATGCCTCTATTGCGGAAACTCAGGGCACTTTCTTCGAGACTGTCCGGTGAAACCTGCCAAGAAGGCAGTAGGAGCTGCAGTTACCAAAGTTACAAACTCTGAGCAGGGAAACAACCTCGCCCGACAAGAATAGAGGTCCTCTTGCCGAGCGTGAAAACCAGTTCCGTGACCTCGCATTTCGTGATACCTATGGTCCTCATTAGCCCTGATAATCCGGATCGATTACATGCAATTGAAGCTTACGTCGACAGCGGTGCCATCGGCAATTATGTGGATCATGAAATGGTTTTGAGGATGAATCTAACTCTTTGTCCCAAGGCTGTAAAGGACGTCATTACTACGGTGGATGGTACGGAGATAGCCTCCGGGCCAGTAACGCATACCACTCAAGAAGTGACGCTAGTAAGTCAAGATGGACACCATGAGAAGATCGTGTTCGATGTGATCAAGGCCCCTCAGTTTCAGATTATTCTAGGAATACCTTGGTTAGAGAAACACAATCCTCTGATCGATTGGCGAGCAAGAACGGTCCAGTTTCCAGAATGTGTCTCTACTTGTCACCCTCCACCTGGTGTTGCACTGGCAGCAATTTCTTCAGAGACTCCCCAGTTACCTCCCGAATACCTAGAATACCAAGATGTTTTCCGGAAGGATCAGGCTAACTCTCTACCTCCTCATAGGTCTTATGACTGCCAGATCGACCTGATACCTGGATCTACTCCTCCTTGTAGTAGAATTTATGCCCTCACCGAGCCTGAGAACCTTCACCTTCGACAATACCTGGATCAATACCTGGCAAATGGGTTTATTCGTCCTTCCAAGTCCCCTGCTTCTTCAGCTTTGTTCTTCGTTCCAAAAAAGGAAGGAGACCTTAGAACTTGTATAGATTATCGCTCCCTGAACCAGATCACCGTTAAGAATAGATATCCGTTACCTTTGATCCCTGAACTCCTGGACCAAGTCAGAAAAGCATGCATATATACAAAGCTGGATCTTAGAGGAGCTTACCACTTGGTACGAGTAAAAGAGGGCGATGAATGGAAGACGGCCTTCCGCACCAAGTATGGGCTATTTGAATATCAGGTCATGCCCTTCGGACTTTATAATGTCCTGTGGAGTATGCGCCCAAAACAAGAGTCAAAAGGAAAGACCAGCAGGCCTCTTACGCCCTATTGACATCCCACCTCGCCCTTGGCATACGCTTTCTATGGACTTCATCACCGATCTACCTCCATGCTCCGGATACAATACGATTCTAGTAATCGTGGACTTATTCTCCAAGATGGCGCATTTCATTCCGCTCAAAGGCTTGCCAACAGCAGCAACTCTGGCCCGAGAATTTCTCGAAAACATCGTCCGACTGCACGGTTTTCCTTCGGTTCTAATTTCGGATCGAGGTAGTCAATTTATTTCTCATTTTTGGCGAAGTTGCTGTCGGTCGGCTCAAATTGATGTGAGACTATCGACCAGTCACCACCCTCAGACCGACGGACAAACCGAGAGGACCAATCAAACTCTGGAACAGTATTTACGCTGCATGCTGCAACAAACTGAAAAAACTTGGAAAGACATCCTTTGGATAGCCGAATATGCCTACAATAACTCTGTCCATTCGGGAACTGGGAAAACCCTGTTTTTCCTTTTGTACGGCAGTCACCCTCGAACCTCGGAGTTGGATCCCCTCCAAGATCTTGAAACACCAGCAGTAGACTACCTGCATTCTACAATCACCCAAGCCTTTAAGGAAGCTGTTTCTCACCTTCAAAGGGCTAAAGAACAATACACGAAAGGAGCAGATCAACATCGGAAGGAAGCCCCTCAATATCAAGTAGGGGATCAAGTCTGGTTATCCACCAAATATCTACCTCTAAAAGGGCCACGCACATTCAACCCAAGATACCTTGGTCCCTATTCCATCACTACCATAGTAAACCCAGTAGCGGTCAAGTTGGACTTGCCCCCGGACATGAAGATACATCCAGTCTTCCACGTCTCTCTATTAAAACCCGTGCAACCTCAAACCCGACTAACCAAATCTCCAAAACCTATCCTAGTTGATGGAGAACTCGAGTTTGAAGTCAAAAGCATTCTGGACTCCAAGATCTCCAAATCTAAACTATTCTACCTAATTGACTGGAAAGGCTACGGCCCCCAAGAGAGATCCTGGGAACCTGCTGAATATGTCCACGCTCCTCGCCTAATCAAAAGATTTCACCGAACATT
Organism: Ambystoma mexicanum; assembly: GCF_040938575.1. Classification (NCBI taxonomy): domain Eukaryota; kingdom Metazoa; phylum Chordata; class Amphibia; order Caudata; family Ambystomatidae; genus Ambystoma; species Ambystoma mexicanum. Next base: position 80,415,376 of record NC_090931.1, read on the forward strand.
TCCTGACAAGCCAAAACCCCCGGAGAAGCCCGGTTTGGGAGGGGCCTTGAGGGGGGGTACTGTCATGATCTCTGCTTCCAAAAGGTCAGGGTTTTCCCAACTCCCTTGGAAGCAGATCCATAACCCAGGTTCCGAGTGCCAACCAGTCCCAATTGGGACCTTTTGGACCCAGTCCTGGCGCCAGTGGCACCAGGCTCATAAATATGCCCAGTCCCAGCGCTGGAAGCGCCGGGCTCATAATGCTTGGGTGGACTTACCTGCAGCAGACCATGCTGCTTACTTGCCTGCCAGTTGAGTCTCTGATCCTCTTCTGTTTGGAACTACTTTTCCTGTTGGATGGGGCAGGAGCCACTCCCTAGATTCAGAACACTGGAACTCTTCTGGAAAGCAGGAACTCTTTTCTTAGGCGTGGCTATGGAAGGAGACACCTAAGCACTACAGGAGGCTATTTAAACCACACCCGATGGATGAATCTTGCTTTGCGTTATTCTGCATCCTCAGCAGCAGAACGCTCATCGTGTCTTCTGCATCTGATCCTGGGCCTAAGGATCCATTCTGAATCCAGTCTTCAGCAACACCTATAAAGACAAGAAAGAACAGGTTAGCATTACGGTCTTCAGTGACAGCTCTTCACTTACCTGGTCCATCGGCTGTCACCAACGCCTCGCGCTGCATTCCGGCATCTGAAAGACAAAGGCTTACCAACTCTTCGCACGCTCCGGAGGCCTTCGGCGCTGCATCCCGCATCTGAAAGACAAAACAAGGTGCGTTTAAAGACATTGGGGAACTTTAATACTCACGTGCCATTACTCCTTTCCACATCTAACCCAGTGGGTATTCCGGCACCCTGCAGCCGCCCCAAACTTGTACCTGCAAAATAAAAAGACAGTTAGAGTGCATCGTGAAGCAGGCAACAAGCGCTTACTTACGTGCTTCCAGGCGCTTCTATTCATCACACGGGCTCCATCTTCAACTCACTTCAGCCCGCCATCCGCCATCGCCGGAACCCTGCAAAACAAGAGACATCATTACTAAAGACTTTAAAGACATTAGAATTACTCGAAACTTACCGTTCGTGCAGTAAACGACGGACAGCAGTCCTCTGAAGTCAAGAGGCCTGCTCCCCTTATCCAGTGAAGAAACTGGTTACAGCACCCTGCCTCGAGGCAGATGGAGAGCACGGCGTTCACTTACCTAAGACATCTTACCCTTCGAGCCAGACATACAGTGCACAGAGGTCCAGCCCAAAGAGCCAGCCGTGTGTTACACATCACCTTTGAAGATACGGTATACGCCCAGTCAAGACCGGCGCCTCTACGGGAATCAGGTGAGCGTTACAGGAATATCCTTATTCCCCTAGCTGTTACTAGGCCTTTCCATATTGTTCCCCACAGACGGCGAGGAGGTTTCCCTCTCTCTCCAAACCTTCTCAGGTGGTTTGTCAAATTTCCAAGTTCCAAACCAAGATTGGGAAGGTGTCTCCCTTCCCCAAGTCTTTCTCAGGCCCTCTTTCATCAGCCTTATTATTGGTCAACTTTCTGCCAAAGGATATATCTTCCTTCTTCTGGTCTTTTCATTAGTTGTGCCAAAGGATATCTTTCTCTCCCCTGGACTTCTCGTGACTTGTGCCAAAGGATTTGTCTCAAGAGGATAGCACAGGTGCAACGTGCTCGCCTTGGAAGCAAGATGATACGAAGCAACACAGGCTCGATCCCCGGGTCTGTGCTTAGAAACCTCTGGGTATTAAGCGCGTTATAAATAACCTATCATATCATATCATATCATAAAGGATCTCTTTCTCTTCCCCTGGTCTTCTCTTCACATTATGGGTTCCCAGATCCCCTTCTTAGCTCTGTAATGTGTATTACTTAAGCCTGGTTCACCGGTAGGAGTGCAGATGTAATGAAATACTTTTTTGCACTCTTCCTGGTTCCTCACTAAAGACATTAGGGAAACAATTTATCAGTTCTTGTATGTCTTTTTGTTGAATAGAGAGAAGGCCCGATGGTGTGAGACCGTCATTCTCGGGTTTGTGAGGGGTCAGAAATGGGAGGCGCACACAAAGTTGCAATGTATTCAACATCAGTACTTTTTATTAAAAGGAAAAGGGGTCTGGATAAAGGCCTATCTGTCCCTATCCTAAATAGAGTGCCCATGCCTGTGAAACTAAAACTAAAGCAAGCTGAGCTTGTGTCCAAAATATATCAGACCCACCCACAAACATACACAATTTAAAGGTGTAAGGTATGTCTCTGTTTCCAATTCAACAAAAGTGTGTACAAACCCAAATGTGTAATTCCAACAAAACAATCATTGCATCCATGGGTTGGTTCCCTTCGCCTGAACTGGTTCAGACAAAGGGCCTCATCACGAGTTGGGCGGTAACGCCGGCGCTAATAGCGCCGGCGTCAATAGCCCTACCGCCAACCCCCCGGCGCTAATAGCGCCGGATCACGGGTTTGGCGGAATGGGTATTGCCCATTCCCCACTGAGCCCATTCGGGAATTCCCCATTCACCATTGGGCTCAATGGGGAATTTTCACGCTCTTACCGCCGGCGGATTTCCCGCCAGCGGTAAGAGCGCGAAATTTCAGCGGATTTCCCCCAGCTCAGAGCTGGGGGGAAATCTGCCAAACCCGTGATTTGGCGGACCCTTAAATGCAGCGGTAAAAGCGCTACCCCCACATTTAAGGGTTACCGCCAAACTCGTGAGGAGGCCCAAAATGTTGAAAGTGTTCAGTTCTTTAGATCAATGAAAATGTCTCTCTCATCATACTTTCCTCAGGATGGCAAAGAAAATGTCTTTTTCCACAACACTGTTTCGCAGAGAGCAAAAGGAAATCTTTTCCACTTTATAGGATGGCAAAAAGTTTAATTTCAACAACTATGTGGGATGAGAAAGTTTCTCTTTCACAAATGTATTTATTTATTTCTAACACTCCATAGCCCACAGGCATCACGGCAAACATTCACACAAAGACGTTTCTGAAAGACAGGACAACAAGGAGTCAGAAGCTAAAGGAGAATGTAATCAAACAATAAAGTTTTCAGTTTTTTCCTGAATACTGTGAGTTTCTCTTCCTTACGAAGGCTCACTGGAAGAGCATTCCATTGCCTAGCGGCTCAGATGGGGAACGATTTGCCATTTCCTCTCATTCTTTTCACACGGGGGACTGCAAGCAGGTGCGCTGTATGCAGGGGTTTGCTGGGTTTATGTCTTGTAAGTGATTGTTTTAAGTATTCTGGGGCATTGCCATAAAGACATTTATGGGTCAGAGAAAGGGTTTTAAATTGAATCCTCTTTTCTACAGGCAGCCAATAAAGGTCCCATTCAGTAGTTGGTAACACGCATATTACCCTAACAGCACCGTTTTGTATAATCTGGAGTGTATGCCCATTTTCCTTACTAGTTCCACTGAGAAGAGCATTGCAATAGTCCAGGTGAGGCATTATGATGGCTCTAACTAAACTTTTGCAGTTCTTACGTGAGGCCATTGGGTTGATTTGGCGTCGCACTTTAAAGTGGTATTAAGAGTTTTTAACAACATTATTGACATGCACCTCAGAATTGAGCGATGCTTCCAACACCGTGCCAAGTGTCTTAACTCTTTCTGCCACCGGAATAAGACAGTTGTCCACTTCAAAACCTGAGTGGGCCCAAGTTGGTCCCTTGCTTGTTTTGTGCCAAAAAATCATGAGCTCGGTTTTTCAGCCATTGCAGCACATCCAGTTTTTAAACATCCATTCCCTAATGGATGCGTGGATGGAATTAAGATTGGCAGAGTCTGTGGTAGTCTCCACAAATGTCCATTATGAGTTGGAGGCACTCTGTATTTGATTGGGGCTGATTTAGAGTAGGCACTTCCCCAGCAAATTTTGGAGCTCCCTTTGCTCAGAAAGGAGCTTATCCATTCAATGGTGTGGTTAGAGCAGTCTCCTTTAGTTGCAAGTGTTTTAAGCAGGTGGGAATGGTCTCGGCTACAAGATCCAAAAGAATCAACAGCCCTGTTTTACTTTCGTCTAACCTTTCCAGCATTTGGGTTTGTAAGTTGAGCAGGGCACTCTCTGTCCCGTCATTACTCCTAAAGCCCGACTGTTTTGGGTGAAAGATTGATGATGACTCACGATGGGTCTGCCACTTTATCTATTATAAGATATTTATAGCGCTTATACACAAGTGTTTCAAGGCGTGATGAGGCAAGGGAGGGGAACAAAAGGGGGAAAAGACAACGAGCTTACTAGGCTAAGCGACATTGAGATTGCGCAAGTGCAGGGGATGCGTACGTGCAAGTGCATCTAGGATTTTTAATAGAAAAAGTGTATTTGTAATTGGTTTTAAGTTAGCTGACTCCTTGGGGTTACGTCTGGGTTCCTTTACACGAGGAGTTACTGCAACTTCCATAATCCCTATTGGCACATTTCTGTGTACAAAGGAGGCATTGACAAATCTTGTCAGAAAGGGAGCAAAAATGTTACTGTTGTTTAACATGATCCTAGTTGGTATAATGTCTCCTGGACAAGAAGTGGGCCTGAAGTTAGATATAAGTTTATCAATTTCTTCAATAGTGATGGTTTTAAAAGAAAACCCTGTGAGTGCCTTTTTCGATTTCTTTCTTTGTTCTCAGGATTTTGTTCAAGAGATTTCACTAAATTGTTCTGCCAGTAGTACTTTATCCTGAAAAGCTTTTTGTATATTTTCGCAGTCTGTTGTCTCTGGGACAAAAGGATGGGATAGGGGCTTTTCCAATTTCATATATATGTCAAATATAAGAAACAATGTACTGGTACTGTTGCCTGCCTTTCGGATTTGCTCATCACAAAAATGATTTTTGTATCTAAAATTCTGATTGTGTACATATTTTCCTTTTCTTTGCTGGTTTGGCCCAGGCACACTTGCCCTGTCTTTTCTCTTTTTTCCAGGGAGCTTAGTTCTGGAGTAAACCAATTTTGCTGGTTCGGGCGATGTCAAGGATCTGAGAGGGGCACTTTTATCCAATGATGTAGAGGGATGCAGTTTATAGGATTCTGCTAATTTACATGGGTGATCCAGATCAGATGAAGCGGTCATCAAGGAGCTGAGTCAGATTTCTAAGTCTGTAGTGTTAAGTAAGTTTACTGAAGTTTCTGCTTAATACTTTTTTTGGTGGTACACGAAGAGGACTAGTTATTCCTGGTAGATTTAGAGTACAGTCAAAAATAGAGTGGTCCGACCAGATACAGGATTTAGTCTCAATATTACCTATATTGATGTTTTGTGTCGTTATCCAGTCTAAAATGTGTCCTTTTATATTCGTGGGTTCTTGGTTTTGAATGAAGATGCCTGTGTTGGCAAGCTGTTGTTCCAACTCAATGGCATCCCTATCCTTTAAATACCCTTTTCACCGAATTAAATCCCTAGAAAGATAGTGGAAGTATTAGGCCGATTCAAGAGGGTCAGGCGGTCGATTACCTCCTCAATAAAATGATAGTATGTGGGGGGGGGTTTGTTAAAGTGGACACTCATATTATTGTTGGGAATCATTTGTACATGAATAATTTTGTTTAGATCTATTTCTAAACTCTGACCTGGTGGGCAGAAGTTTAGGAGGCCACCCTAGGTTAGTGGAACAGGGGAACCTTCTGAACAAACCAGACCAATCTACGGTAGCTTGTCAGCCAGTCAAGACTGGCCCAATTCATAGAATCCAGTGCAGAAGCATCGCAAGCGCTGCATGCCAAGAAGGAGAGTGTGCCACGTGGCGCAGACCAGCAATTTCGTGGCACGTGTATTCATGGATTTCCGACGCATCAGTAGCCGTGGCGCAATGAACAGCAAGCAATGCCAGTAACGCCCCCAAAACCGCCCTGTACACAGGAAAAAGCCAGTGAAATGGCCAATACGGTGCAATTTCTCGTAATTGCGTGAAAAGTCTGCAGCGTACCCTGTTCACACCAGCCAAATTGCATGTAAAAGTTCTCACGTACCCCCACAAAATCACATAACCTGTTTGTGCCAGCGAATACGCATGGAAAGGGCCAAGCGTACCCCTGTGAAATTGCATACCCCGACTTGCGCCAGGGAAATCACGTGGAAAGGGCCGCATGTACCCCCGTGAAATTGTGTACCCCGCTCGCGCTAGCCAAAACATGTGGAAAGGGCCGCACGTACCCCTGTGAAATTGCGTACCCCGCTCCCGCCAGCCAAATCGCATGTAAAGGTCCACGCGTATCCCAGCGAAATTGCGTACCCCGCTCGTGCCAGTCAAATCGCGTGGAAAGGACCGCACGTACCCCTGTGAAATCGTGTACCCCGCTCGCACCAGTCAAAATGCGTGGAATGGGCCGCGCGTACCCCGCAAAACCGCACACCACACTCGCGCCAGCCAAATCACATGCAAAAAAAACCACACTTACCCCATCTGCACCCCCGCAAAATCACATACCCCGCTCCTGCCAGCCAAATCGCATGTAAAGGTCCACGCGTACCCCGCAAAATCGCATACCCTGCTCGCGCCAGCCAAATTGCATGGGAAGGGCTGCGCATACCCCCATGAAATCGTGTACTCCATTTGCGCCAGCCAAATCGTGTGTAAAGGGCCACGTGTACCCCCGCGAAAATCGCATACCCCACTTCCGCCAGCCAAATCACGTGGAAAGGGCCACGCGTGCTGCCATCAGCCGAGAACACACCCGGCAGGCAGCCCACACCACAAGGGACTTCCCCATCACCCGCGACCATACCCCGCAGACAGCCCACACCACAAGGGACCCCCCATCACCCGTGACCATATCCCGCAGGCAGCCCACACAACAAGGGACCCCCATCACCCGTGACTATACCCCGCAGGCAGCCCACACCACAAGGGATCCCCCCATCACCTGTGACCATACCCCTGCGGCAGGCCTCAGGCCCGACTCATGCCCCTCACCAGTGACGGCAACCTGGAGGCAGGCCCCGACTCATGTCCCCCCAGCAGTGATGGCAACCTGTAGGCAGGCCCGACTCATGTCCCCCAACCCCCACCAGTGACGGCAACGTGCAGGCAGGCCCCAACTCATGTTCCCCACATCCCCACGAGTGACAGCAACCTGCAGGCAGGCCCCGACTCTTGTCCCCCCACCAGTGACAACAACCTGCAGGCAGGCCCCGACTCATGTCCCCCCACCAGTGACAGCAACCTCCAGGCAGGCCCCGGCTTATGTCCCCCAGTCCCCACCAGTGACGGCAACCTGCAGGCAGGCCCCGACTCATGTCCCCCCAGCCCCCACATTTGTACACCATTCAATCAAGTAGCATATGTCCACCAAAATCCCACCACCTGCTGCAACCACACGGTGCACCTCAACACTCATCCATTGTTCCTGCTCCCCATTACATGCCCCATGGCATGGGAATCACAAACTCACACATGCATGCATGTTTGCACACACATGAACAACATTGCTCAACAGCAGGGACACGTAATACAGACAAGGAAGACTGAAACATGCACCAAAACATTGAGAGCAGACATCACTTGTACTCCAAAGTATAAACATGTATTAATGATCCTGACTTCAAATGAAACACATTAAAATAAAACCAGTGAAATCATCATCATAATAAATCCAAATGAAATTCAAATCCAGAAGAAAAAAAATTATGATAGAAAAATTAAAGACTCCAAATTGTGGTCCATGTCCATTGCAGCATGTGAAAATGCAAAGAAAAAAGTGAATAAAACCATTGCTCCATGGTAACAAAAAATTGGTCCATAAACGACAAGATCCCAACTATATACAAAGTTCACGGGTCCATGATCCCCAAAAATACAAAAACACCCTAAAAGTACTATAAAAAAACAACTATATACAGGATGTTAGCAAAGTTCAGGAACTCCAAATTAAAAGAAAACAAATTAAACCTACTCCTAAAGAACTATTTACAAAGGCAGTGGGCTAGTCCTATGACTCACCATTTCCCCCAAGAGTTTCAGCCAGGGCATCATTGAACACTCCGTCTATTTCCCTGAGGCGGGCCTCTGCTCTCCCTTAGAGGGCCCGCAGGGACTCCAACGTGCTCCTCTCAAACTCCCTGCAAGACTCCTCGAGGAACTTGGCCCGCCTCTCCGTCCGACGTAGAGTGTTCTCCGCCCTGGCGATGGTGAGTTGTGCCCACTGTGTCCGCTGCCGCTCTGCTCCGATCTGCTGGCCCATTTGCTCCAAACTGGAAGACATCCTTGTGTTAAGGTCCACGTTTCCCTCCTGCCTGATGACCAATACCTGCCCCTCTGATGTTGAGGGCCCGAGCCCTGTTGCCTCCTACGACGAGCCTGCTGCTGCCGAAAAGCACGGTGCCTGTGCCTCCAAGACAGCCTCCGGAATGATAATAAGCCCCGGGGCTGTCGCGCACGTGCCCTGCTGCTTGTTGCCTGCACCTCCTCCATTGCCATTGGTCCTGTAGCTACGGTGACCACCTCTGATGATCTTCCTTGGACTCCCGACTGTGGCAGGGATGTGATCTCCACCAGACTGCCAACGGGGTTTGGACAGGGCCCCTTGGTGGTATCTGGGCCTGAAGACGGCAGGGAGGAAGACTGGCACACAGAGGAGGAAGAGGAGGAGGGGGTTGCAGCAGTGGCCAGCACACGTAGTTAATTCGTGACCATCAACTGTGCTAGCCAGTTGATGAGGCAACAGACCTCTTCATGATGATGTGCAGGCCACCGATTGGAAGCCTGCACATCATCACGAATTCTGTCTGTACGCCTCACAATACCGGCTAGCACAGGTTCAAACCTGTCACGAATTGCCTCATCCACAGGTAGTGGAAGACCCGTTTCCGTGGATACATCTGCCACCTGCAGATGGGTCCGGCCTGAGGCATGCCAGCAGGTGCACACTGGTGCTGTCGCAGTTCCAGGGACAGGAGCAGTCACAGGCCCCTCCACAGTGACCTGCACTGCCTCCAGCCCCTGACCCTGGACTGCACCAGGAAAACCTACCTCATCACCCCTGCCGGGCCCCATGTTCTGGGCTGATGTGGCCTCCTCCTCCTCCACCACCACCACCAACCTGGATGACCCTCCACTGTCTTCCGCATCGGATTGCCCCTTTGTGGTCTGACCTGTCCCTCCCACTGCCGAGAAGCCCACAACCAACTTCACCCTCTTGGGCCTTCCCTCAGCAGCTGCGGCCGATGACTCTGATGCGGCACCAGCGTCCTCGCTCCCGGAAGATGACATAACCTGGGAGGACGACTGGGCCTTGCATCGATGTCTGGTGGAGGCATCCCTGCTGCAGTGCTCCACAACGCCAACTCTGCCCACTTCCTCCATCGTCGCTGTGGATAGAGAGACATGGAACACAAACACCAGTGTACTGAACAAATGTCTGCTTGACACAAAGCAAATGCACATGAGTGGCACTGTCAAACGTCACAACCATCATCACCCTCCCCAACACACAGGTCAGTGCAAGCAACACACATGCACAAAGATGCATGCCATGTGCAACAAACATTCACATCCATGTACAAGGCACTGCGGGCACATCAGAAGTGGGGCTGAACCTCACATGCATCATGGTACATGCACATCACATACACACACATCACCTGACAGTCATGCATCACACACTCACTACTCAGACACACGCACATGTACACCATGCATGTCCATGATGGTAACATAAGCACCCATGCGTCATACCTCTCGCATGCCCCGGTGCAGACACAGGTATGCAAACATGTGCACCTCATTACATGTCGGTGCGCATCACGCATTGCAACACAGACACCATTGATGTGGGTCATGCTTGAATGGACTCACATGCAGCACTGTCAGGGACATGCGCACAGACGTCTGTACAAGAGGCATGCCAGACATGAGGCCAAGGTGCACACTCCAGCCACAAGTCAACATACACATGCACTATGGTGGACAAGAACCCATGGACACTTACCAGTCGACTCCAGACGGAGCACCAAATCCAAGACCTGAGCGTACAGCGCTGGGTCTACGTGCCCCAGGACCCGCATCTCATCGTTGGTCAACCGGCCCCGGCGCCTCGCTCGATCATCACCAGCCTTGAGGAGGTGCCAGGCCTTGTAGAAGGTCCTGGACCTGAAGTCTTCACAGTGCTTACGGACATGTCGGTAGTCGTGGGGTGCCAGCCAACCACGTTGATGGCACCCACGTTGTCTGCCCAGATCTTACTCTGTCCTTCCTTGTCGATTCGCAATGGTCCAGGGAAGAGGGCATCATAATGCCCCAGGACTTGCTCCACCAGGATGCCAACTTCTGTGAAGAGAATCTGACAGCCCTCTGCCTCTCTGTCGGGATGTTGCCACTTGCCTCAGATGGAGATGAGTTCAACATGGCAACCCCTGAGGCAGGTGTGGGTGGGCAGGTGGTCCTGGGGCTGGGCTGTGGAGCGATGGAATGGCAGTTGGGAGTCTTCAGGATCAGTAGAGGTGGTCACAGCAACAGGATGGCTGGCAATGGCTTCAGAGCAGGCACCAAAATGCAGGGCATGTGGGCAGCAGGCACACAGCGTGGGCTGGCAGTAGCAGATGGCTCTAGGAGGCAGCTCGGGGCAGTTGGAGGTAAGTAAATGACCTTGTGGGCAGGAGCTTGGGTCTTCCATGTTCTTTCACGTGGCCAGCCGGAAACAGAGTGACTCCGCACGTGTGAAAACAGCACGTTAGCGTGTAATCAGAGGAATGCGCCTACATTATGTGACGCGCGTTGGACGTTGGTGGTTTCCGTTCAGTACGGGCTAAAGGTCCGGGTAGGACAACAGTGCAATGTAGGTGCTTTTCGTGGAGACCGACGTGTGGGATTCATATTTTTGTAGGTTCACACACAAATTGTTCACTACTGTGACAGTGCATACGGGGAAGTTGCCTACTGCGTGTGTGTATTTCTTATTATTTTTGAGGCAGACGGTGAGTTGTGCATGCATTTTTCCCACTGTGGTTGCCCCTGTGTGTCGCGTACCCCATTTTCAAGGTCATAGTAGCCTACGTGTTACTCGCGTGCGCATTTTTTGTGTTTCTGGGTGCCACAGCGTACTGCGGGATGTTTTTTCAAGAAACGTGTGCTACCGAGGTGTCGCGTACAAGTTTTTTTTTGTTTTTGGGGTGCCTCAGCGTTGCGTGACCTGTTATTTTTCCCCCAGGGGTCACATACAGCATTGCTGGAGCACAGTGGTACATTTTCCATCATGTACCCTGCCCCCTCACTCCAATTGCCCAGGACAATTGTTGTCTGCACCGACCATTGCGCCAGTCCATCAGTGCCATGACTGGAAGGGCACCAAGTGGTAAGGGAGGCAAAGCTGGGCAACCTCCCAGAGGTCGCCGCGGTGGGTGAGATGGCAATGCTGGCCAGGGAGGCCAAGGTGGGCGACATGGCCAAGGTGAACAAGGTGGGTGACGTGGCCAGGGTGGTCCATGCCCATACAGGGATAGCCATGCCCCCCAACCAGGCGGGTCAGGGGAATGCAGCTGCTGCTGACATCCCCAGCACCCGTCAGACCCGACAAGCAGTGCCATCTGCTCTCCGAGCAGCCAGGGTGTGGAAGCTGCAGGGGTAGCTGCGGCTGCCACCACCCAAGCTCAGGGTCAGCCAGCCCAGACTGCAGTGGTCCCGGAACAGGCACAGGGTGACTAAATGGCCGATTTCCTTGTCCGGAAGGCCAAGGCACGTGTGGGGAAAGTTGCTGTAACCACGACACGTGGATCTGGAGCAGCAGTATCCTCTGCTGTCCCGAGCAGCCAGGGTGTCGAAGCTGCAGGGGCAACTGCAGCTACCACCACCCCTGCTCTGGGTCACCCAGCCAGGACTGGATTGGTCCCGGCTCTTGTCACCAAGGCAGGTGCGGCGCAGGGTCCTGGCAACAGCACCCAGCTGCCAATACCTGCAGTATGACCTTCGGTTGTCACATCATTGCCTGATTCCATTTGACAGTCTACCTGCACTTCAGACTCTACTGACCAGAGCGGCACAAGCCCATCAGGGTCCGCAGCACCTCGCAAGAGGAAGAAGCGTGCTCCAGCGGTACAGACTGGTACCCCAGACATAGCTCAGGAGTCCCACAGGTCAAGGAAGTGGAGTTTCTGTGATGAGGAACTGGACGCACTTGTGGACTACATGTTGGACCACGGCCGCAATATGCTGGTGCGGACCGGGAGCACACATACGCCTGCTCAGCGTAGGGCCCACTGGCAGTGCCTCACGGACCGTATCAGTGCCTTGGGACATGAGAGGTGCACAGCAGATGATGTTGTTAAGCGTTGGAATGACCTCTGACGCCGAGCTAAAGACAAGCTGGCTGCTGTCAAATCCTGAGGGCCACGTGGATTAGTATACCTCCGTCCCCAAGCACCAGTCAGAGAGGGGCAAAGTACTCGCTGACCGGTTATTGGAGCCACAGGTGGGGAAAACAGGAAACTCCAGGTCTCGGGTGGCTGCAAAGAAAATACCAGGTTAGCTAATGGCTACACGGTATTCACAACAAGCATAAACAAATAATAAGAAAAACCTACCCTGGAGGTAAATGATGAGTGACTTGAATCTAAGTGAGTTTTCCCCAAGGGTCAGATGAGTAGTGCAGAGGGGATAACGGGACCACGGGATCTAAAGGGAGAGGAGAGGGCTTGATTGTAGGTGCACAGTTCTTGACAAACTTCCAAGAGGTAACTGAAGGTTTATCAAGCGCCAAATCCAAAGGTCAATCCACAAACAATCCAGGAAAACAGTTCAAAGTTCAGATAATCCAAAGTTCCAAGAGGTAACTGAAGGTTTATCAAGCGCCAAATCCAAAGGTCCATCCACAAACAATCCAGGAAAACAGTTCAAAGTTCAGATAATCCAGTAATACAGGTCAGAAGAAATCCAAGCGCCAAAATTTGAGGGTAATCCAGAAGAAAAACGAAGTCCAAAATCCAAGAAATTCGATAAGCATGAAGTTCAAAACACAGGAAATCGCTAAACGCCGAGAGATCAGCTGAGAAGCAATGTGTGCAAAGGCCAAGCCCCTTTTATTGCAGTCTTCCTGATTCGTTGGCCAATTGGGGACGGTTTCCTGGTCACATGATCTTTCACTGTCATGATCTCTGCTTCCAAAAGGTCAGGGTTTTCCCAACTCCCTTGGAAGCAGATCCATAACCGAGGTACCGAGTGCCAACCAGTCCCAATTGGGACCTTTTGGACCCAGTCCTGGCGCCAGTGGCACCAGGCTCATAAATATGCCCAGTCCCAGCGCTGGAAGCGCCGGGCTCATAATGCTTGGGTGGACTTACCTGCAGCAGACCATGCTGCTTACTTGCCTGCCAGTTGAGCCTCTGATCCTCTTCTGTTTGGAACTACTTTTCCTGTTGGGTGGGGCAGGAGCCACTCCCTAGATTCAGAACACTGGAACTCTTCTGGAAAGCAGGAACTCTTTTCTTACCTAGGCGTGGCTGTGGAAGGAGACACCTAAGCACTACAGGAGGCTATTTAAACCACACCCGATGGATGAATCTTGCTTTGCGTTATTCTGCATCCTCTGCAGCAGAACGCTCATCGTGTCTTCTGCATCTGATCCTGGGCCTAAGGAAAAAGGCTTACCATCCTGAATCCAGTCTTCAGCAACACCTATAAAGACAAGAAAGAACAGGTTAGCATTACGGTCTTCAGTGACAGCTCTTCACTTACCTGGTCCATCGGCTGTCACCAACGCCTCGCGCTGCATTCCTTCATCTGAAAGACAAAGGCTTACCTACTCTTCGTGCGCTCCGGAGGTCTTCAGACTGCATTCCGGCATCTGAAAGACAAAAGCTTACCAACTCTTCGCACGCTCCGGAGGCCTTCGGCGCTGCATCCCGCATCTGAAAGACAAAACAAGGTGCGTTTAAAGACATTGGGGAACTTTAATACTCACGTGCCATTACTCCTTTCCACATCTAACCCAGTGGGTATTCCGGCACCCTGCAGCCGCTCCGAACTTGTACCTGCAAAATAAAAAGACAGTTAGAGCGCATCGTGAAGCAGGCAACAAGCGCTTACTTACGTGCTTCCAGGCGCTTCTATTCATCACACGGGCTCCATCTTCAACTCACTTCAGCCCGTCATCCGCCATCGCCGGAACCCTGCAAAACAAGAGACATCATTACTAAAGACTTTAAAGACATTAGAATTACTCGAAACTTACCGTTCGTGCAGTAAACGACGGACAGCAGTCCTCTGAAGTCAAGAGGCCTGCTCCCCTTATCCAGTGAAGAAACTGGTTACAGCACCCTGCCCCGAGGCAGATGGAGAGCACAGCGTTCACTTACCTAAGACATCTTACCCTTCGAGTCAGGCATACAGTGCACAGAGGTCCAGCCCAAAGAGCCAGCCGTGTGTTACACATCACCTTTGAAGATACGGTATACGCCCAGTCAAGACCGGCGCCTCTACGGGAATCTTGGTCACATGATCCATTTTCCTGGTCACGTGATCTTTCACTTGGTCACATGATCCATTTTCCTGGTCACGTGATCTTTCACTTGGTCACATGATCCAGTGGTTCTTTTGATGCCTGTTTCCTGGAAGCCATGTCACATGACCCCTTCTCCGTGACGAATCGCGTCGAGCGGGGGACCGCAGTATGGAGTGGTGATCTCCTCCGCGCTTGCAATCTCCAAGGCAATCCCCACTGCAGGCGTGGAAATCGACGCCAGGGATGCCTCAGAGTGTAGCGTCCCACTAACGATCGAGCAGAAGTGATCGCGGGAGGGGTCCATGTTTCTCTCCGCCGCCTGCATATCACCCGGTCGTGATTGGGTGAGTCTGAAAGCATGACAGCTGCAAAGTTCACCTCTACTCTGGTGGCTGGCAGTGGGGCACCACCAGAGGACGAGGAACTCACTGCACATGAGGAGATCGCTGGTGATTTCATCGCAGTGGAACAGGCCCAAGGCGTGGGAGACCTGCCATATTATGAGACAATGTCCGGTGAGTGGTGATGCATGTGTGTCCAGGCTATATGTATGTTGCTTGGGCGATGTGTTATGATTGTCTGCCATTTCATGGCGTGTGTGAGTTTGTGATTCCCATGCCATGGGGCATGTAATGGGGAGCAGGAACAATGGATGAGTGTTGAGGTGCACCGTGTGGTTGCAGCAGGTGGTGGGATCCTCATCACCACACCTGCTCCCTCCTTCCATGACAATCTCTGTGAAGCCTCTCTTGGCCCTACTCTTGCTCCAACCTATGGTCGCGGATAGCCTGTGATGATCTTCCACTCAACACTCACCTTCTATCGTCACATGACTGACGTCTCTGTGAGGTCACCCTGCAAGCTGTTCCTCCTCAGAGGCATTCTTCCTTACCTCTCCATCCCCCAGCAGCTCGTTGCCTCCATGGGACTGGTGATTCCAATGGCAGACTATTGCAACGGGCTGTACCCAAATTTCTGTGTATATACACTCTTCCCTCTGCAACTCTGCCAGACCTGGACTGTGTGGAACGTCCTTTGGCCTTGGTGCAGGGTATCTCACTCTGACTGTGAGGATGGCATAGGCTAGGAGTGGCTATGAGTGTTCATTCCTGGACACTCTGCATTGCCAGCAAGTCCATATGGGTCCTGGGCAAGCAATTCATTCAACTCCATCTCCAGTATTTGCTTCCTTCTTATGGTATTTGATCATCCTTTTCCTGCTCGCTCAGGGTCAGTTGCTCCTCATGGCCATTAGTTTGGGGGTCTCGTCTGTGTCAGGCGAAAGCCTCCCTCTGGTACAGCCTCCCTGCCTCTATGCAACTGCTGTTGTAGCTTCTCCAGCTCTGGGGGCACTTCTGATGCTTCCTCATGTGTTGTGCTTATTACTGTCATCCTCTCCCCTGCTGTAGTCCCAGATGACTGAAAGAATGCAATTGACACCTGCCCACAATGTCTGCTACAACACGGTACTCTGAGCAACCATTGTGAGCCATGCACTGCCTCCAAGCCATCCCCTGCCCTTGGGGGTGGGTTTTACTGTATTCCTACAACCCACTACCAAACTTTACACAGAATGACTGCACTTGCCATTACACTGCCATCAGTCCACGACATTCACATTACTGCCTCTGTGTTCTCAATGATAGTTGAGGCCGTACACATGTACTGCACTGCACCCACACACTTCTGAACCCTGTTCTCCCCTTCCACATGCCTATTCACTTTCGTGATGTCAAAGTGACCTACTGATAATGAATCCATGTGCCTTCCTTCACTGTATTCGAACACCCTACCGTCATTGCAGCCTGTGACACGTGTTTTATCATAGTGATTTCAATGAAATGTCAAATGTCATGCATGGTACATGGCTCATGGACAGTAGTATTGAGCTTCCATCTGGGTCTGGTTGACAGTTCAGGCATGGCTATGCTACGTGGCATCTGTGTGTTGGCATCTGTCATGTTTTTGGAAGGACTATGCCAGTCACAAGCTTGTGTGTGATGCAGGTGCTATGCACCATGCAGTACATGTCTTATTTTGCCATTTCACATGCATCCCTGTCTTCCTTCAGGCTCCCCTTACATTTCATTGACACTGAGTGCCTGAGTTTGTGTCATGTGTGACATGGCTGGTTCATGTGTTGGCTGTCAACATTGTGATACCTATGTGTGTCGCCTATGCTGTTAACATGTCTGTTCATGTCTTCTTTTGATTTTCTGCAGGCGATGAGGCACTGGATGCAGTGGAGGAGGATGTGGAAGAGGAGGAGATGGTGGAGGGGGTGATGTATTCAGAGCCCCAACCAGGCACCAGTCGGGGCTGTGGTGTGGTGGCCCATGACAATCCATTGGTGCTCCAGACCATCCTGGCCAGGTGTGTCTCTGAGTACACCTCTAAGGAGCCCTATGCCTCTGGTGCGGAATCGGACATTGAACCCTCATTGCTGTCGCAGGTGAGTGATTCTGCTGTGGATGCTGTTCTGTCTGCCACACCTGCAGGGAGGTTAGACCCCTCATGGGGCAAGTCAATGTTGATACATCCGTCTGTGGTGGTTATGGATGCAGGGTCACGCTCTATACTATTTGCTCCTGTTCCTATGGCAGCTCAGCAAGGGAGCAATGCAGTCCTGCAGCCACAGGCAGCACCAGCACAGCAATGGCCAGGTATCCTTGGGCCCGACAGGTGTGGTGTCTGGCAACGCGGTGGCCGTGTGCCACCCGGGAATACTGTGTGGGAGAATTCCATGTATGCCATTGCACAGCAACAGGGGGATCATGTGAGATGTTGGCTCAGGGCGTGGAAAGGGTGGTCAATTCCATTCTCCCCCCATGAAAGGCATACAGAGCTCCAGCAGCAGGCAGTGTGCTCCACATGCCGCGCGCACAGGCTGGACATGTTGGCCAGCAACAGGGACCGACAGGCTGAACTGGGGACTCTGCACACAGCCATAGCTGCACAGGCAGAGGCCCACAGGGTTGCTGTGAGGGAAGAGAACACCGCCCTCAGATCTACTCTGGCTGCACTTGAGATGGCCCGCAGTAGACGGGTATAACAGCAGATGGAGCAGCTGACACACAACATCTCTGCTGAACTACGGGGAGGTCTTGCAGGCAGAACTCCATGCTACATGTGAGGTGCTGCATGGGGCCCTCCGTACCATCATTATGCAGAATCAGACCTTTCAGGCCTGCATGCTTGCTGCCATTGAGGAGCATACCAGGGCTATGCGTGGTCAGCCTCCCTTACCATGCACACCTTCTAATGTTACACCAGAGGGTGTCGACAGCATCAACAGCTCTCCCACTATAGGCTAGCAGTGTAGGCCATGAACCCATGGAGGTTTTTTTCTGCACCTCCTCCCTCCTGGGTGATCCCCCCCTCACCCCCTCCCCACGGTCCACCATGGCCATTTTTTTTCTTTTTCTTTCTTTTTTTTTGTCTATTGTGCATTCATGTACCAGTGTGTTGCTTTGTGTGGCATTCGAAGGCATCCACTGTGTGTTCCGGCTGGGCCCATACAGGCTTGTCTTGTGTTTGTGTTTGTGGCTTGGGGTCCAGACACATATGCTACTCCTGCTTCCCCTTTCCATGGGAATGCAAGGAGGGCAGCGTGTGATAGTGACTTACACAGGGGCATTGGACTTCTGTCATTTATGTGGCCAGTCTGAAGTCCAACCTGTGTACACACCCCTAGTGGGGATTCATGATTGTTTGGCCAGTGCATGGTTAGCATGCATTTTGGTTTGTATATTGGTAAATGTGCATTTTTTAATGTTACATCTTCATGTATTACCTTGCCTCTCTCCATTATTGATACCCTTCATGATGTATGCGTTATCCTGCCCCCTTTAGCTAGCAGAGACACACTCAAGATGGAAGGGGTCCATGTGGTGGCTTTGTCACATTGAGGCACTTGTGCTATTGTGATTGGTCACTGTCGGACATTGTCACTGTTGGATCCTGTGTTTATGATATGTTATGCTGGTAAATGGATGTTCCTGTGTACTGTTTCATTTTGATGTGTCAGAGGGAATTGTTTCTGACCTATTTCCATTTGGCGATGTGCACTTTGTGACAGTTGTGTCATGTGTTGTGCATTTACTTTGGACTTTTTACATTGCATGCCATGGCATGGTGTGTCGGCCGGGTGACATGGGTTTTGGGAGGGTGACATACCAGTATTTGGATGTGCTGTTTTGCATGGGATTAGTGGCATACTGCATCTTGAATGTGTGCCTTTTGGTCACACATGATTGTGTCTGTTTAAGTAGCTAGAGATGCACACAATGTAGCACTTCCAAGGACACATTCTCAGGGTGGTAAGGTTGTGACAGTTGATTGTCCCTTTGTCATCATCGATTGTCACTTTGAATGTGCCAGGCCTGTGTGCACTCTGCAGGGGTGGGATTTTAGGTGGAAAATTGTGCCACAAGCTGGGTATGGGCAGCCTCGCCACGTGCCCTTTCCCCTCCCATGCGCAGTGGGCATGCATGTGGTTGGAGATGTGGGGGCACCATCATGTCCACCGGTATGCCCAACGTGTTGCTACATTGTGCAGGACACAGGCTGCATCAATGATCCTGCACACTACTGGTGGTGCACATAGAAGCTGTCCACCGCAGTGGTCAAGGGAGCGGAAGTGTGACTTTAGCACTCTGAATGTGTGCTCCACTATGGCCCTGGTTGCAATATGGGCTGTGTTTTATCTTACCTGGGGTGGTGTGGTAGGGTTCCGTATTGGTGTCATCATGTAGGTGCTCAGTGGATAGACACTGTCCCCATGGGAGGTGATGATGGGTTTGTCTATTTGTCTGTGTGTGACATGCATGCATCTGCACAGGCATTTGTACTCACCAATGAGCCATGTGTTGCCATGTCTCCCAGCTTCCAGGTCCCGGTTTAGGGGTACATTCTGAATATGAAACTATCATGGGTGGACCCTAGATAGTTGGCATAGACAGAGGTAATGATTTCCTTGTCATCACATACAACCTGCACGTTGATGGAATGCCAGTGATTGCAATTGCGATAGATGTGCTCAGGGACCCTAGGTTGACGTAGGGCCACATGGGTGCAATCAATGGCACAAGCACTTTGGAGAAGTGTGCTACCCTGTAAAAGTCCTGGACCACGGCCTGCCTCTCTGCGGGTGTTCTGGGCATGTATATGTGCCTGCGGACTGAGGGGCGTACAGTCATGATTGCCAATAACTGGTGTAGGCAGCGTGACTGCGTGGGCTGTGAGACGCCCCCAACTATGGCAGTTGTCCGCTGAAATGACCCAGTGGCCAAAAAATGCGGTACATTGAGCACCTTTTCCAAGGGGCTCAGTGCTTGGGAGCAAAGGGTGGGTGATATGAGGTCATCCTCCCACTCAGTGACCAGGTCTAGGATGATATGAGGTGGAAACCTATACCTGCCATAGACCTGGTCATCAGGCATCCCAAAAAGGCTGGTCCTGGGTAGAAAAATGCAGGGCCTGGCTATCCTCTTTCTCCTCCTGCGGTGTCCCACAATCATTGCTGCAAGGAATGGTACATTCATCGTAGCTGTATATGCGCGTTTGTTGTTTGCGTGCACTTTTATGCATTGGTTTTGGTGCGCGGGGACGCTTACTCCTGCTTTCGCGTGGCGTACATGTTTACGGGTTTGCGCATCTTTTCCTGCACGCTGGTGAGCCCTGTTCGATTCCATGAATACATGTGGTTAGCACGAGTGTGGGCATTGCGAGGATTTTACTGCAGTGCTTTCCCCGTAACGCCCACATTTTTTAATGTTCTTCCCCATTCCACGTGTTCTGCCCCCTTGTTAGTTGTGTGCGCTTGTGGTGTCAAAGTGACGTGTTGGACCTGCGCGGATTCAACGCAGGTCTCAGGTAAGCCACGCGCAATGTGTCGCATGAATCGGTAAACAGGCGTTTTCGCACGTTTTGCACACGTGCGCCCCGTTTTTGGCGCACATTTATTCCATGAATCACTGTGCTTGTCTCAGGAGGGGTGAGAGTAATTGGAAGCCCACAATGAGCGCATACACAGTAAACCTCCACAGATTACTCTTAGACAGATGTACATTAAAAAAAATACATTTATTATAGGCCTTTATAACTAAACACGAATAAACCATAGTAATAATAAAACAGTTGTCACACACACTTCTCACTATGTAACATATATACAAAATGAGTTTAGCCTAATGCAGATGAAAGGGGAGAAAATAACTACAAACTAGCAAAGAAGAGCTAAGCTCAACACAGATATCGCAATAGGCAGTTCTTCAAAGTCAATCCCTATCTTATGCAGTCCAGCCCTAAGAAGTGAGGAGCCTTATGCTCAGAGGTACAGCAGTGCGTCAACAGGCCGCGGTCATGCGTAAAGCGAAAACTGAGTTCTCTTCAGGGAGCTGTAGGTGTTCAGGAAGGGCGTTGAGGTGATGAAGAATAAAGCCCTACTCGTCGAGGAGGGTCTACCCTTGCAGACAGAGTGACTTTCAGAGTTTGGGAATAGCTGGGGAGCACAGGCTAGCCCAGCTAAGTTATCTTTTCAGGGATTCTCGTGCATAAAACAGATGGATGTGCCAGGGAGCCACTGGTAAGTGATGCAAGTACTCACCGACCCTCGACACAGTCTGGGCCAAACTTTTCCAGTCTAGTCCAGTTCGCTAGTAGGTTTCGCCCCTGCAGTTACAGGTCACTCGGCCTTTCAGCGACTGCGGGACAGTAGCCTTTTCTCAGCTATCGAAGAAACGAGAAGGATAGTTCTGATGCAGCACGTCTCAGGACACGGGGGACAGGTCTGCAGGCACTTACAGTGAAAGTCACCACAGCGGGCGTCAAAGGGAGCGCAAATACTTGTGGCATGGCGAACTCATAAATTGCTACCCAGAGGAGCCAGGACAATGAGCCTTGGCGGGAGAGGGCCCAGGACCACAAGTAAACGATTCCCAAAGTCTTGAGTCTGAACTCAGGGCGGCGGTGTTCCTAAATGCCACCAAGGGTTGAAGCTGGTCAGTTCGCTGGATGGCCAAGGAACACTTCCGAAGAGGCTCTTTGCGAGGGTAAGCAGGAGGTGCCGAGATTAGTTGGTCCCACTACTCCAAAGGGTCAAAGCGCCCTTGCAGGTCTTCTTGGTACGATACAAAAGCAGGGGTCCAACGGGACAGCAGCAGGGTGAGGGTGCCAAACCTTACAGCATGTCTCCGGTGGTTCCACGAGTCTGCTCTTTCTTTCAGGATACTTGGCTCCTTCTGTAGTTCGGTGTGAACTTTAGGTGATCGACTTGGATTAGATGCAGAGCCCCTTCTCTTATCCAAGATTCATTTTGTGCTCAAATCTGGGATAGCCAATGGAGGATCTGCACTCTTGCATGCACGCCAGGCATGGGCCAATCGTGGCCCACAGTGGTTCCAGTCATTCAGGCTTACCAGACATACTGGCACCAGTAGTGTGGATTGGGACCAGACAGTCCCAACCTTCTTCCTGGGCACTAGTACACGTGACATGCAGGAGCCCATGAAAGATACAGTTTTCGCAGGAGGTTGCATGCCCAAAAAAGGAATACCCGGGTCTCTTGACCTGGTTAAAGGCAAAGTGACAAAATGGCCAAAGGACAGAACAAAAGGCTTTGTGGCATGTCCATTTTCTGCACTGGACACAGTCTTGGGCCAAATGTGTTAAACGTGGAAGTAAAAATACTTTAAAAGTAAACTGCTGCTACCGGTTTGTCCTAGGCACACTTGTACAAACACCAAAAAATCCTCAGAGGGTGGTTAGGGCCATAAAGAAAAAGGACCCCTATGCGCGGTACTATAAGGTACTTGGCACATAGATAAAAAGTTACCTAGAAATGGCAACAAAGTCAAAGATTAAGGGAAACATAGTTTCCCATTAGTGACAGCCTCAAGGATGTTTCAGTTTCCCCATAACAAATGGGCAAAAGCCCAGAGGAGTGCAGCTGAAGGCTGTGCTCCACTGGAGGAATTCAGGTTCGGTAAGCCAGACAAAAGAAAAACGTTTTGGGGGGTCCATAAATGGAGGGAAAATTGCACCCAAAGGAAATCTTTCCTAACACTCACCCCTCCTAGACCTAAGGACAGGGGGAATTAATCCACCCCTGGATGAGTCTTATGTTCAGGTCAACTAAACATTCTGTACAACCTTTCACTGTTGCTATGTTGTACACTTAGCCTGTGCTCAATGGTAAAGTAGAACCGTGGCAGGCCTATGGACCACCTGAGTAACTTTGGATTGTCTCCCTTCAGGGGCATTAGCCACTTTAAGGTCTTATGGTCAGTTTGCACAGTGAAGTGGATCCCAAAGAGGTAGGGCCTCAGCTTCCTTAGTGCCCACACGACAGAGACAAATTTCTTCTCTACAGCGGACCACCTGAGCTCTCTGTCCTTAAGCTGGCGACTAATGAATCCAATCAGTGTTCCTTGCCTTTCTCATCTATCTGTGATAGTACAGCACCTATCCCAGTGTCAGAGGCATCTGTCTGCACAATAAAAGCACGTTTGTTGTCAGGATCCCCGAGGACAGGGGCCTGGCACTTGGAGTCTTTTAAGCCATTGAAGGCCTTCTCACACTGGTCAGACCAAGAGACCTTCTTGGGTTTCTTCGGAGTAGTGAGAGCAGGCAGAAGGGCAGCTATGGTACTATAGTCTGCTGTGAGGTTTTGGTAATACCCAGAGAGATCTAATGAGGCTCTCACTTGGGTTTGTGTAGTGGGGGTAGGCCAGTCTTGTACTGCTTGTACTTTACTGGGTAGAGGCTGAATCCTCGCTCCACCTACTTCATGTCCAAGGTAGACCACAGATCCTTATCCAATTTGGAAATTGCTGTTCTTTATGGTCAGGTGACCCTTTTGAAGAGCCTTCAGTATTATTCCAAGGTTGTTTTTCACATGTTTTTCCCAGGTGGCACTGAAAACTGCTATATCATCCAGACATGCTAAGCAGAATTCTTCCAAGCCAATTAAGACATGATTCACAAGCCTTTGAAAAGTAGCAGATACATTCTTTAATCCAAAGAGCATTACCCTGAACTGGTAAAGGCCCTCTGGAGTTGAAAATGCGGTCTTCTCCTTGGCATGTTCTGCTAGGGCTATTTGTCAATACCCTGCAGTGAGGTAAAATGTGCTGAGGTACTTGGAGGTACCCAAGGTATCCACCATCTCATCATTTCTAGGCAAGGGGTGAGCATCTGTCCCGGTGACAGCATTCAGAGCCCTGTAGTCCACACAGAACGTCAGTTCAGAGGTGCCTGCGTTTGGTACCAAAACCACAGGACTGGACCATGGACTACTCAAGGGTTCAATCACACCAAAATCCAACATCTTGTTGACCTCCGTCTTGATGTGGGATCTCACCTTGTCTGACATCCTGTACCCACTGCTTTTGGTAGGTACACTGTCCCGTGTCAATTTCGTGTTTGCACCAAGGTGTCAAACCAGGGGTCAGTGAGAACAGGGGAAGAAGTGCTTAAGCAAAGTTCTTACTTCCTCTTGCTGGGTAGGGCTACCTTGGAACAAGTTAGGCAGAGGTTTGGATCCCTCTTCCATTCTATCTGATGCCAAAAGTAGTGCTGCTATTTCAACCCTAGAAATAAAAGCTGTTCGGCCTATTTATGTGGAACATTTTGGGAGCCTGACTCTACCTCCTAAGGTCCAATAAATAGTTTAACTCACCCAGCTGCTCCAGAAGTAAGGGCCTGACCATTTATCCTGTAGGGTTCTAGGCCTTATGGGGTTCATAACCAGGACTTCTTGGCCTGGGGTGAAGTGAATAAGTGAAGTCTTCTGGTCACACCAATGGTTCACCAGAGCCTGACCTGCCTTAAATTTATCACTGGCCTAAGTCCATCAGAAGGACCCTTCTCTTCCTTAACCCCAACACATAGTCCACTACATTGGTAGTGATGGAAGGAGTAGGGAGCTCCCACCCTTCCTTGACTATAGCCAGTGGTCCCCTAACAGGGTGACCAAATAGAAGCTCAAAGGGGCCGAAACCAACACCCTCTTGAGGTACCTCTCTGAAGGCAAAGAGTAAGCATGGCAATAGGAGATCCCACGTTCTCCTTTGAGGTTTAGAGCGCCAATCATGCTTTTGAGAGTTCTATTAAACCTCTCAACTAAGCCATTAGTTTGTGGATGATTAGAAGATGAAAACTTATAAGTGACCCCACAATCTTTCCACATGGCTTGCATGTACTTAGGCATAAAGTTACTGCCTCTGTCTGACAGAACTTCGTTAGGGAAGCCAACCCTAGTAAAAATAGCAAGTAATGCTTTTGTGAGTGACTTGGCAGTCACATGGTATGGCTTCAGGATATCTGGTAGCATGGTAAACCACCACCACGTTCAACCTATTGCCAGAGGATGTCTGAGGCTCAAGGGGACCACACAATTTCAATCCCTACCTTTTTAAACAGCACCCCGCCACAGGGAGTGGTACCAATGGAGCCTGGATTGTTGAGCCACTCTTACCAGAAATCTGACCAGTGGCACAACTCCTACAATGGCCTTCTACCTGGACTCCCATCGTGGGTCTGTAGAAATGCATGGATAGCTTTGTAAAGACTGGAGGGGGGTGTCTGTACTCCTGCTCTCTATATGGTAGAGGAGAGGCACAGAGGATCCCAGCCGAGATTCTCTATTGTTGGTAGCAATGAACGAGCAATCATGGCCTAGCTTCTCAGGAGGTGATGCAGGCTGGTTATTAAGTACAGTGTAGTCCCCAAGCCCCCACAAAGGAATGTACACACACTGTATTAGTTAAAACACAGTCTTTATATAATTAAGGTTCAAGGTTATATACACAATCACAATAACTGACTTTGTGCTCAGTAAATCTACAAGGACAAATATATACAGTTCTAAGTGGTACCACAATTATTATCAGATTTCATTAAAGTGCATCAACTGTACTCTGGTCAAATTTCACACAAATCACTTAATAAAGGTAACCAACAATAGACATAGGAGGAAATGCAGTTGGTTAGAACAATTGGCAGAATACTGGGCCCTACTGATAGACACCGATCTGTGTTGAGATCCCCCCACCTGGGCAACCTGTAAAATAAAGCTATATCACAAGCCCAATCCATGTATTGTCCTATGAGTCTTATTTCCTTCTATAATGTTTGTACCACCCCAATGTACCTGGAATAGCAGAGTTCGACAACGAGTCGTCAACGGATCATTCTTGAGCGGCTCCCTACAAAGCAGGAGCCACGGATCGTCGAGATCCCTCTAAGAAAATGAACTCTGCGTTGAGGCGGCAGCTCTGGTCCCAGCGGTGCGTGTCGACCATGGAGTGAAGATGTCCTGCAAGGAAGAGGCATGCGGGGCACCTCGATATCAATAGTTCAGGACCGTAGAGTTTGTGAAGAACTGTGGCCCAGCAAGGGCGTCGAGTCGTCTGGCGTCTCTACAGTCTTTGGGTGGCGGGATACCCACCAGCAGATGCTCCTCTGGCGGGATAAGGCAGGCGGCGGTGCAGACGAGTGCGTCCGTGAATAAAAAGTCTCAGGCAAAATTAGTGTGCGGCTCTGATCGTCGATGGCACGGCATCAAGCGGTCCCCGCTTCTGGGCAACACAGCTTCGACGGGTCTCCAGCGGTTACAGCAGCCCTGCGAACTCTAATCGACGACGGTGGATGTAACGTCCGGTGCTTATCTTCGTTCTCCTCGGCGGTCGCCGTCTCTGGTCGGCAGCCTGTCGAGGGTCTGACTTCCAGGGAGCTTTGGCAAAGGTTAGCAGTGCTCGATGTCCCTCAGAGCACGGGAAGAGGGCGCCTAACCAGGCCCTCTCTTGGATCAGTCTCCACGGCTTTCGGCGAAGGGAGACAGCAGTCAACTTTCTTCTTCAGGCTCGGCTTCGAGATTAAGCGTCAGTTTCAACTTCAGCTTCTGAATGATTTCTAGTAGTGAGAGGCCCCCAGATATAATAGTTGATCTCCCATTCATTCTGCTGGGTCACATTCAGGCAACCAATCACTGAGAAGGGCATTCAGCAGTCAGTCAGCCAATCAGGCATACAGTGCATTCAGGCCATTCTCCTCCCTCTCAGACAATCACATCAAGGAATGTGGATTGAGACAAGTACCCAGCCATTCAACACTACACACTGCATTCATACCAGTTTCAGGCAGGGCTGTCTCAGTCATTGTGTCAAACACCAGCAACCAGACATCCACAACAAGAAGTGCATATTGGTCACACACTCCATTCAACTAGGTCCCACCCACAGGGTGTGCCCACAACATACAGTCACTGGGAAAGCTCCAGCCAGTCTGGCCTGGACTTCACAACAACACTATATATGGAATTTCCACCCAACAGCCAGTCAGGGGGAAGGGACAGAGTCAGGGCTTCCCAGAACTTTGGGAAAACATGGTAACAGGCATTAGAAAGCAAGAGGCCACAGGGGCCATCTTGTTTCCTATCAGGAATCAACTGATTCCGATGGCAGGGCTCGGGTATCCCAAAATGGAGGATACCCAGAGAACCTGTCAAATTTAGCATGGAGCTGCCACCAGCCCATACCCTGCTCTGTGGGTCACCCACAGGTGCCCATAAACACACACTAGGGGCACAGGCTTGTACCCCCACCCATGGCTGCCAAAAGGGTATCCCGTGGGTCTGTACACCAAACCAAAAACAGGAAGAGCTGCACAGCAGTCCTGGGCAGAAAACAATACAGAACACAAATGAAAAAGGACTACAGGACAAGGACAGGGAGGCCCTGTCCCTCCAATGCATTTCCAGCATCACAGTCACCCCCCCCAGGGTTAGGGTGCCTAATCTCCCACGAGATAGACACCCTCATCCAGATGGTCAACATACCTTCTGGAAAGGCCATCTGTATTATCGTGACTCTTCCCTGGTCTATGATCTATGCGGAAGTCTAGCCCTTGCAGGCTAATGGACCACCTGAGCAGTTTCGGGTTTTCACCCTTCATCTCCACTTCAGGGGCTTATGATCTGTTTGGACCTTGAAGATAGACCCCGTAAGGTAGGGCCTAAAACGCCTAAGGCTCCAAACTCTACTGAAACACTCCTTTTCAACAGTAGCCCACCTAAGTTCTCTACCCTTGAGTTGTCTACTGATGAATATGATCGGGTGTTCCCTCCCTTTGTCATCTAACTGGGACAAGACAGCTCCAATTCCGGTGTCGCAGGATCCGTCTGGACGATAAAGGGTTTGCTGTAGTCAGGCACACACAACACAGGTCCCCTACACAGACTTTCTTTCAAGCCATCAAAGGCCCTCTGACAGTCTTCAGTCCAATTTCAGTCCAATTAACCTTCCTAGGCTATTTGGGTGAAGTTGGAGCTGTCAGTGGTGCAGCTATGGTTCCATAGTCCGCCATGAAATTGGGGTTAATACCCAGTGAGGCCCAAAAAGGCTCTCACCTGGGTTTGAGTAGTGGGAGTCTCCTAGTCATGTACATCCTGTATTTTACTGGGGAGAGGTTGGATTTGACCCCCACTCCTACCTCATGACCAAGATACGTGCCTTTGCCCTGAGCTACCTGGCACATGGTGGCCTTGATAGTAAGGTTAGCCCTTTTCAAGGCCTGCAACACCTTAGCCAGATGTGTCAAATGCTCTTCCCAGGTGGAACTGTAGACGGCAATGTCATCTAAGTAGGCCACACAAAAGGCCTCCAGCCCACTGAGCGCATGATTGACCAATCTCTGGAAGGTGGCAGGGGCATTCTACAACCCAAAAGGCATGACCCTAAACTGGTAGAGTCCCTCAGGTGTTGAGAATGCCATATTTTCCTTGGCATGGTCCGTCAGAGCTATTTGAAATAGCCTGAGGTAAGGTCAAAGGTGCTCACAAATTTGGCAGCACCTATGGTGTCCACGAGCTCATCAGCCCTGGGAAATGGGTGTGTGTCAGTTTTGGTGAGGGCATTGACTCCTCGGTAGTCCACACAGAACCTCCAATCCTTGGTACCTGCCTGGGAACTTGCCTTGGGGACAAGGACCACAGGACTGGACCAGGGACTGGTTGAGGGTTCAATAACACTCAGATCCAACATCTGGCTGACCTCAGCCTGGATGTGGTTCTTAACGGTATCTGACATATGGTAGCACCTGCTTTTGGCAGGCACACTTCCACAAGTGTCAATTTCGTGCCTACACCACGGTGTAAGGCCTGGTGTCAGTGAGAACAGAGAGGCATACTGCCTGAGCAAAGCCCTGCAGGCTCTCTGCAACTCTGTTGTCAGATCTGGCGAGATGCACTCCCTCCACTGAGCCATCCTGTGGGTCGCTATGCAGCAAACCAGGAAGGGGCTCATTCTCATGCTCTTCTTGCTCTGAAGCTAGCAAGAGACGTGAGACTTCCGCTCGCCTGTGGAAAGGCTTGAGCCTCTTTACATGGAATACATGAGGGGCTACTTCGGGGACTCCTATGTCAACCAGATAATTGACTTCACCCATCTTGGAGATGATCCTGAAGGGTCCAGTCCACTTGTCTGCCAAAGCTCTAGGCTTGGTAGGATCCATCACAAGAATTTCCTTTCGCAGAGTCCAGTCCACTTGCGAGGCTTTAAGGTCATGCCAGTATTTATTCAGTTCCTGGCTGGCCTTGAGATTCGCTGTCGCCTGACCCATCATCTGTGTCATCCTCCGTCTGAGGCCTAACACATAGTCCCCCACTTGCTTGGCGGGACCTTGGGGGTGGCTTCCAAACCTTCTCTGATCAAGGCAAGGGGCCCCCTCACGGGATGTCCAAAGAGTAACTCAAAGGGGCTGAAACCAACACCCTCTTGAGGTACCTCTCTGTAAGCGAACAGCAGGCATGGCAGGAGGAGATCCCATTTCCTCCTTAGGGGCTCTTCCAAAGCGCCTAGCATGCCTTTGAGAGTTTTATTAAATCGCTCAACCAGACCATTGGTCTGGTGATGGTAAGAGACGGAGAACTTGTAGGTTACCCCACACTCTTTCCACATGGTTTCCATGTAACTAGACATGAAGTTGGATCCTCTGTCAGAGACAACCTCCTTAGGGAATCCAACATGTGTGAAAATGCCCAGGAGAGCCCTGGCAACCATCTTGGCAGTAACAGTTTGAAGGGGTATAGCCTCAGGGTACCTGGTGGTATGATCAACCAAGACCAGGATGAACCGATGTCAACCTGAAGTGGGAGGGTCAATGGAACCGACAATGTTGATGCCCACCCTCTGAAATGGTGGGCCAATCACTGGCAATGGCTGCAGCGGGGCAGTGACACTGCCTCCAGTCTTGCTAGACAACTGACAAATTGGGCAGGTCCTGCAGTGGGACTCCACTTCTACTCCCATCCGGGGTCAGTAGAAATGGGCAGAGAGCCTCTGCTTAGTCTTCTTGGTCCCAAGATGACCAGCTAAGGGCACCTCATGTGCCAACTGCAGCAGGAAGGGTCTGTAAACCTGCGGTACGACCAGCCTCTTGAGGACACCAGGTTCAGGCTTGGTGGGCTCACTAACAAGGAGCTCACCCTCCCAAAAGATCCGGAATGTCCTAGGCACTTCTCCTTGTGCCTGAGACAGGGCCTGTTTCCTTAGACATTCGAGAGAGTGGCACTCTCTCTGTCCCTTACAGAAATCCACCCGTGAGGGTCCCCCTTCAGCCAACAGACATTGAAGGTCGGGTGGTCCTCCGGGTTGAGCACCTCTCCCGCAGGAGGGTCTTCTGCCTCCTCTCCCTCAGGAGTTGAGTTTGGGTTTTCCACTGGACCCAGCCCATCCGGAGCATGGATCCCAATGGGTGCTGTAGGAACAGCAGGAAGAGAAGGAGCCCCCTTAACAGAGGTGGCCTTCTTGTTCTTCCGTCTCCTTGCCTTAGGCCTCACCTTTGGCTTGGGTACCTGACTCACAGCCAGATCCTGTGTCACCTGTGACCTAGTGACTGCAGCAGCAGTCATAGGTAGACCATCCGAGATCAACCCCAACTCTACTAGATCATTTCCTAACATTATGTTGACAGGGACAGGAAGCTTTGCTGTCTTGTCTCCAATCATGAGCGTGACTAAGGCTACAGGTGATAATTTGATTTGGGAGGCCCACCAGCTAACCTGGTGGTTCTCAGA
The DNA here is from genome assembly GCF_040938575.1 of Ambystoma mexicanum. Classification (NCBI taxonomy): domain Eukaryota; kingdom Metazoa; phylum Chordata; class Amphibia; order Caudata; family Ambystomatidae; genus Ambystoma; species Ambystoma mexicanum. The sequence continues at coordinate 80,445,875 of NC_090931.1, forward strand.
GGAGTACCTACATAGTTCTCTGGCTTGAGCAGGGTCCTGTCCACCACTGTCATGCTTGCCCCAGTGTCTCTCAAACTAGTAGAAGGCTGGCCATTCAAGAGGACATTTCTCAAAAGCCTACGGGTGTTCTGTGGAATTGTCATCAGTACTTCTGAGTATTGGTCCCAGGCTCAAGGGACACTAAGGAAATCTCTACAGGCGCACCAAAGGTGATCCCTGTAGAGGTGGGGAGGACAGTGGCCTCCACCTCAGACATGGGGTAAGGGTAGCTCAGGCTGACAGCCTGTACTCCAAGTGCCTTACCTTTACACTTGGAGTCACCCTTCTTGTGATCCAGAGCCCCACGGTCCCAACAAGTGCCAGGAATGCGGGTATGGTACTGTAACCACTGGGAGTCTGCTTTGCAGCAGGTGGACCACTACTCTTATTCCCACCCACAGATGACTTATCCCCACTAGATTTCTGGTACTTAGGGGAGGAAGGTTTTGGTTTACCCGACTGTGATTGCTTCTGGGACGCTTCAGCTTTCTGAGAGGTCCTCTTTTCTTTGTCCTTGTCCTTCCCACTGGAGTCCTTAGGGGACACCCAGTGGGAGACTCACTTGTCAGCCAACCTAGCCAGCTTAAAGGTATCCAAAATGTTATGGTCAGCAACATACGGACGCAGCTCTAGTGAACAGGCTTCAAAAAAATGCTCAGAAAACAAAAGGTGAGACAATTCAACAAACATATTCACTTTGTAACGATCAATCCACCCCATCATGTTCATGTGCGCAGCACTCACCCAGTCAACCCAAGACACATTCCCTCTTTTCTTAAAATCCCTGAACCTTTTAAGGTATTGGGTAGGTGTCTTGCCAAACTTGGCAATCAAAGCAGACTTAATGCACTCATACTGACCCCTTTCACCTTGAAATATGTAACTATAACGAAAATGCCAATAAACAAATTTGAAAATAAAATACTGACCCCTTTCTTCCACACTCAGTTTCAGAATACAGTCATATCCAGTCTGAGGCACTCTGCTTAACAAACACTTAGCCCAATCTCTCTTGTCAACATCATGAATTGCACAAGCCATTTCAAACGCTTCAATTGATTGGAGGATATCTGTCATATCCCGGGTTCCCAGCTGGCGGTGTCTAGGGATGCCTAGCAACGCCTGGAGGCTACCCTGGCGTCTGTCCCAGTGTTATTCAGCACACGGAGTTCATTAAAACTACAATTCCCATCAACCTCCCTCCCGTAGTCACGTAACACACACGCAATGCATTTCCGTGTCTTTCCGTGACTTTCGTATTTAATACCCAGTGTTGCATACATTGGGTGCTTCTTAACTGTGTTGGTTACGAGCACTTACATTCAGGTACCTATATTCTATTGTTCCGACCTGGCTTACGAATCAGGACCCTGCATTTGCCTTTGCCCCTTTCTGGTTTCCCGACGCCTGTCTCCCTCTGCTGTCCCCCCGTGGATTACGAACTCGGCTATGTTACATTGATTCCTTTCCTCAATCCATTTCTGTTGTGACGCCTTGGATTCTTGAACTTTGTTATTCATAGGGAATAGCGTGAGAGTAACGCTGCGTTCCCTGGTTTCAGTTTAATTCTTTTGTTTTCCTTTTGCAAACTTTCCTTAACACCCCTTGTCTCACCAGCTCACTGGAGATTCCTGAATTTATAGGTGATCAAGATGGGTATTTTGCTCACCGGATTATATTGGGTTTGATTTTGGGACGCTTTGCTGCTTCTATTTTTTGGATTGCTTTTGAACACTTTGGGATGCTCTGCGGCTTTCACATTTTGGATTGCTTTTGAACACTTTGGGACGCTCTGCTGCTTCCACATTTTGGATTGCTTTTGAACACTTTGGGAAACTCACTCCTCATCGAATCCTGTTATCCCCTTTTCATTGAATACAAGTAGGTTGCTGTTATTCTTCTTCGCTGAGCAAGTAAGAGTGGGTAGTCGTGGGTGGTTATTGCTGTATTCTGGCATTTTTAGGCAGCATTTACTGAACTATTGCATTATTCTTTGTTCCTCTAGCTCTGTTGTTGCTGCTCCTGCCTTTTCACTCAAGCCCCGGCCTGACAGGTGTATTACGTTTCTGCAGGCTATGCTCTTGGGGGGAAAGTCTTTAATACATCGTGCTCAAGACTTTCGCAAGTGTGAAGGAACGCCCAAAGTGGGAGTTTTATCTGCAACACCTTAGATTGTGTTATTATCTCAGGTTGTGACAGATTAAGGAGCCTACTATTGCCTGTCGGTTATGGAGTCTGGGGCTGATCCAATGGCTGCACTTATGCAGGTCTTTGCTTCTTTACGTACCGACATGGCATCTGCCCATGCGACTTTACATCAACGCAGCACCTCCTCCTGTAAACCCAGTACAACCCTCAGCTCCAGCCCCGGTTGTTCTTCCAGGGCCTTTTCCTTTGGCCCCACCGGAACGCTTTTCGGGTGATCCCAAAGTTTACCAGACTTTCGTGAATCAGTGTCGCCTGCATTTCCTTTGTCGCCCTTTGGCGTTTCCAGACACTACCACTAAGGCGGCATTTGTTCTTTCTCACCTGGGTGGCACTGCAGCAGCATGGGCTAATCCATTGCTAGAAGCAAACGACCCAGCTCTGTATGACTTTGATGCCTTAATTCAAGCCATGAACAGTGTTTTTGATATGCAATTCAAAGCGCAGACCTCAGATCTAGAGTTCCTGGCTATTAACCAGGGCAAGTCAGATCTTTTGACTTATCTTGCCCGCTTTAATCAATTAGCGGCTGAGACTACATGGCCAGAACAGAAGAAGGCAGCCGTATTCTATAAAGGACTGTCAGATGACCTGAAAGATGCTCTGTCCAGGGTACCCACTATTCCATCCGGTTTTCCTGAATTATTGGATCTGGTTTTACAGGTCGATGCTTGACTTCGACAAAGACGTGGTGAACATCGGTTTCCCGATATTCGTACCCCGTCCAGATCGGATGGCGCTACTCCTGCTTTACACAGAGACGCTGATCCCATGCAAATAGGGGCAACCAGGGGCCCCTTAACAAAGGCCGAACGAGAAAAGCGTATGGTGACTAACCTGTGTTTTTATTGTGGCCAGCCAGGTCATTTCATTCGGGTGTGTCCCAAAAGGCCTGTTAAGGTAGCAGGAAACGCCAGGACTCGTCCGTAAAACGGGCCTTTGGGATGAGTCAACGGATCAAGGGCTCGGGTGATTGTTTCCCGTTCTCACACATTTACCTTGCCATGTGTTTCACTGCCCCAGGTATTGAATCCTTTACTAACCCGGTTATGATTGACTCGGGAGCCAGTGGAAATTACATGGATATACAGTTGGCCAAACAGCATGGGCTATCTGTGTTTCCTAAATCAAGACCAGAGGAAGTGCATGCGGTAGATGGATCCCATTTGGTGTCCGGACAGGTAATGGAACTAACAGGTCTGCTTCAAATGTCTACACTGCAAGGCCACACTGAACAAATTACTTTCGACCTTACTTCTGCCCCTCAGTTTGGCATCATTCTTGGTCTATCCTGGCTACAAACTCACAATCCTGTCATTGACTGGATCGAGCAAACAGTGCGGTTTTCTTCTTCTTTTTGCAATCAAAGATGTCTTCAATACCAGGATGAGGCCGTATTGTCTCCTTGTTTGGAAATGGTGGCCAGCATCCCATCGATCAGTGCCACATCACGTAATGTAGCCCCTACACTCCCAGTGGAATACCGGGAGTTTTCCGAGGTGTTCGACAAGGGGCTGTCAGAAAAACTGCCTCCGCACCGGTGCTATGACTGCCCCATTGACTTGTTACCTGGAGCAGTAGTGCCACACGGTTGTGTTTACTCTCTCACATAGAAAGAAGAAGAACATTTGAGAGACTATGTGGACAGTGCCTTGCGTTTGGGACATATACGTCCATCTCGCTCTCCTGCGCCCTCTCTGATTTTCTAAGTACCTAAGAAAGAAGGGGACCTACATGGCTATGTGGATTATCGTGCCCTAAACAAAGTCACGGTTAAAAACCAATATCCGTTACCGCTCATCACAGAACTTCTCGACAAATGACATCTTCCACCATCTTCACCAAGTTAGATTTGAGGGGGGCATATAATTTGGTGAGGATGCGTAGTGGGGATGAGTGGAAAACCGCATTCAAAACAAAGTTCGGGCTCTATGAGTATTGTGTAATGCCTTTTGGGCTCTGTAATGCCCCGGCTACTTTCCAGCATTTCGTAAATTACATCTACAGAGATATGCTGGATTGTTATGTTGTGATTTATCTGGATGACATCTTGATATTTTCGGATTCAATCCCTCAACACATACAACAAGTTTGTTCCGTCCTACTTCGTCTACGGGAATACTCTCTATTTGCAAAATTAGAGAAATGTGTGTTCCATGCATCATCAGTTGAGTTCCTGGGATTTCAAATATCCAAGAAAGGGGTGCTCATGTCACTTCCAAGGTCCAGGCAGTATTGGACTGGCCTGTCCCGAATTCGGTAAAAGCCCTTCAGTCCTTCTTGGGCTTTTTGAATTTTTATAGGCGTTTCATCGCCTCCTTTTCTGAAATAGTAGCCCTACTAACTCGCCTAACTAGTCCCAGCGTTCCTTTCCTTTGGGATGAAAAAGCACAATCTGCCTTTCAGACCTTGAAAGAGGCTTTTACTACTGCCCCTGTTCTACAGCATCCCAACCCTTCTCTTCCATATATAGTGGAAGCAGATGCCTCTGCTATTACAGTGGGGGCCATCCTTTCGCAGATATGTCCCTCTACGCAGCATCTACACCCAGTGGCTTATCACTCCCGGGAACTGACGCCAGCTGAACGCAATTATACGATCATGGAAATAGAACTCCTGCCGATCAGAGTGGCGTTTAAAGAATGGAGGCACCATCTCCTAGGCGCAAGACACCCAGTAACTGTATATACGGACCATAGGAACCTTCAGGCTCTGTCTCATGTGAAATGTACCAACGCAAGGCAGATACGTTGGCATTTGTTTTTTACCATGTTTGATTTCATGATGACCTATCGCCTCGGTGCGCTACATGGAAAAGCGGATGCCTTATCCCGCATTGGCACCGATATGGACACCAAAAAATCATTACCACCGATAGTACCCTCCGGTGCCGTTGGTTGTGTGTGTTCGGTCTTCCTGTCCCTCTTAGATGGATTGAGGCGATGGGCCAGGGCTCATGCCTCATTCATTGATGAGTTGGGTGCTGAACTTATCGCTGGCCTTCCCTAATTTCGGGGACTGTTATACCTTCCTGACAACCAAACTAGACGGAAGGCCTTGGAATGGTCTCACGATCTCCCATTAGCAGCTCACCTGGTCACGCTAAAACTTACGATCTACTACACCGATGGTGCTGGTGGCCTGGCATGAAAAAGGATACTGAACAATATGTCTCTAAGTGTGCTATATGTACACAATGTAAGAGACAACCGGGGAAACCCGTAGGTCTTTTGATGAATATGCCTTTACCACTGAATCCTTGGCATACGGTCACCCTTGATTTCGTGGTGGAACTTCTCTTGGTCAAAGGCATGTCCACAATTCCTGTGGTGATCGATGTCTTTACAAAGATAGCACGGTTTATACCATGCTTGGGCATGCCTAACGCTCCCTTATTGGCTAGCTTGTTTCTTGATCAAGTGGTGCGTTTCTACGGTCCTGATCTCCGATCGGGGGTCTCAGTTTACTTCGCGTTTTTGGCACGCCCTCACCTCTTCTCTGGGTATTGACGCACAGTTGTCCTCAGCCTATCATCCTCAAACCGATGGTCAGACTGAACGTACCAACGGCATAATGGAACAATATCTCTGCTGCTTGTGTTTACAACATCAGTCTAACTGGTTGTCAGTACTAGGTATCGCTGAATTTACCTACAATAACTCCAGGCACTCATCAGACGGTCTCCGTTTTGTGCCCTGACGGTTTACATCCAAGAATCCTTCCGCCTGTTTTGCCATCCTTGAAGCAGATTCATGCTGCTAAAGCCACAAGAGACTCTCTTCTTGCCATACGTGAATCGGTAATAACTCATCTACAAGCTGCGCTATGTCAAACCGAATTGCAGGCCGACAAGCGGCGTTCACTGGCCCCTTCCTATGCCCGCGGTGACCATGTATGGCTCTCGACTAAACACCTTGCTATTCAGGGTAAACGGAAACTATTACCCTGTTACGTAGGACCTTATCGGATTTTTCACTGTCTTAACGCCGTTGCTGTGCGTTTGAACATTGCTTTTGAACACTTTGGGATGCTCTGCTGCTTCCACATTTTGGATTGCTTTTGAACACTTTGGGACACTCTGCTGTTTCCATTTTTTGGATTGCTTTTGGAACACTTTGGGATGCTCTGATGCTTCCACATTTGGAGTGCTTTTGAACACTTTGGGATTCTCACTCCTCATCGAATCCTGTTATCCCCTTTTAATTGAATACAAGTAGGTTGCTAGTATTCTTCTTCGCTCAGCAGGTACGAGTGGGCAGTTGTGGGTGGTAATTGCTGTATTCCGGCATTTTTTGGCTGCATTTACTGAACTATTGCATTATTCTTTGTTCCTCTAGCTCTGTTGTTGCTGCTCCTGCCTTTTCACTCATGCCCCCGGCCTGACAGGTGTATTAAGTTTCTGCAGTCTGTGCTCTTGGGGGGAAAGTCTTTAATACATTGCGCTCAACACTTTCGCAAGTGTGAAGGAACGCCCAAAGTGGGAGTTGTATCTGCAACACCTTAAATTGTCTCAGGTTGTGACTGTCAGGTTGCTTGATTGTCGTGAAGAGTATGATACCTCCGTCCCCAAGTACCACAGAGAGAGAATACAAGATTACTCCCTATGCGATCATTGAGGCCACAGGTGGGTAGTTCTTGAAGCCCGGAACCACAGAATGTCGAACCCCAAGGCAGCTGCAAAGGAAAACCTTTATTAGCAATCAAATGAGTACAGTACAAGAAAACAAGCAGGATAAAGAGCAGTGCTTATCTAAGCTGATGAGTGATGGGGCCCTGAATCCTATGCTGAGTGATAATTCCGTGGAGGGGCACGTGAGCTGGTTTCCCTGATGGTAATACTCTCCTGTAACTGATGAAACGAGTAAAAGGACCAGAATCCAAAGTAGTTGGTAATGTAATGCAGTGAAGAGGAAAAAATGGCAAGTCCATTCAGGGTAATCCGAGGCAGTCCAAAAAGCGTTCCGAGTTCAATTGATCCAGCAAAACAGAGCCAAAGGACGTGATCAAAGCAAATCTGTGTAGCAGTCCAAGAGTCGAGAGCCGTGAAACACAAAGCATCCGAACGCCGTACAGAGTCCTCCAAAGAACAGCTGTGAAGCGCAGAACTGCAGAAGCTCAGCGCTTAAGTAGTGGGTGCTTCTGCGTCACATGATCCGCGAGTGAGACGGATGATCGCGTCACGTGATCCGCAAGCGTGACACGTGAGCGCTGTTTAGATCTCAATGATCTCAATGATCGCGGAAATGACTTTCTGCGCGCAACGTCCTGCAGCCGGCGTCTGCGAGCTCCCTCCTGCAGACTCCATGGCAGACGCCAGTGAAGGAACGGGGAACCCCTGAGTCTGCGTATGTGGCCCTTGGGGTTAACTCGCTCACGTGACACCCGTCCACTGTGAGTGACAGGAAATGGGAAAATGGCTGGGGCAACTGAGGCATAGTGGGTGTTGCCTGTCCTAGATACAGTGTGAGTGTTGCCTGTCCTAGATGCTTGTGAAATAGGACGGAATGAGAGGATAGCGTGACAGAGCCCCCCCCAAAGGCCCACGACCCCGTGGGCACAGTGGATTGTCCCTATGGAAACGTGAAACTAAACGAGGGGCATGTACATCACCAGTGGGAATCCACAAGCGCTCCTCCGGGCCATAGCCCTTCCAATCCACTAGGTACAGCAAACTCCCCCTGAAGACACGAGTACCCAGAATAGCAGACACCTCAAACACATCCGGGGAAGAAAGGGAAATCGGGGCCCCAGGGGAACGAAGATGGGTAGGACCAGGGCAAGGTTTGAGAAGAGAGACATGAAAGACAGGGTGAAGCCGCCACGAAACCCGGACTCGAAGGCGATAGGCCACCGGGTTGATCACCTGGGAGACCACAAAAGGACCAACGAAATGAGGCAACAACTTGCGGCAACCCTGCAGATGTAGATGGTGGGAAGAAAGCCAAACTCTATCCCCCACAGCAAACGAAGGGGCAACAGAACGCTTGCGGTCCGCGGCAGCCTTCATCGAGTCCTGGGCTTCTTTGAGATGCTGCAAGGTCTGCGTGTGGACAGCTGAGACGTCTCTAATGCAGGAAGAGGCAGCCGGGTTACCAGAAAGCGAGAAATCAGGGATGGGCAGGATCTTAGGGTGCTGACCATACAGGACATAGAAGGGAGAGAAACCAGTGGAGGAGTGCACCGCGTTGTTGTAGGCGAATTCAGCCAGATGCAAGATGCGAAACCAGGACTGTTGATGCTGGAGTGTCAAACAATGCAGGTACTGCTCCATGGTTTGATTAACCCTCTCGGTCTGTCCATCCGTCTCAGGATGGTAGGCCGAAGAGTAACGTGAATCGATACCCACAAATTTAGTCAAGGCACACCAGAAACGAGAAGTGAATTGAGGACCCCTGTCGGACACCAAAACTGACAGCAAAACGAAAAGGCAGACAATGGACTTGAAAAATAATCCCGCCAGGACAGGGGCAGAGGGAATGCCCGAGCATGGGATAAACTGTGCCATTTTGGTGAACGAGTCTACCACAACCCAGATGGAATCAAAACCCTGAACTCTGGGGAGGTCCGTCACGAAATCCATCATTTAGGTATGCCAAGGCCTGGGGGGTATAGGTAAGGGCTGCAGGAGTCCCAAAGTGCGCCCTTTCCGATGTTTGGATTGGGCACAAACAGAGCAGGTGTTGACATAGCATTCTAAATCCCTTCTCATGGAAGGCCACCAACACCAGCGTTGTAGAAGCGAGAGTGTTCTTCGCTGACCAGGATGTGCATGAACAGGGAGATCATGGGACCATTCAAGGGCCAGATTGTGGACATCAGTGGTAGGTAAAAACAACTTGTTCTGGAAGAAGGGCAGACCGTCTTGTAATACCAAATCCCAATCCGGAAGTAAGGACGGGTGAGTGGAAACCCACGTGCGGACCATATCCAGCAGAGTCAGAGAAGGGGTACAAAGACATATCACATGTTTCTTATCTAGCAAGGTTTCGGGATAGACTGGCAATGAAACCCCCCCAGGAGAGCGAGACAAAGCATCCGCCTTTCCATGACTGGTACCAGGACGATGCATGATCTGGAAATCGTAAGCGGCAAAGAACAGGTGCCACCTGACATGTCTGCTATTTGAGCACTTTAGTGATGCTAAGTCGCGGAGATTCTGATGGTCCGAGAAGACCGTCACCCAGTGTTTTGCCCCCAGGAGATGGTGACGCCAGACTTGGAAAGCTTCTTTAACAGCTAGAAGTTCTTTTTCGGTCACCGTATAGTGACACTCTGTGGGGGTGAACTTTCGGGAGTGAAAGGCAACTGGATGCAATCGTCCAGTAGTGACACACTCTTGCAGATAGGATTGCCCCTAAGGCAAACGAGGACGCGTCCGCCTCAACTATGAAAGGGAGATCGCTGTCAGGGTGTTGAAGGACAGGAGCAGTGGTAAATGCAGCTTTAAGGGTATCGAATGCAAGCTGTTGATCAGTGGACCATTTGTATGGGACAAGAGGACTGGTCAAAAGAGCAAGAGGTGCTGCTATGGAGGAAAATCCAGATATGAATCTTCTATAGTAGTTCGCAAAACCCAAAAAAGACTGCAATGCTTTAAGAATGGTGGGGACCGGCCATTCCAATACTGCCTTGACTTTGGCATGGTTCATAGCGAGGCCGTCAGGGGTGATATGGAACCCTAACAACTCAATGTTGTCGGTGTGAAACTGGCATTTTTCGGGTTTTGCAAAAAGGGAGAACATGCGTAAACGCTTTAGTACCTCCCTTACGTGTAGGACGTGTTCTTCTTGAGAACGTGAAAAAATGAGGATGTCATCTAGATAGACCACCATGAAAACATCTAGAATATCGCTAAATATCTCATTCATGAAGCGCTGGAATGTAGCAGGCGCATTGCAAAGGCCGAAGGGCATGACCAGATATTCGTATAACCCGTAACGAGTGCAAAAGGCCGTTTTCCACTCATCACCGTTTCGCACACGTACTAGATTATACGCACCCCTGAGGTCCAACTTGGTGTACACTGAAGCATGCGTGAGGCGATCTAATAGGGGCGTGATGAGAGGTATAGGATACCTATCCTTTTTGGTGATGGCATTCAGGCGTCGATAGTCAACACATGGGCGGAGTTCTCCCTCCTTCTTCGGGACGAAGAAGATGGGACTAGCTGCTGGGGATGAAGACGGGCATATGTGACCTTTGCGTAGGGATTCTTGAATGTAAGCCTTCAAGGTCTGTCCCTCAGTGGGAGATAATGAGTAGATACAACCCTTTGGGACAACAGAACCTGGTAGTAACTCAATAGGACAATCGTACATCCTATGAGGTGGAAGGATTTCCGATGAGCCCTTATCAAAGACGTCCAGGTAGTCCCGATAGGGCTCTGGAATTGTCTCTGTTACAAGACCAACAATATGCGTGTCCGCCAAGGGAACGGATGAGGGTTCCAAAGAGAGTTGTGAAACAGTACTGAGGAGTTGGGCTGGGGTGCTCCCAGTAGGGGGTATAGTGAGGCAAAACTCTTGGCAAACTTCTGACTCAAAAAACACAGTACCTGTCTTCCAATTGATTAAAGGGTTGTGCAGGCGCAACCAAAGAATGGCCAGAATGAGGCTGTATTGTGGTATGGCTATCAGATCAAAACTAATGGTTTCTTTGTGGGTAGTTTGTATAACCAAAGTGAGAGGTGCTGTCTGTTGTTTAACTGGGCCAGAAACTAACGAACTCCCGTCTATAGTCTGCACAGGTTCTGGTAGAGTCTTAGTGATGAGAGGAAGATTGAGTGTGTGGGCCATAGTGTTATCTATATATTTACCAGTGACGCCAGAATCAATGATGACAGTGACTGGATGTGAGACCTCAGTACTGGGTTGTAACAATGCATGTACCATAACGGGTCTGATGGTGCCAAACGCAGGTACCTGGTCCGGGGAATGACATATAGCGCTCAAACCCGCCCCCAGGTCTATGGTCGAGCTGCCCGAAAACCCTGAGATTTAGCCTTTGGGCGACATGGACATTCCTTCACAAAGTGACCAACCAACCCACAATAATAGCAAGCATTGTCCACCCTCCAGCGTTCCCTTTCAGTGGAAGTTAAGGGACTACGTAGACCTCCAACCTGCATAGGTTCCAAAGCAGACTCGGAATGGGAGGATACTGTAGAAGGGAAAGAACCAGAAAACCCAGCTTCAGCTCTCCGTTCTGAGCGTCTGGCGTCGACCTGGAGAGCCAGATCCACTAAATCGGGGAACGATGTGGGCAAAGAGGGAACTACTGATAGTGCATCTTTCATAGTGTTGTTCAGACCCTTGTAGAATACAACGGCCCTCTTGCTCTCGGGCCATGAAGTCTCAGCTGACAGTTAATTGAATTTTGTGATATATTCAATGAGTGTTCCCCTGCCTTGATGTAATTCTAGCAGTTGTAGACCCCTGGATTGTGCTTTGTGGCGGGTGTCAAAGACACGTGACATTTCGGTCCCCAGGAGGTCAAAATCGTATAATGCCGGGTTATCGTTCTCAAGAAGCGGGTTGGCCCAGGCAGCGGCTGTACCAGATAAATGAGACAACAGAAAGGCAGCCTTAGCAGTAGGATCGGGGAAGGAGGTTGGTCGACACAAAAAGTGTAACTTGCAATGATTGATAAATGTGCGGTACTTGTTGGGATCCCCCTGGAATCTTTCAGGTGCAGCTAATGGGAAAGAAGTGCGTAGAACCACAGGAGCAGGAGTGGCTGGGCTTGGGGCCTGGGGCACTGGAGCGGGTGGTGCCGCGTCCCCGAACTCTGCATCTGCAGGTAAAGGGTTGCGGGTACTCTGAATAGCATCCAAGCGCTGGTGAAGGGCTGTGGTGGCTGCAGGCATGTCTGCTCTTAGTACTGTGATCGCTTGAACCATAGCTGCCATGGGATCATCCGTGGCACCCTGCATACTCTACACGACAAAGAATGGCTTCACAGTCTGTCAGGTTGCTTGATTGTCATGAAGAGTATGATACCTCCGTCCCCAAGTACCACAGAGAGAAAATACAAGATTACTCCCTATGCGATCATTGAGGCCACAGGTGGGTAGTTCTTGAAGCCCGGAACCACAGAATGTCGAACCCCAAGGCAGCTGCAAAGGAAAACCTTTATTAGCAATCAAATGAGTACAGTACAAGAAAACAAGCAGGATAAAGAGCAGTGCTTATCTAAGCTGATGGGTGATGGGGCCCTGAATCCTATGCTGGGTGATAATTCCGTGGAGGGGCACGTGAGCTGGTTTCCCTGATGGTAATACCCTCCTGTAACTGATGAAACGAGTAAAAGGCCAGAATCCAAAGTACTTGGTAACGTAATGCAGTGAAGAGGAAAAAATGCCAAGTCCATTCAGGGTAATCCGAGGCAGTCCAAAAAGTGTTCTGAGTTCAATTGATCCAGCAAAACAGAGCCAAAGGACGTGATCAAAGCAAATCCGTGTAGCAGTCCAAGAGTCGAGAGCCGTGAAACACAAAGTATCCGAACGCCGTACAGAGTACTCCAAAGAACAGCTGTGAAGCGCGGAACTGCGGAAGTTCAGCGCTTAAGTAGTGGGTGCCACCGCATCACATGATCCGCGAGTGAGACGGATGGTCGCGTCACGTGATCCGCAAGTGCGACACTTGAGCGCTGTTTAGATCTCAATGATCGCGGAAATGACTTTCTGTGCGCAGCGTCCTGCAACCGGCGTCTGCGAGCTCCCTCCTGTAGACGCCATGGCAAACGCCAGTGAAGGAACGGGGAACCCCTAAGTCTGCGTATGTGGCCCTTGGGGTAAACCCGCTCACGTGACACCCGTCCACTGTGAGTGACAGGAAATGGGAAAATGGCTGGGGTAACTGAGGCATTGTGAGTGTTGCCTGTCCTAGATACAGTGTGAGTATTGCCTGTCCTAGATGCTTGTGAAATAGGGACGGAATGAGAGGATAGCGTGACAGTGACAATATCAGAACCCTCCACAAACACACCAACCAAATCTTTCATAAACTTGGTGGCTGAGGACTTGCCACTCTCAACTGGTTTAGCTGAAGTCTCCACTCTAGCTTTCTCTAGCTGGATTCTCTGACATTCAGTGTCCTTGTCTTTGAGTTCAAGATCCCTATTCTTGAGTTCCACTTGCTGTGCCAGCTCCTCTTTCTTAAACTCAGTTTCTATTTCCAACTTGCGGTATTCAAAGGCCAATTTCATCCTTAGTAACTCAAGTTCCATGGAACTGCTGGTGGTTGGAACAGAGGCAGCAGGAATGATGGCATTCCCAGAGACAGATTCAGCAACAACCCCAGGGGCAGAGGCCTCATTGGTTGCATTCCCCCTTCAAGAGTTTCACCATCAGTCTGGTAGTCCACCAGGGCAGCTATCAGCTCAGCCCTAGACTTATCCACAAAGTCTAACTCCCTGGCTTCACAAGCACTCCGGAGAGCCTCTAAGCTCATCCTAGTCAATTTACCATTCACAATAGATTCCATTGCTTGTAATGCAGTTCTCTTGTACAAAACTAAACCTCAATTTAACAAAGTGCAGATATTTTGTAAGTGGCACGGTTATACACTGATTCTTAAAACCATAAGCATCCCACCGCTGCCACCAGTGTAAAGACTGGAGGGGGGTGTCTGTACTCCTGCTCTCTATATGGGAGAGGAGAGGCACAGAGGACCCCAGCCAAGATTCTTTATTGTTGGTAGCAATGGACAAGCAATCAGGGCGTAGCTTCTCAGGAGGTGATGCAGTCTGGTTCTTAAGTACAGTGTAGTCCCCAAGCCCCCACAAAGGAATCTCCACACACTGTATTAATTAAAACACAGTCTTTATATAATTAAGGTTCAAGGTTATATACACAATCACAATAACTCACTTTGTGCTCAGTAAATCTACAAGGGCAAATATATACAATTATAAGTGGTACCACAATTATTATCAGATTTAATTAAAGTGCATCAACTGTACTCTGGTCAAATGTCACACAAATCACTTAATATAGGTAACCAACAGTAGACATAGGAGTAAAAGCAGTTGGTTAGAACAATTGGCAGAATACTGGCCCTTACCGATAGACACAGTTCTGTGTCGAGATCCCCCCACCTGGGCAAACTGTAAAATAAAGATATATCACAAGCCCAGTCCATATATTGTTCTATAAGTCTTATGTCCTTCTATAATGTTTCTACCACCCCAATGTACCTGGAATAGCAGAGTTCGACGACGAGTCGTTGACGGATCCTTCTTGAGTGGCTCCCTTTAAAGCAGGAGCCACGGATCATCGAGATCCTTCGAAGAAAGTGAAATCTGCGTCGAGGCGACAGCTCCGGTCCCAGCGGTGCTTGTCGACGACGGAGCGAAGGCGTCCTGCAAGGAAGAGGCGTGCGGGGCACCTTGATGTCGATAGTTCATGACCGCAAAGAGTTTATGAAGAACTGTGGTTCAGCAAGGGCGTCGAGTCGTCTGGCGTCTCTACGGTCTTTGGGTGGCGGGAGACTCTCAGGCGGATGCTCCTTGACGCATCGATGGCCTGGCCTTCTCTGGTGGGATAAGGTGGGCGGCGGTGCTAACGAGCACGTCTGTGAATCAAAAGTCTTAGGGAAAAGGAGCGTGCGGCTCCAGTTGTCGATGGCACGGCATCAAGCGGTCCCCGCTTCGGGGCAACACGGCTTCGGCGGGCCTCCAGCGGTTACAGCAGCCCTGTGAACCCTGGTCGACGAAGGTGGACGGAATGTCCGGTGCTTATCTTGGTTCTCCTTGGCGGTCCCCGTCTCCGGTCGGCAGTCTGTCGAGGGTCTGACTTACAGGGAGCTTTGGTGAAGGTTAGTGGTGCCCGATGGTCCCTCGGAGCACAGGAAGAGGGTGCCTAACCAGGTCCTCTCTTAGATCAGTCTCGACAGCTTTCGGCGAAGGGAGACAGCAGTCAACTTTCTTCTTCAGGCTCGGCTTCGAGATTAAGCGTCAGTTTCAACGTCAGCTTCTGAACGATTTCTAGCAGTAAGAGGCCCCCAGGTATAATAGTTAATCTCCCATTCATTCTGCTGCGTCACACTCAGGCAACCAATCACTGAGAAGGACATTCAGCAGTCAGTCAGCTAATCAGGCATCCAGTGCATTAAGGCCATTCTCCTCCCTCTCAGACAATCACAACAAGGAATGTGGATGGGACAAGTTGTTAAAGATGGCGTCACTAGGGCGCAGCGTACCTGTTCGTCCGGAAGTCGGCTTAGTAGACGATGCCAGAATGCCAGAAGTTCTGTGGTGATGTGAGAGTGACACAAAGAACCAGCCCAACTCCCGTCCAAATGGATACTGGACTGGAGGTGAACCAGCTCCCGATGCCACAGGTTAGCTCACCCCTGATTAATGTGGCATCAGGACAGTGCAAGCACTGACAGGGGGAGCCTGATAGTCTTTGGCTAGAAGTTCTCTGCAGACAACTGGAGCAAGAAGAGTTGCGAGTCGAATCCAGGAGCAGGAATCCAGGAGGCAGCAGAATGCAAGGGAAGGCGGGAAGGCAAGGGAACCAAGGAGGACCAAGAACCCAGAGGAAGAACAGAGAACAACTGAGAAGGGGGGAACCACCCCAGCAGGAAGGGAGCAAGGAGAAGGGAACCAGGGAGACCCCCTACCCGGGCAAGGAAGGGCAGGTCTATACAGAAGGGACTGGAAAGACCAGGCAGGACAGAGCGGAACTCAGGTCAAGGCAGGAGCAAAACAACGATCCGGTCAGACCACGTTGAGACGCGGTTTGATCAAACCGCCGGGCTCCTTAAGTAGGGCCTCCCACACCCGGGAGGCATGGAACGCAAGCCGTGCTGTTTCCCAGGTGCTGGGAGGCCCAAAGCGAGGCTTGGGCCGCAAACCGGCCGGGAGCCGAGAGCATCGTGTACCGCGCATGCGCGGACAGCGGGAAGGGGTCGGCCGCCCATGCGCGGAACGGCACGCCCCGGGAACCCGGAAGAGCGCGGGAACCGGAGTGGCCGACCGCGTACGCGCGAGACCAAGCGTCCCGAAGATCCAGGAGTAACCGGTACCCAGGACCGCCCCGTACCCCCCAGGCAAAGCGGGGGTAAACCCTCCAAGGCGTGGCACGCTGCATCAGGTAAGTGGGCTGGAACAAGCCCGGGTTGGGCGGCGTGACACAAGTACCCAGCCATTCAACACTACACACTGCATTCATACCAGTTTCGGACAGGGCTGTCTCAGTCATTGTGTCAAACACCAGAAACCAGACATCCACAACAAGAAGTGCATATTGGTCACACACGCCATTCCCCAGGTCCCATCCACAGGGTTAACCCACAAAATACAGTCACTGGAAAGGCTCCAGCCAGTCTGGCCTGGACTTCACAACAACACCATATATGGAACTTCCACCCAACAGCCAGTCAGGGGAAAGGGGCAGAGTCAGGGCTTCCCAGGACTTTGGGAAAATAAGGTAATATGCAATAGAAAGAATAGAAAGCAAGAGGCCACAGGGGCCATCCTGTTTCCTATCAGGAATCAATGGATTCCAATGGCAGGGCCTGGGTATCCCAAAATGGAGGATACCCAGAGCACCTGTCAAATTCAGCATGGAGCTGCCACCAGCCCATACCCTGCTCGGTGGGTCACCCACAGGTGCCCAAAAACATACACTAGGGGCACAGGGTTGTACTCAAAGCCATGGGTGCCATAAGGGTATCCCATGGGTCTGTACACCAAACCAAAAACAGGAAGAGCTGCACTGCTAGGTGTCCCACATGGACTCCTGGGCAGAAAACAATACAGAACAGAAATGAAAAAGGACTACAGGACAAGGACAGGGAGGCCCTGTCCCACTAATGCATTTCCAGCATCACAAGCCTCTGCTTGGTTCTCTTGATCCCAAGGTGGCCAGCTAGAGGGACTTCATGCGCCAGTTGTAGGAGGACAGGTCTGACTTGAAGAGGGACCACCAACCTCCTATGGTCATCTTCAGTAGACTGTGGGCTCACTGTATAGGGGTCCACCTTCCCAATAAATGCTTTGTTTCCCAGGAAATTCACCCTCAAGCTGGGAACAGGACTGTCTCCTTAGGCCTTCCAAAGATGGGCACTCACGTTTGCCCTTACTAAACTTATTAGGACCACCTTCAGCTAATAAACGTTGGAGTTCAGGAGGGTCGTGTGGGTTGAGAATTTCAGGTAGCACCTCTTCCTCATCAGGTTCAGGTGCTTGGCCAACTACCTCAGTGGTAGGTGATTTAGGGGGAATATTCTCTTTCCCTCTTCTGTATTTTTTGACTCCATTAGCCTTGGTTTCCTCTTTGGCTTAGCCTTGGACTTGGCCAGGACAGCCTTTGTTTGTAACCTTGTGCATGGTCTTTCTGCTGTGTCCCCCACAAGACCTAAGTCTCTGAGGTAATTTCCCAGCAGAACCTTTCCAGGGACTTGCCTCAGAACACTCATAGGTATCCTTACTACTGTACCAGGAATGGTTAGATGTACAGACATTACTGGGAACTTCAGAGAGGGGCAATCAGCTAACTTGGTGGGCCTCAGGGGAGCCCTGCCAAGCTCTTCTTGGTTTACCAAAGTGGAATCCACCACAGTTCTGCTGGCTCCACTCTCCCTAAGGGCAGGAGTGTCAACTCCATTGATTGTCATACTGTCTTTAAAGTAGTGCTTTATATTATCCGGAATAATAGCATAGGCCTGTGAAACTCTAGGGATACTAAGACTACTTCAGACTCTATACCGCTGGGGAAGGAGTCTTAAGAGAAGGATGCCCCTGTGACAATTTCTCCTCCTCATATAAGGGGAAGGCCAAACTCACATCTGTGGTTCCCCTTCATATGATCACTTGCTCCACAATTTTATAACACACAAAAAAGGTATGGAGCATACCCAAGTGCATGAATAATTCAATACTTAAATCCACTTTCACTATCCCTAAACAGAAGCACACCCTATCCCTGTCAGGGGATGCTATCCCTAGGTGAGCCGTGACGTGCCACCTGTCTAACAGAATAGAGGGAGAGAGCTGCCCCAATCTCTACAAACTAATTCTACAACACACATTTAAAAACATACATTTAAAAGTAAGTCAACCTTGGCCCGCCCACAACCGAGAGAAACTGGCCTACTCTTGTCTCATGGCACTTTGGACATTTCGGAGGGGCATGTTTCTATCCAGTACCAGTAACCGTTTTTATTCACCCACAAGGAGTTATGTACAAACAATGCATGGTCAGGGCTCACGGGTAATTGAAAAGTGCTGTATCAGATTATAGCTTCAGCTATTTTTTAATTCCTTTTTCTTAATATATATTCAAACTAATTACTCCAGCCCACAGGCTGGTGTTGGCAGCTTATTGAAGCAAATCGTATCCATGTAACTCTACGGATATTGACACTGGAAACAGAGTCCAGGAGTCTAGACCCGGTGAGGGTTCTAAAATTGTTCTAGTCCCTGTTTGTTTAAGCACTTGCTCCACAAGCGCACAAGATCCACTGGGTCTTGGGACATAGGGAGACTTACTGTAATAAGAGCTTTGCTTGAGAGGATGATTCCCACTATTCTGAATATTCTCCTGTGACTTATCCTTACTATGCTTTTTGTGGCCCGTCTCGGAGGAAGTTTTATCAAGACCCCCACCCTCCTTATCTTTGTGCCTTTCCTTCTCCTCCTGCTTACCAGAAGCAGGTTTGTCCTTATGGGACACTCCATGTGACACCCATAAATCTGCTGCAATGACTTACTTCTTTGGCTATATCTCCTTAGAATCAGCCAAGTGCTGCTTAAGCTCAGGGGAACAAGAAGCAAACATATGTTCAAGCATGACTAAAGAAATCATACCCTCAAATGTGGTGACCGTACAATCTTCCACCCAGCCAGTCAAGTTTTTCCAAGGAATCAGTTACATATGAGATCCAAGCATTACCATCTTTCTTTTTGTAATCTCTGAATCTTTTCAAGAAATGGGCACCTTTCTATCAACCCTAATCTTAACAAAAGGGTACTTGCAGGCCCCAGTGTATGGGCCTGATAAGGAAAAGATGGCTTTCTCGACGCCCCTAGGACTGTTTCAGTCCAAAGTACTCCCATTTGGCTTTCAGAGGGCTCCAGCCACTTTCCAGCGGCTTATGGACAAAATATTACAGCCCTACTCTGATCTCTGTGGAGCTTATATTGACAATATCGTCATTCCTAGTAAACGTGGCAAGACCACCTTTTCCATCTCTTTATTATTCAGAGCCCTCAGAGAAGCTGGCCTAACTGCCAATCAATCCAAAGGCAGACAAGCCCAATTAGCTGTGAAATACCTCGGCTTCTTTGTAGGGAATGGTAGTGTGCAACCTCAACACGAGAAAGTGAAAACCATACTACCCCTAAAACTAAAAGAGATCTCAGAGCATTTCTAGGGTTAGTTGGTTATTACTTTAGGTTTATCCCAAACTTCTCGGGCAGGACAGCTAGGCTGACAGATAAACTAAAGAACGCCGAACCACAGAAAATTCATTGGACTAACAAGGATGAACAACCCAGACCAAACCCTGTGCCAGAACCCGATCCTAAAGGTGGTAGATTTCTCAAAAGAATTTGTACTACCAACAGATGCCTCCCTTACAGGGCTAGGAGCAGTCTTATCACAAATTGGAACATCCCATCAAGTTTACGAGTTGCAAACCTTTTCCATGTGGAAATAATTACTCTGTGTTGGAATTAGAGATCCTTGCCATCAAGTGGGCCATTATCCACCTTGGATACTACCTCCTAGGAAGAGAGTTCACACTCATCACAGACCATTCTCCACTAGTTTGGATTAGCCAACGAAAAGACGCTAACCCTCCAGTCATGCGATGGTTCTTAGAACCTGCAACCCTACTGTTTCACCGTGGAGCACCGAAAAGGTAAAGACCAAGGGAACATGGATTTTCTCTACCGGTGCCCCTGTGAAACAGAGGTGGCCACATCGCATAGGGGAAGGGTATGTGAGAAACCTGAAGCTGTCTCACACACATTCGAAAGTCTTTGATAAACCAAGGTGAACTACAATTGGTCCGAGGCCAGCTGAGGAAGACTAATTGGAAAAGGGAAAGGACCTGAGCCTGACTGATGGGGATCCGGGGTGAACCAAGAGTCCCCTGAGAAAACGAATATTCTCTGAAATTTGTAATATCAGGGATCTGGGTCCGGAAGAGGGGATCCGCAGTAACAATTGTAAAATAACAAGGATCTGAGCCTGGCTCAGGGGTATCCAGGTTGGAGCACCAGAGTTAAATACTTGCAAGAAGAAAAGTACTGCATATCTTATTTGTTTGTACATCAGGCCCTCTGAATGAAGAGAGTTTGATGAGAAGAGAGACTTGGGCACAGAAGGCACTGTTGCTGGAAATCAAACGGTATCCTCGTGTCGAAGAAGCCAGAGTGTGTGCTTTGCTCAAGTGAACTGTCTTGCACTGTGCTGAAAACATGTGGAAGGCCAACGGCCCGAACATCCTGACATATAACATTGTGAACACTTCTATCTTTTTCATGAATATCACCCTACACTATTTGTAAATTATCTGTAAGGATTGGCAATAGTTTTTTTTTTTTAGTATAGGCCCTTTTATTTTGTATTTTGACAAGACTTCACTGGGACTGCATTAATATTATTTGATGGTTGTAGCTTGCTCCCATCTGTAGATTTCGGTTTAGATAGGCGTTTATCACACCTTTGTGAAAGTTCAATAAACACCCTTGAACTGTGGTCACTTATGTCTGTCTTACTGTTGATACCATGCCTTCCTTACAATATCCTGAACAGTATGGGAACAATTTAGCCAGCAGTGCCAGGCATCTTTCATGGAGTATAAAAGAGGACGTTTTTTTAATACCAGGCCATGATGAAGTCTGAAAGAAGTGAACAAGTGAAAGAGGCGCGATTAATCTATCTTCTATTTTAATCCAAGTAGGGGCTTTTGTCATGTGAGGTTCATTATGTAGAAACATAATAATATGCCACATTAAGAAGGCTCCTTGATATGTCAGGAAATCTGGAAACTTTTACACCACCATTATCTAAGCTTATTAAGAGCCAATTTGGGATTTTTATAATTCCATAGAAAATTGGATAATAATTTGTCAATATTTCTAAATAATTTAGAGGGTAGGATAATTGGGATTGTTGAGAGATAATATAAAATAATAGGTCCAAGCAACCTTTTGATGGAATCAAGGCAGCCCCAGCAAGAAAGAAAAAGAGAGGACCATTGATGTATTAAATTATTAATTTTTATCAAAGATACTATTTTGATTCAAAATTAAAGTGGAAGGAATATCTTTAGATATGGGGATGCCTAAGTATTTAATAGAGGAGGTGCACCATTTCATGCCAAATAGAGGGAAGTCAGCAACAGTGCAAGAATTTCAGACTTATCAAAATTTAATTTGTAACCGGAGACTGAGGAGAATGTATTAATGACATTCTTCAGTGCTGGGATGGATTTGGCTGGCTCAAAAATATGTAAGAGAACACTGACTGCTTAGAATGTTCTCGTAACATTATTTATAGTGATACCTTTGATGTTATCATTTGAATTAATAATTTGTAATATGGGTCCAAGGGCCAAAATAAACAATACCAGGGAGAGTGGCCAACCCTGTCTAGTACCACGGAAAATGGGAAAAGGTTGAGAAAAAGTACCGTTAATAAAAAGTCTAGTAGAGGTTGATGAATAAAGAAGCTTAATAAACTTAGCAAAAGTAGAACTGAATCCAGGCCATTTTAAGACCTCGAACATCAACGGCCATGAGACACGATCAGAAGCTTTTTCTGCATCAAGTGACAGAAGGTCAGAGGACTTTTGAGCATGGGAGAGGATGTTAAAGAGAAGTCGAGTGTTAGAGGAAGCAAATCTGCCTTTGATAAAGGCGGAGTGGTCCACATTAATACGTTTGGGCATTATTTCATCTAGTCTATTTGCGATTATTTTGGCAAAAATCTTTGATTCAGAGTTAATAAGAGAAATGGGGTGATAATTCTTAACAGAGAAGGGGTCTTTATCCGGCTTTGGAACTAAAATTAATAAAGCATCTCTAAAGGTACCAGAACTAGAATCTTGAGATAAAAATGGGCAAACAATTGAAGAAGTTTAGGCGAGAGTATATGCGAAAAGGTGCAATAAAAATCCATAGGAAACCCATCAGTGCCTGGGGCTTTGCTGATTTCTAGACAGATAATAGCATTTTTTATTTCTTGCACAGTAATGGGAGAATCTAACAGGGACAGGTCAGTAGCATTGTCAACAGTTTTTTTGTGTTCATGCAAAAAATTAAGAATATTATTAAGAATGGTGTCCTCATGTTTGTAAAGGTCAGAATAAAAATTGACGAAGGAACTATTGATTTGAATAGTGTTTGTTATTCTAATGCCTTGTTGATTAACAATAGAGGTAATAATTTTCTTTTTCAGATAAGCAGCTAATAATTTTCCTGCTTTATTGGGCTCTCCATAATATTTTGCTTTGGATCTTAATAGGGAGGAGCAAGCTTTTTCGGAACTTAATTTATTAAATTCAATGCATTTGGCTAATAGGGATTTGAAGGTAGTAATGGAAGGGTAGTTAAATATGAAGATTCTAGGTAATTAATTAGATATTTTCTCATTTTGTTTCTTTTTAGAAGCGACATATTGTATTATGAAACCACGTAGCGTTGTTTTGAACGCATCCCAATTATTCTGAATAGAAGTGTCTTTCG
Organism: Ambystoma mexicanum; assembly: GCF_040938575.1. NCBI lineage: Eukaryota > Metazoa > Chordata > Amphibia > Caudata > Ambystomatidae > Ambystoma > Ambystoma mexicanum. The sequence goes on from NC_090931.1 coordinate 80,468,822, forward strand.
GGTTTGTTTATGATAAAACAGAACAAAAAGCTTTAACTTGTTGGATAAAAGTGGGGTCATTTAATAGGAAATAATTAAATCTCCATCTGGATGAAAGGGTGGGTTGTAGGTCTCATTCTAGGACAGTGGAGACAGGGGCATGATCAGAGATGACAATTGGACGGATTTCTGAGTGAACAATAGTAGAAGCATTGATAAAAATGCGATCAATTCTTGGAAGTGATTTGTGAGGGGGGAGTGTAAAAGGTGAATTCTAGTAAGTCTGGGTGACAGTAACACTATGAATCAATTAGGTTCAAGTCATCTTTGAAATGTATAAATTGCTTGTGAGATCTAGAATAAACGTGGTGTCTGATTTGTGATGAAGAACAAAATCACATATTTGATTGGAATCCCCACAAATGATGATACGCTTATAATTCAATTATACCACATGTAGTTTCAATTTCAACCAGAATTGTGGGTCCGGGATACTAGGACCATAAATATTGACAATAGTAACCGGTAACTTATTAATACTGGATTTAATGCTGGACCAACAGCCTTCCGGATCATGCTCTTCTTTGATTAGTTGAAAATCAACTTTTCTGCTAATAAGTATGCTTACTTCTCCTTTTTTCCCTACAGCAGGTGAATAAAAGGCATACCTAACCCAAAGTTTTTTAATGTTGTTTCTTCACTAGAGTCTAAATGCATTTCCTGAATACAAGCAATATAAGCCTTACTCTTACATAAATGATTCAAAATTATGTGCCTCTTAATCAGTGGTGGAAATGGAAAAAATATGGTGGGGGATCCCACAAGGCCTGGGTTGGGGGCGGAGTTTTAGGGTGGGCGGTGTCTGAGGAGGTGGCGTTTAGAGGGGGCGGAGCTGGCAGGTGACCTCCAATCAAAGTTAAGGTACAAAATAACTTTAAAGCAGCGCGATGTCTTCAATCAGTGGTCAAAGTGAAGTAGTGGACCTATGTTCCCTACTGGCCTGCACCGCTCCCCACAACCCCCACCAAGATCCCCCTTAAAGGGGCAAGTCCAGGGCAGCCACAGAGACTGCCTGGAGAAGTGAAGTGAAGCCTCTGTCACCGCAAAGACCAGCCTTCACAGACGGCAGGTGGACAGAGGCCGCAGAGGAGCCATTGTGTGGAAGACCTGGGAGGCCCAGCGTCGTTCTGAAAGTTAGGGCCTTTGAACCATGTCTCAAACATGTTACCGTAATGGCAAACTGCTGACAAATTACTAATTTGACCAAAATGAGCCCCTAAATGTTATTTGAAAAACTATTAAATCGCTTTTTGACATCAAGATGCTAATGTACACAAACGTTGTGAAAAGGAAACAAGGTGATAAGATTGTTGCTGGATATAACAAGACCAGCCAATAAAGTGTGTAGTAGATAATGCCCCATGGCCAATTATATCAAGAGCCTGGTGAGATATTGCGCACACAAAATGCCATTTGTGCATTAATGAGGAAGTTCAGTAACTAATTGATTGGTATAAATAACTATACAAAATAGACAATTAAAGGGCATCTTTTAGAGTCTCATCAGTTTACAGTAGACAGAACCAAGTGGGATTCCTTCTTTAGCACTAATGGATCACAAATGATATATGGAATGCCCCCAATGTCAGTAGTGATATATATGATACACAATAGTAATGAGTTATTCATTACTGTGTTACACTTGCGTTACATAGACTTTCATTCATGAATTGTTAATGCACTTCTTTTTTTTTTAATAAAACATTTTATTGATTTTAATAACATGGAAAAGAAGGGAAAAGGGGGGGAGAAGGGAAAGGGAGGAGGGAAGACGTAGAACATATAACCTCGCGCAGCTAGGTAACAATATCCCCCTTCCACTCAACAGTGAAATAACGCCATTTCTTCAGGACGATGAAGTCTCTGGACACTTCTAATTATGGTTATTGTGCTAGTATCTCGTAAGTTCGATTCCCTGGGCATGTCCACAAGTGGCAGCGTGAACTGGCAGTGTCGAAGCTGTGTTACTGTGCTTCTTCCCATTTTTGCCATATTTTCAAGGCTTTTTCCGGGCAATCCCTGGCTGTGTAGACTCTTTTTTCCATAGCAATGCAAATGTTCACATCTGTGGCCCACTGCTCGTAGCGCGGTGACACTTTAGAGCCCCAAAGTTGCGCTATGTTCCTCTTGATTAGCGCGGTGGTGGTAGATAAAAATAGTTTTTCGTACCTCGATAGTTCGATCTCATCCTCTATCCCCAGGAGCAGTTGTTTGGGGTTTCTGTGGATCGTTTTACCCATCACCCTTGACAGTTCATCGCAACACTTTTGCCAGTAATGTTGAATAGGAGCACATTCCCAGAGTATGTGGTAGTAAGTACCCTCTTCGTTTTTACACCTCAGACAGAGTGAGTTGGTGGTTCTCCCCCATTTGAACAGTGCTACCCTTGGGTAGTAGATTCTATGCAAAATCTTCAGTTGAATTAGCCTTAGTCTGGAGGAGATAGTTGACTCCCTAGGGAACATTAGTGCGTTTATCCATTCCTCTGGGAGTATATCGCCCACATCCCTTTCCCATTTAGTTTTCAAACTCGATAATTCTTTGGTGGCAAAGGAGGTTATGACACTATACATAGTGGGTGTAACTTTGTGCTTTATCATTTCTGGGAATAGATTGCGCTCCAGTGGGGTGTAATCTGGCATGTTGGACATTTCGGGAAGGTGGACTTGCAGTGCATGCGTTAGTTGTGTGTGGTGGTATTGCTCATTTGGCGGGAGTGCAAAAGTAGCAGATAGGTCTGCAAATGAGATTATTCCATTTGCGTTCACTACATCCCTGATCTTTGTGATGCCTAAATGGGACCAAGAGAGTGCTCTTGGAGGCAATGAGCTGCTCCGCCCCCCTACGCCATGCCATTGAGGGCGCCTTTTTTTTCGAGCTGTTTTTTTTTTTCAACCCAGCGGTCACAGCTGTCGCTATGGATATCAGAGCCGTCAGTCCCACTTCCCTCCTCCGACTCCTCACCTCAACTTGAATCTGTGGTGTACCTGGGGGCTTCTCGGTATTGACGACAGTTTGAAGTTGAATCCCTTCCGCGGTGTAAAGCGACAGCGGCCCTGTCACCGAAGGCAGGTGAATAGGGGAAAAAGCCAAATGACAAAAAAAAACCTTGCTGAGATCGATGTGCTGGAGAATCGGCTAGATGGAGTCCGGAATTCAGGAGCAGTCCAGAACAGGCAGCATATAGGATTCCAATGAGGCAGAGCAATCAGATGAATTGGTTCAAAAGGAAGGAAGGAAGGAAGAGTGGAAAACACAGGTAAACTGGGAAAGCCTGGACGTAATGTGGGTGTGAATGTAAAGGATCCGAGTCCAGCGGAAAAGCAGCTTGAACGAAAACACGTCGCTAGACAGGAGAAAAAGTACGATACCGGGAGAGGAAAGGACCCCCGAAGGGGAGAGAGAGAGAGGAAACAAAGTACACACAAGCGTACAGCAACAAAGTAAGCAAGTGATAGCTCAAAGTTGCAACGCGCCGTCCGCCGGGGAAACGCAGAAGAAATGCCTCCCAGCTATGGCGACGTCACAACATGAAAAACGTGAGAAAGACTAGACCGCCACCTATGCAAGGGCAAGAAAGTCGTGTGACAACCTAATGGCCACTCCAGCGGAACCGTCGCCACAGTCTCCATGCAGTCGGGCGCATGACACTAGCTGCAGAGAATGGGTTTGGTGTTTGGGGTGGCCGACTCTGGCCAGATCCCGAGATCCGGCTTCACATCTGGTGCCCGATCTCGGATCCAGCGAGAGCCGGCCCAATGACCAGCACTGCTCTTAATGGGATGATTTAGACCTTTAACATTCCAAGAAATTATTTTAATACCCATGTTAGTACTATTACAATTGAAATGTTGAACTGTACATAGTCAAAACCAGAGATAACCAATGTGGTTGTTTGTGACAGTAAAAAATGATAGCTTGATAAATATTGTGAAGCAATTCAATTCAACTTGGTAAGGCGAAACACATAGGGGAAAGGTACATTTAAGGAAAAAAAGGATAAAAGCAAATGGAAGAAGGTAAAACAGTAGAAAAGTATCAAAGAGAAGATTATGAATGAGTAGAATAGAGAGAAAAAGATAGCATAAAGGAGTACAAATATCATTGGGGTAGCCAGAGGGTAAACCAAGATGGTACAAGCGAGCTCAAAAATGGCTGAACGAGCCATAAGGAATACGGTTAAGGTAAAGCCTTATGATCTGGTAGGCAAATAATCTTGAGAGGAATATATTAAGCAAAGATAGAAGTTAACTTTGAGGTTGCTACATCTTTGTCCATTTGTTTAATGGGTGACCTGGATTTATCTCTGAGTTTATCAGAGGAATCGTGAAAGTTTGCTGACGGATTAAGAGTCTAATCTACTTGTGGAATGATGGGATTTACTATTTTTGAGTTTATAATGGTTAGTAGAGCTGGATGCATGTATATGCTGGAGTATACTGGAGCTTGACGATGAAGAAAGAAACGAAGCAGGCGAGTTATCTATCTGCAAAGATTCAAGCGATTTGAGCAGGGCAAAAAGTTCCTCAGGATCAGAGTATTCTTTGGTGATGCCATGTGGGGGGGGTAATGATCATCCTAGCAGGCTCCAGGAGTCTGTAGGTGATATCCAATGTCATCATTGCTTGTCTCTGTTCAAGGAACCTTTTTATTTTAACCCGAGTTGATTTTGAGAAGTCTGGAGAAAAGTAAATTCTATGGCCCTGGTTAGAGGAGAAACCTTCCTAGCCGTCTGAAGAATTAAACGTGCTTGCTGATGGCATAAAAGACAGGCAATGAAAGGACTAGGATAAGCATTGTTAGAGAATCGAAGCCTGATTTGGTGCGCACTTTGGAATTCCAGCTGGAGCGAAAGATTTTTTAAAATTCAACAATCTACTGACATAGGAACTTAATAGGGTCATTGAGTTTGTAATTTTCAGGAATTCCATAACTTCTAATGTTATCTCTTCTGTTCCTGCCTTATAGGTTTGTGATTTCTGATTCCATTTGAAGTAATTTGTGCTGCATATGTTCTAAGCCCTCCAATCTATCCTGAGCAGTGCAAAGGCGCTCTTCTGCTTCATTTGATCTTCCATTAATAATTTTAATTTCATTTATAAACACCCCAATATCATTTTGTATTGCCATGGACCTGGAGTCTAGCTTAGAAATCGATTATTGAATAGTGGATAGTTAATTCAATATGTTTTCCATTCCCAAATTAATGGAGGATAGGTCCATTGATGGGGAAGAATATAACTATTCACTCATTGTTGGATGAATAAATGCACTAACAGTGTTTATAAGAGTGCAGGAATTAAATCGACACTATATAAAGAATAAGAGAGAAATACCAGGCTTGTAGCGTAGGTGTCAGACTTGAGCAGGCCTCAATTTTCACTCGAATCACGTACTTGTGTGTAACTTGGGGTCATATTATTACCTCGGGCTGTGTGAGGAAATGTTACTGGCTGCTCTGGAATTTGCAGCATCCCATTTCAGCTTCAGAAATTAAAAAGAATAGAAACGTTATTGGACCATGAATAAGTATTTTATTAGCCCATTCGGGGAGTGAGAGACTCTCACGACCATCCTGTTTGGTTGTTGGCCACACACCCTTATTTAAGCAATTCTACACTTATGCCACCCTGCCTAGCCTGGAAACTTGCATGTTACACTTCTCCATGGCAATACCTTGCAGATGCTCTCCCCATTGGAATCATCTCACACAGTCACTTGGGCCCTCCACACCACATTTGACGAAGCAGGTATGTAAGGCAGATTGGTGAGTGTCCCTTCTGTCTCCTCCTATCTGTAGACCCCCATGCATTTCTTGCTAGCCACTAAATTCCTTTTTTTTTCCAGTCAACCTATGAGTAAGTTGCAGCTTAGACTTCTGACATTTGAGTTGTTGTGTTAAAATGTGACCTTGACAATGAAAACTTTCATTTCTTCAATAGACCACTTGAATATACCATAGGCCCATCTCATAGCCACAGAACTACAAGTACTAACTACTACCTAGTAAGAAATTCCATTACAACAGTATTCCCTCTAGTATTCTCTCTAGTTATAAACATCCATTGTCCTTCTCATTGAGCCAACTAGGATGAGCGAGTCTAAATGCACCCAATTTTATCCTAAGCATCATCCGCTCCCTTATTTCTCATAAAATCACATTTAAACATCTGATTTGTTTGCCAGCTACCAATGTTCTCTCCTCCTCGAAGGCCCATACTGTTCCTACACAGACCTCTGTCTGCCTACATCATGATAATTTGGAGCAGTTTATATTTACAAAGTCTTCAAAAGCATGGTCCTGAAAATACTATTCTTTCTCTTTTGCATACTATACAATATAACTAGAACACATGTGCCACCTACGCCTTCAGCTTCTTATAACGGAAACAAAAGAGAACACAAGTGTTTAAATCAGAAAAATAGTTGGTTGACGTTTATTAACCATGCATCGATTTTAAAAAGTACACATAATGGAAATTCTTGCATTGATTTCAATTGATAAACATACACAAGCAATCCCCTCACCAAACTGATCTCCTCATATGGTTACCCCAATGAGCATTGCTGCATTGATATGTCCCATTGCCAGACTGTCCTGTACAAAGTTCGATGAGAGCATTGGGCTTTGGGATGCCTGAACACCTGTTAACACAACGGTTGGCAAGCATCAAAATGGGTTTCAGGAGTATGGCAGTGTCTTTCGAAGTGGATGACAGGCATTCCCCACATCTCTGTGATGGCAGTGTCACACCAATGTAATAATAATATAAAATGTTTGTGAATAAAATAAAGAGCGCAAATCTATAACAAATATGGGTGAGTTTTCTTCTGTATCTAAAAATGTCACTAGTGCTGTTGTAGCCAGTGGTTTGCAAGATTACTGCTGAACATTCCACACAAATATCAGTATCAGAATATGAAAATAGTTCAAATGGATACTATAATTTAGCCAACATCTGCCACTAAGAAGGACAAATCTATTAACTGACAGGAAATGTCCAATAATGTCCTACATGCTTAGTTCCAAGATGGATGCCTTGAAGTTGTCAATCGTCTGTGACATGCAAGGTCAAGGACTAGATTTGTGCCACAAATAGTACTGTATTGTAATTAATATGTCAATAGATCCATTTTATCCCTGAATACAGGTTTCTTGGCAGCACTTGCTTCAATGCCGTCTGTTGGTTATCGCCATGATCGGTTTATGTCCTCTTTTCTTCCATATCATTTCTTTCTCAGCTTTTTCACAAACGTCACTTCGTCCCTGTTTTTTATGCCGTACTCTTTAAGTTTCTTTCGATCTTCTGTCAGCTTTTCCCCATTGAACGCCAAGTGGTACGTTCTCCAAATGTACCTCCAGCAAATGTGCTGGATGCCTCCCTCACGCTCTTGCCTCAACTGAACAAACCTCTGGATAGCTTTCCTCAAGTCCTGAACGGTAGCACTCTGGATGACAACCACTGGCATGACCTCGCCATCGGCCTTGTTGACTTTGACGGTCATTGCCTGGCCATACTCGAGTGCAATCTGGGAATGTATTTCTTCCAAGGTAACCTGGATGGGCAGGTCACAGAGCAGTGGGTCTTGAACGATCATGGCTAGGCCTTCCTGGAATATGTCCACAGCTTCTGCGTGTGGGAGTTCCTCCTCCTCTTGCTTTTCTTCTAGAATCTCATTCTCTTCCTCCACAGTAGGCCCTGGGGACACTTGATCCTCTGCCTCCATTGCGCCAGGCGTATGTGCCGACGACCAACGCAACCTGGTCAATCCTTCTCGTCTCCAGTTTATTTTCTGCCCTCTGAACTGTAACGCAAGCGTCAGTCACCCCGCGTGCGCGCCTTCTTAGGCGCCGTGCGTGTGACGTCACGCCGGAGGGTGCGCTTGTGAGCTGTCATTCTACCGTTTCCGGGATCGTCTTTCGTCTATGTCCATACCTGTCAAGGAATCTACGGTGCCCCTTCTGGGAATGGCTGTACGCGCGCCGACGTCACTGCGTGGGCACGGCACTGACGTGTCCCGAGGCTCAGCCGCGGCGCAGTGACTCCGGGGCTCGGGCGCATAGTGACAGGGGCTCCCTCTCTTCCCAGGACGCTGCAATCATGCTGGATTTCTTCTCCATCTTTTCCAAAGGCGGGCTGGTGCTCTGGTACTTCCAGGGGGTGCCTGCCTCCTTCACCGCGCCTGTCAATGCGCTTCTGCGGAGCGTCATCCTACAGGTGAGGCGGTCGCTCGCTCTGGAAGGAGTACAGATGGGCAAGGTGGGGTGGGAGCTGGGGTAGATCCCGGGGGGGGGGCGGGGCTGTAAGGGTGTGGGCATCAAGATCACCACATAAGTGCTCGTACAAGAGAGCAAATGGATTAACTTGAACCGCTCATTCGGTTATAGGGGTTACTTAGAAGAAGACAGCAGGCACGCCCCTGATCTCTCCCCCTTTCTAGTCTCTGAGCTCAACTGTGCCATCCACGGAGCACTCGTCAAGTGCTCATAGGATGGCCAGATTTTCCAAACCGAGAACTGGGACAGTTTTGCAAAGTTAATAAAATAGATATGCTATAAGGACGACAACCTGTTCGATGGACCAGAATGGGTAAGTGCAGAGATGAAGGAGTTCAAGAAAATAATTTTAGACACTTTTTTTTTTGTGTGTGTAATTTTTTATTTTACCTTTCTGACTAGGAGCAGCAATAACAGGTGTTCATGTTTACTCAGTCTCTCCCTCGTGCATTTTCGGCTTTTTCCTTATAACTCTGGTGCTATGATATGATTCAACCTTCAAAGCATTCCCTATAGCTTTTTATTTGGCCAGCTTTTAATTCGCCAGCTTCTTGTTCACAGGCTGAAATTCGTATTTTTTTTAATTTGAGAAACATCTTAATATAAATATGTCGATTTTACTGAATGTTTTTGTTTTTCAATCCTCTGCATCAAACGAGACATGAATTTCAGTTTTTGTGATTCTCTGTATTTTGTTTGCGAAAATGAACTTGGTAAACCCTCAACTTGAAACCATTGTAATTTTCCTAAGCCAAGGAAGAGTTCTCAAGCTATTTGGCAGTTCAGTGCAATCCTATGCAGATCGGTCTGAATGGCAAACTCGCAAAAGGACTATGGCTATGACCGAAACTGCACTGGTTACCTGGTCACCCTTTCTGATCCCTGGCCCAGGCCCAGCTAATTACCCACCTGCAGTGCCTCCTTGGCAACCCATGCACCTGGGGACCGCTGTTCTGTATCCCTACAGTCCCCTGCCAGCACTTCTGTCTGCACTTGCCACCAGCTGGCTGTCTTATTTATCTTATTTATTCTACTTTTCCCATGTACTGCACTCTCCCCCACCCCGTACTTTTCACATTTTCCTTCTTCCCTCCTTCCCATGCACTTGCGCGATCTGAATGACACCTGGCCTACTAGGATCGTTGTCTGTTTTTCCCTTTGTCCCTCCCCCTTTGCCTTGTCGAGCCTTGAAACACTTGTGTATAGGTGCGTTATAAATGCCATATCATATCATGGCTGACATTTTTTTTCATTGCTTCTCAATCGCAAGGCATCTTTCTCTGAAATTCCGGTTTGTTTAGCCTGAACCGATGTCGGGTTCTTGGTTGTGTGAAGTATCCTTAAGAACTATGGAAGTGTATCCACCACTACCATTGTGTAAGCCCCCTTTTTCCCGTTACAACAGACAGTAAAAATAAGCCTGCCCTAGGGCAGTGTCAACTTAATGGTTAAGCCCGAGGGAGTAAAGCACATCGGCTGTTGTGCGGCTGTTTGGCGCTGGGGTGCACCACCTAAACTTGGGGAGACTGTGGAGATATAACCTCTTTGAACCCCTTCTTGAACGTAAACCCATGACATTACAGTTATAATTTCCAGCCGGGAAGGAAAACGATTCTCAAATAAGTCCTGCGGCACAAGGGCTGTGCTTGAAAGCAATAAGACAATCACAAAGAGAGGCATTGAACGATGGCCTCGACTATAACAGTAACAGAAGACAGCAGCAACATCTCTTTAGGAGGGGCTACAGCCCGCCCACTCACAAGAGCATCCTCAAGACTTGCTCTGCAACAACGAGAGAAGCCGGGGAATATCCACGATATACACAAAGAAAGAGGTAAGATTGCTGCCTTTCCCAGAATATCGAACAATGACTTGTCAAAAAACTCAGAAAACACAGAGTTGGGAGGGAGGGAAGAGAGGAGGGAAGTAATCAAACGAGATATGAATATCAACCCATTCAAATTGACAACATCAGCAATCGCACACATAAATACAATCATAAAAGTTCATGAAGAAGGAAACGCTTTCTGTGAGAAAGCCTATAGAGAAAGTCTGATAACTGAGTGTGCAGAGAAAATCCAGATCTCATCCACGGGCGAAAACGTTTTAGTACAGCAGTGTATAAACGAAAAGGAACCACATTGTGAAGACTTAGATTCAACATTACCACTGCCAGCTGAACTCCTAAACGTGACAGACGCCGAACTCACAGATCTTGGAATGTTGTTGGAAGCTCAGCAAAACAGGACTGACTTAAGAACGGAAGAGGATGAAACAAGAGAAAATCTGCCCGTGGAAGAAAGGAACAAGGGTAGTCTAACAATGACAAACAGAGAACATGTTGCAATATATCCACCAGAATCTCTGTTAGAGCAAAATCTAAAAAACAAAGTACTAACGACAATCGAAGATGAAGATACCGCCAGCGAAAGCAACACTGAAAAAGTCATACAACCACTTAACAAAGACTTGGACGAATCTGTTTACTCAGATGCTTCCGAAATACTATCAATAAGTGACAAAGGAGAGAATCATAAGACAGATAACAGCAGAATACCACACGACGACTTGAATGTCTCCAAAGAACAAATAACTAATATAAAGGCACAATTGGAAGCAGGACCAAACGAGAATGACTACAAAAAATTGGAATCATTAATTAAGCAAAGATCGCAGAAAACTGGAATCAGTCAGAAAGAGGGGACTGACCCACACAGACAGACAATCCAGCTCCTTCATTCAGCAAAGAAAAAACTGCATTCCCCCTTAATAGGGAAAAGATCTGTTGCTAAAAATGGTGGTCAGGAAAACTCAATTGCCGAAGAGATCGGAGAACATGAATGGAGAGAACACTTTATTAAAACAATGGAAGGAAACACAATGAAGAGAATAACAACAGGTAACAGATTAAAAGCCAGCCAGGAAAGCAGTCCCTCTCTAGGGAGAGGTGAACTTAAAGACCTGGGAGTACGAACAAAAACTACGACCAGTGCGTACGGACTTCAAACCGAGAAGACCCCATGTAGGGCACTAAGAACCCAGCAGTTTCTTAATTTTGAAGATGCTGACTTATCGACATATTCACCAACTGACAAAAGATGCTTGCATTCAACATTCGAAAAGAGGCGCCGGTTCCTTGACGCTCAAATACAACAAGGGGAAAAGTCCTGCGAGAACATCATGACGAGATGCACCGCAACACAGACAGATGAATGCTCACCACATAGAAAGACTCAATACATCATGCACTCGCAAAGTACAAAAAAAAAACCCAACAGGAAACACAAAAGAGAGCATAAACATCAACGAAGAAGTAGTTGTAGGTCCAACTTCATTCCCACAACAGGGAACACAATTGCAGAATAATGTAATGGCCGCCTTGACAATTTCGTTAGCCCCATACATGAAACTGTACGAATCCATCAGTGAAAATGTAAAGGACAACAACGCTCTCGTAGCTTTAATGCTCACCAAGCTAACCGCCCAAGAATTAACAGCTTTAAAACTGGAAGCAAGGTTAAATCAAGAAGCAGAAACCTCAGCGGCATGGCAAAGGAGACTGTTTGACCTTGCAAGTGGAGATAGACAAGAAAAAGTCATCTTGACAAATGCCTTGCTAGACTCACTAAAATGGATGCGGAAATCCATAGAGTCTGCAGAGAGGAACCAGAATATCCAGAGGCAGGTTGCAACTACGAAACAAATGGTCACGATGGAAAATAGATCTGATACAAAGAGTCCTGAGGACTATGATAAAGAAAATCAAGAAGACTGCCCAGTACTAACACATAGTGAAAAATTGAATAAAGTTACGTTAGTAAAAATTAGAGTGCAAGAACCAGACGATGCAGGAATTCGACCAAGTAGCACTAGCGAAAACATGAGCTATAAGGAAAAAACCTCAGAAGGTCTGGTTGAAGACCCGAGGAAGAACAACAAGACTAAACGAGCCGACGACCTCTTAGCTGAAACAAGAGACGAGTTTACAAAGAAAATCTTGAACAAAGAGGAGCACTATCCCGTGTTCGGTCGTAAACAAAGGCAGGAGACCCAAAACAAAAACACGGTCGAAGCTACAAAATCATCGAAAAAAATTCTCAAAATAACTAAACCAGTAGAGACTAAAGAAAAGAGCTTTTCGAAAACCTCAAAAAAAAGGAGAGGGATCTACAAAAAGCATACGGCCAATATTTAGGAACGTTAAACAAACAAGAGAAAATGAAGACGTGACCTTAAGTAAAGAATTAGAACGAACAACTCGTTCGCCTTCCAAACAAAGTGAAAGGCACGTAGTGCTGATCACTGAGGACGAAGAAAGCGTCCTAGAGTCGCAAGACAATTCAAGAGATCTGATCGAGGATGCATCTTTCTACATTGAAGAGGTGGAAGCAAACTACAGGCAAAATGTCATGGAAGTGGCCGAGTCGCCATGTCAAGTGCAAAATGAAGTAAGCCCACCACTAGGTCAAGAAAAAACAAAGGATGACGAAAGCGCGTACTGGGAATCGGAGGAAGACGATTACCATGAACGTTCAGGATTTCTAACAGATGAAAAAAGAAATAGAATTAACAGGGAAAAACTTCCGACTGATAAAGCAAAGATCAAGAGCGAACTTTTAGGAGAAACGTACAATCCATGGAACCCAAAGCACCCGAGGAAAAAACAGTCCAATATGCAGAATCACAACCACATGAAAAAACTGCAAAACGAAAGAGGCCAGTCTCCGAAAAAGGTGCTGGTCGAAAACTTGCTTGAAGAAAACGAAGGAAAAAACCTAAATCGGAAAAACGTGATTGCCCTGCTTCACTGTGTGGACAAATTGAGAAAGATAAGAAATGAAGACATAGCGGTGGTTGAATACATTGACGAAGAACGTGTGGACAAAGTGGTTTTACATCTGAAATCTACAACACTCAAAGAATTAATCTTAAAAGATGGAAAAGAGTTGTTGAAACGAGGCTACGAGATTCGAGAAGTTTCAAACAATCCACAATCAGACGACAACAAGAAAAAAGAGCAAACACCTCGTGAACAGAAAAGAGCATCAATAACTCCCGTACCGCAAAAGGGAGCAGTCGGAAAGCAAAAAGAAAACTTCAAAATAACAGTGACAAACATGAAGGGAGAACTTGAGGAAATGGTGAAAGATGACTTAAGAAAAACAGAAAAAACAAATAGGGACAGAAAAGACAGTCTGAAAAGGAATGTAGAGCTCCAAGAAGACTGGCTATGGTTAGCACGTTCCCTTGCCTCAGATGGAAAAGATCGATAGCAAAGAAAGTCGAAAGTAAGAAACGAGGAATCACTGTTCTCTTGGAACACGAGGGGATTTAAGCACTTGATGACGAAGGAGAACCCACTTTTGAACAAGGCCACAATAATATGTTTACAGGAGACCTGGTTACGTGAAATGCCGGTATGCAGAAATTTTGAGATCGCCATGAACCCCGCAAAAAAAGAACGAGAAGGGAGACCTTATGCCGGCCTAATCACATTAATAAGAAAGGGAAGTGGCTGGCGGATCATGGAGAAAGGTAATGCAACCCACCTTATACAATGGACTCTGTTAGAAACCGACAGCGACTCTAAGATTGTGGAAATGTCGTCATTACTAGTGATAAACGTCTATTGGAACCCAGCAGGAACAACAACCATCCAGTTCCTTCAAGCAATAACAGACATAATAGTCAAAAGAAGGGAACAGAATTCAACGTGTCAAATAATTGTATGTGGTGATTTAAACATAAAATGTCTGACAAAAAATGGGCTCCCGCGATTAGAAGAACTACAGATGGGGAACTCAAACGCGGCCAGATGGGCACAGATGGCAAAAGGTCTTAACCTACAGATGTTAAACGGTCAAACACGTGGCGACATTCCAGGTAAATACACGTGGACGAATGGCCAAGCATTGACAACAATAGACTATATTTGGGTCTCTTTACCCCTGGCGTTGGAAATAGAAAACTTTGAAATACTAATTCAAAATGACAGTGACCATAACATCCTTAAAACATCATGGAGGAGAGAGAAAAATGTAAAATCTTACGGGAACAGTTTTAACTTAGCCTTAAATCCATCGGTAAATCGAATAAGGCTGACAATGAATCGCTGAAAGAGGTCTTCGTCGAACCAGAAAATAATTTGACGGGACACCTCAACTATGAAATATTACTAGAAGCCTACAAAACAACGAGCTCTGGACTTAAAACTGACGCACTAACACACAAGCACAAATACAGCAGAGAATTAGTTGAAAGGAGGAAACAACTAAGAAAGGAAACAAGAGCTTGTAAAAAAAGAAAAAAAGACTCAAATATAGACAAACAAAGGAACATCAAAGTATGCCGAAACCAATATAAAAACTGGCTCACAGACTTCAAAACAAGACGACTTCAAGAGCAAGGGGAGTTAATGCTAAAGACCATACAAAAGGCCAATACCAGAGAAACATGGGACCTAATAAACAATTGTACCCTGAACCACCAAAGTAGATTAATATGTGGAGTATCTGAGAATGACTGGATAAAACATTACACAGAAGTCTTCTCAGCCAGAGATGACGACATAGACTTACCTGAAGATATAACAACACTTCCTTGGATGAAAATGATGGACGAGGAGGAAATTGAAATCGCTATTCGGAAATTAAAAGACTCCTCCGCTGCAGGACCTGATGGGTTGACGAATATCCACCTGAAGAAAGATCCAAAATCATGGGCAGTGATAATAAACATCTTATTCAAGAGAATTGTACTACAAAGAAAGATCCCGGACACATGGACAAAAAGCATAACAGTGCCAATATATAAAAAGGGTCAATGTGATTTGCCTATAAATTATCTCGTTACTCGCAACAACAGGAAAGCTTTTTGCAGCAGACTTACAGAAAAACCTGTCAAAATGGGCAGAGACGAATAACATCATTGACCCGCGCCAAGCAGGGTTCACAAAGCGTACAGGAACTGATCTAAACCTATTTATCATATCAATGCTAAAAACCAACGCAATAGAGTTCAAAAAAGAACTACATTTGGCATTTATTGATCTAAGCCAAGCATTTGACACCATAAACAGAAGAATGCTATGGGAAAAGTTAAAATCTTGGTCATGTCCTGTGGAATTATTGAACCCAATAAGGGCTTTACATCAAAACACGACCACTCAAATCAGAATAAATGACAGAGGGGATTTGACGGCCAACATCAGAATCAACAAGGGTGTGAAGCAAGGTTGTCCGCTTGCAGCAACATTGTTCAAACTGTTTATAGCCGACATTCCAGAAATAACATCATGCACAAGACATTTCAGTCCGAAAATAAACAACCAGGAAGTGGTGATAATATGCTATGCAGACGACATAGTAATATTAGATGAAACAAGAATCGGGCTGCAACGACTCATAAACAACCTACGAATCTACATGCAAAAAAATGACCTGATGATCAACGTGGGAAAATCAAAGATCCTGACTATAAACGGCAAGAACAACGCTATAATGAAAAAATTTAGATGGCATATAGCAGGAGAATCTCTTGAACGAATACAGACGATAAAATACTTAGGAGTCGGAGTCAACGCCTCGACAGTGGAAAAGAGCTGGGCAGAAACTCTGCTTGTAAAAGTCAGATAGTGCACAAGGAAGGGTCCTAGATGGCAAATATGGAAAATTTTCATTGGCTCCAGTAAGATTGTTCTACGTTCAAAAAGTTCTGCCCTCCTTAACATACGGAAGTGAAGCCGGTTTGAATCTATCATATAAAATATGGTCGAAACTGGAAAGTGGATTTTGGAAACCAGTATTGAAGCTTCCAAGGTGCACTCCGATAGTGGCAATAAGAGCGGAACTAGGGCTCGAGTCACTAGAAGCCATAATGAAATGGAAATCGTTATGCCTGTTGAGTAAGATCTGTGAAACCAGTCCGGCTGAGAGCTATAAAATACTGGCAACCAAAGGAGTAGACAAAAGCTCAACTTACCTTAACCATTGGAAAAGAGAATGGTCCCAAGTACTAATTAAAATGGACTCATCTAAAGAAGAACTGGTTACAAATCCCAATAAAGTAAAAGAAAAGCTCATGAGACAGGATTGGATTGCAACAAGAGAGGCCAAAATGAAGCTAACAAACATAAAAACAATGGCAGTCGAACACAGAAAAAGAAATGTACTTCCAGAGTATCTAGTAAAATTTCCTTCATACACACACAGAGCAACGTTACTAAAAATCCGGTTGGGAGTCTACCCAACAAATGAATATAAAAACAGAACTGGAGGAAGAGGTATTAACGAAGGGCGCTGCAGGTTCTGTCAAAAAGAGTGTCAACTGGAGACACCGATGCATCTCATGTTAAATTGCACCGCCGTTTCAAAGGACAGAAAGCGTTTGTTATCAAGGTATATGTTAAAATTAACCCAAAGCAACGATGGGACTATTTTATTCAAGGACACAATCCCAGATTCTCATGTGCGGGTATAAACTTTTTGGATAAAATCCTCAAAGAAAAAGATGATGAACTAGCGGATGAAAACATGCAAACATCTGGACACACCAAGTGAACAAACAAACATATACCTTAGGAGGTGATGGACGTAAAGACAGTCACGACGAAACGAAAGAAAAAAGAGATGAATTGAAATAAAACGGAAAGTGTGATAAAAGTTTAAATTTAAACTAAAACATTACACTTTAAAAAAAAAAATAAAAAAAAATAAAAATGGTTTCACCCCCTTTCTGAGTTTAGGATCACAGATTCAGGAGCTGAATTAGGCGACAAAAGGTAGTCCATTGGTATCTGAGACCCTCCAAACACAGGTAAGCGTTAGGGAGAATTCTCTGTTTAGGTTAGGCTATTTAACATTCGCCCTAATGGTGATCACCATATGGGCGAATGTTAAATATTGGATGTTCCCAAGTTGGAAAATTAAAATAAAATTCAACACCTTTCACAAACTTAAAGGGCGCATTGTCCTGGATTTTTTCTTATGTCTTTGACATACTTGTATCTCCAGAAAGGACTAGGCTCACTAACATTCTAACATCATGATCTTCTTTCTCAAACCGTTTCGGTGCACCAAAGGATTTTTCACAATAAACCGCAATTGTTACTTCTGTCTTGTGACTTCAGCATGTTTTTTTGACATTTCAGCTGAAATGAGAGGAAAGGCTGAAATCAGTTCACAGAAGTACAATATCAAATAAACACGATTACGTAATAGGCATTGCACTGCGCTATTACTACTATATTGACATACCAGTGTTGAGACCTATCCACTAGTGGATAGTTTTGTGCTCACACCTGGGTTTCCAGACCTGTGGTTAATGATGAAAGCGGCGGGGATGGGAGGGATGTGAGAAGTCGGTGCAGAAAGATCACAATAGGTGGTAGATTAGTAAAGGCAGTAGGCAATTGTATTATTTTGTAAATGCTTCATAACATTTTTAAAGTTGGATTAATGTGACAAGCCGAAAAAATAACTGTAAAATGGACAACAGAAATTGTTAATCTGAGTGTGTTAGTAAACCTTTAAGTAAGAATGGAATTCGATTTGTAAGATCCCTGTTGCGCCCCCTCCCTTGTGAATCCATGTGTTCCTCCCTTGCTGTACAGCATTTACCTCCTTGTATTAAAATTGGCAGCCGGGTGCACCGTGAATGTGCTGAAGAGAGAAATTGCCTGTGATTTACATGATTCCCTATATTTGAATATGGCATTTAACTACATAGCTCTTAGAAATCTTAGGAATGTTAATGCAAAGTTCTTTGCGTGTGTAATATGAGAATGCTGCTGCACAGGGAATTGCAAGTTGTACAAGCGTAGCTGTGATGTGGTGCAAATGGACATTTTTAGTTTAACGTATTGTAAAGCCGAGCCATGTCCCTTAGTTCTTGGTATCTGTATAAATGTTCCTCCATTGAAACTTGTTTGTCCAGTCCCTTTAAAACTGGAAGTGATTAGTTTGCTTTTCCTTTCCTTACACCTGCGTCTTTATTTCCCACGCATTTTATCCCCATTTCTCTTGGTTAGCATTTTGTTGCACATCATGGCTGCTTTATTGACCATTCATTAATGACCCCTCTCCAAATGAAAAGTGCAATGGAGAGCATTTAGTAGATCAATCTAAATATATTGCTGTCATTTAGGGATCTTGTGGGTAGTTCGCTCCTTGGGGTACTCCCTGAAGCAATGTTGTGCCCATGTACCCTTGTATAAAAAAAAATCACCTTCAGGGGAGCAAATATCTCAATATACCAAGACCTATCCACCGCGATGCTTCAGAAAAGAAAGGCACTCTGCAACCTGACAATGTAGCTAATAGAGCGAAAGGTGCAGTACAGATAGTTTCCCAACAGCCTTGAACTTTACATGGGAAGGAGCCAGGAGATACATTTGCACTCCTAAAGAAGCAGATAAATTCATGGGGAAAGAACCGGAAAGGGAAGCTTCAGAATCCGAAACAGGCAGCCAAACCAAATCGAAACTCCAGGAGCGAGAAGAATGGTCTAGAGTCACCAGAAAACGCAGACTGAGCCCCACCAAAGACCCGGACTAATCCGCTGGCAAGAGCCACAAACCTATATCAACCCTGAGAAAAGATATCCTACACGTACAAGGCTACACTACAATGCAACCAGAGGGACTTGCGAGAGAGAGAGAGAGAGAGAGAGAGAGAGAGAGAGAGAGAGAGAACCAGAAAGGAGCAGAACAGACCTAAACCACACTGCTAACGGATAGCTCCAACTCCCAATCCCCCCGAATATAAAGCGAAGCATGAAAACGACAAATCACATTGCGCTCCCTGTCCGATCCATCAGCAACACTCAGACTTGTTAGCCACAAAGAGCTCGACATTCAGGTCCAACCAGCCTTCCCCCGTTGGACGAGGCTGGTCTTGGAATTGGTGGGGGGGGGGAGGTAGAGAGGGGGAAGAGAGTGAGAGGGGAACATTTTGGGCACGTTGCCCCTCAGGACAGAAACGGACAAGGCACCTGAGACAGGCACAGAATCACCACACACACACTCACGAACGAACGAACGAACGTGGAATCCATACGATGGGGCCCTGAAGTGCGAAATGGACAAGTCCTTGTGGCACAACAACATGAACACCACAGGTCGGATGGAAGATAGGAACGTTCGCATCATCGCATGGAACGTAGGGGGCCTCAACTCTTGGAAGAAACGCAAATCAATAGAGTAGACTGAACAACCTAGAGGGAGATATAGTTATCCTGTAAGAAACCCACCTCCTGGCAATGGACGAACACTGCCTCCGGTTCAGACGATTCACACAAGCCCTGTTTGCTACATCGGGGGAAAGGAAACTGGGGATAGCAATCCTACTGAGCAGGAACCTCCCCCTCCGAAACATCACAGCGAAGAAAGACCCAGCAGGCTGATTCCTCCTGGGGAAGGGGCTGCTGGGGAACTAGCCACTGCCCATAGCGGGGATATATTGCCCGAACACAGACCAAGCCAACTTCATACAGAACCTAACCCCTAAAATAATAACATTCGCCACAGGCCACCTAATCATAGGAGGAGACTTTAACACAGTTCCAGACCCCACAACGGACAAAACCCTCCCACCATCAAACTCGGACTATGCCCGTGCCCTAGTAAAATTAATGCGAGAGTCTGAAACCATAGACGCATGGAGACTGGCGGACCCAGGGAATATACCTTCTACTCTGGCGCCCACAATGGACACTCCCGAATCGACCACCTGCTCATCACCGGGACCCTGTTACCATGCCCCAGTATCAGCAGACCTGGCCATAAACTGACTTCAACACATCCACCGAGCTACTGGAAACTAAATGACTCCATCCTCCTGGACAACGCGATCAGAACAGAGATCAGGGACTCATTAATCACCTATTTTCAAGAAAACACAACCCCTGACATGCCCATCGGAACAGTATGGGAGGCAATGAAGCCAGTGATTAGGGGTTCACTAATCAGTATAGCAGCAGAACACCAATGAATCTCCCGGATCCAGACATCCGCACTAGAGCGCAACGTCTCAGAAATAGAGAAGCAACTGAAAATCCGCCACTCTAGAAAACTAGACCGAGAACTGAAGAAAGCACGGACCGCGATGGAAATGCACTGGGCGGACCGATCGGCCAAAGCCCTAGCATACACTAGGCAATTTTATTATAGCAAAAGCAACAAGGCAAACCGAATACTTGCCCACAAACTGCAACAAATACACAAAAAGAACAACATAACATGTATCGGTGGGGTAGACGGGATTACCCGATACTCGGACGAAGGCAAAATGCAAGCCCTCACAGCCCACCACAAATCAATAATGACAGGCCTGCCACCGGTGTCGGCTACACAACACCAGAGCAAGCAGTACATACAATCATTCAGAGCTCCTGAAAACAAACAGAAACTTGAATCCCTCGAGGCACCAATAACACCCGAAGAAGTCAGTGAAGCCATCAAAACCCTAAAGAACACCGCACCAGGTCCTGACGGACTCGCATTGAAATTCTATAAATCATTCACACAGATTCTGGCACCACAACTCTCCCAAGTGCAGAACACAATTCAAGAACCCAGGAAGGTCACCAAGTCTATGGGCAAATCACTCACAATACTGGCCCACAAACCAGGGAAAGACCCGAAACAAGTAAAATCATACAGACCAATAACCCTTATGAACCTAGATGTAGGCGTTCGACCTACTGGACTGGGCACACATCAAGAACTCCCTTGAACACATGGGATTCAGACACAGATTCATAACATGGACAATGGCAAACTACCAAGCTTCCACAACACAACTACAAATAAACGGACACAGATCGGAAACCATAACCATCAATAGAGGCACCCGGCAGGGTTGTGCGCTTTCTCCCATGGTATTCGCCCTATCTATGGAGGCCTTCGTCGGAAGAATCAGGCAAAATCCAGACATACACGGCATCACTGTAGGGGGCAGAGAATATGAAGTGGCATTATGACGTTCTCCTAACAATCACACGCCCGACTACCTCCCTGGACCACAAACGAGAGGAGCTTGAAGCATTTGGAAGAGCCTCAGGATTCAGAGTGAACTATGATAAATCATCAGTGATAACAATCAACATAACAGAAAGTGGAACTTTCTTCCAAATTTCCTATTCCCTGGGTCGAGAACACAACCCAATACCGGAGTGCACATATCCAAAATTCACAACTGGTTATATCAGAGTAACTTCCCGCAACTGTTCAAAGAGCTGAAAAAAGACATAGGTCTTCCAAACAAGACCTATCATGGCTGGGCAGGGTAGCTGCAACAAAAATGAACCTGGTCCCTAGACTAATATATCATTGCACAGCACTACCGACCCACACCCCAGAAAGCGATCTCAAGGCCCTACAAAGAGCTGGATGGAAGTTCATATGGGGCGGGAAGAGAGCCCGAACAGCGAAAAGCATAATGACCAGAGGCCGAAACACGGGAGGGCTAGGAGTCCCGGAGATAACCAGTTATAAACATGCAGCCCAACTAGCCCCAGCATTCACATGGTCCCAAACGATGGACACCCCATACTGGGCACAAATAGAAGGCGCCTGGAGCAAATCCCCACTATGAGACCGCCCACACAGACGGCTACCAAGAAACAAGCCAAACACAGGGCCACTGAAAGCCACTCGCAATACAGTATCGAACTGGAGAGCAGCTGCTCGAAAATGGGGCCACACAGGTGTCATAGGCCCACTAACTCCGATCTGGGGCAACCCTGACTTTTGCCTGGGCCTCCAGCCCTCAAGCTTCCAAGCATGGAGAGCGGGGGCCCTCTGAACGATCTCGGACTTCCTTGTTGACGGCAACCCAATGACATTCGAGCAATGCAAAGCCAAATTCAAGATCTCGGAGGCTGAAACTCCCAGATAAGGCACTGGCTGTCACAGAGTTCCGTCAGAGAGAGAGGCTCCAGAGACTCAACAGCAGTAGTACTCACATTGACAACAGCCCCACCCAAAGGGAAAATATCCATACTATGCTCCTAGACAAACACAACGCCACAATCAAAGAGAAATATGACCAACTGGGAAAGGGATCTGGGACGATCGCTAGACGAGAACACCTGGAACAGGATATGGACAAGGAACACACAAGCGGCCAATGCATCACCAACGGAGAATGCGGATGCAAGATCTGTTACAGATACTATATCACCCCCTGTACAGATACACAAAGCTAACTCAAACATCCCAGCGGACTGCTGGAGGGGATGCAAAACCGAAGGCACACTATTCCACGTGCTATGGACATGCCCACAAGCAATGACTTACTGGAGAGAAATCCTGAACCACATTAAAGCAATAATGGGCCTCACAATCCCCTGGGACCCAGGGATAATACTGTTGGGAGACACAGGAGACCACAAACTCCCCCTTACTGGAAATCTAGTCATCCTCTGCACACATCTCTTAATGGCTGCAAAAATAGCACTAGCCCGGCTATGGAAAAACCCCACAGGCCCATCAATCCCGCTATGGTGGGCGAAATGCTGGGACACAGTAGTTGCAGAAAAGATTACAGCCCTGCGCGCAGGGAACACAACTCGCTTCCAGAATATATGGGCCCCATTTATGGACTTTGCAGAACAATTCCCGGCCCTCTCCCGCAGACCCCCACTTACTCGATCGATGGGCTAACAATGAATACATGAGACACCACAGCAGCAAAATCACCTTTCCTACCATAACCTACCACAGACTAATCAAAGACCCTGCCCAGCGCCCGACCACCATGAAGTCTGAACATTGACATAACGAAGCTAATACATGTTCTGTTGAATTACGATTTATGACATGTCTGTCCTGTCTTAAGTTAAAATGCCAATAAAATGTTATATTGGAAAAAAAACTATTAAGACTTAAATTGTGATTGATAATATTTAAATAATGCCTTCAGTAAATAATAAAGGCCGGTGTAGGGAAACCTCCCTCTCGAATATGGTTGCTTCCCGAAGCTAGGTCTGCAATAATCTAATAGTCAATTTTGAAACCCCGAGATGAAGGATTCTGTATGATTTGATCACTGCAATATTTGAAGTGCACTGTTTCATTGTTTCAAATTCACAGTTATTGCAATCCGTTTTTGCGGGGACTTTAACTCACCCCTAGTATATTCTGACAATTAATTTGCCACAATGTAATTATACACTTATGTGGGGCTGAAACCACTGCAGACCGCAATAAAGCTGTGAGGTTTGGGACTGGTGTTTCACCCTCTCCACCTGCCACCGTTCTTGGCAGTTATCAACAAAGGACCAATGCCAACAACAATAAATGATCAGTGCTAAAATAACATGCCACAAAATGGACACAACATAAAGAAATGCAAAAAGCAAAACAAAAAATTCAGTGTTAATAGGAAAAGATATTTTTGAAGTCAGTGATCACATGGAAACATTACAGAAAAAGTAAATACCTGTAAACAGCATTGTACAACAGCACACATTTAATTTGATTGTTTTATCTTTTGTAGGAGAGAGGTGGAAGCAATGCCTTCAACCATAACACCCTCACCCTCAAGTATAAACTGGACAACCAGTTTGAGCTAATCTTCGTGGTAAGTATATATGTCACATTTGTGTTGGTAGTTTAGCAGGCCTGTGGGGAGTGGTATAAGCAAACCTACCAACAGTGAAGTAACCAAGTCTTCACCAAGTTTGTGCAAAACGCTGTCTGTGGTAACGTAGCAGAGCAATCCACCTGCACTCTTAGGAAGGGAGTGTACTAGCATCAGAGTACTACCAGGCCCACATGCACACAAAATACATTAAGCGTTGCTTTAAAAATATCCATATGTAATTTATCAAGTATTACATAAGGGTTGTTACCCTGTCAAGTACTTTAGCGAAACCTACACAAAAATGCAGTTTGAGCATATCAAAACAGTAATGGGTTGAACAATGTCCCCTACTACCTCTTAATACATCTTTTACAACATGCTTAATACCGGAGAACAGTCTCTAAGTGCAGCACCAGGGTTTGTATATGTGTGCCTTGCTTCTTTGACACGCTTTGACCCTGAGCTATATATACTTAATATTAAGGGGTTCTAATTATAGAGTCTAAACCCAGGAAGGACCACGATAATCGCCAGTTGGGGGGAAAACAATGGTGTGCTAGCACAAGTTTCTTTTGTGATGAGTAAACTTACCATAGCACATAACAAGATATATGTACGGCTAGGATAATACTGGCCAGTGTATTAATAGTATTAGAACTTCCCAATACTAACCAAGTATGGGTATGTATGTTCTATAGCAAAGTAAGGAGTAACATGCTTCTTGAAAGCTTACCACCTATGAAGTGGGCTTAAGTTAGTATTCCTTGAAAACTGAGTTGCAGGACCAATCATTCAACCGAATGATATCCTCCAATCTTGTTTCTAAAAGAAGTGTCTTAGATTCCGTGTAGGAATGAGCCCCAAAGGTTGAAACATAGATGCCGGTCTACTCCATGATCTATTTGATGCATATAGCCAATGTCTGGTCTAAAAGGTCGCCTAATTCCACAAGAGTAGCTCCTCTCAACCATATGCTCTGAAAATGGCTAGAACCTCTTGGTAGCTCTACAAGCGGTGAACCACGCCTACCTGAGGCGGAGAGTAAAAGGCCGGATAACACACTAGACAGATGCATTTCTCAATATGTCTTGAAATAGCGAAACGTACTTCCCCAGGGCAATAAATCCTTTGAAAAATCCAGAGTTTGCACACCAAAGGCACGTTTTCAAGCCAATAAGCACAGCAACATGATACGCGTATAGAGCACTTCCTGAAGTCCAAGGTGAGCAATTCCCTCAAAGAGTCCCAGCATCCTACTCTCATCCCACCGGGAAGAATAACCAGATTCTGGGTCTTCCAGAGGTTTGTATTTAAGCTTGCCTTGAAGGATGGCTGAAAAGGCTGTCCTACACACGCCTAGAATGCAAAATGCCTTGCTGACATCGACTAGGGAAGTCGCAAAGTTCAGCTCATATAGATGAAGTGTGATTGATGGGCCTCTCAGCAAAGTGACGCAAGACAGCCCACGTCACTTTGTAACTCCTTGCCATACAAGGAGCCCAGGAATCTGGAAATTCTGTGGAAGTCTGATTGAAAAACCAAAAGAAAGTTCCAACAGAATAGAAGCCAAGTATCAGCTCTCCAAGACCTTCTCGTGCCTCTATTTTGCCAGCACACACTCCATGAGATCAAAAGGAGGAAAGTGTTTTGTCTGCTTTGTTTGAGTCCAGCATCCAACTGAAGAAAGCTGCGAGTTAAGTCTACACCAACATTCTCACTTAGCTAGTGTTAATCAGCCTCCAGTTTTTGGATCCTGTCGATGCCTGGAGGCCAGTTTGGCACCATTTTGGAAAGGCAGGCAAGTACTTTGCAGTCACAGATCCTACTCTATAAGCAATAGTGGCAGAAATAATTTGCTAATTCTGCCAGGATCCTAGACCTCACGCCACTCTGTGGTTGATATTAATTAAGACAAATGTGCCACGCAATCTCCCTTGGGCGCCCTAATCGCGAGTAGCCTTTCGAGAGCTCCATGCAATTGCTATGTAAGTTCATCTCCGGGGGCCATTTTCTGCCAGTTGAGATTTCCACACCTGCCGCAACTAGCTCAGCTCTGACACAGACAAGCTCTATGGTGGATCTGAAGATGCCACAGCCGTTCCACACATCCATATGCCCCAGCCACCAATTAATTTCGGCGCATGCCTCCACATTGAATGCAATGGTTTGAGAGTACACCAAAACCATTAAGAGGGAACTCTAGGATACACCTGTACTGTAGTACGTGTAGACCTGACCCTAACCCAGATTCAGTATAAGACCAGAAAAAAAATGGGTCCGGTGTAGTGTGGTAAAACTTCAGTGGTAGGTTCTCTTGCGTCGCAAATCCAGGTTACTTAGTTAATCTTGTAACTAAAAGAGCAATGAGGCCTCAGAAATCTCTTTGAGCCTAACATCCAGTGAAGGTCTTTTTTGATCCGTTAATAGGCACAGGCAATCTTGCTATAAGGGTAGTTATAGTCACAGACACACTTTATAGGATGGTAGCTATTTGCACTAAATATGCATTGTGTAAATGTGATGTTATACATGTGATTATATGTCGTTTACTTCTCTATTTGTTTTAATATTGATGATTGAATAAAAGCTTTATTAATTCTTAAGTATTGTCTTGTGATAGATGTTGCTGCACGGTTAACTAACCTGGATTTGTGACATAAGGGAACCTACTACTACAGTTTTCCACACTACACCTGACCTGTTTTCTTCATGGTTTGAGTGTATGGCATGTCCTCATACAAAGGGACAATTTTATGCCTCTCTTGCTCTGGCCCAGGAAACGTGGCTTAAATGGAAGATGCCAATGGGAGCACTATTGTCGCCATTTTCATATGCGACAACACGCCTGCATCAATATGGAGCAAATCTCCTTCATATCTCTCACCATGTGTGATGACAAGTGAAGAGTGGCAGACACCTTGCTTGCAAGTTGCAGTCCATTCCGATTTCTTTCAATCATCCGCAAAACCCAGACTCTGTCCGATGGCTGTTTCTACCTGCTCAGCCAACAGGGAGGCCCTGGGATGTGAACATCATCTATTGCACGAAGGATAGCACATGGGCAATGCGCTAGACTTGGAAGCAAGACCACGCAGAGCAACATGGGTGCGAATCCAAGATCTGCGCTTAGAAACCAAACTCGGGTATGGTATTAGGTGCCTTATACAAATCTGTATGCCTTGTGTCTGCAAGTCTCCACCACTGGCTCATCGACTTCGTGAAGCTACACGGAGTGGACGACCGCTTGGAGAAGAGGCATGTCAATTCCCTTAAATACCCAGACGTGTTCCTCACATTAGTACTGACAGGCCTTCCCGTGGGGTCAAAAGAGGGGTGACCTATTGGAGGCAGACTGTAAATTCCCTTTCCTACAAGATGTCCCTGAGATATGGGAATGCCCTCCCTCTTAAAATGATGGTTGACTACTTAGTAGTTGAATTCTCCCAGGTGTAAGGCTGGACGAACCTTTTTATTCCTGTGAATTAGGAAAAGATTGCTCCGGAATCGCTCAGGATGTTGAAGCGAACATGCTATTGCTCTATTAATTGTCAATGCCTCCACTTCCTTGTCTATCCGCAATGTTTCCTTTTGAGGATGCACTGGTTTGGGGGCTTCAATTGGGAAAATGGACCCCCCCCCCATTAGAATCTTTCCACCATCTGTAAAATGCAGGAATTATCCATCCGACTCCCATGTCGGAAGCCAGCTGTCGACTCTCCCTAGTCTGCACGCCTCCCGGATCTTGCTGACCTACAGGAATTGAAGGCTGTTTGGCGCTCTTGCAGCATCTGCTGCTGCCACCCTGTCTTCTGATTGTGGCCGAGTCCTAACAGAAGTTTGAATGAGATGCTGCACCTCCTGCTCCCCCTGAAGTCCCTTGATATAGCAGTGCGAGTGGCCACTTCCTTGACTAGCCATCCAAAAACCTATAATGGAAAACTCACAGAATTTAGTCTTTTGCCTTACCCAGGTCTATTTAGGCACTCGTAAACTTGCTGTGTTCAGTCTATGGACAACAGCATGTTTGCTTTGGCAGCTCTTTCCAAGATGGCCAGTTCTTAGAGCTAGGTGTTGATCTTCACTGAGAAGCCGCTGTGTACAATACACATGCCCAAAAGTAAAATTGCCTTCTGCACCCAGCCAGAATATGAAGGCTTTGACAGGCTCCCCAGTGTCATAGTCCTCTCACGGAAGACCATGATCTTAGCCGGTGGACCTGAGAGATCCAGTAATTAAGCATGGTTATTAGCCCCAAAGATGAAAGAAAGGATATACCCAAGTAGATCAATAACAAAGGATTTGTGGGAGCAAAACCAACGCAGGAGTAGAGAGTAGGATTTGAGCAGGTGTCTGGAGGGGCCGCCCTCCTGACGGAGAGTAAGAAAGTAAGTAAACTTGGTGAGAACTCTGTCCCAGCATTCGAGCAGCCTCCTGTGGCTCAGAGCCATCCTAGAAGGCCAGCCTCTCACAATCCAACTTATGAAATTCACCCACAAGCTCCAAGTGCGGCTCTAAGAGAAGTTCCACCCTGACAACTTTTATTTTATCTTTGCTACTGTTTAGTTTGGCCTTACCTCTGCACATTTGTTAATACAACTGTGTTTACTTGGTTCCCTGGTATGACCTGTTTGATCAATATTGGCTGCTTGACTGCCACACTGACTTTTTTTGGTAATGATTTGGTATCATGCCTGCAGTCTGTTTTGACTACTCCCCAACCCTCTTTCTAAAGAATTTTACGTTTGTTGTCTAGTTTGATGTTTCACGTTTTGGTTGTAAATCACCCTCTTGCAAAACAAGAGCACACGTTTCCTGGCTGTAAAGTCGACAGAATTTGTACACCTGGTTTGGACCTGTTCAGTTTAAGGATCCCTCTGTATGGCTGTACTTCAACTCTCACTGGGTCCAGGGCACAAGAGTGTTCGATCTGTGGTTTTACAGTGCCACTAGTTTTCATTTGGAGTGTATATTGATCAGTCAACCCCTTATTTTCTCACACCAGTGTTATTTGTTATGTGGCATTTGTAGTCGTAATTGTCGCCTGGATCATGTTGTAATTGCTTTCCTTATTAGTCATCATTTTATTACAATTCATGACTTGGGTTTTTTCCTTGGCTGCCCATTTGGTTGTTTCCCTATGTGACCAAAAGGAAATGTATGAACTATGTAAATGATACATCAGAAAAAAAATATTTCTTTGTTCTTTTGTAATTTTGACGTATGGTTGTAAAAAAAAAATGTTTATATTGAAAGGTTGCATTTTTTTTCAGCCAATCCAATAAATATAAATATGTGGCATTTGCAGAGCTAGCGATGTATAACTTTTTGCTAGGACATCGTCCAGTTAGTAACCAGTTGGTTATGTTGCATGAATAGTAATTCAAAATGGTAGTTTCCTTACTGCGTTCTATACAATGATATGGCATTTAGAACGCGCCTATACTCGAGTGTTTCAATGCTTTCACTCCTTCATGGACTGGCTATGACAATAAGCAAATCCTTTATGCTACATCATGAGGGTGGGTTGCAGTTGCATAGCTGCTAAATGGCAGCCGCATGAGAGCACTCAGACAGACTGCAAGTCTATCCTGCTTAAATATCCTTTCTGTGTGTGTTTGGGCACACGAGAACAGCTCATGTGCAACCGGAAGCTTGGTGGTACCAGAAGATGTAAGGCTCTTACTGTGGGTCCGCCGCATAGTGGAGATCCACAGGCACTAATCTAGTGAATGCGGCCCAGCTCCAAAACAGAGTGCGGCGGGCGTGGAGGAGACCCCTCCCGCATCCGGACACTGGCTCAGAAGCCTGGGGGTGGCAAACAGGTGGCTCCCTCAGCTGCTAAGGGCAGAAAACAATTGATCCGCCATCTGTCATAGGGAGCTAGTGCAGTTGCTAGCGGCTCCCAAATTCTGCAGTCACTGCGGGTGTTTAGTTTTGTCTGGTTTATTTGGTTGGGGGAGGTGGTAAGAGCCGGTATATTTTGAGTTTCTGGCGTGGTGGGTGGGAGGATTAGGGATGTTCTGATTTATTTAAGTACAGCACCAGAGATGGCACCTTTTTGTATTTGATTTCTCTGCAGTCCCTTTGACTGCCTGGGTGATGTGGCGTTATACTGATGGTGTTTTGAGGCACAGGTGGAAATGGGTCAAGGTTGAATAACGATGGGATAAGTGTTGGATGGATCGCCAGGTGAGGGAATCGCACTGATTGACTTGGAACATCTGTGGGTTCACCACTTCCCAAGCACCGCAGTCTGTCGAGGAGATTACATCTCTGCAGTCCTGAATGTGCTGAAGCCGGATGATAGCACACAACGCCTGTGCCTCTCCTCCTTACCCCATCCCAACACGAGGTAGGAGGATTGCGCAAGGAGGATGCATAAAAGAAAAAATGCTGTGTAACTTTTAACGTTGCATATTAATCCGAAAACAAAACTTTATTCTATATTCGTTTGGATTGATGCTGTGCACTCGGGTTGAGAGCACAGCTGCTGCCGTGAGGTGCAAGGCTAAAGGCTTCACACTGCCGACCTCGCAGCAATTTTAAAAATGGCTGCCGCTCTTACCTTCTGGCAAGTGTCCTCTTCCTGGACCCCCTTCTGCTATCCTATTGGCTAGTAACCATGCTAAGATGGCCTATTGTGGACCAGCCGGCGTCAGCCGGCCCACAATTCAAAGGCCCTGTCTATCCCTGTCAGTGACGGAAGTGCGGCAGGGCGCCCAGACTCACGCCTGTCTTCTGATCCTGACTGTCTCACCAGCTCATTACTCTCTCCCAGGAACAACCAGAACATCACCTGCAACACACCGACTCGTCACACAAGTGAGTCTTGCGCCCATCCTAAATAGGGTAAGGCACCATAATGCAGTTAAACCGCTACCTCTACTACTGCATTGAGCTAACGGCACCAGAGAGCTGCACCAACACAATGACAGTAATTACCTTATTATCACCTACATGTGCATGACTACCTGCTCCCCTGAGACACTAGCTCGATTTCTCAATTTATCACTACACTCTCTGAACCATGCGCAACGTTTCAATACAATGTATGGGTGATCCCATGTGATTGCAATCTCTACCTAACTAAATTGCTACGTACCAGGCTGTATACAATTCCTTGTTGTTCATCTTTTTACTGTGCTCACCTCATTTTGAATTATAAACCTATACGCAGATCTAGCCGCCTTGGAAACATGAGCATAGGCCTCCCTTTACACATATTTGGACCGTCTTAACTGTTAATCTCATGCGATGAAATAGCCGCCTTTGCAATATGAGGGCCGGCTTTCCCATTACATGTACTCGGACCTTTCAAATTCTAACCGCAGGCTTTCTCATTTCATGTTTTGAGTAACTACGCACTTCTCATTGTCTCAAATGTAACTAGACAAGTATTCATGCAACAGCGCCACGATGCCCAAGGGCTGTTTGTGCGCTTTATAAGCTTCATAAACCTAAAAAATAAATAACAAAAATGTCAGTCTGGTCAGGAGCCATGCATCAGAGGGTAACCTGGGAAGCATTCAAAGTTTACATTCTGGGGTGCTTTATCTTAAAGAAGGGTGGTGGGTGGGGTCCTAAAGTCACTTCGGAGGTCTATGGCATCTCTTGAGGATGAAATTAAGGTCTGGAGAAAAATGCAACGTGATCAGAGTATCAGGCCTGTCACGGCAGAAAAGGGGAACATTTGCATTGCTTGCCAGCAGAGAGAAGTACTTAGGGGACCCAGTTGCGGCAGCCACCTATGGGGAAGGTGTCCGATCTAGCCGTGTTCTGGAATGGGGGTACAAGCGCAAACGACAACAGGGATCTAGCTTGAAAATTTAAGGCCCCATGGGGTTAACTATTATAGACCTTAAGGGGATTAACTCTGTTTTTCTGGATTATTATGATTGTTCATACTCCTCCCAAACACACACTGATCAGTGCATGATCACACAATTTCTTGATAAAGTGGCCCTGGGATGGCTTGACCCTGAATAGGCTGTATTTACAAGATTTTCATGCGTAAAAAGGCCTGGTACGACCCTTATCTCGAGGCCCGAATATACTGACCCAAACAGTTGAGAAAAGTGGCCTGGAATAACCCAACCTAAATGCCTATTACTTGGCAACACAACTACAATACACTGGTGGTCGTTTACCTCCCCAGAGTGACCACATAACTTGGAAATGGCAATAACCTACCCATATGATCTAAGTGGTGGGGGATGATGTGGGGGAAACAGAACCCTTTTGGGGAAGACTGATATCCAACCAGTGGACACCACATGCAAAGCATGGGAATGTGTGAGATGAACGGTGGGGGTGGAAGAGCTCTGTACTTCGGGCTTGGCCATGTATGGTGTGCGTGTAGTGGATATTACGCATAAAAAGATATTTATGCTCCGGTTTGAGAAGCTAGGTGTTTACTCACTGAGATATGATTCAAGATGGGAAATCACATGGGACATACTCCAGGGAAGAGGGGAATGGACACTGGTAACTATGCTGTTGTACTTCAGACTGAGCGAAGCCTTGCAGGCAAAGTGCCAAGCTATTTCGAATGCACCACTGGTTCAATTTGTTACTGACCTCCCCCCCCCCCCCCGAGATACACCAAACTGGTGTCCTCTTTGTATAAGATTATTCAACAGCAGAAAGTGGACAAGCAGATTACAATTATTGAAAAGTGGGAGACAGCACTGGGCAGTCGCAATGGAAGCTAAATTGTATGCAAATGCAGAGGCTGTCATTGAACAACCGTTTTCATCTGATCCACTTCAGAATTTTGCACCAGGTTAATTAGTCCCCTGTACTGCTTCACAAGTATTAACCTGATAGACCTGCTAAGTGTAAACCATGTCCCCAAGACCTGGCTGATTTCCTACATGTGGCTTGGGAATGTTCAGATACACGCTTTGTGTGCAGATTGGAGGGCCCGTGGGGCAGATGCTACATTTTCAACTTCAGGACTCTGGTTACCATCATTGTTTGACTCTGGGTCCCGAGCCGAGAAAAGCTGATGGGCATGGCGTCTATTGTGGCATGGTCATTGATTGCCAGGGTGTGGAGGGAAGTATAGAGCACCATGTTTTCAAGAATTGATTGAACTGTCTGAACAATTGTGAGAGGCTTGCGACTCGGTATGCATCATCATTACCTAGCAGGAGCAGACCAATAGACTATTGGGTCCCTTTAAGGACTTTGATGGCTAGGGATGCTATGGAGAATCGGAAGCTAGCGATGAGTAAAATATTGCTCCATACTTCTATGGCCATGGGCTGGATGGATTTGTCTGTTTCGCATTGCTGGGTGGTGGTTCAAGGGCAGTGGAGGTGGGTTTGGGGGGGGGGGGGAGGTTGGCTTTCGCTTACTGTGAGATTTGATTGTGTGGATGGTAGATGGGAGGGATGTCACCATTCCGGAGCATGTGTTTTCTATTTTTCTTTATAGTCCTGATAATACTTATTCGTTTTGGGGTTTTGTTTGTTTCGATATTGTCCGGTCATTACTTTATTGAAAATAAATGTGTGTGTGTGTGTGTGTATATATATATATAGCTTGCAGCGATCTGCTTAGATCGCATGCTATGCATTGGCTGACATCTAGTGGAAGCTGCAGAGTATTACAGTTGTTGTTTTCAAAACTTGAAAAAGGACATAGACCGGGCATGCCAATAATACTATCCCTAGTGTGACGTCCACTGTACCCATAGTCCTTCATGCGTCGAGGTCCCTCAGATTGTTTTTTTCCACCATCATCAACGGACGCTAAATCACGGAGTTCCTATTCCGCTAACTCCATTGATTAAAATGAATTGGAGTTAGTTACTCTTTCTGTCCTTTAAATTGCCAGCTTTCGACAGCATCCTCAACGGCGGTGAAAAGGATGAACGTCTGACAAAGACCTTGATTCGACGCACCCCTTCCGGCCTCAGCCCAGACAGTAAGGGGAGTGGGGGTCAGCGGGTGGACATTTCTTAGGGCTCTAAAATAATGCATATTCCCCTTTACTCTCTCTATTTTTGCCTGGCTGCCCTTCCATCCAACACAACATTTAAATTCTGCCCTAGTTGCAATAAAAAAGTTCCCCTGGAAAGACTAGCACCAGGTGTGCAGCCTTTGTCTTGGACGGGACCACGATGAGGGCCATTGTCGAGCTTATCCTGAAAACACAAAGACCAAGAGCTGGACCCACCACGCTGTGCATGCTGAGGTCTCCTTGGACGTGGAGGGTGCTTCCAGTGATGGCAGCATCGCCGTCTTTTCAGATGACGAAGGTGATGGGGAACCTATTGATTCCCACATGCTAGCCCCGACCCCAATAGACAGTCCTGCGGTGCTGTTATGGGGACGACACCCGGCGACAGTAGCACACATACTACAGCCCACACTAAACCCATACCCCAGGGCCGAGAGTTGACGGGAACGTCTACATGCCCGCACACAGCGTCGAAGGGGGGCGGGGGGGTCCACCAGTTCCCTGTCCTCTGGGCATTCGAGATCCCGATCGCCACACGACAGGCCCCCAAGTCGCGAGATGACGTGGAAGCTGTGTCCAAATCATCAGCCAAGCGTTAGTAGACGCAGCTCCAGTCCTCCCTACCGCCGAAGTTCGACACTCCTTACAACTTGGAACACGGCTAAAAGCACCAAGACCTCAAAAATTGGCCATCTGGTGCAAAAGCATGTCCGGGAGAGCCTCCTTAAGAGGAAAAATACCAAGAAACACGCTTCTAAGAGTCATTCTCATAGAGAGAAGACAAGTACACCGCCTCCCAGGGGGAGGATACCATAGCAGCAGCCTTAAAGGACATTCATGGCAGATTAATCCCCAGGCTGTACTAAGTTTACAAAACACGCCACCAACTAGTGGCGCCATGTCTTTGCAACCCCCAGCAAAGAGGCCACGTCCAGACACCCTCCTAATCTCCTCTTAGCAGGACCCAGTCCAAATGGATCTATATGATCCAAATACAGACTGAGGAGATTGATGTACTACAGGAGGCAAACCAATACTACGATGACGATGAAGAGGATGTGTATAACTTACCCTCTCCCGTTAACTTATACCCACAAGTGGTAGATTCACTGGTGGACAATCAACCTCTGTATAATGATATGCTCCTAAAGGCAGCTCATTTTCAAATTCAGACTCCAGAGACCCAATTGGATAAAGATTTTGTGGAGGACATTTTAGGGGACAGGAAAGCTGCCACCCAATGTATACCTATTCAGTCCATTCGAAGAAGAATCCAACCTTCTCTGGAGACCCCAAACCAAACGCAGGTGGTGAACCCTCATATTGAAAAGCTGTTCCGCCCTGCACCCATAGACCCAATGTTCATCAGGGGACAATTAAGACCAGATTCTCTTGGGGTGACCACTCTGAAAAGGGCAGGAACACTTGGACTCATCAGAAGCACCCCCGATAAGTAAAGTAAATAACGGTACACTCTAGGGAGGAAAGTGGCCACCTAAGCAGCCTTTCGAACAAGGATTGCAAACAATACCACTTTATTGGCAAGCTACAGCTGCCACAAGTGGGATGACATTGCAACCTTAATGGCTTCAGCTCCAGAACCCTTCAAATGTCAGCTGTCCCTCGCAGTAGCGGAAGGCAAAGTGGTGTCAAGCTGCATCTTCAAGAACAACTTAGATGCCGCAGATCATGCAGACAGGATAATTGCAGACGGGACAATCATTAAATGCCATGCATGGCTTCGCCAGTCTGGATTTAAACTTTAGACGCAGGCAATACTCAACATGCCAATATAACCCAATGTCCTGTTCGGGAAATCATTGAGGATGCATTGAAATCTGCCAAAGAAGAGTATGACACTCTTAAATTATTAGGCCAGCTAACTACTAAGCCACCAGGCCAAAGAGGCGGAAGCAATTTTCTTTGCTTTCGAGGACATAACTCGCAAAGGGGTTCCGGCTATGGCCAGAATCAGGGCTCATCCTGGGGAAACAATCGGGGACAAGCCTTGCAAGATTTCTAATAGGGGAGGGCGTAGATCATGTGGCCGGGGGAGGTCTTCCACTTCCAGAGGTGGAGCAACACCTCCTAAACAATGACCACCCGCTTCAGGTCCCCTCCCATTCCTCTCCAGTAGGAGGGCGTATTGCACACTTCACCCAGGCATGGGAGGGAATCGCCTCGTACAAGTGGGTGCTATCACCCGTGGTGGGCGGTTTATTGCGTGGAGTTACTTCAGCGACCCTCAAATCATCACCTGCGTCAAGTCAACCATGACGGAGGAACAACGCATCCTTCTAGAAGAGGTTGCAACGCTGCTGCTCAAGGACACCATTGAAATTGTGCCAGCGAACCAGGTAAACAAGGGTATATATTCAACCTACTTCCTTGTGCCAAAAAAAGATCCAACGATGTGCCCAGTATTGGACCTATGCCCTGCAAATATCTGTCAAGCCACAAAAATTCAGCATGACGCTACAAGAAGTAATCACACTGCTAAAGCGGGGGGACTACATGGCAACATTGGATATAAAAGATGCCTATTTTCATATTTCAATGTTCCCAGTGCACAGAGAGCCTTACAGTTCGATACCAAACCAGCACTACCAATTCAAGGTACTACCTTTTGGCATAGCATCTGCTCCAAGGGTATTCACCAATGTACTGTCGGTGGTGGCGGTGCAATTGCGCAGGGAGGAAATCCCAGTGTACCCCTCCCTGGACGACTGGCTGATTACAGTGGAGTCCCCCCAGATTTGCAGGATAAACCTTCTCTCCCAATTGGGCTCCTCAATAAACGAGAAGAAATGAAGCCTTGTACCAAACAAGACCAAACAGTTGCTAGGAGCTGTCATAAACACAGAAGAGGGGTTAGTCTCTCCATCAAAGAGTCCAAAACCTCAGTATCAAGCCGGTCACCAGATTAGTGAACGCAAAGCTATGCGTTTGCTTGGCATGATGGCATCTTGCATTTACCTGTTCCCACACCCCACACACACGTTTGCGCATGCGCCACATGCAGGAGTGGTTGGCGAAACAATGGTCTCAGGCAAGCGGTCAGTGGGACGATCTAGTGGTCGTTTCGCCAACACTATTAGAAAACCTCCGCTGGTGGACAAAGGAGAATCTGTTGAAGGGAAAACTCTTCCACGATTCGGAGGTACCACAGACGCGTCACTTTCCGGGTGGGGGGACACATCACCTTCATCTCACAGCACATGGTCTGTGGACTCTCATCACGGCACAGAACAACATCAACCTGCTGGAACTTCTGGCGGTATTCAAAGCGCTTTAGGCATTCGAAGCACAGCTGACAAATCTGTCGGTACAGATCCCAACTGACAGCACCACTGCAATGTTCTACATTAACAAGCAGGCGGGCACACATTCTCCAAATCTGTCCAAGCTAGCACAGCAAATATGGAAATGGGTACTCAAACAGGGGATGTTCCTATCTTCCCAACACGTTGCAGGGGAACTCGACACCCTAGCAGACTCGCCGAGCAGAGATTCCCCCACCAGAGGAACACGAATGGCGACTAGACACAAATGTCATAGACCACATCTTCTCACTGTGGGGTTACCCCACGCTAGACTTGTTTGCTACAAAAGAAAACAAGCAATGACCAGACTTCACGTTCAGGTTTCCCCAACCATGTTCCAAGGGGAACGTCCTATGGATGAGCTTGTCAGGGAAATGTGCTTATGCTTTTCCCCCTACTCCTCTAATGAACAGGGTGGTGAACAAGAGTCACAGAGAACAGATGACGCTCATCCTAGTGGCTCCCATGTGGGCGAGACAACCATGGTATCCACATCTGCGCAAACTGGCGATATGCGATCCCATCAAACTCCTGTGCCAGACCAATTTGCTGACCCAACACGGGGGAATAACAGTACACCCTCAACCTCACTCGATGAACTTGGCAGCATTGCTCCTGAGGTCATAAGAGTTTGGACATCTAAATTTACCACAGCGGTGTATGGATATCCTCAAGGAGGAACGTAAACCAACTGGCAGACACTGTTTTGACAAGTGGAGGAGATTTGTATTTTAGTGCCAGTCCAAACAAAACCCTGTAGAATGTACTCGTCCCACATCCTCCACTATATGCTCCACTTGTTATACTTGGGGTTAGTATTCAACTCTGTAAAGGTCCACCTAGCGGCTCTATCAGCTTACACAACCTCTCAGAGTAAAGTATTGTGGTGGAAAGTTCCCGTCATTAAAACTTTCATGGAGGGAGTAAAGAGAATCCACCCTCCAATTTCAAACCCACCGTCAAGCTGGGATCTCAATTTAGTACTCGCAAAGCTCATGGGACCTCCCTTTTGAGCTTATGCATAAGTCAGTCTTAAACACCTTATTTATAAAACTGAGTTCTTGGTGGCTATCGCATCCATAAGAAAAGTTAGTGTACTTCAAGCATTGTCAGTGCAGGACCCATTCTTTGTCATCTACACAGACAAATTGGTTTTACAAACACACCCTGGGTTTTCACCTAAATTAATTTCCAAATTTCATGTAAACCAATCCATTGCGCTACCAGCCTTCTTTCAGAACCCAACAAGCTCAGCTGAGAAGAAACTCCATTCACTAGATGTAAGGCGGGCGGTCCATTACTATGTAAACCAGACCAGGCCGCTCAGGAAAACGGACAAACTGTCTTCGTAGCACCAGGCAGAGAAGGAGACCGCATTTCCAAGAATGCCATCTCCAGATCGATAGTCGGATGCATAGGGCTCTGTTACTCTTTACCAAGCAAAACTCAGGCTTTCACACCAAGAGCTCACTCCACACGGGTTACAGGAGCTACTTTGGCCTTTATCACAAATGTCCCACTAGACACCATTTGCAAAGCAGCTACATGTAGCTCAGTACTCACTTCACTCAGCACTACTGCATTGAAACTCATTCCAAAGTAGATACACATGTGGGGCAAGCAGTTCTAAAACCTCTATTTGCCGCTGGACCTTCTCACAACCCACCACCTACTCCTAACACTGCTCGCTAATCTACGCATAGCATGTGATCCAAGTATATTCCACAAACCTCAGAAGGGATACATTACTCGCCATGATGATATTTCTGATGCTTGTATCTGCTTAGATTCACTTGCGCCCACCCTTCTTCCCCTTGGAAAGAAGGTGCATAGATGTTTATCGGAGCTTTATCTGACATATCTCCTTTAATACACTTGTACTCGCGCTACACTTCATGCTACCTCATTTCAGAAGCAAAACAATCTGAGGGGCCTCAGCGCGTGCAAGGCCATGGGTTCAGTGAATGTCACACTAGGGTTGGTATTATTGGCACACCCTGTCGACGTCCCTTTAAGAGTTTCGAAAGTAACAAATGTAATGCTCTGCAGCTTCCACTAGATGTCGGCCTATGAAAAGCATAGGAATCTAAGCAAATACAAGCATCAGAAATACAATTATGGTGAGTATGCCATATATTTGGTTTATTAACCTTTAACGTATCACTATAGTATTGAAATGTATACAGATTCACACATTATGTTAAACATACGTTAAAAATTGAACTTAAAATTTCCCAAAAAGGTTTACGCATATAAAACAATCAATTATAAAAACAAATTAAGCATAGAATCACTAAAATAACGGAATTAAAATGGTCATGTAATTAGTCATATTAAGATCAATCCAGCATAAGCTCTAGATTCAGTGATTAAAACTAAAAAAAGCAGTAACCACAATTACTGTGTCAGTAGTGTGACCTGCCAAACATATGGTCTGTATTGTGTCTGCCTCGCCCAGTAAATAGTTTCTCTAGAACCCTGAATAGCAGAACAGCACAAACCGGTGTCTTAAGAGTGTCGTATTGATCATCCACATTACAAAAAGGGCAAGTAATTTGCTCCACTGATACATTCCATATCTCACCAGAATCTGTTTGGTTAAAATTACGTTCGAAAGAAATCAAAGTGACCTAGTTAATTTGACCGGATAGATATCAAGAAATGGAGCAAGAACTCATTTCTTGTGATCTCCTCGCAGATAACCTAAAGAAGGCTACTGATACATTGCCACAATAGTGGTAGTTCAATCATGATTAAATAAAGACCGTTTGCCTGAATCGAGTCGGGCGATTGACTAATTCAACAAATTAACTACCCACTTCCTCCAGGAGATTACCACAAAATGTATGCACATTACTGATCTAAGTACTTCCATTTTTCCCTCCTAATCAACTTAAGGTGAACAAATAATCTTCCACTGGGCACAAACTCTTACACAGAAGTGTCAATATTTTCCAATGTACATGAGCCATTAATGCTACAATCCCTTGTTTGTATCTGATAGCATAAGTGGGGACTGAATTTGGTAGTTGAAGAATTCTTCACCAAATTACAGCTTCAATAATGGGTAGATAATCTAATAAAGAAAAAACATAACATTCAATACTGTGTAATAGATTGGGCACTATTTTACCAAGATAATATTGTATTAATGGCCATAAGGAGAATTTCGCACATCTCGAGTCCACCCTAAGCAGTTGATAAGTTATAGTTGAGGCTCGATCCTTAAACTGCATGTGTAGTTTCGCCAGGCTAGGTCTTGATATAACCAAGAATCCAAGATATATTAAGCAATTAAACTTAACCACTGATTCAACAGCAAAACGGCAACAAATGTTACTCTCGCTCTTCCCCTTGCTAAATTGTATAGCTTTCATTTTAGAAGGATTCAAACAGTGACTGTCTGCATAGGCGGAGAAGTCACTGATTAGGCTTTGAAGGCAAAAGATAGGAAATCATCCGCATAGGATAGCCAGAATGGTCTTGGGTTGTGTCAATTGGGAGTGACAGAAGTTGCTTATTTTATAGTGTTCTCCAATGTCTGCCATATATAAATTAAACGGGCAAGGAGCTAAAACGCATCCTTTCCTGACCCCACGAAAAGTTTGAATAGTACGGGACAAATGGCCAGAATGATTTAAACAAACTTGAAAATTGCAGTTTGAATAAAGACCAATAATTCACCTCAAAAGGCCTGCAGGAATGCCCCATGAATGAAGTTTGTTCCACAGTAAATTGTGGTCAACTGCATCAAAAGCGGCTGAAAAGGTCCACTGATGCAACACATATGGAATCATATCCCCCCCCCCCCAAACTAGATGCTGAATACAATTCAACATAAGGCCATTCAGGGAAGTACCCATGTTCCGCCTAAAATCAGTTTGCCTTTTTTCCAACCTATGTGTCTCCTTTGCCCAATTCTCTAGAAGTGACGACAAAATAGAAGCAACAACCTAGCTATCGGCATCACAGATTACTATGGGCCTGTATTTCAAAGGGTCTGTCCTCTCTCTCCTTTTTTATGTATTGGTACAATACATGCAGTCGACCTAGAGTGGGTTCCATGTGTTAAAATTGCGGCAAAAATGGCCGTGGACGCAAAATGTCACGTCAAAAAGGCAGTGGTTTTGCTGCCGCAATCCATGTAAAGGATGCGGGGGACACCCCTGCAACCATTATACCATTTAAGGGGAGTGGGGGAAACCCCCCTGCTCACCTTAAATGGTGTAATGGGGTACACCTTTAACTGGTCAAACCACAGCATTTTTGCTGCGATTATTTAAAAAAAAAAGAAATATCTTTTTAATCACTACATACTCTAGAGGGCGGGAAGGTATTGGTTTCAGCTATATTCTTAAATGAGTGTGATCATGTTTGTGCCCGAACTTGAGGTTCATTTTTAAACAAAACATTTCAGAGTCCATTTGGGACAAGGGCACAGGAGACACTAATCTTATTAATCACATCGAGCACCTCCTGGAACCCGAAATCAAAATAATGAATACAGACATTCACCAAATTTGGAGCGAACCTGGTGGGAACCTTCTTTTGGCTGTGCATATACTGAACTGAAACTAGATACCCAATTGGCTTCCTGAACAGAATGAATTTGCATGCTAGCTTGTGCCAAATCAACCCCATTAATAAATTGCCAGAAAGCCTGTGAACTTTTATTTTTTTAAAGTATACAACATGGCCTCTGTGTTGTCCTGAAGCCTTTTCGCACAAGTTTGATGAAGGCAATTCTTATAAGATTGCCAAATTTCTTTAGACAAACTTGTCCTTTGCCCAAATGATAGATTGTTCCTACTTGTCAGTTTCCTAAGTGCCCCCCT
This sequence comes from Ambystoma mexicanum, assembly GCF_040938575.1. Classification (NCBI taxonomy): domain Eukaryota; kingdom Metazoa; phylum Chordata; class Amphibia; order Caudata; family Ambystomatidae; genus Ambystoma; species Ambystoma mexicanum. Next base: position 80,510,847 of record NC_090931.1, read on the forward strand.
CATTTCCTTTTTCCTTGATACCACATCTTCATTATATACTTGAGGATGCCTTTTATTCTGGATCAAATTCCTCTGTATTCCCAGGACTTTGTGGGTTCTCTTTGTGAGTCCACTAAAGTTTTAAAAAATTATTTACGGTTAAGTTCGAAGAATGTTGTAACGGATGTGTGTGATGATTATTCACTCTGGTGGCTCTAATGGCATGCCAACTTATTCCATTATTTGCTACGATGCCTGATAAGCCCTGTACCTGCAAGCCCTTCAGCCCCAAAGAGATGTGTGAGAAACCCGATGGTGTCTCACCTGCTAGTCCCTGGGGATATGTCATCCAGGTAGCCAGGACACCACCATCGCTATTGGATCCAGTTCCTGGGGGTGGACCAGTGCAGGAGGATCACCTGGATGGGGAGTCTTCGGGGAGTGGAAGTGGGACACCAAAGGGTGAGACGCGGTACCCCCTTCCTTATGACACCTTTTCCACATCTTACCCTGTAGGATATTTAGAAACTCTACCCCCGCCCCCTTTTCCTACATGAACTCTTTCTCACACCATGGAGGACAACAGACTAACACCAGAGCCATTTACTTGATGTCCCAACACAAGTGCCAGGCAGAGTCGGGCAATTGCCGATAACTACACACACCTGACGGCCCTTTTCCCTTCCCCATAGGGATAAAAGGCAGAGCACGAGAGCACACTTTGAGCAAGGCCTAACGCACACAGAAGCGGCTATTCCGGGACGGAAGTTCACACGAAGGAGAAAGGCATTGGAAATTGAAAGGACGGCAAGGAGGGAGTTACCCTTTGTAACCCAAGCCACAAAGCCTTTGATTAACGGACAGTAAGACCGGGAATTGCAGTTGGCGATTGGTGTGACCGATGTCCGAGGTACATAGGGCCCTCCCGCACGGATGGCCTGGGCGGGGAAAAGAGCTTGCCGCTGTGGTGCCGTCCTTGACTGCAGCGGACGAAAAGCCAATGAGTTCAACTCAGCCGGCAAGTCAGACTAAACTGATAGTTGAACGGACTGTATTAAGCTCAAGGTTGCAGTGGCAACATTTGCGTAAAAGAAAGATATTAGACAAAGGTCTATTGTGAACAACCAAGGTATTCGGGTCAAATTGATCTGGCGCCGCGTGTGCACTCATTCAAAAGACTGCTCCTGAACAAGGAGGATATGTTTAGTTGACAAAAGTACAAGAAGCAAGAGGCCCTAGGGAGGCCAGTGAGAGATGTCAGTGGTCTTACAAGCGTCAAGTCAAAGTCCCTTGTACAGTCGAAAGTCTTTGACATGTTGTGAATTGAAAAGCTAAGTGAACTGCATTGTGGTGACAAATGTGAACCCGACTGAGGCTTGTCCACAGTGAGTTGTTGCTGACATTGTGAAGGGGATCGGAGCCTGGCTGAGGGGGATCCTCGGGTGAAGAGTAATTGCCAGACGTGAAGATTAATTGAAGGAACGTTTGTTTGTGGTTTGTGATACATCAGGCCCTTTGAAGCAAGAGACTTTGCATAAAAGACTTGGGCACAGAAGGCCCTGAAATTTGAAAAGGAACTGCAAACTCTGGCTGGAGAAGCCCTTAAGTGTGCTGTGCTCGAGAGTCCCGCCTTGTCACGTGCTCCAAATGTCGGGTAGGTAGACCCTGCCCATAACATCCTGATTTATCATTTTGAGAACACTTCTTTCTTTTCTTGTGAACATTATCCCACACTATTTGGTAGCATAGCGGTAAGGATTGGCAATAGGTTTTTTAGTATAGGCCCTTTTTATTTGACTAGACTCCACTAGGACTGTACCATTATATTATTATTTGATGTTCGTAGCTTGCTCCCATCTTAGAGTTAGGTTTAGGTTAGGTGTTTATCTCACTCATTTTTACAGTTGAATTAACACCCTTGAACTGTGTTGTGGAATATTTTTATCCACGCCAATGTGCCACACTGCACCCCTTTGCCAATGGGGAAAGAAAACTGAAATATGGAGATTACCCCCATGCGCACGAAATCTGCCAAATTGCGCATGGTTCACAAAAGAGCTGCACATCCTGCCACACACACAGGCAAAGTTGGTGTAAAAACAGGAATCCCTGCTGTCACCTGAAACGAGGCCACAGAAGGACAAAATCCGAAAATGCCCTTAAAAATTCAGTCATTTTCCCAGAGAATTATGGAAAGGAAAGGGTGCTGAAAGCACAGATTCTCCAGGCAGTCAGAGGAATCCAGGCATCACTGCCTGACAGCTGCCTAAGGAAATTGGCTATCAAACCCAGTTTAATTTTGTTTTTTCTTTTTCCTGAAGAAGTGAAAAATCTGCCTGTTTAAAGCATTTTTCTGTAAAGGGCTTAATTCCTTTAAAATGTAAACATCCATTCTAAACTCTGTTCATTTTATATCTTTTAAATAAAAGATTGTATGTAAATCTTGCAGGAACCCAGTCTGGAGCTAATACACTATTTAATTCTGATCTGACAGTGCCTGGCCTGGGAAAGTTGACATCTCGGCTTGATACTCCCCTGCTACAGGAAGGCTTAAGTGATGCTAATGGTTCCCCCATAATGACAACAAGCAGTAAAATGGGACCTCAGTAGACTTTCGTCTGGGGCTGATCCAAGGAACAAAGGACAGGCTGAGCATTGACCTCTGCTGGGAGGGGCAGGAACTTCCCCCTCCAGGAAGGGAACACCCCCCCCTGATCAAAAGACTGAACAGCTGCTACTTGAGAAGGGGAGGTTACAAAGGAGAACTTTGATGTTCATCTTTATGTTTGATTAACGTTTGGAACTCTTTAACAAAACCACCTGAAGAGGAACAAATCTGAAAATTGGTAGACATTAAACTAATTTCAGGCTTGTGATTTGAAGACATTGAGGAAACTTGTACCATTTAAAGAACCAAAGTTATGAAACATATTTCTCATTAGCAGAACTATCCATGTTGCAAACCTAAAATTGTATGTACATGATCCACTGATCAGTGCCCAGAGATGTACTGAATTAGAAATGATTAATCCAAACCGTTATAGTTAAAATTGATAAAAATCCATAGAATAACCAAGACAGCTAGCTCGCACAAAGATGGGGAGTGAATGTAGACAATCGAATATAAAATGTGTCCAATTTTATTAGGGTACATAATGTTAGAAGTGTACATTTGTGCAAAAGATATGTTTTGGTAAAAATCCATGTGGGAGTTCCTAAATCCTGTCATAAGGATGAACGCTCTGTTTAGACCGCCAACCAGGACAAAGCACATGCCTGTAGCCACACAGATATAGGGGTGTGTTTTGAAGTTCTGCCCAAGCCATAAACTTTGTATTGGATAAGGAGTTTCACTACACATAAGGACACTGCTTCCAGAACCCATCCAGATGTCCGCCCAGCACCTTATTCCAGAACTGATGAATTCAGAATCTCTGAAGATCCAGATTTCTTTGCAGAATCCAGACTTGGCATTGCTGAACTATTGCTAGCTTGACCCAGTTGCAAACATCCAGAACTTAAAAGAATAATTCTGATTAAGCGGGGCTTGCTACCATTAAGGCTTGCCCGCTGAAAGTTGCATCCCGATATCTACCGTGTCCAGTAACAAGAAGGGGCCCTTCCAAATCCAGTCTGAGGTGCAGCCCAAAATTGACCAGAACCGCGCCGCTGATCCAAATACCTTACAGTTTGGGGGCTTGTGCCACGATTCTGAATTTGAAATACCACAGCATATTAGCCTGCAGGGTACAGACACCTTGCTGGGTTGGCGTACTGTGCTACACTGTACAGGGCCTGTTTGCAAAAGTAAATTAACCCTGAAATAAATCAGAAGGAAATTGATATTTCTGAAATGGCGACCCCAGTAGAAATTAATATTGCTAGGGAACACTTGAGTGAGTGCCCCGAACAGGATGAACAGGTATGGCTGCAGGAAATAAAACGAGTCACTGCAATAGACCTAGATACATGGCCGGACAATGGTCCATTACACCAAGTGCTTGGCGAACTGTACATGGCCCCAAAAATAAAAGGAAGGGGAGCAGTGTAGAATTGCCAAAATAGCGGCCTACCTGTACCTCCATATAGGAATAATACAGGAAAAGCATGCAGACAATCTATTTCTGGCAAAGCAGCAAGGGGAAACGCTGCAGAAAATCCAAACTAATCTGGACCCTGTAGAGCAAAGGCTCCAGGACCGCCAAGAATCAGAAACAGAGGCTAGGCAGTATATTACCAAATTACAGGAAGAACTGGCTTTCTTACAGCAAAAGAATGCAGGGCAAGAAACCAAATTACAGACACTGCAAAATGAGTATCAGGAAAGGGTTGACTCTTTAAAACCGAATCAGCAGAAGCTGGCCCAACAGTTAATCACAACAGAGCATGCGCACACATTACAGAACCACATAGAATCCTTCAAAAGGGAAAATAATAAATTAATAATTAAAGACATCCACTCTCAAGAGGAATTTGATGAGGAGCGTCAGAAATCTAGTGCATTTAAGAAAGGGGGATGACCTGCCTGAACAGAGGGGCACTCTGGAAAGGGGCGCCTTAGGCCAGGAAGTCAGCCAATTAAAAACTAAGTTAGAGGAAAGAAAGCTGGCCCTTCAGGAGTTTAGTGAAGTTAAAACTGAATATGAGAAGCTACTAGAGAACACCAGGCGGGTGGAGGATGCTCTGGAAAAGAATACTCAGACCAATAATGATAAAACTCAGGAGGTGAGTCTCCTGCAGCAAAAATAGGCCCAGTATTTCCAATCCAGACAGGAAGCACAGAGGGACAAGGAGGCTCTCTGAAAAGAATGATAGGCTCCACAAACAGATAGCCACGCAAGAGCAAATCATTGAGACTAGTAAGGCCTTAATAGAGGAGCAAAAGAGTCAGATTTTGGCATGTAATCAGGGAATAGGGGCTGAGAGAGATGAGGTAGGAAATGACAGAGTAACCCTTGAGCATAACATCAGGGCCCGGTCCTCCGGGACTTCAACCCCTTCAGTACCATGGACTCTGCCGCCCTCATGTCCGCTGGCTCATATGAACCAAGGGCCACAGGGATGGTAGACTTCAGTAGAATTGGCAACAAGGGACTGACAGATCAGCGCCTCCCAGAAATGGATGGCCGGGCATCTCTGTACAGATTCCCAAATGTTAGGGCTAGCCTCTCTGATCAGGAAGGCTCCAGTGAGGGGAGAATCGGGGAACTGGATCCTCAAAGACACTGCCTACCAAAGGATTCGTCTGTACAATTTGGTGGGGAACTCCATGAAACTAGGTCCACAAAGTGCATCTTAAAGACCTCTTTCCAGCTAGGGCAGTGGGGCTGGGGGTACTCGGCCAATCCTGGGAGCAAGGGAGAGTCAGAACACTCTTCTGAGCGCCACAGGTCTAAAAAAACTAAGCCCCCACATTCTGCAAGCCATTCCCAAGCTCGCAGAATCAGGGAGAGCCTAGAGGATCAGATGAGTCAGAGGATGAGTGGACACAGGTGACTAGACTAAAAAGGCCAACAAAATTAAGAGGGCCCTACTGAAAGATCCCCTGAAACAGATCAAGGCCATTAGGAGCATCATAACACCCTATCATAAAAATGCCAAGTATTCAGTTTGGGAGCACCTCAAGTTATACAAGCAAATGATGGATACCTTCCATTTGAAAGATGGCCAGAGTTGCATTCAATATGTCAAGTGGACATTTTCCCGTGAATACCCCAGCTTCTTTGCGGGCTGGAGGATCAGAACCACTCAAGATGGTCCACCTACAGGGCGGCCATCTTAAAACATTTTTCTATACATAGGAACCCCCAAGAGGCCCGCAAAGCGGCATATAATCTGCAATGTGGGGAAAGACCAGGCCCCCACAAGAATTTGTGCAAGAATTAAAATGTGCCTTTGCGCAGACCACCAGGAGGGTGTGCACAGACAGTAGGGAGTTAATTAATACCTTTTTTCATGCACTCCCTAAATACATCATGACCCAGATGGTGAGGGACTTTCACGAGAAGAGATAACTAGACTGGGGTCATTGAACAGGCGACTCGCATTTATGAAGTGTAGAAACCGGTAGAGAATAAAAATACAAATAAAACCCCCAAACCAGCCAACACCCCTGCTGCTGCTAAGGTGGCAGAGGTGAAGGTTGCCCCCATTCTGGATCTGTAGATGGGGGAGGCCTAAAAATATTCCTGTGCACAATCCTTTGAACCAAAGAACCAGACGGCCCCTGGGCCAATCCCAAACAGGTAGTCCGGGAGGTAATCCCACAAATGGGACCCCTAACTCCCTTGATTACATAAGCCCCAGTTGCAAGGGCAACAGACCCATCCTGGGGTATGTGTGGACTCCCACAGCCCAAAGGGGAGGTCCAACCAGGTAGCTGCCAACCCAGGAAACTTCCCTTTTAACTTTCCCCAGGAGGGCAGTAATCCCCCAAATGCCGGGTTGAGCTTCTTTCGCCGGTACCCACCAAACTTCAACCCCCAAAACAACCCTCCTTTCTTTCCCCAATTTCTTGAGCCCAGACAGCCCAATCCGGGAGAGGGGAGGCCAAGGGTGGAGGGTTACCAGAACTAACCCAATCAAGGGTATTATGGGAGAAGGGACAGTTACCCTTCCCGTGATCCACCTACGATGGAACAGAGACCCCCGTACCAGCCAGAGCGGGTGTCCCAACTGGAGCGGCAGGTCCAGAACTTGTCACAGGATCTGGGTCGCATGTTGAGGGCTCAGCAGAACCCTCAGATGAACATGGTGGCCCAGATCCCTCAAATTAAGGATCTGGTACTCCAGAGCAATGACGGGGAGAGCACCCTGACAATCCACCCGTTCCCAGGGAGGAGGCACAGGGGGAAGGTGGGTGTGAAGCCTTAGAGGAAGCTTCCTTCCCCACTCGTGAAAAGCCCGTAGAAACCCATGAACCAGAGCCAGAATCTCCTGGCCCTAAAGTCTGCAACCTAAGGAACAGAGGGTGGGTAGGAGAAATAAAGGGCCTAAAAAGACCCATTTTGTGGAGGAGGTTAAACTGTTCCAATTTGAAGGAGAGTACTCAGAGGGTTCTGGGAAAAAGATCTTCTCCTTCAGGGATGGGGGAACTCCTCCCAAAGAAAAATGGGTCCCGAGAGATCCTAATCAAGACTGGGTAAATGTGGGGACGGAGTTAAAACCGCCCATTATTGAACCCCAGAATGACCAGCCAGAAAATCACCTTGCCCATACCAATTCTGGTGACCGCCTCCAGAAAAAAGGGGGGGCAGCCCAGAATCGGAACCAGGGGAGCCCAAAACTTCTCCAAAATCCAACTGTCACCTTTTTCTTAGTTTCCACAGCTCCCAAACAGAATCGTGCCCAAACTACCCCTCTGTCAGAATCAATAGTAAAGAAATTAACCCACCAATTGGCCCAAAATGCACATTATCTTTGCCCCCTAGAGGAAAAGAAGGGAAGATGTTATCCCCCGGTCCAAATACAGGGGAAATGCACATTTTTGGCGCTGGTGGACACTGGAACCCAAGCCACCCTTCTGTCAAAGGGGGCCTTTGTTCGGCTGAATTCAGGAAGGGGGGGGAGAGATACCAGATCCCTCTCACCCCTCTTCCTGGACAACTTCAGAACTTAGATGGGAATGCAGATTTAGACATTAAAAATGGGTGACAAGGTGAAAAACCCAGTCAAAGTTGTGACTCCAGAGGGCACACCAGTTTACTGGGGAATGACATCCTGCGTAGATTATCTCCCCTAATAGATTGTGTAAACAAGGTCCACTGGACCCAGACTAACCGACCAATAAAATTAAAACATAGCGTCAACCATGTTAGTCTAAATGGCACATGCCACATGGTTGAACAAAACCTGACCAAATTTCATTCCACTTTCAAAACAACAGAAGCCCTGACGTGACAGTAATTGCAGTAGGACACCAAACTAGTGATGGGAAGTCCTCTCTATTTCTGAAAATCAACCTTCCTTCCAGTCTCAAGTGGCATTCCACACTGGAAGGAAATACTCTGAAATTCTATACCAATTCACAATCAGAAAATCCCACTTCTATAGTCCAAAATGATGAGAAACCAGCTCAAAGCTTGGCTGACATTCAGAAAATTGGAGAACAGTTGTTCACCCCTGTTCAGTTAAATGAGGGGAAGGACTCTGTTCTCGCCGAGTGTGTGCGAACAATGGTAAGAGCTTCATCAGCGAAGCCATGTTTTGAAAACTCCCAAAAGATCCAGCCATTTCCACCTTTAAATGAATAGACAAATGGGAAATGGACCTGGAAACTCCCAATTCCAAACATATCCTGCCTAGCAGGTGCATGCTCAAAATTTCGATAGGCAACAAGAGCATAGTGCATAACTATTGGGTCGTGCGAGATGTCCCTGCTGCATTTTATTTAGGCAGTGACATTCTCAATCACTTTGCCATTAGTTTGGACCTAATAAACCTCAAAGCCTGGTGTAATCCCATGGACTTTGATGATCCAGAGAAAGCATTTCTGTCAGCTCAATTGCTGCCATATGCAGTTGAAGTTCAGATTGGAGAGGAAATTGCCATCCCAGAACAAAACCGACAATTCCCACTTTAAGTAAAGTAAGAGGACAGAAACTGCAAAATCTTGACGCATGTGTTCACCTCAATGCCCATTTCCAACAGCAAGGATTGGGGTTAAACCCAACACCACTGGCCAATACAGAACACGACAACTTTCCAATAGTGGTGGATAACGGCGACCTTAGGAGTATCACTTTGGGCACAGGCACCATTATTGGAATGGCGGTTGATGACTGACATTTTTCCATATATTTAGGTAATGAACTGCTAGGCCCAATCCCCAATGAATGTTTTGACAGTGATAGCGACAATGACACAACACCAGACATGATCTTCACCCGGCATGTGGGGAATTTCCTGGTGTACTCTTCCTGCCCTTATGGTAAGGAAGAGGTGACCTGTGACTTCAGGAGGGATGAGGTGATCTTTCAAGTCCACCAGGACTGCCTTCCCCATCTGAAGCTATCAGTCCAAGTCAGTACTTTAACCAGGGACTTCTCCACCCAGATGGAGAAGGCTGCTGAGATAGCCAAACCAGACGTCTTTCCGGGCTTCAGGCAGATGGTTGAAGAGAGAGTCAACCTAGTTGATGCCTGTGAGACTCTGGAGCAAAAATCAAAACAAGTTTTCTTAGATTTTCAAGATCTTTGCGGTGAATTCATATGACTGTGGTCGCACCGAAATCCATACAACAATTCCCACTGACCCTGGCATGACTGCAGTGTTTGTGAAGCAATATCGCTTGCCTCTCGCATCTATGGAGTCCTTCACAGAGATAATTAAAAACCTTGAGTCCCGTGGCATAATTCGTCCAGTCCACCGCACCTTCAATAATCCGGTGCTGGGGAATTTTGAAACCAAATGGCCAGTGGAGACTGTGCTCACCTAAGGGAGCTCAACAAACGGGTCCACACTTCCTGATGGCCTCTTCCCTACATTGACCAAGGGCTGGCCCAGATCCAGGGGTCAAAGGTGTACACTGCCATTGACCTGACGAATGGATACTGGACTGTACCTGTCAGTGGGGAGGACCAATACAAGCTGCCCTTTACCTTCCGGGGGCAGCAGTTCACTTGGACCCAGACTCCCTTCGGATACATCAACTCGGACAATGAATTTAATATCTTTTTGCATAAGGCCATGCCCGACTTGGGTGAAAGGGGTAATCTGGCCTATGTAGATGATGTTGTAATCAAATGCTCAACTGTGGAGGAACACATAGCGGAGATCCGTTATGTTCTGACACAGTTGCGGGCTGCCGGAGCAAAACTTTTTCCAAAAGGCACAGTGGTGCAGGACCCGTGTCAACCTCTTGGGGCATGAGAACTCCTGAGGGTCTCTGTCCCCAGGAAAAGAAAGTAGAAGCACTCCAGAAATGAAAAGACTCCACAACTCTGTGGGAGCTAAGGAGCCTCCTTGGACTGACTAATTACAGCAGAAAGTTCATTGAGGACTACGCAGAGATCACAAGACCCCTGATCCATCTGTTGAATGGGGGGGGGGTCAAGTACGAGTGGGGTCCAGAACAAGCCGAGGCAGTAAGCCAACTCCAAAGAAGCCTCTCACAAGCGCTTTGCCTAGCTTACCCTGTCAAAAACAAGTTCTTCTTGGAGACAGGGTTCTCAAATTCATGCTTGACTGCAGTATTATATGAAAAGCATGACCAGGTCAATAACGTCTTCTCCTATGCGAGTAAGACTTTATCCTCTGTGGAGGAAAAATTCAACGATTGTGAGAAGGCACTCCTGGCAACGGTGTGGGCATTGAAGAATTACCGCCCGTTCATCCAGGGGGAACACATCATAGTGGAGACTCCACACCAGCCTCTGCAATATCTTCAAAGTGACAGAATCCGGGCTGGAAATGCGAGTAATTCCCGAATTACTTCCTGGATTCTGTCATGCAAGGCTTTCCTGTGGAGGTCAGATATGGCCAAAACAAGAAGATTCCCCTCGCGCAACGTCTGGCTGACTTGCATGATTGTGCCAGAGAAAACTGTCTTGAGGACGAAAGTCTTAAAATCAAGGACAACATGGAGGCGTATTAATTCTCCACACAAGGTCTATGAAGAAAAGTGTGAGGGAATGCCCACTGTCTATGTGGATGGGTGCTCCTATCATGTTGACAACAATGGGTTAAAGGAACTTGTGGCCGGCGTGGGGAATGCATGGGTTAATGATGCCCCAGAACCCTCCGCTGCGTACAAAATCGCTCCCCGTAGTAGTCCAGTGGCAGAGCTGATGGCTGTGCATCAAGCCATCCTCACTGCTGTCCAACGGTTTATAGTCATTTGGTCGAAAACAAAAATGTCGAAAAAAAGTCATTATTTTTTCAATGTTTTTTTTTCAAAATGGGGGGTTCCCCCAAACCCCTTTTTTTTATTTTACCCATTTTTTTTATACTTACCAAACCCAAAAAATACATATAAATAAAAAAATAATATATTCGACGTTTTTTTCCCCACATTTTTTTTTTTCACCATTTTTGTCATTCGACTTTTTATTTTCGACATTATGACTGCACACCCTGTCCAACACCAATTCCACTAACTGGTCATAATCACCGATTCATATTATGTCCGGAACGGGTTCGTGGAGCACCTGGTTAATTGGAAAACCAGAGGCATGCTATGTGCTAACAATAAACCACTAGAACATGGAGAACTAATACAGAATATTGATGATCTGGTCACCTCGAATGGAATGACCATCTACTGGGAAAATATCAAGGGTCATTCGAAAGTAGAGGGACCAGACAAAACTGGAAATTACTTAGCTAATCAGCTGGCCAAAACCGGAGCCATCCAAGGGGATCTACTTGAGATCGAGTCCCTGTTGGGGAAATCTAGGTCACTGCGATCACTAGGTCCTATACAAATGCTCACAATGAACTCTCAACTGCCAAGTGGAGTAAGGAGACCCCAGATGGTGATTTGATTACAGCTCAAAAAGGGGACCAGATAATTAAATGTTATCAACCAATTGAGGACCCTGAGAACTTTCCCTTGACAGATACCGATTGCATTGGGAAAGAGGACCTCAGAGTGTTGATGAAATGTCCAAATATGTTCCAAGACGGTTTGGCCATGACCAGTGGGTGATCCCCACCTCATTCCGAAGCCTGATGCGAAATCACACCCATGATGCGGCCACAGCCGGTCATCGGGGGTTTCATACGACATTAGAAATCTTATGAGGGGTTGCATACTGGCCACACATGGGGCAGGACCTCGACCAATACTTGAAGGGGTGTCTTGTGTGTGCACAATTTCAACCAACATCACTCACACACCGTGCTCCCTTCCAAAAGAGGGGGATGACACTGCTTTGGTCAGATTTTCAAGTCAATTTCATCGGGCCCGTGGTTCGCTCCTCTAGGGGGAACAAGTACATGTTAACCATAACATGCTTGTTTACTAAATGGGTGGACGAAGGATGGTGCTACCCCAGTATCTGCTCTACAGCACCCAAGAGCAGACCTTGATAAATGCCTCTACAACTCAGGAGTATGTTGAGAATCTGAGAAAACACCTTCAACATGTTTTTGCGTATGCTCAGCGGAATCTAGAAAGATCTGCAGACGGTATGAAGACCCACTATGACCTTAAGACCAACTAAAAAGGAATATCAAGTAGGAGAGCGGGTCTACTTGTACAATTTCCAAAGGAACCAAGCCAAAGAGCGCAAATTGCTCCCAAGTTGGCGGAGTCCTTTTGAAATTGTGGACAGAATCTCACCAGTCGCCTACAGAATCTACATCCCCAAGGGCAATTTGACAGAGGGGGGGGAAGACCAGTGGGCCCACATAAACCAGCTAAAGAGTTGCCATCCCAGGCATACTTGGTGGCAAATAGAGGAGCCGACCAGAAACCCAGAAGGGGAAAATCCAGAGACATAAAAAGAATTATTAAATGTTCATTGTGTACATGCAAGGAGAGTGTTAAGACCATTATTAAATATAGGCGGGGAATAGTGTTAACTGTATTCCATGCATGCATCTGCCCCACTACACCCCTGGGGGTACAGTAGTGGGGAAATTTCCATAACCGTGCTATGCTCTGTTTTCTAGCACTGGAACTAAGAACCTCCTAATTACCAAGGAAATTCTCCTCGGGGACTGGAAAAAAGAACCAAGAGCCCGAAGTGTCGCTCCATACTCCCAACCAGAGCCAGCAAGGAGAGCATGTCGCATCCATCGTTGACGGGAGAAGCAACCAGATTTTTTTCACATGGACTGAAGGAAAAATACCACATGCCCAACTCCCCCATGACTGGACGTCATGATGGAGTCGGGTGGGGGGGGCATATGTGGAATATTTTTATCCACGCCAATGCGCCACACTGCACACCTTTGCCAATGGGGAAAGAAAACTGCCAGAAATGGAGGTGATAACCCCTATGTGCACTAAATCTGCAAAATTGTGCATGGTTCACAAACCACAAAAGAGCTGCACACCCTACCACATACACAGGCAAAGGTGGTGTAAAAACAGGAATCACTGTCACCCGTCATCTGTCACCTGAAACAAGGCCACAGAAGGGCAAAATCCAAAAATGCCCTTAAAAATTCAGTCATTTTCCCAGAGAATTATGGAAAGGAAAGGGTGCTGAAATCAAAGATGCTCCAGGCAGTCATAGGAATCCAGGCATCACTGCCTGACAGCTGCCTAAGGAAATTGGCCATCAAACCAAGTTTAATTGTGTTTTCTTTTTCCTGAAGAAGTGAAAAATCTGCCCGTTTTAAAGCATTTTTCTGTGAAGGGCTTAATTCCTTTAAAATGTCAAAATCCATTACATACTCTGTTCATTTTATCTTTTAAATAAAAGATTGTAGGTAAACCTTACAGGAACCCAGTCTGGAGCTAATCAACCATTTAATTCTGATCTGACAGTGCCTGGCCTGGGAAAGTTGACATCTCAGCTTGACACTCCCTTGCTACAGGAAGGCTTAAGTGATGCTAATGGTTCCGGCAAAATGACAACAAGCAGTACAATGGGACCTCAGTAGACTTTCGCCTGGGGCTGAGCCAAGGAACAAAGGACAGGCTGAGCATTGACCTCTGCTGGGAGGGGTGGGAACTTCCCCCTCCAGGAAGGGAACACGACCCCCCCCCCCCTGGTCAAAAGACTGGACAGCTGCTACTTGAGAAGGGGAGGTTACAAAGGAGAACTTTGATGTTGAATCCTTATGTTTGATTAAAGTTTAGAACTCTTTAACGGAGCAACCTAAAGAGGAACAAATCTGAAAATTGGTAGACATTAAACTAATTTCAGGATTGTTATTTGAAGACATTTAGGAAACTTGTACCATTTACGGAACCAAAGTTATGAAACATTTCTCATTGTAGCAGAATGATCAATGTTGCAAACCTAAAATTGTATGTACATGATCCACTGATCAGCGCCCGGAGATGTACCGAATTAGAAATTATTCCAAACCGTTCTAGTTAAAATTGATAAAAATCTGTAGAATAACCAAGACAGCTTGCACACAGATGGGGAGTGAATGTAAATGTAGACAATCGAATATGAAATGTGTCCAATTTTATTAGGGTACATAATGTTAGAAATGTACATTTGTGCAAAAGTTATGTTTTGATAAAAAACCATGTGGGGGTTCCTAAATCCTGTCATAAGGATGACAGCTCTGTTCAGACCGCCAACTAGGACAAAGCACATGCCTGTAGCCACTCGCAGACATGGGGCTGTGTTGTGAAGCTCTGCCCACGCCATAAACTTTGTAATGGATAAATATAGGAGTTTCACTACACATAGGGACACTGCTTTCAGAACACATCCAGATGTCCGCGCAGCACCTTATTCCAGAACTCTTCATCTTGTAGCTGAATCCAGAATCTCTGAAGATCCAGATTTCTTTGCAGAATCCATACTTAGCATTGCTGAACTATTGCTAGTTTGACCCAATTGCAAACATACAGAACTTAAAAGAATAATTCTGATTCAGCTTGGCTTGCTGCCATTAAGGCTTGCCCGCTGAAACTTGCATCCTGCTATCTACCGTGTCCAGTAACCAGAAGGGGCCCTTCCAAATCCAGTCTGAGGTGCAGTCCAAAATTGTCCAGAACTGCGCCGCTGATCCAAATCCCTTATTGTTCACTTCTTTCTGTTTTACTTTGATACTGTGCCTTCCTTACAGATGTCAAAACGGGCCTCAAGTATTGAATGATCACTGTAACATGAAAGTTTAATATCAAAGTTCAAGACCTTTTGAAAGCATCCAACTATCAACACTGTGGTGGCCAAGATTAGGCCCCCCTCGGCAAGCCCCAGTTTGCAGCAAATAAGGAGATTAGACAGCCGGGTGGTAAATCAAGCTTCATGTGTATTGGTCGCAAATACACAGCATACAGAGTTATCAGCAGGGAAAAACAGCATGCAAGTGTTCGGGCAGCTGGCACAAGCTCTCTCTCCAGTCCCCCCTCCTGCAAGTTTATATAGCATGTCATAGGCAAACACTAATATGTTTATGTACTATCACAATGGGGGTGTTACTTGGCACGGCATGGCAGTTGGCAAGAACTGTCGACATTTCCCTTGTGACCTTGTGACGGAGTCCTGCAGGGACATCATGTTGTATTAAGAATAAGCGGCATTCACAGAAACCCCTTCTGATATCGCCCATATATGGGGCTAATGCTAAACTTGTAGCGAATAAGCAGAAGGGAAGGTCTGACGTGTCCTCTGCCCTAGGAGGGGTTTGAGCCTATGTGGGGGTGTTGTGTAGACTAGGCTCAGGGAGGTGACATGGAGAGTCTGAGAGCCTCAGAGTATTGCATAACATTGCATAGCAATCTTACACATCATGGCATAGCATAGCAATCCTGCCACAGCAACCTCCTGTTTGGTCGTCCCTGAACAGGGTGTAAACCACAGGGAGCAGGAATGCAATTTCAAAAATTCGGTTTTCGACATGTGACCTAAAACATCTCCCATTTCCTGTTCATTGGAGGTGTCCTCCGTAATGTGAAATTCAAGTGGCGGAGGCCTAACCTCGGTGGGCAAGTGAGACACATGTTTAGCACAGCATGATAGAAGGCCGCGAATAAGAAAAACTATCATTGCAAAGGCGGAAATTATAACGACAACAAATATAGTTAATAGTTGATTGGGCGGATCCGTTAGTCCAAGTTGGATTGTTGGGCAATTGACCACAGATGATATTCAGGGTAGACCATCCAAGTCCACCCAATCGGCCCCCTCTGATCCCTCCAATCAAAGTCTACAGTTTCCACGTTTACAATGATTCCCTGCCTTAGACAAAGCAGCGTCTTCTTATTGGCTAACATTAATGCCGTCAGAATTCATATCACCCACATTCACTGTATGGCCACTGGAAACAAATCTATCCAGCCATTCACATGATTAATAAGAAATACTATGGTCTTATTCAGGTCCTTAATGCCAACATGCAAATAAATGTCTACAATTAAAAGATCATGACAGTTCTCGCATGTCATTCTGATATGGGTGGCTAAAATACCAAAACTCACATGGGCCCTCCCCATAACCAAAATGACTGCACGATTTTACCAAAGTTAAGAGAACACCAGAAGGGCGACCCACGCAGCCCTTCTTAAACAACTGGAATATCAGTGTAACCATCAAACACTGGAGGACAGGTCAACCATATTTCTTGCACAGCAATAATCGTATAGGACTTGAGTTTCATACCTAATGCTGGATTAGAGAATAAATGCGAGTGACCCTGTGTGTTCCATGACGATATATAGGATGGATTATTCTGGGAGCCCACAGGCGATGCCACTTGGTCAATTTTATTGTTGCATCACATTCAACAACCAGGAACAATCTTTAGTTTTCTCAGATACCTTCATTTTCTGCTTCAAGCATTGAATCTCGTCACCACATATTTGTTCAGTTTCTGACCCTCTTGTTATAGTCACTGTTCTACATAATTCCTTATGCTGAGAGACATTGCCGAGGTTGAGCTTCTTTGGGTCGCACATACACTGTTTGTCCTTCTGACTGGGCTTGATTGTTCTTCCGGTCCTGTAGCCTGTGGTCTAGTTGCACTGCCAAGTAAATGTGTTCCGCACATCCTATGAGGGATTCACTACCTGAGCCAACACGTCCTTTAACTCTCCTTGCAAGCCCCGGTAGAAGAGCTTCTTTTTTCTTCTGGCCAATTAGTTTCACCCACTAGCCTGTTAAAGGTGGCGATGTACGTTAATAGATTCTGGTTACCTTGTCGGAGGGATATCGACCCATATCCAAGACTTGACCTCTGGTGTGCCGGGCGCATAGCTTCTCGAGCTCCTGTTGGAAACCCCTGAAATCACAAAGCAATGGATTATCACGGTTAACCAAGGAAATCGACCAATCTGCAGCACTGTCTCCCAGATAAGAGCACAAACACAACTCTTGACTGGTCGTTTGGGAAGGCCCCTGGTCTGCATAGGAAGTGCAAATGGCACTAATTCATGAATATTGCATATTTGTTGATATCACCTGTGAAGTGTTCTGGCGGGGCTAGGGGTACAGCTCCAGGGAGGACAACCTGCACGGGCGTGGACTGGAGAGGTGCGGTAGACGGAGCAGATCCAGGCAGCGGGGCTTGCCCTGCATGTGTTTATAGTAACTGCCGGGCTAGTTCTTCTGTGCAATCACGGTTTACAATGAGTTCTCTTCTCAGGGCATTGGTTTCCTGTCGGGCGGCGTGCACCTCGGCACGCAATTCCCCCAGCAACTTTAAATAACAAAGATTCAAGAAGAACTGAATTTGATTTAACTTCCACTTTCATATTCCCATAAAGAGAAACTAATATACTAGGAACCCGATTTATTTCAGTAATTGTCTGGTCAGATGAGTTATCTCTGTTACAGTTTATTTCAGGCACGTAGAAGGAACGCCTTCTAGCTGGTACAAAGGATGGAGAAGAGCCAAGGGCAGTGTCCATAAAACTGCACTTTTAAAGTTGTATTAGGCAAGCAGGTAATGGTGGGCATGGCAGCCGTGGTAGAAACGGTGCCAATTCCTTGTAGGTTGTTTGATTCTCGTATAAAGGAGTTCTGAGGAAATAAAGCAGATGCACTCAAGTTGCCACGTAAAAAAGTGTCTGCAAATCGTACTTCTTCAACAACTTTAGGCTTGACCTTTGAAAGAAAAAAGGATGTAATCTGCTTAGTTACATTTGTTTTTTTGTAGTGGGCATAGACTGGGAGCGGCAGGAAGAATTGGCAGTTTTCTTTAACCATGTCAACATCATCGGGTACCCCCGGTTTTATTCCCAGGTGAGTAGCGTGTCCCAGAGATCGGGGGGAGTGGGAGATTTGCAGCAACCAACATTTCTGCATCCGAAATGTGGTTGGATTTCTATTGCTGAGACATTGGTGTCTTCCCATTGCTCTGGTCGTACCTGTGACTTGCTGCAGCCAGTGTTCCATTAAACGCACGTCCACGACCCCCTCTATAGTCCCTATCCAAGCTCAACCAACCGGTGTGAACCAGTAGGTGTATTTAATAAATAAAACCGGAAAATCTTAAGAGAGGCTTATGTGACGTACTGCTCTCAATTGGAGGGGTTTAATCAAAAGACCTCAATTGTCCACACCAAGCAGCAGTTAAGACCGGAGAGCCAGCATAATCTGATAGCACGAAACTATGTATATCGTGTACTGAGCAGCTACACAGTCTGCACAGACTACTACTCAACGCAACTCTGCACCGCTCTGCGGCTTCTTGGGGTTTTAGTAATCTACTCCTCCTCCAACACCAAGGGTCACTGATGGCCAGCAAAGACAGACTGCGTACAGCTCCTCCTGCACATATTTAATACTCCATGCTATCCTGATAGACTTGCTAAGTGTAATCGATGTCCCCAAGACCCTGCTGATTTCCTACATGTGCCGTGGGAATGTTAACAGATAAGCCCATTGTGTGTGCAGCTTGGAGGACCTGTGGGGCAGATGCTACATTGTCAAGTGAGCAAATCGCCAGAACTCTGGTTACTATCATTGTTTGAATTGGAGTCCCGAGCCGAGAAAAGCTGTTGGGCATGGCTTCTATTGTGGTATGGTTTCTATTGTGGCAAGGTCATTGATTGCCAGGGCGTGGAGGAAGAGTAGAGCACCATGTTTTCAAGAATGGTTGTACTGTCTAAACAATTGAGAAGTATGTGACTCAGTATGCATCGTCATTACCTAGCAGGAGCAGACCATAGACTATTGGGGCCGTTTAAGGACTTACATGGCCAGGGATGCTATGGAGAATCGGAACATGGCGATGAGAAGAATATTTCTATATACTTCTACGGCCATTGGACGGATTTATTTGAGCGTATCCTGTGTATCGCATTGCTCAGTGGTGGTTCAAGGATGGTGGAGGTGGGATTGATGGAGGTGGGGGGGGGGAAGTTGACTTTCACTTACCATGAGACTTGATTGTGTGACTGGTAGAGGGGACGAATGGGGAGATTACGAGTTAACTGTCTTAAGAGCCGTTTCACAAATCAGAATGAGCAAGATCTCTGTAAGATTTCAGCTGCTGTATTTCTTTTAAGGAAAACTTTTAATGTCCCTTTTCCTAATTTTAAAAATAGAAATGATTATAGTAGAGTGCTATGTTGCTGTATAATATTGTGCACATATTCACTTATATTAGCTTTGTGCCAGACCACTTCAGATGTATAGTGCTTTATTTTACTCTGTCCGTCTGAACGGCCTGGATTCCCACTGGGCTTGGTACTCTGTTACACTTGCATCAACATTTTAGCTTTCATAACTATTAATAAATGGATAAAAGAAGCCTTAAATGTCCGACTTCTCTTGCTCTAGTGAGCAGAGAGAAGCCACCCCACTGATGGTAAAAAGAAGGACTTATACGCTTTTTAATTGTTTTGTTGTTTTTGTAAGGTCAAAGAGCAATATTGTTGCTCTGCAAGACATGAGGTGAGCCATGCATGATGTTTAACACAGCAATGCAATAATACATTATAAATAACCAAAACGTTTTTAAACTAAACCCTGAAGAACTACTAGTATCTGAACCTACCAAGTTTTACATTTTACATCTAAAAGGGCTTACGGAAGCTCCAAACCCCATAGATAAGGATACTCTTTGTCTAAACCAAGGGCTGGACACACTAGACCTATCCTGGAATCTAGTTTAATCTCCAAGTCCAAAGATGACCAAATAACCTCCCTGACCTGAACTCTGTTTGGCACAATTAATGTAATCCCCTTTCCTACCTGAAGGCCAGGAACCATCTTGTTCTGCCATCCAGGTGCCGCCATTGGAGCTCTCCTTCTTCCCAGACTGGCAGAGACACTCGAGAGAGGTGCTCTTGCTCTCTTGGGTCAAGGAACCATAAATCGCCTCAGCCTGAGGAATAGGTCGGATCTGTTGTACGGAGAACAGTCCCTTTGACTTCATGTTGAGTTATTGAACTGCCTAGACCACCTCCGCAAGGCCCTGGCTGAGCTCATTAGGATTGCTGCCAGATTGCATTGGATGCCTTTTGCTTTCCCGCTTGGGCTTTGCATCCAAGGGACAACCACAGCCTTATCCTGGGGTGGTGTGAAGGTCAAGGTTTCCACCAGTCCATTGGTCTATCGTTCCTCGGATTTTTCTCGGGCTCAGTTGGATGGTAGGACTGGGACTCTTGTGTGGTTGGGCTCTCTTCCTCCCTTGCGCCACCAGTATCGGATCTCTTGTTTTTTTGGGTCGCCCACTGGCTTCTTGTACATAAATGGCTCTTTAGTGGACATTTGCTGTTCTTATGGCATCTTCCAAAGTGGGTTCATATAGGTGCCATATAACTTTGTGCAGATAAGGCGGCAGGACATATATGAATTGCTCCAGAACCGGTATGTCCTTTTCTTTTTTTTTTTTTTAAACTTAAAACTTTACAACATTAACCAAAACCAACAACAAACAAAACCTAACAATCACACTGGCACCTCTTTGTGGATTCCGCCCTGCATCGTTGTTCTTCATGGTGCGGGCCCGTGGTCGTGCTCTGTGGTCAGTGGCCAACCCTCCCATCTAGTCCGATCTCAGGTCGATTTACTTGTATTCCCCTTTGCCTGGGCTGCTCCTCTCGTCTACCAGTTCTCCTATTTGTGCTCACTCGCTCCTTCAGGGTCGTCTTTGCCGCTCTCTTCCCTTTGTCCAAATAAATCCTGTACCAGGGAGTTCCATGCAAGTATTTTATGTCCACTCTCCCCTTCTGTCCTCTGCACCGACCTTGTCCGCAGCTCTGTTTCAGCCACTGACCATTTTTTTAAATCTGCCCACCATGAGCCTACGCTTGGTCCCGAGTTGGAGTTCCATGCCTTTGCTATACAGCACTTTGCCAGAATGCACAACAGATCCTTCATCTTGGCCAGATGTGTATTTTGCCTGCCGCCTCTAGGAAAGAGGCCCAATAGGTAAGATTCAGGGGACAATGCTTGCATATGAATTCCACCCCCCGCCACCGTTTGTTTGATTCCCTCCCAAAAGGTCTATCACCGGGCAGGTCCAAAACATGTGCAGCATGACAGCTTCCTCCTCAGGGCAGCGTGGACAGTTACGGGGCTCCCCAGTCACCATCGCAGTCATTCTCTTGGGTGTGAGAAATGCTTGGTGCATGAGGTATAGCTGCACTTGTTTAAATCTCGCATTCCTGGACACCTTTCGTAGGGTATTTCAGGACCCTGGACCACTCCTGGTCAGTGAAGGGCCTCTGGAGCTCCCCTTTGTTTGCAGCTCTCGCTCGTTGTTGGATGTCAGCATCTGCTGGTACAGTCTAGAGATCGTGTTTCCCCCTTTGGATACATCATAGCATGTGTCTAGCATCCCCCTTGGGTTCTCGTGTTCTGGGAGTTCTGGCCATCTTTTCTTGATTTATCTGGACTATACTGTTGGTTAGTATGAACTGACCACTGTGTATGTCGTGCTCCTCCATCAGCTGTTGGAATTCCACCTATTGTCCTTCCTTCCTCAAGTCTCCTATCTGAGCAATGCCTTTAGCTTCTCATTGGGATTTATATATTGCGAGGGTACCTGTATCTGCGCCTACGAATCCCGCAAGGGGGATCTGTGTGGAGTAGGGGTCCTGTGCCCCTGGAGTTTCCATGTTTTGTTCAACAGGGTCAGGCCCAGCTTGACGATATTAGGTAGGGTCTTGGTCAGGGTCTTTCCGGTCCATAAGATTTCCCTTGGGTAATATTGTTTCAGCACCGGCTGGAAGAGCAGTGAGTCTACTGAGGTCTTACCCCCAAACCATCTGACCACAAATTGCAGTTGCCCAGCGAGGTAATCCCGCTCAAAGTCTGGCTATCTGATGCCCTCTGCTTCATAGTTTCTTTGCAAAGTGTTCAGCACAATCGTATTCACCCCCTACCCCCCCACAGGAATTCCCGTACCATTGTGTAAAGAATGCCTTGGGTATGCCGTATGGAGTATCTGTGAATTGGTACAGCATGCGTGGCAATGCAGTCCTCTTCAGCAAGGCTGCCCTCCCCATCATCCCTAGCTGAAGTGTCTTCCAGAAGGTCATGGCCTTCTGCGTCTTCTCGAGGGCCACCCGTGTATTGAATTTGTGTATCCAGGGTATCGTGGTGCACTTCTTTCCCCAGATAGCGGAAGGAGTGCGGTGCCCATGTGAGTCCTAGGTCTGGCAGTTGGTTCAAGGGGAACCATCTTAGATCGGCCAGGGGGAAAAGTGAGGATTTATCTTTATTGATGGCTAGTCCAGAAAGTTTAGTGTACACCTCTATCGCTTCCAATAGACATGGTAGGTTTGCCCAGGGGTTCCCCACGAAGAGGAGCATGTCATCTGCGTATAACGAGATTTGATGTGTGACCCCATCTATGGCCCTCATTACGACCTTGGCGGAGAACCATGGTGCTATTTGCACCATGGTCCATGGCGCTAAGCTGCCAACTCCGCCATGGTGGTTGGCGGACTTACCGCCCCATTCCGACCTTGGCGGGGCGGTAAGTCCCCAATCCCCATTTACCCTTCCCCATTCCCATTTTTGCCCCATAGGGTATAATGGGAGTGGGGAAGGCGTTAATTACGCCACCGTAAATTACGGTGGCGTAATTAACAACAAGGTCCCTTAGCGCCATGGTTTTTACCGCCTGCAAAAAGCAGGCGTAAAAATCACCATGGCGCTACGGGAACTCGTACTCAGGCGGAAAGGGGCGCCATGGTTTACGCCGGCGTAAACCCCTTTCCGCCAGGGTCGTAATGAGGGCCTATGTCTATCCCGGTGTCCCTGTATTCAGCTCTAAGAAAGTCTGCCAAAGGTTTGACATTGGTGACAGTGGGCAACCCTGCTTTGTGCCTCTCTAGAGCTTCTGAGATATGTCTCTTAAACTCGCTTTGGGATTCTTATAAAGTAGCTTGACCCATCGGAGGAACCCCTCCCCTATCTCAAGTGCGCGAGGACCTTCGTCAGCCACTCCCAATTCAGAGTCGAAGGCTTTAACAGTGTCTAGTGACGCTATAGCGCCTTCGCCCCGTCTTGGGTTCGTTTGGTCCACCACATGTGGAGTCTTCATAGATTCCACATTGTGTTCCATCCCGGGACATAGCCCGTTTGGTCCTAGTGGATTAATGTGGGTATCACCTGTTTGAGCCGGTTGCCGAGCACTGCCGTGAGGATTTTGGAGTCTTAGTTAATCAGGGAAATCGGCCTATAGGAGGCACAGTCTAGTGGTGTTTTCCTCGGTTTTAGGATGGGTATGATGACCGATTCCGACATGCTATCTAGCAAGTGCCTCTTTTCGAACGCCTCTTGATAAATGTCCAACAGTCTCGATGCTAAGGTGCCCTTGTATTCCTTATGAAACTCGCCCGGGAGCCTGTCAGGTCCCGGGGCTTTGCCAGATGCTAGCTCAGTGATTATAGTCTCTAGCTCTTCCACCGTGAGGGGAGCATCAAGTATTTGGACCTGCTCGTCCGTTAGCTTTGGGAGTCTGATCTCTGCAAGGGTGTCTGCTATATCCCCCGTCTCTGCCGCTGGGTTAGGAGCATATAATTGCTCATAGAATTGTGAGAATATTCTGTGAATACCCTCCTGGGTTCTAACCTCCACCCCCTGCTTTGTCTTTTTTCACATTAATGGGTTCTCTCCTGTGCTCCTGCCTGGTGAGCAAGGCCAGGAGTCTGCTAGGCTTATACCCCACCGCATGCAGCCGCTGTATGTACTTGCCATAATCCAATCGCCCCAATCACGACACATTTCAGTCTCAAACTTGCGAGTTCCCCAGGCTCCTCCCCAGTTATACCTGCTTGGCGTTCGGCTACTTCTATCGCTCACTCTCCACCTCCCTGCGATCCGGCAGGGCACTTCACCACTACGCCACTCTCTACGCGACCTATGTTGTGCTCAAAGTAATCATCTATCGTGTCTTGCATATATCCCTGGGACTCTCACTCCTTCAATGCCTCCGACCTCAGCCGCCACGTTGATATTGGGGCCTTCCTAGGAGTGTGTACCCATGTCGCTAGCAGTGGTGCATGGTCTGATAGTGTCAGTGCCAATGTCAATCCCTGTGAATTGGCCCAGAGTTTCCGTGCCTGTGAATAAATAATCTATGAGTGTGAATATCCCGTAGAGGGCGCTGTGGTGTGTACAGGGTTTGTGCCGCAAAATTTGCCATTTCATGCCGCAAAATCCTGGAGGGTCTGCTTAATGTCAATCCCTGTGAATTGGCCCAGAGTTTCCGTGCCCGTGAATAATCTACCGTGTGTGAATATCCCGTGGGGGGCGCTGTGGTGTGTGTACAATCTCCTTTGTCAGTGTACCTTCCTCCAGACTTGCTCCAGGTGCAGTTCGATCAGGATAGTTTGTAGAGCCTTCCCTGGTGGTGCCGGCTTCCTGTACTTGTCATCAGATCTGTCCATAAGCGGGTCCGGTGTGCAGTTAGTCACCTGCCCAGATGAACGTCGCCTCTCTGTATTGGGACAGCTTGGTACTATTTTCCTGAAGAACTCTGTTGCTTCATGATTCGGTGCATATGTGTTTATCAAGCTTATCCCCCTGTTCTCCAGCATTGCGTGTAGTATCACAAGTCTACCTTCCGGGTCGTTTTCCTGCTTGATCAATTAAAATGGGACCCCCGGGGCAACCCATATCAGTACTCCCCTGGCGATGAGTATGTTGAACTCAGACATTTTGGACCCCCATTTCTTGGCTTCTTTGGTTTACTTCTCGGGCGTTCAGCGAGTTTCTTGTAGCAAAGCTATTTTAACCTTCACCCTTTTCAGCCATGTGTACACTCGGAGTCTCTTGACATAAGCGTTGAGTCCTCTGACGTACCAGGTTACGATGGTTACCTCGTCTAGACCCATTTTTCTATTGTTCACTGTGGGCCAGCCTTGCCCCCGTCCTTTTGCAAGCCCGCTTGCCTGATACTCATTGCTCTGGCCCCAGTCTGTGCTGTCCTACCATCCCTTGGGTATATTGTCTGTTTCTGCTCGTTAGTGCCTTTTTTTTGCCAATGTCGCTGGGGGCCCTAGCCTAGAGAGGCTTTTGTGTGTTCGCTTCTTTCGCCACTATCGCTGTGCCTTTTGTGTGCGGCTTCTCCTCTATTCATGCCTTCCCTCAACCATCTAACTACAACTAATAAACGCTGAGCCACCCTCCCCTGCTCGGGCCTCGCTGCTTCTCTTGCTCTGCCCACCCAGGTGGGACCGGCCCGCCACAGTGTGATGTCTTGAAACGGACATTCTAACTAATAGAATTCTTTGGGGTTTCGTGCCCTGTCCTCTCCCGTGGCAGGACCAAAGCTCTCCGCTCCTTTGTTTTTATTCCATCTGGCTTGCATAATCGATGTGGTGTCGGAGCCGTCTTTTTCCCATGATGGGCTCATTCCAGCTGTCTACGTGGTGTGTTCCAATCATTATTGTCGTTCCTAGGTCTTTGTTGCGGGATACCATGTTGATCCATCATCTTCTGTTGTCTCAAAAAAGTGTGATTTGCCATCTCGTATTACCTTCAGTTTTGCCGGGTACAGCAGCATGTAGTGTATACCCGCTGCTTTAAGGCGTTCTTTGGTGGTGCCATATCGCACCCGTTGTCTCTCAACCAGCACTGTGTAGTCCGGGTATATCGTTATTCTGGAGGAGGGTCTGGTTATCACTCCCCCCTTCTCTTGAAAATGTCAATTATTTTCTCCTTTTCTTTAAAATTCTATATTGGGGCCTCCTGGTCAGGGCCCTGTGGGCTCTCTCCACCATGAAACCTTGGGACAGTACCCTTGCCCCGATCTCCTGCAGCAACAGGTTCTCAACGTAGATTGTGGGGTCGTTGCCCTCTTCTCCTTCCGGCAGCCCAACAATCTGAATATTCTTCCTTTGGGCCCTCCCTTCTCCGTCCTCCGCCCTCTGTTCCAGGATCTTCACCCGTTGCAGCACATCTGTCATTTGGGTCTGGGTGGTCGCAGCATCAGTGGTATTTTGCTGCACTTGCTGTTCCGCCGTGCCTATTCTGTCTGCCAGGGTGCTGACGTCTTGCCGGAGGAGATTCATGTCCACCATGACTGTGTCCATCTTGTTTTCCAGAGGTGCCTTCAGGGCTGCTACAGCTGTGTCCAGCTTGCTTTCCAAAGACGCCTTTAGAGCTGCTATAGCTTCTAGAATTGGGCTCGCGCCATCACCCCCCACCCCTTGCTGTGCAGAGCTGGTTGAAGCTATGGCTGCAGCCGATGGAGCGGGTTGACTCTTGTCCAACTTCCTGGCGAAAGAGTCAATGCTGGTTTGTCTGCCTCTTCCCCTCTTTGATTTACTTGACATACTTTGCTGTGTAACTTTATACAGTGTCTTCCCTTTCTTCACCTTGTCAGGCGGCCCCTCTTGTATGCGTGTACGGCCGTACTCCAGTGGGCCTGTCTCTGTACCCTTGTGTGGGTTTGTCCACCCTTGCTTTCCACTCTGGCAGTAGCCCCCCTTGGGTGGCCGGGGGGGGGGGGGAAGGTCACGGAATGCTGTTCGCTGCAGTCCGATAGATTAAGCGGTGCGACCACCCTTTGCGTCCCTTTTGGCAGACCCAGCTATAGGCCCTTCTGGGTGGTAAGTCTGCCGTATGTCCACCTGTATCAGATCCACTCCACGGACTTGGCTTTGCTGAGTGCCTTCCCAGGTCTTCCCCCGCTTGCTCTAAACCCCCCCTTTATTGGGCCGCGGATGGGTTATACTTGCCTGCGTCACCGGTCTGGTTGACCTTTGCTTGTTAACCCGCGGGTGGCCATGCTCTCCTGTGGTGGCGTTCCGAGTCCCCAAGTGGACCTGAGACTCGGTATTGTCTCAGCGTGGGGTGTGCTCTCCCACATCAGCAATTTTCAGCCACTCATTCATACCCTCCTGGGTGGCGCTTCATATGAAGGCACCTCCCCTGTCATGCTCTGCCACCGATTCGCCTGCTCACTTGTGGTGGTGTTTGTTATGTGCATGTGTCTTGTGGTACTCAGCTCAGTCCTATGCAATTCACTGTGTGAGCCTCCGTGAGCTGTATTCCCCACCAAATACAAGTCCTTGCGCCTGTTGATTTCTTTCCTCAGCGCTATTGGTTGCCTTTGTTTTACCACCAGGCATGCCTGGAGGCTACCCATTGACTTTTCACCTCCGGTGTAGGCCAGAACCCATTCAGGCTCCTCAGGTCTCGCCAATGCCTGCTGCTCTCTCCTCACTGGTCTGGGCCGCTGTGGCCGTGCCTCTGGTCCTCTATCTCGCCTCTCCTGATCATCTCCGCTCTGATTGCCGACTCAGGGCTGGGATCACCTGGCCTGCTGTGGCCGCGAGCTGCGCCTCCCTCGCGATGCGGCCACACCTTGATCTCCAGGCGGGGCCTGCACCGCTGTTCCTCAGTGGGTCCGCCCAGGCTGGAGTCTGCCTTCCCCTTCCCCCTACGCTGTGTGCTGTGTTCTCGCTGTCGCGCCCGGGCTCCCTGCACCAGAGGGGGGAATAGAAGGGTCAGGACTCCTTAATCTTCGCATGTAAACGCTCACGCAGAACCATGGAGCCAACGCACCCTTAGACACTACATTTTCCATCAGCGTGGCGCATGAAGGTTGCCGTGGCAACAATGGCACCCTCTCCACATCAGACACGCTGCTGCGCGTTCAGGGAGACGGAGTCCGGTCATCACACATGACTAGTGTACGTAAGCTTTCGCTTTAGGTTACGCCAGTGCTTCTGATTTGAAACCACATCTCTTTGCTGTCTGTTCCTTGTTTGTGACTTTGCATACACCCAAACTTGCCTGCTACTTCGATCTGCTTATTGTCTTGCGTCCTTTTTGTACGAACGGATTTCTATGGTAACATTTCACAGCTTTTGGATTATCGACCATTCTTTGCCTGCTGTTTTTGCATTTTTGTCTGCCCGCAAGGTTCCGACCCGGATTGTCTACTGATTCTGCTGGTTTCAATGTTCTGCCTCCTATGCTGCCCGCCAGGCTCCGACCGGACTGTCCATTGACTCTGCTTACGTCTCAGCATTCTGTCTTCTGTTCTGCCGCATTGTCCCTGACCCAGGATTGCAGCTCTTAGACAACTCTTAGACCACACAGCTCTAAAGGACCACTCGCCTCTGTGTAGCAAGTATTTTCTACCCATACCGTACTGCACATGGTCTAGAGACTTCCACATAGTGTGCATTATTGTTAGGCGTCCTCGTTATCGTTGGCTACCTGAACTAGAGACTTAGCCACAACCTAGATTAGGCTTCCGTATGCCGTCGGGGTTAGCCTTCTTACACTTGCTGCACACCGGTCCGGAGACATCAAGTTCTTCCTACTCACACAATGGTAAGATCTCATACTATAGTCTGGTAAATTCTCCTTAGTCTCATGATAGGTACTTATCCAGTTTTCCTTATTGTATTTAGGTTTGGGTTTCTGTCCCAAGAGGGGTGACACCAAGAGGCTCTCTGTAATCCAACTCCGCATCAAGACAAGTTAGCTGAGGTTCAGTCTTCCATTGTCATTATTCCTCTGTTGTCTGACAAACTGTTGATAGTGTCCTTGTTTCCTTGCAGTTCTCATGTGTTTCGAGCTGTGTTCCAACTGAATGTTTCGTCTGCATGTTTACTCCATTCAGAGGGAAACATTGGTAGGAAGAATTCTTCGGCCACGCTATGTGTTCAACACGCTAGGGATTCTGACAACCGGCCGCACCGGCAGTCACGCCGCTGACCATGTGGCTGCTCTTGTCGGCCCAAGCCCTAATCCCCCGGTCTTCGGGGACAGTATGACACTTGCTGTTCTTGACCTGTTTATGGAGTGCTCTCGCCGCCCTGCTTCTGGTAGCGGCCCATTTCCCAGCGCTCTTCTTCGTGTTGGCTTTCCTCGGGACCTTCTGTGCGATGGCACTCCTCTGGAGAGTACGCAGCTTGCACCGCCCTCTTGGATTTGGGGGGTGGAATCTTTAACCTGTGATTTCTTCACGATTCCTTCTCCGATTGATAGCTGCAAGCCCCCCAGCTGATCGCTGGATGCTCCGACACCTGCACCTTTATTGTAGCTGTATTTCCTAGTGGTTCATGCCAGCTTTTTCGGATGTTCTTCAGGATCACTCGGGAGCTCTCGCGCTTCGCCTCCTACTGTATGGCCACCAAGCCACGCCCCTCCTGTCCTTTATTTCTTTGAAGTTTTGTATCCACCAGCCACTTTTGAGTAAGTGCCTTAATCAATAAGGCAGTTTTTGGGGCGTTTCTCTTTGCTGCAGCCATAGATGATGAAGCCGGAGTCTGTAATGTTCTCTGTCTTGTCCTAATCGCTCCAGGAAGACCATCTTCAATTCTTCATAGGGAGCTCTTCCTTAGGGTTTGAGGGCTTAAAATGCTTGTTCGGCTTCTTCAGTTATTAAAGGGGTGATGTATATAGGCCAAATGTCGCACTGCCACCCAGTTGTTTTAGCAACCCTCTTGAAATGTATATGAAAGCAGGACTTGCAAAATCTACTAGCCCACTCATTGTTGCAGAGACCCTTTTCTGTAGGGTGAGTACCATTTGCATGGTGGTCAACCTTCCTGGCAAGTATGGGGATGTTTGAAACTTTTATTTCACACTTACTGCAAACAAACTTTGTTTTCTGTTAATTGCAAATACGTTTCACTTTGCATGCCTTGCCGTTGGGTGGCAGCATGCTTGAATGGTGCTTATGGCGACATGTACCATTTTATAGAAAGTACTGGTAAATATTTTGTCACTCTTCACCATGGCACTTGCGCATTTCTCTTAGGTTGGGTATGTAGACTAAGGAACTCGCCCGCAAGGCAAGTGCAGAGTTTTTGTAGCATCTCCTGGCTTGTCTTGAAGTGCAACTTTGTTAATTCTTCTTGATGTTGTTGACTGATGACCAGTTGGCCTTCCACTGCGGCTCTCAACAGGTTCTCTGCAAACAGGGATCTGAAAGTGCTCCTACTTCCTTGTCTGAGCTGCTTTCCCGCCGTGGAGGACCCTGATTGGAAAGCTTGTAGCCTGCTTCCTCTATCTTGGGTACTTCTTCACTGGCTGGTTCACGCTCTAGTATTCCTGCCCACTGGTCTCAATGGGGTTAGGTTCTGATCTAGCAGACACAAATGAATCCTCGGTCTCTTCCTGCACTGGATCGAGCATTAGGAAGTCTTCAGCCTCCGGTATTTTTTTTGTTCTCTTTTTTGTTTTTACTAACCCCTGCTGTCTAGGTTTTTGCTAATTACAGAAGGTAATGCTTGAATGCAGTGTCTAGACTGCTCTTAATAAGTTAGCAGGGCCTCTGACTTTATTCCCACTGTCTCTTCCAGGGTTTCATATGTGCTTCCGTGGGGTACGGATGGTCTTCTATCTTGATGGTGGTTTTCGCCTGCGTCGGGGGTTTTCTGGAAAAGAAAGGGAAAACATGACCAACACTTGTGTTCAGAGGCATGTTGTGATGCAAATGAATACTGTACATAATCACTTTGGGAGTTCAAATTAAGATACTGAAGCCGTCTGAGCCTGAATATGTCTAAGACCTTCTCTAGTAGCGGTCCTAGAAGAGTGTTCACAAGACACTCACTTTGAAGTCAAATAGCACTGAAGTGTTAATTATGGAATACATGGTTAGCTGATCATGCATGCAGTTAGGATTTGAGCACCCCATGCATAGGGGAGCAACAGTCAGACAAATAAATTAAATAACTGAGTTTGCTGAAACAGTCAAACATCATAGAATGGGCTGGGTGGTAATTTTATGGTAACCTGTAGTCCAGTTGTTTCGTAGCTATACACTTAGAGGGTTGGAGAATACAACATGTTGATCTCCCTTTAAATTGTTTAGGTTGTTGGTGTATTATGCATATGAAACACAGTGCTGTGTTTGGACTCAATTGCTTTCCTTATTAGATAAGTGACACACAGCCTATGGAAAGTAAAGGAACTTGGACAGCAGAGTGCGTGTGTGTGCGTGCGTGTGTGCGTGCGTGTGTGCGTGTGTGTGTGCGTGTGTGTGTGTGTGTGTGTGTGTGTGATTTCAATTGCCCACCCCCCACCTCTTATGTGGTACAAGATGGTTTACCGATGTTGGAGGTACAGTACATTCTCAGCAGCACCCTCAAAGAAGGGTATTGTGCCATGCATGGTGAGAAACCTGAGGGCGTCCTTGCATCTACTCCCCATGGGTTCTCTTCTAAGGTGTGCAGGTAAAGGCCATCGCTTTTGGATCCTGAATCTGGGGGTGGAGAAGCGATCACCTGGGTGGAGGGTCATTGGGGAGAGGACGTCCTTGGGGGAGGCACAGTATTCCCCCCCTTCCCATTCCATGAGGAACCCATATGTTTATGGGTTATTGTTACCCCTTCCCCGCTAGCCAGGGTAATGGCAGACAATATAATCAAACTCAAAACTACAGAAAGAGGGCGAGGAGGAGGAGGAGGAGGGTTAATAAGGACATGGTATCCCCTGTTACGTCTGAGAAACAACCTCATCCATCACTGGTCTTTATGGGCTGTGGTAAAACACAGCCCCTCATATTCTCCTTCAACCCACTATAGCACCGGGACGAGTAAGAGACCCACTAAGAGGGCACATCCTCATTTGAGTGAGATAAATATATAAATCTCATATTCTTAATGCAGAGATATCTCGGCCTCATTGTATTTTTTGTTTTAGTTTATTTTTTAAACTTCTTTTTATTAACATTTTACAACAACGGCACATCTGCCAACACCAATATCCCCCGCCCCCCTCAAACTGTGTTTCTTCCTCAATTACACAGTGATTGAGTACGTAGTAGTTCGCCAGAATATCACATTTGTCATGCATTAAAATCACTAGTATAATTTTGTCATTTCAAAATGCTGGTAATGAGCCCATGTTACATTTTATGTGTGTCCCCACGCCATTGAACTACCCTGGTTGATTCGGTAATCATGTTCTTGCATCTAGGAGGTAGTAGCTAACTTTCCATCTCTGACTCTTTCGATTGTGTTATTAGGTAGTGTATATACGGGCCCATATATTACTAGATTTGGTTTGACGGTAAGATAATTGACCATATTCTGCTTCCATGACATTGCAATATAGAATGTCGGCCTTCCATTGGTTTACTGTTGGTGTCTACATCCTCCCCCACGACATTGCCACACGTCTCTTGGCCAGTTGAAGGAGCAGTACAACTAGTCTCCTCATGCCCCCCCGGGATTGATTTAGTATAACGCATTAGCACAATTAATGGGTTTGGGTCCAGTGTTTCTCCCGCAATCTCACTGAGTACTTCAAACACCCGCCCCCAGAAGTCTGAGATCTGTGTGCAACCCCATGCCAAGTGTAGGAAGTCAGCTGGTGTTTTTTGGCATTATGCACAACTATCTGGAACGTTGGCGAAACAAATGATGCACGGATGTTGGTGTATGATAAAATTGGTGCAGATATTTAAAATGAATCATATATCTGGCGTTGAGAGCTATTTTCCTCGTTCCCTCACAGCAATATTCCCATGTTTCCTCCGGTATTGCATGACCCAATGAGGCCTCCCAGCTCTGCCGACGGGAGGTGCCTTTTCTGTCCCTCGTCTGGTGTCCATGCATACTGCATATAAGGAGGAGACTAGTCTTCTAGTGCAACCCCCTCCACATTTGATCAAGTATGGGAGCCACGTCGGGTGGTCTAGGGAAGGTTGGGAACAGCTACCTCATAGTTTCTCAGCAGAAAAAACAGAATCAGATCCAGGGCCGAGAGCTCCCACCTTCCTCACACTTCCTCCAATGTTATGAATTGCCCGTTTAGGAACAAGTCCTGGAAGCGGGTCAAATGCAGACGTTTCATCAGGACAGCGTAGCTCCTCTCGCTTGTGATGGGAATGCCAGGGACATATATGATCGGTAAGTCAGGAGGAATAGATGGTTTCACCTCTGGGTCTTCCATGTGGACCCATGCACTACAGGACAGTTCCACCATATTGCTTATTCTAGCTGTCCTATTAGGCGCTGTTAGGATAATGGAACGTAAGAGCGATGGCTAGGCTATTGCTCTTTCCACCTCTACATGTTTGTCGCCCCGGTCTCTATACGAATTTAAGAGGTACCCAGCTTCAGCTAAGTTGTATTCAGTCTCGAATTCGGGCAGTGCCAACCTTCCCCATGTAGCGGCATTACCAGCTTGTCCCACGAGACCCAGCCCAAATGAAGTACAGTGTTGCCGATTTTTAAGTCTTTAAAGTATTCCATGGGTACTGGTAGCCGGACATTAACGAATACATAGAGGAGCCTGGACAGTAGTACCATTTTGACTAGGCAATCCCTACCGTAGAGATTGAGGGGTGGATTCATCCACGTTCTTATCACAGTTTTGGCCTGTTCTAACACTTTTATAATTTTCATACAGGACTTTCGGGTTACGAGCTATATTAACCCCTGGGTGTTGAGTCAATCGGTATGCCACTGGAACCCCCACCCATCCTCGTGTCGCTCCACGTTATCCATCATTGGAAAGAAGACTGATTATGTCAGATTGATCTTGTGCCCAGAGAAACCCCCGAATTCAAGTACAACCCGCATTATCGGATCATGGTTATGTTTGGGGTCGGACACGAAGAGCTCCATGTCATCTGTGTAGAGGGAGATCACTATCCCGTGTTTGCACAGTTGGACCCCTCTGTGCAAGTGTCTCTCCCTGACCGCCTCCGCCAATGGTTTTATCGCCAGGGCGAATGGCAACAGCGACAGGGGGGGGACACTGTCTGGTGCCTCTTTACAGTCATTATGTCGGGCATAAGTTGACCATTCACCCTGACCCTTATCTTGGGCTTTGTGAATAGCAATGATACTAGTGAGATAAACTGCTCCCCCACCCCCATTTTACTCAGTACCGCAAATGGGAAGGGCCATTTTACAGAGTCAAATGCCTTTGTGGCGTCCAGGAGTGCTGCTATCATGGATTCGCTTTGGTGCACCGCCGACAGCAGGCCGAACATCCTACGGAAGCCATGGGATGTGGAGCAGACTGGTCTACTTGGACCATTCTCTTCATCATGGGTGCCAGTCTGGTTGCCAGGATTTTGGCTAGAATTGTATTGTCTAAGTTAATGAGAGATATGGGCCGGTAGGAGGAGCACTCATTTGGTGGCTTATACAGTTTAAGTAGCACCACCGCGTCCCTCAGGGTATCTGGTAGTTTGTCATCTCTCAAACTCTGGTGAAACATTTGTAGCAGATATGGGGCTAGTTTCCCTGCATATTGTTTATAAAACTGCTATGTGAACCCATCCGGCTCAGGGGACTTCCTAGATGGAAGTGAACGGATATCTCCAATCACCTGCTCCAATCATGACGGATGTCCCAGTTCCCGTTCTATGTCTGTACACAAATACAAAGCCAGGTACTCCAGATAATTCTCCATCGTGTCCCCAGAAATCTGGAGATGAGAGGAGTAAAACCCACAGAATTCCCAGACTATTTCTAGGTCTGCAAACTTTTCTACTCCCTGTGTATCTGTTATGGGCAGCACTCGGTCTTGGGGATCATCCATTTTAGTAGCCCTGGGCAGCAACCTGCCTGGTCTCTGCCCCTCCACATATTGTCTCACTGCAGCCTGCCCCCAGATAAATTTGACTTCTCAGGACTAGTTCACGGAACAATTGTAGTTGCTTCCTAATTTCTGCTTGTTCCGAAGGTGTTGGTGTAATTGCAACCCCGTTTATGGGGTTCCTTATCATTTGTTCTTTCCTAATTTGTTTCAGCACGCCAGATTCTTTCGATATGCATTCTCCTCTAATTACGCATTTGAAACTCCCCTAGGGTCGCCCCTCAGTCCACCGATTCCCTCAATAACCTTGCGGAACATGTCTATCGCCCCAGAAAGGGTCTTTCGGAACTCCACGTCTGTCATCCCTTCGCTTTTAAATACTCGGGGTGCTCTTCCCATCCCCCCACCCTTCGGTTCAACGGTCAGTAGTACTGGGGTGTGAACGTACATGCCAGGCTAGACACCTCGGACACCTCCCATCCCATCAGATTGTATGAAATCAGGAAATAGTCCAGACGAGATGCCGAGTAGTGGACAGAGGAATGATGTGTATACCCCAATGCACCTTGATTTCTGGCCCTCCAGATGTCTGCAATCTCCCACATTGAGCACATGTCCCTGAGTTTCCCAGTCATCCTGGTCGTCTGATGGTGTCCGCCTCCTGTCCGATCTCGGTCCTGTTCCATAACCGCTTTAAAGTCCCCCTCCCAAATTATTTCCCCATACGTCATTGCCCCTAGGTGGCGATCGATCCACCCTAGTGTTTCTGTCCCCTTGCTCGCTGCGCCACAGGAAACCAGGCTGCACCGCACTGAGGAGGTCCAACAAGGCCGAAACATGTCTGCGGTTGCTTGGTTTTCTGTGCAGAGGGGACCTGGCCTAGCAGTTCGGGCTGGGCTGCTACCTTCGGTGGCGGCAGCTGCTGACTGATTTGCACATGGCTGGTCCCCTTTTGCAATGGCGCAGACGGGCTAAAAAAAGGTGGTGTGGAAGGTTGCCCAGAGCAATTGCCAGTGGTTTAGATTCATTCGAAACCTTCCACCCATCACTTTTGTTGTCAGTTTGTTTCTCCTTGTGAGAGAGGGTATGCCCAGACGTGGGTCCCTTGCTCGCTGCGCCACAGGAAACCAGGCTGCACCGCACTGAGGAGGTCCAACAAGGCCGAAACATGTCTGCGGTTGCTTGGTTTTCTGTGCAGAGGGGACCTGGCCTAGCAGTTCGGGCTGGGCTGCTACCTTCGGTGGCGGCAGCTGCTGACTGATTTGCACATGGCTGGTCCCCTTTTGCAATGGCGCAGACGGGCCAAAAAAAAAAGGTGGTGTGGAAGGTTGCCCAGAGCAATTGCCAGTGGTTTAGATTCATTCGAAACCTTCCACCCATCACTTTTGTTGTCAGTCTATTTTGGTTTGGGCCATAATAGTGCATTAGAGTATACAATCGGCCCTGTATGGTTCCCTTCACCACCAGCCACCTCCCCTCCTGGTCTTTAACCATTGTAGTTAGGCGGAACCCTACCGATTTATGAATAAGAATACACACCCCTGTAGAGTAACATGAATACGAAGAGAAGTAGCAATGACGTCCCCAGCTTTTCCCAAATTTCGATTCTGTATCCAATGTCAGGTGCATTTCCTGTAAAAACGCCACTCCCACTTGCTGTATTTGTATAGTAATACCCTACGCCCCTTCGATGGACAGTTCGGGCCCCTCACATTCCATGTGATATTTCTAAGTAACCCGGCCATTGTACAACCCCAATGACATTTCCACTACTTATTGCCAACAGTGTGCCCTGCAACTTAATGCTACGTACTTTCAGATCTCGGCAGTAACTCCCGCCTGAAGTCTGTAACCACCCACCCTCCCCCGGTGCACATCATCCTATAGGATGGGGAAGCGCCTGCGTGGGTCCGCCCACGCTTCCGATAATTAAGAAGAAGAAGAAGAAGAAGCATCTGCAGCTCGCCAGTCACACCCCCTCCCCGCGCCCAAACAGCACACACATGCTCATGCTTCGGGGGGGACTGGTCAGAACCCAGTCATCCCAGTAACCCAG
Source organism: Ambystoma mexicanum (assembly GCF_040938575.1). Taxonomy (NCBI): domain Eukaryota; kingdom Metazoa; phylum Chordata; class Amphibia; order Caudata; family Ambystomatidae; genus Ambystoma; species Ambystoma mexicanum. Next base: position 80,547,387 of record NC_090931.1, read on the forward strand.
TCCTTGGGCAATGTTTCAGCTGCTATAATGTATCAGCAGCCACTTTGATCCCTTTTCTAGTATCTTGTGGATTCCCTGGGCCAGTTCACAATGTCATTGTTGCCTGTCACGTGGGGCCATTGGCAGAGATTCTAGGAAGGAATGTTCTACTTCCAGTGTGTGAAAAAAATAAAAAAAATAAATGCACCCTGCCATTGTGTTCAATTTGCTGGAAACTCAGCATTGCATATTTAATGCCTTTCTCCCCAAGCCTTCTTTTCACGTCTATAAAGGTCTTCGTGGATACTTGTACCTTGTCCGAAAAGTCTGGAACAGGTGGATCTGTGCGCCTTGACATCTGAGTGCCTCTCTCTCTCTGGCCTTCTGGAGTGCTGTGTCTCAATAATAATCCAACAATCGAGTGATCAACGGGCACGCAGGACCCCTGGTATAGATTTCCTACCACTGGGATGCGGTAGACTCTCCGGATAAATACAGCCGAAAAGTCCTCACCAAGAACCTCCTTCAGTAGGTTCTCTACCATTACGTCCATATTGCGTTGTCCCGCCGCCTCCGGCACTCATATTATCCTTGGGTTATTCCGCCGGGATCGAGACTCCAGGTAGTCCTGTTTACCCAGCATTCCTTTCATCGTGAACCTGAGCTCTGCTAAGACTTATTGCCGTATTGGCCCTGTCCTCGACTGTGGATATCCTGCCCTCGGCCTCATCAAGCTGCTCACCATGTTTGTCCAGCCGTACCTGCATATGGTTGACTTTGCACGCTAATGTGTCCATTTTGCCGTGTAGCAAAAGGATACTAGCTTGCACCTGGCCCAGCATAGCTTTAATGATGCAGAGTACGTTGCTAGGATCTGGAGATCTGTGAGGACCCTCATCGTACCCGGATGGTCTGAGATTTGTGGCGGCCTCAAAATGCAGTTTGTATTGCTGTTTTTTTACTTTTGTGCCTTCTACATGATACCACTGCTGGTCGGCTGACCCATCAGGATAAAGTGCTAATTTCTCAGTTCCAGGTTGTTCAGTGGATGATGCAGGTATTGCCCCCCTAGTCGGGTCTATTGGGGGGTCGTGGTCCCATTGGGGTCTCGCTGGGACCAACGCAGAGTGGAGTTGCCAAAGTGTTCCTGGTACTGAGAATAGCAGTGCAAGTCCCCTTCAGAATGATGGTAGGTACCAGTGATGGTAAGTTGTGCCTCTAGCTTGAGCAACCGGGAGATGAAGCACTGCTGGCTTTCTATCAGCACAGGGGCGCCCCTCTTGTTAGTCCATAGGACTATGGTGGGCAGTATGGCAGCCTTCAGTTCCCCGAGCCAGTGCTATAATTTGCGGGGAGATCAGCACCCACCCCAATGGCTAGGGTAATTGCTTGTTGCAATCAGAGTTCTGGGGACTTATCACTAGTCTATCCATTCCATCTAAGTTGGCAGTGCCCCTTGTGGGCAGAGTGCACTACCCGCTAACTCCCAACATGCTGCTCCTGTGTTGTGGGCTGCTGGTTCCACAGTTTACTTACTCCTGAGGCCTGGCAGTCCAATATGGGCTCAGCTTTGCCCGTTGTTCTGTTCTTGATGGTCGTGCAGATTAATGATACCTCCGACCCCAAGTACTACATGGGCAGAAATATCAATCACTACCAGTGCAATCTTTGAGGCCACAGGTGTAGAGTGTCGTCAAACTGGAACCAGGAACGCTGGAAGGACCCCCTGACCGCTGTAAGGCAATGTGTGATTAGTCAACTGGTGCAAATGGACAATAACGGTGGAAAGGACAAGTCGTATCAAGGCTTACCTAAGTGTAAGGATGGCCTTAATGGAAATAATCACCAGCAGGGGACCAATAGCGGAGACGTGGGACATGATTCCAGCGACACTCTGGGTAAACACCTGAACCAAAATGTTCTGTACACGGGTTGATCCTTGAACAGTCCAGTTACCAGAATCGAGGTCGATAACCAAATAACCAATAGAAGCCAAGAGCCGAAAATGTTCAATACAGAGGATGATCCTAGTGCAGTCCAGTGAACAGATTCAAGGTCTGGAGCCAGTAGAAACAACAAGATCCAAAGTAATGTTCCAGGAGGTAACCAATGCGAGGAAAAAGTACAGGGGACAAGAAAAAGCAATCCGTGTAACGTTCCGTGGTCGTAGTACCTAAATAAATAATCCAAGAGTAATCCAAACGCCAAACAGTCCTTACGAAAAGCAGCTGTGAAGCACTGTTTCCGTGTTTTCCGATCCATTTAACTGCGTGATGCAGTCACATGATGCGGGTCACGGGGAGATATACAGAGCGCGTCACGTGATTCGCGATGTTGACCGAGGCTGTTGTGGACGCCTCGTCACGTGACGCAGGACTCCCCGGGCGGCAGCGCCAACCGTGCGGGAGTTTCCATGGCAGCTGCCAGCGGAGGGAGAGTTGGGAAAACTCCCCGATTGCAAAAAATGAATCTCCCCTGTCTGGCGGAATGTTGCCGCTGCTTATGTGCATGGGCTCGTGAATCACCAGTGCCCTGGTGGTGGGTGGTCCTGTATCAGGTAGGTGAGGGCTAGTTGGTGTACCTGTAGTATGTATACGCGAGTGTGTGCCGGGAGACATGACACCCGTGGATCCTAATGTGAGCCACCCAGCGGTGTGCCGTGTCCCACTCCTGGCCTAGGTTCTTGTGGGTTGTGGTCACCCGCGTTGTTGCTGTTCCCAGCTTGTCCTTTCCCTGCCTCTCGGGGGGGGGGGGGGCCCTCTCCACTGGCGGGGGGCTAAGGGGATGCCACCCTGAGGTGGTCCTCCGGTGGATTCTCAGTTCTGGGGGAGGGGCCATGCTCATCTCTTTGTAGAGGAGCAGCTGAATGCCTATGCAGGAAGTCCCGCCCCCTACCTGCGCTATGTTGGAAGCCTGAGATTGTGCCATGCTTGACACCAACAGTTGTGACCATACCACAAAGAATATTCGAAAGAAGGTACCCTTTGAGAAAGCCCTACCAAATGTATTCCTGAAGAGACAACACTTTTAGGGAGGAACTCTCCGAAGAAATATGAAAAGGAGTGAAAGAGGAGCTAGTGACATCACGAAAGACTAACATGACACCCTGAGAAGACTGGCTGAAGAAAACGTATAGACCTTATAGAACCTAGAGATGAAGTAAAGAATAGAGTAAACTTTCATATGCGAAGAGAACACGTGTGAAGAGCACTGCAGAAAATACAAACTGTTCAATAACTGTACAGATGCAGTACTGCAAGTAGACTCTTCACTACATATAGCCAGCTTCTATGATCACTTAGACTGCAGGCGGAGCTGCCATTGTATAGAAGCTGGACATGGGCGTCATGAATTTAGTAAGTCGACACATGGAGAGGAAAGGCCAAGAGCTGTGTTGCAGTAAGAATTGGCTGAGATCGAGGATCTGAATGGCGAGGCTGTCTGGCCTGGTGTCAAGGCTGAAGGCAGCCAAAACTGTCTAATCTTGAAGGCGGTGAACGTGCAAAGCTGAATCATCCCTTGTTAAGGTGCAAAGCAAGAACCCCAAGCGTGCCAAGTTTTATTCATTTAAGACATTAAATTGCTGCAAAAATTGACTCTTGTCACGTGAGCCAAGGGTGGAAATAGAGTTGAGCTTGGAGTTCTAGAACAACAATGGTGTGTGCTCGCACTCCCTTATATTACCAGAGACGAGAATACTCTGCAAGGCCAAGTTCAAAGACAATCTTCATGGCAGAAGGCATGGGTAATTTGAGACGTTGGGCTAATTGGGGTGGGGTCAGGTAAAGTCAAGTCCATCTCGCTGCACTTGGGTCTCAGCTTGCATGCTGCTAAGTGAACCGAATGTTCCAAACATGGCATGAGCATGGCAACCAATTATAGAGGGCCATATTATGAAGGGCCTTATAGTTTGTGAGCCAATGATATACCGTGTACCTATTGAAGATGACTTGCACTAGAGATGGGCATAAGTTGTCCACCTGACAATAGACATCCAATCGCAACCCAGACCCTTATAGAAAGTATACTTGATGTCCATTTTAACTCCCTGTTTTAGACAATTGATATTAAAACAGAAAACTTTGCCATCTTCCCGAGATGGTTCCATTATTTGGCTTCAGAGTTATTCTGCATCCCATCCATTGCATGCGGGTTATCCAAAGGGCTCTAAGCTCATCCTCTCAGGCCCCCCTGCTAGAGTCCTCCCCTTCGTGCACACCAGGATGTGGTCTCTCAGGGCAATACACACACAGCTGCATAGGGTTGTAACGGTATTACGGTATACCGTTAAAGATACCGTGAACCACTTAATTGAACAATAATAACCGTCACATTGTTTATACCGGTATACCGTTCATGCCGTTAAGTGTGCTTTTCAATCTGATTTGGAAAGGCTGCAGTAAGCAAGTTCTGCGCAGTCTTGGTCTTGCACTGTTGGATGTGCCGTCTGCCAATTAGTTTCAGTTTGAGCAGTTTTTAATGCCATTCCATAAACCACACGTGCCTGACACAAAATCAACATGTTAGGAATAGGAAGAATAAATACAGTGCCAAGAAGGAAAGGGGTTTACTTTTTTTTATTTACATTTTTTTTAAAGCGCGCTCACAGCCCCACGGCATCGAGGCGCTGTTAAAGAAATTGGTTTTGTTTATTTTGTTGCGTAATTGTTTTTGTCTTAGTTGCGTATTTATAACGTGCTTAAACACCCAGAGCTTTCTAAGCGCGGACCCAGGGATCGAACCTGTGTTGCTTTGTGTCGTCTTGCTTCCAAGGCATGCACGTTGCCGCTGAGCTATCCTCCTGGGACTTTGGGTTGGCGGCTTTGGGGTTTATATATTTATAATGGATAATGTTTTCTAAACATATGACAATGGCGGATTTCCCTGGTTCTATCATTGAATTTACATATAATAAGTCACACTGCGAAATTTAATCATCTCTGTGGGTATTCCCTGCTGCCATACCAAAGGGTAACATGTCCGTGATTACTGAACACCTTTTGGCCCAGAAGTAAACTAAAGGCTGTAACGTAAAGAGAGAGTGCGTGTGCGTGTGTGTGTGTGTATGCGCACAAGCATATACTACCATCAGACTCCATTGATCTGTGGCATGCAGATTATCAATATGGCAACATGTTCATCTTTACCAGTAGCCAGTGGGGGAGCTAAAAGCCTAAATGACCACTTAAGAAAAGCTATTCAGTTTTCTTTGCCAGTCGCAGCAGGGCCCCACCTCCCCCTCCTCTCCACACGTGCGTTTGTGTTTGGTGCAAGCAAGGGGTGGCATTTCAGTGGAAAGTATGTTGAAAAGCCCAATTCTGGCCCTGGGCGCATGGTTTTGTTTGTGATGATAAATCTGACAATTTATGACCTTTTAGAAAATATTTGTTAAGATTAGTTAACTCCACCTGCTATACCGCGATAACCATGATATAACGTCATTTGGCAAGAAGGTTATTGTACCGTCATAAAACTAATACCGTGACACCCCTACAGCTGCTTGACATACCAGCTCCTCCTTTGCCCCCTCACTGAGCTGCTGGGTCGCGCAAGGGCTCTATCCCGTTCCCGCACAGCTCCTCCCTTTACTTCCTTGGATGGTGCCGCTGGGTACGATAGGCTTCTTCAGCGCTACCTGGTTCCGGCATTCATGGATTTTGTCTCTGCACCCCCGGGCCCCACCTCGGTTGTTGTGTAGAGCTGTGGGTGCACCCCCTCCTCCTCCTCCTCCGCCGCATCTTAGGCTCGCGTGGCACATCCAAGTTTCCGATGCCGGCCTGCTGTTCCCTCAGTGGGAGTTCTTTTCTGCACCTCCAATTAGCACCTCGCAATCGCTCCAGGTGCCCATATTTGAACCAGTCATGCCCGAAGTATTTATACTGCAGCAGAGTTTTTTTTTTTTAAACTTGTCTTTATTAATTTTGACATATCAACATATAATCAAACAGTAGCAACCCCCCCCCCCCCCCCCAAACCACTCCCACCCTCCCCTTGCGGGCATATATGTCCGTCTTTCGGGGATCCCATTATGCACGGAATATATCCGTTACTTTAATATTTTGGGGGCACCACTGTTCCATATAGTCTGACTGGAGATACTCCAGAACCCCTCCCCATTCCTTTGTAAACAAGTCTTTTGTTCCATGGATTGTGTGGGTGACCTTCTCCATCGCCATTTGGGACCATACTTTTTGTAGCCATCTGAATTTCAGTGGGGTGTTGTTCTTTTTCCAATTCTGGGCTATTGTCGACCATGCTGCTATGAGGAGTCCCATGAAGCTTCTCCATTGTGTCTTTTTGTACTTTCTGGCTGTTTCATCTCTTATTCCACACAGCCATACTCCCTCTTCCATTTGCCCCACATCTTGAAACATTTTCCCCATCTCCCCTTTCACCTCTCCCCAAAAAGGTTTAATCCCTTTACAGTCCCACCTGATATGCTTCCACGTTCCCACCTCTTCGCATCCTCTCCAGCATTGATTTGAAGTTCTGGGGAACATTGTATGTAGCCTTTCTGGGGTATAATGCCATTGTGTTACTATTTTGATCCACATTTCCCTTGTCTGTGCTGATCTCGTCATCTTGGGGATCAGTGCCCAAAGGTCCACCCACTGTTTTTTTGTTGGTTCCTCCCCCAAATCTGCCCCATTTGAGCTTGTACGACCACTTGATTTCTTCCTTCTGTGAGTTTATAAAGGAGTAGAGTGTTGATACCCATTTCTTCTCCCCTATGTCTGAAATAACACATTTCTCAAACTGTGTGAGGTTTCTCGTTGCTGCTTTGGTTATTTCCGGAGATTTTAGCCAGTGTTTGAGTTGTTCGTATCTATATTTATCATGTATGGAGAGTGATGTCCGTTGGAAGCAGGACTCATGTGACCTGATTTCGTTGCCTATGAACATTTCCCTGATTTTCGTAATTCCTCCCTCCTCCTATCTTTCATATGCCCCTAGCTCCATCCCTGGTGGGAATTGTGGATTCCGACATATGGGTGTGAATGGGCCAAGAGTAGTGGTCATTATACCTTTCCGTGTTTGACTATCCCGCGCCTCCATTGTGGTCTTCATTATTTCACTTAGCCCTATGTTGGGGTGTCTCTGTTTCCAGAGTAGTTCGACTAGCGGAGTTCTCGCTACTGCCCTGTCTTGCTTTGCCCATATCGGCTGCGGGTTGTCCCCCACCCATTCCCGAAGGACCTTTAGTTGCACCGCATAATAGTAGTTCTGGAAATGGGGAAACGACAACCCCCCCTCCCTGGTTGGTGCGGTGAGGATCGCCCTGGCCACTCTCGGGGGTTTTCCCTTTCCATACAAAGGATGATAGCATCGTCGATAGTGTTTTAAAGAATGTGCTGGGGACCCCCACCGGGAGCGCCTGAAAGTAGTATAGGAGCTTTAGGAGGATGTTCTTCTTGACCGATTGTATTCTGCCCCACCAAGAAATCATCAGAGGGTTCCATCTTTCCAAGTCTCTGCGTATGCTTGCTATAATCTGCGGGTAGTTTTTCCCATATAGGAGTCCTACCCTGTGCGTTAGTGTTATCCCCAGGTATTTAATACCTTCCTCTGCTATCTTAAGGTCCAATAGTTTTGCTTCCCTTTCTATTCTTTCCCGATCTCCCGCCAGTATTAGGATTTCCGTTTTTTTTTTTTTCTTATTAATCTTTAGGCCTGAGATGGCCCCGAAGACTTCTAGCTCCCTAATCACTGCCGCTAATTAACTCCCCGGATCTTCTAAGGCTATTAGAATGTCATCTGCGTATGCTATTTATTGCCTTGTGTTGCGTTCCTGCCATTTCGATCCCTTTAATGCGAGTGGACTCCCTTATTTTTATAAGCAGGGGTTCTAGAAAAATAGAGTACAGTAGCGAGGAGAGCGGGCAGCCTTGCTTTGTGTCCCGTGATATCATTACTCTTTCTGTTACCTCCCCGTTGATAGCTACTGTACTGGTCAGGGAGTTATAGTTCGCTCTAATTCTTGCAATATATTGCCCCCCGAATCCCATATATTTTAAGACTTTAAAGACCACCGACCATTACACCCGGTCGAAGGCCTTCTCGCCGTCTACAGAGAGTAGTATCGCAGGGGTGTGTGTCGTGCCTATTTGTTCAACTAGATGAATGAGCTTCCTGAGGTTATCATGGGTTTGTCTACCCGGATGAAGCTCGATTGGTCTAGGTTGATTAGTTTTGGGAGAAGCGGGGATAGCCTTACTGATAGGATCTTTGTATATATTTTTGCGTCTGTTAATCAGGGAAATAGGTCTATATGATGCTGGGTATGTTGGATCTTTCCCTGTTTTATGAAAGACTAAGACCTTCGCCTTGTTCATTGTGGGGGTCACATTACCGCTATCCTTGAATGAGTTGAGAAGCCTGGTTCGGACTGGGATCAGCAAGTCTGCATACTTTTTATAGAAAGGGGCCGTGAAGCCATCTGGGCCGGGAGCCTTGCCTACCGGGAGTTCATTATTGTTTTTTAACAACTTCTTCCCTTATTGGATTCTCCAGGGCCTGTCTATCTTCTTCTGATATTTGTGGAATGGGGAGGGATTCTAGATATGTGTCTTGTGCTTCTACATCCGGGTGATCTGTGGAGTAAAGTTTTTGGTAGTATTCTCTAAATGCCTTCCCCATGTCTTGTGTGTGCGTCAGTAGTTCCCCTTTCGTGTTTCTTATGCTCTTAATCATAGTTTCTTTTTGTTTAGCGTGACGTTGTCTTGCAAGGAGCCTGTCTGCTTTGTTCGCTTTTATATAATATCTTTGTTTTAGATAGAATAGATTCCTTTCTGCCCCTTTTGTGCGCAGCATCTCTAATTGGCCCTGCGTGTGTTTCAGCGATTTCTTTAATACCCTAGTGGGGTGGTTCAAGATTTTCTCTTGTAGGTCTCCTATTGATGCTTCCAACTCCTTTTCCCACCTATACCTCTGTTTCTCCTTTGTGATTTTCATTGCCATTATCTTACCACGGATAACTGTTTGAACGCCTCCCAGACTTTACCCATAGAGACTTCCCCCGTATCGTTTTGCCTGAAGTATTCTTCTAACATTCCCCTTATGGAATCCCCTGTTATCGGGTCCTGGATTAGGTCCAAGGGTAGCCTCCACCGCCAAAGCCCATTTGTTCCGCTCCCAGACAATATCTCGATTCCTCCCGATGGGGGAGGAGCGGTCTGTCCCTCAATCTCATCTGACCGCAAACCGCAACCCGGGGCTGTGATGACCCAGCCGGGGAAAGCTGAAGGGTGCAGGGATGGTGTTCCGACCTTTCAGCTCTCTTCTGCTGTCTACTTTGTGCTCATTTTCAGCGGCCCGGGCGGAGAGCGGCTTAGATGCGTCTCATCGCCCCGGCGGCCAACTTGGAATCTAGAGGTTTTTATTTTTTAATCAACTTTATTTCTCAAGATTATAAGTTAGACCTATTGATGACTGCCCCATTTCCCGCCCGCCCCCTGTCTGTCCCCATCTTTGTGCTCCGTTTGCTCATGAGTTTTAACTGTTGAACCAAATTTTAATTCAACCCCCCCCCCCCCCCCCCGCCGCCACAATAACTCTTCAGCATTTGGGTGAAACACAGCGTCTCTTATTTAGCACACGTGGGAATTTTGAAAGCCGGACTGTCTTTTCAAATCATGGCTTGCTTTGCTAGATAATGGAGACCCTGCAGAGTAGCTTTGGTTTGAAGTACATATATTCCCTATCATCCGTGAACTTGTGAATTGGCATCCAGGTGTTCAGGAATTTCGAGTATGAGCCATATGCCATTGCCGTCACCTTTTCCATGGCCATCACCCCCCAAAGTCTCACCCACCACATGGCCACTACCGCCCCCTGTTTGTTCTTCCATGCCTGCGCCAACCAGAGTGTTTTTAAGGGCCATCCAGCGCAGCTGAATCAGGATTCTGTCCGGATATGTGCTGGGTTAGGTGGGAGCGCACAGGCTCATGGCCGTCTTGGCTGGGCTCTTCAACGCCAGTCTTATATTGTTAATTCAGATCAAGGTCAACCGAATACCAAAGTGAGGAGAAGACGACACAATCATTCCATTTATGCAACCCTCCCCAACCACCACTCTGGCACTCGGGCGAAGAAGAGCGCTATCGAGGAGTTAAGATGGAGAAACCAGGCATGTCCCTTTTACTATGGTCAGGTAATTGGACTAAATAACCACGACCTGTGGTCTCTTAGTAAGTCCGGCGGATATAAAAATGTGGACTGTTAACAAGAAAGGGACATGCACAGTGGGCTGCTGCGTAGAGCTGGCTGGAGCTGGAAGCTGGCGAACCGAAGAGATGGGACCGGGAGATGCGAGCGCGGGAAGCTGTGTCTGTCAAGGACTAGAGACGCCGAGGCAGGCCCAGAGAATGTCTGGAAGTCCTACGCCCCTCCAAGCGGGAGGTGTGGGGTGCTGAAGAATTCTGGTTGCCGCGGACTGCCGGTAGAGCAAGCGGCACTGCCTGACCTTCACGAGAGAAGAGCAGAGGCTGTGGAAGCTAGTGAGGAAAGGAACGAAGCCGAAGGGAGCTGACGACTGAAGCCGAGTGCAGACAGGAAACACTCATACCGGGGATGCTCTGAAAACCTGAAATACGCCTTTCTTGAATGTCGAAAGTTCTGTCTTAAGCACTTTTGAATGCCGAAGCGAGTGCTTATAATGTTGAAATGAATTGAAGGTGATTTCAAGCGAGAAACAGATTGTTGAACACGGAATGAACTGAAAGCATTATTGAATACTGTACAGAATTAAAGCAAAATGGAAGTATGATTAAGAATTTCTGAATGTCACACAGACACAAAGCAAATGAGGAGCATGCTTTGAGTGGAATAAAATTAAAGATATGCATGGGGCAAATACTACCGAGTAAACTGATTTTAATACAAGTGTTGGCAAAGCAAGTAAAATCCCAAGAAGGGTGTTAAAAGGGTGTATTGACACAAGCAAAGTGGTCAAGGAACTACAGGTTAAGAGGAAACCTCTGGCTTTTGCCAAAAACAGAAGTATCGAAAGTGTAACCACATGAATGATGATCAAGCTAGCCACGTTAAAGTGTTGGAAGAAAATAATCCTGATACAAGAAATACTCTTCACTGTCAAGGGGAAGCAGTGGTCAATTGTCGATAAAAACAGATGGGGAAAGGGCTATGTGTTGCGTGACCTGTAATGGTAGACCGTGTGGTCCGACAACCGCGCCTAGGCAGAGTGCCCTGCGTGAAAAGCAAATAAAAGGAGTCAAGAGTGTTAATATCAGAGGAGCAAATCAATGAAAATATACATGGAAAGACTGATGGTGTAACAGACGTCCATTGGTGAACCAGAGAAATTACCAATGGTAAGAGGATTGGGGAGGATCCCAATCCTTTGAGAACTGTTTTGTTTTGAACTTTGAAGCTTCTATCTTAAACTTGGGGGAAGGGAACTGAAGAGTTTTGTGGAACTGCTTTAAACTTGGAAAGGGGAGTTGAAAAGTACGCTCTGAGCTGGAAGAATCTTAGAACTTTATTTGGAACACCATTTATTTTTATTGCTGCCATCCCTACACATTGTTTAGCTTTAGTTGTGAGGGGAAAGTATAGGTTTTGGACACACAGACTGAAGTTGAGCTTTCTGACACAGACTTTCCTTAGTTTCTTCAGGTAGGGAAATCCCACCTTAGCATAGGGCCAGTTAAGCCTTCCACCATCCTGATATTTAAGTTAATAAACCCTTTTTGTTAGAATTTTTTGAATCTGCTGTCTGTGTTTCATCCATTAACTCGCCTTTCTACAAAGAGATAAGGGACTTTTAGCAGTAAAAGTGACCTATCCCGCCCCATCTCTCTCCCTCTCATCCTGCATGCCAGCATTTGTTTCTACATGACTAGTGCTGGCACCTCTGTCGGCTGGCTATGCACCCCTCATCTTTCATGCTTGTACAGGCTGGATGTCATTTGAGTGCTATCTGAGAAAGCCTACATGCTTCAAGAGTCGCTCAAGCACATGCTCATACAACCGTGCTTTGACTAGACTCTAGTTCCGTCCTGCGCACACTGGAGCAATCCCCCAACAATAAATGCTCAAACGTACAAGAGAAGAGCTTGCTTGTCTTTTTTCTGATAAGAATTTCAGCCTATCTACCAACTTAACTACTCATGCATTCTTCACTCCTACCATATTGTATCGTCCTCCTCTGTCATTTCTCTCCTACCCTACCCTGCCATATAAATGCCAACTCTGTTCATGCTTCTTCCACCTTCCTTTGATTTGTCACTACCACGCCCCCTCTTCAAACAAAGGCCTGGTTTCACCCCAAGGGGTGATACTATCCACCACCTCTTGGGCCAAACATCGATGTCGTAAGACCACTTGGATTTTATTCTTTTGTGCATTTGTAAGGTAAGGTGCTTATGCATCAAGAAAATGTTTCAAGTCGCCCACAGGGCAAAGAGGAGGGAACAAGGTAACAAAACAAGACAATGGAATAAAATAACTATGATGAGCAAAAGGCAGAGGCGGTCCTACTAATCCTTGTGAACATTCAGAATGTGCAAGTTCAGAGAGAGAAGGAACAGGGGAGGTGGGGTAAGTGCTAGAGATGCCACAGAGGGGGGTGTGCCAGAGAGCCAGTTGCAGGGTAACTGGTAAGTGCCAGGCAGTGACCTCTTGTACAATAAGTGTGGGCCTGTGAGATGACCCAAACCAGTGGGTGCTGTGAGAAACCAGAAGGTGTCGCACCTGCTGGTCCTGTGGGATCTGTCATCCAGGTGGCCAGGGCGTGGCCACTGCTTTTGGATCCAGTTCCTGAGGGTGGAGCAGTGCGGGAGGATCACCTGGGTGGGGGTGGTCCTGTGGGAGTGGTACACCGGATGGCGAAACGTGGGATCCCTCCCCCTGTAATACCTTTTTCCCATCCTACCAGGTAGGCTACATGGGAACTCGATCCCCTCCCCACCCCCCCTTTGCCTACACAAACACTTTCACACCGACAGCCCGCTCTGGGAAAAAACAGACTAACACCCGAGCAATATAACTGACATGTCCCACTACAATGGTCAGGCAACGTCCGGCAATTACTCGCACCTGACTTACATGAAACCTCCCCATACGGATAAAAGGCGGAGCACAAAAGCACACTCTGAGCGAGGCAAAGCATATGAAGGAGCAGCAGTTTCGAATCGCAGCTGAACAAGGGGAGAAAGACGGAAAATCACGAAGGGTTTGCAAGGAGGGAAATACCCTTGACCTTTTCGGCAAGAAACCGTAACTTTCAAGAAACCTTCGACAGTGAAAGCGTAAGGCCAGGAAACCAGACTGAAGAATCCTGCATTGTGTGTCAGAGATATCGGAGGCACTCTAGCATAACTAACCAAGGTGGGGAGGAGCAGCAGCATCTGCTGTGGTATCGTCCTTGGCTTCAAGAACAAAGTAGCGCCAGAGAGATCAACGCAGCCAGTGAGTTGGGGAGACCGTTGCAAGACCAGTCTGTGTTGAAGTCAACGAGCGCAGGAACGAACATTGTTAAATGTGTGTGATGAAAGACACAAGTAAAGCTATACTATTAATTAATGTTTGAACTTGAGGAGGGAAGATAAAATACCGTAGACAGTGGTCGGGCACCGCGAAGGTGCTCAAAGGTCTCTGTGAGGTATCCCACCAAGAAGTGAGAAACAAAAGTAAAAGATTGGTTTTGAACATTGTGTGAGTGAATCGAAGTGGTTCTGCAACGGTTTAAGTAAAACCCATCGCACAATCGAAAACATATAAAGTAAAATGATATGGTCCAAGCTCGAACGAGCAAGGCCAAATGTGAATATTGCTCTAAAGGGATCCAAGCCCGAACGAGGGAGATCCATGGTCCGAGCCCACACTAGGGAGACTAAGAGTAAACATTGTGATACAAAGTGGTCCAAGCCAAACAGAGGTTGACCCATGATGAACATTGAAAGCGAGAACTTGTGCATGTGAAAATCCTCAGAAGACTAGAACTTTGATATTTGTTTTTTACGACCGGCCCTCTGCAGTAAGACTTAATGGCAAAGCGGCTTTGGCAGAAGGCCCCGAGACCTGTGTTTTGAACTGTGGCCAAGAAGCCAGAGTGTGTGAAGCTCAACGTGCTGCCTTGTCCCGTACAGAAACCGCTTGAAGGGAAGACCACTGCTTTACTATCCCAACACTTTCCTTTTTGCATACACAATTGTCCAACACTCTTTTGTATTTAGAAATACGGATTGGCAGTAGGTTTATTAGTATAGGCCCTTTTATTTTGACAGACTCCACTAGGACTGCATGATTATTATTTTTTAATGGTTGTAGCTTGCGCCCATCCTTAGGTTTAAATTGGCTTTCTACCAACCCATAGAAGTTTAATAAACGCCCTTGAACTTTGATCACTTGTGTTGGTTTTCACTGTTTGATACCATGCCTTTCATACAGTGCCCAAAGGCAAGTGCAGGCGGAGGGCCAGGGTCTGCAGGCGAATGGACAGAAGGCCAGGGCCCAGAAGGAAACATGAGGGCCCAGACCACCAATCTCAGCGACTGGGGGTTAGCACAGGAAGGAGAGGGGGGAAGGAGGAAGAGGAGAAGAAGAAAGTCTTGAGCTCACGAAATTTGAGGAGATGGAGAGCAAGGTGGAAGCTTTTCCAGAGGAGGGAGCCAGCTGAGGCAAGAGTCAATTACCTGCTCGCTGCTTAGAAAAGCGCTTGACAAGCAGTGCGTTGGAGTTGGAAGATCAGAGAGATCTAGAGGGAGAGTATTTGGTGAGAGCAAGTTGTAGATGGCATGGTCCCAGGCCCCAGACAGCCTTATGGATGATGCAGAGGGATTTGAATTTGATCCTTGCAGCAACCGGGAGCCAGTGGAGACATTTTGGGGCTGGAGAGATGCGGTCCATGGGCTTGAGGCCAAGGAGACGTCTTGCAGCCCTATTCTGGATTAGCTGGAGGGGGCAGTGAGCGGAAGCTGGCAGATTAACGAAGAGCCTGTTGCTTTAGTCTACCCTAGAGAGTACCAAAGCTCTAGAGACATTGAGGTTCTTGGGGAAAAGTGAGGAAACTGAGGGTACCTCTGAGGAGGTGGAGTTAGAAATTGGGCTTCTTGGCAAGGTCCAGGATGTGAAGAAGGAAGGAGGGAGAGGAGTCTAAGGTGACTCCAAGGTGTCTGTCCTCAGAGGAAGGAGAGGGGGAGAGCCCATAGAGGGTGGCCAGAGTGAAGGGAGGAAAGAATGAACAGGAGTCCCAGTAGGAAGGATCTCAGTCTTGCTGGCTTTAAGACAGTGATCATTATAGGCACACCAAGACTGGATAGCAGACAAGCAGTCGAGAATGGTAGAGGAAGTGCGAAGAGGTTCAGAGGGAAGTTTGAAAAAGTTGGTTGTCCTCTGCATAACCCTGTAAGTGTGAGGAGAAAGTGGAGGTAAAGTGAGCAAGCGGGGCAAGATAAATGTTAAAGAACCAAGGCGAATGGACTGAGCCCTGGGGAATGCCACAAGTGGAGATGGAGGTCGGGGAGGAGAAAGAACCCAGGAAAACCTGGGAGGGACAGTGGTTGAGGAAGGAGGTGAGCCAGTCTAGTGTCCGCTCCGAGATACCCAGGGTATTATGGAGCCGCTTTATGAGTATAGAGTGGTTGACCATATCGAAAGCAGAGGAGATATTGAGTACAATGAGAACAGTGGTTGAGTTAGTCAAGAGATGCAAGCAGTTCTTTACGGGTGTTCAGGAGAGCAGTTTCCGTGCCTCTGGATGCTCGGAATCCAGATTAATGGTCGTGAAGGCAACCAACCAGCTCAGTATGCTGGGGGAAGGGTGTGTAGACCAACTTCTCCAGAAGTTTCCCAAGGAAGGGAGTGATAGAAATAGGGCAGTAGTCAGCCGGACACCAGGGGTTGGCTGAAGACATTTTGAGGAGAGGGTGCACAAGGGAGTGCTTGAGGGAAGGGGGGAGGGGGGAAGACCCGGTAGCAAGAGAATTACAGAAATCAGCAAAGCGCAGGTGCAAGGAAGCCAATGTTGTCCTTATTAATTCTGGAAGAACAGGGGGAGACCTGTTTGAAGGAGACCTTCATAGAGTGCACAACTCTAGTGACCTCTTCCGATGCGATAGGAGAGACCGACCGAGGGATGAGAGGCCAAGGGTGGATGGGATGGGATGGGAGGAGGGAAGGGGGGAAGGGAGGAAGAAAGAGTAATCATGATGTCCTGAGTTTTTGCAGTGAGGTGGGTGGCCAGTGCAGTGCAGTGGGCTTGGGAGGGAAGAGGCGAGGTGGCGAAGGATTGGCTAGTTCATTGCAGATTTTAAAGAGTTCAGCCATGTTATTGGATGCTCCAGAGAAGCAAGCCTGGATGTGGGCCCTCTTTTTGGAATGAATGGAGAGATATTTCCTTTGGAGATGGGCACGTTTGTCTAAGGATGAGATCGAGGTCTTCCACTTCCATTCAGCAGCTCTGCACTTGAGTTTCATTGCTGCTAGATCAAAGTCGTACCAAGTGATACACTTGGTGGGCGGTTTCAGGCGGATCCTCTTGACCGGGGCAAGAATGTCGAGAGTGAGGGTGATGACGAGATGGAGGTTGTTGAGAGCTGCGTCAGAACTAGAGTCAGTGGTAGAAGGAGGGATGAGGAGGAGGGGGGGTTCAGGTAGAGGCGAGGGCAGCACCTGACTCGGTTTATCGGCCGGATGTCTGTGAACGAGGTTGTCAAAGCTGGGGAAGGTGCAGTCAGAGGGCCAAGAGGAGGGAGTTGTCTGACCAGGAGAGTGGGGTGGAGAGTGGAGCAGAGAGTAAAAGATCAGTATTCATGAAGGTATTGAGTGTCCAGCCGAGTGGGTAGGACCAGAGGGGTGAATAGAGAGCGAGGTGAAGGTGCAGAGGTCACAGAAGATAGTGGAAGCCATGATTGAGGAGTCGAGGTGAATGTTGATATCACCCAGGAGGAGGAGTTTAAAGGAAGATGTCGAGAGAGGAGGAGAAATCGGCCCATTCTGAGAGGAACAGGGATATGGGGCCAGGTGACCTTTTAGATAGCGGCAGTGGTCAGAGAGGAAGTAGGATAGATGCCAAGCTTGCAGACAAGGCTTTCGTAGGAGGAGTAGGACTGGGTGGGTATGAGGGAAGAAGGGACCCACTCAGGAAAGATAAAGGCAACCCCACCGCCAGCACGGTTAGGGCGAGGCTTGGCAATGATCTTGTAGCCATCAGGGAGAAGGGAGTCCAAAGCAGTGTATGAGTTGGCATTGAACCACGTCTCAGTGAGAGTGAGGAAGGCGAGATCAAAGTCTTCAAGGAGGTGGCAGATGTCAGAAGAATGTTTGAACAAGCATTAAGCGCGGCTAAGTGAAGCCGGTCATCAACTTTGACGGTTTTCTGAGGTGGGCTACAGGGGGGTGGTACACTAGTCAGAGGTGGTGAAGGAGGTGCAGAGGGAGAGGGGAAGGAAGATGAGATGGCAGGTGCGGGTCAAAGAGGAGATTGGGTTGAGGACCCTCTGACATAATAGTGCCATTTTGATACATTAATGATGCACCTGGAGGATGAGAAGCCAGCCAAGAGTACTTCCAATCTAGTGCCACCATTAATGGGTGAGGAATAGAAAGGGGAGAGAGTGGAGTTCAGATGCAAAGTCCATAGGTGTTACTCTCACCTGGTCTCTGCGGAGGCGTTGGGGGCATGGTCGCTGCCCTCCCAGGGATGAAACTCTTTGTGTCTGTTCCTCCCTCTGTGTCTGTGTGGGGGAACTGCGGTGATGAGCAGTGCGGTTCTTGCGTGAATATAAGGGGGGGGGGGGTTCGTATAAGCATGCAGCCTGTGGTCCCTGACCCCTTCTCTAGGCCTCTTCTTCCTGGATGTGGCTTCCCTGGGGTTGCACTACTCTTGAGGCTCACCTGCTGAATGATGATGAGCTCTCCGTCCTGCTGCTTCTGGCAGGGGCGCTTGTTGAAGGGAACTGAGTTCCTTCACTGGTCCCCTGTCGTGGAAGTCCAGGCCAGCTGCGGCTAGTCCACTTCTCTTGTAGGTAAGTGTTTCCCTTGTTCCCACTTGCCCGCTTGTCTTCTGACTGTTGTAATAGTATTTGTAAAGTTCGTTCTCTGTCCTTTGTATGTAATGTCTATTTTCTCTGCTCTCTCCCCTTGCAGGTGGTGTAGCGGTGCGGCGGTAGCTGGGGTAGAAGAAGCTGAGCCGGTGGTACGGAGGAGCGGAGCTGAGGTGGTCCAACAGCTGGTAAGTAGCCCTAGGGTGCGTGTTGGGTTTTAAATGCGGTGCAACCCTGGGTTGGATGTTTTCGGGAGTTCTAACCTTTCTTTTCTTTTTTCAGGACTTTGGCTTCGTGGGACAGAGAGCGCAGGTGCTGCTGCGTCGATTCGGGATCTGCCAAGATGATGGAGCATTGCCGTGAGATGCGAGCCAGGGTCCAGGTAAGGATGCTGCTGTTGCAGGATCACGAGGTAAGTAGCTGGTCCAGGCGGCCGTGAGCGTCCCGTTGCACGGAGGTGCAAAGTAATGCAAAGCGTTTGCTTGAGGGATCGGTGGGTTTTATATAGTCTTGTTCCCGGCCACGCCCAGTAGCTCTGGCCTGCCTGCTGCCACGCCCTGCCACACCCGATGAGTCAGCACCCGAAGACCAGGCCTAGGGAGCCACACCCGATGAGTCAGCACATGGGGATGTTCTCTGGAATAAAGGCTTTCAGCACCTGGAATGTTCTTGTAAAATAAAAGCACTCCAGCACTGAAGTAAAACAAAAGCACTCCGGAACTGAAATAGTGTTCCTGCTCACATCTCTACATGAGCCTGACGCCAAAGGCGCCAGGACTGAGTCCAGCCAGGGCCCCTGTGTTTGAGTCCCAAAGGGACATAAGTGAGTCAAGTGACTCATTGCCACCGTCACTAGATGGTGTGGTTTTTGTCTTCTGGGGCCCGTGGCCATGACAATAGGTCTGAAGACGGGACAGAAAAGAGGATATCGGTGACCATCTGTCTGGAAGTAGCGCTGACATGGGTGCCTGGATAGGTACGTCAGGATTAGAAGAAAGGAGATCTTTTTTTAACTTTATTCTTCCAGACCTTGTGAGAGAGGGGCGATAGGTAATAGAATAGCAGTTGGAGTAGATGGGAGAGATGGATAGAGTTGTATAGAGGGGAGTGAGGGGATATGAGGAGATACTGCATTGGCACAAAACGACTCACCAGATGGCCTAGCAGCCAAAAGTAGTGGATCATTTAAAAAGCGTACCTAGATTTGATTTTGCCAAAGAGCACTGAACTAGCACAAAAAGGGAGATGCAGCAATTTAAAAAGCACACCTAGGTTTGATTTTGCCTAAGAGCACAAATGCAGCATAAAATCAAGGGTAGAGATGTTTTAAAGGCGCTCTTGAAGAGGAAAAGGGAACGGCAATAGTAGGCAGCAGATAGCAGGCTATAAGTGAGATGAAAAGTAAATACCCATGTCGAGTGGGAGGAGGAAAAAGAAATTGAAAGTGCAGCAATTTTAGGCGAGGCCAGCTGAGATCATAACATCCAGAGTTGAAATCAAACATATATGCAAGGTGCAGGTGCAGATCTGATGTAAAACAAAAGTCAACTTGCAGTGAGGTAGGTGGAGATCAGAGCAAGCCAGGCTGACTGTCCAATAAAAAGAGAGTTAATATGCTACCCAGGAGACATTAGGTTAGCATACAGTTGGAGTTGAAGGACACCATAGGGTTGAACGCCACTCTTATAGTGTAGAGGGCACAGCATTGTGGTAAAGTCGTAAAAAAACAAGAGGTCATAAGGACGCGAAGCGCCAGAATGTTGCGGACCAGGCCGGCACAGAGGCGGCAAGGAGAGAGTAGGGAGAATAGTCTTTCTCTTATATAGCAGCGCGGGAGGCAGAGCGCAGTGCTGGGCTATCAGCGGTCATCTGGGGAAGAGCCAGAGCAACCCACCAGGGATGTATGTAGAGGGCAGGCAATTACTGGATTATGGTTTGTCTAGGAGCTGGATGATGGTTCAGCAACGATGGAAGGTGCTCCCCTTGAGCCCTGGACAGACCCAGACAGGGTTCACACATCCCTTTGAAGGTGGCCATTCGAGGGGGGGCGGGGCGGCATTTGCCAGCCAGCTCCCGGGGCTTGCAGGGATTGGAGGAGCTGCAGGTCCAATCGGGCAGCTTGATGGAGGCTGGAAGTGTACCTCCAGTAAACCGCATCTGCCCCAGAGGCCATGTTGGAGAAGGCCTGGACAGATGGAGGAAGATGCTGTCCTCGAGGCCGCAGAGCCTAAATCACGATGTTGCAGGCAGGAAGGGGGTTCTGGGAAGGCAAATAAGGAGTGCAGTACAAATGTTGGTAAACATGAGATACAGTAAAACCTATCATATGATCAATACCCAAGCATTTGTTGGATGTAGATATATAATGACACTGATTACGAATTTGAACAAATCATGTAATTCAGACATTATTGCAGCATCGGTCAGATGTGGGCACAAAACAAAAACACATGGCCCTTTCTCGTTGCATTGCAGTCTCATTTTTCGCCGCAGAATAGCTTCTTGAGCATTGGCTAAATAACTTCAGACTATTCGCCTTACCTATTATGATTGCCTAGTGAGTTGAACCCTAAATTTCCACCCACCATATATTGCTTTTCTTGGATGAAGGATGAAACCGCTGTCTGTAAGTTCCCTCTGCATCACTGCAGAATGCCAGATCGCGTATCCACCCATTGTATTCAGGTGGCCTTACCCAACAAATCGCAATTCTACTTTGAGCTAATGTAACTGCTGGGCCCAGACATTTCTGTGCTCATCTTTTGTAGTCCTGGGTTTGTGGCAAATAATACTTTCAGTGGCATCTCTGTTGAGAAGTGCCCTTTCAGTTTGCTCTATCGCAGTCAGTACTCTATCCCAGAACTTCTGTATCATGTGCATAACAAAGTGGCCTCACCACTCCCACACATCAAGGAGCAGGAAGAGAGCCCAGAGTGGCCGACCAGAGAGGGAGGAAAAGAGGGAACGGGTGTCCCAATGAGGAGGATCTCAGTCTTACTGGCAAAGGCAGAGAGTATTGGCAGCACCACCATTCCTGAATTGCGGCCAGACATTCTGGTATGAGAGAAGAAGCAGAGCTGGCTGAGGGGAGCATGAAAGAGTGTCATTTGCATAACATTGAAAATTGAAGCAGAAAGTAGCGATCCAGTGGCCAAGAGGTGCCAGGTAGTGGTTGAAGAGTCAGGGAGAGAGGTTAAACTCTTGGACCACCCCAAGTAGAGCGAGAGATAGAAGAGAGGAAAGACCCGAGTTGGATCTGAGAGGGTTGGTCAATGAGAAAGGAGGTCCACCAGACCGGGCCCTGATCAGTAATACCAAGGTTGTCGCAGAGGCAATTGAGCAGGATGGCATGGTTGGCCGTGTCAAAAACAGAGGATAGATCGAGCAGAATGAGGACATAAGGGAGATTAGAGTCAAGATTGGAGAGCAAGTCTTCACAGGTTTTCAGGAGAGCAGTTTCAGTGTTTCTGGCAGCTCTGAAGCCAGACTGGTGGTCATGGAGGCAACCAACAGATTCAATATGTAGATTAAGCTGGGAGATGGCCAGCTTTTCCAAGAGTTTGCCCAGGAAAGGAGTGATGGAGATCGGGCGATAGTTAGCCAGAGAGGAAGGATCAGCCGTGGGCTTCTTTAGAAGGGGGTGCACACGAGAGCGCTTAAGGGGGAGAGGAAAGTTCCAGTGGCAAAGGAGTGATTGAAGAAATCGGCCAAGGCTGGAGCAAGGGTGTCGATGTGGTCCTTGATGGATCTGGATGAGCAGGGGAGAACCTGCTTTGAAGGGACTTGCATAGGTCGGACTTGTCTAGAAACATCATCCGGAGTGATCATGAGAAAGGAGGAGAGGCGCCCTAAGACGGGCCAGGAGTGGTGGAGGAGGAGTAAGAGGAGATAGAGGTAGAGGAAGAGAGGGTGGACAGGATGTCCTGAGTTTTAGTAGTAAAATGAGAGGCCAAGGCTGTGCAGTGTGTCTGGGAGGGAACAGGAGAGGTAGAGCCTGCAGCAGGATTGGCCAGCTCCTTGCAGATCTTGAAAAGTTCTGCCGAGTTGTCAGATGCCGCAGAGATGTGTGCTTGGATGGAGGCTCTCTTCTTGGAGAGGACAGAGAGTCTTTACTACCTTTGGAGCAGGCAGCAAGCCAGTTTGTCAGGGGTGCACCCTATGCCCTCCACTTCCTCTCTGCCGCCCTACACTTGAGGGTGGCGAGGTCTGCATTGTACCAAGAGTTGCACTTAGTTTTGGGCCTCAAGTGGATCCTCATGACGGGGGCAAGGACATCCAGAGTGTTAGAGAGATGAAGGTTAGAGAGGGCTGTGTCAGGGTGTGAGTCAGCCAAAGGTGCAGGAGGAGGAGACAAAGTAGCGGCGAAAGCCTCAGCTGATGCACGCTTCATGGGTCGGATGACCGAGAAGGTAGGTGGCAATGCTAGAGTCGGCTTGACTTGCTCAAGTAGGGGGTTCAGACTTTTCAACTCTTATCACACAGGACCTGACGTTGGACAAAAACCTCTTTCCCTCAAACAATCCCGGAGATACTGAGGTACGTCTGGAATGTGTGGGTAGAAGGGCAGTGTGCATCTTTCCTCCAGCTTATGGTGTTCGGCTTAAAGGCAGTGGGCTGGGATGGAAAACTGCATTAACACCAGTGTGCCTGGTCAAGGAAGGCCCATTTGTTCCCAGGCTTGTCCTAAGGTCTCCCCACCTCCTATGTGCTGTGAAGTCATCATGAAGTCCGACCCAGACAGAAGATTCAACTTTATAAATAAATGGTTTATTTTTCTTAAATTTCAGGTTGGAGTAAGGCCTAACCTGCCCTAAACTAAGGTGGGCTTTCCCTACCTAAAGAAAACTAAGCCTTGTATGTGTCAGTTCAACTCTGTCTCTCTGTGTCCAAAACCTATACTTGCCCTCACAACCAAATATATACAATGTGTAGGAATGTCAGCAACAAAAGAAACGTTGTTCCAAATAAAGTTACAAGCTTCCAGCTCCTGGCTTAATTTTCGCTTCCCCTTCCCCAAGTTCAAAAGCGTTAAGTACAGTTCACAAGGTCTCAGGGTTCCTTTCCCCGAGAAGTCGTCTCTTCAGCTCAAAAACTACAATAATTTCAAATCTCCTGTTTTCCAAAACAGTTCCAGTTCAACTTCTTAATCATCCAGGATTTTCAACAGTTCACCTTGATTGCTCCTTCTCATTTACTTCAGCAACTGTTATAAAATACAACTTCTTCCATCTCTGCTTTCCTTGGGTCGTTTCAAGCAGTGGTCACTCGTTCTAGGCACAGTTGTCGGACAACACGGTCCACCCATTACAGGTCACGCAACCGATAACCCAGTGTTATGCTTCTGTATTCTTCAGGCCTTTTCCCAACAATTGTTTTTCTCTCTCTGAACCTGTCATTGGTCAACACTCATTTCAGATTCTTCTTGGCAGCCTCTTTGCCACAACGTGTATCCCGCACAAATCACTTGGTGGGGTTCACCCTTTTCCACCACCTTGCTTTCACGTTATTCATAAGTGCTCATTACTTGCTTTTGTCTCTTGCTGTATTTTAATATGCTCATCATGGGGGGGGGGGGGGTGAGTGGCCAACGAGCATGTAATGTAGACGTGCTTCCCTTAGACTCCTGCCATCACCTGTACAGATCCTGGTTAAAATAGCGTCTACACCACATTATACATTATTTGGCCAACAAGCAGCAGTGTTGGGGAGAGGATGGGACAGCTATCTGGTTGCTGTGGCCTTTGTAGCAGGCAGTGCATTCCTGCGCCCCGGCGAAGAAGGTTCGTACGCTGCCAATCAAAATGGCCGCCATGGAGACCTAGTGGTACTCGGCCCGAGGGTGGTGGACCGGATGAGGCTGGGGACGCTGCTGGGCCAGTGGCGAGTTGTCAGCAGGCACCTGAGGAGAACCGAATTCCACCGGGTTTGAGTGGAGCAGGAGGTGTTACGGCAGGTGGTCTGTGACTGGCCACTGGATGTAGGGGACTGGCGCGGAGCCCATTCGTGGAGCTGTGCTGGCGGCCCGGGCCTGCCACAACGGGGTGATGTGTGCGGCCAGGCTGCAGTGGGGCACGGCGGCTGGGCCGGTTGCAGCCAGACAGGTGGCGGCAGCAGAGAGCTCTGTCCGGCAGTGTCACCATAGGGAGCTGTGGTGCACAGCCCACACAGGTACAAATATAGGAGGTGCGTGGGCCCCCTCTTGTGGTGGTGGGAGTGAGGTGTCTACAATGGCCTGGACCCCCCTGTGGATGGTGGAGGGGGGTGGTCCCTTGACCGCCCCCTCCTGGAACGGGCCTTTTGGCAGAGGAATACTAGGCAGGCTGGAGGAGGCCAATATTGGTGGCTGTTGACTCTTGAAAGTCCTGGGCAACTGACTTGGAAGGGTGAAAGGAGAGGAGAGGAACGCATAGCGGCTGGACAGGGGTAGGCTGCCCTCCTGGAGTGCAGTAGCAGTAGAGAGACTAGGGTAGTCGCTCTCCCTGTGGGTGCGGCTGGTGGAGGGCACTTCGTAAGTGCCGGAGGGCATTGATTGTTTCGGCAAGGAGGGGGACCATGGTCAAGGGCCACCAAAAAATGGAGAAGTATACAGACCTAAGGCAGGGCAGGCCAAACCGGGTCGCAGGAGGGGGTCGGAGCGACAAGAAGGGTATGGAGGTGTTACTCTGGAGTCACTGATGGAGGCAATACAGGCCACCAAAACATGTTTGGAAGGGAGCATCAAGGAGGTGGGGGTGGACGTGTCCCTGGTGTGGGCAAACCTATGTAAGGTATGTGAAAGGTTGACCGAGGTGGAGTGGAGGGTCAGCACGGTGGAGGACGACCAACTGCGCCTCAAGAATCGGGTGGTTGGAGCAACGAGGATCTTGGAGTCCAGGGCAGAGTATTCAGAGGGCTGCTTGCTACGGTGCAACATACGTTTGGTGGGGATGGCAGAGAAGGAAGAAGGGCCTAGTGTGGAGCTGTTTGTTGAACACCTATTTCTGGACCAGTTGCAAGTGAAGGGCCTCTCGAAATTGATAACTCTAGAGCGAGTACATTGGGTGCCGGGCAGGGCTGTCCCAACTCCCCTGGATAATTGTGTCTAAGATACTTAATTTTAGAGACGGACGCTATCCTGCAGGATTCACGCAGAGCTGGATACTATGCGGTGGGTAATGCAAAGATCGGTATCTTCCCGGACTTCACCTTGGAGGTACAGCGACAGCTTAGAACCTTCAATTTAGTGCGACAACGTCTTAGAGAGATGAATATAAAGTATGTGATGTTTTACCCCGCGAAGCTGAAGATTATTGCTGATGGCAAATCCTGTTTTTTTGTGTCTCACCAGGAGGTGTGAGCCTGGTTGGAATCTGTGCCATAACGTGTGGGACAGCGAAGGGAGGGACGGGAAGGGGCTGCACGACCTGGGGATTGACAATATGTGGATCTGGAGAGAGCTGGCAGTCTCTGGCGCCCTGCGGCGTGCGATGTGTGTTGGTGAGGGGGCAACAGTGAGGGTGTAATGGATGATGTGGGCGATGTGTGAGTCTGATGGGGTCGAGCCCCCCTGCACGTACAGTTATCAGTTCACGGGAGAGATCACAGGAGAGGGGAGGCATGGTGAATGCTATAACTGATGGACTGAGAGAAAGGGGGAAGGGATAGGGATAGGGATAGGGAAAGGAGGGGAGAGTTGTGGTGGGAATGGGCAATTGGTGCTGTGTGTGGGGCAATGGAGGGACAACAAGGGGGTGGTTAGGGTGTTGGAGGGACAGGTTTTAGGACCATTGGAACAGTTAGCCCGTGGTCCAAAGTTATTGTTGGAGAGAATAAGGCATACAGTTGGGATACGAGGGTTCAAGTTCTTGTGTTTTATGTTTGCGTGGGAGGTGTGAACCACTATGTACGTGCAGAAACAGTATGGGTACAGACTGGAGGGGGTATGTGCAAGGTAATACTGTTATGGGGGAGACGGGTTGAAGATTGGGACTTGGAATGTCCATGGGTTAGGTAAACTGCTGAAATGTCAGCAGGTTAGGGAATTTCTGAGACGGCATGACTGCCCATGCTCCTGTAACGCATATGGTGCTGAAGGACTCACTTGGGGAAACGGTGGGAGGAGGAGGAGTAGGAGGGGGGTGGGGAGGGAGTAGTGGTGGGGACATCCTACTAGTCACAACGCCAGGGGAGTTTTGATCTGGGTTGCGGCAGGGGTGTCAATCTGGGTGGATAAAGTTTTGACAGACGATGTGGGAAGGACTGTGGTGCTGGTGGATAGACTCAGGTGGAGGAACATGTGTGATTAATTCTTGCACACCAAATGTGGACCATAAAGACTACTTCCCATTCGTGGTGAGTCTGGCTGGGGATACAGGGAAGGCCTGTTTGTCTAGGGGACGGGGGGAATTTTAACAGTCTCCTAGACCCATACCTGGATAGCACAGGGAAGTCCACTCACCCTAGACAGCAGATGTCGTCGTTGAGGGAAGTGGTGGGATATCTAGACCTGGTGGAGTTGTGGCGAGCGTCGCACGGACAACAGAGGTTATTCCTTTTTTGGGGATCCGTGGATCCTGACCCAGCTGGACTATATATTCCTGGGGACGGAGGACTTTCATTTTTTTTGAAAGTGGAATATTTGGGGATTCATTTCAGACCATTCACCGTTCGTTACGCAGCACAACTGCAGCGGTTAAAGCAACCCCCACCGGTAAGAATATGGCAGTTACCTGCCGAGTCCCTGGAGGATGTGGCATTTGCGGGTATGCTACGTGAGGAGATAGTGCGAGATTCTTTGAGGTCAATGAGGGGTCGGTGGAATCGGCTGGGACTTGGTGGGGGGCCTTTAAGGCAACAATCGGAGCGGTCTGTATCTCCAAGGTGACGGGGGGTGTGGTGGGTCCTACACGATCCGTTGCTAGAGATGGAACGGATGGTGTCGGCACTAGAGAAAGATCTGGTGGACAGAAGACCGGTGGGGAAGGAATTGGCAGAGGAACTAGCTTCTCACTGGGATAGGCAGTCTTCACTGTCCCATTTTGAAGGGAGTAGGCAAGATGTCTGGATTCATGGGGAAGGGACATGGTTGGATGGCTGCTGGCGTGGCCGATCCTTTGGGAGCAGCCCCGTAGCACCATCACGCAAGTCAGGTGGGAATGGCAAATATGCAGATTTCCTGATTTCCCACCTTAATTGTACGACGAAGCCTTTCATACCAGGAGTCTTCCCGATTCAATGAGGGAAGTGGTAAGAACAGTCCTGTTGCGGGGTGGAGGGGTGTAAGGATCCTATGGACTGCGCGTTATACCATCCGATCTCATTGTTGAATGCTGATTCAAAAGTCTTTGGAAAGATCTTAGCCGCGAGATTATCTAAAGCAGCACAGGTCCTGATGCATCCAGATCAATGCGGTTGTATAGGGGATGGAGCACTTTAATGAACTTGTGTTGGTTGCACCATGTAATGGATCAGATCAAAGATTCTGGGAGGGAGATGACACTAGCATCTTTTGATGGAATGAAAGCTTTTGACTCATTGGTGTGGGAATGGCTGTTTAGGGTACTGCAGGCCTTTGGACTTGGGGAAAATATCTGTCGATGGTTACAATTACTGTACATTAGGCCGGTAGGAAGGGTAAAAACAAATTATTGGATCTCGTTGCAGTGGGCAGAGGGACTAGGCAGTGGTGCCCTGTCTCACCAATCTTGTTTTAAATGGCATTGGAACCTCTAGTGGGGTTTCTCAGGGAGGAGATGCAGGGATGCTCGGCGGAGGGGTGAGGCATATGGTCTCCTTATGTGTAGAGACTTGCTACTCTCTGCAGCAAACCAGTGAGAGAACATGCCAATGTAGTTAGAGATTCTGGGTAATTTTCAAGTACTGTTGCCGTTCCGGGGGGGGGGGGGGCGGCATGCATGTCACCAATTTATCTACCCTCCAGGACTCGCGATTGGGTGGGAAGGGGAAGCATTTAAATACTTGGGAATTACAGTTTGCACTATGTGGAGGAGACATTTGTGCGCAATACCGGCAGAGTGCTGTCCGGAATTGATCCTCGGTTTAGTTTTGGAAAATGTTACCGATATCATTGATATTTGAGGGTGGCACTTCACAAAATGGTCATACTTCCAAGGCTTCTCTACTATTTCTCTAACATACTGTATGGCATTGAACATATTTTTTTAAACCGATGAGAAGGCTGGGGAGTTGCTATGGGGTACAGGGAGGAGGAGGAGGCGGGATGGCAACTTTGAGACGCCTGCAGTTGGAGGGGGACCTTAATTTGCCGGATTATGAGTTTTACTTCATGGCGGCGCAGCTGCAAGCAATATTGGTGTGAACAGACACAAGGGGCAAGTTGCTGACAGGATTGCTGATGGCTTTTCTGGCTCATCGGAAGGGGATAGAGCTGTAGTGGGGCACAATGGAAGGAATGGGGGCGACCAACGTATTCCGGGTAGTGAGAACGCTCTGGAGGAAGCTCCTGAGGAAACTACAGGTGTCTGGACTCTACAGTGCAGACTTACCATGGGCTGTGGACTCCGGACTCCGCTTGGCGCTGAGGAGGATAGGGGTGTCTGCCTTGAGAGGTAGGTGGTGCAAGACAGTGGGGGAGCAGTTTGAAGATGGAAGGTTGTTGTCCTTTGCGCAATGGAGTGCTCTCTATGGGGTGGTGAAGGGGCATTTGTTAACATATTTTACGGTGACTGGGCGGTGGGTTCCTTCTGGAGGGGGATTCTGGAGGAACCACAGACGAGCCCGCTGATGCGGGTGCTCCTGACACGGGAGGATGGGGTTGGGCAGGGTCTCTCAGATTTACCAGGTATTGCTCAGTACATTCCCCCACAAAGGAATTGGTGGTTCAGAGTAAATGGGAGAAAGACGTGGGTGGTCCAATTTCAGAGGGGGAATGGACAAAAATCTGGTAGCAGGTTTGCAAAATTTCGCGGAATGCACTGTTCCAGCTTATCCAGTTCATCATCCATGGGACGGATTTGAAATCCGCCAAATTACACGCTATGAATAGTGCTCAGAGTTGGGATTGTCCCTGCTGTGCTATGAGGGCAGGTGTCAGGTTGTGGCAAGTTACTGGCAGGCGGTGATGGTGAAGATTAATTAACTACTTGGCTCTAGTGCTCCCCAAAGGTGTGCTTGTGGGGTTTACTCCTAGGTGGGAGCCAACAGAAAAAGAGAAATCGAATGGCCCAGTTTATGCTGGTATTAGCAAGGAGGCGAGTGGGTATTACCTGGGGTAAAAAACAGGTGCATTGGGAGGAAGAGGTCCGCAGGTAGGGGATGGCAGAGCTGGATACATTGCAAAAAATCAGGGACTCTGAGATGGAGGAAGGGGTGACGATGGAATGGGGCCAGTTGTTGGAGGAATTGCGGTTCTCTGCATATTTTAAACCCCCCTGAAAGAGCGGAATGAGCGGTCTGAATATCTGCAGTGAGAACTACGACGAAAGTGGGGAAGGGCCTGGGGGTTATTGGTAGAGTGGAGGGGCCGTCTAAGAGTGGGGGGGAATTGTATGTGCTTCATTTTAACCTAAACGTACGGTTTGATAAGACATTACTAATGACAGTCATGTATAAAGTGATATGTTCTTTTATGTACAACAAAACTTGAGTAAACAAATGTTTAAAAAAATAAATATGCTCATAATTTCCTTCCTTTAGTGCAGTATTCAATAATACTTGTTGCACTTTTAAAGGTACTGACAATACTTTGCAGCTTGTTTGATATTCAAAAACCTTTAATTTGGTCTTCAAAGTAACTGTTATATAGTTAATTCGGCATTTAAGTATGCCTGCTTCCAGCCCCTGGAACGCCCCGGTATGAGTGGTCCCTTCTTTACAATCGCTGGTATGCTGCTGCTCCTCAAGGTGTCTCATTTCTTCTTTCTGGCTTCCTTTTGCTCTGCTTTTGCTTTACGGGACTCCCAGCAAGCAGCGCTCGCCATCCTTGAATTTTTCTTCGCGTAGCTCTGCTCTTCCTTAACGGAAGCTACCAGCAGCCTACGGATCTCTGGACACTTCGATGTTCCACAGCTCCTGCTGTGGACACTGGACAAGGAGGACTGTAGGCTTCTCGACTGTCACAGTAGCTCTGGACACAGCATCTATTTCTCATGCTTCTCAGCACAGCATCCTTCCAGCTGTTTCCTCTCCAGCCCGCTCCGCTTCTGTAAGCTGCATCGGTTTTCTCCAGGCCGGTTTCCCTTTCTTGCTGGGTGGTCTCCCGTTTTATACACCTGGGTCCTA
Organism: Ambystoma mexicanum; assembly: GCF_040938575.1. Classification (NCBI taxonomy): domain Eukaryota; kingdom Metazoa; phylum Chordata; class Amphibia; order Caudata; family Ambystomatidae; genus Ambystoma; species Ambystoma mexicanum. Next base: position 80,577,611 of record NC_090931.1, read on the forward strand.
TTAAATGGTTACAGGTGCAAGTCCTTCACTTCATTTGCCCGACCATGATTAAGCCTATTAGCTTGACATGCCTGGCTAGTACAATGGTACTCCTCCACATCCCTCTTCCTTGTCTCGGTACCAAGTGGTGTGGATGAATTGAAGTGTGCATAACTCCCAGTTGTTTCTTCCTTGTTTTGGTATTGATCTGTACTTTCTTTGTATTAACAAGAGAAGCCTGATGTCTGTTTAACCTGCACAAATGAGGAGGTGCCCTCCTAGTTGAGCTCTTCCTCGTCCCAGTATTACCATGCCATTTCTGAGGGTCACTTTGAAAGTAGGAAAAGGGGAAGGATTGACCGTAACATACACATGTGACTTGATTGCCTACAAGTTAGGCGTGACCACGAGCCTCTTATCTCCTCCTCATTTGAGGCTGTGAAAATAGACCCTTGACATTCACCCTAGGCTGTGTCTCAGCGCTAAAAGGCAGTCCTGCCTAGGTTTGTGTGCTTACCAACATGATCAGCCAGGAATTGTAAAGTTCTGGGACTCAAAGAGATGCTACTCTGGCACATTACTCTGAATTCTACACCTGACACAGGAGTTATCATGTAAATGTATTTAATATGACCCCTTATCTTCTGAGGGCTCTTATTTTCACTAAACAAGCTACAGCAAATCAGATGTAATATAACATCACACCTGTCAACACGATTGCAATGTGGGCAAAGAGCATGTTAGAGTAGATAAATAATGTGTAACCTTTATGTCTCATGAAGCTATGCTACACTGTACAACACGCCATCCGTCTAAATGCACTCAGCGAGCGCCCACCCTTAACTCGCGTTTAGAGCATAATGTGCAAATGAAACCGCTCTTTCTGGGTTGAACGAGTTCTGCTTAGCTGGGCCAGGCTGTCTCTTTACTGCTGCTGCTCTGGTCTCGTCTTGTCTGCACTACTCCCCAGCCCCTCTGGCCTTGATGCACAGGCAATTCAGCTGCTGTTTTCTCTTTTGCTTGGGCCTTCTTTGTATGTACATGGTTTCCCTGCCCGTGTGCGTGCGTGATAGCCACTAGCTGGAAGAGTACAGCCTAGATCTGAGCGTGTCCCTGAGTTTAGGGTTCCTATGTAAAACTCCATTAGGTGGGTTTTCGCACCTCCGGTGCGAGCTTTGTACCTGTTCAATGAATGCCTCTGCTGTACTCTATGGCCCTTGGCTTTGGAAAGAGACAGCTCTCTCACTTGTTACTTCTTAACCTTGCGGACGTGCACCACACTTCTGTTCGTGTCTGCCAATTTCCTGTTCTTGAATCCTTATCAGATATAACATTTAACGGTGTGAAGTCAATGCTCTCACCTACTGGTGTGCTGTTTTAGACAGGCAGCGATCTGCCATTTGTGGTTTGCTCATCTGCCAGAATAGGAAAGCGCCACCTCCTGGACCTTGGTAAGGCCAAGAATATCCATCCAGTAAGTGTGCACATTAGCCTCCTGTGAAAACATGTGCTGTATGTTTGACGAACATTGTTTAATGAACATTTAAATCTACATTCGTCATTGTTTCTCTGGCTAGAGGCCGCATGAGCTATGGAAAGCTGTCTTAAATTAGGTTTGTTTTCATGTCATCCCTATGAAGATCTGTAGCACTGTGAAGCCGTCATTAAACCTTCTAGGAGCTACATTTGCAAAACAGGCCGCCTATATTGGTGGCAGAGATAAAGCATACACATCCTAGTACTGGGGAGTATTGATTACTGCATGCAAAAGTAAACGAGTTGTGTGATAAATACATGAGCGCCTAGAAACATAACAAATCAAATCACTGCATCACACTTCAAAACAGTTGGCGGTTATGGCCAACACAAGCATACATGAATACATGTATTTACCAGTAAGGTATTCAGGATAAGTCCAATATATTGTAACTGGACCTAGCTAAGGATGCATTAATGAGTGCATGTATTTAATGTGAGGTATTTAGGTTAATTCAAACTCCTTACTGGCAATACGTTCAGGGTAAGACAAGGGATTCTTTGAGAATCCATTAGCAATTAATAACCAGCATTGATCTGGATTTTCTGGACTAACACACATGGGACCCCATCTCATGGAGACCCTCAACATCATCAAAAACATCAAACGGTGCATTTTGCACAAATGTCTGCAGCCTAGTTCTTAACAGTTTTCTATATGTTCTTGACACAGGATTAATGGGTGCAAACAGTCTGGATTCATCAATCACTGAAAAAGTGTGAACTTGCAGTTGCTTGGCTGGGCCATTAAGTATCTTAAATTATGGCATCCACACATGACCCATGGTTGGAGGAAATATTTGTATTGAGGCTGGAGTTCCTGGGTCTTGGAGCTCTCTTTTCTCTAACATGTGTGAAGAACTTAACGGCTTAGAACAACTTCTTTGCTTGCAGGCGGGGCGAAAACCTTGCCCAAAAAATGCCCAAAGTCAGTGAGATGAGAAACAGTGATGCTCAGCCACAATAGAATGAAATATACTGTCAGCATTATGTAACACTGTTTCAGAAAATCTCTCCAAAATAATTATTTAATTACTTTAGCAACTAGAAAGGCTTTCTGTTTCCAAATTGGCAGACCTGTAGTACTTCCCTGAATTGTGGAATTGTAGTCAAGAGTGGCATATTCTTCCTCATCTTGAACGCCAATCATCATTTGTTGGATCTCCATCTCTTCTTCTGTGTGCTCCTCAGCTGGAAGAGGAGGATCGCATGGAAACATTGCAGTAACAATCTGGAGTGGGTTTCAGGTGATCCACAGAAACTTGCCTGGTACCTTTCTCGGGTGGCATTGCGGGCAGGACAGCAGTTGTGCAACCTTTCACTCTGATTACTTGCGGATGGGCCAAACGGAGTCTGGTCTTATGGATCTTCTCCAGGACCCAATCTCCTGCTTTGAGAGTGGTCTCAAGACTGGCCTCGGCAGTTTCCAACTGGAGGGATTCCCTCAGCAGCGTTGTCGCCAGCAGTTGCTCTTGCCTAGAGAGGGGGTTGGGGAGAGTGTGCAAAGCAGGCATAAACATTTTTCTCCCAAACAAGTGTTCAAGCGGAGTCTTACCATTGCATAGAGACTGGAGTGGTAAATTATTATTATTTTTTAAAATTTGCATTACAAATTTTACAGTAAAGCATTTCCCTTCTCCTCACTCCCCCGCCCCGCTGGATACCCAACCCTTGATCCCCAAATCCCCTGCATGGTATAGATTTCAGTGTACGAAAAGTTAATGAATGCAAAACGCGAAGTGCTGAGGACAATAACGAAAATTAACATCAGATTGTAAGCAACCAAGAACCTCAGCCCAGTCTTGTGAGAATCTTGCTTGATCTCCTTGAATCGTATACGTAATCCATTCAAGTGCTACAAAGTTCCAAATTCTAGCTAACCATTCAGCAAATTGCGATGGGTCTTTAGATTGCCATCTCTGTACTATTCCTAGCAATGCTGCCAATTGTAACATAACAAAGGTTCTACATTTTTGTTTCGAGCTATATCGCATGCTAGGTTCAAGTATCAACAATAAGTTAGATTTCATAGAGCTAGGTTTTGTAACACCAAACATTTGCTTCAAACCTATATCGATTTCAGACTAGTATCCCGCCAAAACCGGGCAATTCCACCATATATGCCCCCAATTCCTGGGGGGCGCCACATTGTCTCCAATATTGCTCCAATATAGATGCTTTGATTTTTTTGTAGGCGAGTTGGGGGTATAGTGCCATTGGGTTAACAGTTTATACCAAAATTCCCTTATTTGTATAGAGCGTGTACTTTTGGGAATGTCTTTCCATATCCCCTCCCATTCTAATTCACAATTGCCATTGTGTTCTATAGTGATGGAGCAAAGGGGGCTGTGTGGGGATCTTGTTTATTATTTTATATAAGTTTGATAGTAGAGCCTTATTCCCTGGATTAGTTGTAACACATTTTTCGAAGGCGGTCAGCTCCCAGATTGCTGCCTGTTTAAGCAGAGGAGCCAGGATCTAGTGACGGACCTGAAAGTACTCTGCTTCATTCAATCCCAGTTCTAGTTTACACAGAGTAGAAGGCTTAGGATCCCTACCAAAAAAGAATTTCGCAGAGTTTTGAACCGCCTGCCTGTTTCCATTCAGGAAATGCTGGAGGGTCCAGGCCCGGGGGAAAGCTGGGGTTATTAGGTGAGGGAATGTCTATCGTTTAGCCGCTGTATCCCACACCTCCTCCACTAGACTTGTAATCTTACTTTTATGAATATTGTGAGGGCAATCCATTTTAGAGAGCCATAAAATGTCACCTAACTGCAATCTGCCCAGTGCCAGTTGCATCTGCACCCAATGTTTCTCCACGTCTACACTCCACCAGTCCTTTACTATTCGGAGTTGTGCTGCTTGGTAACATTTTTGGAAGTTAGGAAAACCTCAAATGCTACCCTTGGGGTTTTATTGCTCCATCCATAAGCAGATATTGTTTTTTATGTAGCTTTTCAAAGAATGGGACCGGAACGCTGGGAGTGCTTGGTTAAAGTACAGAATTTTAGGGAGGACAGTCATTTTTATCATTGATTCGTCCTAACCAAGAAATCGTTAGCGGACCCCATTTCTCTAGTTGATTTGTAATGGTTTTCAATTAGGGGGGGATAATTAGCCACATACGTTCCGGTTATGTCAGAGGTTATAGCGACCCCTAATAGCTTAATCTGGTTTTGTGCCCAGCCAAATTGTTTGTGCTCGCAGCGAGAGTATTTCATGAGGGGCCAAAGGTAAGTTTAGAATTTCTGACTTGGAGGGATTCATTTTGAATCCTGCTACCGAGCCATATCTCTCTGTTCTACAGCGGGTAATGTTCTTAACGGATCGGACATTGCTAGCAACATATAATCTGCATAGGCCATCATTTTGTGCCCAATCCCCCTGAATTTTATCCCTTTGATATCTTCTGTTTGTTGAACTCTTGCTAAAAAATGATCTAAACCTATTCCATATAAAAATGGTGACATCGGACAACCCTGTTTAGTCCCTCTTTGAAGAGCAATGTGGGGGAGAAAGCTGTCCATTAATCAGTAAACGGCTATCGGGAATTTGCAGTTCACCTTTATTCCTGCTATAAACTTGGGACCAAAGCCCATTTTGGCCAAGACTTGAAAGAGGAATGGCCACTCGACCCGGTCTAAGGCCTTTTCAGCATCTAGTGATAGTAAGATCACAGATTATTTCCCCAAAACCTTTTCTATAATATGACAGGTGCGCCTAATATTGTCATGTGTCTGTCGATTTTCTTTTTTTATCTGTTAGACCGTATTTTAGAAGCATTGAGATTGGTAAGTGCGATGGGACGGTAGCATCTGAATCTGCTGGGCTCCTTGCCGGGCTTTGAAAATAAAACTATCTTTGCCTCCTCCATAGTTGGAGAGATACTACCTGACTTTGTAAAAGAATTATATAGGTGTACAAGCCTTGGTACCAGTGCCTTCCGAAAATGCCTTCTAAAACAGAGCAGGGAATCCATCAGGGCCTGGAGATTTGTTTGGATGAAACAAGTTAATAACCATTATTACTTCTTCCAGTGTAATATCTTTCTCAAGACACTCTCGGTCTGCCGGTGCAATCCTGGGAAGGGTAACTGCTTCTAATTTCGCCTGATCATGTTCATCTGGATATTCTGAAGGATGAAGATTTGAATAGAAGCTATGAAATTGCGAAGCGATTCGAGAGGATTCCGTTACCTTATCCCCTTCAGGTGTTTGGATCGATTGAATAGTTTGCAATGCTATTTTTTGACGTAGTTATCTGGCTAATAAGCGATTTGCCTTATTACATTTGACATAGTAAATCTGGCGAAGATATAAGAGGGATTTTTCTGCCTTTTTGGCTTGAAGTATGTTTAATTTACCCTTTACTGTTCTATATGCTTTTTGGATTATGGGGCCCGTGTTCGTTTCCATTTTCCCCATTATTCGTTTAAGTTCTAACTCCAACTCTATTTCCAACACCATTATTTGTTTTCGTCTGTAGGCTGCCTCTGCTATAAAGACTGCAAATTGTTGCTTTAAACGCATTCCAGATTGTATTTACGGATGTATCGTGCCTGATTAAGTTCAAAGAACTCTGCTATTTTGCTGTGTTTTTCTTTTTGTCTTTTATTGCTGCGTCCTGCAATATTTCAAACGGAAATAGCCAGGACCACACCCTCTGGAAAACCCCAACGATATCTATAATCAAAGGTGCATGGTCCGAAAGCGTAATCGACTGACAAGAGATTTGGATGACCCTGCTGAGGAGTGTTTTTGAAACCCAAACATAATCGATGCGGGGAAAAATTCTAATGTACATGTGAATAATAAGTGTATCCTTTCACTTCCCCCATTAGAATTGGCCAGACATCCAGCAGTGTTAAATTTGCACGTTTTTGTTTTAATATTTTAGAAGGTACCGGTTGCATCAAGCGAGTGGCTGCACTCCGATCTCTCAGGGGGTCCCAAGCTAAATTGAAATCTCCTAATAAGATTTCCCCCTCCACTAAAAGCTTTGAATTGCGTGATGACTGTTTTAAAAAGACCTTCCTGGCCTGTATTAGGAGAATACATTGAAGTTACTGTTGTTCTTTTTGGGCCTATTCCCAAAGTTGCAAAAACAGATCATCCCGCCTTGTGGATTTTAGTTCTTAGCACCTTAATGTTGGGATCGAGCTTCATTGCTATTAATACCCCAGTGACCCTACCCGCGGCATTTGCCTGTATCACCACCAGAGATCGACGAAGGCGAATTTTATACATGTCTGTTAAACAAGTGTGCGTCTCTTGGAGCACCACCAAGTCCGGTTGGTGACTCCCCAATAGAGCCTCCAGCTTCCTACGTTTAGCTGGGGTATTTAACACCCTAATATTTAACTTTAAACATTTGAACCGTCCCAATTATTTGATAAACATATTGAACATTAAAATCATTTATTCCTACACCTAGAACCCCCCCTCATCCAGCATCACCTTCCCCATTATCTCTCCCCCTGCCCCCCCTTCCCACTACAATTACCAAACCCCAGCCGTGAGTCAACTGTACTTCCAGGGCAACATGTAGGGTAACCTAGTACCCCCATATGTTACCTGAACAGATGAATTCCAAGATGTTGTGCTCCGTCTCTTCCTCCAAGTTTTACCAGTATTATAATGCTTGGTTCATTCGCTGCTGATTATTCCAATTGACCCTCCAATTGATTATTCCAATTGACCCTCCTTATTTTGGAAGTTTAGGTAGGCCCTCTGAGTCGTGCCTTCCAATCCTCTCATTGTTTTGCATTTAGCTTCCCCGACGCAATGAGATCGACCACTTCCAGGGTTTAAGATGTTGTCGAACATCCTTTCTCAGATTCAAATGGGCATTCCAGTGCCTCCTCTTCGATGTGTAGCAAGGCTATACCTAACTCTCGTGATATGATCCTATGCTGTCTACTATCTAAAGAGAAGACCAGACCAAAAGGAAAAGTACAGTTTTACTTGATCCCTCTGGATTATATAGTTTTGGCCAGTAATTGCATTTCACGTCTTTTTTGGAGAGTGGCCTGGGTGGCCTGGGAGAGATCCTGATAATTGGATCTCTATACCATTGTAGCTGATCGAAGGTTGCTCACGGGCCTTCCTCAAGATTTGTTCCTTCTGTGTATAGGACATGCATGCTGCTAGGACATCGCATAACCGAGTCCCCAGGTAGTTTCTTTTCGGGCCAGTTCTGTGTAAGCAATCCAATGTAATTTTGGGGGCTCTTCGTCCGGGATCAAGTCTGCAAAGATGGGAGTTGCAGTGTCTTTCAATGGAGGTTCGTGGACAGTTTCCGTTGATTTCTAATTGGGATGCTAGAGCGTAGAGATCTGTTCTCTAGATCTTCACACCGCAGTTCAAGGTTATTTGTTACCTTGGCCAGCTCTTCAAGTGCGATATCTGATTGTTCGGTCTCCCGTGTCAATTCTTGTATAACCCGCCCGTTAACATCAATACGTTCGCCAAGGGTAGCAATTTCTTTACGAAAAGTCAGATGACGATTGTCTTATTTCCATAGTGAAAGAGGTGAATTGTATTTGGAATGAGGCCGAGAACTTGTCCTGGGATTGCTGAAAACTTGTCGCATAATGTTCCTTAGAGCTGCCATCTCTATTTCAGAGGGACTGATTTCCCCACCAGGGAGTTCTATCCGTTTCTCCTGTTATCGCTGTCAACAGACCCGGAGCCCGCCAGAGCTTTTATAGCGGATTCTGCTTGTTCTGGAGATCCTTGGTGGGCCCGAGATGGGTGAGCTTTTTTTCCCCTCTCGGCATATGATGGATATGTTGCAGACCTGCGTCTCCGAAAGTCAGAAGGTGCTATTCAGCAACATTGAAAGAGATTGCACAGTTGCATGGGAGTGAATCAAAGGCTTCTATTTTCCACCTCCAAACCCAAAATGCCAAAAAACAAAACTTTATTTATTGGATCTTCGCCAGCTGCCCTGCCTTGTTCTGCACAGGCACACAAAGGTAATGTTCATTGAGTATTAAAGGAAACTACACTGATTCATAGCGGGGACAAAGAGCCCAGTGGGATCCATGTCTAGCCCCAAGTGTGGATGTCGTTGATTGTGTGATATATGCCAGCAGAAGTCCTGAAGTTTCTGCTGATGCAGGTGTTCCAAAGTTACAGGCCCCTGTTCTTCCTTTTATTCCTAATAGTATGTGCAGTTCTGAATATAAATTATTCTATGGCAATGCCCCTTCCAACTACACCGTGCCAGATGAAAGAGCTCGGGTATGCAGAATCCGTGTTCTCCAATGGGAGTAAAGGGTAGGGGCAAGCGTTGATATTAAAGCTAGTTATGTTAATAAACTGGCAGGCATGCGCTGTAATTGTGCAAACAGCAATATGTGGGCACCATTACTCTCTATTCTTCAGTGCTCTGCAATGTCCTGAAGATGTTGAAGTTCCTGACTTGCCTGATTTTTGGATCCGCCGGCTCCGGCGAGCCATGCCCCACAAATGCTGTTATTTGCACTTTGGAGCTTATAATCGCTCTTATGATGTGGGCATGGGTCTTTGCGCCATATCCACGCTGCTCTGTAGTGGTTGGGGACTGCCTGGCTACAGACCACTTCACGAAGCTCACTCTGGGAGGGGGCTGTTCTGCTGTTGTTGGGGGAGTCGATCCGAGCACACCACACGCATGTACTCTGGGTGCAGCGGCCATCCAGGAATCCGCTCTAACTATTGACCGTGATAAATTATTTAAACTTCTGCTAAATAGATGCACTTGGTCAACCCAGTTACCTCCCACTGAAAGGATGCATTTAGTCAGGCACAACATTGAGTGGTTTGCCCTTCCTATCAGCCCATTTCATCTCTGGATAATACGCGTTTAGAAATGTGTAGCTCTGATCCCCAAGCCTCTAATGTATTTCTCAAGGCCCACCCTGCGAAAGCTGTATCATTATCAGCATTGAGCGTTTGCGTTGCTCATGGCTACTACACCCTGGAGTGCCTGTATGAGTGATTTGCAGTCTGCACTCTTGAGGAATCATCCAGTTGAACCTACTGCAAGAATCCACTATTAGTAGAATATATTTGTACTTATTTATCGCTGGTAGTGGACCTATATGATCCAGATATTGAATCAAAAGTCAAGGTTGCCTTTCTTAAAGGAGCCTCTTTAGGTATTTTGCTGTAGTCCACTGTGGTCTTCAGACATGTGTTACAGTTCGCTATGTATACTTTAACCTGTTGCCTTAGTCCTGGCCACCAATATCGGTCAAGGAGTAGCTGGGTAGTTGAGGTAACCCCAACATGGGTAGATGCAAGTCCAGCGTGTGTGGCTGCAATTAGCTTTTCCCTGTCTGCTCCATTTAGGGATTAGGCTTTGAATAGGATCCCCTTTGTTCATAGGAATTGTGACTACTGCTTTTATTCTCAGTCATAAATGTAATTACTTGTGAAACCCTTCGGCCTAGGTATAATACCTAAACAAGCTTTTTTTTATTTCTTCATCCATTGCAGTTGCTGAGCGAGTTATGGCTGCTATCGTTTTTCTCACTGTGTGCTCTTTGGCATATTTATCTGCTAATGCATTGCCAATGCTATGAATGTGCCCTTTAGTATGTGCTCTTGTATGCATCACCTATAGGAAAGGTTAAGTCTGTTTAAGGTCCCAAACTTGTTTCCAGAGTTGCCTGGAAGCAATAGTTTTATGCCTATTGTCTCTAAAGTCATTTTGAATCCACCAATGCAAATCAGTGTTATAAACCCTAACAATGTAAACTGAATCTGACACTACTAGTGTGGGCTTCCCTGCGTCGGCTTGGCGCAATGCAAGCACCAATCCATGCAATTCAGCAGTCTGGGCAGACATATCTCCCAGATGCTTTGTTGCAATATAAATGTGTAAATGTGTCTTTGTGTGTAAAATGTCCTACCACTGCTGCACATGCGGCAGCATTTTTGGAACGTGTTCCAACAGCTGATATGGCGGAGCCATCACAGTAAATTATTTGGAAAAAATCCAACAATGGTATGTCAGGCAGTGAGGTGTCTGGCTCTGTATCCATTGTCCAAGTCAATCCACTCATTCTTTGGAATTCTGCTTCATAATACTTTACATCTGGAGCATGTTGAGATGCTGACCATTGAATCCATGTAGGATATAGATGGAAGGTCTCGGGAGGATAGCTCAGCGGCAACGTGCTCGCCTTGGAAGCAAGACGTCACGGAGCAACATGGATTTGGTCCGCGCTTAGAAACCTCTGGGTATTAAGCGCGTTATAAATAACCTGCGTTATAAATAACCCATCATATCATAATGCCTTTGCATTGGGCACGCTAGCTTTCGCGGCAGCCTCAAGTTGAGCTAAAGGTGTATTTATGTCTATAGTTCTATTTGCCGCCAACAGCCGTTCCTTCTGAATAATCATCTGAACTGAAGACAGAATTTTGTCCTCTGGTGTAAATCTTAATTCAGGTGTGGAATATACATGTGATTTATATGCAATTTGGTTTAGTCTCCCCTAGATTGCAAACTGTATGTGAAGGCATTATCTTCCACCAACAGGTTCATTTGTAAGTCTTTTGCTGTATTTCTGTCTTGCAAAGGACCAGTTTGAGTCCTTACTGAGTACGCATGGTGCAGAACTTGAGTGTGCTCTGGCAACCAATGGGCAGCTTTGAAATTCGGCTTTATCAAAGCCAACAATGGTTTTCACTAGCTCAGCGAAATTAGACACAAGATCTGCCAAAATTCAAAAGCCCTAAAATCGCCTGAAATTGCCTATGTGTGTTAGGCGCCCGTATCCTGGCACACTTCTCAAGAAAATCTGCTGACAAGCCTCTGCCCTCATCTGAAAGAGTGAATCCTAAGAAGGTAACTTCACGATGAGCTATTCTTGATTTCTTGAAATTAATCCGGTACCCTTTTGCAGCCAATGTGTCAATGACTACGTCTACTTGTTGCAAGTGTTCATTGAGATTCTCATGGGTGATGTAAATATCATCTATGTATTGCCAACAGTTAGGAAGGTCTGTGAGCAAACTCTGTATTCTACTTGAGAATGTGCTGGGCAAACACGTATACCCCTGCATTATTCTAGTGAATTGGAAATGCTTTCCTTTAAAAGTGAATGCAGTGTATTTCTGGCTTTCTACACTTAAAGGTTGTGTGAAATACCCATTGTCTAGATCAAGGTTTGTTTCATATTTGCATCTGTGTAAATGGGCTAGAAGTCGAGAACTATGTTGGTTTTGGCCTGCCTCTGTTTTCATTGTGGATTTTTGAATATACATTGTAAACGGCCCTGGCTGCACACTTCACCGCAAAAACCCATGGTATCGTTTCCTCTCTCTCCTCCACACCACCTTGCTCACCAACACCTCTGGAGCCTCCATTGTCCCCTCCACCACTTCTCCTCTCCCCTCTTCTCTCACTCCAGTCACACCTGATGAGGTCGCCAGACAAGTTCGGTCTATGAAGGCTTCATCCAAACAGGTGAAACCCTGCCCTCCAAAAACCATTAAGGACAACATTGACTCTCTCGCTCAAGCCTTGGCTGATCTCTGCAATCTCTCTTTTGCCACTGGAGTTTTCCCAACTTCTTTTAAGCACTCCCTTGTGCACCCTCTACTTAAACACTCTGCCGGCCCCTCTATTCCGGCAAACTACCGCCTTATCTCTATCACTCACTTCCTGGGCAAACTCCTGGAGAAGCTCGCTATCTCTCAGCTCACTCTCCACACTGAAACTGCTGGTTGCTTCCACAGCCATGAGTCTGGCTTTAGAGCAACCAGAGGCACGTAAACTGCTCTTCTGAACATCCATGAAGACCTGCACTCAAATCTCTAACACTCCCTCGGTCCTCATTCTTCTTGACCTCTCCTCTGACTTTGAAACAGTAAACCACAACATCCTGATTGCACGTCTGCATTACACCCTGGAAATCGTCAGGCTCTGGCGTGGTTAACCTCCTTCCTTTCCGACCACCCATCCCAGGTAGAACTTGGGTCTTTTCTCTCTACTATCACTCTTTCAACCTGTAGCGTTCCCAAGGGTTCTAACCTATCCCCATGGTTCTTCAATGTCTACATGGCTGCCCTTGCATGCGTCATTGCCACTTTCATCTCTAACTTCCAGTGTTATGCAGATGACACGCAACTCTCCTTGAGGCTACCCTCAGACTCCTCCTCTCATCGCTCATATCTGACTGTCCACAATTCAGTCATGATGTGCTGCAAATGACCTCTGCCTCAACGCCAGTAAGACTGAGATCGTTTGCATTGGGACTCCTGCTCCCACTTTCCCACTCAGGCCGGCCTCCCTTGGCTCTGTGCCCACACCCACCTGCAAAGCAGAAAACCCTGGTCATCTTCGATCCACTCTCTCCTTCTCCACTCACATTTCGTACATCTCTAGAAAGTCCAACTACCAGCTGCACCTCCTCAGACGTACTCTTCCTTTTCTCACCTTCCCCCAGCGGCTCATTGTCTCCAGAGCCCTGGTTCTCTCAAGGCTGGACTACAGCAACAGCCTCTTTCTCAATCTCCCTACCTCTGCTCTGCTGCATCTCATCTAAAACACAACTGCAAGACTTATCCTTGGCCTCAAGCCCAGGGAATGCAACTCTCCGGCGCTGAAATCCCTCCACAGGCTCCCCATGGCTGCAAGTATCCAGTTCAAGAACCTCTGCATTGTCCACTAGGCTTTCTAGGATCCGGGACCTACCCATCTGCAACGTTGCATACCTAAATACTGCCCTTACCGAGCCCTCAACTCATCTACCTCCACCCTTCTGCGAGTGAGCCGGTTCTCCAAGCAGAGATTTGGTGGGAGATCTTTATCCTCTGCAGGGGCTTCCCTCTGGAATAGCCTCCCTGCCGCACTCGTTCTTGAGCCTGATCTCCTTAAGTTCTGGAAACTCCTTAAGACATTCCTCTTCTTCTTCTCTCTCTTCTCCTCTCTGTTCTCTCTCCCTCTAGCCTGCTAACCTTTCTCTCCGCTCTATCCCTCTCTCCCTCCTTTTCTGCGCAGCCTGCTGACTGGCCGCCTGGTGTACCTTGGAATCTCACAGGTCCCTGGCACCCTCGCCAGTCCTCTCACACTTGCCTCAGGCCTTGCACTTGCCTCATTGGTACTGCACTTGGTCAATGACCCATGAGTGTCATCTCTCAGCACTTACCCCAGCTTCTAACTGGGCGCACTTGGTCCCCTGCCCCCCTCTCTCCCTGCACTTGTCCCGCCCTTCCCCTCTCCTGCACCTGTCTGCGCACTTGCACAATCTTATTGCACCATGCCTTGAAGATCGTCTATCTGTTCTTCCCTTGTCTCCCCCCCCCTTGCATGGTGGTGCCTCATTGCACTTTGAAAAACTGCAGAATCACTGTCAGACCCATTTGCTGTTATCTATGCCATTAATTGTATTACATGCACCCACTCTTCCTGTGCAGACTTGTATCGTTCAGAAATTCAAGGGCTCTGAATGACTGTCGTTTCCCCTTGTTCCCTCCCTCCTTGAGCACTTTGAAACACTGCTTTGTGTATAGGTGCTTTACAATTAAACAATGCCATACCATAAGTACCATCAGGTTTTAAAATGGGGAGCGCCGGACGGTTATGTGAGCTTGCTTTATAATTGTCCCCTGGTCCATTAGTTGGCCCACTATGGTTTGCATGTGGGCAGTTGCTTGTGGCTTGACTGGATACTGCCTCTGCGGTGGGGGTGGTTTCAGCACTGGGATTGCATGTGCTGGACATTCCAGATCATGCCCTACATGATTTTTGAACGGCTGTACTGCTGCCAGCGCTACCCAGTCTCGTGCATATCTTTGCACCAGTTCCCCACTCATTTCCTTTGAAAAGGCAGGCATCACTACCTCTTCCCCTCTTGGTACTTGTCTCACATACAATGGTGGCCAATCTTGACATGCTAAAAGTCCTATATATTGGATATGTAACTGTGGCCAAACCAGTGCTTCAATCTCTTTGGGATGTTCACCTTATAGCTGAATGGTTACAAAATACACTTCATAATTTGCTTATGTCTGCCCAGTGGGTGTAGTTATTTGTGCATTTTTGTGTGCCTTTGTATGCTCCAACAGTGCCTTGTGGCTGCATTCAAAAAGAGGCTAACAGGACCCCTCTGTCCAATCAGTGTGTCACTTAGTCTTGGGAGTCATTCGATGAGTGTGTGGACTCTGCATTCTGTGAAACTTGTAGGGCTGCCGTGTGTATTTTCTCAACTTTCATGTCCTCCCCCTCGGTTTTAGAACGGTCTGGCGTCCTGGCATGTGAGGAATGAGAGGAATCTTCATCAGTGCCATACTTTTTTGGACTTTATGTGTTTTCTATCTCTGAAATCATACTCTGTTGGTCTAAAATGGGACTGCCCCCTAGGCTTACCCCAAGATCGTCTAACTTGTGAGTGCTTTGCTACTGCGGGGCATCCCTATCTCCAGTAGCTTTCCCATTCTTTGACTCATTCTCTGGGTATTTCTCTTCCTCTATTGGTGAAAGCTGTCGTCTGTGGTTTACCACCCTTTTTACCTTGAAACTATCCGCGTCCCTTTGAGGGTTTCCCTTCATGGTGTGTCTCCTTGTCTGGCTTACTGTCCTTGTTAGCCTTTTTCTGTGCCTCTGCAGGTCTCCTGCCTAGGTGATCCCTGCCTAGTGATTGATAAGTGAATGTCATTATGTCCCCAAATGTTTCCCTTTTTCTTGCTCATTTAATTGAGACAATTTTCTATGAACTTCTAAACGTGCAGGTTCTCCTTTCAATAATGGTAGATATATGCTCTCAACCATTTGATAATTATTGAATGCTATGGACAAGCCTAAGTTCATGGCGGCTGCAGCGCCCTGTGTTCCCATCATGTCTGCCAATATTAATGCTAGCGATGTGGTAGACGGCATGCCCATGGGCTGTAAGTAAAGAAGTAAAGCCAGCAATAAATTGAGGTCCAGCTGTCACAGCTCGCTAAATACGATGTGCTGCCAGAGGTAAGGAACATGGCTAGTGCCCTATGCGTATGCACTGGTGTAACCTGGGGATAGGTGGCTTGCAGCTGTCCTAGCTTTTTTGAATACCACTTGGATATGTCCTCATTGCTGGAAGGGCATGACTCTAATATAATTCTCAATGTCTGTAGCTGCACTCCTCCTGCGTCTCTGTCCTTGTGGCTGCTGGACAGACTCTAAGCCTTTCTGCGCAGCATATTGCAATGCAAGGGTCTGCACGGTGTCAAAATGTGTAGCCAGTAATTGATGGTCTGTTTGTAAAAAGGGGCCTCTGTGGTTTGGATGAAACCAGGCTACAAATTAGGGTGTGGCTAATGTCTAGCATTTGTTTGTGGCTAAACTAGATTGCCTCCAAACCAGTTGACATGATTTGTATGTGTTAAAGCCAATACAGGAAACTGGTATGGGCGATATTGGATGAGGTTTAATCTCCCCATATCAGGAGAGTTGCATACACATTATTTACCTTGTTGGCTGGGGTTTTTAAGTAAGTAAAGAGCGATTCGGCGGGTAACCTAGTTGGCCTATAGTCACTATGAAATCTGTATTGACCCTGACAGTGAGATGCTCTAAGCCACTCGAACGGCACTGTCCTACAATGGATGGGAATATTGATTTCCTGATGGGCCATCTTCTGTAGCCACCTAACCTCTTTTGATTAAAAAGCCTTTTAGAAAAATATTTTTGCCTGTTCTGTTTATCTTGACTGGGCCATGAGGTTATTTTACTATTAGCAATGGTACGGTCATCTCTGAGATGTCCCATCTGTGCGAGGTGCCACCTGACTTGATTGCCTACGAGTTAGGCATGACCATGAACCGCTTATCTTGAAATAAGCCTCGTATCATGAGCCTCGTTTGAGGCTGTGAAAATAGACCCTTGACCATCAGTCATCTTATGTCGACATTCACCTGAGGCTGTGTCTCAGCGTTAAAAAAAGACAGGCCTGCCTAGGTTTGTGTGCTTACCAACATGATTAAACATATACAGCCAGGAATTGTAAAGTTCTTGGACTCCGAGATACCACTCTGACACATTAGTCTGAATTATACACTTGACACAGGAGTTATCATATAAATGTATTTATTATGACACCCCGCCCCATCTTCTGAGGGCTCTTATTTTCATTAAACAAGCTAACACAAAATCAGATATAACATCACACCTATGAACAAGATTGCCATGTGGGCGAAGAGCATGTTTGAATAGATAAACTAAAACCACCACTTGTTCTATTATTTAACAGCATGTGTAACCTTCATGTCTCATGAAGCTATGCTACACTGTACTACATGCCATCAATCTAAATGCACTTGGCAAGCCCCCACCCATCACACACTTTTAGATCATAATGTGCTTCAAATGAAATGGCTCCTTTTGGGGTTTACGAGTTCTGGTTAGCTGGGCCTGGCTGCTCTGCTCAGGACTCTGCTCTGCACTCCTCCCCAATGCTCCCATCCCCTCTGGCTTTGATGCACAGGCAAGTCAGCTGCTTTTGTTCTTTTGCTTGTGCCTTATATGTATGAAGGAACATGGGTTCCCTGCCCGTGCGTCATATGTGCTATCTAGAAGAGTACAGCCTAGAGCTGAGCGTGTCAGTGTTTGCTGAGTTTAGGGCTCCTATGTAACACTCAAATAGGTGGGTTTTCGCTCCTCCATTGAGAGCTTTGTACCCGTTCTGTGAATGCCTCTACTGTGCTCTATGGCCCTTGGCTTTGCGAAGAGATATCTCTCTCACTTGTTACTTCTTAACCCTGCGGACGTGAACCACACTTCTGTTCGTGTCTGCCAATTTCCTGTTCTTGAATCCTTATCGGATACAACACTTAACGGTGTGAAGTCAATGCTCGCACTTACTGGTGTGCAGTTTAAGACGGGAAGCTATCTGCCGTTTGTGGTTTGCTCATCTGCCAGAACAGGAAAGCGCCACTTCCTGGATCTTAGTAAGGCCAAGACTATCTGTCACGCTTCGTCCCTGGAAGCGTTGGCATCAGTGGAGACTGGGAGGAATTGTGCGCACTAACCGGCTGCAGCGGTTTAGTGTACACCTAAAATGGCTGCCGCATGTTTATAGGCAGTTACTTCTGGATATGCTTCGCGTTGTATCTGTCGAAGGACCCTCGCTGCTTGTGCGCCTCGCTCGTACTAGCGTTTTTGTGCTTTCCCATTAATTCCACTTCTCCCAGTTTGCATTAATTCTCCATCCCTCTTCAGCGTTCCTTTCTGTACTGCTATTCTTACCTTGATTTCCGTTTGCTTTTCTGCCTTCGGTTCCCCGTGAAGTAACAACTCTTCGTTACTTCCGGGCTTTATCGCCAACCGTTTCTGTCTGCCCTCTGGACATTCTGTGGACATTCTTGTTCTGGTAACAGTTTGTTTCTTTATCCTTCGACCATCACATTTAACTAGGTGTTTTCACCATTTACTTCTTCTTTGTTTATTATTCTTACCTGTGTATTTTCTCGCTCCGGTCTCTTCGGTTTCGGCATCCTCTTCTGGAGACCGCACTGCTCGCACCTTTTGCTTGTTGGTTCTGAATTGCTGTTCTTAGTTTATTTATTTTTTCTTCTTATAGCATCTTTTCATACTTACCTTCTTTTCCTAGTCTTTGTAGATCCTTTCTGTTTTCCTTTTCGGTGTTAATTTTGGACGCCGTCTGGTTGCTGCAAGATCTATTGGAAGTTGCCTGGATGACTGTTCAATCCTGACTAAATACTGGAGACCTTGTTTCTGCCACTGGGTGTCAAGGGTGATTCCTTAAAGATCTACGCATCAGGGAAAGAGAGACTTTTCCTTTTCTCCTGGTTCCTGTATATTTCAACTACCAAGGACATCATCTCGACGGTCCACACTGAACTGTCACCTCGTCAGGGTTTTTTCCGCCACATCGGCTTTTCCCTGGACATTTTTGGGGGCTTGCTCCTTGGGGTTCCCCCTGATTCTGTCTGTTTACAGGTCAGGGTGGCCTCCGAGGGAGCTCGCCCTTATCTGCACGAGAAAAAGGAGGAAACTAAAGCAATCCTAAAGAAAAAGGTACTGGACGTTATAACGGAAGACTCGGGTGAGGATGTGGAACGTGGTGGTAGCACGGAATCTGAACACTCTGTCCAGCAAGTGTGCACATTGGCCTCCTGTGAAAACATGTGCTGTATGTTTGACGAACATTATGTTTTGATGGACATTTAACAGCTGTCCTCTAAATTTGTCATTGTTTCACTGGCTACAGGCCGCATGAGCTATGGAAAGCTGTCTTAAATGAGGTTTGTTTTTATGCCACATGCTGTTGGGACCGAGGGTTCATTGTGAAAAGGGAACGGGGAATACCATGTCTCCCATAAGGACGTCCTCTCCCCACTCACCAAGTCTCCTCCACCTAGGTGATCCTCCCTCACATATCCCACACATATGGGTAAGTATCCAAGAGCGATGGCCTTTCCTTGGCCACCTGAGCAGAGGGTGCCTGGGGAAAGTATGTGAGGATGCCCTCAGGTTCCTTACAGTGCTCATGCTCTGCTACAGACCACCCCAACCCTCCACCCCACCAAACTCGTCAGGACGGACTGTCCGCCTCGATGCCACCATTGGGGGGAGGAATGATGGCGATGACCAGGCAGGCATGGCTGACAACTTGAGAACTTGGTCTTAAATATCCATATTAAGCTTCGTTTACAGAAAGGAAGTTGCACCCGGTGGAGGCCACTACCAGCAGTGAAAACCCTAAAGGCAGGAGTCTCTGCTTGGTACCACCAGCAGAATCCTAGCAGGCAGAGCCACATTTGCATTGGGAAGGGCACTGTGCGAACTGGCCCCGTCCTATGCATCGCTGGTTCTGAATTCTGAATCATTAGTATGGAGCCCATAGTGCAGAGATGAAATAACCTTACTTACCTATTTGGTCTGTCTTGGGCACTTGTGGACCCTGCTTGGAGCAGCATGTTGGGGTAACCAGTTCAAGGGACCATACATCTGGCGAGGGCGACATGGGTTCCTCTACATGGGGAAATGGGGGCTACACCACACAGCCTGCTCATGCCAGCTTTGATACATGCGCCCAGGCAGAAGTGATCAGGTTGGTCAGAAAATTGACAGCTCACTCCTTTTTGGTGGGGTCGGTTTACTTTCTGTTTTCCACTCTACCCAGGCTTCGCCAGTGACATTGGAGAATCTGATACATTCTGAAATCTGGCCAGAGTTTTCATGCGGATGCTTCAACGCGGAAGACAAACAGCTACACAAATCAATTGTGATATAGCGTCCGGAGAAACCGTTACCCACTGATGAGGGTTTCATTGCATCTCCTGAAATAAATAAGAGTGCCCGTGCCTGCCACACAAACCAGAACGTAGAGGCTGTGCACCAGTACGAGCACATATACACTTTCAGTTGTATCTGCATACTCTGGAATGTGCATGTTGGGCTGAGTATGCATACGAACAAAATTAAATGAAGCAGCCAAACTAATTATGCACACCATTTGAAGGCGTCCATTCTCTCTTTCTAAGAAATTGACAAGATACATTGGTAAAAAGAAAAAAAGCATTGCTTCCGAAATACGCATCCAACATCAGGTGTCCTTGTGTGTCCTGACGAAAGCCTTAGTCGGACTATTAGGTGTCCGATCATACCAGAAGACACCCTCAACCTGAGTCTATATATCTAAGGCTGGAAACACTCATCTCTGTCGGCACAATAAACATGGAGTCTTCCTTGAGAATAAATTGTATTTAATATTACTGGAAGTCACCTTTTGTCTACTAACATCACTTGAGTCAGCAATGTGCTTTACTGAGATTGATATATGCCAAGAGGATTGTGTTTTATGTTGTCACATGTCTTTTTAGAAGACGGACCATTGATGTCCTTTTATTATGTATCAAAAAATAAAACTAAGCATATTTTTGTAAACCTAAACTTTTTGCATCTTGTGGTATTTGCTTCACATAAGATGTGCCTTGCAGTCACCCTGTTTAGTCTGAATTTCCATCGTATATGGCGACATCAATAGGTAGCTTGTTTGGGACCCCCCTTTTGTCTCATTGATTTCAGTCCACGCCCTACAAGCCCCTAACCAAAAAAGTGGACAACTTCTGCTCGAACAGTATTACTCTACTCCAGAGTGTTCAAGAACCATACATTTCAAAAACCTTATTGTTTTTTTCTCTATATCTGCCTGCCCATTTCTTTTTCCAGGTTTCTTTATTTGACAGTGTTTTGTTTAATTGTAACTTCTGCACAGAAAATGTAAAATTGTACAACAGCGCATGATGAATAACCCAAATCCTCTACAAGGGCGGGCCATTTTCAATGTATCCACTTTGTAAAGGTATTACAAATCTCTGTAAACATAATACTGTGCTTCTAAACTTGCTTCATGTTGTTTTCTACTTTGTAATGATTTTCTTTGATTCAATAGGTTGGTTTTCAAAAGATACTTACGTTGACGTATGTGGATAAATTAATAGACGATGTACATAGAGAGTTCAGAGACAAATATCGTAATCAATTTCAGCAGAACGGGGCTCTCGGATTACTCAATGGCACGTTTGATTTTAGAGATGATTTCTTGGAACTTCTAAGGTGAGATTTTTTTTAAATTGACTTTATTTTACCTATTTTACTTTCTGAATGGGTGTGCTAAATGACCCGTTCATAAGCCTGCATGCGATGGGGAATATCTTGCTGTTTGAAATATTACCTATGCTGGAAGTGATTACATATCCTTAAATTGGCTTTTTGTTGCATAAATTGGTTATGCAATTTATGCGAGTTTGCAGCCTGAGGGAGAGTTCTTCATAATATGGTAATCTGTTCTATGCATTTGATATTGCTTGTGTTTTTTTTGTTAACTTTGCTGATATCTTGTTGCTTAAAATGTTGCTATTCCCATTGGTAATTTATAATGCCTTTTGTGAATGTGTTTGCATTGCTTTATGGTTAAAGGATACGTTTAGTACAACAGGTCTGCTGCATCCCTATGCATTATATTGACATGCTAAATCTAAATATTGTGTATCACATTAATCAAACTTATTCTGAACCACCTGGCTAAGTAAACTTTCTGGTCATAATGTGTGATGTCATATGTGGCATCCTGAGCTATGCCTGGATGGGATTGTGTTGGTAATCTCAAGTGGGGAAGGTCCGAGTTTGTCGGGACCGGTGTTTAGGGAAGTTTTGCGTCATAACCATGAAATCCATTAAAACCTACTTTTTATTTGAGAGGAACTTATACTTGTGTTCACATTGGTTAATATCTAACCATAGCAGGGAACCATAGCATCCCCTAGATAGTCAGGGGGTTAAAAATAGATCTGGATAAGATCTCTATTATACAGGCAGTGTGACAAACCCACCAGCTGTGTCCCAGGATCTGGAAGGGTATCTTAAGTGAAGGAAAGCGGCCCTACTAGGGCCCTCTAGAAAGAGTTGTAAGCTACATGGAGGCAGAAAAGGGTATAGTGCTGTGGAGACCCCCCCCCCCCCACCCCCTTTTTCCTCTGGTCGTGCTCTAACTTGAGTGACCTGGCTTCCAACTCTGCAAAGAGAGTTGAACTTGTGTTAACGCGGCTAATGACCCTTCCGTAGTCCTTTGTTCTTTGACATTGGTGGTACCACAGGAAATCCAGGGATTTGCTTGGTATTCAACTGGTAGATGTTAAGGAACAAAGACTAGCCCTTTGTAAGAGGACCTCATCCACTTCTTGAAAATTGTATAATCGAAGAGAAGAACTTCTAGGACAGCACGTCCAGGTGAATAACGGCACTCACGGTAATCTAACACTGGCAAGACAGAATGAACTGTGGAGTTCACATGCCCTGTCTTGAAATGAAAACCTTGTGTGAACATAACAGGCAGAGATCTAATTAAGGGAGGCATCTGAGGTGAGTGGGGAGGAGACCTGTGAAAACGGGCAAGACTGAGAGCAGGGGCCAGAGCTCACCAGGGTATCTTACAGAATGACTAAGGAGTGGGTTAGCAGGATTTCGGCCCAATCACAGATATCCTCCAGACTTTCTATAATCTTGCAGCGCTGCGGACCCTAGTGGATGGGGGTGGCTAATGTGATAGAAAATCGACCTGACCTAGGGAAATGCCTCACACATTCTGATAATACGACTGGTCATTGAGAGGGTAGAAGACCAAAATAGCCTGATAGCCTATGGAGCAGGAGGGAAATGCTTCACACATTCTGATAACACGACTGGTCATTGAGAGGGTAGAAGACCAAAATAGCCTGATAGCCTATGGAGCAGGAGGGAAATGCTTCACACATTCTGATAACACGACAGGTCATTGAGAGGGTAGAAGACCAAAATAGCCTGATAGCCTATGGAGCAGGATATATATATATATATATATCTCCAGAGGAGAAGATATGTTGTCTGGACTGCTGACAGTAGGTTGCTGCAGAGCTGGTGTGGAAAACCCCAGTGCCAGGCCAGGGCTGAGACATCAGAAGCCTTGCACCTTGATGCTGCCATCGGCTAGAGAAGCTGGAAAAGAGACCCAAGGGTGGTTTTGCGGCTGTTGAAGTTGAGGGCCAGGCCTCTGTTCTACAAACTCTGGGGAAGGTCTCAAGAGTTGGGCTCCCTTGATGATCGGGACAAGGGTTACCCTTAATACCCAAATACTCTTTAAGGGCGAGAGGGACTTGTAGCTCCTAGTGACTGGAGAACTATATTCCTGCAGCATGAGGAAGTCATGTACCTAGCCTACTGGTGTGGATTGCGATCGCGGAGCTATGCTCCTGTGTAGTGAACTTGTTTCAAAGAATCTGCTAGGCGCTATAGCAGTAAGTCCTGACCCTAGAAGCAGCTGGGTCTTGTTCCTGAGACAGGGTTGCGTAGATGGATCCTGAAGGCGTACCAGTAGGAGGAGTCCGACGACTTTGTGACATGTTTAAGAATGTTTTTTTAACGTATCTTTTTATTGACGTTCCAATGTACAGCGCCAACAATGGTGCCATCAAGAAGTCTTGAGTATCATCAGAATTTTGATTTTACATTTCATGAATCTAACCCCCAATCAGCATAAAAGCAACATTTCATTAAATAAAGACATAAACAGCCAAATGAATCAAAGCCCAGTTCCTTCCAATAGCTTGAGCCAAATGCGTGGTTCCGCTCCTCCCCTGCCGACCCCATTGCAGAAGAGCTCTCTTCCCATAGGCATTCTGCCCTGCAGCAAGTGTTTCAGAGTTTGTGGACGAAAGAATCTATGCTCCCTGTCCTGTACGAGGTCAAAGAATGGGGCCCAGGTGCGAGAAAACCATATCATCTTCCCTTTTATGTGGGCTGTTAATTTCTTGATTGCAACTATGTCCCAGATTTTAACTCACCGGTACATTGGTCCCTCTTTAGTTTTCCAGAATCGTGCCCGATTAAGTTTTGCTGCCAGTAAAAGCTTGGTTATCAGTTCAGCCCTAAAGCCAGAGGCTGGGTGTTCTCTCAATCTTCTGGTACTTCCCCCACCAGGAGCATGACTCGGGGGCACAGCGGGAGCAATACTCCTACAATATGCTTAATTTTCGATTTCATTTCTTGCCAATAGGTTTGTATTCTCCAGCATGGGGTCTGGCATGGATTCACATGCTCATGAATATTCCCCGTCGTCAGGCTGGGAATCCTCGGTAAAGAAAAATCAGTATCAGTTTTGTTTCTGATCTGTCTTTCTTAGTAGTAACAAATCACTGATCTCTGCGTCATACTGACCACAGCCAATGACTGCCCTCTCCCTAAGCCCTGCCTCTGGCAGCCATCTTCAGATTTTTACCGCACGTTCAAGTGTTGGGATCCTCGTGCTATTGCTCTCGAGCGTTAGTGCTTTTTTTGTGCTTTTTCTTAGGACAATTTTCTCTTTTTTGGTCAAAAGAGCCTCAAGCACCACCGTTTCTTTATCCGATCAACGGGGACCCGTGTCGGATTCTTCTACGCCCCTCAAGGGTGAAGATTTCGTCGAGCCACGCTTTTGGAGGACTCCAGAAGTTTCTCAGGCCCTTCTCGAGCATGGCCCAGGAGAAGGGAAGCTCGACGCCCGGAAAGCTGTTCAGGGTCTGCCCTGGATGCCAGCTTCAGAATGTCTTTGAGGACGAACACTCCCTTTGCCTTTACTGCCTGCATGAAGACAAGACGCACGTGGAGAAGGACTGTGCGTTTTGCGGCAATATGTCGGAGCGGACCATGAAGGACCGCCATCAGCGTCTCGCCAACTGGCTGGAAGGAAAGAGCCCGTCAGGCGAGAAGAAGAAGTCCGAACGGTCTTCTAAGACCTTTGAGGGCGCCCCGGCGACGGGGGTCCAACAGAAGGCCAAGCACCACGAGTCCGCTGGCACTGGGAGCGCCGAACGGTCGGGCTCTACGGGCGCCAGGCAGGGCGCATCCTCCCCGGCGCCATCAACCACGAGCCAATGCTCTGGCTCGGGTAAGAGGAAGGCCGAGCACCCGGTGAAGCTCCTGGAGAGACCCCGGTCGTGCTCGAAGGCCCCATCGGAGGGGGAGCGAGGTGGTGACCCTCCCCCCCCAAGGAGAAGGCGGTGAGCGCACGTAAGGTGGTGAAAGCCTTGATCCATCCGGCCAAGGCCTCTATCGATACAGTTGCGGCGGCCCTGGCTCAGCCTGTGGAGGCTACACCAGTGGTGGCGACCTCGGTGCCCAGAATCTCCCTGCCACCGCGGAGGGAGTCCTCTTTCATGCCCATCAACAGGACCCCCGTGAAACCTCAGACGGAGAAGAGAAAGGGGGGGCAGGAGGTCGTCGTGGATTCGGCTTCTACCTCTGAGGAGGAGCTGATCGATGTCTTAGGCCATGGCGCTGGCGTGGAGGAAGACCATCCTGTCGGGAGGGACCCCGACGTGGGAGACGACGAGAACGTCGAGGGTGCCGACGGGGCGCCTGATCGCCCGTCGGAACCCCCTCAACCAGTGCCGCAAGACAACTCGGCGGCCATTTTGTTGGTTATACAGTCCTTATGCTCGGAGATAAGGACGAGACTGCCGTTACCACCAACAGAGGAACCGCTCCCGACGGGGGACCCGGAGCCAGGCCCTTCTGGGAGCCCTCCTCTTAAGAGAAGAAGGATTCATCCTCCACCTCCTTTTCAACCTTCGCGCCCTGCTCAGCCCTCCTCCCCGTTCACGACACGTGGGCATGATACGGGGACTGACACGGCCGCGACAGGTACTGACGACGAGGTTTACGACGAGGATCTCCCGTCGTCACCTCCCACCCGGGCTTCCCCGCCCGACGTGATTGGATCGTTTCACGCCATGATCGCCAGGGCATCCGAGCTTTTCCAGCTCTGCCCGGAAGAGAAGAAGGAAGGTTTCCTTTATCAACGGCGCGAGACCAAGAGGAAGACGGTCCTCGCTGTACCTCTACTGGACGATATCTGGGATGAGGGTCTCGCCCTCCTCAAGAACCCATCCACAACGCCGGCTAGAAGGGACCGGTACGAGAAGAAGTACCGGGTCCCGGACGCGGCCCCTTGTGCCTTCGGGCACAGCCGACCCCGGACTCGGTCGTCTCCGCGGCGGCCAGGAAGAAAGCGGGGGGGTGGGGGGCGGCCTCTACATCAACCTCCCCGCCGGACGGCGAGGGAAAGAAATTGGACACGATGGGACGCAGAGTCATCTCATCGGCAGCAACGATGATTAAGGCTGCCAACGCCTTGGCTATCGTAGCCTGCTACGACAGGGAGTTGTGGTACAAACTCGCCCCCCTGCTGGACTTCCTACCAGACGACAAGAGGGCGGAGGCCCTAGAGATCTTGCAGGAAGGAGAAGTGGCGTCGGACCACGCCATCACGATAGCGACGGACATCGCGGACACTGGATTTCGCCAGTTGGGCAACGGCGTGTGCCTTAGGCGGCGTGGATGGCTCAAGGCTACTGACTTCCGTCAGGACGTGCAGACCAGAGTCTTGGACATGCCGTTCGACGGGAGCAACCTGTTTGGGAAAACAGTGGACGATTCCTTACAGGCTATCAAGACGGACACAGAGACGGCCGGGCTCTTGGTGTTCTCCAGCAACGACGGCCGCCCTTTCGGAGCGTCGGAGGCAAACAGGGTGCCTCCAAAGGTTCCAGCGGCGGATTTTCCACCTACCGTCAAGCGGCCCGTTCGTCGTCACAGGAAGCCTACAGGGGACGAGGCAAGTCGGGCGGACCCCGCCGTCGTCGCCAAGGAGGACAAGGCGGCAAAGCCTCGTCGAAGCAAGACTGAACCGGCCGTGGGGTCGGGCCCCCACCGAAGCACCCCGGTGGGAGGCCGGCTGGCGAGCTTCGTCAGCGTGTGGGAGTCCATCTCCACCGACCGTTGGGTGCTGGACGCCCTGGCTCAGGGTCACGCACTTGTGTTTCTAAAGAGGTGTCCGCGCGTCCCCCCTGTGGCCAGGAAAGAACATCACGTCCCTCAACTTCTCTTGGAGGTAAGGGCGATGCTCAGGAAGGGCGCCATCAAGCTCGTCCCAAAGAGGCTTCGGGGCTCCGGAGTTTACTCAAGATACTTCCTCGTGAAGAAGACGACGGGAGGATGGGGTCCCATCCTGGACCTACGACGACTGAACAAATTCATCAAGGCACAGAAGTTCAGTATGGTCACCCTCCAACACGTCCTGGGTCAACTGGAGGAGGGCGATTTCCTGTCGTCGTTGGATTTGGAGGATGCCTACTTCCATATCCCCATCCTAAAGGGACACCAAAAGTTTCTCAGATTCGTGGTCCAAGGACGTCACTACCAGTTCAGAGCCCTTCCGTTCGGATTGAGGTCGGCACCCAGGGTATTCACCAAGTGCCTCGCACCCGTGGCGGCGCGGCTGCGCCTAGAGGGGATCCACGTCTACCCCTACCTGGACGACTGGCTCATCCGAGCAAAGACGAAGGAGCTCGCCGTGGAGCACACGGCAAGGACCGTCCAACTACTCACGGACCTGGGATTCTCCATAAACTACGCCAAGTCCCACCTGGTGCCCGCGCAAGACGCACTGTTTCTGGGAGCGAAGCTCGACACAGTGTCGCTTCTGGCCTCTCCGTCGGAGGAAAGGACGAGGGCCATCTTGGGCAAGGTGCAGCGGATGCTGGTTGCGGACGCGGCCAGGGTGAGGTCCATCAAGTCCCTCCTCGGACTGATGTCTTCTTGCATTTATCTCATCCGCCTGTGCAGGCTCCGGATGCGCCCGTTGCAGGAGTTCCTGGACGTGCGCTGGATCCAGACGACGGGCAGCTTCGAGGAGAGGATCACACTCGACGAGAGTTTCCGACGAGCGATCCGGTGGTGGGGCACCCGCGCGCATCTGACGGCGGGCATGGACTTCTAGACCCCCGGCCACCAGGAGACAGTGACCACGGATGCCTCCCTGGAAGGGTGGGGAGCGCACACCGAAAATCTGCACGCGAGAGGCCTTTGGCTTCCGACGGAGAAGTCCCTCCATATCAACGTCCTGGAGCTCCGTGCAGTGTTTTGGGCCCTCAGGTCCTTTCTTCCGTCCCTCAAGGGCAAGGTGGTGAGGATCTTCACCGACAACACCACCACCATGTTCTACATCAGGAAGCAGGGCGGTACCAGATCCCCAGCCCTGTCCAAGGAGGCGCAGGATCTGTGGCATTGGGCCGTCGCCCAAGGGATGTTTCTGGTGCCGTTTCATCTGGCAGGAATAAAAAACACCATCGCCTACTCTGCTCAGCAGAGAGCTGCGCTCGTGCCACGAGTGGGAACTACGACAGGATCTAGTGGACCGCCTCTTCCGACGGTGGGGCACACCCCAGATCGATCTGTTCGCGACGGCGACAAACTCCAAGTGCCGGAGGTTCGCCAGCAGGTTTCCCCAGCCGAGGAGCATGGGCGATGCTTTCTCGTTCCCCTGGGAGGGCCTGTTTCTATACGCGTTCCCTCCATTGCAGTTGCTGATCCGGCTCATCAACCAGCTCAAGAGGTCACGGTGCAGGATGATCCTCGTCGCACCTGCGTGGCCGAGGCAGATATGGTTCCCGGACCTTCTGGACTTGTCAGCGTCCCCGTCAATCAAGCTGCCAGTGGACGCAGATCTTCTCTCCAGGGAAGGAGGCGCCATCCTCCATCACGACCCGAAGTCGCTGAACTTGCAGGCCTGGCTCCTGCAGCGTTAGAGTTTGGAGGCTACGACATACCGGCCGACTGCAGAGAGGTTCTTGCAAAGGCCAGGGCGTCCTCAACTCTTAAATGCTATGAACACAAATGGAAGAGGTTCTCTGTCTGGTGCCACGCACAGAAGATTAACCCTCTACGGATTACGGCTCCCCAGGTACTGCCGTACCTACTGACGATGGCCAAGGCTGGACTGGCGCACGCGTCCATCAAGATTCATCTTGCTGCGATCTCCCGATACACCAGAACCACGGGGCGGACGTCTTTGTGGTCTCATCGTCTGGTGAAAGAATTCATGAAGGGACTGTTCAGATCGTTCCCGCCGGTGAAGGCTCCGGCCCCGGCGTGGGAGCTCAACGTGGTGCTGACCAAGCTCATGGGACCGCCGTTCGAGCCTCTGCACTCGGCCCCATTGAAGTTCTTGTCGTGGAAAACAGCGTTTCTTGTGGCCATCACCTCCGCACGACGGGTGGGAGAGATCCAGGCCCTTTCCTGCAAGCCCCCGTACTTGACTTTTCACGACACAAGGGTAGAGCTCAGGTCGCACCCCTCCTTCATGCCCAAGGTGCCGTCGGACTTCCACCTCAACGAACCCTTGGTGTTGCCTGTTTTCTTCCCGTCGCCTTCGTCGCCGGCTGGAAGGACTTTGCACTCTCTGGATGTGGCTAGAGCGCTGAAGTTCTACGTGGACCGCACAAAGTGTTTTAGGAAGACGTCACAACTTTTTGTGAACTTTGGACCTAACAATCAGGGGAAGGCTCTCTTGAAGGCCTCCATTTCCAGATGGCTCTCCGGCTGTATCATGTACTGTCATCGGTTGGCAAACCGACCGCTGCCTGGCCGTCCGAGAGCCCATTCCACCAGAGCGATCGCAGCTACCACGACGTTCCTATCTGGTGTGCCCTTGCTGGACATCTGCAGGGCTGCTACGTGGAGGTCGACGCACACCTTCACGAAATTGTACTGCGTCGATTGGGATTCCAGGGAGGAGTCCAGGGTCGGCCAAGCAGTGCTGCGCAACCTGTTCGCCTAAGGTGAGCCTGGTGAGGAGGTAAGAATTGCTTAATGTTGAGTTTTGGATATAATGCTTAATGTTGAGCCTTTGCCACCTCCCGTGGTTGTGCATGTGTGTACTGCTATGTATTCTTTTATTCATGAGCATGTGAATCCATGCCAGACCCCATGCTGGAGAAGGAACAAGTTACTTACCTGTAACTGTTGTTCGAGGGGATTGGGTCCTCCGA
This sequence comes from Ambystoma mexicanum, assembly GCF_040938575.1. Taxonomy (NCBI): domain Eukaryota; kingdom Metazoa; phylum Chordata; class Amphibia; order Caudata; family Ambystomatidae; genus Ambystoma; species Ambystoma mexicanum. The sequence continues at coordinate 80,607,469 of NC_090931.1, forward strand.
CGTATTCCATATCTATGACATGTAATCACCACAGCTGTGCTGCTTCGGAAACTTTTTTCGGCGTCTGCGTCCTGCGTCGATGACGTTGATGCGCCGTCGTCGAAGGCCTCCTCCGACGTCCAACGTCATCCGATGTGATAAGTAGGACGCACGACGCCCGTAGCCTCAGTTCCGTTTTTTCCGTGAACGTGTTGCTTCGTGATTCTCGGTTCACGCCTCGACTCTTTGGAGTTCTGTTCTTCTCGGTTCTTCGAACCTGTTCGTTTTGTGCAAATCCTTCGTGTGAAGATGTCTTCTACTTCGTCTTCGACCCCGCGTCCGGGTTTCAAGAAGTGCGGGGAGTGTGGGTCCAAGATGTCGGTGACGGACTCACACGACGCCTGCCTCTGGTGCCTCGGGGAGGCCCACGACACGGATGACTGTATCGACTGCCAGTCGCTCACGTCCAAAGCCTTACGCGAACGTAAGAAGAAGTTGTCGGTAGGTCGGGTGTCCAAGCCCAGGAAGTCGAAGTCTGCGGGGCTTTCGACGGATGATTCGAGGGGTGACTCTCCGCGTCATCGTCGGAAGTCTCGTGGGTCTCCTTCTAGGAGTCGGTCTCGCCACTCCTCAGCCTCTTCGAGGCGCTCTCGGAAGCGCCGACACCGGTCGTCTTCCAGGTCCTCCTCGGAGGACTCTGCCTGGCACGTCGCTTACCCCATCAGCCGTGCGACGCCGGAGGAATGGGCTTCCTTCGGGAAGAAAATGCTGGCGATTCTTGAGTCGCATGGTACTAAGCCGTCCGCGCCCCCGAGTGGGGTCGGTCGTGTGAGGTCGAGAGACACCGCTCGAATGAGTGGTCGGCACGAGTCACGGGAGAGGTCCCGTTCGGACAAGGAGACTCGTTCTCGCCGTACCCGTTCCAGGTCCCGGTCCTCGACGCGTTCGAGACCGTGTGCACCTGTGAAGTCTTCGAGGAAGACATCGACGTCTGAGGCGTCGAGGGCGTCGACAGGCTTTCTCGAGGCTCCGGCTTCGAGGAAGTCGTCGAAGCCGTCGACGCTCGGGTCGTCGAGGGACGCGCTAGGGGCTCCGGCCTCGAGGGCTGTGTCGACGCCGCCGATGCTGGAGGCGCTGCGTCTGACGTCGACGCCGATTTCCTCGGCGCCGATCCTCTCGGCGCCGATGCCGGTTCTCTCGACGCCGGCGCCGATTCGCTCGACGCCATCCACGCCTTTCGTGTCGGAGGTACCCCGTGGCTCGGGAGAACCCCCTAGGAAGGCTCTGGTTAAGAGCAAGCACTCTCGGGTGCCTTCTTTTCGCCACCTGGACTATATTTCAGAGGCGGATGAGGATTCTGATGGCCTGGTTCCTAGTCAGGTTCCAGATGAAATTGTCTCGGGCCATAGTCAGTTTGACGAATTGAGACAGTCACTGCATGATGCCAGTGGACTGGACACCTCTCCGGAGGTGGAGTTTTGTAGGCCTGAGCCTGGCTCTCATGCCGATTCCTCGTACCGGTGCCTTATGGCTAGGGTTTCTGAGTACTTGGGATGGTCTGCTCCCCCAGGGGAGTTTGTGCAGGATGATCTGACGGACATCCTTGATGTTGGTCCCCCAACTGACCCGGTACTGCCGTTCCATATGGCTTTACAGAGAAGGGTGGCGGCGGCTTGGACTGCTCCTGAGAGTCTCCCGGCGGTGGGCAGATCCTTGTCGTGAAAATACCGTCCAGCCAGTAGCGACCCCTGCTACTTGACCAGGCACCCCACTCCGGAGAGTTTGGTGGTGCAGGCGGCCACGGCCCCGGCAAAGCAGGCGTCGTACCCTACCATCCCTCCAGATAGGGACGACAAACGTTTTGATGGCTGGGCGAAGAAAGTGTTTTCTTCTGGTGGTATGGCGCTTCAGGCGGCCAACTCCATTTGTGCCTTGTCTCGTTTCACACACACTCTGTGGAACTGTGTTGCGTTGGCGGCTGAACATATTCCCGAAGGGGACGAACGGGATGGTTTCCTTGCTATGGTCCAGGATGGTAAGGATGCCATGTGTGAATCCGTTCAGTCGGGTTTGGATTTAGCTGAATGCGTCAGTAGGTCCATGGCGGCGAGCACCGTGATACGCAGGTTTGCGTGGTTGCGGAAGTCGGGATTTGCTCCTGATGTGCAGTCCCGGCTCCTCAACATGCCCTTTGACGGTGAACACCTTTTTGGCAGCAAGGCTGACGAGAGCCTTGAGAGGTTGCAGACCTCAAAAGCTGAAGCGAAGTCGTTGGGCGCTGCAGTTCGCCAGCCTCCGCCTTTTCGTCCTAGCGGACAGCAGTGGAGGGGTGGTTCCTTTCGCTACTACTCATCCTTCAGTAAAGCGAGAGGAGCTGGCAGTCAAAGAGGCCACCACAGGGGTACCAGAGGTGGACGACAGGGTACCCGTGGTGCCAAGGCCGCTCGGGCAGTTGCCTCTTTGCCCTCAGGTAACGCCGCAGCCGCTCCCACTCAGTCGTGAGGCCATGCCCCATGGTTCGCCGGTTGGGGGAAGGCTGGCGCAGCATCTTGTAGAGTGGCAAGCCATTACTTCAGATGTGTGGGTTCTGGAGATCATAACCCACGGCTACTGTCTTCCCTTTCGGCACAGGCCTCGCGACAATCCACCGGCGAACCTCTCTTTGCAGAGTCCGGATCCGCTCCTTGCGCAGGAAATTCAAGCCCTGCTGGAGAAAGGCGCCATAGAACTGGTGCCTGTAGCGGAGAGGAACAAGGGATGGTATTCCCCTTATTTTTCGATTTCGAAGAAAGACGGGGGATTGAGACCCATTATGGACTTGCGCGGTTTGAACAAACTCCTCAGGAAGGACGAGTTCAAGATGGTTACTCTCTCTCAAGTCCTCCAGGCCCTTCAGCTTCAGGACTGGTTGGTGTCACTCGACCTCAAGGATGCTTACTTCCATGTGCCGATCCATCCCACGCACAAGAAGTACCTGAGGTTTGCGGTTGGCGACTCGCACTTTCAGTTTCGGGTCCTGCCGTTCGGATTGACCTCCGCCCCGAGGGTTTTCACCAAGCTCATGGTGGTGGTGGCAGCGCATCTCAGGCAAGGGGGGATTCACGTCTACCCCTACCTGGACGATTGGTTGATCAGGGGGAGCTCTCCCGAGCAAGTCCTGGATCATCTGTCCGTCACCTGCCGCTCCCTTCACGGGCTGGGCTTCTCCCTCAATTTAAAGAAGTCCCATTTGACGCCAACACAGCGGCTCCAGTACATCGGAGCAGTGCTCGACACTTCCCTGGGGCAGTGTTTTCCTCCCCAGGTGAGGGCTCTTCACATTCAGCAGATGGTGCACAAGTTTCAGCATGCCCAGACGCTCCCTGCGTTCGAGTTCTTGAGGTTGCTCGGCCTCATGGCATCCTGCATTCTTCTGGTGCCAGAGGCTCGCCTGCGGATGAGATCTTTGCAGTGGGCACTCAAGACGCAATGGTCGCAGTCCTCCGGCAGGATGTCGGACCCGGTTCAGGTGCCGCCCTCGGTCGCCCGGGATCTTCTGTGGTGGGCCGTCGAAGGCAACTTGATGAGGGGGGCTCCATTTTGGCTTCCCTGGCCGGAGGTGACGATCGTGACGGATGCATCCCTCACGGGATGGGGAGCTCATGCCAACGGGCTGACAGTCAGCGGTCGTTGGTCTCCGTCGGAGTCCAGACTCCATATCAATCTTTTGGAGCTGAGGGCCATCAGGCTAGCCCTGAAGGCTTTTCTGCCGACTGTGCGAGGAAAGAGTGTCCTGATCCTGACGAACAATACAGTGGCCATGCACTACCTCAACAAAAAAGGGGGGGCAGGGTCACTTCCTCTGTGCAGGGAGGCGATGCAGCTCGAGTTCTGGGCCATCCAGCAGGAAGTTTCGATCTCGGCAGTTCATCTGGCCGGAGTCAAGAACGTGACGGCGGACGCTCTGAGCAGGCAGAGCGCAATCTCTCACGAGTGGGAGGTGGCTCAGGAGATTCTCCTGGAGATCTTCGCCCTTTGGGGGACCCCTCAAGTGGATCTCTTCGCCTCCAGTGTCAACCGGAAGTGCGAAAGGTTTTGCTCGCGGGAATTTCCTCCAAAAGGAGCCTTAGGAGACGCGTTCGTGGTGGAGTGGTCATTCCCGCTGCTGTACGCGTTTCCTCCAGTCCCCGTCTTCCCGCAAGTGCTGCGGAGGTTACGGAAGTTCGGTTCCCGGATGTTCCTCATTGCCCCGGCATGGGCTCGGAGGACGTGGTACCCGGACCTTCTCGACTTATCCATCTGCCCTCCACGTCGTCTTCCCTACCGAGACGATCTGCTCTCACGGGAGGGGGGTCAGGTTCTCCATCCAGAGGTCAGATCCCTCAACCTTCATGCTTGGCTTCTGAAAGGTTGAGGTATAAGGATTGGGACCTCCCTAAGGACGTGATGGAGGTGTTGCTTTCGGCCCGAAGGCCAGCAACAAAGTCTCTGTACCGTTGCCGTTGGCGTAAATTCTGCGACTGGTGCAGAGTTCAGAATGTGGATCCTTTTGCATGTGACATCCCCATGGTTCTGTCCTTTTTACTTTCTTTGGCCCACAGGGGCTTGCAAGTGGGTTACCGTTAAAGGTTATCTGGCGGCGCTGTCCATCTTTAAGCGCTCGTCTGAAGAGTGTTCTTACTTTAAAATCCCTTTGATTTCACAGTTTCTGAAAGGGCTCACTAATGTGTTCCCTCCGTCACCTTTCCTGGTGCCCGGTTGGGATTTAAACCTTGTTCTTAAGTTTCTTATGGGTGCTCCGTTTGAGCCTTTACATTCTTGCCCTTTGAGGCTGTTAACTCTGAAAACTGTGTTTTTAGTTGCGGTTACTTCCGCTCGCAGAGTGAGTGAGTTACAGGCACTTTCAGTTAAGCCTCCCTTCACTGTATTTCACAAGGACAGGGTTGTCCTTAGAGTTCGTCCTTCTTTTCTTCCGAAGGTAGTGACGGAATTTCATTTGGCCCAGAAGGTTGTTCTTCCGGCATTCTTTCCTCCTCCGCATCCTGGTAAGGAAGAGGAGAGGCTCCATAGGCTTGATCCTAGGAGAGCTTTAAGCTTTTAGGTTTCACGCATGTCCCGGGTCAGAGTGGACGATCAACTCTTTATTGGTTACGCTGGAAAGCGTTTGGGGCAAGCTGTGACGAAACAGACTTTGTCTCGCTGGATTATTTTGGCCATCTCGGAGTGCTACCGCTTGGCGGGTAAGGACCCACCGGCTGGCTTGCGGGCCCATTCTACCAGGGGTATGGCTGCGTCTACTGCCCTGCAGAGGGGTGTTCCTATTCGCAACATCTGTGATGCAGCCACCTGGGCTTCAGTACATACATTTGTACGTCACTATTCCCTCGATTCCATCCGAGCACAGGATCTGGCCTTTGGCAAGGCGGTCCTTTGCTCTGCTATTTGATTGGCTATTCTAAATCTTGATTCTAAATTCTTTCCCTCCTCCTTGCTCTGGTACTGCTTTGGGAGTCTGTCATAGATATGGAATACTTCGGAGGACCCAATCCCCTCGAAGAACAAGTTACTTTCTTACCTGGTAACGTTCTTTCGATGGGATGGTCCGACGACGTATTCCATATCGCTCCCGCCCTGCCTTCCCCGCTGCAGAATTTCTTTTGCGATTGCAGCTTACGTTCCGCAAGGCTTTGTGTCTGACTGGCAGTTGACTAGTGTCACACGTTCTGGGGGAAAAATCTACAACTGAGGCTACGGGCGTCGTGCGTCCTACTTATCACATCGGATGACGTCGGACGTCGGAGGAGGCCTTCGACGACGGCGCATCGACGTCATCGACGCAGGACGCAGACGCCGAAAAAAGTTTCCGAAGCAGCACAGCTGTGGTGATTACATGTCATAGATATGGAATACGTCGTCGGACCATCCCATCGAAAGAACGTTACCAGGTAAGAAAGTAACTTGTTCTTCTCCAGCATGGGTCTGGCATGGATTCACATGCGAACCCTCCCGCCTACCCCTCTGCTGCTCTTCACTTGGTCATACTGCCACTTCACGTGCTACCAAATCTGAAGATGGCTGCCAGAGGCGGGGTTTAGGGAGAGGGCAGTCATTGGCTGCGGTCAGTATGACGCAGAGATCAGTGATTGGTTACTACTACGAAAGACAGATCAGAAACGAAACTGATACTGATTTTTCTTTACCGAGGATTCCCAGCCTGACGACGGGGAATATTCATGAGCATGTGAATCCATGCCAGACCCATGCTGGAGAACAACAGTTACAGGTAAGTAACTTGTTCCTTACTGGACATTGCCACCACATGTGGAAGAAACTCCCCAGTTGGCCACAACCGTGCCAGCAGCGAGCCGAGTAGTCTGATGTTATCGCATGTAGGCGCTGCGGTATTATGTGCCACCTAAGACGGAGTTTAAATGCACATTCTTTATACCCCGTGCACCTGGATCTCTTGTTGGTACGAGCCTAATCATCCTCCCATTGCTTCACATAGGAGAGCTTATCCCCCAGCTGGACCTTGTCAAGTAAACAATAGCACCAGGAGATCCTATCGGTAATTTGCCCTTCTCCAGCATGGGGTCTGGCATGGATTCACATGCTCATGAATATTCCCCGTCGTCAGGCTGGGAATCCTCGGTAAAGAAAAAACCAGTATCAGTTTCGTTTCTGATCTGTCTTTCGTAGTAATAACCAATCACTGGTCTCTGCGTCATACTGACCACAGCCAATGACTGCCCTCTACCTAAGCACCGCCTCTGGCAGCCATCTTCAGATTTTTAACGCACGTTCATGTGTTGGGATCCTCGTGCTATTGCTCTCGAGCGTTAGTGCTATTTTTTCACGTTTTTTCTCAAAAACTTTGGTTTTTTCGGTCAAAAGAGCCTCAAGCTCCACCGACTCTCCATCCGATCAACGGGGACCCGTGTCGGATTCGTCTGCGCCCCTCAAGGGTGAAGATTTCGTCAAGCTACGCTTTTGGAGGACTCCAGAAGTTTCTCAGGCCCGGACATGGCCCAGGAGAAGGGAAGCTCGACGCCCGGAAAGCTGTTCAGGATCTGCCCTGGATGCCAGCTGCAGAACGTCTTTAAGGAGGACGAACACTCCTTTTGTCTCTACTGCTTACATGAGGACAAGACGCACGTGGAGAAGGACTGTGCGTTTTGCGGCAACATGTCGGCGCGGACCATGAAGGACCGCCATCAACGTCTCGCCAACTGGCTGGAAGGGAAGAGCCCGTCAGGCGAGAAGAAGAGGAAGAAATCCGAGCGGTCTTCTAAGACCTTTGAGGACGCCCCAGCGACGGGGGTCCAACACAAGGCCAAGCACCCCGAGTCCGCTGGCACCGGGAGCGCCGAACGGTCGGGCTCTACGGGCGCCAGGCAGGGCGCACCCTCCCCGGCACCTTCAGCCACGAGCCAACGCTCTGGGTCGGGTAAGAGGAAGGGCGAGCACCCGGCGAAGCTCCTGGAGAGGCCCCGGTCGAGCTCGAAGGCCCCATCGGAGGGGGAGCGAGGCAGTGTCCCCCCCCTCAAGGATAAGGCGGTGAGCGCACCTAAGGTGGTGAAGGCCTTAATCCATCCGGCCAAGCCCTCTATCGATACTGTCGCGGCGGCCCTGGCTCAGCCTGTGGAGGCTACACCAGTGGTGGCGACCTCGGGGCTCAGAGTCTCCCTGCCACCTCGGAGGGAGTTCTCTTTTGTGCCCATCGATAGGACCCCCGTGAAATCCCCGGCGGGGAAGAAAAAGGGGGGGCAGGGCGTCGTCGTAGATTCGGCCTCAACCTCGGAGGAGGAGCTGATTGAGGTCTTAAGCCACGGCCTTGGCGTGGAAGAAGACCGGCCCGTCTGGATGGATCCCGACGCAGGCGACGACGACATCGTCGAGGGTGCCGACGGGGCCCCTGATCGCCCGTCGGATTCCCCTCTGCCAGCGCCGCAAGACAACTCGGCGGCTATTTTGTTGGCTATACAGTCCTTATGTTCAGAGATAAGGACAAGACTACCGTTGCCGACGGAGGAACCTCTCCCGTCGGGGGATCCGGGACCTTCTGGTGTTCCCCCGCCCAAGAAAAGGAGGATTCACCCTCCACCTCCTTTTCAGCCAACGCGCCCCGTCCAGCCCTCCTCCCCGTCCACCCGAGGGGATGATACAGGGACTGACACGGCAGCGACGGGTACGGACGACGAGGTATACGACGAGGATCTGCCGTCGTCACCTCCCACCAGGGCTTCTCCGCCCGACGAGATTGGATCGTTCCACTCCATGATCGCCAGGGCATCCGAGCTTTTCCAACTCTGCCCTGAGGAGAAGAAAAAGGAAGGATTCCTTTATCAACGGCGCGAGGCCAAGAGGAAGACTGTCCTCGCGGTGCCTCTACTGGACGACATTTGGGATGAGGGCCTCGCCCTCCTCAAGAACCCTTCCACGACGCCAGCTAGAAGAGACCGGTACGAGAAGAAGTACCGGGTCCCGGACGCGGCCCCCCTGTGCCTCCGGGCGCAGCCTACCCCGGACTCCGTCGTCTCCGCGGCGGCCAGGAAGAAAGTGGGGGGGGGGTGCGGCCTCCACATCGACTTCCCCACCGGACGGCGAGGGAAAGAAATTGGACGCTATGGGACGCAGGGTCGTCTCGTCTGCAGCAACAACGATTAAAGCGGCCAACGCCTTGGCTATCGTGGCCCGCTACGACAGGGAGCTATGGTACAAACTGGCTCCCCTGCTGGACTTCCTACCGGACGACAAGAGGGCGGATGCCCTGGAGATCCTACAGGAAGGTGAGGTGGCGTCGGACCACGCCATCACTATTGCGACGGACATCGCCGACACTGGGTTTCGCCAGTTGGGCAACGGCGTGTGCCTTAGGCGGCGTGGATGGCTCAAGGCTACGGACTTCCGTCAAGACGTACAGACCAGAGTCCTGGACATGCCGTTCGATGGGAACAACCTGTTTGGGAAAACAGTGGACGATTCCCTTCAGGCCATTAAAGCGGACACCGAGACGGCCCGGGTCCTTGGGGTTCTGCAGCAACGACGGACGCCCTTTCGGAGCAGCGGAGGCAAGGGCGCCTCCAAAGGTTCCGGCGGCGGTTTCTCCACCTACCGTCAAGCGGCCCGCTCGTCGTCTCAGGAGGCCTACAGAGGACGAGGCAAGTCTGGCGGACCCGCCGTCGTCGCCAAGGAGGTCAAGGCGGCAAAGCCTCGTCGAAACAGGATTGAACCGGCCGTGGGGTCGGGCCCCCACCGAAGCACCCCGGTGGGAGGCCGGCTGGCGAGCTTCGTCAGCGTGTGGGAGTCCATCTCCACCGACCGTTGGGTGCTGGACGCCTTAGCCCGGGGCCACGCGCTCGAGTTTCAAAGAAGGTGCCCGCGCGTCCCCCCCCGTGGCCAGGAAAGAGCTTCACGTCCCTCAGCTTCTCCTGGAGGTAAAGGCGATGCTCAGGAAGGGCGCCATCGAACTCGTCCCAAAGAGGCTTCGGGGCTCCGGAGTTTACTCGAGATACTTCCTCGTGAAGAAGAAGACGGGAGGATGGCGCCCCATCCTAGACCTGCGACGTCTGAACAAGTTCATCAAGGCGCAGAAGTTCCGGATGGTCACACTCCAGCACGTCCTGGGTCAGCTGGAGGAAGGAGACTTCCTGTCGTCGTTGGATTTGGAGGATGCCTACTTCCATATTCCCATCCTAAAGGGGCACCGAAAATTCCTCAGGTTTGTGGTCCAAGGGCGTCACTACCAGTTCAAAGCCCTCCCCTTCGGACTACGGTCGGCACCCAGGGTATTCACCAAGTGCCTTGCACCGGTGGCGGCGCAGCTGCGCCGCGAGGGGATCCACGTCTACCCCTACCTGGACGACTGGCTCATCCGAGCCAAGACGAAGGAGCTCGCCGTGGAGCACACGGCAAGGACCGTCCAACTTCTCACGGACCTGGGATTCTCCGTGAACTACGCCAAGTCCCACCTGGTACCCGCGCAAAACGCACTGTTTCTGGGAGCGAAGCTCGACACAGTGTCCCTTCTGGCCTCCCCGTCGGAGGAAAGGACCAGGTCCATCCTGGGCAAGGTACAGCGGATGTTGGTTTCCGACGCGGCCAAGGTGAGGTCCATCAAGTCCCTCCTCGGAATGATGTCTTCCTGCATCTACCTCATTCCCATGTGCAGACTCCGGATGCGCCCGTTGCAGGAGTTCCTGGACGCGCGCTGGATCCAAACGACAGGCAGCTTCGAGGAGAGGATCACACTCGACGAGAGTTTTTGCCGAGCGGTCCGGTGGTGGGGCAACCGCGCGCATCTGACGGCGGGCATGGACTTCCAGACCCCAGACCACCAGGAGACAGTGACCACGGATGCCTCCCTGGAAGGGTGGGGAGCGCACACCGAAAATCTGCACGCGAGAGGCCTTTGGCTCCCGACGGAGAAGTCCCTCCATATCAACGTCCTGGAGCTCCGTGCAGTGTTCTGGGCCCTCAGGTCCTTCCTTCCGTCCCTCAAGGGCAAGGTGGTGAGGATCTTCACCGACAACACCACCACCATGTTTTACATCAGGAAACAGGGCGGAACCAGGTCCCCAGCGCTGTCCAAGGAGGCGCAGGACCTGTGGCATTGGGCCGTCGCCCAAAGGATGTTTCTGGTGCCGTTTCATCTGGCAGGGATAAAAAACACCATCGCCGACTCACTCAGCAGGGAGCTGCGCTCGTGCCACGAGTGGGAACTACGGCAGGATCTAGTGGATCGCCTCTTCCGACGGTGGGGCACACCCCAGATCGACCTGTTCGCGACGGCGACGAACTCCAAGTGCCGGAGGTTCGCCAGCAGGTTTCCCCAGGCGAGGAGCATGGGCGATGCTTTCTCGTTCCCCTGGGAGGGCCTGTTCCTCTACGCGTTCCCTCCTTTGCCACTGCTAATCCGGCTCGTCAACCAGCTCAAGAGGTCACGGTGCAGGATGATCCTCGTCGCACCTGCGTGGCCGAGGCAGATATGGTTCCCGGACCTTCTGGACTTGTCAGCGTCCCCGCCAATCAAGCTGCCGGTGGACGCGGATCTACTCTCCAGGGAAGGAGGCGCCATCCTCCACCACGACCCGAAATCGCTGAACTTGCTGGCCTGGCTCCTGCAGCGCTAGAGTTTGGAGGATACGACATACCGGCCGACTGCAGAGAGGTTCTTGCAAAGGCCAGGGCGTCCTCGACTCTTAAATGCTACGGACACAAATGGAAGAGGTTCTCTGTCTGGTGCCACGCACAGAAGATTAACCCTCTACGGATTACGGCTCCCCAGGTACTGCCGTACCTGCTGACGCTGGCCAAAGCTGGACTGGCACACGCGTCCATCAAGATTCATCTTGCTGCGATCTCCCGATACACCAGAACCACGGGCCGGACGTCCTTGTGGTCTCATCGTCTGGTGAAAGAGTTCATGAAGGGACTGTTCAGATCGTTCCCGCCGGTGAAGGCTCCGGCCCCGGCGTGGGAGCTCAACGTGGTGCTGACCAAGCTCATGGGACCTCCGTTCGAGCCTCTGCACTCGGCCCCGTTGAAGTTTCTGTCGTGGAAAACAGCGTTTCTTGTGGCCATCACCTCCGCACGACGGGTGGGAGAGATCCAGGCCCTTTCATGCAAGGCCCCGTACTTGACTTTTCACGACACGAGGGTAGTGCTCAGGACGCACCCCTCCTTCATGCCCAAGGTACCGTCGGACTTCCATCTCAACGAACCCTTGGTGTTGCCTGTGTTCTTCCCGTCGCCTTCGTCGCCGGCTGAGAGGACTTTGCACTCGCTGGATGTGGCTAGAGCGCTGAAGTTCTACGTGGACCGCACGAAGTGTTTTCGGAAGACGTCACAACTCTTTGTGAACTTTGGACCTGTCAATCAGGGGAAGGCTCTCTCGAAGGCTTCCATTTCCAGATGGCTCTCCGGCTGTATCATGTACTGTTATCGGTTGGCAAACCGACCGCTGCCTGGCCGTCCGAGAGCCCATTCCACCAGAGCGATCGCAGCTACCACGGCGTTCCTTTCTGGTGTGCCCCTGCTGGACATATGCAGGGCTGCTACGTGGAGGTCGACGCACACCTTCACGAAATTCTACTGCGTCGATCGGGATTCCAGGGAGGAGTCCAGGGTCGGCCAAGCAGTGCTGCGCAACCTGTTCGCCTGAGGTGAGCCTGGTGAGGAGGTAAGATGCTTAATGTTGAGTTTGATGTACTGCTTAATGTTGAGCCTTTGCCACCTCCCGTGGTTGTGCATGTGTGTACTGCTATGTATTCTTTATTCATGAGCATGTGAATCCATGCCAGACCCCATGCTGGAGAAGGAACAAGTTACTTACCTGTAACTGTTGTTCTCCAGCATGGGTCTGGCATGGATTCACATGCGAACCCTCCCGCCTACCCCTCTGCGGCTCTTCACTTGGTCATACTGCCACTTCACTTGCTTCCAAATCTGAAGATGGCTGCCAGAGGCGGTGCTTAGGTAGAGGGCAGTCATTGGCTGTGGTCAGTATGACGCAGAGACCAGTGATTGGTTATTACTACGAAAGACAGATCAGAAACGAAACTGATACTGGTTTTTTCTTTACCGAAGATTCCCAGCCTGACGACGGGGAATATTCATGAGCATGTGAATCCATGCCAGACCCATGCTGGAGAACAACAGTTACAGGTAAGTAACTTGTTCCTTCCTTCAGTTGCAGTTCAATTCCCCTTGAAGGGAGTGCACGCACCTGTTTTATCTTCAGACTAGTGACCCAATATTAAACCTGACAATATCTAAACCGCTCTGATTCCGGGAGAGTGAATTTAGTTTTGCATTCTGGAAAGGTCAAGGGGAGCCCCTCTTTATATAAGTCTGAGTCGTAGAAGTCCCAGAGATTACCATTGATTGAACGAGTCCCTTACCGGGCCTGGTGAGCACTCCGGATCTGCCGTACCGGTGTTAGTGGACCTACCCCAGCTTTGATTCCCAACCCTGCTCTGGCCCTATCCCAGATGTCAAGTGATGTGCATGTGTGTTCCAATAATCCGGTTCTGGCTTGTCGGGTAAAGAAGGGCAGGTGTGCTAGCGGGGAGTCGGTCATACTTTGCTCTATCCCCTTCCATTTTGGCTAAATTTCCTCCGACCCCCAAGCGAACGTTGGAGCAATCTGGGCTGCTTGGCAGTACCTATGCAGAGGGGGTACTCACAATTCTTTTGCTCTGAGGAGTTTTCGCCTCTGTATTGTTGGACGCTTCCCCTTCCAGTTGTACTGCCTTATGTCCTTTTGCAGGTTCGACAGCTCTTTGTCAGAGATATGGATTGGCAAGGCTTGAAACATGTAGAAGAGTCTGGGCAACATTGTCATTTTGACTGCAAACACCCTTCCAAGCCACCATATTTCTTGGACGTCCCAGCCTTTCAGAGTAGCTTTTGTTTATTTCCAAAGTTGTGGGACATCGGCCCCATGGTGACCTCCGTATGTGTTAGCGATATTTACCCCCAGATAAGTAAACTACTTTTCCTCTCACTTAAAGGGGAAGGCCGACTGGAACTCCAGCTGAACGTCCTGCGGTATGCCTATTGACATACCCACTGTTTTATTATGATTGATATGGAACCCAGAGACCCCACAGAACTCTGCTAGGAGGTCCATTAGATGGAGCAACGACTGTTTGTGGTTTTGTATGAAGCAGATGACATAATCCGCGTAGAGCGCTACTTTGTGTATTCCCTGGCCACTCCAGGCCCTGTATTTGGGACCTATCTCTGATTCTTTGTGTCAGCGGCTCCATGGCAATTGCGAAGACCAAAGGTGACAGCGGGCACCCTTGTCCCCCTATGTAGAGGAATCTGGGGAGAGTTGTTCCCATTCACCCTGACCATAGTGGAAGGGATTTGAAAGTTCGCTAGGATTAGCCTACTGATGTTCAGCCCAAAGCCATATGGTGGCGGGATAGTTTGCAGAAAATCCCATGCCATGCTATCAAATACACAGTGCGCATCTAGGGAGATGAGCGAGAACCCTCTCGGGAACTTTGGTGCCAAAGCTTTTAGATCAATCACCCTCTTAATGTCGTTGTGGGCCCCCCTGTTCTTAATAAACCCCGTTTGATCTGCCTCTACAATATGTGGGAGCATATCCTTCAGTCTCGCCACAATGATTTTACTATACAGCTTGGCATCCGTGTTCAAGAGAGCAATTGGACGATAGGAGGAGCTATCCCCTGGATCTTACCCTGGCTTCAGTAACAGCATGGTTGTGGATTCCGCCATATTCAGTCACTTTTCCTGAGATGGAGAATGAGTTAAAAAGTATTGTAAAATGTGGGGCCAACTGTCCCGCGTAATGTTTTGTAGAATGTATTGTTGAACCCATCTGGTCCAGGGGCTTTCCCACCTGGAAGAGATCGGATGGCCTGAATCACCTCTTGGGTTGAGATTGGGTTTTCTAATGCCTCTCATTTCATCTGAGATCTTAGGGAGTCGAGCTTGTCTAACAACCTAACAAACTCTTGAATACCATCGGGATCCCCCTTGTGTGGGGTGCAGGCGTTCCTGATAAAATCTTCCATGACCTGCATCTTCCCCATTTCTGTAGTGACCATTTGCCCGTCCCCAGCTCTTAAAGCACTAATATAGTTATGAGTAGCCTTTTTCCTAAATTTAGCTGCCAATAGTTTATTCATCTTATTACCCCTAGAGTAATAGAATTGCTTTGTCATAAGTAGTGATATTGCTGCTTTCCCATCAGGTGAGTTTCTAGTGCCTGCTTAGCTATTCTAAGGTCGCTTAGCGCCCGCCTGCTGACGTTGTTAAAATGTGCCTTTTCTTTCTCCTGTACCGTCTCTAGGGCATTGCGGATCAGCCGCTGGGCTCTGTTCCAGGCTATTGTCTGCCCTATTATGCCCCCCCCGCCTGAGTGAGTACTCCCTTCCCCTCATCACATAGCGTGCAGTTGTCTGTCTCCCCTGCCTTGTTTTATTGAAAATATTGGGCTATTAGGTTCTCTATTGCTGTCCTTGCTACCATATCCCTAAGGATACACTCATTCAGCTTCCACAGGGGTTTTTGCTGCGGGTCCCCAAGTCCAGGTCAATTTCCAACATCACAAGACAACAGTCCGGAAGCGCTCTCGGCAGGATCTTTATGGCGGTGACTACTGGTATGAGAGTGGGAGAGTCCAAGAACATATCTAACCTGGAGAACCCGCCCCCCCACATGTACTGTTGAGAAGAAATTGTACCCCTTTTCCCCTTAATTGGCAAACCACCACACCTCGATCAATGTTAGTTCCCCCAGAAAAGTGGTAATGACGTAGACGTTAATTTTATCGTTCATCTGGGCCAGGGTTTTGTCTATTGTTGGGTCCACCACACAGCAAGTCCCCTGCCTATATAACCTCAGCCTCCATGAAGCTCCGACAATCCCATTAAGCCCTTCCGGGAATTCCCCCTGTTTCTCGTTCGGGCCATAAATTAAAGCATGACTTCCTGGTTTTCCAGGTCCCCTTTGACCACCAGATACCTCCCCTGTGTGTCCTTCAACACTTCCCTTATTTGAAGCGGTGCCCCCTTAAGGACCAAGATTGCTACTCCACGCTTCTGCCCACTCGTTGCGAAATATGCCTGTGTATCTCTTCCCAATCCTGCGTTTTTCATCTTTTAATACTTGGGTCTCCTGAATGAATGCAATATCTACCTCCATGGAAGTGAGCCTCTAAAGAATAGCTTTTTGCTTTACAGGTGCATTTAGGTGCCTCACATTCAGAGTCAAGCATTTTATACTGGGGTTATTTTATACTGGGGTTAACGACTTGTGTGCTATATCCACTGGGTTGGGTGCCCCTTTGTGATGAGGTGACGGCACGCCCGCCTGTGCGGTAGGCAGAGAACCTCTAGCTTGATGATTAAACATTGTGAGAAAGGCTGTGAACCAGAAAAAATAACCCTAAAACAAAAATGAACCAGAAGGTGTGTTTCCAACAAAACACTAACTATAGTTGCACAGGTCCTTACACCTGCGCACCAACAAATCTGCCATCTGTTAATTATGATGACAGTTAAATGGACCGCAATCTTTCAGGATGTCAACTTCTCTCACTGTGTCCAGTATTTCTCCTCAAATTGAGTATGCGCTCTCCTGTCTGTCTTGTGTAGAGATGTCTTACCCTATTGGGAGGCCCAGGTCCAAGCCCCTCGATTCTGCCCCTTACCCGGGCAAAATCAGTTATAGCGATACTTAGTCCTTCAACCTTTGCCCGTGCTGGGCGCTGCCTCCGAACTTCCTTTGCCTCCTTGATTTTGTCTCTGTCCGGCCCTTCTTGACTCTGAGGCACTTCTCCTTGGGATAAGCCCTCTCTTGGGCCGTACATCAATGTTGCTGCCTCTTTTTCAGATCCAATTGCATATTTTGGTTCTTGTATTCGAATAGTAGCTTGCAAGGGAACCCCCACTGATATTTGATCTTCTGTGCCTGCAGCCAGGCCGTCGCAACGGGCAGTTTACGCCTCTTTGCCAGGGTGCATGGTGCCAGATCCTGGAATAGCGCTATTTGCTTACCTCGAAACTTCACCGGCTCCATCTTCCTTGCCGCCGCCATGATCTGTTGTTTTTGCTGAAAGAAGAGGGCACGAGAGAGCACATCCGGGAGGAGGTTGCAATGCTGTTTTTGTGCAGTGTACACCCTATGTGTTCTGTCTAGCTCCAACACTGTGGCTTCTGGCAGGTCTAACAGTTACGGAACAGTTCTTTCACACAACATCCTAGGTCCTGATCTGATACTTCCCTCGGTATTCCTTGAATCCTGATGTTATGTCGTGAACGGTTCTCAAGGTACTCCTACTTGGCCCACATCATCTCCATTTGCTCTTCTAAGCCGAGGGTTCCGTTGGTGAGTTTGGCTTGATCGTGGGCCTGCTCGCACTGTGTCCTCGACTTGGTTTACCCTTGTTTCCAGCCCTATCATGTGGGAGTTTAGGACTGCCACTGTCTTTAGCATTGTGTCCTTAATGTCCTTGATCTCTTTAGTGAGATCTTGCTTCAGCAGAGAAAGCATCATCACCAGGTCTTCTTACGTGAAAGATGTTGGCGTCGGCGTTCCTGCTGTGGTGAGTGAATCTCAGCCAGTGTTTCTTTTGGGGTTAGCCTCCTTCTCCCGTTCCTGAATCCACAAAAGCGCCTTGATATCGCCCGACCCCGTCTTGGGCCTCACACTACCCTTCGACATCCTCTTTGCCGGTGGACTGCCTGGCAGTGTATGATAGCTTACTTCCCACAAGCCCAGACCACTGTGCCAGTTGAGTTGGGCCTAGTACACCCCTGTGTGGGCCCCGTGTGGTAGGCTGTGCAAACTCTGCAGGGAGGAATCAGCCAAATGTCCAGGAGTCACTGACGTAAGGGTTCCAGGGCAGCGGCCCTCACAGGACCAATCGCACCCTTGAACCACGCAATTTGAACTGTTTTAGTGGGTACCCCCACCTATGGTTATCCTGGGCCCATAAGCTCTAGGGGTCCGTTGGCGTGTCTGCCCGGCGATTTGAGCCACTCCTGCGCTTTCCTCTCCTGTGTGACGGGGTCTACTACACCTGCCGCATGGCCCTCCAGAAGGAGGCTTTCAGTGCCCTGATTTCCACAGATCTTTAATCTCGGCTGCACCCTTCCAGCATGAGGCCGTCCCCATCCTGTGCTGCACACCTCTTTCACCCAGCTGGCCTGCTTCATGGCCAGGGAGATCGCCTCCGTGAGCTCCGCCTTGTGGTCGGGAATATCTCCTCCTTCGGGCGGGCGAATGCGCCGACGCAGGAGGCATGGCGGGCGCTGCCCCTTAGTGGGGGTTGCCCAGCCAACCTCCTCCCCCCTCCTCGGTTACTCCTCAAACAGGGGGAAAGCCCTCCCCTGGATGAAGCAGGGAGGGTCGCCGGAAGAAGGGCGGGGCAGGAACTGAGGGAGGAGGGGGCCCTATAAAGGGTCGGGGCACAGGCACCACACTCTCTATCCCTCGCTACTTGCCCCCGCCCGAGAATGCATTTTGGTTAGCAACGCTACCGTACGTGGAAGTGCAGTTTAATGAAAGGTTCATCTCCTTGAAGGGGGCAATAGAGAATCCACCATAACAAATTTCCAACCCACATGTGGGGTCCTAGGAAGAAGCCGGAACACATGGGGAAGAATATAGCTAGGAAGCGTTGGCTTCCGGACAAGACATTGAAAAGGGCAAGGGAAGGACGTGGGAGGGACAAGGTGGCTATACCCCTACCATGGAGCAACTGAACGAGGGTGAAGCAAGTGGAAGGGCCGGCTATGGAGCGACCTGTTCAGGCTGGGGGGAACTCTCTGCCGCCGGCAACCAGCAGAGAGTCTTGGAGGAGTCACAGGTCGATCCCTTTAGCAAAGTACTGGCAGGCCCATAGGGGAATGCTCAGCCAACAGCTTAGATCCTACGGCGCCCAAGAGTAACGGACTCGGGGGAGGCCCTGGGGAAAAAAGGGGAGGGTTTAGGGGGCTTGGAAGCCATTCCAGCCCCAAAAATGCGGGGGGGGGGGGGGTTGGAAAGAAAAAATTGGAAAACAAGGTGAAAACAAAAGTCTACAAGGGAAGTTGGGGGGGACCGAGATGAAGGTATGGTGGCACAAGCAGGGTTGCCAAAGAAACAGGTGGGGGGAAGGGACAACGGAAGGAAGGATACAAAAGGGGATGTGGGGGGGCAGCATTGGGCTCGAGGGGTGACCAGAGGGAACCAGGGGGGGGCACAAGGTTCAAGGAGGTGAAGAGGGGGGGGCAAGTGCAAGGCTGGGGGGCAAACAGATGGGGGTACTTGGGTACTTGGGGGGGGGGGGGATGGTGTAAAACGAGAGAACGGGGGTGGGAGTCTTCGGAGTGAACGGAGCTCAGGGAACTGTAGGGGGAGAAAGTTGGGGCGGGGGGGCCAATGCAAAAGAACATGGCATCTCGAGAGGGGAGGAGCAAGCCGGGGGAGGGAAGGTTTAGGGCTAGGGATTACGGAACCTGACGGGGGTGAGGGCGCTGGGTAAGACCTTGGAGGAGAACCCACGGGGGGGGGGGCATTGGGAGCATGGGTACTAAGGCGATGTCCTGCCCGGGGGACAGCAAACCGGAATGGGGACACCTGTGGCCCAAAGCTTGGAGGTAGGGCTAGGGTAGAAGTGGCACAGTTGGGGATGGGAGCACAGAGTAGTGTAGAAATGTGCGCTAGGATAGCTGGACATCGCAAAGCGATGACTGTATAGGCAGGTAGAAACGTGTTAGTCGGCACCGGAAGGTGGTGTCGGCCAGAATGTACAAAGTATGTGGGGTATGTGCTGTGTTGGGGCCACTGGTGATGGTGGCTGTATAGGAACCTGAATAATAGCGTGGCACCGGGTGGCTGCCTGTTTTACCTAGAACCATACGCGGGGCACAGTGACAAGCGTTTGGGGCGGGGGGGGATTACCAATGGGTACCTTAGAGCAAAAGGGGGGAGAGGCGGCACTGGAAGGTGGTGTCGGCCAGAAGGTACAAGGATGTGGGGTATGTGCTGTGTTGGGACACCGGTGATGGTGTCTGTATAGGAACCAAAAAAGGGGTTGAGTATGACCAGAAGTATGCCACAAGGGGAACATTCAAATGGCCAGGGGTAGAGAGAAGTTGCTAGCAAGGGCCGGGCTCAACCCGAGGCGTCCACCGGACGAGGACGGTATGGAGGAGGCGGGGAGAGGGCAGGGCATACCTAGGTAGCTGCACACGGCGTAGAAGAACCTGTGGTGTGGTGAATTACGGATCGCCTGTAAGATAACTCCAAGACTTTATGCAAATAAAGCTGCTGTGGCATTAACACTTCCAACCTTTACAAAATTGTCTGGCGTGTTCTTTCAGGTTGTTTTGAATTACTGGCTGATGCCGGCCGGCACCTGGGGGGGTGGGAGACGGCCCAAGCAGGGCAGGCCGGAGGGGCCAAAGGAGGAGGGGGAGATGCAATGGGATGCCCCCGCTAAGAAACTGGGCCTTTTACCCAGTCTGCCCGGTTTGTCAATGAGGCGATCATCCCGGTGCACTTCAGTGTATTTTCACCTAGGCAGCCCACTGCGCTCAATAGGGCTATCCAACACGTGTGTCAGTCTCCGGGCTTTTGAACCAGGCAGCCCACTGCAATTCAGGGCCTGTCTGCGCCGCGGCCGCGCGCCTTCTTCGCCACAGGCGTCCACCCCGGCCCAGACTCTCTCACTAATCACAGGAACGCCGCAGAAACCAGTCCCGTAGGCCTTCCCCTACTCCTTACTTGGGAGAGCCCGCCGACTCCGGTACCTCGGCGCTTCCTCCGACCTCAACATTGGTCCCGCTCCAGATCCACCAGCACTTTCTGCCAGCTCCGTGAGCTGCGGCTCGCAGACCCTGCAGCTTCAGGCTCCTCGCCGCTCAGCTTTTCCCTGCATAGCCTCAGGCACGCCTGGGATCCACTTTCAAACGGATCCGAAGCGGGACGCTGGCATACTCTGCCTCATGGGGAATGACAGAGCCGACAAACTAGGCAGCCATTACTCTGCGCCCCCTAGCGGTCTGTTTTATTTATTTATTTATTTTTTATTGCCATTTTGCTTAAACATACATCATCCATTTATAGAGGGTGGAGATGAGATGCTTGTATCCTGAGCTAGTTACCAAGAATGTTTCGAGTGCTGTCAGAGGTCTATTTGCTACCAACTGGTTGGTAGGGGCTAAAAGCCAGTGCTGGAGGTGGAAGTACTGCAGCCTGTCGCTTTCAGTCAACCCCAGTTTGCTCTTATATTGGATGAAGGATTTAATTTCATCCCCCTGGAACCTGTCTTAGTTTTGTGCATCCAGCTGTTTTCCAGCAGAGAAGGGTGCCCTTTTCCAGCCCGGGGGTGAATTGGGGGATTACCAAATAGTGGCGTGAAGCGGGATGGAAAGGTGGTGATCTGCTGCTGCCTGGCTGCTCTGTCCCAGATGTCTTCTAGCAGTTTTGTGATCTCGCAATTCTGCATAATGGCTGGACGGTCCGATGAAGCTGTAGCACTTCTCCCAGCAGTACCCCCACCACTGCCCGGTCCATCTGCATCCACCTTTTGTCAGATTCCCTACCCACACCAATCCCTAAACACTCTTGAGTTGGGCGGCCCAATAGTAAGTTTGAAATTCGGCAGCCTGAGAATAGCCTGTCTAGTGTCTGAGTTATTGTGACCCCTAGAAGGTTAATCCCCTTCTGCACCCATTTAAATCATGTCCCTACACATCCCCCTGCTGCAAGCCCTACCCCGCAAATGAGAGATTTAGAATTTCAGACTTTGTCGTCTGTTACTTCGCCGAAGTCTTCAATGTCGTGGACTACCTCCCTGTAGGCAGGTTTCCGGGTCTGATGGAGTCAGGAGCATGTTGTTGGCATATGCCATTACTGTATGCTTGCTCCTCCTTACCAAAGGGTATCCTGCGGATCGCCTGGTTTTTCCAAATCCTAATCATGAAGGGTTCCAGGTGGATTGCGTACAATAGCTGGGAGAAGGGGCATCCTTGTTTAGTGCCCCTTTTGATTTTGAATTGAGATTGGCCGTGAAGTTTGACCATTAATTAGAAGTCGGGCCACAGTGTGGAGAGTTTGCCTGAATTCTATTAAAAAAAAGCTGATCTAAATCCCATTGCCTTCATAGTGTTGAATAAGCAGGAACATTCGACTCTGTCGAAGGCTTTTTCCACGTCCACCGAGAGGAGAATGGCTGGGGGGCCCCCTTCCGCGGCACCTTTTCTATGAGGCGGCATGCTCTCTGAATATTATTGTGCGCCTGCCTCTGCTGAATTTTAATTTTATCGTTTGCTTGTTAGGCCCTTATACAATAAGAAAATACGGTTTCAAAGCACCAACAGGGTAAGGGAGTGAGCAGGAGTGGGAAATGCATTAAAACACAACATGTAAGAGCAGTGTGGGGGGAGAGGAAAACAGGACAAATCTACTATGCCTTGTGAGTATTCAGAGTTGGGCCGATTGGGTGTGGGAGGTCAGGGCCCCGAGGATGCATAGGGCCCAGGACACCAATCGCAGCAACTGTGGTATTAGCAGGGAAGAGAAGAAGAGAAGGAGGAGAGTCATCAGGAGCATCCGGAATTTAAGAAGATGCTTCTTTTTGGCGCAGAGGGAGGGAGAGGCTGTTCCATAGGAGGGAGCCAGCTGAGGAAAGCTAACAACCATCTGTTTAGCAAAACGCTTACACACAGAGTTGGAGCCAGAGGAGGATAGTGGTCCAGAGGGGGAGTATTTAGTAAGATAAAGTTGAAGATAGTTTGGTCCCCGGGCCCAGACGGCCTTGTGGATGATGCAGACGGATTTTAATGTAATCAGTGCAGCAGCCGGGAGCCAGTGAAGACTTTTTAGTGCAGGAGAGATGCAGTCCCTGGGTTTAAGGCCAAGGAGAAGTCTTGCTGCCCTATTCTGGATTAGCTGGAGTGGTCGCAGAGTGGAAGATGGTAGATTCAGGAGGAGGCTATTGCAATAGTCAAGCCTAGAGAGAACCAGGGCTTAGGTCACATTGAGCCTCTGGGGGAAAGTGAGAAAACTGAGAATTTTTTTGAGAAGGAAGAGCTGAAAGTGGGACTTCTTGGCAATGTCCTGAGTGTGAGGGAGGAAGGAGAAAGAGGAGTCGAAGATGACTCCAAGGTTTCTGGCTTCAGATGAGGGGGCTGGGGGAAGAGCACAAAGAGGAAGGCCAGAGTGAAGGGAAGAAGAAGGCGGCAGGGGTCCTAATGGGACGGATCTCAGTTTTACAGGCATTGAGGCAGAGATCATTGCCGGTGCACCATGACTGGATGGCAGATGGGCAGTCAGGGATAATGGTGGGTGCAAGAGGGTCGACAAGGAGTTTGAGAAAGAGCTCTGTGTCTGTGTAACTCTAGAAGTTGGAAGAGAAGTGGGAGGTGAGGCGTGCAAGCAGAGCAAGGTAGATGTTAAAGAGCCAGGGAGATGGGATAGAACCCTGGGGGACACCACAGGTGGATAGGAAAATAGGAGAGAAGAAAGTGCCCAGTATGACTTGGGAAGAGCGGTCAGTAAGGAAGGATGTCGGCAAGTCCAGTGCCCATTCCCATATACCAAGGGTATTGTGGAGCCTTTGTATGAGGATGCAATGGTTGACTGTGTCAAAGGCAGAGGAGAAATCGAGAAGGATAAGGACAGCTGGGGAATTTAGTCCAGGGTTGCGAGCAGTTCTTCACGGGTCCTCAGAAGAGCAGTTTCCGTGCCTCAGGATTCTCGGAATCCAGATTGATGGTGGTGGAGACCACCAACAAGCTCTGTGCGTGCGTGAGTTGAGTTGGGGCAAAACCAACTTCTCCATCAGTTTCCCCAGAAAGGGGATGATGGAAATGGCTAGTTGGCAGGGCAGGTAGGATCTGATGAGGTTTTTTCAGGAGTGAGCGCACAAGGGAGTGCTTAAGGGAGGTGGGGAAAGATCCTATGATGAAAGAGTGATTGGCAAGAGCCAATGTTATCCTTGATGGTCCTGGATGAGCAAGGGGAAACTTGCTTAGAAGAGGCCTTCATGGAACGGACATTGTTGGGGAGAATTCTCTGTATAGGCTAATTTCCCAAACCTAGTGAGTCCCCCAGAAACTTTGCTGGATTTTTGGGGTTTATTTTTTTCTCCTTGTAAGAGTGAGGCTCTTTTTCTCCCACTCTTAGGCATGATTTGAGAATGTCCTTTGACTTTGTAATGTGATTTATGGGCTATGGGGTCTTTTACTCCATAGGGCTTCATGTGTTTTTGGTATATGTGTTACACAGCACCCTCAGTGCAGTAACACAGGGGTGTCATAGTGACCCCCAAACATAGACTCCACACCCTGGGACTAACTACTGTCTCCCAGGGCATGTAAAGTCACCATTGACTTTACTAGTCTTAAATTGTGAACAGAACCAGTACAAACCATCATATTGTGGAAGTACTGGTAGGGGTAATTTGATTGCTCCTGGGTCTGTTTTTCAAGGGGGCACTGTCCAGTTCCCCTTGTCGAGTTTCTGGCTGGTGGCAGTGGTTACCACGCGAAATATTCCACCAGAATATTTCCAATGGGATTTTCCCATTCATTTTAAATGCACCACTTTTTTGGTGCAATGTTAAAGATACCGCTGGGTTATTTATTTAATATTTATTCCCCGGTTGGGTCTTTTTGCCAGAACTCGGTTTTAAAATGGCGTTTGTGTTCGCCTCTGTAACTCCAACCCAAGTCGAGCCCTTTGTTCCACTTTTGGCGGGCTTCTGCACTTCAGAAGTCGCCACAGGACCTAAAGAATACGACGAGGGAGAACCTGAGCCGACCTGCAACGACGATACCACTGGTGGAGCCCTGCTGAACGGACCTCACCACTACCCAACGACAGAGAAGATCTTCCTCCAGGAGAGTCTTCTTCCTTTGAGCTGGTGGGGTTATACAGTTTGCCTTTTTTCACCTTCCAGGATCGTCTCGTGGTCGAATCGCCCGTGCCAAGCACCTCAGGGGCGGATAGCCACGCTTCACCACTACCGTGAATAAAAGGGTGGTACCTTTTTAACCGGGAAACTCCGCGGCTGGTTTCTTCCCTGGCAGTGCAACGACCTCCAGCTTTCCTCCATGTCGAGATCCTCTCTTCCCCTGGACAAAGCACCGACTTGCACCCGCTGCCAGGAACAACTGCCCCCGCTGGAGCTTTCTCATCATTTCAGGTACTGTGTCCCGCCTGGTCTCCCTTGCAACAGACTGTTCCAGGTGTCCCGTAAATCCTTGACTCTCTATCCTGGGGTGACCTCGGACCTGTTAACTAAACTTTTCTGAACTGATCTAACTCCTTTTTGAACTATCTGCAAAGACTGTTAAAGTGTACTTCAACTGTGTGATCTTGGGCGCATTCCGCCTTGCTCTCTCCAAGAGTGGGCCTGGCCTATGAACTTTTTGCTCTACAGTAGACCCTGCCTTTCTTGACTTGGTGTGGTTCTTTAAAAGTGTTGGTATTGTGTGTTTTCCTATTTCTGCCTTTTCTCTCCCTTTTTAAATCATTATTGGAGTGCCATCTATGGTTATAGGCTCACCTCTGCTTTGCTAAATAAGTGGTGTACTAACCTAGACTTGTCAAATAATTAATTAGGGAGGTGTATATATTTCTAGTGACTGTGTTTGAACTTGCTTGACATATTAGTGCCAGTGTATTTTTACAAGTGTGTTTTTAAATAATGATATACTTTTATACCAAAGCTCTGGTCAGTGTTTGCTTGTGCTACTGTATTTTTGTACCTAATGTGTATACTCTATATACTGCCTAACTCTTCTTGAGAGAAGTCTGACTACTCAGCCACAACTACCAGGTACATCTGGGTGGTACAGACTGCTACCAATGGGTTTACTGCTAACACCTGTAGTCTTAAACTTTTTGCAGTGGTCCCCAAGGGAACTGCACAGGATTCTGCCTAAGAGACATCTCTGGTAACTTCTTCAGGGGAGAAGGACGGAGGGGGGGTGGAATGGAGGTGAGGGAGTTTCGGACGGGTTATGAGGGAGGGTAGCAAGGGTGGTAAGGATGTCCTGGGTTTTGGAGGCAAAGTGTGAGGCCTGTACATTGCAGAGGTAGAAGGGGAGGAGGAGACTGAGGAAGGACTGGCTGAGTAGTTCCCGGCAAATCTTGAAAAATTCAACCGTGTTATTGGATGCACCATAAACCCGTGCCTGAATGCGGGCTCTTTTCTTGGCACGGATGTAGTGTCTGTATTGCCTTTGGATGAGGTGGCAGCAGGCCAGCTTGTCAGAGGATGATCCTGAGGTTTGCCACTTACGTTCTACTGCCCTGCACTTAAGTTTCGGGGCTGCAGGTTTGATGTCGTACCAGGTATATTCCGCTTAGAGGCAGGTTTCAGGCGGATCCTCATGACGGGGGCAAGAATGTCAAGAGTATTGGTGATGGAAAGGTGGAGGTTGCTGAGGGCAGAGTCAGAGGTGGAATTCGAGGTGGAGGGCAGGGGGGATGAAGGTGGAAGCGAAGGCAGCCAGAGACGCTTATTTATCGGGTGGATGTTAGCAAACTAGGTTGGTGGGACTTTTGGGGAGGGTGTGGTTAGGGGGCCAAGGGGGCTCAAGTGGGAGGAGAGAATGGTCAGACTGGCAGAGACTAGTAACTGGGGTGGGGGGGGAAGATATATATTGATTCATTTTGGTAGAAGGGCCTCCAATCTGTTTGCCAATATCTATGTATAGATCTTGGCTTCTATGTTTATAAGAGCAATGGGCCCATAAGAACCATATTGTGTTGGGTCTTTGGCCGGCTTGGGAAATATTTTCACCTCCTCCATCGTCTGCGTTATTTGGCCGCTCTTGCCGAAAGAATGAATTGGTGGACTAATTTTGGGAAATTAGTTGTTGGAATGCTTTATAAAATGCTGTTGGAAACCCATCCGGTCCTGGGGATTTATTTAGTGGGAGGTTTCTAATTATGTGGGGCACCTCTTCTAATGTGATATCCACCTCCTGGGATTCCCGGTCTTTCAAGGATATCTTAGGAAGCGGGAGTGACTGAAAGTATGACTATTTAGCGTGATCCAGACAGTCTGATCTTTATAGCGCAGAGCAGAAGTCGACAAACTGCTTCATAATTTCTGGGGTGGTGGTGACTTTAACCCCCTGTGGACCTGTTATCCCTTGGATTAACTGTGCTGCTGCCCTTTGCTTAAGTTGTCTGGCTAGGAGTGTGTCTGCGTTATTGGCGTTTACATATTTTTGTTTTAGATAGAGAAGATCCCTCTCTGCCTCTTCATCTGGAGAAGGTTTAATTTCACCCTGCGTTCCTATAGGCCTTCCGTAATTTTTTGCTAGAGTCCGATAGTAAGTCCCGCTCTAGTTTTGTTTCGAGGGCTCTCAGCTGTTTTTGCCGCTGTGCTTTTAGGGCTATTACCTCTGCCCTGAGAGTCGGCTTGAAGGCGTCCTACAATAGTGGAATTAGTGTCGAAATAGGCTTTAATTTGTGTTCCCAGCTCCTCCCGCAAGGTTGGGTCCGATAGTATCGGAGTGGGGAATCCCCAACTCCAAATAACCCTCGAGCGTTGCTGAAAGTTTGTCATTGAGAGCGGGGTGTGATCTGATAGGGCGATTGAGTGGAGGTCTACCTGTGATATCTTACCCAAAAGTGTGGTAGATACCCATAAGTAATCAATTCTTGAGAAGGAATGATGCACGTGTGAGTAAAGGTTATAGCCTGGTTTGTGTCCCCCCACACCCCACCCCGTCCTCACATCTTTCAGGGGTAGATGTTCGATTCTCGTCTTCAGGGAGGTTGACATGCTAGGTTAAAATCCCCCATGACAATTGTCTCGCCCCTAAAAAGGGCCTGATTCATGGAAGTGTTTTATAATGGTGCAATCCCATAGGAAAAGGTTCCGTGAATCGGGCCTAAAATGTTTACTGCTCTGATCTTAAGAAACCGTCCTGACCCGAGTTGGAAGCATACATGGCAGCCAGCTTTAGAGTCACCCCTCTGATTTGTGCATTAAGAAACAGAAACTCCCCTCCTTGTCCGCCCGTCCCATCCTCCCCAACCCATCTTCTTTGCTAGCCGCAGTATCTACATCTTCTCCGGGCAAAAGGCCAGGGCTGCAGCTCACAGAGAAAAACAGGGCCAACTTATGGGGTATCCTAAAGCCCCAAAGATGATTTCAATCTGGGTGGCCGATTGAGGGCCTCCACCCCTGTTGGGCCCAAGTCATGCACTTGCCAATTCCTCTATTATTTCTTGTCCCATTTCTACGTACTGCTTCACTTCGGTGACATGCTCTGATTTACCCCTTCCTGTTTATCTTGAGGGTGCGGGTCCCGTGGTAGGTTGCGTCTACGTTTCCTCCTTCGGTGTGACCATTCCCATGTCTTGGGGCGGTGGGGGTCCCAGACACCTCTTTTGCCCTTGGAAGCATGTCTTCCTCCTCGATATTCAGTAGATGAATCCCCTCTTCCCTCGTGGTGATTCTTTGCTCTTGTCCCTCACTTTGGACGAGTAGGCCAAATGGGAATGTCCACTTATATTTGACCCACATGGCTTGTAGAACCTTGCCAACAGGGCCCATGTTTCTGTGCCTCTGAAGAATGGCCTGGGAGAGGTCCTGGTATAGTTGAATTTCAGCACTGTTGTACGTAATTGGCTTGGATAGGCGGGTGGTCCGTAGTATGACTTCTTTTTTGGAGTATCTTGCCAAAGCTGCCAGTACATCTCAGGGCCGCATTCCCGGTTCCTGCCTTCTAGGTCCTGTTATGTGGATCCTGTCTATGGGGGTATCTGCCGGACATTCTGCTCCCTGGAACTCCGCAAAGATTTGCGAGACCACTTCTTTCAGTTCCACATCTCCCACCGTTTCAAGCAGATTCCGAAAACCGAGTGTTCGATCTGTGGGACCTGTTCTCCAAGTCCTCACATTGTAGCTCTAAATTACGTGAGACCCTTGTCTGCGTGTTCTTCCAGGGCTGATATGTCTTTTTTCATGTCAGAGAGCGAGAGTTTCACCTCCCCCACAAACGCAACAAATTACCCTTGGAAGGATGTGGTTGGTTTATCCTGGAAGCATGTCTCTGTCTGCCTAGGATGTAGCCCCTGAGGCGGAGGTGCTCATCTCTGTCATGACTTCATGATTGGACAGGGGTGCCGGTTGGGAATTATGCAGGTCTTTGGTGTCAGTCCCTAGCCCAGCAGCGCTGGATAGGGCTGTCGCGGTCTGCTGACGATTGCAACAGTTTGCTGGGGTTGCCCTTCCCTTTGTTTCGCGGCATTGGGCCATCTCCCCTATGCGCACGGTGAGCTCTTCACCCTAGGGTCTTCCGTTCGGGGAGAGCTCCTCCCCAGCAGATGTATGCACCTCCTCCAGGGTTTGCCTGCAAATTGCATTCTAGTACCTTTATAACTTCAGTTTCGCTGTGTCTGGTGGATTGCTATCTGGTTTGTTCTCTGGAGCCCCAGGTCTTCTGGGCTTCCCCACCGCTTCGCCCCTCGCCTTTCCCAAAACAGTGCAAATCTGGAGGGGCGGGGGGCAGCCCTCAAACTCTTTTCACTTGCAATACTTTGCTGATGCTTTTTTCTTTTTGCGGGACACTGCTGGTGTTTTACCAATTCAAAGTTTCAAAGAAAATATTTTGCTCACACTGTGCATTTGTAAGGGATGTTCAGCCTTTTGTGATTCAGAGGGTTGGTCCACTTGGGAGCTCTGATTACGTTCCTGATGCTGGTATGGAGGAGTTTATGTAGGGTTGTTCTGTGTGTGATACTTTGGATCCGTGATCGCTTCTAAGCACTGCCTTGATTTGTGAAGCCGCTCTTGAGCGTTTTTGTATCCCCCACCCTGTCCTCGAGTGGGGCCCCCCCGGGGTGCTCCTTCATCTTGCTTTCCCCCGTCTGGTCCCCGGGGGACTATGCGCTTCTGGCGGTGGGTCCGTAGTCCCCCTCACTCCCCCCAACCCACGCCCGACCTAAACATTTACCTTCCTTTGGCGCAGTGCAGCTCCTTTAGGTTTGCTTTGTATTTGCTGTGGCAGACTGCCCCCCGGCTACGGTGCCTCTGCGGCTTGTGCCTGCGCGCTCCTCAATGTGCCGGTTTGCTGTCCCTCTGGGGCTCACTCAGCCGTCTCCAGGTTCCTACGAGCTGCGGTCCCTCCTCCTGGAGCGCTCCGACTGTGGGAGGGACACCTAACGGCCTCCTGTGCGTCTTGCCCCAGCTTCCGGTCCGGTCCCATTGTCTGCTTTGCGCATGCTGATTGCACTTGCTGCACCGCTACCTTTCCCCATGAGTTATCCTTTGCTGGATCAGGATTGTCCACTGCTTGTTCTAGTGGGGTTAATCTGGCAGAAGCCCTGCCTGATTTTGCGAGCCTCAATGGGGGCGGAGCTCTCCACGCATCCGTCCTCACAGCTCGGCCCCCATTTTGGAATCCTGTTTTATTTATTTAAATTGGAAGACAACCGCCTACCTTGCCCTAGTTCTAAGAGTGAAGTTCCCTACCTATTAAACTAAAAACTAAGGGTCCTTATCAAAATAAAGTCATTGGCCCGAATCCTACCTTCTAACTGGCCCTACCACTTTAGAAATGAAACAAAAGTGGAGACCGGAACCTGATCTTTGGGTCAGACTTCTGTTTGGCCCAACGCTGTAAATCTTTTAAAAGTTGAAGATAATCGCTGAAAACGATTCCGCTCTTGTTTTCAGATGTAGGTTTACCAAAAGAAAAAGTTCCTTAAGCCAATTGCTACTTTTCCAGGTTTCGTGTGAACAAGTCTCGTGCTCTCGTACGCCCCAAAGTCTTGTAGCTCTCTGGAAGAGTTGCTCCTGAGCTATGTATACAATACTTATTCATACGAGTTATTGTAACATTGCCAGCTTCTCTGGTTTGGATGCAAATTTGTCATCTTCAATTAATTCTGGTTTGTGCAGGGTTCTTGTCCCTTTCGACTTCTTGTCTCTTTCGGTATCTTCGATTCTCATAAGTTTGTTTGCTTCCCCAAATTAGATTTAAAGAGCATTTCTCTCTTTCTCGCAGTTTCACATCTAGGTATGTTGACTTCCCCAGCTTGGATAAAAACAGTGTCTCTCTCCCAGCTTTACAAATGGGTTAGTTGGTTTTTTCAATAGCAAAGTTCTGTTCCTTTCTTGTTTTTCTCTTGAACTGTTTTGCTTATTTGTTCCTTCTCTCCCTCTCTTTCAAAGATAAAGTAGACCAATAATTATAACTCTCCCCTCCGACTCTCTGGTCCTTGATATGTAATTGGCTTTGGTTTCTGTCTGAAAATGGTTTTTCTTTTAGCTTTAGCTTCAGGCTTTTCTTTTCTGTTCTCTTGTTCCTATTTAAATAACCACCTTTATAATATGTTATTTAATTCTCACTGACTGGGATGAGTATGATTACTCCAATAATGATTCTCGTTCACTTCTCTGAGTCAATATCTCATCTTGAGTGGAACGAGCATGAACATTCCAATAATGATTTTCTGTCTCCCTTTTTCTCTGTTACCTGGAGTTAGGGATAACGTCACAGGGTTTATCAACTCTCCGGTTTATCAGGTTGTCTTCTCATGCTCCTTCTATTCTTTTCGCTTCGTGTTGTCCCCCAGGGTGCTTTTTCAGTGCTTCATTGACAGGGTGGTTACATGTTTGCTGTAGTCGTCCGGTATCAGCGCTGTTCAAAGGGACCCCCTGGTTGACCACGATCCTGTTGTGATCATGCCACTACTCTGCCTTCTCTCTCTGGATTTGGGCATTGTGCATCCAACTCTGTTTCCCTCTCCTTTGCTTTTCAGACACAGCGCGTTTGTCTCGGCAGTTTGCTTTCTCGCGGCCACAGGTCGTGGTGCATCCAGCCTCTCCTCTGTGTAAGCAGACGTGCAGATTCATAACTCGCGGGTTTCCTCTCTCAAGCTCCAGTCTCCTCCCCACTCATATACTGCATAGCTGTGGGACTTCCCTGGCGCAGTTTCATATTACTTTCTCCGTTTGACATTCTCTTTTACTCCATAGGCAGCCTCCTCACCCCAGTAACGGGTGACTTTTCCCTTTTAGGGCTATTAAGTTTCCGACTGACAATAACGCATGTTGGTAATTTTTTCACATATTTCTTTATTGGATAGCCTTGAAAAGGTTGGAAAAGATTGGAAGGTTTTGTAGTGAGTTCCTCACTGGAACTGAGCCTTTGTCCCCGAAGGAGGAGTCTCTCCCGGTTAGTTACCACTTGCCTCAACCCCCCCCTAAGGAGGGTGTTGAAGAGCGGGCTCACTTCCTGGCCCCCTTGGGGCGAAGGGACGAATTCCTGCCAAGCGTCACAGTACAAAGTGTTTCTCTTTTAGCTTCACAAATAGGTTAGTTGGCATCCCTAACTTGGCTACAAAGAGTGTTTCTCTTTCACTCACTTCAACATATTCATACTTTTCTTCCCTAGCCACATACCAGTTGTTTGTTTGTTCGTTCGGGAGTCTCAGGGTCATGTAATCTTGTAGTTTCTCTGATTCTTAGCTCAAACTGTCCGTTCCTCTTGATGGTACCTGTTCGGAAAGATTTAATTCTTCTGCAATTTTTCCCTGCATTTATTGACCCCCCCCCCGCCCGAATGTTTTGCTTTTGTTTGGCTATCCTAACCTGACTATTTCCAGTGGAGCCCAGCCTTCAGCTGAACTCCCATGGGCTTTTGCTCACTTGTTATGGGGAAACGGGGACATCCTTCAGACTGTCAGTACTGGGAAACTGTTTCCCTTAGTCTTTGAGTATGTTGCCATTTCTTGTTAACTATGTAACCATGCACCATGTGCGTTCCAGTACTGTACGCTGGGGTCCCTTTTTTGTTTTATGCCCTAGACACCCTCAAAGGATCTTTTGGTTATTGTACGAGTGGGCCTGGGACGAGCTGGCGGCAGCAGTTACTTTTTATAATGTGTTTTTCTTCTTTTTATCGAGTTAAACCGCGTTTGGCTCAAGACTGTGACCAGGTCCGAAAATGGCCGAGCCGCAAAGTCTTTTGTTCTGTCCCATGGCCATTTTGTCGCTTGCATACACCCAGGTAGAGTAACCTGGGTTTTCTTTATTCTCCTGCGAAAAATGATCTCTTTTGCAGGCTACTGCCTGTCACGTGTGTGTGCCCAGCAAGAGGGCTGGAACTGTCTAGTTCCAATCCATACTACTGGTGCCAGGACTTCTGGAGTGACTGAATGACTGAGACCACAGTGGGCCGTGATTGGTCCACGTCTCGGATGCATGCAAGAGAGCAAATCTTCTATTGGAAGGCCTTGATGTTGGCGCAAAGCTAATCTTGGATAAGAGAAGTGGCTCTGCAGCCATTACAGGTCGATCACCTGTGTTCTAGGTCGCTCACCTGTGTTCTCACCAAACTATAGAAGGAGACAAGTCTCCTACACGAAGAAACGGACTCGTAATACCGCCGGAGACGCTTTGGAAGGTTTTGGCACCCATTACCCCATGCTGTCCGGTCGGACACCTGCTTTCTTCTTCGATCAAGAAGGCCTGCCAAGGTGCTTTGCCCCTTTTGGAGTAGTCGGAACCACTACTCTCGGCGTCCCCTGCTTACCAACCGAACAAGCCCCTTGGGAAGTGTTCCTGGGCCATCCAGTGAACTGTCCAGCTCTATTTCAGGCTATCCCGCAGCTCCACCACTGTCTAGAGTGCAGACCCGAGACTTGGTGGGACATCGCTTGCTTGTGGTCCCGTGCATTTCCTCGCCAAATTACACGGGCCTAGCCCCTCTGGGTCCCGAATTAGGAGAGTATGTAACGCGGCCCGCATCCCTGATTCTCGCATCACAACCTGGTGGTGACGGTCGATATTGCTCTGTGCCCTGAAACCAGCTGCACCAGAATTTTCTTCATACCTACTTCGGAAGCTGAGAAAAGGCAACTGTCCCGTCACAGATGATTGTTCTCCACTGCAGCCGCTGAGAGCCAGTGCTGCGAAACTGCAGGCCTCGAACCTACTAGCGACCTCGACTAAACTGAGAAAAGTTTTGTCCGGACTGTGCCAAGGGTCAGTGAGTACTTGCATAACTTACTGGTGGCCCCCTGGCACAGCCAATAGTTTTTTACGCACGAGTATCCCTTTAAAGGTATTGGAACTTGGCTGGATTAGCCTGTGCTCCCTAGCTATTCTCACCACTTGAATACTGCTTTGCTGCCAAGGGCAGGGCCTACTCGAATAGTGGGTTATTCTTCATCACCTCAAGCCCCTTCCTGACTTGCTACAGCCTTGCAAAGAAGACCCGCTCTTTTGAACATCTGCGCGATCGTGCGTTTTTACGCATAACTGTACTGTTGAGCACAAGGCTCCCCTCTTCTTAGGGTTTGACACGAAAGTTAGGGAACGAACTCTGTAGAATAACCTATTGCTTTTTGTGTACTAATCTTCACCCCTTTCTACACACGTTGTGGTTGTAGCTTGTAACTGAATTGCACTAGGAAATGTAATGTGTAAAGGATTTGTGTGATCATTGTTTTACTTGCTGCTAAAGTTACTTGGTCTATTTGGCCCGGCCAACAATAAATTTATAGATATTTTTCATACACTTGTCGAAGAGTAATTTGTGGTTCGTTGCTGTGTGCTCATTGTGGGCCTCCGATCACTTTCACTGCTCCTGAGACTTGGTCTTGACCGCCTGCCAAGCTACCTAGATTGGTCTGGCTTGTCCAGAAGGTTCCCTTTTCACTAAACCGAGGGTGGCCTCCTAAACTTCTGCCCACCAGGTCAGAGTTTAGAAATCCACATTAACAGTACCCTCTCGGTGAGAGCGTTTGCTTCCCTCGTACTGCGTCTGTTGGCAGTAGGCTCCCAGAGCCATAGAGATTATCTCAATTGAACATGTTCGTACTTTCCATTCCCAGCCACGTACCGGCTGTTTGCTCATTCAGGATTCTCAGGTTTCCGTCACCTCGTAGGTTCTCTCAACCTTGTTCCACAGTATCCGTTCCTCTCGACAATACTCCCTCTGTGGGAATGTTTGCTTCCCTTGAACTGTGTCTCTTGACAGTAGCCATCTGTAGGATAGGGAGGTTGGAGATTAGTATCTTCCCTGGGCAATATCCCCCACTCTGTGTACTTTCTGTTTATCATTAAATACTGTATATCCTGCCACTGTAAATACCGCATCACTTCATGTCTCACTATATATTACCCGCTGAGATAATTTATATCCCTTGCACAGAATGCCTGTAAATAACTGTATACCGTGCTTTGTATATAATGTACTGTACCTTTTTGACTCTATGTAACCAAGCCTTGCATGATCTTGTAACTGCTGCGCCCTGATACCCCTGGGTCTGTTGCGCATTATAAGTAATAATAAACAAATAATATAGTCTTGGTGCCAGTTGGCAGGCCTCTGGCCGACCCCTTCGTCCTTGCGCCACTTGAGGAAATGAGGGTTCCCTTGTCTGCTTCGTCGAATGGGATGGCAACCTTTTAGCGTTCGGCTAGCTTTCAGCTCGCTATTGTATGGGATCAAGAGTACGACTCGGACACAGTGGCATGTTAAGTGTTAGTTATGAACTTTTGTCACAAAATAATAAGGCGGTTGGGAGAAATCCTATCTATCCCTAATTCTAAGAGGAGTTGCCCTCCCTCAGCAAAACTAAGGAACATATGTGTCAAGATATTAAGAGCGTCCTCTGTCCAAAACCCAAAACTGACCCTTATACAATAAACTCAATATAAGGTGTAAAAATGTGATTTATGTAAGCTAAGTACCTATAGCTTTCTTTCAAAGTTACAAACATAAAGTTCTAAGGTGCTGAAAGCAAAACGGAATTAACATTCCACGAGAGGAAGGGCTCCTCCCACCCCCTATGTTTCTTCTGGTCTTTCACCGTCTGCCCGTCACTTCCGGAATAAGGCCAAATAATGTTTCACTTGTGTCTTTCTTTATACAATACCTCACAGTTTCGAGGGGAACGACTTCTCCCTTGAATTTCTCCACTTATTAGGCTTCCACAGTTCTAAGGAAAATTACTCTCTCCCTTTGTTCCTTCTGTTTTTCACCATCGAATATATTAACAGTCCCAGACTCACTGTTTGCCTGATTCACTATCGTGCCAGGGTTTTTCCGTTCTCCACTCACCCTTTCTCTCATCCAAGAAATGATGCTTTTCCAAGGATTGTCAGTGACCTGTTCTTCACACTGTTCGTATTTGTAACACTTCCTCCAATTACTTTAATTGAGCTTTCTCGCACTCTTAATGAAATGCAATGCTCGCTGGCGAGCGCTCCTGTAACCCAGTTGCTCTCTCGGGGCTTACTGGCCAGCTCTGGCGTTCCTCGCGTCTTTCCCTCGTCTTCTCCTTTGGTTGTCTGACTGGGTGTTTGTCCCGTTAGCTGTTTTACTCCCACTTTATCTTCCTTTGCTTTTGGCGGCTCCAGCTGCCTATAGCAATAAAGCAGTGAGTTTGTCTTGGCCCGGTCTCTGCACGTCGTTCTCATCGGCCTCTGTGCTACCTCCCACAGTGTGCTCGCCTCTGGCGTTCAATCCAGAATCCCCACGAGCTACATTCCACTGCAGTCTCCGCTTCCCACTCGTAATCTGTTTGGTTGTGTGGTTCTTAAACTTCTTGGCATTAGTTACCCCTTTCCAAAGACTAGAACACAGTATTTGCTTACCTCTTCTGGTCATCCTTATTGTTCCATCCCTCTTCATCGTTTCAGTGCTAAAATAAGGGGGGGGAAGTATAAATAAGGTTGTTGGTCAAGAAAAGAATTACATATCAAGTTTTATTTTGATTCAGTGTTGTCCTGCCTCTATGGAGTTTGTTCTCCCCCCCCCTCCCTACATGGTCCTCTTGCAGATGAACACATCCAGGGTCAGTCGAGTAGCTTCTGCCTTTCCCTGACCACGTAAGAGATGATTACCTCCAGAGAATCAGTGGTGATGTTAGAATTGTCACACCGTCCACACCACCGCCAGCTTCGCAGTCCGGCGTGGCTCTAACTCTCCATGACATCTCATCCGCAGCGGTGCATCTCTGCGTGGGATTCGGTCACCTCCCTGCTTAGGAGATCGCTCTCGGGGTCACAGTTCTTTTTGGGTTTAAATAGTTTCACAGTAAAAAGGGGTGTGTTCTTCGTTGATGATGTTGTTAAAGTGAAAGACCACCATTACCTTGAGGGAAGAAACCAAGAAGTCACTGTTCGATTATATTAGGTCAGTAGTAATAACTTTCTCCAGCATTGGATCTTTCATGGATTCACATGCTTAGAATATTCCCCGTCGTCAGGCTGGGAATCCCCGGTACATTATATAGACCCTTTCCCGTAGGAAAACCTTTTCGACGCTTATGCGTCCTATCCACCTCGTTTTGTATCATGCGTGCCCGAACCGTCAGGACGTCATGATATAAATACAGGCCCCGCCCCCGCGCTCCCTCAGATTTCAACCGTCTTTCAAAGTAGTGGGATCCTCGTGTTTACTACTAGTGGAAACTAGGTTGTTTTTTCTGTTTCGCTTCGGCGACGTTCAAATTCTGGAGAATTATGTCTGGAAAAGCGTTATTTCGCCCTTGTGCAACATGTGGCCTCAAAAAAGTTTATGAAGGAGATGGCCACATGGACTGCATCTACTGTCTCCACCCGCACCACACGGCGGATACATGTGAGATATGCCAGGGTTTCTCCCAAAAAACCCTTAAGGACCGTAAAAGAAGGCTGGTCGACTGGCTTAATGACGGAGCGGGTGCCTACTCGGCTTCGGAAGTGGGCTCCACGGCCTCCAGGAGCAAGTCGGAGCCTCCATCGAAAAAGGTACGACCAGCGGAAATTCGCACTGAGGACAAGCATAAGGGGAAGCATGCTGGATCTTCCTCATCACATAAAAAGCCCTCCTCCTCCTCATCATCTAAGACGGAGAGGCTAGCGCTGTCAAAATCCTCCTCAGGGGACCATCCCAGGTCTTCCATGAGTCGAGATGCTTCAGCCGGGAAGTCGGCATCGAAATCGACGACGAAGTCTAAGGGCTCGACGACGACGACTTGCTCGTCGACCTCGGTGTCATTGACGATGCCTATTACCGTTCAGGCAGCAGCGGTTGGGATTCCTTCGTCGACGGAGACTCAGTCTATGGCTTGGCTGCCAGAGGTCTATGACCCGATCCCCCCTGAGGTCTTACTGCAGCCTGACACGGCCTGCTCGGCGGAAGGAGAAGGTGACACGGTTCTGCAGCCATCGGATTTAGGCTTACGGCCTTCCACGTCGGCGACGACGACGAGTGCGAGTGGGGGTATGGTACCTATATCATCCACGTTACTGACCCCCCAGACGGTTTTGTCTCTGGATGTGCTTAATACTCTTCAGAAGCTCCTGCAGCGGCTGGATACGCAGTTCCCTCAACCTGGGACGTCATTGTCTCTTTTTTCTGTACCTTCCTTCGACGAGCAAACTTGTACGGCTCGCTCGACGACTAAACACCCATCGGCTCCCCAGGCGGTAAAAGATCGTCCTCGAGCTCAGGAGGAGGGTGAGTTGTCGGAGTCCGACTCTATACCGGGTGACTCGGGGTCAGACATCTCCCTGTCACCGTCGAGGGACCCAACATGGAGTTCGGATGTAGAGGTAGAGTCTACGAGGAGCCAGACACAGCCATCTCCCCCGGATGATGTGGGAGCCTTCAATGCAATGATGGGAAAAGCTTGTTCCGAGTTCGGCTTGATTCCTGAGGAGCAGAAGAAAGACTGTTTCCTTTTTGACCACATGGGTCAAAGGAGAAAATCGGTATTTGCCATCCCAATTCTGGACCACGTGTGGCAAGAAGGTCTCAAGACGATGCGCCATCCGTTCTCGGAGCCAGCTATAAAGGGACGGATCGAGAAAAAGTTTAAAGCTCCGGAGTCCACTCCAAAATGTCTAACATCACAGCCTCTGTCTGACTCGGTGGTGTCGGCGGCAGCGGCTAGGAAGGCCAGGGTACAGCAAAAATGTTCAACGCCACCGGAAAGCGAGGCTAGGAGGCAGGACGCCTTTGGAAAAAAGGTGCTCTCGGTCGGAGCGACGACAGTAAGAGCAGCCAATTCCTTAGCGATCGTGTCACGATATGATAGAGAAATGTGGCACAAACTAGCCCCTATCCTAGAACACCTGCCAGACGAACACCGGAAAGCAGCTATGTTACTGGTGCGGGATGGCGAAGAGGCCTCGAACCACGCAATTAATATCGCAGTTGACCTAGCAGAGTCTGGCTTCAAACAAATCAACCATGGAGTAGTGCTTCGTCGACGAGCGTGGCTCAAATGTACTACTTTCCGTCCTGAAGTCCAGTACAAAGTCCTTGACATGCCATGTGAAGGGGAACACCTGTTTGGCGAAAAGGTTGATGAAGCGTTGAAGGGGATGAAAGAAGACACGGATACTGCTAGGTCCCTCGGCGCCCTTCAAACGGGTAGAAACTTTTGCTCTTTTCGCCCCTTTAGGGGTGCTTCTGGAAACTCCCGCTTTGGAGCCTCGAGGGACCGTGGATTTAACAGGCCCTCGTACTCTTCACAAGGGTTCAGACGAGCGTCCCAGTCGGCACGTAGAAGCAGGGACTATCAAGCCTCCAGGCGGCGAGGCTCGGGTCCGTCGTCGACGAAGAACAAGCAAACCAGCAACCAATGACGGCCTTCGGAACGTCCTGGGGGGTCGAGTCTCTCATCACTTCGACCGATGGAAATGCATCACCACAGATCGATGGGTTCTAGACACGATTCGCATGGGTCATGCGCTACAATTCAAAGACAAGCCTCCGCGTCTTCCGCCTTTATTCTCGACACAGCCCCACCTCCGAATCCTACGACAAGAGGCGGCGCTTATGTTGCGGAAAGGGGCGGTAGAGAGAGTTCCTGTGACACAGGAAGGACAAGGAGTTTATTCCCGGTTCTTTGTTGTCAAGAAGCCAAACGGCAAATGGAGGCCCATTCTCGACCTGAGGGTACTCAACAAGTGGCTAAAGAGCCTAAAATTCAAAATGCTAAAGCTCCAAGAGGTTATCAGGTCGGTGCAACCCATGGATTATCTATCGTCACTAGACCTTCAAGATGCTTATTTTCACATCCCAATACGCCCACGACACAGGAGATATTTAAGGTTCGTCGTCGGGAGAAAGCATTTTCAGTTCAAGGTCCTCCCGTTCGGGCTCAAGTCCTCCCCCAGGACGTTCACCAAGTGCTTGTCCCCTATAGCGGCCCATTTAAGGAAGGATGGTCACCATGTCTATCCATATCTAGACGACTGGCTGGTCAGAGGTTCGTCCAAGGAACAAACACGAGACAGTCTAAGGGCCACAATGTCCCTCTTACAGGAACTGGGCTTCGCAATAAACTTCAACAAGTCCTCCGTAGAGCCTTCGAGGACCTTGGTCTTTCTAGGAGCGGAGTTTCATACACACACAAGCCTGGTGAGACCATCCAGCGAACGAATTCAAAAACTTCAAAGCAAGGCGTCGGAATGGAGAGGCGGTACCAAGGTTTTCAGTGCGCAAGTACATGTCCCTGCTAGGGACCATGTCGTCCTGCATTCCGTTGATAAACAACTGCCGTCTGCTTATGAGACCTTGCCAGGAATTTCTAGCGGACCGTTGGGCGCAGAGCCGAGGTCGCTGGTCCGACAGACTGGTCGTCGACGAAAAACTAGTTCAAGCACTCTGCTGGTGGAGAGTGTCTACTCATCTAACGAAAGGAATGCCTCTACTGGAACCGGAGTTCCAAAAGACGGTGGTGACGGATGCATCGCTGAGCGGATGGGGTGCTCATCTGGATACGTTACAGGTACAAGGCCAGTGGTCGTTGCAGGAGTCCTCCCTGCATATCAACCTGCTAGAACTGAGAGCAGTGCGATGGGCTCTGAAATCTTTTCTTCCTCAACTGAGGGACTCGGTGGTGCGTGTCATGACGGACAACACCACTACGATGTTCTACTTGAGGAAACAAGGAGGGACACGTTCCAGGTCCCTATCAACGGAGGCACAGAAAATCTGGCATTGGGCCCTGCAACACAACATGAAAATCTTAGCGTTCCACCTACCAGGCGTGAGAAACGTGGAAGCCGATGCCCTCAGCAGAGAAATGAACGAAGTTCACGAATGGGTGCTGAACGACCAACAACTACAATTCAAGAAATGGGGACACCCTTCCATAGACTTGTTTGCGACGAAGAACAACAGGAAATGCCATCAGTACGCAAGCAGATGGCCTCAGCAGGGCTCACTGGGGGATGCGTTCTCCTTCCCATGGACGAACAAATTCCTGTACGCATTCCCTCCATTTCCCCTTGTCCGGA
Source organism: Ambystoma mexicanum (assembly GCF_040938575.1). Lineage (NCBI taxonomy): Eukaryota > Metazoa > Chordata > Amphibia > Caudata > Ambystomatidae > Ambystoma > Ambystoma mexicanum. The sequence continues at coordinate 80,648,180 of NC_090931.1, forward strand.
GGACGTTGCAATGGATCCTCAGGTACCCATGTCGGGTAATTCTGGTGGCCCCGTACTGGGCCAGACAGGTGTGGTTCTCCAGCATGGGGTCTGGCATGGATTCACATGCTCATGAATATTCCCCGTCGTCAGGCTGGGAATCCTCGGTAAAGAAAAAACCAGTATCAGTTTCGTTTCTGATCTGTCTTTCGTAGTAATAACCAATCACTGGTCTCTGCGTCATACTGACCACAGCCAATGACTGCCCTCTACCTAAGCACCGCCTCTGGCAGCCATCTTCAGATTTTTACCGCACGTTCATGTGTTGGGATCCTCGTGCTATTGCTCTCGAGCGTTAGTGCTATTTTTTCGCGCTTTTTCACAAAAACTTCGATTCTTTCGGTCAAAAGAGCCTCAAGCTCCACCGATCCTACATCCGATCAACGGGGACCCGTGTCGGATTCATCTGTGCCCCTCAAGGGTGAAGATTTCGTCGAGCTACACTTCGGAGGACTCCAGAAGCTTCTCAGGCCCGGTCTCGGAGATGGCCCAGGAGAAGGGAAGCTCGACGCCCGGAAAGCTGTTCAGGGCCTGCCCTGGATGCCAGCTGCAGAACGTCTTCAAGGAGGACGAACACTCTTTCTGCCTTTACTGCCTTCATGGGGACAAGACGCACGTGGAGAAGGACTGTGCGTTTTGCGGCAACATGTCGGAACGGACCATGAAGGACCGCCATCAACGTCTCGCCAGCTGGCTGGAGGGTAAGAGCCCGTCTGGCGAGAAGAAGAAGAAATCTGAGCGGTCTTCTAAGACCTTTGAGGGCGCCCCGGCGACGGGGGCCCAACATAAGGCCAAGCACCGCGAGTCCGCTGGCACCGGGAGCGCCGAACGGTCGGGCTCTACGGGCGCCAGGCAGGGCGCACCCTCCCCGGCACCATCAACCACGAGCCAACGCTCTGGGTCGGGTAAGAGGAAGGCCGAGCACCCGGCGAAACTCCTGGAGAGACCCCGGTCGAGCTCTAAGGCAGAGGAGGAGCGTGGCAGTGCCCCCTCCCTCAAGGATAAGGCGGTGAGCGCACCTAAGGTGGTGAAGGCCTTGATCCATTCGACCAAGCCCTCTATCGAAACGGTCGCGGCGGCCCTGGCCCAGCCTGTGGAGGCTGCACCAGTGGTGGCGGCCTCGGGGCCCAGAATCTCCCTGCCTCCTCGGAGGGAGTCTTCTTTCGTGCCCATCGATAGGACCCCCGTGAAACCCTCCGTGGGGAAGAAGGGGGGGCAGGGCGTCGTCGTTGATTCGGCCTCAACCTCAGAAGAGGAACTGATCGAGGTCTTAAGCCACGGCCTAGGCGTGGAACAAGACCAGCCCGTCGGAATGGGCCCCGACGCAGGTGACGACGACGACATCGTCGAGGATACCGACGGGGCCCCTGCTCGCCCGTCGGATTCCCCTCTGCCAGCGCCGCAAGACAACTCAGCTGCCATTTTGTTGGCTATACAGTCCTTATGCTCCGAGATAAGGACGAGACTACCGTTACCGACGGAGGAACCTCCCCCGTCGGGGGATCCAGAACCGGGACCTTCTGGTGTTCCCCCTACCAAGAAAAGAAGGATCCATCCACCGCCTCCTTTTCAACCGTCGCGCCCCGTCCAGCCCTCCTCCCCGTCCACCCGAGGGGATGATACGGGGACTGACACGGCAGCGACGGGTACGGACGACGAGGCATACGACGAGGATTTTCCGTCGTCGCCTCCCACCAGGGCTTCTCCGCCCGACGAGATTGGATCGTTCCACTCAATGATCGCCAGGGCATCCGAGCTTTTCCAACTCTGCCCTGAGGAGAAGAAAAAGGAAGGCTTCCTTTACCAACGGCGCGAGGCCAAGAGGAAGACGGTCCTCGCAGTGCCTCTGTTGGACGACATTTGGGATGAGGGCCTTTCCCTCCTCAAGAACCCTTCCACGACGCCAGCGAAAAGAGACCGGTACGAGAAAAAGTACCGGGTCCCGGACTCGGCCCCCCTATGCCTCCGGGCGCAGCCTACCCCGGACTCCGTCGTCTCCGCGGCAGCCAGGAAGAAAGCGGGGGGGGGTGCGGCCTCCACGTCAACTTCCCCGCCGGACGGCGAGGGAAAGAAATTGGATGCCATGGGACGCAGAGTCATCTCGTCGGCGGCGACGACGATTAAAGCGGCCAACGCCTTGGCTATCGTGGCCCGCTACGACAGGGAACTCTGGTACAAGATAGCTCCCCTGCTGGATTTTCTGCCGGACGACAAGAGGGCGGAGGCCCTTGAGATCCTGCAGGAAGGTGGGGTGGCCTCGGACCACGCCATCACCGTGGCGACGGACATCGCCGACACTGGGTTCCGCCAGATGGGCAACGGCGTTTGCCTTCGACGTCGCGGATGGCTCAAGGCTACGGACTTTCGGCAGGACGTCCAGACCAGGGTCCTGGACATGCCCTTCGACGGGAACAACCTGTTTGGGAAGACAGTGGACGATTCCCTTCAGGCCATCAAGGCGGATACTGAGACGGCCCGGGCCCTTGGAGTACTGCAGCAACGGCGGACGCCCTTTCGGAGCGGTGGAGGCAAGGGCGCCTCCAAAGGTTCCGGCGGCGGTTTCGCTTCCTACCGTCAAGCGGCCCGCTCGTCGTCGCAAGAGGCCTACAGAGGACGAGGCAAGTCTGGCGGACCCCGCCGTCGTCGCCAAGGAGGCCAAGGCGGCAAGGCCGCGTCCAAGCAGGATTGAACCGGCCGTGGGGTCGGGCCCCCACCGAAGCACCCCGGTGGGAGGCCGGCTGGCGGGCTTCGTCAGCGTGTGGGAGTCCATCTCCACCGACCGTTGGGTGCTGGACGCCCTGGCCCGGGGCCACGCGCTCGAGTTTCAAAGAAGGTGCCCGCGCGTCCCCCCCGTGGCCAGGAAAGAACTTCACGTCCCTCAACTTCTCCTGGAGGTAAAGGCGATGCTCAGAAAGGGCGCCATCGAACTCGTCCCAAAGAGGCTTCGGGGCTCCGGAGTCTACTCGCGTTACTTCCTCGTGAAGAAGAAGACGGGAGGATGGCGCCCCATCCTGGACCTGCGACGCCTGAACAAGTTCATCAAGGCGCAGAAGTTCCGGATGGTCACCCTCCAGCACGTCCTGGGTCAGCTGGAGGAAGGAGACTTCCTATCGTCGTTGGATTTGGAGGATGCCTACTTCCACATTCCCATCCTAAAGGGGCACCGAAAATTCCTCAGATTCGTGGTCCAAGGGCGTCATTACCAGTTCAAAGTCCTTCCCTTCGGACTACGGTCGGCACCCAGGGTTTTCACCAAGTGCCTCGCACCGGTGGCGGCGCAGCTGCGCCGCGAGGGGATTCACGTCTACCCCTACCTGGACGACTGGCTCATCCGCGCCAAGACGAGGGAGCTCGCCGTGGTCCACACGGCAAGGACCGTCCAACTCCTCACGGACCTGGGATTCTCCGTGAACTACGCCAAATCCCACCTGGTGCCCGCGCAAGTCGCACTGTTTCTGGGAGCGAGGCTCGACACAGTGTCCCTTCTGGCCTCCCCGTCGGAGGAGAGGTCCAGGACCATCTTGGGCAAGGTGCAACGGATGTTGGTGGCCGACGCGGCCAAAGTGAGGTCCATCAAGTCCCTCCTCGGGATGATGTCTTCCTGCATCTACCTCATTCCCATGTGCAGGCTCCGGATGCGCCCGTTGCAAGAGTTCCTGGATGCGCGCTGGATCCAGACGACGGGCAGCTTCGAGGAAAGGATCAAGCTCGACGAGAGTTTCCGACGAGCGATACGGTGGTGGGGCACCCGCGCGCATCTGACGGCGGGCATGGGCTTCCAGACCCCAGCCCACCAGGTGACTGTGACCACGGATGCCTCCCTAGAAGGGTGGGGAGCGCACACCGAAAATCTGCACGCAAGGGGACTCTGGCTCCCGACGGAGAAGTCCCTGCATATCAACGTCCTGGAGCTCCGTGCAGTGTTTTGGGCCCTCAGGTCCTTCCTTCCGTCCCTCAAGGGCAAGGTGGTGAGGATCTTCACCGACAACACCACCACCATGTTTTACATCAGGAAACAGGGCGGAACCAGGTCCCCAGCGCTGTCCAAGGAGGCGCAGGACCTGTGGCATTGGGCCGTCGCCCAAGGGATTCTTCTGGTGCCGTTTCATCTGGCAGGGATAAAAAACACCATCGCCGACTCACTCAGCAGGGAGCTGCGCTCGTGCCACGAGTGGGAACTACGGCAGGATCTGGTGGATCGCCTCTTCCGACGGTGGGGCACACCCCAGATCGACCTGTTCGCGACGGCGACGAACACCAAGTGCCGGAGGTTCGCCAGCAGGTTTCCCCAGACGAGGAGCATGGGCGATGCTTTCTCGTTCCCCTGGGAGGGCCTGTTCCTCTACGCGTTCCCTCCCTTGCCTCTGCTAATCCGGCTCGTCAACCAGCTCAAGAGGTCACGGTGCAGGATGATCCTCGTCGCACCTGCGTGGCCGAGGCAGATATGGTTCCCGGACCTTCTGGACTTGTCGGCGTCCCCGCCAATCAAGCTGCCGGCGGACGCGGATCTACTCTCCAGGGAAGGAGGCGCCATCCTCCACCACGACCCGAAGTCGCTGAACTTGCAGGCCTGGCTCCTGCAGCGCTAGAGTTTGGAGGATACGACATACCGGCCGATTGCAGAGAGGTTCTTGCAAAGGCCAGGGCGTCCTCGACTCTTAAATGCTACGGACACAAATGGAAGAGGTTCTCTGTCTGGTGCCACGCACAGAAGATTAACCCTCTACGGATTACGGCTCCCCAAGTGCTGCCGTACCTGCTGACGCTGGCCAAAGCTGGTCTGGCACACGCGTCCATCAAGATTCATCTTGCTGCGATCTCCCGTTACACCAGAACCACGGGCCGGACGTCCTTGTGGTCTCATCGTCTGGTGAAAGAGTTCATGAAGGGACTGTTCAGATCGTTCCCGCCGGTGAAGGCTCCGGCCCCGGCGTGGGAGCTCAACGTGGTGCTGACCAAACTCATGGGACCTCCGTTCGAGCCTCTGCACTCGGCCCCGTTGAAGTTTCTATCGTGGAAAACAGCTTTTCTCGTGGCCATCACCTCCGCACGACGAGTGGGAGAGATCCAGGCCCTTTCCTGCAAGGCCCCGTACTTGACTTTCCACGACACGAGGGTAGTGCTCAGGACGCACCCCTCCTTCATGCCCAAGGTACCGTCGGACTTTCATCTCAACGAACCCTTGGTGTTACCTGTGTTCTTCCCGTCGCCTTCGTCGCCGGCTGAGAGGACTTTGCACTCGCTGGATGTAGCTAGAGCGCTGAAGTTCTACGTGGACCGCACGAAAGGTTTTCGGAAGACGTCACAACTCTTTGTGAACTTTGGACCTGTCAATCAGGGGAAGGCTCTCTCGAAGGCTTCCATCTCCAGATGGCTCTCCGGCTGTATCATGTACTGTCACCGGTTGGCAAACCGACCGCTGCCTGGCCGTCCGAGAGCCCATTCCACCAGAGCGATCGCAGCTACCACGGCGTTCCTATCTGGTGTGCCCCTGCTGGACATATGCAGGGCTGCTACGTGGAGGTCGACGCACACCTTCACGAAATTCTACTGCGTCGACCGGGATTCCAGGGAGGAGTCCAGGGTCGGCCAAGCAGTGCTGCGCAACCTGTTCGCCTGAGGTGAGCCTGGTGAGGAGGTAAGATGCTTAATGTTGAGTTGATGTGATGCTTAATGTTGAGCCTTTGCCACCTCCCGTGGTTGTGCATGTGTGTACTGCTATGTATTCTTTATTCATGAGCATGTGAATCCATGCCAGACCCCATGCTGGAGAAGGAACAAGTTACTTACCTGTAACTGTTGTTCTCCAGCATGGGTCTGGCATGGATTCACATGCGAACCCTCCCGCCTACCCCTCTGCGGCTCTTCACTTGGTCATACTGCCACTTCACGTGCTTCCAAATCTGAAGATGGCTGCCAGAGGCGGTGCTTAGGTAGAGGGCAGTCATTGGCTGTGGTCAGTATGACGCAGAGACCAGTGATTGGTTATTACTACGAAAGACAGATCAGAAACGAAACTGATACTGGTTTTTTCTTTACCGAGGATTCCCAGCCTGACGACGGGGAATATTCATGAGCATGTGAATCCATGCCAGACCCATGCTGGAGAACAACAGTTACAGGTAAGTAACTTGTTCCTTTTCAGACCACACCTGTCTGGCCCAGTGGAGCTACACTTAGCGGTGGCGGAACCGATGAGATTCCAGAAGACCCCCGACCTTCTGTCGCGACAGGAGGGTGTCGTTTGGCATCACGACCCGGACAGCCTCAAGTTGACGGCCTGGCTCCTGACTTCGCCGAATTTGGTCGGCTAACGATTCCGGAGGACTGTCGGCGTATCCTGCAAGCGGCAAGAGCACCTTCCACAAACGCCTCATACGCGTACAAATGGAGAAGTTTCTGTCAATGGTGCGAGGATCAACCAGGTTTGGCCCCGCAATCGATTAAGCCGGAACAGCTCCTTCCATACTTGCTGTTCTTAGCTCAAAAGGGCCTGTCGGTATCGTCAATAAAAGTACACCTAGCAGCCATTCCAGGTTTACTCGTCAACGGCATTCGGCACCATTGTTCAGCGACCGCCTGATTAAGCACTTCCTTAAAGGCCTCTTTCGGAGTTTCCCTCCAGAGAAGAAATTTCCGCCGGAGTGGAGCCTCAATCTGGTCTTAACGTCTCTTATGAAGCCTCCTTTTGAGCCAATGTCATCATCGTCTCTAAAGTTATTGTCGTGGAAATTGGCCTTCCTGGTGGCCATCACTTCAGCCCGACGTATTTCAGAAGTTCAGGCTCTAATGGTAGACCCACCATACTTACGATTTTTCAAGAACAAGGTAGTCCTAGCCACTAACCCACAGTTCATACCAAAAGCTCCTTCGGTGTTCCATAAACACTCCTCTATTGTGTTGCCTACGTTTTTTCCGGAGCCATGCTCGGGAGCGGAGCGCATGTTACACACATTGGATGTAAAAAGGGCTCTCAAGTTTTATCTTCATCGTACGCAACCGTTCAGAGAAACGAGACAGCTGTTCGTGGCCTATGGTTTGGGTGCTAGAGGAAAAGCCATTTCAAAGCAAGGACGGTCAAGATGGGTGTCATCTACCATTTCGTACTGCCATTCCAAGGCAGGGAAACCTCTTCTACGACGGCCAAGAGGTCATTCAACTAGAGCAGCGGCATCGTCGACGGCACTGTGGGCCGGAGTCCCTCTGGGGGACATCTGCATGGCGGCTACCTGGGCGGCTACACACACCTTTACCCGCCATTACTGCCTGTCGCAGCAACATGCCGAAGATACCCGGATGGGACAGGCGGTGCTCCGACACCTATTCCAATAAGGTAAGCCCCGGCTGAGGGGTTGCATCCTGTGGAATTTATGACTGTATGTGGTTCGTTTTCCTATGTTAACGTTTTCTAATGTATACATGATCATAGGGAACGGGCTTTGCGAAGAAAGTATATGGGTTTGCATGCACGCCTCCTCTTTGGGGGTGGTACTGCTATGTAATCTATTCTAAGCATGTGAATCCATGAAAGATCCAATGCTGGAGAAGGGAATAGTTTCTTACCTGTAACTCCATTTCTCCAGCATTGGTATCTTTCATGGATTCACATGCGCCCACCTGCCTCCCCTGAACATGCAAACCGGTTCCCCCACTACTTTGGGGGCCGAAATCTGAGGGAGCGCGGGGGCGGGGCCTGTATTTATATCATGACGTCCTGACGGTTCGGGCACGCATGATACAAAACGAGGTGGATAGGACGCATAAGCGTCGAAAAAGTTTTCCTACGGGAAAGGGTCTATATAATGTACCGGGGATTCCCAGCCTGACGACGGGGAATATTCTAAGCATGTGAATCCATGAAAGATACCAATGCTGGAGAAATGGAGTTACAGGTAAGAAACTATTCCCTTCTCTACTACAGTTATGTAGCTCGACCTAGGGGTCTGGTGTGGGAGTTGTTTCTCGGACCGGGAGTTCTTATTCCCGGTGGAGTCCCGCTTCCCCAAACCCCTAGTTTTGCAGAGCAGGGGTCACCTCGCTAGCTTCTCATGGGGTGGCTCCCAGAGACCAGTGATGTGATTAAATTTGACACTGTTGGTTTAAGTCAATCCAAAGAAGGACATTGCTGTTATGTTGTAGAGCACATCCTCATCCTATGGGGGTTTACAGTTCCTCTGCTATTTATGATCAAAGCAAGTTCACCTTCACGTCAGGAGTTGCATGTTTTGTCACTCTGCCACACCAGGGGTGTCTGTCTGCAGACCCTTTGGGGAAGAAGGATGAGAAATGCTGGTCTCTGACCTGTCCATCCTAGCTCCTTTCTCATTTTTCTCCCTAATTTGTAAGCTGATATTGGAACCTCCATGCTGCTGTTTGTAACCTCGTTTTCTTCCAACCTCATCACCTAATCTTGGTGAAGGCTTCAAATAAGCTGCACTTGATTAGGAGCGGCTATTGAGGTGTGGAGAAGTTATTGTTGCGTAGCTAGACATTAACTGGCTGATGGTGATTTTCCTGGTTTAGCAACCCTTCTAAAGTTAGGCAAACAGGTTTTCCTTTAGCTCTCTGGCTCACCTATTCCTTGACTCATCTATTGAAGTTTGGTTACGTGGCCAAGGGAATTAAAAATGGTGTTAAACTATTCTTCTGAGCCATGTGCTCTGTTCTATTCCCCTCGTGACAGTGTGTACTACCTATTCCCTAATGGGTGGAATTGGGAGAGCAAACATCTGTGCTTCACTGTTTTACAGTTTGTTATGATAAAAAAAATAAAAATAAAAAACACTAAAACCCAAGACCTCTCTCAGGACTTGTATGGTGTTGATCTCTCAGGGTCGCAAGACCCCGGCTCTCATGGAGACCTATACAGTCCGGTCCAATACTATGATGACGACATGTTGTCATCCAATCGCCTGACCACCAAGATCAGCCGGTAGCAGATTCGCCTGTAAATAATCTACTCCAATACAATGAACTGCTGCTTAAAGCTGTCCAACATTTCAGTATTGACAGACAAGCGACACAGAGAGAGAAGGACTTTGTGGAGGACTTTCTTGGCGACAAGAAGTCTGCCACTCAGTTTATTCCACCGTTGTTCTATACGGAGACGTATACATTCCTCTTTACTTGCACCTAACCTTACTGTAACTAAGTTTCGAGAATTCTTGTATTGCTGCGCCCAGCTGCCCAAGGGCTTGGTGCGCATTATCAAATTAATAAACAAACAAGGGGGGGTTAACGCTAGAATTGAAACATTTTCAGGCCAGCGCCCACAGACCCCCTGTATATTAGGGGGTCACCTAAAACCTGACTCACTCATTGTCACCACTACCAGAAAGAGGGTGGGCACTTCTTTGGCATCAGCTGAAGCACCACAACACGGAGAGTAAAAAAATCTATGCTCTCTAAAAGGAAACTTGCCTCCTCAGTGACATGCCAAGCTAGAATTGCGACTAATACTACACTCCTAGCTAGTTATGGCTGTCACAAGTGGGATGACTTGGAACAACAGATTGAAGCGGTTCCAGAACCCCTAAAATTACATTTGCTAAGCACCATCTCGGAGGGCAAGCAGGTATCTAACTGCATCCTCAAAAATAAACTTGATGCAGCAGACGATGCAGGCCGCATCATCGCAGAGGGCACACTCCTCAAACACCATGCCTGGCTCAGTCTGGTTTTAATTATAGACTCAGGCCACACTTCTCAACATGCCGGTGGAATCTAATGTCTTTTTCGGTAAGGATGTCGAAGACGCCCTCGAACGTGATGGAACAGTATGACACTTTTAAATCCCTCGGCCAATTAACTAATAAGCCCTACGTACAACGGTGCTCCTCAAACTCCAGAAGGTTTAGAGGGCAGAAATCACTACGCTCTTCCGGATACACTCTGGGTGGACAGTCTTCATTTTGAGGCCCATTGCAAGGACAATCTTCCTCTTCTGGTTTTGAAAGAGGAAATAAAAAATCCAGAGGAAGAGGCAGAACCTCACCTGGGAGAGGCTCCACCCCTCCCAAACCATGATGCACCGCTGCAGGTCCCCTCCCATGCCACCCCAGTAGGCAGTCGAATTTCACACTTCACCAACGTATGGGAGGGGATAATGTCGGACAAGTAGGTGTTATCCACCGTGGCAGGTCAGTATTGCATTGAACTGTTACAAAAGCCACCCAGTCGCCCGCCAAGACACAAAGATAAACAAGGGTATTTATTCAACGTACTTCCTTGTACCAAAAAGACCTGTGCATGCACCCAGTCCTAGATCTGTGCCCTGTGAACAAATATGTCAAACCACAGAAGTTCCACATGACCACGCTTCAAGAGGTAATCCCCCTCTTAAAACAGGGGGACTACATGGCCACATTGGATATGAAAGATGCATACTTTCATATTTCAATGCTCCCTGCGCACAGAAAATATCTGCGATTCCAAATAGCGGGAGTACACTACCAGTTCAAAATACTCCCCTTCGGCATCACCTCAGTGCCAAGAGTATTCACAAAGGTGCTCGCAGTAGTGGCAGCACACCTGCTCAGTCAGTCAATCCCTTTATACCCATATCTGGACGACTGGCCAATCACCAGAGAATCTCCTCTAATTTGCAGACCACACACAATAACCTTTTCAATTTGGGTTTGTACATCAACGAAAAGAAATAGTCTAGTCCCCAGCCAAATCAAACAATTTCTTGGTGCAATTGCAAGTACCTCACTACCTCGCCTGATTACTGTACGCAAAGCAATGCAATTGCTTGGGATGATGTCCTCATGCTTTTATTTGGTTCCACACATGCGCCTGTGCCCAATGCAGGAGTGGTTAGCGAAACGATGGTCTTAAACAAGCGGTCAGTGGGATGATCTAGTGGTTGTTTCGCTAACCACTGGCACAAGCAATCCTAACTACAGACACCTCACTCGCCGGATGTAGGGGCCCACTGCTCCACCACACAGCCCACGGCCAGTGAACACATGCTACAGCCCAAAATACATCAACTTTCTAGAACTTCTGGCAGTTCTCAAGGCTTTTCAGCAACTTCTTTCAAATCAAACAGTGCAAGTCCTCACAGACAGCACCACTGCAATGTTCTACATAAACGAGCAGGGAGGAACACACGTCTGTCCAAACTATACCAGAAAATATAGAAGTGGGCACTCATGCGGAACATGTTCCTAACTTCTCAACACGTTCCAGGGGAACTCATGCTCTGGCAGACTCTCTAAGCAGACACCCTCTACCAGAAGAACACGAGTGGCAACTCAACAAAAATATCCTAGATGGAGTTTTCTCCCAATGGGGTCATCCCCTGTTAGATTTGTTAGCCACGAGCCTAAATGCGCAATGCCCAGACTTTGCGTCCAGGATTCCCCAACCAGGGTCCAAGGGGGAACGCCCTATGGATGAACTGGTCAGTAAAATGTGCTTATGCTTTTCCTCCAACGCCACTCCTCAGCAGGATTGTGCACAAGACTCACCAGAAACAAGCAACTCTAATCCTGGTTGCTCCTATGTGGGCGAGACAACCTTGGTTTCCACATCTGTTCAAACTGTGCCCCTACAACATGCTAACACAACACAAGGGAGCATCCCTCCACCCTTGTCCTCAATCTATGAACTTGGCAGCTTGGCTTCTGAAGTCATAGAATTTGGCCACTCAAATCTTCCACAAAGGTGTTTGGCTATCCGAAAGGAGGCACAGAAACCAGACAACAGGCACTGCTGTTTCAATAAATGGAAGAGGTTTGTGATATGGTACAGGTCACAAACCCTAAACCCAACAGAATGTTCCCCAACTAACATTCTATATTACATGCTTTACCTACTAGACTCTTGCCTAGTATTCAACTCCATCAAAGTACACCTGCCAGCTCTCAGTTTACACCACTTTACAAAACAAGGTGTCCTGGTGGAAAGTTCCTGTCATTAAAGCATTTGTGGAAGAGGTAAAGAGGCTATACCTTGCCATCTCTAACCCTCCAACGGGTTGGGATCTTAATGTGCGCTCCAAGTTCATGGGTTAGTCCTTTGAGCTTGTCCACAAGGCCAGCCTAAAACATTTGACTTGCAAAACTGCATTCTTTGAGGTCCTCTCTATAAGACGAGTCGGTGAGCTACAGGATTTGTCCGTATAAGATCCTTTCTTCATAATCCACAAAGACAAAGTTGTCTTCAGTTTTCACCTAAGCCCATTTCAATGTTCCATGTGAATCAATCCATAGAACTTCCTACCTTCTTTCAAAATCCATCTTACTGGTGTGCAGTCATATTTTCGAATGTAATATTTTCGAAAGTCATAATGTCGAAAATATTAATTGGAAAAGAATAAAGTCGAAATACAAAAATGTCTTTTTTTTTTCTCAAATAATTATACATGCTATGGTAAGTACTTGTATGTATTTTATTAAGCATGTTTGAATTTTTTAAGCATTAACTTTGTAACATACTTTTAATAATATTAATTTACAATAGGAATATTGCTAAAGTAGTTTATAGATTAACTAAACAGTTTAAATAAATATTTATTGTAAATGTAACAGTGCTAATAAATAAATAATAAATAATAAATACTAAATAGGTAGCAGTCTTTTTTAACTTTGAACTATCAGTTAACGTTTTCTCCACTAGATGGCGCCATTGTATTACAAATGCGAATGTGCATTTTGTTAATATTTGTTATCAATTTGTACATAAGGTAGCGCAAGTCTAAATAAGCGTGGGTGCCATTTTTAAAGTCCATTTTGGAAGCGTTTCTGTCGCGTTCGGGTCTGTGTCTTCGATCCTGGTTCTTTAGTATTTGGATGTTTTTTTACCGGATTTTATGGATGCAATGGATTTTTTTCTCTGGATTTCATGGATGCAATGGATTTTTTTCAGATCTATGGACTTTTTTGCTGGATTGCGTTTTTTTTCGTGGGTTTTGTCAGAGTTCACCTTTGTTTTCTTCGCTGGATTTAACTGTTTTTCACCGCAGATTGGGACTTTGCTTGGATGTTTTTATTTTCTTTTATTTTCCTGTGGATGGTTCTGTACTTTGGGATCCTTGGATTTGTTTGGTTGGTGTTTTTGGCTACTGGTTGAATTTGCCATGGCGGATCGTTGATTCTACAAAAACGTGAGCATTTTTAACACTTTAAATTATATGCTATAGAATCCAGGTAGTTTATTTCATTTACAGATAAGCAAAAGGGTATGTGTTGCAGGAGAGGGGAGGGGGGGGTGACTGCCAGGTTTCGGGTGAGGGGAGGGTTGGGGGGGGAACCCTCCCATAAAAACTGTACTATTGATGACACTTTACATTGGTATGTTAGCATTGTTGGTCGACTTTTTTTTTCAACATTTTTTTTCCCAATAATTGACTTTTTCTGTTATATGCATACGTTTTCGACTTATTTGTTTTTGACATTTTGTTTTCGACATTTTTGGGTTTCGGCATTATTTTTTCGATATATGACTATAAACCCATGTTACTCAGTTGAAAGAAGATTCTATACACTTGATATACAGAGGGTGGTCTTGTACTATGTGAACAAAACTTAATCCCTAAGGAATGCAGACCAGCTCTTTGTTTCCATAGCACCTGGGTGAGAGGGTGATCATATATCGAACGCCATCTCCAAATGGATAGTCAAGTGCATACAGCTCTGCTATTCCATATCCAAAAGACTTTTACCTTTTCAATTCTCACTCTACCAGAGGTAATCGAGCAACCGTAGCCTTCATTGCAAACGTCCCTCTAGACGCCACTTGCAAAGCAGCTTACATGGAGTCCCATTCATACTTTCACACAGCACTATTGCATTGACACTCACTCTAAAGCAGATTCACAGGTGGGACAAGCGGTTCTAAAACATGTATTTGCGGCTGTACCTTCTCACATCCTACCTCCTTCTCCAGATAGTGCTCGCTAATCTATGCAGAGCATGTGATCTAAGCAGATCCACAAACCTCAGAAGGGATACATTACTCACCGTAATTGTATTTCTGATGCTTGTATCTTCTTAGACTCGCATGCGCCCACCCTTCCTCCCCTACTGGAGTCAAAGGCAGATATGTTATCTGGTTTATTACTGTTTCTGCTTCATCACATCTGTACTCCTGCTACACTTCATGCAACCTCATGTCAGAAAAAAATAATCTAACGGTCGTCGACGCGTGAAGGACCATGGGTACACTACACGTCACACTAGGGTTTGTATTACTAACATGCACTGTCGACATCAGTTTTTGACTTTTGAAAACAAATCTTGTAATACTCTGTGACTATCTAGATGTCAGATTATGCAGAGCATGTGAATCTAAGCAGATTCAAGCATCAGAAATACAATTACGGTGAGTAATGTATCTCGTATATTTCTGCCAGGGCTTTTCTTATAGGTATATTGTTGTAGATGACATTGTCCTGGTACACACTTACAAACTTGATAGCATCTTGTGTTTATTTGGTACCATCTTAAATCTGCCTGATATACCCTGCCGGGACTTTCCTTATATATGTACTGCACAGACTTGACAGTCTTATATCTGTGCTATCCTGTCTTGAATCCCCTGGTATACTATCCTGCCAGGGTTTCTCTTATAGGTGTATTGCACTTACTCACAAAATTAAGTCTTTTCTGTATATTCGGTTCTCTCTTTAAGGGAATTTCACTTGCTTGATGCTTTAAATGCCTTTATACCATGTCCTGTCTGATGTCACAACCCCACCCAAGCGAGATGATCACCCCCCCCCCCCCACGTGGTCCTCCCTCATATAACCGCCACTAGGGTCTGCATCAGGTAGCGGCTGCAGTCCCCTGGCCACATGGGGAGAGGTCACCACCAGGAGAGAAGTGATGACGCCATCAGATTCATCACACCCCTTATAATAGCCTGGGATTCAATTAAATACCTGGTAATTCGAATTAGCTTGGAGAGAACTACCTTTCTCTGGAATAATCTGAATCTGGTGATCCAGAGGCTGCAGGGTGATGCCAGAAACTGGGCGATTCTCCCAATATCTATGCTGGGCAGAGCTAACCTGTTTAAAATGGTGTCATTATCAAGGCTCCTATATGTCCTCTATTATAATCCGGTAAGGATCTCGCAGTAGATGTTCCGTAATATAGAAAGCACAAAAAGGGAGATAATATGGGCCAGGACCACGCTGAGGATTGTGCTTAAAACGCTGACTAGTTCGGTCTGGGAATCCCTGACATTCAGAAATATTACTGGGCTTCTCATCTCATCGCCACAAATGGGGTTTTTTGGCAACCGGGGTCTGGTACATATTAGGCTAGAATGGGAAGGAATGGGAATTTAATAATTTTGTGTGGAGTATGGAGTTTGTGATTCGTACTGACCACAAGTCGCTTACATGTATTTTTGAATCAAAACATCTCAACAAAGTATCTAGAAGCGTGGCAAGTTGGGTAACAAGATTGCAATGCCATACATTTAATATGGAAGTGATACCAGGACGTGATAACGTGCTAGCGGATCACTTGCTACATTTGGGAGGTCAGGAGGAAGAAGAATGTGGACAAGAGGAGGTATCTGAGATTATCTCTGTGAATTATGATGGCATTGTGACTAAGGGAGGAGAGTGGCTAAAAGCCATTGACAAGGACAAGGTTTTAAAGAAAGTTAAAAATGACATTGAATTGGGATGGCCACCACCAGTCGGATTGGGAGATTCTATTGGTAGGTGCGTGATGAGTTGTGCGTAGTGAATGGATTACTGGATCATTGGGAACGTGTTGTGCATTTGTTCATATGTGAAAGGATAATTGATCTAGCACATGAAGGACATGAGGGTGTGACGGTCACAAAGGCCATCCTAAGAGTAGAGTATTGGTGGCTTGGTTTTGACCAAGAGGTAAAAAGGAGAATAGATGGATGTGTGGAGTGCAGCAAAGCTGTTAAGGGAGAGGTTGCAAAGTCACAACCACTCGTGGAAACTGCGGTTCCAAGCAAAGTGTGGGACAATTTGGGTCCAGTTGAGATGGTAAGTGCTTCTTGTATTATTGTCCTCATTGATTTGCTGTGTAGGTACACTGAATACAAGATCAGTAAAGGAGACATGGTGAGTTGAGAAGATTATTGAATTCATGCAGGTGATTTTTGCTAGAGAAGGGGTGCCAAGCAGCGTACTCGCTGACAGTGGCGCACAATTCATTGGAGGGTGCTTTCAAGAGTATTTAAAGATGTGGGATAAAACATAAAAGATCTACTTTATATCACCTAGAAAGAAATGATAATGGAGAGAACTAACAGATGCAAAATGGAAGCCATTAGAATGGCAGGTGCATGTGGTAAGGATAGGAAAGTGGCGGTGCTGCAGCGATTATATGCCTTGCGAATGTTACTGCATGCTGTGACGGGAATGTGTCTGTTTGAACTGATGAGAGGTCGGAAGCTTATACAAAAGATGTATCTCTCTGCGTGGTTAGGAAAAGCAAGAGAATTTGATTGTGTTATAGAAGTCTTGAGAGGGAGACTTAAGGAAAGGGAAGTGGGCGAGAAAAGAGAATGTGAGGAGAGGAAAAAGAGAATTGGAGGTTCAGTGTGGAGATTGGGTGAGGATAAAGAAAGGTGTGGTGAGTAGAAAAGGTGACTTATTTTATTCTTAATCTGTTTTAGTAGAAAGTGAAATGCGCAGCGAGAGGAGGGCAGGTGTGGAATAAGAATAGGAGTGTGATGGTGAGAAGAGGGTGTGTTGACGGGGGAGGAGATTTGTTGTGATGTGTCTTGCATAGAGAAATGGAACAAGGAATGAAGGGGATGGAATGTGTACAGTAGATTGTGCCTTAGCAGGGTTCGAAATTGAGGGTAGCTGGGAGTTATTTGGCTCCTGCTTGGGCTCTAGAAGAGCCTGGTTAGCTTGTCACGAATAGCTGCCAGCAGCTAATTTTGGCTCCCCATGCCAACTGACGCAGAAAAAAAACACACCCATGTGCGTTTGTGACAATCTATCTAAAGCAAACAAGGTCATAAATAATGGACCAAGTGATATGTTTGTATCTTATGTGGAAGTTACATTTGTGCAACTCTATGTACTAGCTCCTGGTTCCCCAGCGGTAGAGCCTGGTCAATGGTTAATTCTCGATACCGAGGAGCTGCTTTTAGCTCCTGCTTATCAGATCTTAATTTCAATCCCTTTTTAGGATTCTCATCTTATCAGTTGAAGAACCTGAGAAGGAGAGAAGAGGCTGTGCTGGGAGTTGTTAAATACTTTTATTATCTTTTTCAGGTTTAAACCCGCAAACTCCTCCCTCCCTCCCCACCCACCAAACTTTCCTACTAACGGTCCACGTCTCTCCGGGGAGAAGGCGCGCCACTCCTTTTACGTTATGTCCAATGTACGTAGATTCTGCAGACAGCACTGTTTCATATAGTCCCCTCGAAGGAAGTCCTGAACCAATATCCGAATTGTGCCTAAATTTCGCAATGGTCACCTTGCACTCTATAGGTGACCCATTCCATCACTAGTATGCCCCACCTTTTTCTGGAGCCATTCTACACACTTTAGGGGGGTACCTCTACTTCAATTGTTTGCTAGCACAGACCAGGCTGCTGTGAGCATTACCTTTTAAGTGCTTTTCGCTGGGGCCTAGGGGGGAGTGAGAAATTCAGGGTCTAACAGACCGCACATCCATTCCATAGGCGTATACGTCGAGGGACCCTGGACCATTACCTTTATGTGGGTCCCCACCTCCGTCCAGAACCTCTTTAACCTCGGGCAGTGCCACCATGTGTCTTCAGTCCCCTCTCCCCGCACATACCCCCAGCACTGCTGTGAGAACCTAGGGTACATCCAATGTAGTCTCTCCGAGGAAATAATGCCACTAGGCCATAATCTTATACCATGTCTCCCTGAGTTGGATAGACCTGGTAAGCTTCGGAATGTTCCTTCACAGGTTCTCCCGGTGGTCTCTATGAATCTTCTCGCCCAGAGTTGTTTACCATTGCCTCATATACCCTCAGATTTCCCCCGGCTGCGTGGCGGCTAAGAGCCTGTATAGTTTTGAGACCATTTGCCTGTCTCCTGTGCGTGGTGAGAAAGTTCTCAAACGGCGGCAGTTCCCGACCAATCGCTCGCTTCACCCACGGTTGAGTCAACGGGTGCCTCAATTGGTAGTATGCCAGTCTATCATTCTGTCAACCCCAGCTGCTGTTAGCACTCATCAAATGACCTTCTGCCCGCCCCTGTAACTATATTCCCCACTTTCTTTGCCATTGTTTAAACGAGCCTCGCACCATCCCTGGTGAGAATTGTGGGTTCCCAAACAGAGTTAAAGGGGACGGGTGTGTGGATTGCCTCCCCCGATCCACCCGGCGATCCCAGATATCACAAGTTACTGCTTGAATTTGGCTAAGGTGGGAGTTCTGGGGTCTGTCCCGTCTATGGAGCCACAGGTTCCCTTCTAGCAGGGTTCCTGCCTCTGCTTTGTCGATTCTTGTCCAGGGTTTGGTCGTATCCCCAGTGAGCCACTCGCACACAACCCTTAATTGAGCTACTTCATAGTATTTTCAGAAGTTTTGGAGGCCCACTCTCACTTTGTGTTTGGGTGCCATTGGCATCTCCAGGGACACTCTAGGTGGTTTTGCCAAATATCACGACACCATCCTGTGGACATTCTTTAAAGAATGCCAGCCTTACTCAGATTGCGAGTGCTTGGAAATGGTAGAGCACCATGTGAAGCATTACCATTTTTACTGTTGCAATCCTCCCCAGCCACGAGATCTGCAGAGGCAACCATTTCCCCAGATTGGCCTTAACTTGGGCGAGCAACGGAGGGTAATTTTCCCCACATAGTTTGTGCAACGAGCTGGCTGTGTTGACTTCAAAGTATATAATGCTATCTCTAGCTGTTGTAAACCAAGTACTTGGGTAGAGCATCTACTTATGCCCTGGATAGTCGGAGGCTCAGCAGCTCTGACTTTGCCATATTTATTTTAAGCCCCGCTAACTTTTCAATTTCGGCCAGTTCCTTTATTAGGGCAGGGATCGCCGTTTTCGACTGCTGTCAGGGACAGCATCATGTCGTCCGCTAACGCGTCGTCCGCTAGCGCAGCTATTTTGTGCTGTCCCCCTGCCCCGGCCATCCCCCCTGAACGATATGCCCTGAATGAGTAGGTCCTCCCGGATTAGGGGCTATAGATATACTGCATATAAGAGTAGCGAAAGGGTTCACCCTTGTCTGATACCCCTCTTAATGTCTATTGCAAGGTGCATCCAAGGTGCTTGTAATTCTCCTTGACCATTCAGAGAAATTTGGAGCCCATCCCCATATCTTCCATTGTTGCAAACAGAAAAGGCCACCGTCAAAGGCCTTCTCGGCATCAAGCTGTATCAACACTTCTCCAGCATTGGGTCTTTCATGGATTCACATGCTGTGAATATTCCCAGTCAGGCTGGGAACCTCGGTCAATTTAACTTAGCGTTTTCCTATGGAAAACTTTGACACTTCAGTGTCCTATCAATGTCCTTTTTGGGTGCTTTAGCCACCACCAATAGGACATACGGTAAAAATAGCCCGCCCCCGCGGCTTCCCCTCAGATTTCAACCGTCTCCAAAGTGTTGGAATCCCCTTGTGCTCGTGGTTTTTGCATGTGCTTGTGCTATTGGTTTTTATGTCTTCAGGACTGAAGAAGTCTCTGTTCCAGCCCTGTGCGACTTGCGGGCTGAAGGTTTATGAGGGGGACGGCATATGGACTGCCTCTATTGCCTTTACCCCATCACTCAGCCGATTCTTGCAAGATCTGTAAATGGTTTTCGCAGAAGATGCTTAAGGACCGCAATCGGCGGTTGGTGTGTTGGCTGAATGAGGGTACCTACCCTGCCTCGGAGGTGGGGTCGGTTCCTAGCCTGGCGTCTGAAAGGCCTGTTCAAGCAGCGGATCATTGCCGGGTGGTGTCGGCTGAGCCCCCTGCTAAGAAGTCTCGGCCTGCCCCTGGGGCAGAGGTCGGGAAGAGTGGTCGCTCCTCTTTGAATAAACACCTGTCGAAGGGGGCGTCTTCGTCCAAGCATGGTCGATTGGACCAGTCCCGAGGGTCTGGAGGTAGGCCCGAGAAGTCAGTGTCACAGGTGAAGGCCAAGGACTCCTCGTCGGAACACTCCTCTTCAGGGGACCATCGCATGTCGTCCTCTAGTAGGGGGGAGTTTAAACAACGGTGCAGTGGGGCCAGGCAGGCGAGATCGCCTGGAAAATCTAAACCGCAAGTTGCGGTTCCGACTACGTCATCGTAGACGGGAGTCCCGCCGTCGACGGTTTCTCTGCCAGCTCTAATGCCGTCGTCGACTGTTGTCATCGGCTCTGGCGACGACGGGGATAAAGGCTCGATGTTCCCGTCGTCGAGGATGGAAACGGACAGCTTGCTACCGACGAGTGATGCGTGGCAGTCTACTGCTTTTGACTCGCTTCTGCCTGACACTCTTCTAAATCAAGAGACTGCTGCTTTTTCGGTGTCATCGGAGGTGGAGGAAGAACGGGAGACGGTGTTGGGTCCATCAGCCCTTGGCCTGCAGTGTGTTGGTCCTTCGACGTCGATGGGTGTGGGGGCTGGTCCGTCCAGTTACCCGCTGGTGAATCCACAGGCAATGTTGTCGCTCCAGGTTCTGTCCACGCTGCAGCTGGATTCCAGGTTGCCTCCTCTGAATGTGGTTCCGGTGGGGCCTATTGTCGACGCTGCAGGTGTTCCTCTGCATTAGACGGCTGCGGCTGAGTTGCTGGCGTCTCTGCCAGTGAGCGAAGATCGTCCACGTTCCCATCCTGAAGAGGGTGAGCTGCTAGACTCTGAGTCGGACAGTGTGCCTAGGGAGACTATCTACTGGCTCTTCATCGCCATCGCGGGATCCGGCGTGGGATTCGGACGTTGAGGTGGAACTGCCTTGTAGTTCGGCACAACCGTCCCCTCCTGATGATGTTGGGGCGTTCCACGCCATGATGGCGAAGGCGTGTGTGGAATTTGGTTTGTCTCCTGAGGAAGAGCGGAAGGAGTGCTTCCTGTTTGACCACATGGGCAAGAGGCAGAAAGCTGTGTTCGCCGTGCCTATCTTGGACCACGTGTGGCAGGAGGGCCTGCGCACGATGCGACATCCCTTCTCGGAACCGGCTGTCAAAGGGAGGCTGAAGAAGTTGTTTAAGGCCCCGGACTCTACACCAAAGTGCTTAGTGGCACAGCCCACGCCTGAGCCGGTGGTGTCAGCGGTGGCTAGCCGTAAAGCCAGGAGTCGGGACTTGCAGGACTCTTCCTCCAAGGGGGAGACAGGCTAAGCCACAGCAATGACTGTCATTGGGGAATTCTGCTGGGGGGCAGGGTGGCACTGCACATGGACGAGTAGTGGTGCAAGATTACGTCTGACTGTTGGGTTTTGGACACAGTGCGTCTGGGCCACACACTGGAGTTCCATGGTTCCCCGGTTCCCATTCTTCCTGTGTATACCGTGCGACCTCACCTTCACATCCTATGGCAGGAAGTTGTACTTATGCTACAGAAAGGGGCTATAGAATTGGTTCCGGTGGCCGAGAAAAACGGCAAGGGGTTTATTCCCGTTACTTTGTGGTGAAGAAACCCAACAGCAAGTGGCGACCCATTCTGGATCTTCGGGCGTTGAACAAGACTGCAACGCCTGAAGTTCAAGATGCTCACGCTTCAGGAAGTCATTTGGTCTGTACAGCCGGGCGAGTTTCTAGCCTCGTTGGACTTGCAGGACGCATATTTCCACATTCTCATGCGTCAACGGCACTGCAAGTTTCTGTGGTTTGTCGTAGAAGATCATTACCAGTTTCGAGTGCTCCCGTTCGGTGTAAAGTCGTCTCCCAGGACGTTTACAAAATGTTTGGCGCTGTGGCTCCGACGGGAAAGTCATCACGTCTACCATACCTGGATGACTGGCTGGTACGCTGCTCGTCGCCGGAGGAGGCGCAGGAAAGTGTCGGCGCTACAATGCAGCTGTTGCAATGGCTAGGCTTTGCTGTGAATTTCTAGAAGTCCTTTTTGTCGCCTTCCAAGGACTTGGTGTTTCTGGAGGCAGAGTTTCAGACTCAGCTAGGTCTTGTGAGGCCCTCGGGCGAGAGGGTTCTGAAGCTCCAGCAAAGAGCGGCAGAGTGGAAGATCAGTACAAGGGTGTCGGTCCGGACCTACATGTCGCTGCTGGGGATCATGGCGTCCTGCATTCCGCTGGTGAAAAATTGTTGCCTCTTTATGAGGCCGTTGCAGGAGTTCCTCGCCGACCAGTGGGCTCGGTCGCGGATCGTGGTCCGACAAGGTGGTGATCAACGGCGGTCTGTGGAAGCTCTTCCATGGTGGAAGGGAATCTGGTTCGGGTCATGCCGTTGCTGGAACCGGAGTTCCACTTTACAATTGTGACGGATGCCTCTCAGACAGGATGGGGGCGCATCTCGAGGGCTCGCAGGTCCATGGCCTGTGGTCTCTGGTCTCTGGTGGAGTCACGTTTCCACATCAATGTGCTCGAGTTGAGAGCGGTACATTGGGCCCTGAAATTGTTTCTGCCGCGCATACGCGCTTCGGTGCTGAGGGTGTTGACGGACAATACCACCACAATGTTTTATCTCAGTAAACAGGGGGGCACGCATTCCAGGGTGCTGTTGAAAGAAGCACAAGAACTGTGCATTGGGTTCTGTTGCACGACATTGGCATTGTGGCGTTTCATCTGCCGGGAGTGTTGAATGTGCATGCAGACACGCTCAGCAGGGAGGTAGGCCAGCTCCACGAATGACAGCTGAAGGAGCAACATGTGTCCATGATCTTCCGGAAATGATGCTGTCCTTCGTTGGATCTCTTCGCAACAAGGGAGAATAAACAGTGCAAGGAATTTGCCAGCAGGTGGGCTCTTCCCGAGTCTCTAGGGGATGCGTTCCTGTGGACAGACCGGTTCGCTTATGCATTTCCTCTGTTTCGCTAATTCAACAGACCCTCCAGTGGATTCGGAGATGCCCATTCCGTGTGATTCTGCTGGCTCCGTTCTGGGCCAGGCAGCCGTGGTTCTCGGATCTCCTTCTGTCCGTAGCAGAGCCGATTCGGTTGGAAGCAACGCCGGACCTTCTGTCTCGGGACAAGGGCGCTGTCTGGCACCACGATCCGGGATCTCTCAGCCTGATGGCTTGGCTCCTGACTTCTCCGAGTTAGGCCTGCTAAAGCTTCCTGGTGAATGTCGGCGCATTTTGGAGCCCCTTCCACGAATGTCTCCTATGCATGTAAATGGAAAAGGTTTTGTGTGTGGTGTAAGGGCCAGCCTGGGTGGACCGTTTGAAGATTTTGCCGGAGCAAGTTCTGCCTTAGTTGTTGCAGTTGGCGTAAAAAGGTCTGGCGTTCTCCTCCATAAAGGTACACTTGGCAGCAATTTCTAGGTTTACTCGGAAGCGGCATGCAGCGCCTCTGTTTAGTGATCGTCGCATCAAGCATTTCTTGAAGGGGTTGTTTCAGACTTTTCCCCCAGTCAAGAAGTTTCCTCCGGTGTGGAGCCTTAATGTGGTTCTGTCAGGTCTGATGAGACCGCCGTTTGAACTGATGTCATCAACGCCTTTGCAGTTTTTGTCTTGGAAGGTGGCTTTTCTGGTGGCCATTACTTAGGCCAGAAGGATGTCTGAGTTGCAAGCTTTGGTTGTGGACCCTCCTTACTTGAGGTTCTTCAAGGACAAGGTGGTGTTGGCTACTAATCCGCACTTTATCCCAAAAGTGCCAACCACATTTCATAAACTTACTATTGTGTTGCCCTCGTTTTTTGCTTCAGGCTTTGCATTTGCTGGATGTAAAGAGGGCGTTGAAGTATTATTTAAATCGTACGCAGGAGTTCAGACTTTCCAAACAGCTGTTTGTGGCTTATGGACCATCCGTCGAGGGACGGGCAATCTCCCAGCAAGGACTTTCTCGTTGAGTGTCATCTGCTATCTCATTCTGCCACACTAAAGCTGGGAAGCCTTTGGAAAGGAATCCGAGGGCACACTCGACGAGGTCTACGGCTTCGTCTGCGGCATTATGGTCGGGGATTCTGCTGGTGGACATTTGCCAGGTGGCCTCCTGGGCGGTGCCGCATACCTTTACTCGACATTACTGTCTGGAGCAGCAGCATGGTGAGGATGTGCAGGTGGGACAGGTGGTCCTGCAACGTCTGTTTCAATAAGGTAAGCCCCGCAGCTTTGGGGTATTTTGTTTGAACTTGATCACTGGATGGGTTTCTTTGTCTCATGTATGTGATTCTGGTTCTGTATTGGTTTGCCTTTGCACTCCGCCATGCATGTTTGGTACTGCTATGTAATCTATTCACAGCATGTGAATCCATGAAAGATCCAATGCTGGAGAAGGGAGTAGTTTCTTACCTGTAACTCCATTTCTCCAGTGTTGGTATCTCTCATGGATTCACATGCGCCCGCCGGCCACCCCTGCAGGCAAACCTGTTTTGGGTTGCCTCTACTTAGGAGGTTAAAATCTGAAGGGAAGCCGTGGGGGCGGGGCTATTTATACCCTACGTCCTATTGGTGGTGGCTAAAGCACCCAAAAAGGACATTGATAGGACACTGAAGTGTTGAAGTTTTCCATAGGTAAACGCCAAGTTAAAATGACCGAGGTTTCCAGCCTGATGACGGGGAATATTCACAGCATGTGAATCCATGAAAGATAACAATGCTGGAGAAATGGAGTTACAGGTAAGAAACTACTCCCTTAGGCGAGTTATACGTCTCGTGTTGGGCCACGTCTGTCGTCCCTTAATGAATCCTGCCTGATCCGTCCCAATGAGGGTCGGCAGGAGGGGGTTCAGTCTCACCGCTAGAATGTGGGTAACATTTTTAGCTTTGATGTTCAATAGAGCTATGGGCCGATAGGACCTGCATTTCATCAAGTTTGTTTTGGGCTTCTCAAAAACCACGACTTTTGCCTCCACCATAGATTGTGTCACTCCCCCTTAAACTCCATTGAATTGAAAAGGGCTGCAAATTTTGTACATCATTTCTTTTCATTTTGCAGAAGCTCGCAGGGAATCCATCCGGCCTGGCGCTTTGTTTGCTGGAAGGGCTATGATTATTGCCTCAATTTCTTACTCCCTGATGGCCTCCTCCAACCGCTCCCTATCCATGGCCGATATTTTTGGTAGGGGCACCTGGCTAAGATATTGTTCGACCACACTCTGGGCCGGGACATCGGATGTATTCAGGGCCCTATGAAACTCAGCAAAGGCTGCCGCTATAGCCTCCGAGTCTATAGCCATCGTCCTGTTGGCCTGGCTGACATGGGCAATGGTGCAGTATGTCTCCTTCCTTCTCAACTGTCTGTCCAGCAGCTGATCTGCTTTGTTGGCTTGGACATAATACCTCTGTTTCGTCCCAGAAGGGCCTGTTCCACCCTTCCAGTTCGCAACGGATCTAACTGGCTGCTTATTGCTTTCAGTCTCTTATACAATGTACTGCTCTTCTTCCTCACCATATCCGGGATGGCCCGCATGATTTCGCGCAGCTGCGTTGCTAATTCTTTTTCCATTGCCTCTCTCTGTTGCGGTTTCTGGTCCCTAAGTGTTATCAGTCCCCCCATATCCCCCACATATCACTACCTTAAAGGCATCCCAAAGCACTTCTTGTGACATGCCCTGGCTAGTATTCATCCCAAAGTACTCATGTATTTTATCTCTATATCTATATCTCCTGTCTTTCACTGGGTTCCATGCCATATTAAAATCCCCTGTTAGAAATATCTCCCCGACAGCAAATATTTCTAATTTGGTTATCACTTCCTATAGGAACTCCTCGTGGCCCACGTTTGGCACGTATACTGTTGCAAGGGTCATCGTCCTGTGCTCTGTCTGTATTTGTAGAAACAAAAATCTGCCCTATGCATCTGCTCTGGTGTGAATTACCTTCGCTCTGAATGAGTCTTTGAGCCATATCAGCACCCCTGCCTTTATCCATTGTGCGTTTGCTTGATGTATGTGTGGGAATTGCCTGAAACTGATGAGAGCCCTGTCCGCTTTCCGTATGTTTGTTTCCTGTAGCATCACTATATCCACCTGTTCCCGCCTGATCTGCATCTCCACCTTTTTACGCTTAATTGGGGTATCCCCTATAGTGTGTAATTCCCTCTGCTGCACACACTCACCGTGGTTCTGTCCTGCCCCAGGTTCCTCCTGTGTGATGTGCCCCCCTCTACTCCAGCTCTCTTCCTTCCCCAATTACAGGCCAGAGATCCTATGATGCCCCCTGGATGCTGACCCAAGACACTGACCCACATTCCTTCCTGGGGTAATCCCCACCGGAGGCAAACTACACCTCTAACAGAATTCCATGATCACCACCTACTCCCCTGTCTCCCCCCGCCCCCACCTCGCACTCCTTCCTCATCTGCCCTCTTCTGGGGGCCTTTCAGCTTTGCCTCACCTCCCCCCACCGACGATTTCCTGGGTTTGCCCCCACCCAATAGGGAAGGGGTCGGTCGACGCTCCGGCTCAGTTTCCTCGTCTTCCATGTGCAAGAGTGCCAAACTCTAGGCACATGTTATAGCTTGATGCTGAGTGCTGTCCACTGTAAACAGAAGCCCGAAAGGGAAAAACCACTTGTAGGGGATTTGCTTGACTATTAAGGCTTTCGTCACTGGGCACATAGCCCTCCTTTTCTGTAGGTCGGATAGCGCCAAATCCTGTAAAAGCTGGACCTGCAAGCCATTGATCGTCAAGTTCACTTGGCCCCTTGCCACCCGTAAAATATTCTCCTTCATTTCATATGAGTTTAGGGCTACTAGGACATCCCTCAGTCTTGCTGAATCCTCCCCTTTAGCATCGTATCCAGCACCAACTAGATAAGGCCCTTCACCCGAATGGCCGACCTCTGTGAGCTGTTTTCCAGGTCCTCCGCTTGCAGCACTAGATTATGCGTAGCTCTGGGCACCTGTTCAAGGAGCTCGCTATTTTGTTTCACTTCCTCTGCAACCTCCGATAACCCCTGTTTCGTGACATCCACCCTGTCTCAGAGTTCCTTCACTTCACCCCTCACTTCTTTCACCCTTCCATTTCTTTGAGATATTCTTTCAGATACTCTTTATTGAGGGCCATGTTGTGAGAGTCTCGCCCCTTCTTTTCCTCTGTGTACCCTCGACCGCCTGTGGCCTTTCTCCCAACCGCTGCTTCCAACAGCGCTCCAGCTGGCCCCCTTGAGCTGAGAGGGGGGGGGGGGGGGTATTAAGTCTGGCTGGGATGTGTTTCTCCTTGTCTCCTGGCATCTGGAGTGACCCTCACGCCGCCCTCTGTTCTCTACTTTGTCTAATCCTCTCACAGGTCTGCTGCGTTTACACTCACTCTGATCCGTGTCACCACAACCCCTCATGGGACCATCATCAATTTTTTAGCTGCTCAGGCTGTTGGCTTCACATCACTCAGGTCCTGTCTTGTTCTCAATTGGTGCCACTCTGTGACTCGCCGACCGGCTCCCGCCTCTACTTTCTTGTCCTTCCTGCTTCGCTCCGGCCTGTGAGGCCCAGTTGGGCCCTTCGGCTGCTCTCATGCCTCCTGGGTGCCTTCAAGGGCAGGACGGCAGTCTCAGCATGCCGTCCAGGTTCTTAGTGTTGCTTCCTGGTCCCATTGAGCCTCTGTCCAGGGTTGCCAGCCTTTCCATTCAGCTTCTTACTTTCAGACTTCTGCCCCCCGGTCCTCTCACTGCAGCCCCCTCCTCCCAGTTTTCAGTGCTGGCTTCACCCTTCCCTTCCCCTCACTCGGGAGGGTGTGTTTGCAGGAGATCGCTTCTCTTACCAGAGTGCCACTGCCCCTGGGCTTCTGGCTGCACACACAGCATTCTTTTGTTGTCCCCTGTAGCCTTCCTGCACTCACCTGGGACCACTGTCCTTGTACTTCTGCACTCTCCACTAGGGGTGTCATGGTATTGATTTCATGGCGGTATGATAACCCTCTTGCCAAATGACGGTATATCATGGTTATCGCGGTATAGCAGGTGGAGTTAACTAATCTTAACAAATATTGTATTAAAGGTCATAAATTGTCAGCATTTTGAAACTTGTCTCTGTACGTTTTTGGCTGATCCTCCAGGAATCTAAGGCGGCTGCAGATTTGGTCTTTCATGGCGCTCAATCGTTGATCGCCTTGAATGAAAGAGTGACTAGTGGAAGTGTTAAATTTCACATTTGGAGCAATGAGCTTGCTGCTCAGTCACAGGTAATTGCTTTGAAAATCGGCCTCGACCTGCATTATTTTGGAACCACATGGCATGGGCATCATGACCCCTCGCTGCGAAAAGGCATAAATGTTTGTTTTGATAACGCTTTATCCCATTAAAGGGAGAACAGTCCTTCATGTGAGGTCTGAAAGCCCATGTCATTGGGTTGCATATTGATCAAATCACTATAGCTTGCTTACCAATCACTATAGCTTGCTTACCATCTGCCTGGTGTATTATAAAGGTCTGATGTTGGAGTCACCACTGACCATGTAATCCTAACAGGACAGCGTTCAGTGGGCGCTGTTGATTTCTTTCTTGATTCTTGCAATACATGTTAATTTACCTTCTTTTGAAAATGACAAAGTTAAAAT
This sequence comes from Ambystoma mexicanum, assembly GCF_040938575.1. Lineage (NCBI taxonomy): Eukaryota > Metazoa > Chordata > Amphibia > Caudata > Ambystomatidae > Ambystoma > Ambystoma mexicanum. Next base: position 80,676,744 of record NC_090931.1, read on the forward strand.
ACATATCAGCACAAATAGGGCCTAGACCTCCACAGCCCCATCATTACCATTTTCCCTAGGTCTGCGCGCATTAGGACCCTTGTCATGTGAGCTGAGACAGTGGAATGCTTTCATGGGTTGTGTCACAAATCGAGGATAGACCTGAGAAATATCTCAACCCCATTGCTCTGGATACTTCAAATTGAATGTAGAATCTGTCTTGCCTGCTTGAGTCCAGTGCCATATGCAGAAGGCAGGTGAAGGATCAAGTTAAGCAACAACTCTAGTGCCAATGTACAAATCTACACGGAGGACAGTGGGGCTTGGGGGGGGGGGGCAGTTTATATACTAGCAGAAAGCACCGATAGGCCCAGTTTTCGTACAGTCTACAGAGCTAACGTTTTTTGTGGACATAGAACATCCAGTTCACCCCCCGGTCACAGCATCAAAGCTGCATTTACTAATGTGGTCTCACTTTCCCTATGCTCTTGTCTGCCAAACAAGGACCCTAGACCACACATCCCACAGTGCAAGATCCAGACTGCGCAGCACTTGATTACTGCAGCCTTTCCAAATGAGATTGAAGATCTCACTTAATAGCTGTAGGCCCTAAAACGGTATACCGGTATAAACAACGTGACGGTTATTATAGTTAAATTAAGCTGTTCACGGTATCTATAATGGCATACCCCTATTCTCCACCGGGTCGCCGAGGCAGTGCTGCTGCTGGGTTTGCAGGGGTGCAACTCTCGCGCTCTCTGCCAGCAGTTTCCCTGTCTGCCCCGTGCTAGATCGTTTTACACTTGGTTGGGTGCCCAGTGGGGGTCGGGGTGTGGGCAGGGCCGCTGCTGCACCTCCGTACTTCCACGTCTCCTGTACTGCCCAACTCTGCTGCTGGATCGGCGGGCAGGTCCCTGCAGAGCTGGTGCTCCATTACCTCTCACAGCCTCTCGCTGGGGGATACGATCTGTCCTCCCGGGAGATTATTACTCCCTTATCCTCCTCCGCCTGCAAGGCTCCTCAAGGCTAATGCGTCGCGCTGGCTGCCGTCTGCCTGCGCAGCCTGCTTTGTCGGTCTAGATCGGAGCACAGGATTTCACGTCCTCGCTCTCCGGCAGCCATCTTCGAATCCTGTTACCTGTAATCTTAAATAAAACCAATATGAAGCATTCTTTCCACCTGGCTTGCGCTTTATTTCACCCAACCTGACAAATTTTGGTTAGATACTTATGAGTGGAGTGCTGAGCATCCTTTTCAGGTGCACAGGAAACCCCAGTCCCTATATTTCACGTTTATGGTACCTTTTACAACCATGCTCCCCTCCTGAGTTTAGCCTTTGGTGATCTGCCACATGACCACTACCGGAGAACGATGTATTTGAGGATAACCATTTTTCCAATTGTGGGCTGCCTCCTCTCATACCTTGCGCATGGAACAGAGCTGCATATTCCTAACCATATCTGGACAAGGGTCTGTGTATCTTAATACACTGATTCAGCGTTTATAATCGACCTCAGACCCTAAGATCTCCTCCAGACTTTGATGCATGTAGACTTGCCCGCACATTATTGGGTTGGGAATTTTGGCTGGCCTCCAAAACTTGACACTGCACGCATGTGCGCTGGTTAGCTGTCCCTTTGTAAATGTAGGAGACCCTGGATATTTCTGAGATGCGAGAGGCACTAGTCCTGAAGTTATTGTGACATATTCTACTGGCTCGGCTTGGTGCTTCTGTGGAATTCTCCTTCTGTGGTGCTGATTGAAACTCAGCTGGTCGCTTCTTCTTCTCTATCGATCTTTACTGGAGCCTAGTGGGTGCTCACTACTGGAATCGCTATGTTGCAGTTCTAGTGTTCCCTGCAAACCCTTCTGGGCCTCCGAAATGGGAGCTGATGCTTCCTTATGGGAGCTTTAAATTACCTGATTTACTCTGCTTGATCTATTTTTTTCGTAGGACGTGTTGGTTTTCCTTCTCCGGCTGCTGTCGTGGGGCTGTTTCCCGCTATCTGCCGGCTTATCCTTTCTTCTACCCTGAGCTGCTTGTGACTTTCTTTTTCCTCATCATTGCTGTCACTGCTGACGTTTCCTTCTCATTGTGGGAACGTCTGTGCAAGTTCTCCTTTTTTCAGATCCAGGTGTCTGGGTTTCAACTGCACCTGGTACTTTGTTCATACGAAGTGAAGCACACACGCATCTACTAGCCAGACCCAATCCAGACCCCTACACTCGGCTATGAACCCACGCCTCCTTGGCCATTTGTGCCACAACTAGCAGTGCAAGTAGGTTTTTCTGAGTCCAGTCCTTGGTCACGTCCTCCATAGATGCCCCTGAGCGGCAATTTTAATACATGTGTAGCTGGAAAAAACAAGTGGCCCAGCCATCTTATCATAGGACGTTCTCTGCTAGCTTTTTGTTAGGATCCTGTGTCTGGACCTCATCTGCACCTCGGACTTTGTTCATTTAGTCTGCAGACCCTAAGCACATATTAACCGTAGCTAATTCCGACTTTAATACACCGGTACCAGCACTGTGAGTGGCTGCTGTTCCCACCTGGTATGCGATTATAATATGCATGTAACTGGAAGATCACATCAATGGCATTCAGCCTTCTCAGGGCTTCTGGTTCGGGAACCGTGGTATATAGCTTCTCTGGTATTTCCAAGACTTCCCAGCTGGATGGGCACTGCTTCTCCACAACCCATAGGTTGTAAACTGTATTACCTACCTTTCACCTGTAACCGCAGGAAACCTATTGCCTGGAGTATGCATGTTCCTATGGGAGAATTTGGCACTTTGAAACCTCACTAAAGTGGTGGATAGGTACCTGTTACATGCAGCATATTTGTAAAGTGTACTATTATTTTTATATTGCTTTCTAGTACAGGAAATAGCTTGTGTCACAAAATGGATTGCCTGTGATACTAACTTGCATCTATGTGTTGCTACTAGTTATTAGCAGGTTTCCAGGGGTAACCTGGGTCCTTCATTGACCCAGTACTGCCCTTGCTTTAATTACTTACCTAAGTTGTGACTAATATGGTCTTCCTAATTGTTGTAACCTTATTTCCACCTTTCACAAACTGTAATGTGTTTGTTAGTGCACTCTTAGTGATTGCCTTGCTTATAAGCTTGTGGAGGGAGTTGTGATTCTTTCAACTCTTTGTTTTTTATATACACATACCGTTGTGTTTTCTATTTGTAATAATGTGTCAATGTTTTCAACCTGTGCACTAGTTAATAAATAATGTTTCTGATGCTTGTGAATCGGCTTAGAATCACATGCTATGCATATAGTCTGACATCTAGTGGTAATCGCGTAGTATTGCATCTTTTTTCGAAGCTCTAAAAGGAACGTCGACATGGGCATGACTGTAACACTACCCTAACGTGACGTGTAGTGTACCCAAAATCCTTCACTTGTCGAGGTCCCCCAGATTATTTGTTTCGCCTTTCTAGTCGGTCTCTTAATGCAGAGCTCGTCTACAGAGTTTATATTGCTACTTGTTTGTTTGGCGATCCATCGCCTCATCTTCGACTCTTGACAACCTTCTAGACTGTTGATCTTTGTTTTGCCGATTCCACACCTCTGATGACTCAACGGCTGTTTTATTCTCGGCCCTCCAGCCCGGCCTTACAGTAGGGAGAGTGGGGACGAGTTCTAATGACTTGTGAAAGCATCATGAAGCAGGACACAGATAACGGATTCAAATTTGTACTCAAAAGTTGTATTCAACTTAAATGGCAGGGTGGAGTAAGGCCTAACTTGCCCTATGCAAAGGTGGGATTTCCCTACCTAAGGAAAACAAATGATAGTCTGCGTCAGGATGTCCAAATCAAGTAAGTGTGTCTAAAACCTATACTTGCCCTCTCAACTAACTGTATACAATGTGTAGGGATGTCAGCTTCAAAATGAACAGTGTTCAATAGAAAGTGAAGAACTTCCTGCGCTCTTGGCTTATGATCAGCTGCCCATTCCCCAAGTTCAAAACATTTCACAAAAGACTGGGGTTCCCTTGCCCATGAGTTCAAATCTTCCAACTTTTCAAAACAATAAAGTTCCTTGGGACACTTCCCAACTCTCTTATCATAAGTACTCTTGACTGGTTCAAGTCTGTTTCTTGACTTCAAAATCATATGAGCAGCCGTTGATAAAGGGCCCTCGGTCTAGGCGCAATTGTCGGACCACATGGTCCACCCATTACAGGCCATGCAACCAATACCCCTTCTTATCTTTTCCATTAACAATAGGCCATTGCTTTCCTTGAACAGTTAAACGTGTTCCTTTCATCAATGTTATTATTCCAACACTTTACTGTGGCCTGGTTTGCCACTATGTACTTGGTTACACCTTGTGTATTCTTCTTGCTCTTGCCAATACAGGTTTTTCCTTAACCTCTGCAGTTCCTTGAACTATTTTAACTTTGCCCAACACTTGGCTTCTCCTCTCATTCCCATCTTGGGCTTGCCTTGGCTTTGCCAACACTTGTGTCTCAAACTATTCACTCTGTGGTGTCTCTCTTGCTCTACCTTATTTCCATTTCATTCACAAGTGCTCATAGCTTGCTTCTTTTTTATGAGACATTAAAAGATTTTCACAATGTCTTTCAATTAGTTCGGTATTCAAAATACCTGGTTTTTGCTCTAAGCAGCATTCAACATTTTTCACAATATCTTTAAATCCTTTCAGTATTCAAAATGACTTGCTTTTGCTTTATGTGGCCTTCAAAACTGCTTATTATAACTTTGTTTGGTTTTCCAAAAATATTTGATTCTGCATTCCAGAAGTGCTTATAACAATTTTCATTCGGTAGCTAAGAGTGTATATTTGAAACTCCTGAAGCGCCCCGGTATGAGTGTTATTCTTGTATCACTCACTGGCTCCGTACAACGGCTCCCTTCGGTTTCTTGCCTGCTCCTCGCACTGCTGTCTGGGTTCCTGAGTCTCTGCTCTTCCTCTGCGGAGACAGGAGAGAGCACCTCTCGCTCTCTTGGCACTCTGTGGCCACTGGAGTATCTCAGCGCCCACAGTTTCTGCTGCATGCACTCAACGAGGAGGGCTGGCAGGCCTTCAAGACACTTTGGTGGCAGAGCTCTGCTACGGCGTCCCAACACGGCTCTCGGCTCCTGCTCCTCTCGCTCTCCAGCCAGCTTATCTCCCACTCATGTCCGCAACCCGCCTATGGGTTCCTTTTCTCCCTCTTATACCTATTGGGGTTGTCAAAGGCCTGACTATTCCAACGGTATACAAACATAGCCCTCTTCTTCGTCTCAGTACCAGTGGTGCTTGGGGAGGTTTGAAAGGGAAGTGTGCATTACTCTGTGCTGCCTCCGACTCATCTTGCTACTGGACTGACGTGTGTCTGCATTAACAACATAAGGTGAATGTGGATTTCTCTCACCTAAATAAGGATGTGTCCTTCTAGTTGGTCTCTTCAGTGTCCCAGTGTTGAGGTGATAATTTTGGGGGACATTTTTGGAAGGAAAGGGATGACATCTTATGAAGGCTTGGGAGATAGAAAGGTTCGTTTTGGAAAGGGAAGGGGGATACCATGTCTCACTTAAGGACATTCCCTCCACCCAGGTGATCCTCCCTTGCATATCCACACCAAGGGTCAGGATCGAAAAGCAATGGCCTTTCCCTGGCCACCTGAGAGGATGATTCTGGGGAAAAAGTGAGGACGCCTTCAGGTTCCTCACACTATTCTTTTTGTTTGACTGCTTTTTCCTTCCACTGTGGAGGGAACTCCTTTTAAATTTTGCCCATCGTGTAACAGCAAATTCCCTTGGAAGGGCATTCGAGTGTGCAATCAGTGCTTCCCTTGTGACCATGATGAACAGCCTTGCAAGGCCTGTAAGCTCTTTTGGCCTAAGGCCCTTAAGGACGGGGCACTCAAGTGGTGGGCAGCCTACGCCATGCATGCTGAGAGTCACTCTCCTGCCGTCGCCTCAGACGAGAAGTCTGTAAGCAGCCACAGCTCTGGATTTGAGCCCATTGATGTAACGTTCCAGTCTATAGTCTCCCACGTGTCTGTCCCTGGCCCCAATAAGCATGCTCCCGGCAGTGCGATTGGGAGTTCGCACCCCAGCGGAAAAAGACGCACACCATTCCCATAAAACCAAACCCAGAACTCATCGGCTTGGATGGTTCAGTTGAAGAAGCCATCAACACCTGTAGGCCCTTCAAAGTTCGGCATAGCCTACTGAAGCTCGTGGTTCAGGACCTGCTGCATCCCCGCCATGTCAGCCGGCACAAGGCCCTAAGACTTCAACTTTATAGGGCGTCTCCCATAAAACTTCGGCGCACAATGCGGCAGCGTCGAAAGATGCGCCGAAACGTGCATCTCTCGAAAAACACTTCCAAAACTTTCCAAGGCCTTTTCTAATGGCTCAGGCCTTAAGAAGGCCTCCCCCTTACCAGAGGGATATTCTCATGCCTCTCCCCCTTTTATCTCGGGCCCTTAAGCAGGATCCTACTCTAGCTGCTCCATCTATCCCTCCCATTGACAAATCTTCTTTATGTTTCTGGACCAGAGAAGATTTGAGCCCTGCATGGATAAAATGTCTGAATTTATAGACCTAGCTGCTAAATTTGAGATTTTGAAAAGACCCCAGCCAGTGGACGACGATCCCAAGCCTTCCAAATCACCAAGACATCGTTCCCCTGGTGCTCAGTTTTCATCTCCACATAGACACCATCTCCCTGAAACTCCTGTGAACATTTTGCAGGATCCTCAGGATGACCAGGATGGTGACATCTATTATGTCACAGATCTGATTTCTTAATATCCACTTACTCAGGACTCAGATACATGGACCCCTGGTGATGACCAGGGTACTTGGCCCAATACTCCTGGCCATGAACCAGGCTCTGATAATATCTTCCTGGACGCTCCTCCCGTCTCTCAACCACAGCAGGCCTAGCCTGTCGATGATCAGATGCTATTTAACTCCCTTCTTAAGAAGGCTGCTGATCACTTCAAAATCGTCACACAAGAAACTGTACCTGATTCAGATTTCGTTGAGGGCATCCTCAAAGAGAAAGTCCCCGTCAGCCAGGCTGTTGCTCTTCTGAACTCAGTTAAAAAGCACCTTGACCCCTCTTTACTTACACCATCACTCACTCGGGCTATCAACCCGATAATTGAGAAAACATTTTGTCCGGCACCGTTGGACCCTTCATATATCAGAGGACATTCCGTTCCAGACTCCCAGGTGGTGACAACCACCAGGAATCGGGCAGGAGTCCTGCTGTCCTCGTCTGAGTCACCTCTAGTCAAGGACTGCAAGAAGCTTTATGCTCTTGGGAAACGTATTACCACCTCTGCTGCGTTCAGCACTTGAATAGCCAATAACGCTACTATTCTGGCTAGCTATAGCGATGCACAATGGGGGATGGTGTAAGAAGGCCTGCAAAACGCCCCAGATCCTGCTTGATCTCAGCTCCTGGCGGTGGTTAATGAATGGTATCAGGTGACGCAGAATATATCGAAAAATACACTTAATTCGGCAGAGACAGCAGGTCGGGCACTATCGGAAAGGACCCTCCTAAAATGGCATGCATGGCTCTAAAACTCTTCTTTAAGCCCAAAACACAGGCTTCTCCAATCAATAAATCTACGAAAGACTGTGCACTCATCGGGAAAGCGGTTGACGAGGCCCTTGAAACCGCAAAAAAGAAATGACGTGAGATGCTGAAGTCACAGAACCCAATCTCACAAAACCTTTTTTCTAACAGTGAGTCTTGAATACCCGCCGGTCCTTTTGTGGACAACCCAGTTCCCGCTCCTGTCAAGGAACCTACGGGACCGGAGCTTCTACTTGGTATTGCGGCCAATGCACTTTAGTATCTTTCAAACCGCTCAACAGCGAGGTTTTCAATGAGGCAAAGGTAGAGGGAGAAACTCGGCAGCCCAAGGCTCCCCGGCCCCTGCAAGCAAATGACTCTGTGGTGCAGGTGGTCTCCCATGATTACCCGGTAGAGGGACGATGGACATCTTTTACTCCTGCATGTGAGGGCATCACCTTGGATCATTAAGTTCTCAAAACCGTCAGTGGTGGTTATTGCATAGAATTCCTGCAACCACCATACCACCACCTGCCAAAAAGCAGAATGCTGCCGCCGTAAACATCTACTCGGCCTGCTAGAAGTCCAGATCCTGCTGCAGAAGGGAGCGATCGAGGTCATCACAGCTCTTCGGGTAAACAAGTGTATCTATTCAATATACTTTGTTGTACCCAAAAAGGATCTAACCATGTGTCCTGTTTTAGATCTGCGTCCTGCAAACAAATATGTCAAACCACAAAAATTCTGGATGACAACTCTACTGAAGGTAATCCCACTACAATAACAGGGGGATTACTTGGCCACCTTGGATATGAAAGATGCATACTTTCATATTGCAGTGTGCCCAGCGTACAGAGTACCTCAAGTTCAAAATAGTGGACATTCATTATCAGTTTAAGGTACTCCCCTTCGGCACTGCCTCAGCTCCAAGGGTTTTTACAAAGGTACTAGCAGCGGCTTACCTGCGCAGGCAGTCCATTTCAGTGTACCCTTATCTCGACGACTGGCTCATAACCGGAGACTCATACCAAACGTTTCTGGAAAACGCACAAAAGACAGTAGACCTCGTTTTCAATCTGGGTTTCTCAATCAACGAGAAGAAATCCATCTGGTCCCCAGTCAAGTCAGACAGTTTCTAGGAGCACTAATTTGGACAGAAGACCGGCTCGTCTTCTCCAACAAGAGGGTCCAAAACCTGTTATTCAGATCCCTCAGTATGGGCCAGTCGTCGGGTAACCTTACGAAAGGCCATGTGGCTATTGAGGATGATGGCCTCTTCCTAGTTCCACACGCCCATCTTTGCTTTCATCCTAGGCAGGAGTGGCTCTTGGAAGCGGTCAGTGGGACAATCTAGTAGTTGTCTTGACCGCTCTGTCTCTGCAGTGCTGGTCCAGGGAGAACCTTCTGAAGGAAAAATCCTTCACCACCCCTGCAGTGGGAGCCACTCTCACCACGGACGCATCCCTTTCATGATGGGGAGCATACCTCCTAGAACAGACAGCACACGGCATGTGGTCCCATCAGTAGCAACCAATCACATTAATCTGTTGGAACTGCTTGCTGTGTTCAGAGCCCTGCAAGCCTTCCAGAAACAACTTCAGGGGAAGACCATTCTGGTCCTTACAGACAGTACCACTGCCATGTATTACCTGACTAAATAGGGGAGCACTCAATCTCTGAGGCTGTCCAAACTGTCACAGAACATTTGGAATTGGGCACTAACACATGTTCCTAATGCAACATGTTCCAGGGGAACACAATTTTCTGGCAGACGTACTCGGCTGGGACTTGCAACTACCCAAAGAGCACAAGTGGTGATTGCAAGAACACATTCTACACAACATCTCTGCAAAATGGGCCCATCCAGACATAGACTTGTTCCCAACTCTAGAGAATGCACAATGCCCAGATTACGCCTCCCCCACCCCCCGTTCCCCTACTCAACAGAATCGTTCACAAGATGCACCAGGAACAAGTCACTCTGATCCTGGTGTGGACAATGTGGGCTCGACGGCCATGGTCCTTTCATCTCATGAGAATGTCGGTCTCCCCACCCAGGCACATGCCTTGAACATTTAACATGCTGTCGCAAAACCAAGGGAAAAAAACTACACCCGTGCCCTCAAACGCTCAACTTATCAGCTTGGCTCCTGAAGTCATAGTTTGGGCAACTGCAACTACCTCAAAGATGCATGGACCTACCTGAGACATGGAAACCCGACACCAGACATTGTTACTCCAATAATTGGAAAAGCTTTGTCATTTTGGTGCAATACAAAAAACATCAACACTATTGACTGTGCACCTCCAATAGATAGACCTTTATCTAACACATCTCTTAAGAGTCAGAATGTTTTCAACTCCCTAAAGGTCCACCTTGCTGGTCTCTCTGCGTACACCACATTTCAGAGCAAGGTTTCCTGATGGAAAATTCCAGTAATTAAGGCATTCATGGAAGGGGTAAAGAGACTTCACCCTCCTATTTTGAACCGAACTCTTGGCTAGGACTTGAATGTTGTTCTTACAAGACTAATGGGACCTCCTTTTCAGCCAATGCATAAGGCTAGTCTTAAGGCTCTGACTTATAAAACTGCCTTCCTATTGGCCATTACCTCTATCAGGAAAGTTAATGAACTGCAGACTCTCTCAGTTCAAGACCCATTTATGACCATTCATAAAGACAAGGTGGTATTTTGCACACACCCACTCTTTGCACCTAAATTCATTTCAAAGTTCCATGTGAACCAATCCTTCGAGCTTCCAACTTTCTTTCAGAATCTCACTAACGCAGCTGAAAGAAACCTCCATACCCTAGATGTTAGGAGAGCAGTGGTATATTACGTTGATAAAACAAAACCACTAAGAAAGACAAACCAATAATTTTTCCCTGTTGCCGCTGGTAGAGAAGGGGACCCTGTCTCTAAGTGGCCCATTTCTAAATGGATTGTTAAATGCATCACATGACATGATATATGATATGGAAGGTTATTTATAATGCGCTTAATACCCATAGGTTTCTAAGCGCGAACCTGGGGATCGAACCTGTGGTGCTCTGTGTCGTCTTGCTACCAAGGCGAGCACCTTGCCACTGAGCTATCCTCCCGAGACCATGGTTATTCTCTTGCCAGAAGATTTCCCCATCACGCCTAGAGCACACTATTCGAGGCGCAGGAGCTACTATAGCCTTTATTGCAAATGTTCCTATTGATTCTATTTGCAAAGCAACTACCTGGAGTTCAGTTAACACTTTCACTCACCATTACTGCTTAGGCACAGATGGGACAAGCGGTGGTAAGACATCTCTTTGCTATTGGTCCTTCACACATCCCACCACCATCTCCTGGGACTGCTCGCTAGTCTATGCACAGCATGTGATTCTAAGCACAGCACAAGCATCAGAAAATATACATTACTCAAGTAATTGTATTTCTTGTGCTTGTATCTTCTTGTATTCACATGCGTCCACCCATGAAACATAGACATCCTACACCTTCTTTCGAAGGGATTGGGTCCTCCGACGTATTCGATATCTATGACCGTAATCACCACAGCTGTGCTGCTTTGGAAAATTTTTGGCGTCTGCGTCCTGCGTCGATGACGTCTATACGCCGCGCTCGAGGACCTCCTCCGACAGCCGACGTCACTGGATGTTATAAGTAGGATGCACGACGCCTGTAGCCTCAGTTCCGTTTTTTTCCGCGAACGTGTTCGCTTCGGGAATCTCGGCACGCCTCGACTCTTTGGAGTTTCTGTTGCTTTCTCGGGTTCTTCGAACCTGTTTGTGAAATATTTCTTCGTGAAGATGTCTACCTCGTCTTCCACACCGCGTCCGGGCTTTAAGAAGTGCAGGGACTGTGGGTCCAAGATGTTGGTCACAGACTCGCACGACGTCTGCCTCTGGTGCCTCAGGGAGGCCCATGACACGGATGACTGTCGACTGGCAGTCGCTCACGTCGAAAGTCGAGGTCTGTGGGGCTTTCGATGGACGACTCGAGGGGCGACTCTCTGCGTCGTCGTCGGAAGTCCAGTGGGTCTCGGTCCCGGAGTCGGTCTCGCCACTCCTCTGCCTCTTCGAGGCACTCCCGGAAGCGCTGTCATCGGTCGCTTTCCCCGTCCTCCTCCGAGGACTCCGCCCTTCGGCTGGTCGCTTACCCCACCAAGCATGCGACACCGGAGGAATGGGCTTCCTTCGGGAAGAAAATGTTGGCGATTCTCGAATCTCAGGGCACTGATCCGTCCGCGCCTCCGAGTGGGGTCGGTCGTGATCAGCCGAGAGACACCGCTCGCACGCCTTCGGCTCGGGTGGTCGTCACGATTCGCGGGAAAGGTCCCTCTCGGACAAGGGGAATCGTTCTCGGCATGCCCGGTCCTCGACGCACTCGAGACCGCGTGAACCTGTGAAGTCTTCGAGGAAGACATCGATGCCTGTGGCGCCGAGGTCGTAGACGGACTCTCGAGGCTCCGCCTCCGAGGAAGCCGTCAGCGCCCTGGATGTTGAGGGACACACTCGAGGCTCCACCTTCCAGGCCTGTGTCGACGCCGTCGATGCTGCCGCGTATCATCGACACCGATTCTCTATACGCCTTTCGGGGCTGTGTCGGCGGGGGTACCCCGTGGCTCGTGGGAACCGCCTAGAAAGGCTCTGGCCAAGGTCAAGCATGGCTTTGGTTCCAGTTCTGTGCCTTCTTACTGCCATCTGGAGTTCATTTCAGAGGTGGGTGAGGGCTCTGATGATGGCATGATGCCTGACACGGTGCCTGACGAGATTCTCTCGGGCCATAGCCAGTTTGAGGACCTGAGGCAGTCCCTGCATGATGCTAGTGGGCTGGCCACCTCTCAGGAGGTGGAGTTTTGTAGACCTGAGCCTGGCTCTCATGCCGATTCTTCGTATCGGTGCCTTATATCACGGGTCACCGAGTACTTAGGATGGTCTGCTCCCCCAGGGGGAGTTTGTTCAGGGTGACCTTACGGATATGCTCGACATTGGTCCACCAACTGACCCAGTACTGCCGTTAAATATGGCTCTGCAGAGGAGGGTGGCTGCGCCTTGGACTGCTCCGGAGAGTCTCCGGCAGAAGTCTTTGCCGCGAAAATACCGCCCAGCCAGTAGTGACCCCTGCTACTTGTCCAAGCACCCTACTCCGGAGAGTTGGTGGTGCAGGCGGCTACGGCCCCGGCAAAACAGGCATCGTACCCTACCATCCCTGCTGATAGGGACGACAAGCGTTTTGACGGCTGGGCGAAGAAAGTGTTTTCTGCAGGGGGTATGGCGCTTCAGGCGGCCAACTCCATTTGTGCCTTGTCTCGTTTCACGCACACTCTGTGGAACTGTTTCCTTGGCGGCTGAACATATTCCCGAAGGGGATGAACGGGATGGTTTCCTTGCCATGGTTCAGGATGGCAAGGATGTGATGTGTGAGGCCGTTCAGCCTGGTTTGGACATGGCAGATTGCGTCAGCCGGTCCATGGCGGCGAGCACCGTGATACGCAGGTTTGCCTGGTTGCGGAAGTCGGAGTTTGCTCCTGATGTGCAGCCCCGGCTCCTCAACATGCCCTTTGACGGGGAACATCTTTTTGGCAGCAGGGCTGACGAGAGCCTTGAGAGGTTGCAGACCTCAAAAGCTGCAGCAAAGTCGTTGGGCGCTGCAGTTCGACAACCTCCGCCTTTTTGTCCTAGGCGACAGCAATGGAGGGAAGGTTCCTTTCGTTATTACTCATCCTTTGGTAAAGCAAGAGGAGCTGCCAGCCAAAGGACCACCGTAGGAGTGCCAGAGGTGGAAATCAAGGTACTCGAGGTGCCAAGGCCGCTCAGGCTGTTGCCTCTTTGCCCTCAGGCAACGCCGCAGCCGCTTCAGCTCAGTCATGAGGCCATGTCCCATGGTTCTTGGCCGGTTGGGGGAAGGCTGGTGCAGCATCTTGCAGAGTGGCGCGCCATTACTTCAGATGTGTGGGTTCTGGAGATCATAACCCACGGCTACGGTCTTCCTTTCCGGCAGAGGCCTCAAGACAATCCACCGGGGAATCTCTCTTTGAAGAGTCCGGATCCGCTCCTTGTGCAGGAAATTCAATCCCTGCTGGAGAAAGGCGCCATAGAACTGGTGCCTGTAACGGAGAGGAACAAGGGATGGTATTCCCCTTATTTTTTTATTTTCAAGAAAGACGGGGGATTGAGACCCATCATGGACTTGCGCAGTTTGAACAAACTTCTCCGGAAGGACAAGTTCATGATGGTTACTCTCTCTCAAATCCTCCAGGCCCTTCAACTTCAGGACTGGTTGGTGTCTCTCGACCTCAAGGATGCTTATTTTCATGTGCCGATCCATCCAAAGCACAAGAAGTACCTGAGGTTCGCAGTTGGCGACTCGCACTTTCAGTTTCGGGTCCTGCCGTTCGGATTGACCTCCGCCCGAGGGTCTTCACTAAGCTCATGGTAGTAGTGGCAGCTCACCTCAGGAAAGGGGGGACACATGTCTACCCCTGGACGATTGGTTGATCAGGGCGCGCTCTTCCGAGCTAGTCCTGGATCATCTGTCAGTCACCTGCCACTCCCTCCACAAGCTGTGCTTCTCCCTCAATTTAAAGTCCCATTTAACACCAACTCAGAGGCTCCAGTACATCGGAGCAGTGCTAGACACTTCCCTGGGGCAGTGTTTTCCTCCCCAGGTGAGGGCTCATCACATTCAGCAGATGGTGCACAAGTTTCAACTTGCCCAGACTCTCCCAGCGTTCGAGTTCTTGAGACTGCTCGGCCTCATGGCATCCTGCAGTCTTCTGGTGCCAGAGGCCAGGTTGCGCATGCAATCTTTGCAATGGGCACTCAAGCTCCAGTGGTCTCAGTCCTCCAGCAGGATGTCGGACCCTGTTCAGATGCCGTCTTCGGTTGCCCAGGACCTTCTGTGGTGGGCCGACAAAGGCAATCTGATGAGGGGGGCTCCATTTTGGCTGTCCTGGCCAGAGGTGACGATCGTGACGGACGCATCCCTCACGGGATGGGGAGCTCATGCCAACGAGTTGACAGTCAGCGGTCGTTGATCTCCGTCGGAGTCCAGACTCCATATCAATCTGTTGGGAGCTGAGGGCCGTCAGGCTAGCCCTGAAGGCTTTTCAGCCGACTGTGCGAGGAAAGAATGTCCGGATCCCGACAGACAACACGGTGGCCATGCACTACCTCAACAAAAAGGGGTGGGCAGGGTCACTTCCTCTGTGCAGGGGGGCAATGCAGCTCTGGTTCTTGTCAATCCAGCAGGAAGTTTCGATCTCGGCAGTTCATCTGGCAGGAGACGAAAACGAAACGGTGGACGCTCTGAGCAGGCAGAGAGTGATCTCTCACGAGTGAGAGTTGGCTCAGGAGATTCTCCTGGAGATCTTCGCCCTTTGGGAGACCCCTCAAGTGGATCTCTTCGCCTCCAGTGTCAACTGGAAGTGCGAGAGGTTCTTCTTGCGGGAATTTCCTCCAAACGGAGCCTTAGGAGATGCCTTTGTGGTGGAGTGGTCATTCCCACTGCTGTACGCGTTTCCTTCAGTCCCTGTCATCCCGCAAGTACTGCGGAGGTTACGGAGGTTCGGTTCCTGGATGATCCTCAATGCTCCGGCGTGGGCCCGAGGAAGTGGTACCCGGACCTTCTCGACTTGTCCATCTGCCCTCCATGTCGTCTTCCCTACCGAGACGATCTGCTCTCACGGGAGGGGGGTCAGGTTCTCCATCCAGAGGTCAGGTCCCTCAACCTTCACGCTTGGTTTCTGAAAGGTTGAGGTATAAGGATTTGGACCTCCTTGAAGACGTGATGAGGGTGTTGCTTTCGGCCAGAAGGCCTGCAACAAAGTCCCTGTACCGTTGCCGTTGGAGAAAGTTCTGCGACTGGTGCAGGGTTAAGAATGTGGATCCTTTTGCATGTGAAAGTCCCATGGTTCTGTCTTTTTTGCTTTCTTTGGCCCACAGCGGCCTTCAAGTGGGTACCATTAAAGGTTACCTGGCGGCGCTGTCCATATTTAAGCACTCGTCTGAAGTGTTCCTATTTTAAAATTCCTTTAATTTCTCAGTTTCTAAAAGGGCTCACTAATGTGTTCCCTCTGTCACCTTTCCATGTGCCCGGTTGGGATTTGAACCTTGTTCTCAAGTTTCTGATGGGTGCTCCGTTTGAGCCTTTGCATTCATGCCCTTTGAGACTGTTAACTCTGAAAACTGTATTTTTAGTTGCAGTCACGTCTGCTCGCAGAGTGAGTGAGTTACAGGCACTTTCGGTTAAGCCATCCTTCCCTGTGTTTCATAAGGACAGATGTACAAGAGGGGAGTTGAGGTGGAGATGCGCTAAACACCATATAAATAAGGAGCACTAATTATAAAATTGATGCTTTAATTGTTGTAGAAACAGCCGACACGTGTTTCGACACGCAGGTCGTTTTCAAGGCTGAGTAGTCACATGCAACATTTGATTTATCATATTATTCATGACAGAAAAGAGGATACAAAAGATTGTAACAATCACATTGAATTTGAAAAAAGTAAATACAGACCATATCACATAAAGTTAAAAAATAGTAGTAACATATAGCAAAAAAGATAGTGACATATAGCAAATATCATAATATTATATGAATAAGAATCATTGGCATACCGTAAACCATGGTTGGAGGGTGGAGTAAACAGAAGCAAACGGTAGTTGAAAATAATGAAACAAAAACAGAAAATATACAGTAAGAAACATGCTTAAACATTTGAGGAATACATACTTCCTTAAATGGAAGAACAAAAGAAACACATAAAAAGGGGATTTCCTTGACCTATGCGCTACAATACCGGAGCCCCCAATCAAGCATGGTGTGCACACTTCACCCATGCAAATAATGAAATTGTGAACTAATCGGCACCAAAAGTTAAAGGACACACGTTGAGTAGAAACCAATAGCTAATGCAAAAGATACAAGATCAAAGTAATAAATTGAGCTTACCACAAGAACACAGAGTATATCGGAGAAATCAATAAATGGGAAATCCCTGTGTAGAACAAGCATGAATGTCAGTTGGACAACTCAAAACAAAGGATTGCTGATAATTGTAAGAAAATACAAGATATAACCCAAAATATTCGAGTCTACATACCACAAGAAGCAGAGCGTTATAAGTATTACGCTGGTGTCAAGTCCAAGCCGTGATGGCCGTAACCAATATATAACCTGAAAACCAATCAATAGAATATCTAAGTACTTCAGCCAGATAGTATGGAATCAAATCACTGACTATTCAGCAGCAAAAGATCAAACTCACTCGTTGGATCGAGCAGTCACAGTTACAGAGGAATTCCCCAGAGCAGTCATCTGTACCAAACATTGGAAAAAGATAAAGAAAAGGCAACCGACGTCACAGCGGTGACGTAGGTTGCGTCGCATGCATCTGGCGTCGCGTGAGTGACGTCAGATGTAAACAAACAGTAAAAGTGAAAATAAAAATAGGACTAAGCCGTCAAGTAGGGATAGTATAGAGAAAACTACTAATATATGGCCGGTAACCAAATACTAATTAAAAAAGAGAAGGAAATAGTAGAAAAGAAGCAGCAGACGTCACAGCGGTGACGTCCGTTGCGTAGAACGCAGTTAACGTCGCCCTGATGACGCAAGTATATTCAAACAAAATAATAGTTATCTTGGACTCAAAGAGATAATTAGGGTCAAATCCCTACCTATTCCAATGGTAGGGCATATCAAATATTTAAATTTGCAATGGAAAAACATTTTTTATAAACTAAGGGTGCCAGTGCACACGAGCATGATATAGCGGCTCCGGCAAAGTGCGTCTCCATGTCCTGTTCAAAAAACATACAATCCATTTTGATTCATTAATCAGAATTATTATAGAAATACAGACATCTCGTGGTCTGTGTTGAGACCCCGTGTGGTACAACGTAATAAGCAAATAATTTTCGCCTCCATTTGGCGCAATTTCAGCTCAAGGTTGCCACCCCTTTTCCCCTTATGAGCCTTCATCAGACCAATAAAGCGCAAGTCAGCAATGTCATCTAGCTGATGTTCCAATTGCCAATGAACGGCCAAGGGTGACTTTGGTTCAAGCATTTTAAGGCTAGACAAGTGTTCCCGAATTCGGATACGGAGTTGACGAATGGTGCTACCCACATACAATTTCTCACAGGTACAAATGATAGCATAGACCACATGAGTAGTCTTGCAATTAATAAAATCACGTATTTGAATTTGAGTTCCAAAATGGTCACAAAAGGTTTTGCATTTAGCAACAGCCCAAGGGCATTGGTTACAATTACCACATTTATGAAAACCCCCCGGTTGTTTTAACCACATAGAAGAACTTGGTTGGTTATCAAAAAATGAAGGACTCACAATACTTTTGATCGTAGGTGATCTTGTAAAGGTAAATTTGAGCTTTGGAGTCAAGAATGGTTGTAAATCTTTGTCAAGTCTTAGAATATGCCAATGCTTTGCAACCATTTTATATAGCAATGAAGAATCATTCGTGAATGGAGTGATTAGTGAGATATGTGAGGGATGCTCTTTTGACCTAGTCACATTAGTCAGGAGGTCACGTTGATGAGTTTGGGTGAATTTGGAGTAAGCCTTGTAAATAACTGAACTCTTATACCCTCGATTGAGGAAGCGTTGATTAAGGATATTGCATTCTCTTTTGTAGTCACTGGATAGAGTACAATTACGTCTGGCTCTATGAAATTCTCCCGTTGGGATGTTATCAATAATAGCACGTTGGTGATTGCTCTGTGCAGCCAAAATTGAATTAACTTCAGTAGGTTTTCTAAAAGTATTGGTAAGTACAGTGTTTCCTACAACAAAGATATGTAAATCCAAGAAGATATGCGTTTCTTCATAGAAAGACATAAAAAGGTTAGCCAAGGAGGGTGCAAACTTGGCCCCCATGGCAACCCCCCTCACCTGCAGATAGAATTGGTCATTGAAACACATAGTCAATTGTCTGTAGTGCTAAATCATGATTAATATTAGTATAGAGTGCAACTACATCAATTGCACTCTATACTAATATTAATCATGATTTAGCACTACAGACAATTGACTATGTGTTTAGGAACACCTCAGCATCCTATTCTGACCATGTATCTATGTTGAAGCAATTCTTACAATTTGTACTCGGGAACAATATGTTTATTTTCATATGAAGAAACGCATATCCTCAATCAAGTGCAATTTGTGTCAAATATTGTGATGTGGCGTCGTTACATTGACGATATTTTTCTAATTTGGAAAGGGTCTGAAGACTCTTTCACTACTTTTCTAGGTCATGCCAACACCAATAGGTTTGGAATTCGCCTTATTGGTCTTTTGAACTCATGTGAAATTGACTTCTTGGATTTACATATCTTTGTTGTAGGAAACACTGTACTTACCAATACTTTTAGAAAACCTACTGAAGTTAATTCAATTTTGGCTGCACAGAGCAATCACCAACGTGCTATTATTGATAACATCCCAACGGGAGAATTTCATAGAGCCAGACGTAATTGTACTCTATCCAGTGACTACAAAAGAGAATGCAATATCCTTAATCAACGCTTCCTCAATCGAGGGTATAAGAGTTCAGTTATTTACAAGGCTTACTCCAAATTCACCCAAACTCATCAACGTGACCTCCTGACTAATGTGACTAGGTCAAAAGAGCATCCCTCACATATCTCACTAATCACTCCATTCACGAATGATTCTTCATTGCTATATAAAATGGTTGCAAAGCATTGGCATATTCTAAGACTTGACAAAGATTTACAACCATTCTTGACTCCAAAGCCCAAATTTACCTTTACAAGATCACCTACGATCAAAAGTATTGTGAGTCCTTCATTTTTTGATAACCAACCAAGTTCTTCTATGTGGTTAAAACAACCGGGGGGTTTTCATAAATGTGGTAATTGTAACCAATGCCCTTGGGCTGTTGCTAAATGCAAAACCTTTTGTGACCATTTTGGAACTCAAATTCAAATACGTGATTTTATTAATTGCAAGACTACTCATGTGGTCTATGCTATCATTTGTACCTGTGAGAAATTGTATGTGGGTAGCACCATTCGTCAACTCCGTATCCGAATTCGGGAACACTTGTCTAGCCTTAAAATGCTTGAACCAAAGTCACCCTTGGCCGTTCATTGGCAATTGGAACATCAGCTAGATGACATTGCTGACTTGCGCTTTATTGGTCTGATGAAGGCTCATAAGGGGAAAAGGGGTGGCAACCTTGAGCTGAAATTGCGCCAAATGGAGGCGAAAATTATTTGCTTATTACGTTGTACCACACGGGGTCTCAACACAGACCACGAGATGTCTGTATTTCTATAATAATTCTGATTAATGAATCAAAATGGATTGTATGTTTTTTGAACAGGACATGGAGACGCACTTTGCCGGAGCCGCTATATCATGCTCGTGTGCACTGGCACCCTTAGTTTATAAAAAATGTTTTTCCATTGCAAATTTAAATATTTGATATGCCCTACCATTGGAATAGGTAGGGATTTGACCCTAATTATCTCTTTGAGTCCAAGATAACTATTATTTTGTTTGAATATACTTGCGTCATCAGGGCGACGTTAACTGCGTTCTACGCAACGGACGTCACCGCTGTGACGTCTGCTGCTTCTTTTCTACTATTTCCTTCTCTTTTTTAATTAGTATTTGGTTACCGGCCATATATTAGTAGTTTTCTCTATACTATCCCTACTTGACGGCTTAGTCCTATTTTTATTTTCACTTTTACTGTTTGTTTACATCTGACGTCACTCACGCGACGCCAGATGCATGCGACGCAACCTACGTCACCGCTGTGACGTCGGTTGCCTTTTCTTTATCTTTTTCCAATGTTTGGTACAGATGACTGCTCTGGGGAATTCCTCTGTAACTGTGACTGCTCGATCCAACGAGTGAGTTTGATCTTTTGCTGCTGAATAGTCAGTGATTTGATTCCATACTATCTGGCTGAAGTACTTAGATATTCTATTGATTGGTTTTCAGGTTATATATTGGTTACGGCCATCACGGCTTGGACTTGACACCAGCGTAATACTTATAACGCTCTGCTTCTTGTGGTATGTAGACTCGAATATTTTGGGTTATATCTTGTATTTTCTTACAATTATCAGCAATCCTTTGTTTTGAGTTGTCCAACTGACATTCATGCTTGTTCTACACAGGGATTTCCCATTTATTGATTTCTCCGATATACTCTGTGTTCTTGTGGTAAGCTCAATTTATTACTTTGATCTTGTATCTTTTGCATTAGCTATTGGTTTCTACTCAACGTGTGTCCTTTAACTTTTGGTGCCGATTAGTTCACAATTTCATTATTTGCATGGGTGAAGTGTGCACACCATGCTTGATTGGGGGCTCCGGTATTGTAGCGCATAGGTCAAGGAAATCCCCTTTTTATGTGTTTCTTTTGTTCTTCCATTTAAGGAAGTATGTATTCCTCAAATGTTTAAGCATGTTTCTTACTGTATATTTTCTGTTTTTGTTTCATTATTTTCAACTACCGTTTGCTTCTGTTTACTCCACCCTCCAACCATGGTTTACGGTATGCCAATGATTCTTATTCATATAATATTATGATATTTGCTATATGTCACTATCTTTTTTGCTATATGTTACTACTATTTTTTAACTTTATGTGATATGGTCTGTATTTACTTTTTTCAAATTCAATGTGATTGTTACAATCTTTTGTATCCTCTTTTCTGTCATGAATAATATGATAAATCAAATGTTGCATGTGACTACTCAGCCTTGAAAACGACCTGCGTGTCGAAACACGTGTCGGCTGTTTCTACAACAATTAAAGCATCAATTTTATAATTAGTGCTCCTTATTTATATGGTGTTTAGCGCATCTCCACCTCAACTCCCCTCTTGTACATATTTTCTGGTACCAGCCAGGGTGGACTGGCTGGCGTAGGTGGTAGTGCAGCTCACACTTCAATTTCTCCAGTATCAACACCAACAGTGAATACTAGCGCACAGACCTCGAATGCGATAATCCACATCTTTTTGTTTCATAAGGACAGGGTTGTCCTTAGAGTTCGTCCTTCTTTTCTTCAGAAGGTGGTGTCGGAATTTCATTTAGGCCAGATGGTTGTTCTTCAGGCATTTTATCCTCCTCCACATCCTGGTAAGGAAGAGGAGAGGCTCCATAGGCTTGATCCTAGGAGAGCGTTAAGCTTTTATATTTCACGCATGTCCCGGGTCAGAGTAGACGATCAGCTCTTTATTGGTTACGCTGGAAAGCAATTGGGACAGGCTGTGACGAAACAGACTTTGCCTCCCTGGATTATTTTGGCTATCTCTGAGTGTTACCGCTTGGCGGGTAAGGACCCACCGGTCGGTTTACGGGCCCATTCTACCAGGGGTATGGCTGCCTCTACTGCCCTGCAGAGGGGTGTTCCTATTCGCAACATCTGTGATGCAGCCACCTGGGCTTTGGTACATACTTTTGTACGTCACTATTCCCTCGATTTCCATCTGGGGGCAGGATCTGGCCTTTGGCAAGGCGGTCCTTTACTCCGCAATTTGATTGGGCATGCTAAATTTCTGTTTTCTAAATTCTTTTCCCCCCTCCGTGCATTGGTACTGCTTTGGGAGTCTGTCATAGATATGGAATATGTTGGAGGACCCAATCCCCTCGAAGAACAAGTTACTCTCTTACCTGGTAACGTTCTTTCGATGGGATGGTCCGACGACGTATTCCATATCACTCCCTCCCAACCTTCCCCGCTACAGAATTT